>NC_086253.1:33481582-34801642 GCF_021018805.1 Prinia subflava
TCTCCTCGAATCTCCTCGAATCTCCTCTCCTCTCCTCTCCTCGAATCTCCTCTCCTCTCCTCTCCTCGAATCTCCTCTCCTCGAATCTCCTCTCCTCTCCTCGAATCTCCTCTCCTCGAATCTCCTCTCCTCTCCTCGAATCTCCTCGAATTTCCTCTCCTCTCCTCGAATCTCCTCTCCTCTCCTGTTCAGATATCTGTGTAAAGTGGGTGAGAGCGAGCTGCAGTTACTACCCAAGAGAAACCATTAAGAGAAGGTGCCCTTGGATGTCTGGGTAGTGATCATACAAAGCTGGGTTAAGAGAGGTATAAAGCAAAACACTTGAAATGTACTCCCACTGATTAAATATTCCTGTTCACCCTCTGTAAGACATAAAGTTCTAGGATGGCTGGAGTCAGTGCTGTATGTGTTTACCAGCCCTGGTGCACTTTCTTCTTGTGAATTTGTCTGACCTTCACTTTTAACAGTCAGGATCTCCAGGGAAAAGGCCTTGCACACCCAAATAGTGCTGTGGTGCAAAGAGACACTCTCTTTGTTCATTCTAGTTACATTTAATGAAAGCACAGCCTGTTTCCCAAGGAGACCATTGTCAGGGAGCATCCACAGAGCAGTGCTGATAATGATGCACCAAGCTCATACAGCTCCATCCAAGAAAACTGGGAGCCATTGAGGGGTCTCCACTAGTTCATTAAATTTCTTCATCTCCAAGAGATATTCTTGAACTAGAAAAGATATTGATATGACTTGTGACAGTTGCAGTGAAGGACAGAGTAAGAGATTTGGAGAGGTGCTCTCTAAACATCACAATTGCCTGAATTGAGGCACTTCAAAGAACATTAAACAGGCCCTGGCTGTCAATCAGGGTGGTCACTGTCCCACTTTGATGTACTCATTATTCAGCATGTGAATGTTTTCTGTAAGGCAAGTCTCATACCAGATAGGTAGGTTAGAAGAAAACTTTGCCTCAAGAGTCAGTGAAAGATCACTGCTTTTCTCCAGGAAAGCTGGAGTCTCTGCCTTTGAAATGCTCTGTATCTAACAAGTGTGTGACTTTATCATATACATCTGTACATGACTGACAGCAAGAGCAACCCACTTCTTATGTCTTTAATTCCTCGTGACTGAACTACTGCACATCACAAGAACACAGAAATAACTGACTTGACATAAAGTATCATCCAGGAAGATCTGAAGAAGCAGTAGATGCCTTGCCTAATGCACACCCCCATGAAGAAGCATTTGTGAGAATGCACACAGCAGGAGCAAAGAAACTGATACTAACTAAACTCCAGTTTAGTGACTTCTGCAGCCAGTGACTTCTACCAAGGTAAGACCTTCTGTCAGCTCAGAAGGCTGATATACATATTGCCAGAGGTTTTCTGTGGAAGTCAGCATGGAAGTCAGCAGAGGGGCTAGTACCATCTGAGACCTTTTTATCTTGTGTTTGGTGGGGAGGAGAGGAAGAAGAAACTTAGACCAGCAGAATTAAAACTTCAGACTGGCACAAACCCTCTTCTTCTTATTCAAAGAAATGCAAGCAGCTCAAGGCTTTTATGTCTGGATGTGCCCTGCCTTTTCTCACAACAGAAGAGAAACAACCAAACTAGTAAGTCAGGCTGTATTGGCCAAAGTGTTTAACTACTACTGTGTGTGAAGGAGAACAGGAACTGAAAAGGAATTACAAGCTGACAATGAGTGAAGTTATGGTTTCTTATCTTTATTTCAGAAGAGAAAGAAGGACAAGTTTTCCTCTTAGATTTTCTAGTTCACTGGGGAAAAGGGAAAGGATGTGTTACTTTTAGAGGCTGTTGCTCTTGCATGTGCACCTGGCCCTAAGAACACAGCTAGAGTTGTGCTGTCAGGAAGGCTGGTATATCTGACAAGTCAGACTGGACTATTGATGTGAGCCCAGAGAATTTTCTTTCATTTCTATTGTCATGTTTGTTATTTCTGTAGGACTGGAAAAAACAGATAGATTCAAGGACACTGGAGGCAGATTTTGGTAAGAGGATTTCTTGAACAACCTAAGTGGTTGAGGATCTTTCTCAAACAATTTTGGATCAATGGGGTATCTCCTCATGTTCAATTTGAGTTAAGAGATTTTCTTTCCTTTATGCATGTTTCTTCCTAAACCCTGTCTAACAGCTATCTAGTGAGGACTGTTGTGCCTGGACACCAGCTCAGGCTCTGATAGCTTTTGTAAGACCATTTGTATCAAAATATTGTTGTGCTGGAGTCTCCACGGCCATCTGGGGCTTTGTGCAGACAGAGTGCTTACAAATGAATGTGAACCAAAGCAAATCAACATTGCTTGGCATGAATGAAATGTATTGCTAGGATCTGTCTCTGCCAAGCTAGACTGTTTGGCTCCAATCCCACTCTTCAGGGGGATTGTCTGTCAAAAGACAAGTTGATATTATACAGCATCATAGTTACATGGTTCACTAGTTCTTTAACCCCTCTCGGGCCTTACTCTTATTTGTTGAGTGGAAACCTATATATCTCCAATTCTTAAGGCAGACTTTGAGCTTTGGTACTTTGCACTAATTGTCACTCATCTCAGTCTATCAGCTCAGATAGAGCTGTCTCTTAAGGGGCTGTCAAATAAAAGATTGCAACCCTTTTGAAAGGAAGGCATTGTATCTTAAATGTCTTAAAATGTTAAGATATATATTTTGTACCATCTCATGATGGAAGCCTGGCTTCTTGCTCTAACCACTTCAAAAAACTGGTCATCCTTTAAAGGTGAGAGTCCATCTCAGACGCTTTACTCTCTCTCTCCTTAGTTATCCCATTCCTTCATGGGCAGCAGCTGCTGGTCCTGCTGGTAAGCCCAGAGGCCACACATTAGAGGACAAGCCAAGACACCAACATGCATGACCTCATGGGTCTGCCCAGAGGTGCATCATCATATTTCCCTCCCCATTTCTGGACACATTTCTGAGTTCATTCAACATAAGTATGGACATAATAAATTACCACAGTGGCTTGGCCAAGACATGACACAACAGGTGGCTCCAAGCCCATAACACACAGTTTTTACTATGGTGAAAATCCACAGTAAGCACTGGTAGAAGTGCTGTCTCTGGACAACAAAGTTCTGCAGGGCTACCTCCCATCCTGGAAGCCCAGCCAGGGGCAGCAGGAGAAGGCTGTGCATATTCCCTTCAGGAGGTGGATGAAGTGGCAGATCCTCAGCTGAGACCCTGTAGAGTCTGGAGATGTCTGAGAAGAGTGGTGACTCTCCGCAGGTGTGACACGCAGCACGTGCCATCCCTCAGGCAGGCAGCTGCCCGCAGCACTGCCCAGGCTGTCACGTCCCCAGCAGCCTGGCGTGCAGCTGCAGCCTGGTCCCTGCGGGCAGGGCAGTGGCAGCCTTGCACGGGCTGGGACGCTGTCAGAGCACAGACCAACTGCCCGGGTCACGCAGCCTTGTGGCTTTCCCTTGTATGGCAGGATCTCTGTGTCTTCCTTCAAAGTTCAGGCTAGAGCATGCCAGTACTTCCTGGCTCTCACAGACAATGCTCATGGGACCAGGACCTTTTATCATCCCAGGGGATCACAATCCAGATTTCTCTCTCATGAGCAAGAAGTTTTATGGATGGCCCCAGGGCTCAGCTGTCTCTGACACAAGGTGCAGCACACCTGTGTGACCCCGGGTTGGTTTTTGCTGAGAGAACTGCTGCTGCACTGTGAGACAATAAATTAACTACAGCCAAGCAAGATAAGAAAAGTCAAAACATAGAATTAAAGTTGTCAAGATGGTGATAGCTAGCAATACAAGGCTTCAAAAGTAAATGTTATGTGAAAAGGGATAAAGCCCTGAAGGGTTAGTTCCCTATGTTGCTTTAAAGCTCCCTGAGCTGGAGCTTAGAAATGCTCGAAGTCCTTGGCGCAGGTTTAACTGATGTGAGGGTACATCCCAAGTGCTGGACTCCAAGATAGGAATGGAAAAAGGGGCACATGAAATAAAAAGGGAAGAAAAAAGTGTCTGGGCACATCACAGAGAGGGAGATGTCTATGAAGAGTGCATTTAGTCCACTGATAGGGAGGACGCGTGAAGAATTTTACTGAGAAGGTGAATACAAGCATAGGCAACTGAAGGGCCTGAGCAGTTCTACTTGGCTGCAGGCTCCTACTCCATCTTCTTCCACCTTCCTGGAATGACTATCTCCTACAGAAAGTCCCAGCACCCCTTCCCTGACAGGGCATCTTCTTTCTTGAGCTGGAAGGCCTGTGGGAGGAGGGCATGGATAGCACATGTCCAGACATGTCCTGGGAGCAGTGACCTGCAGGCAGCAGCTCTGGCTCATGGACACCAGCACCCAGTACAACACTGTGCAAAAGGCAAGCCAGGACACCAGGTGGGCTTGCAAGGGGGTAGATGAATGTTTGGGTCAAGAGGGTTGAAAGCAGTCTTGCTGAGCCTACATCAGCCCAATATTTGTTAAGAAGTAACTGGACATGCTGGATGTGCAATGGGAAGCTTTGTAAGGAGCGAAGTTCAGACGCTCACACTGGGGTTGTGGCCAGGTATTGCAACCTTCCCCAGGTGGAAACATCTGCAAAGGGCATTTCCCACAGTTAGACAATGTTATGGATGCTATGAAATTCTTTTATTTGGGAAAAAGAACTAAAGTAAAGCAAGCAATGTGCAGTTATGATGTACAACAGGTGCTGGTGTTGCCTGAGAGCTATTGTTAGGTTTCTGTGAAGAAGAACCTGGTGGTGACTCATGACTAAAATGTGAACATTTTTTTGTTTTGAGTATGAAACTAGGCACGATCCAGCACTGAATATCTAAATAATATCAACAGCCAGAAAACAAATGTATCAATCATTATCTAGCCGAAGCTAGATTTTTCTGCTGGTGTGTCAGAAGCTGAATTAGTCCCAGGGCAGCACAGAGGAAGCAGAGAGGACAGGGATCTTTGCAGGGACTCCCATCCATGTAGAGAGAGGTGAGCTTGCTCAGCTGGTGCTCTGCGTTACCGCCGTGCCGTCGAAATTCTGGACCTCAGCTCACACATACTGCACATCCCAGCTGGGCAGATGCTTTGTTTAAATCTCACTCTGAGTCCTAACAGAAGGCACTGCCGGGAGATGAGAAGAAAGCCCGCGTTCGCGCTGCTGGGGATGTGAGGCTGTGTTTCAGAGGCTGCAGCCCGTCCCTGCGAGCCCCCTGCGAGGCGCAGCCCCGGCGCGGAGCTGGGCCGGCGAGAGCGGGCTCCGCTCAGTGCCGGCGGCGGGAGCGCGCTGCGCGCCGCGGCGCCTCCTGGCCGGGAACAGCGGGCAGCGCGCCCGAGCGCCTCGGGAGAGTCTGCGGAGCGTCCTGAGAGGCTCCAGTTACTTTCATGCTGTGTGGTCCCCACCGCTGCGAAGCAATTTTTCCTGCAGCTGGGAAGTACCAAGCTCTTCCCTCAGCTCGAGGTTAATCATCTGCTTGCAATTAACCTGTGACCTCCCACGCCCGCGGCGCGGGGCAGCGCTGTAGCTTTAACGCGGGCGCAGGCAGCCGGAGGGGGACCGCGGTGCCAGGTCCGGCCCCGGAGCTGCCGCAGATCCCTCGCTGCCGCAGATCCCTCGCTGCCGCCTGCCATGGAGAGCCGCAGCCTCCTCGCCGCCCTCCTGGCCGCTGCCCTCACCGCCCTCCTGCCGCTTCCCGCCGCCTCCTCGGCCCACCGCAAACTCCTGGTGTTCCTGCTCGATGGCTTTCGCTTCGACTACATTGATGACGGCGAGCTGGAGGGTCTGCCGGGCTTTCGGGACATTGTGAACATGGGGGTGAAGGTGGATTACATGACCCCAGACTTCCCCAGCCTCTCTTACCCAAATTACTACACACTGATGACGGGTGAGTACTTGTATTTCTATGCCGTGATGCTCCTCAGAGCTGCCAGCTCCCCGTGTCGAGGTGGAAGGCAGCTAGGCAGCTCTCTGTGACTTTTTCTTCCACAGAAGATATAAAAATAACACAGGTCGTCCTTTTAGCTGGGAGTTAAAAAGCACTGTGGCATTACAGCCCACAATTGTTTCTCTGAACGGCGTTCCAAACTTGGAAATGCCACCTGGAACTAATTTCTGAAGTTCCCTTTTGCTCCTCCAAGGTGCAGCCAGGCACCTGCTGCCACCTCAGCACCATGGCCAGCTGGGGCTCACTGGCACAAGCACCAATGGGGACTGCTGCATATATATAGAACATAGAAACAATAGGGAATGCATGGAAAATGAGTACAGAGCTTTAATAAAAATGCATGAGAACTGAGTATAGCTACACTGAGAACTTACTTTCAGTCAGCAGGCCTGTTTTGGCAAGTTCAGCATTACATTTCTTTTAAAACTTTTTTCTGTTTTCTTAACTTTGCCCTAAGTCCTCATATCTGTAATAATTCAAAGTAGCCAAATGGAAAAACAGTTAGGATTTTGCTTTTACTCCCCTGCAGTTTTTCAGACTGTCCACAGGAGGCTTTTAGAAAATGGAGAGGACAGATATAGTTTTTATGATGCTGATTTTCTTTTAATCTTATGTTGAGGAACATGATTACAGTGACACTAGGAAGGTGCAGAGAGTAGAGCTGGACCAATTCCTTCAGAGACAGACATCAAGGAAGCAAAAGTTAAGTTTGAAAAACCAACAAAACAGACTTTTTTCCCCCTGGAGTTTCTACTTGGAATTTTCCCTGGAGTTATTTAATGAACAAGAGTTTCCACCAAACGAGGAGGAGTAAGAAAATCTATCATCTTCTAAGATATGTGGCATCTTCTGCTATTCTTGGAACAATGCAGTGCCCAGTTGATTCATATACTGCTTGCTGGGAAAGCAAATAGATGCCATTGTAAGGCAAAAATCTGACATCAGTTGTGCCCAGCTTGTTTTGAAACTGCTTAACCCCTTCTTCCTTCTCTCTCAAGCAAACACTTTTCTCTTGCTCATCTCTGATCAGAGAAGAGTATAAAACCATCATAGGGTTGGTTTTGACTATTTTTCATTATTTGGTGCAAATGTATGAATGCAGAATAAATGTAGTGACTGAAAAGAAAGGTGTTCCAGTCCAGGACACATTCTTTAGGTGTACCTGGGCAAACCGACCTAACACTTTATAGGTGCAAAAAAATCTTTGGATGGAGCTC
Organism: Prinia subflava; assembly: GCF_021018805.1. Lineage (NCBI taxonomy): Eukaryota > Metazoa > Chordata > Aves > Passeriformes > Cisticolidae > Prinia > Prinia subflava. The sequence continues at coordinate 33,488,714 of NC_086253.1, forward strand.
TTAAAGAGAAGAAGAAAAGTGAGTGACATTTTGCTCCTAACCACATTTAGTCATGACTACTATTAAATGTGTTTACATAAAGTGAAGTCTATAGTCCTCAGCCTTTTGAAGAGTTTTGAAAACCTCCTACTTTGAACTCACAAAGAGTTTTGTTTTAGGTGATGAAACACCACTACTGGACTTTTCCTATTTTTAGTAGAGTTCTGTACCTTAGCCTGAAGCACTAAGACAGTCTGTGAGACCAAACTCAGCTCTACTTGCAATTCTCCCAGACTTTATGATAAGGATATCTATGCAAATACAATTTAATTGTAAATAGCAATTCACCTTCCTAACACATGAGTCACAGTAGTGTTAAGTAGGTCAGGAACCAATTGAGGACTAAAGTTAGGTAATCAACATTGCCCAGAGGAAGATCCAAGACTGCCCTTGGGCTGTTAGTGGATGCCATGACTGTGTCTTGGCATGACAGCAGGTAAATCCCATAGCTGCACTGTTCTTACCCTTTGGGGCCATGGTGCCACTTCCACTGAAAGGAAGTTTTGTGGGGTGGTGGGGTTAGGAGTGCAGAGCATGTGGTAGATGTAGTGTTAAGCTGTGTTCAGTCTGCATCCATTAAATTTGCAAAAGCTGGGACATGTTTTGGAGAAAATTCGGCATGGCAGGTTGACACAGGCATCATGCCATAGTGACCTGCTCAGGGAATGGCAAGCTGCTGTCTCCCTGGTGTTGCTGTATGGGCATGGGGAAGCTTTCATCACATCTCACCAGCCGTGCATCCCCTCTGCTTCAAGCAGACATGACTGTAACTGGTTTTATTTCTGTTTATGACTGGGATGTCTGGTAGTTAAATGCTGCCAAAATTTCTTCTGGGAAATTAGGAAAAAAATATTCTCTGTGTCTTGTCCTACACTGCTGTTTCAGGAGCTGCTAAGAAAGTCATATTTCAACTTCCAAAATGTATTTGTCTTCGTAGTGTATTGGCATCTTTCAGCTAAATCAGTTTAAGAAATTGCACATTCCCACCCCTGCCTTGTTCATTATATCCCACTTTGGGTTGTTTGTTTGTTTTTGTTTTGATAGATACTCCTGTCCCTTCTTTCTCTACTCATTCACAAGGCCTTATGGCTCCACATCCATTCAGGAGCACCCATGGCTGCCAGGTCTTGGACAACATGTGCATAAAAGCATTGTAGTTTGTGTGTATCTGACTTGCCTCTATTAATTCTTGTGAGCAAGGCCTTTCCCTTCTGCCTACTGCCTTTCACCCCACATCCCTACAACCTTAACGACTCCAGAGCAGCAGAGGTGTTACTAAATGAGAGAACTTCTTCCTCATTTCTGTGGCTTTGGAGGAGGACAGTGGACTCTGCCTCTCAGATACCATCACTATTGGGACAGGTCAGCCCCCTCAGACATGAACTCATCTCTTCCTCCTGCCCAGACCTGCAGGCAGAGGTTATGGAGATCAGCAGCATGGCCCTAGTGCTTCTCAGGGCAGACGCCAGAGAGATGCAACTGTAACTGTTGACCAAAAGCCACTTATCTAAAAACAACTAACTAACATATGCTAATGAGAAGTACACCTCTTTCTGCTGAGGTGAGGTGCTGGGTGAAGCACTGGCACAGCAGGATAAATAGGGTCCAGCCTGGTGAAATTTTGGAAGGGAAGTATGGGAGGGAGGTGACTTGCTTGTGGTCATGCAGTGTTGCAGGGCTATGGCATAGTTCATCATGGGTCTTCCTCCTGCTGCTGTTAAGCTGTGAGAAGACATTTGCTGGAACTTCCCCAAGTCACACAGAAAGCCTCAGCCCAAAGCCCAGAGCCTGCTTAATGGTCTTTTCGTTTCCTGCACATCTACCACAATTGTGAGAAAAAGACCAGAGCATAGAAAAATGAAAAGTCACCAAGTAATTCAGATTTTGGGATGAAGCTCCAGTCTTCTCTATCAACTTCCTTTATGCCATGTTTCTTAGTATTGGCCGCTACTGTGGCAAAAAGTCTTGTTTTTAAGTGGTTGGGTTGCTTTCTGAGCTGCTAGACTGAATCCTACCCGGTGTCCTGGCTCTCCACGGTGAAGTGACAATATTGCAATTGTTGCCCTGAATTGTTTCATGTTTTATTGATAAACATGAAATGAAGAATTAGGTAAAAGGAGATGTTGCAGCTGTGACAGAGCTTTTGCAGGACTCTTTGTGGTCTTGGCAAGGGAGGGAAGAAGGAGTCCAAGTAAGTCTATTCAAAAAGGCTCACTTAATCATACTATGTGCTATTTGTTTTGGAAAGGAAGGAATTAAGACCACAAACCACCTTGGGTTATTAACCTGTGGGGAGTTTTTAATTTTTCCCTTTCCCTGCTGTGGCCTGGCTCTGCAGGGAGCTTTCATGCCAAGTTCAGTGGAAAGTCTGAGGTCTCCCCTGAAACCACGGCAAGCAGGAGTTACTGCTTCAGAGCACTTTGTGCCATATCTGTCAAGAAAAGCTGCTTGTGCTCTCATTGGGTCTTCCTTACCTGACAACCTGCAAGTGTTGGAGGGGTGATGAAGGACTCCCTGCAGCCCAGCTTTCCTGAAGTCTCCCCAGCTGAGAGCACTCAGGGGCACCTCACATTTCCAGCCAGCATAAACATGAACAGACCGTGTCACATATGAGATAGAAATCGAGAAAGGATTTCTTTTCCAAGATCAAAACTAGAAATTAAGACTTTCTGGCAGGTCTTCCATGTGGATGTGCCAGCTGCCTGGTCAGCTGTGCAGCCCCACATCCAAGTGTCATATTTTGCTTGGCCTCCATGTGAAGCAAAGGGAGCTCCTGGTTGCAGAGATGGGTGGGGAACTGCTTGGAGAGGAGCCAGCAAGGAGCTTCCATGTGCCTCTTTGGACAGGACATGAACTTAAATAAGTGGCAGAGGGGCTATGAGGTTCCCTGAAGCTTGAGGTGGGGAGGAGAAGGTAGACCAGAGGGCATTTCAGTCTCCTACACGCAGAGTGAGGGCCATGGCCTTTGCAAAGGTGTCCCAGACTCGCTGTAACACAGTGATGACGTGTTTGGGATTTGCCTAAAATACAGGGGTGGTGTGTGCTGTTTTCTCAGCCACTGCAGCTCATCCCTACATACACCATCACCTCCTCTGCATAGCAGTAGAGAACGGGGCAACATGGCAGAGCTCCCACAGATAGGTCACATCAAGGTCCACTCTGCCAAACTGAAGATTTCACCCATCTTCCGTGTTTCAGCAGTCTTCCCTTCACTCCTCATTCTTGACATTTGCATACTTAACTGCTGAGGGGCTTTGGTGGATGATGTCAAACTCTAACAGCTTACATCTGTTCTCCCCTGAACACAGCAAATCAACATACACTGCACCCCATTTATTCCATGTTTTCTGGGAAAAAATACCCTTTGAGCTCCCAGCCCTGGAATCTTCTGGAGTCCGGCTGATGTGCACACAGATTAGTATATTTACTGTTTACTGTGAGAGATTTCCTGATTAAAAGCACAGCAGTTCCCAGCTCCTTCCACTCAGTACCTGAAGGAAGCCCAGCCTGGTGAGGATTCTAGTGGATGCCTCTTTTCCGCTGCACAGTTAATGGAATCCTGACTCCAGCCTGGTCCAGAAAAGGATACTGACAATTTCTGTTCAGCAGTTAAGCAAGCTCATAACTATGTAAGTGATGTCTGCATGTTTTCTGAGGCATAAAAAAATGGAAGAACAGGAGTACAAGAGGGAAGTTTGTTACATACACATTAACTAAAACTATCTCTACTTCACTGTCCAAGCTTAGAAAAATCCAGAAGGACACAAAGTGCATGATGAGTAACAAGGGGAAATTATCTTTTCTTTTTGGTCCTCTCAAACAGCTACAGATGCCAGCAGCAGCAGAGATTTTAAAGTTTCTGTTTGTGATATACAACTTGAAATCAAGTCTCTTCCTTTTCTAATCAAGTCTCTTCCTTTTCTTGGATTCATTAGCTTTCTATTTCTAAAACTGTGTTGGGAAGCAAAAGAGCATGAATAAGTCTGTGGTAATACTGTTAACTGGCAGGGAAAGGGTACTATCCCAGCAAGAACAGACTGGAAAAAATAGTGGGACCAGGAGGATTTTCATTTTCACATTCTTCCTCTCAATTGGTTTACTCACCACCTGCAGAAGAGCTGCAATGCCAACCGTCAAGATTTTTCTCTTTCACAAAATACTGCAAAAATCTGTGTTTGCTTTCTATCAGTTAAAAAAAAAGGAAACATTTCTAAAATGTAGAACAGCAAGTTTTTTCTAACAGAAGTTTACAATGCTACAAATTGATATACAGACTCTTTTCCTTCTTACTAGCTACAATCTCACAGCTCACAACTACTGTACCTACTACCAGCTGTTAGCTAAGTAGATATTCACGTATCAATGTATTCCTTAGCCCAAAGCTGCAGTCACTGCCAGAGGCTCATACTCTGTCTAATAGTGCAGGCAGCTGCTTTGTCCATTGTTCTGTCCAGTGCTTGGAGCTTCAGTGCCCTTGAGCCACACCCAGCTCAGGGCGTTCATGGGTCCTAGAGTGGTCTCTGAGCCCACCACAATTCAGGAAAACAATCAACAGCTCAGAGCCCTGGCTCTCCAGGGACACAAGACCTGACTTCCCACACAAGAAAGCATCTGCAAAACCTCTGCTGGATGATTTATTATCGCTTTTTGTGTACCCCAGCCTTGGCCCCATGATGAAAGCATTGAATTAAGAGTTTCAAGCTCTTACTGAATGAATCTCCTTTAGGGGAAAAAATAATGCTGTGTATAGCAGAGATTTCTTCTGTGCTTTTTGATGTGCTCCTACTTGAATTGCAAAGTTTTGCCTGATGCAGGCTAAGGTGTTCATGCTTTGGCTCTGTCTGACATTAGAGGTCATAAAAATTCAGAAAGATTTTGTCAGCAAACTCCTTTGGGACATGAATTGTCCATGCACATCATGCAAGTACTGTTTTTACTTGGGGATCTGCAGATGGCAGGGCCACTTTGCCCCAGCCAGCGTTCCCCCCAGACTTCTCATGAGCTCTGGCCTTCTCCAGGCTACTTAGGGTTTAGCACATGTGTTTTGTTTTTACTCTGTGGTCTTTCTCTTCAAAGCAGAGCAGGTGAGACCCATCAGGGGAACAGTAGAGCAGGGCATATATCAAAGCTCAGTTCCTGGGGCAGCAACCACTATATCTGCTCCAAAACAGTGCTGGTGACTTTTAAGTCCTGCTTTCTTCATCCTTATGGGAGGCAGCATTTTCCAAGGCAAGTCATCCAGCTGTTTGCATGGAGGAACTTAACTCTTCCCCAGAATGTATAGACCTGTGGCAGCCTGTGCTTGCATCTGTTCCCCTGGCCCTTGTCATTTTCCAGAGACTGGGGACATCTTGGTGGGACACGAGAGGGAAGGCCCCACCATAGTGCAAGGCATATATATAATATTGCATGGTACATTTAGTTAAATGCGTGTGCTGATGTTCACCATCAGATTACAGTACTTTTGCTGCACTGGCGAATACACACACTGTGGGCTCTCTGATAAATCTGATTTGCTTGCTGCAGAGATGGCAAATGCCCCAGGAGCACACACTCTGGTTTCCAGCTCTCACACGCAGTCGGTGCAGGGTGCACAGCTCTCAGCGTTACTGTGCTGCTGCTGTGGGTGGCCAAGTGGCTGTGTTTTGCTGGTTTTTTAAATTTCGTCTTTGTTATGCAGAGATTCATTTGAATGCTGACAAAAGTGCCTGGAGACATGGGAATGTGCTTTAGACAAATGCTGTATGAAGTGTAGTGTCCAAGTAAGCTGTAGCATGCAGACTTGCAAATGCTTTTGCTGGCTCTCCTCCAGAAGGATATAGTAGTTATCATATTCTTGCAAACTATACCCTCTTTGTTTTCCTCTCTTGCTTGAGGAAGGAGTAATTTTTCCTACAACACAGTGAGTTTAAATAGTGACATCTGTATGCTGAAATTGCTTTCTGCCCTGTTTCTATTTTTGAAACTTTCAAGATAACATTTGATTACAGAGAAAAGTTGCAGTAATGGAAGAAATAATAAATTCAGAATGTTATGGTGGCTCTCTAACATCATGTTGCTATTTTGATAATGGTTCAAAAGAAGCATACCAAAGGTAATTTTCTTAAGCTGGAGAAAACAAGTGAAAACAGGATATGAAGAAGAAGGCTTGGACAGATGACCCAAAAGAAACTTGAGAAATGGCCTTAATTTGTGTTCAAGTATCCTGGGGGAGGGTGGGACAGGGGCAAATTTGCCAGTTATTCCAGGGCTTTTCAATCTAGTGAGCAAGGTTCAGAATAGCCATGGTTGAAGATTAACAAAGGTCAGAAATAGAATTAGATATCAGGCATACTTTTGAACAGTGTTTACTGATGACAAATATTGGGAGGGGCAACCCAAGGAAGAGATTAATTGGCTGATTATTGATGTCTTCCAAGAAGGCCTAGGGTCTTTGTGAGACACAGGTCTCAGGTAAGCAGACATTAAATGGCATTAAATGGTCATGTCTTTTGATCTGTTGCTCACCCGGACTTCTTTTCTGACCCTGTGAACTGGGCATGTCCACAATGAAAACTGATGGCTTATAATGAAAACTCGAAGCCTCTTTTTCAACAGTAAACAAAAAGATTTTGAGTCCATAGCAAATTTAACTAATCTAATGCAGAGAACCAAACACTGTCCTCTGTACTAGTTCAAACAGTTAATTAAACTTCCCAAAAATACTACAAAGAACAATCTCCAATCACTTCCTTAAAAATGTGGACAGACAGCAGACCTTACATCATATATGATCAGTAGCAGCTAGAGCTCATCGATTCTGTATGAAGACTGCGCTACACATCATACAGATCCCTAACATGTAGGTAGCACTTTGATAGAGTTTCAGCACTGATTTGTAAGTTTCTCAGGCCAGCACAAATTGGCTGCTGCAGTTTATCAGGTTGATAGATGCTTAGGAATACATAGACTTTAAGAAGCTGAGGTTGTCCTGTAAACTGTAAGGCTGTGTTTTTGATGCTCTATAGAGACTTCCTTCTATCTCTTCTGAGAGTTACAGAAGAGAGAGCACTCAGCAGACTGAAGAGAACAGATTACTGCCCATCCAATCCACCAGTTCTCCTATATTAAACCTGTATGGGTTAATATGATAAGTAGCGACTGCCACAAACTGGGACCACATTTTTCCTCTGGGAAGAAGGAAATGTTCTGCATAATTGAAATACATTTTAGTAGGGAGGGAGAGTTCAAAATCCATTTCAAGATCACATGCACCCAAAGTATAGAGTCCTCTGCTTAAAATGACGTCTTTTCAGAACAAGAATACCAAGGTTATTTCAGTTCTGATCACCATGCTCAGGCTCAAAATAATCAAAGCCTGTTATCTGGATCCCTGCAATAACATGACTCACCAGCTAATGAGCACAGTGTCTATCATATGCTTCAGTCATTGCTTTTTAAGATATGTAAATAAGGAACTTCCAGTACAACTTATTCTTCAACATTTCTTTCCCCATTTCTGTTAATTCATCTTCAGAATAATTATTAATATATAGCATCTTCTCTTCTGACAATTACAAGAAGCAGAAGATATCTCTCAGTTATAATATACTAGTTTCTTGTAATATGAAGTTGCCCAAGGATCCCTCAGATACAGTAAGAGGCCTGAACATGTCTGATGAAATTATTGCTGTACCCACAACTAAGGACAAAGTTGATCATTACAGGAAAAATAAAAGAAAAGTGAATAATGAAAAATAAAAGTGACATATAAATGTGTTTGCCTAGTTTTTGCCCGTTTGCAGAAAAACTATGTGCCATAAAGATCAAGGAAGAATAAAAGCAAGTTTCTCAATCTTTGTTCTATGTTTCTAGATTGTGCTCTTATCACCTTCTGTTCACAGCTTGCTTCCCACAGCCCTCTGGCTGTGAGTGCTGATGGGTACCTTAAAATGGCCCCAGACTTGGCAGGTGTTGGGTGTGTAGAAGGAGCCAGGTATCAGCCAAACATGTGGCACCTGTGGGCTGCTGCTGACATAGTCTGTGTGTGGGACTGAGTTTGAAATGTTGAGCAGAACACAGGGTGCAAGGTTTGTTTCTTCTGGCCTCAGCTGTATAAAATTTGGCTGCCTGAAGCTGAGAAAAGGCTGTGATCTTTCTCTACCAATAATTAAGGGCATATCAGCTCCAGATACCTGAGATGCCTGTTTTAGGGTGGCATGAATCGCTTTCTAGACATGACTCTTCTTATCCATAGTTTGTGAAGGGAACACAGGGGGCTGACAAGCTTCAGCAACTGACTTTTGGGCGTCTGAACTGGAGGACTTAGTAAGCAAGCTGGAGCACCTCCGTGAAAGGTAAGAGTTAGTGAGATTTTATGAATGGTTGCAAGGGAGGAGATCCCAGAATTTAAGACAAAGACAAGGCTTTTCAGCTGATTTGCTGGATGATCCAGTAGTATCCAGTGGTGGTGCTGCCAGCATCCTTCTACTGAAGAACACCAATCTGATTGTGTCTGCTTTTTTCTCCACTCTTAAAGGTCGCCACTGTGAGGTCCATCAGATGACTGGGAACTACATGTGGGACCAGAAGGCAAATGTATCTTTTGATATTGGTGTGAATAAAGAAAGCCTGCTGCCTCTCTGGTGGAATGGATCAGAGCCTTTGTGGGTCACAATGATGAAAGCTAAAAAGAACGTTTCCATGTACTACTGGCCAGGTTAGTATGTGAAAAATTGCTATCATACACCTTGACATCTGAGCACTCCATATGCTGTAGGAATGACTCTCTAATACAGTTCTGAAATACAGATAAGAATTTTATGTGCTTTACTAACCAGACAGAGAAATGGATTTGCTTTTCTTTGGTCATGATAATTTGCATAAAAGGAAAAGACTGAAGTGTCATTAGAGGCAGCTTTCCACTAAATGCTAGCTTCAGGAGGGTGCTGACTTGAAAAGCATTCCCTCCTCCATCAACTGCTTGTTCCTCTTGCCCACCTGTAACTTCTGCTATGCTGAGTGGTTGCTCTATGCATGGTTCATGGTCCAAAGTTAAACAGTAACCACCCTCCTCCAATGCTTCTTTGGCTTTAATTTGGAAATTTGTAGCTGAGAGCTGAAGATGATCTGCTCTGTGGGGACAAGAAAATCCAGCTGAAAGTAAAGCATCCTTGTCCTCTGGTCATCCTGCATTGTTAATTCATCTGTGGTTCCAGTTGCTCTGAGTCTGAGCCATTCATTTGGAGGGACTTGGCCTTTCTGTTCCTCATTTGTTAGATATCAGACCACTGGAATGACTAGGGATGTGTAATAATACAAACAGAAGTATTGTATCCCCTTAGGCTATACATTTAGGGACTCACATGGAAATAGATGTTCCAGCTGAGCAACCAGACCAAATCCCTTGCAAAGCAACCAGATTCTCAACCTTTTTTAATCTTCTAACTGCTGCCTACCCTAAGCAGTCTGCAGATATCCTCAATGTGCAAGCACAGGCTGGAGGACCAGAGAGCTGTTAGAAGAGCTGTACTGAATGCAGCCAGTGCCAGCAGGGCAGTGGCAGCTGACTCATGCCATGGGCTCCTGGCCAGCTTGTCTCTGCATCCTAATGCACATGTGCCTGGCCACAGTCTTTCCATGCAATGCGGCTAACGGTGCCCTGGCAAAAAGCCCATGATTCTAAGGAATGGGAAGAAAGAGAGAACCAAGATGAAAAACATTGAAAAGCCATCCAGAATGTTTCTGCAGTAGTGGAGAGCAAAAAGATCTGAGGGTGACAATGTTGCCTTATGGACTCAGAGGCAGTCAAAGAGTTTACATCAGCCCTGAAAACATGCTGCTTCCTACAGAAGAGGTCTCAAGTGATCTAATGGCAAGGCAAATAGTAGGATATAGAAATTATACAAGAATGTAGGAATTCTTTTAAAAATTTTAAAAAATATCTCTTTCTGTAGACTATTCATTTTTAACTACTATTGTAATTGTTCTCAATAGGTATAATTATGTACTGAATAGATGTAACAGCCTACAGAGAGCTGCTGAAATCCAAAAAACCCCAGTATTACTTTCCATTAAGTGCCGTTGGACTTTACCTAGATCGTTCATGTTGCCATTTGAGCAGTGTTTCCCAGGGAGAGAACATATGAGGTGTATATATATGTATCCCTGTACATGTGTGTTTCCCTGCTGCTTAGTAATGAATCTTGCAATTATGATAAAGATCCAAACAGGAAAAGTTTGGGAAATTCTTAATAGGAACAGCAGTATATAGCTAAACTCATCACATTTTGTTCTGGAAGATGCTATTTGCTCTTCAGCCAGCAGTAAAGACAAACAAGATCAATGAACCATAGCAGGAATGCATTGGAAACGCCACAGTGCTGATTCTCAGGATTAACTTTTACCAGTGCCATTTCCTCCTCAGTGCCTGTTCCAAGCTTTGCAAAGTCTGAACCCAAAATCTGCTGATTCATTTTCTTCCCCATGTTCTTCTCTCACGTGTAGTCACTGCCTAAACAAATAGAATCCAGATCCCAGCACACAGGAACACAGAACAGGAGAGCTCTCCAATGTGAACAACAATCACACAGCTTTATCTGTGAACCCAACATAAACCCAGCATAGACTGCTCATGGGCAGAATGCACCTGGGATCTCCTGATTCTAGAAGCAGAGGAGCCAAACTATCGCCATGCTGGGGGTCCTGAACACAACTTCTGCCAAAACATACGGCCTTGGCTTGCAGGGATGTTTTTCTCCTTTCTTCATGCTGTGCATGGGGTGAAAGGTGCAGCCTCACAGCCAGGTTGCCTGTCCAAAGCAGGTGGAGAATGCCCAGAGGAGTGCAAGAGCATCCTGGCAGTACCACTGAGATCAAAGCTTTGGAGTGGTCCTTACCCTGAGCCAACTAAGTGGCATCATCCCAGATGCTTAAGCTCCTTCATTTTCCAGCTGCTGATGCAGCTACTTCAGCTGAAATGCAGGGACAACTTCTCTAAACACTGAAATGAGATACAGAGGGGGGAAGAAAAAAGACTCTAAACTCAACTTTTGCTATTTAAACACAATATTTAGCAGACCATACAGCTAGTCTGGAAAGTTTTCAAAATCTTCTGTTATGACATGAAGTGTCCAACTGTTAAATAAATGTTTAGAAATGTAATTTAAAGCTGGCAAAGATTCAGGTCTCCATGTCAGATAAATAAAGAGGGGCCTATATATCACTCTGAAAGAAATCCTTATTCCTGCTCCAGTAGCTTAGGTTTTTAAATAAAGGTTTATCATGATACAAAACTGTGCAAAGGTATCTAGCATTATATCTTAGTAAACACAGCTTAAATATTTGTAGTTTAACCAAGAAAAACTTAGTATTCTCTTTGGCTGGCTCCAAATCTGTTTAAATTTCCTTTCTCATAATATCTAAACCAGAAAATTTACCATCTGTCCTGGCCTCTACCAAAACGAAATTTAAATATTAAAGGGTCTTCATGGCCAGTATTTTGGACCAAGGAAGCTCTTGGTGTCTAAGCATCTTGAATTTCCAGTGGTACTGCCAATGAACTGCACACTTGAAGACCACTATCTCATGGCCAAAATGATTTCTAATTGTTGCTGCTCTGTAGTGTTCTACATCATGCTCATCACTTGACAATCTAGAAATAACAAAGATATCTCAGCAACTAAAATATGCCAGATCCCCAAGAGGTTAATGCTCCCAGTTAAAATTATCCCATGAGTAATTCTGAGGAATGTTGAGAAAATTAGAATCTGATGTCAGTATCTGAAGAAAAAATAGGCAAAATGATCATATTAGTCACTGGCTATGAGCAGTCATCCACCTGAAGTAAAGCACAAGGAACTTTCCAAATGCATTCTTAACTTCTTGCCTGGAGACAATGTTGAGCCAGACTCAAGTATGAAAGGAGAAATTGGCTCCAAAGTTCCAATTCAATCCTGAAATATTAGCAAAGCCCAGAGAGGACTACTGCACCACCTCTAGCATCTGATGTAGCTGAAAGCCCTTGTTTTGCTGCTGGTAGCACCTAGGACATCCTACAAAAGACTGGAACTCTGTACCCTCAGGGAAAGGGACTTTCTGGATATGACTTCAGGCCATTCATGAAATACATTTTTCTGACGATTTGGTGAAGTATCAGCTTGGACCTATCTCTGTTGCACAGTGTAATTTCTTGAGGATGCTGTGTGCAGATGTATAGAAGTTTTATTGTGGGATGATCTAGACAGTCAGTTCTTGTCAAGTAATCTGCTGGCAGTTTATCCAGGCTGCAGACAACTGTCACGATGGATCATGGTGGAGAGATGAACACTAAAGTACCTTCGTGCAGAAAGTGGAAGATTAAATCATATGTTTGGGGCAACAGAAGAAGAATGAAAAGTAGGCACCATCCCACAATTTTATTAGAAATAAAAATTAGATACAGGTTCAAGAGTAACAAATGTGTTTTTACAGGGAAGTGAATCAGTTGACTACATTTGATGTTTATTATTGCAAATAACTGATTAATCATAATAGATGGGGTCAGTTGTGTGGGAAGTACTAAAGATAAGGCTTTCGGAAAGTTGTGAAAGCAGGCCTCAGAAACAGGAAGAGCAGAAGAATTTAAAATTAGCTGAAATTGCAAAGCTTGAAAGTAGGAAAAGTTACAATAATACAGCAATCAAGGACATGAAACAATAGTTTGAGTCTTAAGTTTGGCTAGGGTAGATCTTAAGACTGCAGAAAAATATGCTTAGCAAGACAGTAGAAAGTTTTAAGCTTAATAATGGAATATTGTTCATTGTTAACAAGCAAGCATTGTTTGAAGCAGGTGTACATGTGCTTTTAGTCTAGATTGGCTAGAACAATTGTCTGTAAGCTTTAGCAATATGCTATTGGCTAGAAAACATTTAAAATGCCCTGTAACAAAGAAATCTTTGGCTGCTGCTGGCAGGCGTGAGCTGTTGCCATCTTTCAACATAATCCTTGTTATGAGACTGATGGCGCAATAAAAGTTCAAAGGATGTCTAGCACTAGTCCCATCCCATTCTTGCACAAACCTCCAGCACACCTTGAAACACACAAAGCATGTGGAGACCCAGGAGCTGCTACCACAGGCAAAGAGACTGACTCTGTCATGTGTGCTATGGCCCTTTAACTTTTGGAAAGGATATTTTCCATCTGACTTACATGGCTTTCTGCAAATCAGTGAAGACTTAAAAAATTTCCTAAGTGTAAACATTTAAGTTTTACTATTTTTTTCGTGGTACTCCTGAGCCATCACATCAGAAGACTCCTGGCCAGCTTGGCCTGCAAGCAGTGTGCTTTTCCCTGTGTCCCAGTACTGGACCTCAGTGATGTGAGCTTATGGGAGCCAAGATGCAAGGCTGACAGATTCTCTTCACTGAGTGCCCCAGTAAGCAAACCACTGTAAATCACCTCTGATAGTAGCTCTGCTTGTTCTAGGGCCCTCTGTGTACTTACACCTCCTTCTCACACCCCGAGCAATAAGTCAACCTATGACAGTCCCTAATGCCTACCACTTCCCTCCCAAAGGAGAAGCAGAGGGACCCAGATATAGACAGATTCAGGCTTTGGCTTAGAGTTGCCTTTTTGACCAGACTCTGTTGCTGTATACAGAGGCCATTTTGCAAAAGCTGGTGTGTTGGCTTTTTTTTGTTTTGATTCATCCTTGTGCCCCAGGAATACATCAGAAAACTGTGATGGGAGGACTCTGGGGTTCTGGAATGATAATTTGCATTAATCCAGTGTTTCTGGAAGCATACTTCTTTTAAATATTAATATTATTCAGCAGCATAGTAACTGGAGAGCAAAAGGGCAAAGAAACCTCACAAAAACATGTTTTTCTATGTTCAGGGCCAGGTTCTCCTGTAGGATTTGTTGCCATAAATTTTTAGGCCACAAAACAGACTTTATTTTGTAAGAAAGGCTGTATGTTACCAAGAGAGTTAATTGGTTTACACTGTTTTAATAAGACCTCCTGGGAAACAGATATAATAGTGGAGAGCCAGTATCACATAATAAAATACAGTTTATAGAGGATATTGCAATGTAAGCTACAGTGTATCTAACTGGAAAGTATTTGCTGAACTTTCAGAGAACAATATCTAAATCTATTATGTTGGAAGCCTGGAAATGAGGCTACATGGCCACAGAAGTTAAAATATAAACAAGCTCATGATTTAGGTAGAAATGGTCTGCCATGAGGGAATCGAGCATTTTAGTATGGGAAGGTCACACAGAGACCTTCCTTTTAGAGAAGGAAATAAAAGGATCCAATGTACAGTTTGCTCCAAGCACTTGTCAAACCAACCTCTCTCCCCTTCTCCCTTGCCAGCCACATGGTTTCCTGCAGGGAAGGCATAAGGTAAGTAATGTCACAGGGAATTTACAGACCTGAACTTGGACACCAGGGTGTGGGGTCTGTGATCAAGGCGAAATAGCAGAGCTTACCTCATTTTTTGCTTTTAGGTTGTGAGGTCGAAATCCTTGGAGTCAGACCAAGTTACTGCCGCGAGTACTTCAGCGTCCCAACAGACAAAAACTTCGCGGATGCCATCAGCGATGCCCTCGAGTCTCTGTGGTACGTCACTAGATTTCTGCGGTGTGGAGTTTCCTCTCTCTAGGACAAATAATTGGATTTACTATCAGGGTGATTTTCAGGATGGGGTTCCAGGTAGGCAGATGGAGGCTGAGACTGCTTTGTAGTACCATCACAGAAACAACACGGTAACAGAAATAGGCCCTTACATTAAGAGTAGAAGGAAAGTTGTGCTCCTTTGTTTCTGTGTAGGCTGCAACAAGGAAGAGACATCTTGACTTACTACTTTTAATTTGCTCTTTCAGACATCTTCAGGATGAGCCTGTGCATGTCTATTCAGTGACCTGCAGGAAAAGGCTTTGAAATGCTTGTATTTAGAGAGGGAATTTGGAAATTCTGAAATTCAGCTCCAGTCACTTGTTTATAAGACTGATGCTTTGGATTTTTCTTCATTTTAGAACATCCGAAGACAAATATTTTTGGAGAGGGCACCCATTTTGTGCAAATATGAGTATAGAATAGAGTAGAACAGAAGAGTTCAGTTGGAAGGGACCTACAACAACCATGTAGTTCAACAGATGGGAATCTATCTCTCAGACAACTCCCAGGAAAATTTTTGCTCCTGAGCTAGCTTTAAAGTTCCACCATCTCTCATCCTAACATTTACAAGAGACAATTTCACATAGGCTGCAAAATCGGGGAAAATCGCATCACCATATGCAGAACCAATGCCTTACCTTGGGTATAACGAAGCTCCTTCTTTAAAAACCTTGTTGATTCCATAATTAATCCAATCCTAGGAAACCCTTCTACTTTATTACATGCAACTGCCATAGCAATTTGAATCCAAAATGTTTTGTATTCAGATGCTGAGTGTTGATTGTTCTTGAAATAAAGGCTCCACAATGATGAGAGCGCTTTTGGGAATGTTGCTCCCAGTTGCACTCTGGGTCCTGCTGCATTCATGCTTACAAATAAGTGTTGTTTGCAGCATGGGCTTAGACAGAAGGTGTCTGAGACCATGTGAGAGGTTTTATCCTGAAATTATTTAGCTTAGATTTAAAGAAAGTTACCTGCATGTGGCATGAGGAAGTCATATGTGCCATAGGAGGATTTCTGGAGCTTTTGCAATGCTTTTAATTCAATGAATAAAAAAGGGAATGGAAGATGTAATACAGACATTGGCTCTGACTTCTGGTGGAAACCCAGAATTACTGTAGAAACCTTTTTGGTCTGGTATCATTTTGGGATGGGTCAAGATATACTTAAAGCTTCTTGCCTGGTTTCTGTGAAGCACAGTGTATAAGGCTGCTCAGTGCTGTTCTTCAACTCTGTAATTGTGAACATTGTTAAAAATGAGACACAAACTCCTAAAAGTACCAGCTCTTCAAGCTGTTATTTTGGGTAGCTGGAGAGTTTCAATAGCTAATTCAGCCCAAGCCACAAGACTGCCTGTTGCTGTCTGCGGTGGAAAAGGAAAGGGACACAGCAATGTTGGTGGAAGAACTTGCAAGAGGTGAAAGCTGATGATTTCAAGAAAAGTGCAAATACCTGCCACCAAGAAGTCTGCCATAAATAACAGCTACAGTCTTCTGAAGTGCCCAAATCCTACAGATCATCCCAGCACTGCAGGAGGTCCTGATTCTGGTGTCTGTTTACACATCATCCCTGGTGAATTTCTTCTCGAGTTCTTTTTCTTTAAACTAAGTGCTTTGTCTCCAACAAGGCAGGAAAGAGGAAAAAGGAATGATCTTAGATAAAATTAATCATCAGGTTGGAGTGTAAATACTGCAGGGACTTAAAGTAAGAACGGAAGGTAGAGAATGAAGAGGTTAAAAATCCGGTAGGTTTTCCTTATTCTTTGTCTCATCCATAGTCTTTGTTTATTTCTTTAAGATTTAGAAGAAACAGTTCCATGCTACTGAGCCAGCCCATAAGAAGTAAAGCCACTGAAATGCTTTATTGTAGGCATATTCATTTAGCAGGATTTAGCATCTCTGAATAGAAGAGTCTTGAGTTTGTCATCTATATCTATTGCAAGTGCTTTTGATTCTGAAGCTGTTCAAAGGCTGGCAAATGCAGTGTTTCTTTTCCACACCCCAGGGAATTGGAAAAGCCCATTAGGCCGAGACTGTCCTTAGTTTGTGAGAAAACAGCCTGTGGCAAGGGCACAGCCTGGAGTAGTGCCTTGCTCAGTAGCCCTAATGGCAGGTATTAGTAGTTAAAGAACTGCACTTAGGCTCCCACCATTAGCAAACCTTGCAGGAACTCCAGGGTGAAGTACCTAACTCATCAGGGAGTCACTGAACTTCTCTGGCAACCCAAGGAAATCATCCTTCAGTAATATTCTCCAGTCTCTTCAAACAGCTGCTTCAAGACCGCTGTTTGGACCAAGAACATTCAAAACAAACTCAAGCATCTGTTTTTGGCAAGTGAAACTAAAACCTCCCTTGCATCTTTTCAACAACAGTAACTTAAGGGTTGCTGTAATCTACCTTTCTGGAGAGGTGTCATGAAGTCTGCTTTGTACTTGCAAATTGTGCTGGTAGAATATAAAATACTTTTGTTATTGCCATTGCTGTCCAACTTTCTTCAGCAATCTTTTCGAAGTAATTTATTTGCAAAGTTACTGGTGATGCAAGAAGACAGGACTAATATAAAGACAGAACACTTCTCCCATGCAAGCCATGATAAAGGTTTTCTTAGTAAACTATTTTTTTTCCATAGAAATACAGGCAAAATGAAACAAATTCAAATTCCAGGTGTGCTGTACCAAATCCTGTATATTCCTAAGCATGCTGCATTACTGGAGCTTGTCTCATTGAAGTAATTAAATACTCTTCCTTACAGCACTGAGCCCTCACTGAGAAATCTCAGCACAGCCTAAATGAGATCACTTGTTTTATGCAATAAATCTCCTTCTTAGCTTCTATCTTGATGAAAATGATCATTTACTTACAGTTGAGAAGGCATAAATTAGTTTAATACATATTAGTTTAATACAGGCACTGCAGCAGAAGAGAACTGTTTCAGTAGGTTAAAAGACTGTATGCAATTGAGAAATTACAGGGTTAAATTTTAGAAAATAATTTATGCCTCATACAGATGGAAAGTAATGCTTAAAATGAAACTCGGGAGAGGGGAGGACTACTTCATTTAAATTATTTTAAAGTCTTGAAGAACTTGGAACCACTGGGCCAGCAGTGGGGAAATTCCCACCACAGCAGATACCTTCAGCTTCTCACAGGACTGCTCCTCTGAGGCCTTCTGCAAACTGAGAAATGCAAATGACAGACCCTATTTCATTCACTCAATCCCTCGCCTCTGATTTTTCCTCTTCTGCCCCACTCATTATACCAGGCTACACAGGTGTCTTTAATCAGAGACACTGGACTAACAAGTCTTTTTGTAGGGATCTTGACACGGTCATCCGTAATATGCACATGTAATATGGATGGCATACTCTGCCCTATATTAAGTACAATACAAAAAGACTGGGTTTGAACCTCATGAGTATAGGCTTGTGATTTTATCCACACAACTTCTCTCAGGGAGATTTACAGTGAACAGTAAAGTGGTCATGAGAATAAAATTAAGCACTGATGTGTGCACTATCCCCACTAATTAGGCTGAGAGCAATCAGTGCAGAAAAGTGTGATCGGCTAAACTTGTGCAATTTTGAGATTACTTTAATTTCTCTTGCTCATGTTCCTGAATAAAACCCCCTTCTAAAATCTCATCCCAGTTCATACTGCTCAGCATTTTGTAAGGCAGAGCACATCCTGAGTTGAACTCCGTGGTTTGGAAGACCTCACACAGGAGAAAGCCAGAAGTGCCAAACCTTAATTAAAGCACATTTGACTGGTAATTCCCATAATCCTTTTAATAGGGGCATTCAGAACAGAATTTCTTTGTCATTCAAGGGGAAGCTGCCTTCCTAATTCAAAGAGGTTAGTATAGGACTGCCTGGCCAGCCTGTGCCTGCACATGGCAGTTTCTACCTGCTGCCTCTGATGGGAGTCTCAGGCAAACTCAGGAGATTCTGGGGTGTGAATAGTGAGCCCAG
This sequence comes from Prinia subflava, assembly GCF_021018805.1. Lineage (NCBI taxonomy): Eukaryota > Metazoa > Chordata > Aves > Passeriformes > Cisticolidae > Prinia > Prinia subflava. Next base: position 33,507,358 of record NC_086253.1, read on the forward strand.
CAGTGCAATAGGTGGTAGGACAGCACATGCTGGAAGCAGGAAATGGAGTTTGGCTGCACAGCTGGTGAAGACAACAAGGCCAGCAGCCAAGAGGTCTCCATATGTATCAGCCTTTCACTCCTTGCCCTCTCTCCCACATGCAGCAACAACAGCGCCGAGATGGCCGCGGTGTACTATGAGCGCATTGATGTGGAAGGCCACCACTACGGCCCCTCGTCCCAGCAGCGGAAGAACGCTTTGAAGGAAGTGGACAAAGCCTTGAGCAACATGATCTCACTCATCAAGGTGAGTGGCATCCACAAACCCAGCTCCTGGGTGCCTTTGGAAAAGACTTTTAAAACTGATCTTTGTGGCACTTTTGAAAGCATATTTAATACCTGTAACTGAATGTAGTGGCTGTAAATTTTTATTTCCTGAGAAACAGGCTACTGAGATCATGTGGTAGTCACGGCACCATTACCCTGATTATTCTTTTCACTGGTGGCATTATAACCCTCCTGGTGGATTTATACCAGTAGCCCCAGGACATTACAAACCAATATATGTATTGCTCTGTTTATGACCTGTGTTGTCAGCTGAACTTCATTGTAGGAGAAGGAATCAAAACTGTGTTTCCTAAGGTTTGTGGAATCAGACAATTAACTTTTATAGCAGTTTTTATGAGAGTATTCAGAACTCTGTACTTCAAACTTGGTTTTAAAAAAGCATTATCGAAATGATTTTGCAGTGAGAAAATCTTTTCGGTAAATGGCAATTCTATGACTATTTCTGACAATGATAAATGCATGTTGGAGTTTTTATGTGTTTCAGTGAAGAGAGGAATACGTATCTTCAATTTCACTAAATAGTAAAAGCTCTAGTGCTAAGTGCTCATGTTTGGGAGGGAAAGAAGCACCCTTTCCACAAGTGGTATCAGCAAAATTGCTGCGTGGACTCGTTTTGGAAAAACGACTGGTGCTGACCTCTCAGACTCTTCCAGAGCAGCAAGTAAAAGTGGATGTCTATCATTATGGGTGGTGGCAAAAGCACATTGCAGGACATTCATGGATGTGATCCTTCTGGTTAACTTCACAGAATCAGTGGAGGTCAAAAGGTGATTTATATTTTCCAGCAGGCACAGACAGTGCAAAGCTCTTACATGGCCCTAAAAGTTGTTATGCACTTTCTTCACAGAGAAAAGGCCTTCAGAATGATATCAACGTCCTCCTCTTCTCTGATCATGGGATGACAGACATCTCTTGGGCAGATAAAGTGATTGAGCTGAAAAACTATATCAATATGAGTGACACCATACAAATGAAGGACCGAGGTCCTGTTGTGAGCCTCTGGCCAACTCCAGAGAAGCATGCAGAGGTGAGTACACCCTAGTTGCACCTCTCAGTTTTGTGTTTTCTCAGTTTTTTAAGCCTGTTGTGTCTTCTGTTTTCTCTTAACATCCAAATACTGCTCTCAGAGATGTGTGCAAAAATCACCTCTTATCAGGGGTCAGACTTGGATCCTGCGACACCCTTGTGATGCTGGTTTCCAAAGGAAAGTCACACCAAGCAAATCAAAAAGCATGAACTTTCACTGCTACATGGCAAGGACATGTGCATTTAAATCCCACCCCTATTAACTTCTGATAAACAGCTAAAAGATTTTAGCTCAAAATGTACTTTTCAGATTTTATATACATTAGTCAATTTATTGACACTCTAGCTAGGATTTTCAAATTATCTGGAGCAGGTTCAGGCATTCATATCCCAGTAAACTCCCACTGGGGAACCAAGTCCATTAGACCAGAATTGCAAAAACTACTCTTTTACAATATTTTCCTTGGAGGAATTTTTGATGAACCATGTTTAATTGAGTCAACCATAAAAGCTCAATGCTAGAACTTCAGGGTTTTGAGGCATAAATTAAAACAATAGAGAAAAGATTTGAAAATCACTTGAAAAGAATGAAAATATAGTTTCTCTGACTAATAGACTAGGACATTATAGTCTAACCAGAAACCAATGCATGAGAAGTCATTACTGATGTCCTCAAAATATAGATGAGTGGGTGTACAAAATGGGCAAGCCGTTCCCCAAGCAAATAGTTTTGGTTTTTACATTGTATTTTATCCAGTTACAGTATACTGTAGCCTGTGCAATTTTTTAAAAGATAATATTTGCTGATCATTGCACCCAAATGGTCTCTTCAGGAACTGTGTGTCTGTGATATTGTGAAAGTTTCAAATTAGTGCCAGAACTGAAAGTTTTCTTAGAGGCATGCAAGAGCAACTTACTTGCAAGTGCATCACAGGGGATCACAGCATTGATATGCTTAACCCAGAGCTCCCTGCTTTTGTAGGCCAGACCTTCAAATGGGCAAGTTGCAACTTCACTCAGTCATGGGGTTTCATACCACAAAGCTCTTCAGCACATCTTCTCTCTCATTAAACAGCCTAATATTCCTAAGGAGAAAAAAGTACAATGTCATGTTATAGTTCTGTTTCCTTCTTTCATTTCTTTTTAGGATTTCTTTAGGATTGGAGGGCTGCTTTTTAAGCAAAATAAAGTTGATTTTCAGTTTCCCGATAGCTAGATTCTCTACTTCTTATGAATTTTAAAGAGCTATGTTTATGAGTTGGAGTGTATTATAATATAGGGGTTATCATCTCTAAGAATTACCCTATTTCAATTCACCAGATGTACTGGTGACCACTGTCTAGCCCCAGTCATGGTGGGAGGAATTTTGCCATCACACTCTGGTGCTGTCCTTATGGTCACTGCACATTAGTGCACATATCTGCACACATATACACACAAGGGTGACTGAGCTGAAAGGCTAGTGAAGAACCTTTCATTCTTTGGAGAACTGAGTTATTTATTCCTGAAAATTATTTATATTTAACTTGTTAAAGAACAATATAGAGTCTGGGAACTCCAACAGCTTCCCTCTCTTTGGCATATGAACATCTTTTTCAGGCATTTAAAATCTATTTTCTGAATAATTTGGGGTGTAATGACATTTGTGTGATTATATTCCAGACAGTATGATTAATATTAATAAACCACTTGCACAGCATTGTGCAGATTCAAAGCTGCAGGCTTTGGCTAATTAATCTCACATCAGATAACTAACGAAGCAGATAACTGAGCACTATCAATCCCTTGTAGTGATTGACTGGGTAAATTCCTGAAACACGGGTGAGGTGAGATTCACTCTCCACTCAAGAGCACAGAGAGGGAATGAGTGGCAGATGCTAAAGATGATATTACTTTTCCACATCTGTACACAGTCCACATGGTGTCTTTGAGTGTCTCACCACTTCACTCACTGCCTCCTGTGTAAGTATACTTTCTCCTAGTCTGTTTCTGTAGGCTGGTACACTCACATGTATACATTTGTGAATGTGTGCATAATAAATACACATAATATATGAATTCATGCATTCCTATGTGTTTATGATCCGAGTTTTCGGAATCTCCTAAACCACATAAGCAAGTTTTGTCCAGCCATGATCTTTGGACTTTGGACAAGTCCTCGTTTGAATGTGCTGATGATCATCCGTTACAGGGGATTAGCCATTTTGCAAAATCAGGTGTTTTCACGTACCCAAGAGTGTATTTATGGTCTTTACAGTCATTAATTTGTTTTGCAGATATATCAGAAATTGAAAGCTGTGGAACACATGGATGTTTATAACATAGAGGATATTCCAAAGAGGTTTTACTACAAAAAAGGAAAATTTGTGTCTCCACTAACTCTTGTGGCTGAAGAAGGATGGTTCATAGTAGAGGTAAAGTATAGAAGCAACATACTTAGACAGGAGTGTGAAAAGGTGCAATATATTGCTGATCATTGAGTTAAGGTCAATGGGCTGACTACAAAACTAATGTCAAATTCTGCCGCGTGCTTAAAAGAACTTAAAGGTATTGCAGCTGTCCTAAAGACAGACAGTTAAATAGTCAAGATGCCTCTTTTTTCTCTGTTGTTATAAAGCAGTAGCTCTTGTATTTCACATTCTTCTTCCCCCTGCCATCTACCTTCATTTCAGGCACAAAAAGAGTGTTTCCATTTCAAGTCCTTATTATCCCTCCATTCAGCAGTACCTTGTGGTAATTTTTCCTTCTGTCTGGCTTTCCTCCCATTAGACTGTCCTAAAAATTCTCCGTTTCTCCCAAGCCCACCAGTCTCAAAAGGGTCAGACTGGAGATTTACTCCTCAGACATGCCCAGTGCACACACTGAAAACCTGGAAACTTGTTAAGCAGAGAACCCAGACATTAAGAGATTTTTCATACTAACTTTTTTTCTTACTATAAATTGTTATTATTACTTTGTGCTGTGTCACTACAGGGCACATCCACATTACAGATACTAATTGCAGCTCAGCACCGCTCAGAGGGTGAGACAACTGTGTATCTTCTAAGGAGGTAAATTGAGCAGTGGTATTAAGTGATTTGCCCAAAGCCATGCATGAAGTCAGTAAGCTGGCAACAGAATCAAGGAGTCCTCGGTTTCTTTCAGTCCCAGCATAGTCAGTGCACTTCGTTGCCTTGCAGATTACTGTAGCTCATCTGAGCATCTTTTTTCATGGCCCTCAGAGCTACTGCTCACCAAGTTTTGCTCAGGATAGTCCACACTACCACATTTCTCACGAGCCAACTTTTAGCATAATAGTTTCTACAGCTATTATTATATCTAATAATTTATTATATCTATCTAATAATTTAGCATAATAGTTTCTACAGCTGAATAAAAATGCACCTCTTAAAAAACCTGATGGCTTTTGAATATAGCTGGGTGAGTACCACATATCTGATTTTAAAAAAATGTATAAAAAGACAGAGTTAAGATTTAGACAGGTAAAGTAGGAATCTGAAACATTTTTTCCTAAAATTACTTTTAAAAATTATAACTAAACTCTTCCATGCAAAAGTCCAAAACAGAATGTTTTTACATATTCTGTAGAAAATAAAAAAGCACTTAAAAATCATTGAAACTCTGACAAACCTTAATAACAGTGCAGCAAACACTGCTGCTATGATAATTATTTCTGTTTCTCTGCCCATTCCTTCCCATTGTTTCTGATTTTCAAGAATGTCCTCTCATTAATGCTGTCAGATTTTCCTTCTCTTCTTTCCTTCTTATTCACAGATAATTTTCATTATCTGTGAATGGGATATGAAAATGAAAGTTTCCTGTCATATTTTTAAAGAAATGATTGAGCCTTCTACTATGCTTCCTGCCCAAACCACTGAAGAGAGGATGTGCAGCTCTTCCCTGTCATGCTCCCAGGGTTTTTTTAACTCTCTGTTGGCTAGTGGATAGCTAAAAGCTGTTTGAAAAGGGGGATTTTGGTGGTGGTGGGTTTTGAAAGAGACAATGGGGGTGTACTTGGAAAGTTGTTTTCCTCATCATGGGGCATAGGAACTAAAGCCCATCTACATTTTGGTTAAAGCAGGGTGAGGAGGGATTTCCCACTGTCTCAGAGCTGATCTGCTGATAACACCTTGTTCCCTTACTGTGAGTGAGTGGTGCCCATCCTTTGGGCCTAAGATCCCCAGCTGCTCTCCTGTGTGCAACAATGGTGTTAGCCTCCAGGGCTGCACAACTCATGCTGTACCCATCCCGGTGTACTTTCCCAGCATTTAGAGATCAACTGCAGCACATTTTCTAAACATACACACACAGGGAAAAGTCCATTGTGCGCAGTCTCGGATATGTCTGTTTCATCTTTGACAAGGATTGCTAGCCCAGGCTTAGACTCACTATGAAAAATTACATCTCAGATGAGTTCTTCATCCCATTTGGACTTGCCAGGCAGGCACATTAGTGTGCTGCCAGTGTCCTGGGCATAAAGAAGCTCCTGGATTTTGTGGGGTTTGCTGTAAGGCAGAGCCTGATGCTCCAGAAGGGCAGTGCTGGGATGCTTGCACAGCCCTGTCCCTCAAGCTATTGCCGTTAGTGGCTCCATTCCACAAGCTCTCACTTCAGCTGCAGTTACGAAAGTTAGTAGTATATTTTCTGACTCAACTGGCACCAGAAATGATGGAGATGACTGTGCCTTTGCACATTTTGTTGTGAGTAGGTGTCTCCTATGTCCAGGTGGGTTATGGAAAGCACACTACCTCCTCCTGCATTTGATATTTCTGGGGAAGCAACTGTGTCCAGGACGTCTGCCAGGACCATGGAGGGGTGTAGGTATGACAATGTCATGATGCTGCCAAAGAATCACTGCAAATTTAATGTGACTTTACTCATCTGAAGCTGATGCTGGCAAATGCTCTGCAGGCTGTCTGATGCCAAGCAGCACACTTAACCCCCAAGAATCACAGGAAGTTACAGCATAAGGAAGTGCTATGGTAGGAAGAGGAGAAGAAGTCTGTTTTCTCCTTGGTTTGCTTTGAGCAGGGAAATAGATGGGGTCAGGAAAAGAACTCTGTCAGCTAAAATAGTTTCATTTAAATGGGGAACAGATTACTCAGAGAAGCTGTGGAGTCGCTCTCACTGGAAATGTTCAAGAACTATCTGGATACAATCCTGTGCAATGTGATCTAGGACAACTCTGCTTGAGCAGGGAGGTTGGACCAGATGATCCACTGTGATCTCTTCCAACCTGACCCATTCTGTAGTATTCTGGAATTATCTGGTACATATGCCAAGTATTACATATGAAGACACAGGGGGTTCCCCTGGAAAATTGTTGGAAGAGCTACACCTCTCTGTCATCATTACTGCTGTCCTCAGTACGCAGTCAATTTTCTTTCTTAAGGAAGAAGACAAAAATCAGACAAAATAAAAGGAAAGGGATCCTCAGTTAATCTGCTTCACCATCTGCAGGAGCTGCGGCACCACTTGCCTGAAGTGTGGGAAACTCTTTTGAGGCATATTCTGTCCTTCTATGCCCGAGTGTGAAGGCCAGACCTGGACACTCTAGAGGACTGTGCAGATCCTTCTCTGTAATTATCAGAGAAATTAATGTCATGAGTCTGATGAACTGTCAGTTGATGTTCTTTGTTTAAGTGAAATTACTGCTATGGTTTTGGGGTAATGTGGAGTGCCACATCTGTCTGCTGCTATCCCTAAGGAGCGTGGGATGGGAGAAACTCATGGACAGGTTTGGTTTGATTTTGTTGGCATTTTAATCAGCCCCTACAACCTGCTGCTCTGACAGATACGGCGCTGTTGTGGGTAAGAGCTGTTAATACAAAGCAGGAGAAAATAAGGAAGGAATTTAAAAGCACATCTTAAGTGCAATATGGGTTAGGAAGAACAAGATTTATAATGACAAATTAATAAACCATAGATCCACTGAGTGAGAAAATAAAACAGTCTAGGCCACAGAGAGTGGGATTGTCTCAGGTCACAGCCACAGTTCCCTGGAACAAACCTCATTTGTTTGAAAACAAGGAGAGAGAAGAAATAATAATTAGAAAATAACTAGTAGGAGTGATATTTGTATTGTTAGGCTGACTATTTAAATGGAGCAAAAAATGACTTATTTTTCTAAGATGTCAATGGCACGTGGGGCAGAACAACACCCCACTAAACCCACAGAAGTGCATGGTGCTGTGTAGGAGAGCAGTGCTGCAGGCATGGGGAGAGGGACAGCCACTTGCTTACACATGTCACATACAACTGTGGTACTTTGTGCTTGTGGCAGAAATCGACATGGGTTGCCCTCCCCTCCCAGCTGGGACGTGGTTACTCACTGAGACAGCAAAGCCAGAGGTCACCCCTCCTGGGGATGAGCTGCTGTGCAGGTCACAGCACAGTGTGGGACCTGATGTGGTGGTGCAGCACATGGAGACACAACATGCCTCCCCACAGTGCCCCAACACAGCCCGGCAGACAGGCACTAACCACGCTCTGCTGTTGTCACCCAGAGCAGGGACAAGCTGCCCTACTGGGAGAATGGGACAGGGAGGAAGGAGGCCTGGCAGAATGGCTGGCATGGCTACGACAATGAACTCATGGACATGAGAGGCTTCTTCCTTGCATATGGACCAGGTACAGTGCTACCATCCCTGGTGTTCCACTTCCCCTGCAGCCCCATGGTCCTCACCCCTGCATCCCTGCAGCCCCTGGCACATCAGGACCCCGATGCAGCACTCTGCGACATCCAAAAATTACAAATAGATGGCAGGATTTCCTCACTGTGGAGGCTTTGTTGCACTGTATCTATTTTATAAGCTGAAGAAACAGGGCAGAGAGATGTGAAGGGATTTGGTCAGCCTCTCTAATGTCCCAGTGTAGTTACTATCTCTTTGCCCTGTTTTCTGAAACTTTGGCCTAAACTTCCAATTCTATTTGAAACACATGAATCCTGCTTTTGTTAGGGGATTCAGACTCACTACAGCAGGGCACTTTCTTTGGGAAGGTTGCAGCATACCTCACCCACTTGTCTGATGGGCAGACACAAAACTCCTGGTTTCCACTTCATCAGGCCCTTTAAACAGGGCAGAGCACCAGGCTGCAACTGCAGACAGGAGGAAAGCAGAATGTGCAATCCAATCATGTCAGGCTATTGCATCTATCAAGCACATACAGTAAAGTAGCTGTTGAGTATAGTACTTGAAAATTCAGGGCCTTTTTTACTTTTTAGAATAAAATAGGTCTAGAGGTAAAAATAATGAATAAAATGGTTTAAAATGTTTTTGTTGAGCTATGTTGTAAATCGTATAGCATGCCACATCCCAGCCTGGTGGGTAAGTCCCAAGAAAGGCAAAGGAGCCCTTGCCCCACAGCACCCCACATTCCAGGGGCTGAGCCCCAAGTTGCATGATGCCAACTCCTCTCTTTTCCCTGCAGATTTCCGATCCAATTACCGAGCTCCTCCCATCAGATCCGTGGATGTTTACAACATCATGTGCAGCCTGGCAGGAGTACAACCACTGCCCAACAATGGCTCCTGGTCCAGGGTGGAGTGCATGCTCCAAAACACAGCCCCCTTGGCACCACTCCCCCCATGCAGCAGCTGTGTCCTGGCATTAGCTCTGCTCTCCCTGTTCGCCAGGCAGATTCCTCACTGTGATCCCTGAACAATGTCAGTCAGTGTCACCAGCAACTCCATCCTTCTCTGCTTGTTTTTTTTTAAGTTCTTCATCTGAATAATAGCTTCATTAATAGAGTGCTGTCTCCCACTCCTCTATTGTGCTCCACCAGGCATGAATCTGACCCATCCTGCATTTATAATGTTTTTAACATATGAAGCCAGGTTTTGTGCTGCTCCAAACACAGCCAAGGACAATGGTGTCACCCACCTAGATTTACAGCACTGGCAGTGAGAGCAGAATCCTGTCTGGCTATCCACAAAGTTTTCTGGTGGGTGTACACGGGGATCTCAGAGCATCAAACACATCTCACCCCAGCATCTTTCACTGAGGAGTTCACCCTGGTCCGCCATACTGAGAAATTCAGGAGTGGAGACCAACTTCTTTGCATTTAGCTGGGTTCATCCTGGGTCACTCCTTCATCTGCAGCTCCACCAGCAGCAGAGCCCCATCTCCTCCTCAGAGGGCAAGCCAAGCCCTGTCTATACAGACAGTCTTCAAAGAGCCAAGAGCTTTGCTGAGAGACCACAATGGTGGGTCAGCAGGAGAGCAGTGAGAGCATCCTACTTCTCTCAGCCTTTCCTTCTTTATTTTCACCAACATGAGTACTGACTCTGCCCATTTCCAGGGCCAGGCTTTCCTCATGGACCACAGAAGAAGGGTGGGCTGGGAAAGAGCAAAGTGACAGAAATCCTCCAGTTCAAAGCCAGTGGGAAAATGAATGGACATCTGGACACACAAGGGTCAGGAGAACATAGGATGAGGACGCCTGGCATTTGCCAGCCTCCCTGCTTTTCCTGGTGAAGATAATATCATCTGATCACATTTTGATGTTTTATACCCAATTACATTTCTGAAGGTTTTTCCACACTTACTGCTCTTCTACCAGATTTTGCACTCTATACCTCTGCCTGGTGATCAGCACATTTCCCATTATTCTGCAGCAGGGAGAAAGGTCTGATAGTTCTTCCACCCTCCCAGCTAATCCTGGTGATTATTTCCATCAAGCACAAGCAAAGTTGTAACAGCAAAGTTAAATTAAACAGCAGGAGAGGATAGAGCTGTTGCCAGAGGTGCCTTCAGGAGTGCTTTATCTGATATACCTCTGAACCAGGAGCTTTCAGCAACAAACTGCCTTTGGAAGGATTGAGGTCCCTCCCCAGGTAAAACAAACCTCTAGGACTTACTACTCTTCTGGATCCAGAGACAAGCACGATCAGGACATGTGTGATACAGTGCATTTAAGGGTGAATGATTACACTGTGGGGAAAAAAAAAAAACCAAACACCAAATTAAACTTGACAAAAGACTTCTGTAAAAGCTGTAAAGATTTATGTAATGTGTTTTTAAAGCTCAAGTGAACCATTAAATCAGTTGGGAGAAAAATGGAAAAATCAGGCTTTGTTATTAGACTGTTGAGTATAAAAGGCAATTTAGTGCTTTCGAAGCATTTGCAGTAGCTGTAAAACAAGCACCTATTGTTCAGAGTTCTCTGTTGCTCTTTAATGGACCAGGCTCAATGAAACAACTGGAGCACATTTTTAAAGGAAAAAAACCCAGCATACAAGATAACCAAATTACCAAGTTTTGTCTGAAAATCATCAGGATAGACACCATCAGTGCCTGCTAACCCCTCCACAATGTGCAATTTTAAGTCTTACCAGCAAGCAGAAGCCAAGATCTTCTTACAGAAGCAATGTTTCAAAAGGTATAAGGGTATATTCAGCTCCTGAGTTATAGAAACAGAAATTGAAAATAACAAATTTGGTCCCTTGAATTGTTCCACAGATGGGTCATGACACGTGAAACCAACACTGATCTTTGTGACTACTTTGTGTAACTCACTTTTGTCAGTGTCCACATGCAACTACTGAGGGGTAAATCCAATTCCAATGTGATTTCTTTGACCTTAATGCAAGCATTGTTGTACGGTAAAAGATACTTGGTCTGTAAAAGGAAAATTTGATAGACCTTCAAGAAGCTCATTAGCTTCAGAAGAACTGCAGCTCATTATTTTTTGAAAAGTGCATCTTTCTTCCTCAGAAATGTCATACCTCTGAATCAGTTCATGTTCTCATTCAAAAATCAAGTGTCTTAATTCTCGCCTGTTTTTCTGTATACTATGCAATGGAGGTGGGTGTATTTTTAAACCTATTTCTGAATGATGTTTTTATACAATGACTGATTGTGAATGAGTGAATAATTCTAAAAATGGTGTTAGAAAAAGCACTTCTTTGTAAATACTGTAAGATTTTTGAAGAAAAAACCAGCCCAAAACCCTTCCTTCAACACTTTGCCTTTCTTGTCTAATTGCTTCATCAAAGTGTGATAAACAGTGTTTGAAGCTTGTGCTGATTAATTATCAGAAAGACTAATGATAACATTGTTTAGAAATGGCAAAGTTGTCAGCATGTAAATTAAGTACATTAAATGCATCACATGAGATGATGTAGCTGGTATATGCAGTCCTTTTTTCCAGATGTATTTCATTGTTTAACCTTTTGAACATTCATTCAGGAACGTGTCATTCCCACTAGGCAATGGACATGACAAAACATTTTGCACGTCTAAGAAGACATGTGAGCCCTGTATGCTCTCTTCAGACAGTTCTCTAAGCCCACTCTGTCACCATCACATTGGCTGCTTGCATAGAAATTAAAAGCATTGTCACTGGTATGAGGGTGACACATAAGCTCTCTCCAGAGCCCCCCTTTCCCAGTGGAATGTGGTGCAAATATCAACAAGACCTTGAAAACCAATGCTACACGCCTCAAGGACAAGGGGGCCCTACTCCACTCTAAGTTCCACAAACCAGCCATGTTCATGGAAGAGACTAATTTTATAGAAATAAATCTCCAAGCCTACTCTCCTTAAAAAAATTATCTCCTTTTGACCACAGAGCAGGGAGTAGATGATGGAGGAGGACCAGTACAGGTATGCCAACCAGTCTTTTAATTCACAGCAGGACTCCCTCTGAACCAGTAGAACTGCCAAGGTCTGCCAAAGATGCTCCCCTCATGTTCCGTGAACATGGGTCCTCAGCTAGGAAGCTGCTGAGAGACTGCCTGCACAGGAATAAGTCTCAGTCAGCTCCCCATAACAGTGCCAAAAATGGCAATTTCACAGCTAAAGATGAGCCCTTTTTACCAATGACCTTGGTAGCCATGCAAATGGCATGGCTGGCTAGGGCTCAGCAGGCCAGCCCTCCAGCATCCCTCTGGATGCAGCCTGCACTGCCTGCACAGGCTGCAGCCTTGTGGAGACACTTTCTCATTGGCCCACATGCCGGCCTGCACCGTTCACAAGTACAGAGACTTCTCAAATAAGGGGTGAATGAGGAGGTTTTGCAGTGCTGGTTACCTTCCTTGTCTCCTAACTAATACATCACAATATATTACAAAATCATAGAGTATTCTAAGTTGGAAGGAACCCACCACAAGGATCATCAAATCCAACTCCTGGCCCTTCACAGGACCTTTCCCAAGAATCACACCATGTGCCTGAGAGTACTGTCCAAATGCTTCTTGAGCTCTGTCAGGCTTGGTGCTGTGGCATCTCTCCGATGTTAACCCATGCACCTCAGCAGACCAGATGAGCTCTGGCCTCTGGGAAGTGAAAGGCATTGGAAAAGCTCCATGTAACATTTCCTCACCTTCTTTTCCTTGTAGGGCTGTAGCAGAGAGGGCAGATCGCAGAAAATCCAATAGGAATTTTTAAGAAAACATAGCCTAATGAAGAGGAAGATTTGAAACCTTGCATTTTAGCATAAGAAGTCTTTAACAGCTGTTTTAAAAGACAACTTTCACATACACAGAAAAACATTTTTTCTGTAAGTATCAAAACACATCTAAGTTAAGGGAAGGATGAAAAATAAGAACCTTTCAGAATTACAGTTGACTGGACACAGTAATTCTCAAGCTTCATAGAGATGGATTGTATGGATTATATGGACTGTGCGGATTATTCTGATGTTTTAAATACATGGAAATTGCTATGGACTTTAAAAAGAGTATGACATTATCCCAAATCTGTACCAATGACACCGGTTCAGCTCTGCCAGCCCAGCTTCATCAGGAAGTTGAGCACTGTGAGCTGCCGGGTGGCCTGCCCTGCTCCGTCCCTAGGCCAGCCAGGTGTCTGTCCGAGATGCGGGAATGCCTTGTGCAGCCACACCACCCACCAAGGCTGCTGCATGTCTGTTGCCCTCCGCTGGACCCGCTCCAGGGGCTGCATGGCCTCCTTGTACTGAAGAGCCCAGCACGGCCCACAGATCTCCCCACACGCCGCCTCTCGCCCTGGCTGGCCCCTTTTCGCGCGGACAGCCCGCCAGGCCACGGCGGCGAGGCCGCAGCCCCTCAGCGCCGGCGGGAGGAGCCCCGGAGCCCGGCCCGGCGCAGCCTGCGCGCAAACAGCGCACTGGGGACAAGAGTGATCCTTGCCTTTAGTGAGGAGAGTCAGGCTGGGACTTCTCCTTGCTTCTGTGTCTCTCATCGCAACTTTTCGTCTTTCTCCCCTGTAACTCCCCCGGTACCCTTTGTGCTAAGGCCGATCCCTCCCCACCCCAAACCTGCTGCCTCCATGTGGCACTTCCCAAGCTTCCCACCCGCTCCTGCTCCTGTTTCTACAGGAGGATGAGTGGGCAAGATCTTCGTGTGTACGTGGCCCAAGAGATGAACCAGCTGGATGTACTCCCCACTCTCAGGACTTGGGCTGCATCTCGAGCTGCCTTTGTTATCATTATAGCCTGATCCCACTGGTGGGAAACAAAACACATAAAAGCTGGAACGGGAGGGGAGCGGGGGGGTGACACACCTGTTGCTCTGCTACGTGTGTCCACTTGCAGCTTGGCTTGAGGTGGAACGCAGAATCCTTGGGTCAGATGTCCCAGCAGCGCCACACTGGCAACTCTGAGCTTTTGTCAGCACAGGGGAACTCTGTCTAAAACAGCCACAGGTAGCAAAGAAACAATGAGGAGGGATATGAAGAGTGGGCTGAGGTGGGAGAAATTCAGTGCCCACTTTCCACACCAGACAGTTCAGGGCTTAGCTGAGCTCCAGGGAGCTGATTGTGATCCTCCCTTGGCCGCAGCACATGAGGCATTTTAGTATCACGATAGTATCAGTCTTCAGGAGCAAGGGGCACCAGTGCATGCATAGAAGATGTTCCTCCATCTCTCACCAAGGGGTTGCAGGCAGCCAGCCCCAAAATGTCAGCATTCTCTGCTGGGAACACATGTCCAACCAATCTTCTGTGGCTTCTGTGGCTGCCAGAGTGGGCAATAACACTTCTGTTTTTCCCAAGAAATCAATAACACACTAAAACATTACTCATCACTTAGATATATTGTTTGGTGAATATTAATTAAGCCTCAAAATTGGCTGGAGACACTGCCATTGCTTCCTTGCCAGATAGAAAAAGGGAGGCTGATGTGGCATCAGCTGTTGCAAAGGCTGTGGAATGCAGGTCAGGTTTGCAGGGGATCATCTTACAATTCCTACTGAACACTCACTCAGCCTGCTTCCTCACTGGGCTGCCTCCATGCAAAGGCTCCTGGCCACATAAATGTATATAAATGGGCCATGTGTCCATTAGAGGCATTTTTAACCTTTCTTTAGTGGCTCCACATGGTGCTCATTCTACATCACTAAACAACCAGTGCATTGGCACTCACTGTACCTCCTATTCAGGTTAGTTTTAGCCCTGCAAGGACATGACCATACCAAGTGATTCGGCAGGAGCCTGCTTCTGATTTCTGAGAGGTGCCTGACTCCCTCTACATGATCCCTGGGCAGAAGGAGGCTCTGACAAATTAAAAAATAATTTTTTAGAAGAGCTTATTTGCCTCCCAATGTATCCATCCGTCCATCCATCCATCCATCTGTAAATTGCACTCTCCCTTGATACTTTTACTCCATACTGGTGGAGCTTTGGGGTGCAAGACTTTGTTTCCTTGCTTGTCAGAGTAGGCAGCAATGTGATTTTCATATTACAGCCCATTCACTGTCCATGAGAATTAGAGAGGGGTAACCCTGCTGACCACATCCCAACTGAGTAGATTCTGTAAGAGAGAGGGAAAGCAGCCCTTTGCCCATCCATGGAGGGATTCTCGATGCACAGCTATAACAAGAAAATAATTTTGGGCTTAAAAACTAAGATTCTAAATTATCCTTCAAATAGCAGTTGTGAAAGAGGACAAAAAAAAAAAAAAAAAAAAAAAAAAAAAAAAAAAAAAAAAAAAAAAAGCTGAATTTTTTAAGGTGGAATTCAGGCAGTTTATGAGGTGGATTATACACACTGCTTGCTTACACTGCTGCAGGGGCTGGGTGAAACATCTTGAAACATCCCCTCCTGCCTTTACATTAAGTGGTTCCTTACAAGAACACTTCTGACAAAGAAAAATAACTATTTCCCCCCTTTAAACAGAATAAACTTGTGAGGGTACCAAGCTTGCTTTGTGTTTCATACTTCTTTCATCAAGAACAAATGGGATGAACGGAGAGAAGATATTTAATACCCATAATGAGGGGAGCTTTCCAGCAGAAGACAGACTCTGTTTTATGCAGAAATAGCTGAGTGCAGCCTGTAAAGGCCTAGCAATTAATCACACACTTGAAGAAATACAACACACTCATAGAAGCTGAATTTTAAATGCTTGTTGCTCCAGTTTGGACAGTGACAAATTAAGGCCTCCATAAGAGCAGGTGTGGCTCTTGAAGAAGCCCTCTGAGGGCAATTAAAAATGGGAAACCAGCTGGTAACTGTGCAGATGTGACAGCTAGGGTAGCTCAGGAAATTAATACAAAGGAGGAGGATGGAGGAATAAATGGTGTAGGAGCTGAGGCAATAGAAATAGGACCTGCTCTCCACAGGGGGTTGCTCCATGGCAGGTGAAGTGCCTCATCATGTGGGACGGGCAAAGTGGTGACAGTCACATATCCACATTGCCCTGGAGAGCTGCCACAGACAGGCTTCAAATTAATCCCTCACTGAAGGACACCTAAAACATTAGGAGCTGCTGCTCTGTGTGTCACACCGTTTCCCCTGGTGCCCAGGGCACAGCTGCATTCAAGGATGACTGAAGCAGATGGTCTGGGCACATCTGAAATTGCCTGTGGTACCCTGTGATGAAAAAGGCAAGGGATGAGATCAAGGGCAGATTTTCCCAAATCAGCTTCAATGAGCTCCAATCCAACAGGTAATATCCAGGCAGGTTTCACATACAGTGCTTCATTGTTCCTGGTCAGTTCATTGTCTCCAGTGTTCACTGTTCTGAATCAGTCAGGAAAATGATAGTTTGTCCCACTGAAAATACAGAAAATAATTCAGATGCATGACAGATTATAAGGAATTTGTCATTTTCTGTTAAGGGTACCATTTAGGAAGTGTGAGCAAGATCATAAGTAGTGCCATGCTACAGCAAACTATGTATGAGTACAAGCCAGAGCTCCTCATCCCATTTGAAAAAGGATGTCCCCATGATTGTCATCACAATTTCTCAGTGCTGTTCCTCACACATCTACTCCTACCCTGCCTTTCTCCACACATCCAGTGTGTGTGAGTTATCACTGGGACAGAATTTACCTTCTACCAAAGTGCAGGCTGGGGGACTGTTCCCATCAGTCTGTTTTTGTAAAGTAATTTGTTGATAAAAATCTCTTTCGTGCTGTGAATAATATGGACTATTTCTCAGAAAAAGCTGTCAGCACAGATCACTATAGATTACATTTTTGTTGTTTTTTCCCCCTTGTGCATAGGAAAGGTGTACTCCTGGTAACATTAAGCTTTGGCATCCTTCCAGGCAGCTGAGCAAAACAGGATTTCATTTGAGACAGCTGACAAAACAGCAGAGTGGACAGGGTCTTTACCAGTTTCAACCCAAAATAAAAAGATCTCTCTAGGGAAGGGCTGCTCAGCCACTTGCCCAACTCTGTGAAGTTGAGTATTCTCTTCTCTCTTGAAAAAAAAAATCTTGTTTTGGTGGCCATATTTCCAGCATAGTGTTGAAGCATAGGAAATTTTCTGTGCAAAAGAAGCTCTCTTTCTGTGTTCCCCTCCAACACTTGCTGCTTGTCACCAGTGTGGGTTGTGACAGTCCTAACAGCACCATCCTAGCCAGAATGCCAAATAATAAGGCCGGATGGCAGCTTCACTGTGAGAAAGTACCATCCACAGTAACTCTGTACATGGGCACAGGTACTCATTGCAGCACAGACACCCTCTCTGGCCTAACAGCTTTCATATGATAAATGCATCCTAAGACCAAATGAATTATTTTCTAACAAGCTCAGCATCCAGGGTCTCAGCCAGGGACAAGGGCCCCAGCTGGCCAGGAACAAACCCACCTCAAAAAGCAGGATTTTTTTTCCAAAATCCTGCAACAGTGGGAGAAAGGATGCAACCAGAGAGAGCCATGAACTCAGCCTGAGGCTGTATTGAGCACACAAACAGCAGCCACAGGGTGGAGATGATCTCTGCCAGCAGTTTTCCTCTGTTTAAAGGATGGTAATGGGCTAAGTCGGAACTGGCAATAGGTAAAGAAAGAGAAGATATAAGATGAATCTTATAAAATTATCTGAACCTGTTCTACATCCCCATTTCATTTCCCCTCACAATCATGGGTAGAAATGGAGAAGCCTGTGATGTTTCAAAGGTTTCACGTGCCAGTATGGCAAACAGAGCCAACAGCAAAACAACCCTGCCTCCAAGAATGGACAAGAGGAGAAGAAATTGCTTAGTGCTCATCCATCTCCGTCCTGTAATCTGTTGTGTCTGGTGACTGAGGCCACATGCAAACATCTGCGATGCATCACAGACCTTCTGCTGGAGAGAGGAGATGGTTTTTTGAACACAAAGTAAGTTTTGAGGGACTTTGCAGGCCTTGCAAGGGAATGAACAGCAAGTTCTTGCATGTATGATAAAAGTTGGGGGGGAAAGGGAGAAGATTTTATTATAAGATGAATAGGGTCACCGTGAGGGTGACTGAAACTTTGAGGCACAGGAACCTCTG
Source organism: Prinia subflava (assembly GCF_021018805.1). NCBI lineage: Eukaryota > Metazoa > Chordata > Aves > Passeriformes > Cisticolidae > Prinia > Prinia subflava. Next base: position 33,525,390 of record NC_086253.1, read on the forward strand.
GCACACGAGGACGAGGAGGCTGATGGGTTGAGACAAGCAATAACGACTTGTGTTTTAGGGGGCTGCCTGAGCAGAGGGGAATACCTCACCAGGTTTGCAAGATGTGCCTAGTTCCTACCTAGTGGGTGAAGGGTGGCAAATTGTTCTTCAGACCAGTTCTTCAGGAGTTAACCAGGAGTAAGGAGGGCCATAGCACTTGGGCAGCAGAGAGAAGGAGTCTGCATGACAGGACTGCCAGATGGCTCCTACCAAGATCTCTCTCCATCCCTTCCCACAGGGCTCTTTCCACAACCCCACTCTGCCTACAAATGGGGCACCTCCAGGAAAGCGAACCCCTGCTGCGCTCAGTGGCTGCACCATCTCCTGGCCCCAGCTAGGCATCGCTCAGGGACACCACATGCTTACAGTACAACCACAGACACGTCAGCACATTCCAGTATCAACTGCTATTTATTATAACTCTGTATAAACCATGAAGGCGGGTACATATCGTTCCCCAGCTCAGCTGGCTTTTGGGAGTTCAGCATCCTCCAGCCTCCCAGTAATGCAAAGATTTTTTTCTTCAGTCTTGAACTGATGATATTCCTTCTTCAGCTGCTGGTCTTATGACTCCCCTGCTACTGAAGTACATCCTTACATTTCTCTGCGCTTGAGTTTCCCTCTTTATTTTGGTGAAGCGTCTCAGGATTTTAAGCCCTGATATTCCAATTCCCTCATTTTCCTTATGGAGAACAGTATCCACCCTCCTTCTCTTCCCCTTGAGTTGCAGAGATCCCAGTTTGGAAGAAATCTAGGCAGAAGCTGGTGGCCTGCTGATCCTTCTGTTCATGGAGACCCATGCCAGAGTTGCACCCCTTACTGCATGGCACAAAGCAGCAGTCATGAGACACAGAATTCACATAGTACATACCAATATAGTCTAGAGATTATATTCTTATTATTATTATTAAAAAAACCAACCAAACAAACAAAAAAAAAACCAACAAAAAAACCACCACCACCAGGTGAGACAAACCCACTTCCTATTCTCTGTCTAGAGACTGAGCTGACTGGACCTGATGATCTGCTACTAACCCAGTGTCAAAAAAGGCAGTTTCCTCTTCTGCACCATCTCAAGTAACTAATTTTTAGAAAGACAAACAGTTCTGAAATCTGCAATGGTCTAAATATTTTAAGGCAATAATCTTTCATTAGTTTCTGGATCAAGAAAGGTCGACCCATCTCTAGGAAAATGTTTTAAATTCAGTGAAAGAGCTTTTCAAAACTGTTTGTCATTCTGTAAAGCTTTAGTTTTCTGGTGGGTTGTTTTTGGTTTTTTTTTACTTCTGACTGCAAAAATAAGTGGGTCTCTGTCGTGGTTGCGGGGGGAGGTGAATTTTTCCAGGGGGATTTAGGCAGGCCAATCAGTGATCAGGTTTTGTGCTGGGACTTGGATTGGCCACTCAGAGGTTTAGACACGCCTCTGAGGACACAAGGGGTTAAAAGCAGGACTCCAGGGGGGTTCGGCCTCTTTTGGGTTCCGGTTTCAGCTAAGAAACATCTACCCCCTGCTCAGCTTTGGGCTGAGTGGGGGAGGAGAGCCATGTGGCTGGGCTCAGGAAAACCATGCAGCCGAACTGAAGTAAGCTGGGGCCCCGGGGAGAGAAGAGAGTGGACAGGACTGGAACTGAGCTGCCCCATCCAGGATGGAGGGGTGGAAAACTGTAGAAGTGCCTTCCGTGTGTGCTCACCCTTCTCCCCCGCCCCGCTCCGGGAGAAGGTGCCCAGCCACGTGAGAGTTGCCGAGCCTGGGAGTGCCTGAGCCTGCAGCCCTGCCGAGAGCTAGAAACTGTTAACCCTTGCTTGGCAGAAAGAAACTTTTCTTAGACATTGATTCTCATGACTGGTGGTTTCGGAAGAGAGAGAAAAACAGCCTGGGACCAAGGTGATAAAGCACGATTGGAAAGAACCTGATGGGCAGGAAATTGAAGAAGAGTGTCTTCTGAGCTAGACTTTTCTTGCATAATGTTCAGCCATAGACTGAACTCAAGCCTCCTTTGAACATAAACTGCATTTGGGTGGATGCAGCTGCCTCTGCTTTTGCTACAGTGACTGACACCGTAAGAGTAGAGCTAGCAGCGAAGAGAGGGGGAGGGTGTGGTGGCGCCCTCTGCCCTCAGGAGAGACCTGCTCTTAGAACCCTTGGCACCTAGGGAAAAATAGGGAGAGCTCGGCATGCAAGTATCCTTAAAAGAGCCCTGTATGCAGCTTCAGTCCACAGACAGTGGTGAGAGCACTGGACATGGAAAAGAGAGTGTCACCCTGGCAGACTTCTCTAGGCAGTGCCACGGGTGACATGGAAACACATAAGGGGTAGACCTGTGTTTTCTGGGGTGCAGTCTGTAGTGCAAGAGAGACTCCTCTCTCCCTTGCTGAATTGAAGATTAGGGGGTTTTTTGAGTGGTGATTGTTTGATTTAAAACCCAAAGGTTTAGTCTATAGAGAGTAATGTGTAGGGGGTAGAAACTGGGGGAAGAGAAGAAATGTTCTGAGAAGTTTTTATTTCTGTCTCTGTGTGTGTTTAAGAGTTTTCTGTCTCTGTTCTTATGTAATGTAATAAAGTTTTGGTTTTTTTTGTTTTCAAGATTTAAGCCTGCTCTGCTCTGTTCCTGATCACATCCCACAGTAGTTGTTAGAGAAAAAACATATATTCATGAGTGCATTAACATCTGGCCAGTGCTAACCCATGATATTCTCTCACTTTGTTCTTTTCCTGTACAAACTCTGCTTTGGTGAAACATGTGCGCTGCCTAACAGCAAAGCATGAGAGATAATTGCCTCTCAATATTGGGTTATAGATAACAGTAAAACCATAAAGGCAAAGGGGTCTACCTTTAAGGAGGAACAATAAATGTATTTCCTGCCTTAGGTCTGAGGACTCCAGAGTCTCTTCATCATGCATTAATAATAAATCTCCAGGGTCCACTGGCAACTACTTACAAATAAAGCACTATGGTTAGAAGATAGAATGACTTTCTTCGTAAATAAGAAGTAAGTGGGGAGGAGAAGATGGGACACTAGTCCCATTTATATTAGATGGGACACAGCCCATGATGCCAGGGAGGGCTCTGGGGAGCTGCCAGCCCTGCCAGGTACAGTAGCCATGGGACAGCAGAACAGTAGAGCTGAGGAGCTTTTTAGGTTTCCTTTTCTACTTTGTGGGCTGGATGTGTCCTCATCCTCCATGAGGCAAGGCAAGTGGAGAGGGCTTCAGTCGGGGTCCCTCTGTGGACTTGGCACCTCTGTTCACCAGGGTGGCCTTGTGCACTTGCATCATGATGGACAAAATAGTTCCTGCCTCTCTTCTCCTCATGGTGCCTGCCCTGACGCTTCTGCCACAGATTTCATCTGATCTCTGCCTCAACCCAGAGTCCCCTGGGAATTTTCAGCACTCCTTTAGAAGAAAAGAAAAAAATATACTGCTTTGTCTAGGTTAAAAAAAAAAAGGGAAAAAATAGGTGATCATCATTTTACTGAGCTCTGCCAATGTCATGTTTTAGGTGAGTTTTACAGTTGGACCAGTTACAAGTATATGAACATTATCACCAGCTTATGTCATAAAGAAACACATTAAACTGCGGTAGCTGGATGCCCAATAGGACTTCCCTGAAAGGTTCACTTTGGGTCTGAGCCAGAGACTTGCACTAAATGGACAGAGAAGAGCCTCTCCCTGAGCACAGCCACCCCATGATGGGGGTGAGCGGCAGCAAGGAGCTGAGGCCCCACAGCTCTACACAGAGGAAGCTGACACTGGGAGTTGGTTCAAGGCTACTGAGCAAGGAACAGTGGTGTGGAGGGAAGAGGGAGACATTGTAGAGGCAGGGACATCTATCATCTGCCATAGCTAGAAAGTCAGATGTCCCTCTTTGCTGTCCTTGACACTGTTATTGCTCATAATCCTAAGGCGCACCAAGGCCAAAGGTTTGCACTTCTGAGTCCTTCAGTTTGCAGTTTTGATGGCTGCTCCAGGCAGTCACTGCCCAGTGGTAGATGCACAGTGTGTGCAAGGTGAAGACACAGCAACAGCAGGCTCCAGGTACAAGGGTCATGGGTGGGGTTTGCATTCAAACCTTTGCAGTGCACAAGCTGCCCTGTAAAGTTAATTACTTAGGTCCTCATTTTCCAAAAACCCAGCTAATGGGACCCAAAAAGGCTGTAGTGCCGTGGCTCTGCTCCTGATGTGCATCGTCTGGTACAGAAGTTTCATCAGCAAGTGGTGCAGCCCATCTGTGCTGAGACTGGAACTGGAACCACAGCAAGGTGCATGTGGGCACCCAGGACAGCCCCTGCTGGAGCACAGCCCTGCTTGCAGCTGAAATGCCAGTGCTGGTGTACCTTTTGACTTCTGCATGAGGAAAGCCTATATCCACAGGAGAGGCTCCTGGCTCTTGCTTGTCCTCTCCTGCTGGTACACTACTGAACACACTGGAAGCTGCTACTTTGCAGCTTCCTGCCAGAGTGACTCTCTTTGACACTTACAAGGGAACTGGCCTAATTTTACCAGCAACAAGCAGAGGGACAAGAGGAAAGAGATTGAGAGAACTCAAAACAAAAGGCTTCAGGTTTCCCTAAGCAAGCAAGCAGCCAAAGTATATAATTATTTCAGTATATGCACAGCTACATAGGTAAATTTATGTACTGTCTTTGCTTACTTTTATTTCCTTTTGCTTACTTTTAGCTGGCAGAACAGGGCTAGGTTTTATGTGCTTATTAGGATGAGAGAGAAGAAAAAAAGATGTTAAATAAAAGTACTTGGGATTTCCTGTTCCTTGTCCCCATTCATCACTTCTGTGACAGCTAGGCTAAAAATACTTTGCTAAACATGAGAACCTAGAAGGAAGTTGCTTATAAACGCAAGCTCAGCCATCTCCACACAAAACCACAGGCAGTTATCAAAGCTCCAGCATCACTGACTGCTCAAACCCCTTCTCTCTTCAAGTACCAGCTACAGTGAACAGGAGTGTCAGAGCCATGGGCTCTGCCTGCAGTTTGAGAAAGGCTGGTCAGTAGAGGCCATTTTCTTCATGTCCATTCTGCAAAGCACAGCTGAAGAAATTGATTTTTTAAGCATTTATCTGAGGTCTTGCTTGATGCCCTGAGGAAGACAGACTGCCTGGTGTTCCAGTACAATTTGGGGGTTTGTGTCTTTGAGCCTTCAAATGACAGAGATGCTGGACAGAATAGCACATAGTCTTTAAAAAAACCAGGAGCAGCAGCCAAAAGGAGGAAGAGAACAGAAAGGACTAAAATATGGGGGGTATATTTACATTCTTAAACATTTTTAAAATTAAAAACTGCAACAGCATCGCTTGAAGGGAATTGCTAACAGGAGCACCTGTCCTGAAGCAGCTGACCACCTTTTCTTCTCTAAGGTCTTTCTGATGAGCAGGGAAAAGTGAAAAAGGAAAAGTAGTGGAAAAGTGGGAGAAAGAAACTCTAAGATTAGAATGACATTTTGAGAGATAAGGATGAGAAATGGTCCAGAAGAACTCTTGTGTCAAGTAACATGCAGGGAAAAAGCACCCCCAACCTGAAGGAGAATAAATGTCAAAAAAGAAGAAGAGGGGCTTCATTAGAAGAAGGATATTATAAAAAGCAAGTTGTGAGGAAAACAACAGATCAATGAAACATCTGAGAAGCTGATGGAGGAAAAATCTGAATAGAAGATGTTTCAAAAAAGCTATCTTACATATGTAGGATATCCATAGATACAGACAGCTGTAAATCTACTCAGTGCTCTCAGTAGCAAAGCGTGACCTAACAGCAAGAGAGAATTTCTTCAGCCAAGCAGTGGCCCTAGACATTTTCAGGATGTTACATGCCATGTTTGACCAAAAGGTGTCATTGTTCAAGATCTTCAATTTACCTGTCAGCAGAGTAAGTATAAAGAGAATTCAAGCCAAGCTTGCAAGCAAATTTTGAAGTGCAAGGTGTGGTAGCTTTGGACAACAGTAGTTTCTTTATAGGTAATTAATGATTAGTCTGATTTAGCACCTAAAATACAAGCACACAATAAGGAGAGGAACAAAAACAAAGTGCTCCATGAGTAGGAAACAGTTCTTGCAAACCTTTTCAGTAATACTGAAAAGGCCTCAAAAGTCTGAGTCTACCAAAACCCAAAACTGACTTTGCTTGTGCAAAGCACTAGGTCAGTGCTGGCATAAAGCTCTAACCAAATCCTGTCTGGTTTTGGGATATTTTCCCTGTAATTCAAAATGCATCATTTCATGAAGATGGATTACAGTGGAAGCAGATGGATGAAGGGAAATGAGCTAAGACTAGGAACAGTGTAGTAGCAGTATGTGCCACTAGCAGGTGACAAGCCAAAGTGCTTAAGACAGCACCTACCTGCAAGAGATGCTGCTTTATTTTTAATCTTATGAATGTTGTAAATTCTCATAGCTGACTTTGGCAAACAGCAGTTCTTATGGCACAGCTCTGGCAAATCTTCTGGACCCTAAACTTCCTCCAAAACTTCTTCCAGGTGGTGGTACAATGTTGGAAAATGGCACTTGCATGTGACATTGTCCACTGGGGCCTTTCCAATCAGCAGCTATCAGTTTTCTTGCAGAATGTGAAAAAAACTCCTTGCTAGAACCTTCTCTCTTGGGTGTGCACCAGGTCCTCCTTTGGCTCATGAGGATGGAGAGAAAAGAGGGACCTGACATCTGTTGCCCTTGGCATCAGGAGGTCCTAATGGACTTCTCATTTCATGGAGCTTGGGTGCATCTTAGCTGGGCACCCAAATTCGGTGGAGATCACACTCCCCCTGCAGCTGTCAACTTCATGTCCAGTCCAAGCCAGAAAAAAAAGTGTATTTTCTCCCTTGCACTCTTAATGGCCCAAAGAGCTTTTATAAAGCATAGGGGAACACAGTGAGTTGTTACTCACTGTTTGTTTATCTGAGATTTCTGGTTTGTTGTGCAAGGTTTCCAAAGTGAGGGAGAGAAACAGCATGTTAAATGGAAATCTAAGTATACTCTCTAAAAACACCGATGAGTGCAAAGAATCCACTTAGAACATATAACCAAATGTTATTTAATATCTTAAAAAGTAACACAATCCAAAATGGATATTTCACACAACACTACATAAACAACATGAACACAATATTACCATATGGAGGGACTTTCAAATATAGACTTACAAAAATCCCTGTCCTTTTTTTTCCTTTAAATTATTATACTAAGCATGACAAGTAATCATCATTTACAATATGGTACACTGACACAATAAAAACCATGTTACAAATGTGCTGTTATAAATCAGTAACGTTAGGGAAGACATTTCATGAACTGCAATTATTTCATATGAAATACTATACAATATAAACAGAACATCCATCTTGGATGACCTTTACAGCAACCAGAGACCAAGTAATTTTTAAATTTTTTTTTCAGTGCAAACACATTTATACAAGGCAGTCTTGGCTGCAAAACTCCCTTCTAACATACAGTAAGTCCCACTTGCATTTATTAACTCATTTAAACCTAATGCAACAGCCACATTCAGTCACTCACAGAAAATTACCTGCAGAATTATGATCCCTTTAAACTTAAAATCTCCTCCACACATAAAAGTAACATCTGTGCCAATTACTCCAAGGGCCCTTTCATACTTCTGGATGGGTATCCTTTGAGTGGCTCTAACTGATATACAACACGAGGGCAGTGCACCACATGGAAAATCACCCTTCCAAGGTGGGGCACATGGATCCCAGCTGGGTGGCTGTGCATTTCAGCAGGGATTCAGCCCAGGCTGCCCTTCCAGAGCCAGGTGCGTGGCCTTCTGCTCTTTCTCTGCATTTAGTGTCTCAGGGTGGGGGGGAGGAACACGGAAACCCTCAGCTCAGAACTGAGCTTCAATGGAGTTAACGACCCATTCCCATCTCTCTCAGATCCTCGGAGATCAGGGGAGTTATGCCAGATTTACACTCGCATAACTGAAACCAACGTTTAGAGTGCCACTATAAAAGAAGTGTGATAGTCCCGTTTTCTTCTAGCACCAGCTTGGCTTTTGGTGGGTTCACTGCATGTGTCCCATGCAGTAATGATGCACTTTACTTATGCTGGGGGGAACATTTTAGATATATAGCCTTTTTTTTTTTTAAGAATTTCGTAAAAAATAGAACTTTTCTCTCTAATACTGTACAGTTTTCTTCACAAGAGCAAAGAGAATTGTAAACTGTGGGTATGACACCAGATTAGGAATGTTATTTGCTTTCTCAGCACAAAAATTTGAACAATTGTGTTGGGAAAAGCTCTACAAAATGTATTTGAAAAACAAATTTTTAATTAACAAGACTGTTGCTAAAACCACTGCTGCCAGTACTTGTATGACACTAAACTTGTTTCTGGAACTGCTAATCCAAGAGTGTCTGCAGGGCGGTAAATTAGTTTATTACTTAAATAAACTAAATGTGTCAAAAGAATAATTTCAGAATATAAATATTAAACACTTTGGTTAACTGTTAAACTTACTTCAGTAACTTTAAAGAAGCAACTAGTTAGTAAGTTAGTCTGCAGACTCTCAGCCTTTGCTTTTTCCAGTGGACCTGGACAAAAAGTAGGGTCAGTGAACTCTGCCTACCTCATAGTCAAGTGCTTCAAGACCCTCAGGCAAAAAGGTGTGATTTAAGTGCAAAGTATTATCTCTGTTCATGATGGCCTCTGAATACTGGCTTGCTTGTTCTCTTTCCTAACAATGACTACTGCTGGCAAGCACTTAGGCCATGGTTTTCATTAAAATATTTGTTTTCCAATACATTTTTATTTTTTAAAATTGAGTGAATGTTGTTTCGCATATAACAGTCATTTTACATGGTGCTGGGAGGCAAATGGCTAATGATTTCTTCTAAATTTTAACTGAAATACTTAAAATGGCAAAATTAGCTCAACTGATGATTGTATATTAATTTGCATCAGGATAATGGTACTAGGTTTGCTGAAAGGTGTTCATAAATCGGGATTTGTATATAATGTGATCTGCTTAGGTTCAACTGCCACTTTCTTCCTTTGGTTTTTGGAAAAATCTCTCTTTCTTCCCTCTTGAAAGGTGGCTTGTTGCAGCTGGCTACTTTTCAAAACCCAGCTTAATTTTTCTTGGAAACTGGCCCATGTTCTTTGAACAATAGGCACATAGCTCGAGTAGGGACCCTAATACTGCTCCCAGCAATGTCAGTTAAAGGCTGTTGGTAATTTCTATAGGAGCAAATGTTTTAGATGCACACAATCCAGAGACCAGAGTGCATATCATTAATGGAAGAGCTGTTTTAACACCCTTGCCAGTTCAGAGAAACCATGACGTACTAATGTTGACAAAGATGGAGGCAGAATAGGGCCCCGAGTATCTGAAGGCTGCCAAGAAAACACCCAGAGTGTCTTCTGTTAAACCCCAAACTGTCAATCATATTTCACAGACTGTAGATGTTTCTAATTTGCTAAATTACAAATAAATTTTCAAGTTCTACCAGGCAGAAATTTTAGCAGTAACTGGGGAGAGAGGATGGAAGATTTCAGCCTCCCTTTCACTTTTATCCCAATTATGCAGCCTTGTCAAAGTCTTTAAGTGACTCATCTGAAAGCCATCTTTTTAACATTGTAGAAGGAAATTGTGGCAATGGAAACAGGATGACTTTGTATGCAAGCTTTGACACACAAGAGAACGCCATGACCTAATGCTTCAAAGTTTCTAACCTTGCTTTGTACAATACACTTTTCATGTTGCTGCATTTCATCAAATTCATGGAGGTAGTTATATGCGTAAAAAAAATTACCATAAAAGTAACATGTTGTATTATAATAATACATATTAAGTGTGCAAAATGCCGACAGATTTGTGTTGACCCTTTACAGTTGAACACAACACAGATTCAACCTAATCTAACTCTGTAAACCTTTAAATTGATACATTAGAAGAATGATAGATAAGCAACCACATAATACAAGGCTATGATTTCATCAAAAGATTAGGGTGACATAAAGCACTCAAGCTCCACTCTCGTGGTTTTGTTACCAGAACCTCAAGATGGAATTTTCTTATTTTCCATTGTTGATTTTAAAAGGAAAAAAAAATCAAGATTAGAACGTTTCTATTTGAAACTTCTGTTTACATTCCATATTCCAAGAGTCACATTAATATTGTTACAATGCCATGTCAACATTAATATGACATTTATGTTGTCTGCTGGTCTCTGGGAACTTTAGGAAATAATATACTATACAGTTTATAGGTATGTACTATCACATTTGGTTGGAATTATGTCTTCTGTACAACCAGCTGCCTGCAAAAATTCTGATTAGCTTACGACAAACAATTATTTCCCCAAAGGTGAAACCTGTTTCTGCTCTTCACATTTTCATACTGCCATTAGTACTTCAGATCATAACTGTAATTTTTTTTACCATTTTGACATTTTTATTTACTGAATTGATACATACTACTGATGTCAGAGCTCATCTCAGAAACAAAATCACAGTCAGCCACTGCATAGTATATGACAATTCCCCACAAAAACTCTGACTCTACAGTTCGCATGGAATAAGTACGGCTGGAGTTACATATCGAATAATAAGATGCATCATGCAAAGCATTATATGGTAATTAGAGCACATCTTGGAAGGTATGATAAGGCAGAAGGCTAAAGGCCAAGTGACTTTGATAACCAACCAAAAGCACAATAATTTCCTTTAATGTGCACTGAAAGGTCTTATTGCTCCTATGAAATGGAAATTATACACTGAAATCAATGAAAAGAGTCCTGTCATTGACTGGGTATTCTTGACAGAACTGGAAAATGATTGTGTCCAGAGTTAGAAAGCTGTTTTACAAGTAAATGAACTATATCTGATGGTGTAACATAAGGCTGAATCATCAGTAAAGACTTCTGATGACGATAGAGAACATAAGTGAAGCTCAAATGAATTTGTATACCAAGTAATAAATGTCACCAGAACATGATGAAAATACTGGCTTTTAATATGTACAGTTGGGTTTCATACCTATGTACTACAAGAGCTAGACAGGGTAAATGTCCCTTTTCTATGAAACAATTTGGGCTGTTGCACATTTCAGTATCTTTGTTTTTCTTCCACCAATTTGTCTGTTCTGATAAAATAAGTCAGTTTGTTGCACTACCAGGTTGTATGAGTAACAGAGCAGAATGTGACTATATACCTAATATTACTCTTGGAGTTTAACTATCTGTAGAATTTACTCAGCCATAATTAGCATAGTACTAATTACATTGGAGTAACAGTTTAGGGAGAGCAATTACGAAGTACCATGGCTGCAGGACTCAAATTTCTACTGCAAACCAAGTGGACACATTGAATTTCTAGAAACCAGACATGTCCATAAAATGCTAAATTGCAAATAACATCCACTGAATAAAAAGGCCAGAAGTTTATAATTCTCTAAATTTTGTTCTCTGATAATCATTACACTGTATGCTATTTTTAATAGCCTAATTTAGGCACTCTATTTAATAAGCTACATAAAATAGATTTATGTCCTTCCACTAGAAAGAAATCAATTCTTCAGGCCATACTTGTCATTTATATCATAAAGGATATTTTTGTTCCAAGAAATTAGTTATCCTGATTCCTATATTAATGGCAAGTTGCAATACCAGAAGTGACACAAGAATTAGATTATCTTTTTAAAATAAGTGAATTATATTGAAAACATTTAATATATTTCGTGTCACTCCACATTGTGGCTTCATGACAGTTACATCTTTCCCTCCCCACTCCCCCCTCCATGTAAAGGCCCACCTCCTCACTGGTGATTATGGAAGGTCAAGTAGCAAGTCTCATTAAGTAAACATCTCTTCTTTTGTTGAAACAAAAGGAGGAGCTGTGTCCCTTCTCACCCTAGAGACCCTCCATACCTAGGAAAAAAGCTAATCAAAACAAACCCCAAAGCTCCTTTTACTTGCTTAAGCAGTATTTGTAAAATTGTGTCACAAAAATGCACAGTGAAAATGACTGATTAGTATTAATAATTCGCATATAGAGCTGAGGTCATGACTTGTCATGTTTGGCATTGTTTTTCCTCATGGTGATCCTGACTGGTTACTTTAGCAGTGGCTCAGTTTTTGAAGAAAAAAATTATGAACTCTGCAGCAGAGTTTAGCCTCTGACCAGGGGCATCACACATCTGTGGCATTTTTTTAAATGAAGTTGGCAACTGCATGGACATTGAAAATGCAGATTACACTTACAGTGTCTAGACTTTCATATATGTGCTCAGTTACAATTAAGTGAAGCAAAAAGTGTACATATTATCCCTACTGCTATTCTGTTGCTACAGAGCCACAAATGTGAAAAGCAATACCTTGAAATAAAGACTTCTTTGTTGCCCCTAGTCTACATAGCAGCACAGTTTAAGTGAACACTAAAACTGTGGTTGAGATGCTTGTTTTATTTTTCCCCAAAGATGTAAACATCAGTCCCAGTGTCGTAAACTTCACTGTATAGGATGAGACAGACGATCTGAGGCAGGCTGACTATCAGACACTAGTGACAGAAGCTTGCAGGCAGTTACCAGGTTTCTGCAGTTTCTCAGCTTCACTCGTGGGTGGGTCTGCAGTGGCTCGGAAGTTGAATGTTGGGCCTGCGCCACCGTGTGCAGGGCTCAGAGTGGGGTTCTGACGTCTGTTGCTTTCAACAATACTTGAAGTGTTGGATGCCAGGCTCTCACGAGTACTGGAATGGAAAAGAAATATATATACACATTCATCTATGACATGCCTATATATCTTTCGACCAGACAGGAAAGGAGAACAGAGTGTTTTATAATAGGTTTCCTGTGTTTGTATGTAATGTCACATCAATGAATCATCTCATTTTGACAGTACACATATGTTCCTCCAAAATGCGTCCCAGAGGTGCTCAGCAGTCGTTCTACCATAACACAGGTATACCACTAAGCACAGCTGAAACTGTCACACAAACTGTAAGCTGAACCAGTACCAAGCATCTGGATTTTTCACCCGAGGAAATAGCTTCCACCTCACACTTGGAATGTGCTAGTTTTCTTTCCTGACTTTTTTGCACAAAGTAGCTTCATCAAATCAGCTCTGTGATTTAGGCAGAGTTAGGACAGCAATCATATAACACAGCATCCTCTGTTGTGTCCTCTTCTACCTATGTTTTTGTACACAAAATATTAAATAAAAGTTTTACCTCACATTAAACCCATGATACTTCTAAATGCAACACTTCAATTTTGCTTTGCAGCTGAGGTGATTGCAACTTACCAAGACAATGAAATGTCTTAACTGCCTGGCCTGTGATCTTGCCCTGGACAACAACTAGTGCTGCTATTTAAGAAAATGGACAGCATTCCTTTAGTTCTAACATATCATTTAACTGCAAGAGTGACAGGACACTTAACACTTCGAAAGATTAAGCCTTTTAGTGATACATCTAATTATGAATGCAGAGAAGCTTGTATTTCAGTCTACAGCTTTTAAGAAGCTCAGCCATGACATGCTAAGGCTACTTTTATCAGTACTACTGTTTTTGTTGTCTTTACACTATTAAATATAATTTTTGATCTCTAAATAACATGTGCCTGCTCAGGAACAGATTTGCTTTCAAACATCCATGTGGCCCCCCGGTCACGTATCCTTCATGTGTACCCTACTTCTTTATAAAATGACAACACCACTTGCTATGGAGATGTTTACAGAATAAATTTAGAGGACTCAATGCAATATAAACAAGGATACTAATGAAAAAAGTCAGTTCAAAGTCAACCTAAATTTACCTGCTACTGAATGGGTAGCTCTTGCCTGCCTTGTGTGGACCTGACCCTGCCACATGTTTCTGCTGCTTCCCTGACTAAGCCTTGCAGGCAGCCAGACAGATCAGGGAATACTCTTAGTTAAATACTAGCCCTAAGAAAAAAAAAATATTAGTGCTAGCATCAAGGGAAGAGTAGGAATTCACAGCTTAAATGTGGCAGGGGAAACGTGTCAGTGCATGGCTTAGGGGAACGAAAAATCACTTTTCTAGTCGTAGGACAGATTTAAATAACCTTAAACTGGCTGAGTCTGGAAAATCAATGAGGCTTTTAGGAAAACTCTCATTGATCTTTTAAACTGGTCAAAATGGATGGTACTGATATTCTTCTGCCAATGATTGTTTTATTGTTCATTGTTCCTAAGAGCTATGATGGGTGACACACATGGTAAATGATCCTGTGAGCTGCAATGATGTACAGTGCACTTCTATTGCTCATTTTTTTATTTCTCTCCCTCTGCTTTTTAATGAAAATAGATGCAAATCTTAGTTTTCAGAGATGATTTAGTATTCTATTATTCTTTATGGGATCACCAATTCCAGATCTTCAGACATGCTCAACCCTGCTATTACAAACTGACCATTACAACACGTATACACAAAAACTGCATTGCAAATTATGCATGCAGAGTAATGCCAAAATTAGCTTTCTTTAGGTGACAAATGAGCAACAGCATTATATAAGCCCTAAAAATAAAAGAATAATCTTGACAGCTAACATTTAATATAGCTTGCATAAAAAAGCATAACTTGCATATAAAAGCAATGCATGAAATATCATGAGGCTTTTTTCCCAATGGTCATTAATATGTTCACACATTTTGCACACAAATAGTTTGGAAGTCAAATGACCACTGCAAATCTCTTTAACTGCAACCATTTCTTCCTAAAGTTTTTTTACTGTCCTTTTTTCAATTTATCAGACTTTAAAAATATTTCTTTTGTTTTATAATATGAAATTGGTAATTTTGATTACCCAAACAATGTTGCATACTTCAGTTTGAATGAAAAAATACCACCCCACCTCAGGAAGCAGAGTTACATAATCAGTGGAGGCAAGTAGAATACACCTGAGGAATATCACTATATGCAAGAACTGTTATGTTCTTCCCATGGCATCTGCTAAAGGACACTGTCACAACTACCTGAATCTTACCAGATGGATGCTGGATAGCTATTTTGTATTGCCTGGAAAAGAGCTGTGGAGTACATTTTTTATTATAAGGTACAATAATAGTAACAACATGGTAGTTTTAGCCAAAGGGCTGAATTAACCCTCAGCTCAATTTGTTTTTGGAGATTTATACCAAAAAGTGACCCAAACTCAGCAAAGTCATCAAATTTAATAATTTTGATGCAAAGCTCATGAGAAAGCTTTGAAATATCTAGATTATATGCCAGTCTCACAAAACAAAATAACCTTCAGAATGTTTTGGGTTGGGGTTTTTAAGCTTACTTTATGTAGCCTTCCCAAAAATAGTATTTGTTAATAAGTAAACAGTAAAATTTTTTTAAAAAAGGATCTGTGGAACACAAACATAATTGAAAGTTACTCATCTGTTTCCTTTTTGATTTAAACATAATGGTATAGCAATATGCTCACTACGTCCTGTTCTCTTGCTAGCTAAGTTTAACGTAAACAGAAATTTTATCTTTTGTGCAAATAATTAGGGAAGAAAATGTCTACCATTGCATTAATCAGAAACAAAAGTTTGATATTCAACTAGCATAGAAAACAGTAGTCCAAGAACTGATTTTTAATCCAGTCGCTATCCTGTCCTGGAGGTGACTCCCATACTCTGTGGAGTGAGACATGCTGAGCAAGAGGCAAACAGCAAAACGCTCCCCCACAAAAACTGACTTCAGCTACTGGAAGAGATCACATTTAAAAAAGAAAAGTGCAGTTTAATACAACAGTTCTATGTGAGAACAATATCAGGCATCTACAGAACAATCAATAACATAAATTCAAAGCCTTCTCAAACTTCTTTTTTAGAGTGGACTCGGTCTTAGTGGTACGATTTACTCAAATTATTTTTCAGGTTTTTTACTCAAAAAAATATACATTGTCTAGAAGCCTGCTCTAGTTCAATACATTACTGCAAGCTGCATCAGGCTCACTGACTTCTGTCTTGTCATCAACATAAGTGGGAGCAACCATCAAATCCAAAGGAATTTCTTCCAGAGTGACAGGACTTCAACTGAAAATGAAATTTAATCCTGTGTAGAAACAAGAAATTCTTCACATGTCTTCCTGAGAGCCTTTGCTATAGATGTGTATATATATATATATATATATACATATATATACTTCTGAGGAATAAGAAACACCATTTACAGGGCAAATAAAAAAAGTGACAAAAACCCAAACAAAACCCCATTTTTTCACATAATACAAAATCAGTCTTGGAGGTTTTATTTTTAAACACAGGCAATAAATAATTTAAGCTTAAGTAAGTCACCACTCTAAGAGAACTACTACTGTAAATTATTTCTGTGTTCTTAGAGTCACTGTTCTGAACTCTGATGAGTTGCTATGCAGGCCAAACAAAAGTGGTCATGCTCCATTCCATCAAGGACCTAGGACTGCCAAAGGTCAGACAGACAAAGAAGAAGGCTGGCGTAAAGTATTCTTAACCTGGAAATGAACTTGTGAAATCTCCAGGGTAGGGCATGCACCAAAAACTCTCTCCTCCCTACCTTTGTAAGACTTGTAGCATAATGAGACTTCCACAATGCCTGAAATCCCTGGAACAGTAATTACAGTAATGCACCAGCGCATGCAAACATCTGGACTCTTTTCCCAAGTATCTTAGACAAGGCACCTCTCTCTCAGCAGTGTTAAGTCACATCTGAAGTTCAAACATCCTGAGCACTTTTAACTTGCAGGGGGAGTGGCTATTCCAGTCTGGAATGGTGACTAGATACACTTTCAAAATTTTTGAAGAAAACAAACAAGGAAGCCCAAACACAAAACAATATAATTTGTTTTCCTTTTGTCTGAGCCAAAGATTATGCCACCTGGTCATGCCTAGTCTTTCCATTAGTCTTGTTGATGGTATCTTAGAGGCAAAGGGAAGGGAAGAGTATGCAGGAGCTCATCCCTTTTATTCTAAAAGCAAACACAAGTTTAATACAGAAATAAAAGGATACAGGGAGGTTTTCAGCAAACAGAAAATGAACTAATACAGAGTTAATGCTGCAAATGGTCATTGGTTACTTACTGTATGGTGGGAAACCCACACATCTGAATAGAGGATTCCAAAGCTGTAGAAAAAAAACACTGTCTGAAAACAGTGTGAAATTTTTTAATACAGCCCTACATTCTGTCACCAATACCACACACCCGTAAAACCAGAAATGGAACTTCCTAGTCTGTAAAGCTGCAATGAATGTGACAGTCCTACCGTGGAGAGTTGAACCCGCTGTCCACAGTAATGCTGCTGCTGTCCATGCTGTCCAGGCGGGCTGAGTGGGTAGCTCTCTGGTTGTTGCTATTTTCTGTTTCCTTCGGGGTGAGAAGAGTAAGATTCTTCTCAAACTTTCGCTGTAGATCCCTTTCCTTTTCTCTCTCTAGGAGCCATTGCATCGTACCAACATCATCCCTGTTCTTTTCTTCCTCAGCATTTTTGTTGGTTCCTTCCTCTGAGTCATCATCATCAGATACGTTGTAGTAGTCAAAGGAGGCCTCCTGGTTCCCGGTTGTCTCTTGCTGTCTCTGAGAAACAGGCATGACTTGTGTGACTGAGGTTACCATCGCTTGTTCAAGTTTCTCACATCTGACGGGCAATGTGTCAGAGGGGGTCTTTTGATGGGGCTTTAGCAGAGGTGTGTTAGACTTATGATAACTATTCACAGAAAGAGTGTTGTGCAGAGGCTTAAAGAGCGTGTCCTTGCTAAATATTTCTTTCCTTTTATCAAGGCTGCTTGATTCAGTGCTATGGTGTTGAACCAGCCGCCCATTAGCAATCACCTCTGGAGTTTGGCTAGCAATCATTGAACCACTGCTTGGGCCCTTTGGGGACTCCTCCTTGTGCACCCCAGGCTCCCTAGCAATATGTTGAGACTGTCTTTCTGTGGGAGTCATTTTTTTTAGCCCATCTGTCCCTGTTAGTGTATCATGATCCTCTTTATTCTTTCCCAGTGGTGATGGAGCAGTAAGCACAGTCTCACTGGATGTGTTGCACTGAAAATAGTCATCAACTGCAGATTTTGTTGTGCAGGAGTTGAGCTCACTATATGGTGGCAAATTCTCTGTAGGCTTGCCTTGTTCCAATAGGCTACAAGAACTGGGGGTTTCTACACTGCCACCAGCTATTTCAGGGATGCAAGTCTCTTTGTAGCTTGCGGATGAAATCAGAGCCCTTTGATGACTGAGCGACTGAGATGGCCTTAAGGTACTGTCATCAATGTAGGTTTGGCTAGTTGTTTGGTCATCTGGGCTACAGCCTTCACCTATATCTTCAGGTGTGCCTAAAGTGGCTGAGCCCAGAGGTCCCTTGGAGTTATCCATGGATCTAGACCTTTCTTTAGCCTTACTGGACCGTTCATTCCTTGATCTTCTATCCTGTGTATGGCTGTGACTCCGATGGACCTTGGAGTGGGAGCTTCCCCTGGAAGGTTCAGGGAAAGGCATTTCAGTTCTTCTTTTGGCCAGCTCACCAGACACATCCCACTCTGGTGTCATGGGAAAGTGAGATTCAATCATGTTAGGATTGCTGTGCATTATATAATTATCTCCCTTGTGTTCTATTATAAAACAGCCTTCCCGTGGGGATCGAGTCAAGGGATCATAGAACTCATACTCCCTTTCAGCAGGTATATCCAAATGAGAGCCATCTGATGGGTCTCCTTTGGACACCCGGGTCTTGCTGTGCGACCTCGATTTCCCATGAGACTTTCTGTGATTTCTGCTCTTTTTACTTCGTCCACTGTGGTGAGCTGAAGACCCTGCTTTGCTTCGTTGAGCTTTTTCTTCTTCAAGTTTCTTCATTAGTGCAGTGTGTCTCATGACATTTTCCACAGTCAAGTCTGGGTTAATGCGTCTAATAATCTCCATTTCTACCTCTCTAGGTATAGTGGTAGGGGTGTCCTCGTCCCTTAGTGGCCACTCCTCTGGAGGAAACTGGGCAGAGAAATTTGCCAACTGTTTGGTCTTATCCTTCTTAAAACTTAATCGGAATAATTTGAGTCCAAATTTCTTAGACTGTTTTTCTACATCCTTAGGCTTTGTGAGCGTCTCTGATTTATATGAAAAATTGACAGTACTTTTACTTTTCTCAGTAGGTGGGACCTGACATAATGAAGGAGGACAGTATGAGTCTTTACTGTCTTTTGCTGATTTCCTCTGTAGGGTAGATGCATGCATGCTGTGCATGTCTTCTCTGCAACAATGGCAGGAGTCGCAGTGGTTTTTGGGTAGTGTTCGGTCCCTGACACAACCCGAGGTGGAGGGAGTTATAGTTCCTTGTTGTGGAGAGGTACATTGAGACCTCTCAGGTATCCTCTCATCCAAATGGTACCATTTACTGTTAGTTCTTATGAGAGATGGTGTTATAAAGTAAGTCTGTGGGGTCACAATGAAATAACCATCCGGAGTTGGGTATATTTTCCTCTCCCGTACAAGCATATTCAAAGTATGTCGAAGGATTTCTGGACTGGGTGTTGGAACTCCTAGAAATAACAGTAAACACATATCAGGAAGTGCATAAAACTATGTAGGACTTTCTGGTTTCCCCCTCCCCAACAAAAAGTTAGTTTTCCCAATGTGCAAGCTGGAATATGCTGAACAAATAACTCCAGTAAAACGTTTAGTTAGGCATTCTCTTCTCTGTTTATTTTTCCACTTATCTCCTACACTTCAGACATACCAATTATTAATTAAATAGTAGGCCATTAATAAAGTGCCTAAAAAACCTAAGAGAACTTCTAGTCACTTTCAATGTGCGGGTGACCTTAAGCTACAAGATGGAATCACTGAAAATCAGAGTGTCACTGAAAATCAGGGAAATATTTGACATTTATTCTTCTTCCAACAAAGTATTTATATCCAAATTCAACAGAACTATTCTTATAATGCCTTGTCACATATAAAGCAGTTGTGACTTTGGATGCCTAAGCTGCTTTTCCCAAAAATACTGCACAGAAAAGAAGCAGTTCCTCAAATCGTCCCTTTATCACAAATCTGATTTAACTGATTTGCTCTCCCATTAAAATATGTTTCAACTACATCAGCTGCTCCAAAATAGAGACATCCTGAATGATACAGTTCATCTTACCCAGAAAGTCTTTTCCATTAGGCTGGAAGTTACAGATATAGGTCCCAAAAATTTGCTTCTCAGAGTTCCTTGTCTTTCAGGTGAGATGTGAGGGACACTATCTAAGTGCATGTATGGCATACCGAGAGAGGGACAGCTATGACTACTCTGCATCAATGGCATTTGGCAGACTAGGCATTGTGAGCCAATCCTTCCCATTACCAGTTCACCTGCTGGATACAGTGGTGCTTGACCAAGTCTTCAATACTTTATTAGATAAAACACTAAGTTGCATGTTGTTAGCAGGAGTAAGTTCCATCTAGAGCTAAGGAAGAAAGAACTTTAGTTCACAAACTTGTTTTAAAAAGTCTGTTTATGTTGAATAAAAAATTAAAATACTTCCATGGAAGTATCAGTGGAAAAAGCTCTCTTCAACCAATACGTTTTGTTTAATTAAAATGTGTTTTAATTATGAGTACTAGTCTGGTTTACCTTTTTAGAACTAGAGATTTTTTTCAAAGGTTTGGATGGTCTATTTTAAAAAGAAAACAGTATTGTTATTTATTCTGGGTCTCAGTTTTAAACAAAAGTAATTTAGGAAAAGAAATCAGGGAGCAACTTAGGCTGGAAGAGAACTCATGAATTCATCTGGTCAGCACCTCTACTCAAATCAATTAATATGAAGTTGGTTAGGATCTCGTCAAGTCAAACTCTGTCTTGAAAAATAGAATTTCAATGCATGCAAAAACATTTCAGTGAAGCATATGCTTTTTACATAAACACTTCATGGAGAAATCTCAGCTGGGGTACCTGCAACAAACACAGTATCTCCAGGAGCACACAGTGTCTGGTCACTAACTCTTCTCCAACACGTCTAAGGTTGGAGCCTGCAAGCTCGCGGATCTCCTTGTGACAGCAACACCCATTAAAAGCAACAAGAAAAAACCAATTTGTACTAATTCCTTAACTCATCCTCTTTCTTGCAACTGGGTTGGAGGCAACATATTCTTATGTCTGACTTTGAGTGTTGTTTGAACTTAGTGACATGACCGTACTACTCATATCCATAACTAAAACCTTAAAATGGAAACAGCAAAGGTTAGGAACAACATGGACATGAGTGAAAGCAGTTACAACACAGAAGGCACCAGAGAGAAGTACACAGGGGCATGTGCTGGTTTTGACTGGGATAGAGTTAATATAGCTCACGCACAGTCCATAGAGCTGAAATATTTGGGCCACTTTGGATGCAGGAAGTGAGAGGACACAATGGGATATAATTTGAGAGCATAAATGAGAATGAAAATTAGAAAAAGATATGGAGAATCAGGAGCTTGCATTTTCTCCCCTTTTCATGCAGGTATCCACAACTTCTGTAATAATCTGAGTGAGAGTAACGAAGACCCCCAGAACCTCTAGATGAGTTAACATTCCAGAAACAGCAACAGGTGGGAAAAGCTGAAATCCAGAGCGCTGGGGGGAAAAAAGGACTATTTGTCCCTAGCCCGGAATTCTGAATCTCTCTGGACTGAAGTAAACAACATGTGAGCTTCCTCTCATGGATTATGAGGCAAAGCAGACTGTCCTCTGCACAAGCTTTTGATAGCACACAGGAACATGAAGAGTGATTTCAATCCCTGTAACAACTAGTGATCCTCTAACTCTTCATTCCTGCAGTGGAGCTGCTGTGTCTGCTCAAGCAATGGCACCCCTTTGACATTATGACTTGCATCACAACAAGACATGGATGACCACAAAACTCAAGCTCATTTGTTTCTCCATCCCATGCTGAAAATGCACTGCAGGGTCCACCCATGGTCCAACTCTGGTGCACCTGCTCTGCAGCAGCCAACCTCCCTTCCTCTAAGTGAACAACCTGCCCCATCCATTGTGCTTTTCAGAAGCTTACAAGCAAAGACTTCAACATGTACTTACCTTTGTGAGAACCTAGTTCTTCATCCTTATTTTACTAAAGAGACTTTTCTTAACATACTGTTTCAAAAACATCACAACACAAATAAAAGGGATGAGAGTATTTCTCCTGGGAGCTTAGAGAAAAGTTAGGTAGGGAAAGAGACTGAAATGAATGTACTGATGTTTTACAGCAATTTAGGCAAAAGTGCACTGCAAATATGTGGTAAAAATAATAACACGTATTTTTCACCCAGTAAACCATAAGGGCTACCATATGCTGGATGGGTCTCTAAACACTCGATGCACATTATTATAGTTACATTTATTGAGCAACTCCTGTGAATGGAGAATGTGCAGATAAACACCAAGGAAAAAAATCAGCATGCCTAACAGTCAGTGATGCTGTAAAGTTAATAGTGTCAGCCTTCTCTCTGGAGTTGAAGCCTATCACTTTTATCACTCCCAGCATACAGTCCATGCTGTGGTTCACTAAGCCAGCAGCGACGACAGCAAATGCATATCTTGGAAGCTCAGCACCATCAGCTAAGGGTAGCTATGGGTTTTATTCCAAGCTCTTTTAGGTACTTACAAAAGCAGAAACAGACCCAAACTCAGCTTAGGCTTTCCTGCATGGCAGACAGGAGCAATGACATTAAAAAAGGAACAATGGGATCCAGAGTGAATACTGATTTCTTGGCTTTCTCAAGACTTTCCTCTTTAAAGCAATCTGCCCACATAATGTCTATACACAATCTACCCTACCCCCCTGCATTCAAATTTCTCCCTATGGTCTCCCTTCCTCCATTAAATAGGAACAAGGGAAAAAAACCCCAGTGGCTGACAGATTCTAGCCCATAAAATATTGCATGACAGCAATGGTGTTATTTAAGAGTATGTAGTGGTTTAATAATTCAAAAGCAGAAACTGTCTGGACACTGAATCATCAGACATGTACATTTTCTGTATCTCAAGAGAGTCTACTATGCTATCCACCGAGCTTCCAGACAGAAGATTATGTCTTGTTTGCTGCTCACAAAGAACACTGACCTAGAGTGAACTTGGTTAATGTAAGACACTTCTTTTAAGTGCTACACATATAATTCATATATTTAAAGAATGAAGTTATAAAGGTGATTGTCAGAGGAATTTGTCAGCTTTCAGAAAACTGCTTGCTTCTAAAGAAACCTAGGCTAATACACAAGTATTTTTTACACTGAAATTTTGAATGTCTTAAAAGTATTTAAACATGTATGTGAACAAAATTGGGGAGGGAAAAAAAAAAGACAACTATCCTTATGAAAGGCAGCACAGACTAAAGCTTGATGTTGTCTTTGTCCAGGTTCATACAGATAAGAGGGTCTGGTTGCCAAATACAGAACAGGGGTTACATTCTTAGCTCTTTATACTGGATTTCCAAGATTTACATTTAATGTACGGGATTTAAACCGTGGTCAATAAATTACAAAGTAGGGCTGTACAAACATCTCATTGTTTAATTCTAAGTTAGAATAATGGAAGCACATGCAGGAGCTGCCCTCTTGCTGTTTTAAAAACCCAACAAATAACAAAAACCACAAATGAGATGTGCATTATCAGTACAAACTTTTTGAATAAAATAAATTCATGAAAAATACATCTGAAGTGGTACTTAAATGGTGTTAAATCTGCTAAAATGATTTTCTCCTGAGCTGATGCTAAGGCTTAACAAGGGATAAAAGAAATACTCTGATTGGCTCATGAAATACTAGTTAAAGACGTGGAGTGGTTGCTATGTGATGTTATAAATAATTAGCATACCTTATTTCAGATAGAGCCATGGCCCAGATTTATGCCTGCACGATGGCTCAGCAAACTAGAGGGCTAGACAGCAACTGTAAGACCCTGCACTGAAGAAGAAGGTTTATTATTCTTAGGCACTTTTGAGAATAGCATCTGGGGTCCTAGGAAATTTATCTTCACCATGAAACGCAGAGAAACATCTGTTCATTAAAGTGCAAACAACACAGGCAGACTAGTGCTGCATACGGAGAGGTTATGTGATAAAAACAGACATATCTACAGTGGTAATGCTCTTCTCTCCCTCAGAGCATCAGCACCCAGTTGGGAAAAACAAACTATCAAAATATGAGAGGACATCAGATATTTTACAATAGTCACAAAGAATACAAGGGCTCAGAAGGCTACAGCTGATTTATTAGAGGAGTTTGGGCAGAAAAGTGAAAAGTGTCAGCACATGAAGTTCTGCTTATTGGAAAGGAGAAAAATTTTGGATAATCCTCATACACTGATAGAACATGTACACTTGCTATGTTAAATACGTCGTGGTTGTGGGAGAAAGGCATTTCTCTAGAGAAGGGGAAAAACTGGTCAACAAAGGATGGATTTTTTTTTTTTCAAATAACTTTCTCTACATTTTGGGAAGTGAGGCTCTCCTTTTTTTTTATTTCAAATCTCAGACTGGAGAAATTCACATGTTAATGGCTAGTGGAAAAAAAAAGGCAGCAAGAGACTATGTGCTAACTTGCCTCAGGCTTTGTCTGAGCAATGTCTACAAAATAATCCAGCCAGCTGAATTATTTTTCATGTTTGGTTCAGTCTGACAAGAACAGCACAACACACCGAGTGAACTGATAATCACGCTCCCAGGAAACTTAAGGGATGTCACCAATAAATTATAATTTCCACCATGCAACGTTTATATAAAAATATTGATAGAATAATTGAAAAAATACTTGCAATCTATGAAATACTTCTAATACATACCATCCATAGAAAAGATAAATTGGGAAAAAATCATCAAAATGAATTAAAAGAATTACAGTTGTGAACTTTGCCTTCTTTTCATTCTAACAATTTTTACCACTATTTTCAAAATCAGCCTGATAATACAAAACTACAAATTGGGAGAGAGAAAGCTAGTATTTACAAGACATGCCTGCAGTATTTTTTTCAAAGTGCAATTATTAAATATCAGACAATTGTTTATCCCAAACACAGCTCTCAATTGAGAATTATATTTTAAATTCTCCGAACTCAGTATCAGTTGTAGCAAAAGACATGTAAATTTCAAGGCTTGAAGTAACTCTTGCTGTAAAATGTAAGCAAAAAAATTCCAGACATCAAAACATGGCTATGGTTAGGCTGCCTAGATGCATCAGTATTTTTCCTACTGAGGCATTTTTAATTAGCTACTTTTTGCAGCTGTAAAACAGGTACAGTGGAGAAGTTTCTCAACTACTTTAGTGAACTGTAAACTCAGACACAGAACAGGTAAACATCTTGCCCAGGATCATACAAAGCACAAACGGAAAAGTTCTGCTTTCCTGAGCAGTAAACCTCTGCCCAGCGCCTTAGTGCCTCAATGTAAAATGTCTCTACAAGATGCGTTTTCCATCATTCACCCACTCCAGATGGTCAGTAGTGAAGCAGCATGTTCAAGAATATATTCTTGTTACAGGATTCCCTTTTTGTGATGTTACAGTATCTTTAATCCAAGGCAATTTCCATTTACCATTTGATAAATATCAAATGCTGACAAGGCTACCTTCTGAACAGTACACAGCATTTGTGAACACAGCAAGTGTCTCTATGGCTATCCAAAACTTTTAGCTTAGTCATGGAGAGATGTCTTTTTGTTGTTGTTTTTCAAGCAAGTGCAGTACATCAGCAAAAGCCAGAACTATGTCCAAGAAGAATCTGAGAACTCCCGGAAAGCAGACTGACACAGTCCTTCACTTTAAGTATAACCTCCCCCTGAAGCAGGCACATCATTGTTACTGGACTCTGCTACTTGCATCAGGCCACACACGGAGAGCCCGTTCTAGGTGAAGGAAGACATGCAGCTGTGTGGGAAACCTGGTCTTTAGGAGAGAGGTCTCTACAGAGACCTCCCTGAGATTAACTCTTTGGAGATTGGACAATGACACTTGAACTGGTTGAGTGATGTCAACAGAACCCTTATGAATTAGCTACAACTGACTTGAAAGCCACAAGGTGAAATGAGTTTGTTCTGGCTATGACACATCATGCTTTGTTCTCCATAGCTACTAAAGAAGCCCTGTACTCCTTTGGCTATGATGATTAAAAAAGTTATTTTGTGAGAAAAATCATGAATGAGTTTATTCTGATACCATCTGAAAAAAGAAACAAGCCAGTATTTTGTTGTTTAGTACCCCAAATAACTTTTATTACATAAAGTTGGGAATTTGCCCTGCAAAATGCATTTCACATGAATGGTCTTATCAAAGAGAACTCAATTCTCTATATGTTTAGGAATAAAGAAAAAGTTCCAAGATTAGAACCCTAATGTCTCCTTTTGGTTAGAATGTCAGGATTAGTCAATATTCCTATCCAGAAGGTACTGAGGATTCTTGAACTGCCCTTTTACAGACGTGTGCTCATCTGACCAATGATTTATTAATGACTGGTTACCTGGGAAGCAGGTGGTTAGGTGCTCCATTAGTGCTTCTTGTGTGACTTGTTTTCGGGCAGAGTTCATTGCTGAGATGGCCAGGCAGAGGATTTCCCCAAGTGGAATAAACTGTGACTGAGTGATGGGAGACATGCTGATGGGTGATACATCACCTGTAAAAAGACAAAAGATGTGCAATGAAGCCTTTTGTTTAAAATTCTGCTCATAGGACAAAGAGGTAAGATACAGTTGGTGAAAATTCAGAGTACAAAACTCTACGTTTTGTACTGAGCTGGGGATAAAACTTTTACAATGAAGAACCATCCATCATCTTATTTCAAATCTTAAGACACAGGAACTTTGGAACATGGGAGATATACACTATGGAGACATAGTTTCTTAAAGGGTACAATAGACAGACTCAGAAAAATGCCAATAAATTAGCACTCGTGGTTGCAAAACCTCCTGCTTAATATCCTACTAGGTAACTGCACAAACAAAATAGTCGCATATATTTCCCTGGACATAAAAGGGGAAATTTCACTCCCCTTACAAAGTATAGATCACCCACCATTTCCATTTGATACAGTATTTTTTATTAGTAGTAACAAAGATTTTAAAAAGTTTGTAAAGTTAATGAGTAACATTTTAACTCAGCTGATAAAGCACAGAACACTCTTCAGAGGCCCAAAAGCATCAAAACATCTTAAGACTGACACTCTGAATAAACCTCTCCTGCACCTACACGTCAAATGTCTTTGTACAAACTATATATATTTTTAGAGGAGAAGTTTTAATGGTTTCAGTATGGCCTGAAAATTAAGTTTGTCATAACTTTTCTCATGTTGTCTTACAAACTATTCATTAACCTATAGTTTAAAAAAATAATTAAAAGATCTTAAAGTTATGGGAGAAATTACAATTTGATAATACTAGCATGACTACACATATACAAGTGCATTTTAACATGCTTTATCCAAGTACATAAATCTTTGATTCTGCTCTGTAACTCTTCTTGAAGTGGTAATAGCTCCCCAGTGATCTCAAAGACAGGAAAGCAACAGGCTAAAATATTTTCCTTGCCAGTGGAAAAGGAGTAATAAAGAGTAGCAGACAGAACAAAGGGTGCTTAAGTGTGAATCCTATTCTGGCCACAGGTCAGTCAATAGCTAGGGATTAAATTCTACCTAAATGGCTTTGAAATGGCAGGAAAATCACCTTATTTCTGCTGTCACAAAGCAACACTTTGTGATCAAATAATAAATCAAATTACTAGAAATTAATTCAAATTTTCATTCTCAATTCAGAAGATTGAATATTTGCCCCACTAATTCTATATTCCTATTATATATACTAAACAAGAGAGCAGCTTCTAAAATTGATTATCAAAATGCATTTACTCTGGCATTGTACTCAGCACTTTCAAGGGAAAAAATTGGTGAGAGTAGTAAACTGCAAAGCTGTCTCAGTGAGACTTATGAGCAATATTTTTCAATCACAAGCATTACAATCTGCTCTACAACAGTGACACACATTACCCAAGAATGATTTACAACAACACATTTGTGCTGTTTTATCTCCTGATAGCTTTTGCTTAATCAGGCCTAACCA
This sequence comes from Prinia subflava, assembly GCF_021018805.1. NCBI lineage: Eukaryota > Metazoa > Chordata > Aves > Passeriformes > Cisticolidae > Prinia > Prinia subflava. The sequence goes on from NC_086253.1 coordinate 33,553,430, forward strand.
GATCAATGCTGCATTCCCTTCCCAGAACAGCAGCTTTCCTCCAGCTTCAACACAGTGAAGCCCAAGATCCTCTTCATTCTTATCTCACCACAGAATTATGACCTTAAAATATAACATTCTCTGGACTCTTTTTACTGAAATACACCTAAAAGTTCCTGCCACATGCATAACAGACAAGGGCAAAGAAGATGACACACAGCTTACAGGGAAACATGAGAGATATGCTTCCACATGACTTGGGAGCAACACCATTTGTTCCCTCATCATTTGAGTACAGATAAACGTCACAGTTATTATATTACTATTTATTAATAATTATATCTGCTATCAGTTTAAACCTGTTCATAGACAAGTCTTTGTAATATGTCAGATACATAAGGTTACCAACTTTGATCACCAGTCACAATACACTTTGTATACTGGATCTTTAATGATTACTTTCATGTCTAAGAAGTATCAGAATTAAGGTAAGAATTATGCAGATCTAGCTAAGTAATTTAAGAAATTACTGTTTTTAACACAAAGATTATGTGTCATGGGTATCCTTGTGAAAATTACTAAATTGACTTCAATGCAATGTCATACAGATTGGCATATATTGGCCACAGTTGAGGTTTAATCTTATCAGGTTCATTGGGCACTGAAACGGCCTCTTTGGTGTCCTGGTCTTGCCTGGGACTGAGTAGCTTTAAGGGCATCCAGGTAAAGGGCAGCAACTCCTTAATTGTTTTATCTGTATCATCAAAGACCTGGCAACTTCCTTAAGCCTAAGCAGCCTGGCAGGAGTATCCCTGTGTCTGTTCCCAGCCATGCTCTCCCACTGCCACAGGTGCCCGGATGGGAAAGTAGGAGGAAGACCTCTTTCCTTCTCTTGCATGGGAATGACCCATTCACAGCTAACCAGAATGATACTTAGGATGTAAAGCATGGGCCTTAATACTGGAAGAACCAGCTTCCTGAAATGGGAAAGGCACTCAAGGAGTTTTATACCTGAAACTTTGCTCTGCACCCTTGTAGCTACCCCCAGAGGGATGCTTGGATGAGAACCCAGAAACCAATTGCTCTGCTCATGCTCAGGAGCAGCCCATCCCTCTCCCCTGACTGCCAAGAGCCTGCAGAGATCCATCCACTCTGAGACCACTTCCAGCTGGGACTTGTTAACCTAAAACTGGCTAAGTACAACTTAAGAAATAATAAAATTTGCCTGATTTTAGTAACTTTGCACAATTCTTCCTTATCAAGTAGGCCTTTAGCTCGGAATTGCTTTCTGAAAACATTCAGTCTGCACTGAATTTGACCCCCTGCCAGCAGGACTCTTGTCACCAGGAACAAGCCAGGAATTTCCACTGAAATACTGACTATACTTCACATAACACTTCAATACAAAACATTCAATATTGGTTCCTTAATGCTAACACAATTCCTAGCACAGAATGTTATAGTTAGGATACCAGGGTAACACATATCCTGCTTGCAAATATTTGAGAGCTTGACAACCATTTAATTAACTACAGAGATTACTATAATTGCCCATAAAATCATAATTTAAATGGCTTTAAATGAAATAGAAATGTTTAACAAATATTGATTTATGTGAGGGCCTTTCTGGTTTGTTAGGGAATATCCTGAGTTAAGCCTTACTCTTTTCCACTGAGTGCTCTTCAACCTTCTTCATTATGGCAAGGAAACTGTCATTCCACCTGTGCTGTGATGGAATGATCTCCACAGCTTGTTGTTCGTAACTGTCTGCTGGAGATAGTTACCAGCTCTTGTTTAAAAAAGGCTAGCACAGATTTTGAGCAGACCTAGTGATGGAAAGCCAAACTCCCCTTACTCAGGGAAGCTCTAATATGCCAGATTTTATCTTGACTGTCCTGTGGCTCTGGGAAATCACAAGCACTCTGTGGTTATAGTTAGGTCAACGAACTTCTTTGATGCACAGTAACAGCAAATATCTTGCATCTACAAGATAATATAATACATTAACATCAATTACACAAATAAATACTGTTAGGCTATTGAACAAAAGGTTTACTACAACTTCTTTAGGAAAGATCTGCTAAAAAAAAGTAAAAATGCAAATATGTTTTTCCTAATTTCTTTGAAGACCACATCACTTACATAAAACATCTAGCACATGGCTCCTGTTAGCTGTGACTGATGCTTGTCTCAAGCAGCTTTCTTTTGAAATCAAATTACTAGCCTCAACTTTCATATGTTTGTGTTCCCAATTAAATGAAAACTGGAGCTCAGAGAGCAGTTTTCACCAGCTGACTGCATGTTTTGTTTAAATATGAGATCTATATGTGTATATATATATAACTTCAGCTCTGTTTCTGCAATGTCTTTCCAAACCTCTCTCTAAATAATTAAAAAAAAAAAGTTTTCTAGACTTCTTGTATTAAGTGACATTCAATTTTAAAGAATGTCTAAGCACATAAGAAACAGGGAACAGGAATTGTACTCATTTATGCCTTGGGGATTTGTATCATTAGCCTGGGGGGAAAATTATTTTTATTACTTAGAACAAAAGATTAAGTAGCACATAAAATAAACACTTAGCTCTTGCATAGCACTTTTCTTCAAAGGTTTTCAAACACCCTGAAAAACTGGGAACCATAATTATCCTTAACATACAGATGAGAAATTGACAGTCTAACATAGCTGGGAATAAAAATTCCCATATCCTGAACCCATACCACCCAGAAGTTTACTTGTGTCAGTGTATCTAGTGTGTGTGCTCTCTGCAAGTCTGGGTAACACCATTTTGGGAGAAAATGAGACAGACTACATTCTGTACCATGTATCAGCATTTAAACTATCAACTACATACCGATGACAGAATTTTTATTAGTGATTCTACTGCTGATAAAAAGTGACCTGGAAGTCAAACTCTTTCTCTCATTAACTTTGCATAAAGATTACTTGAAAAATCACCTCTTGACTTACAAATGGAACCCATTCAGTACAACCATTGTGAATGAGTTAAAGAAATTACAGTGCAAAATCATACTAAATTAGAATTTATACACCCTATTTCTCTGAATTAGGGAGGAGACTGATTTACACTCCGCATCCTGTAAAGTACAGGAAGTCAAAGCCCAGTTTCACTTCTTCAGACTCTGAACATCTTTTTAATGTTTTGTTTCCTATGGCTCAAGACAATCTTTAAACATACTTTTTAGCCTGGTTTCCACAGAAAATGAGGCTTGCACGATCACAACCTGTGTGTTTGTATGTGTTAGGGAGATTGAGCCTCACTAGACAAGAGTAGTGATTCTAAAACAAGTGTTTGTTACATGTTACATCTACACAGAGCTTCAGGCATAGCAACATCCCACTAGATAGGACAGAATCTAATCAAAAAACACTTATCAAGGGAAATCTAACTTCACTACTTTTGCTGCTTACAGAACAACATTATTAATCAGAAAACATTGAGCGAGAGCACAGTAACTTCATGGCATCTCACAATTGTAGTGGTGGTTGCAACAGAAATCCCCTACAAACATTTTCTTGCCAACATCTTGTTCTGATCAACACTTGCCTATGATTTCACCCTGGGAAGAACTACAGAAAGGTAATTTTTAAACAAAACTACTTGTAATGGGCAAAGGAGGGCCTAGAATAATATTATTTCTTCACAATGGGCAAAGGAGGGCCTAGAATATTATTATTTCTTCCCAATAATACTGAAAGCAAAGAGTCTCTTCTACAAAAAGTACACTTTCAGATTTACTTAATGAAGGGACAGATGCTGAAGAAGTTATATGTCTGGCCTAGGTTGCACAATTACCCCTTTTTGCCCCAAATCCCAACTTGACTGAATTATGCTAATTAAAGAATACTCACATAGATGTAGCAAACCTATTCTGATGTGAATTCACAACAAGGATATACAATTGTCATTTTAAGTTAGATGTTCCCATTTGATTGAACAAAAGGAGAGAAAAGGAATAATATGCAGATATCTTTGGTATTAACCAGACTACTATGAAATACCTTGAATCTGCACTAGCATACTAAAACAGAAAAGATCGCATTTCACTGGCAAAATCAGAAACAAAGAAAATTATAGGAAATTTTGCTTGTGCTGTTTCCAGACACAGCCTAAATCCTTCTTTCAAGCTACATTTCCTGAAGTGTTTCATGAAAAAAGCTGCAGGTTGTGTTTACTGGACAGCTACACATATTAGAGGACTGATAACAACAATAAAAAATACATTAAAGATTTTTCCATTTATTCCTGTTTAAGAACAGCTTAAACGAAGGCTCAACAAATGCAGTAACACATTCATTCACTAACCAGCAAGTTCCTTGTGCATCTCTGAAATGCACACCCACCAAAATAAATATTGAACACTTCCACGAATGTGATCACTCCAAATCTACACAGCCTGAAGAAAACATGTCAAACTTAGTATAACCAATATAACAAACCTAAACAGAGTTCTAGTTCCTTATTAGTTATTAACTTCAACTGTGTAAATTGATCTTTTTAATCATTCAGACCCAGCTAAAATCATGATTTCCAGGTTCTCCAAGTGGCACTAACTTTCAGAAACAGGTGCTAAATTACCCACAGTCAGCAGACTGATCTTACATGCATTCATCCTGTGTATTTCCCGTGATTTAATTTTCCTTTTCTTTGTTCATGTCCTGTGGCCAGCTGCCTCCTGATCCAAAGTGATATCCCAGCACGTGTTACAACTATGATCATAAAAAGTTTCTGCTGGAGCACGGAACTTTCCCAGAGGATTCAGTTGAGGAGATTCCTGTAGTGCTGCTCATCCTGCGAAGGAGGTGGGGGGGACTGTGTTTTTTTAATATATTGTGTGCTTTAGAATGTGCTTCCCCAAACAATATTTTTCAAATGCATTTTTTAATAAATGTCCATGTCTATATTCCTGGCACACAATATGTTAAAAAAGGGGGACTTACCTGAACCCCTATGGTCTGGTTCCATGCTCCAGTACAGTATCCAGAGAAGCTGTGATGTAACAACATTGTGCATATTGGGGCTTTATATCACTGTGGAAGCTGGCTAAATGCAGCATAGGTCAGTGGCACAGGACCTGAAAGAAGAAAAACAAAGAATGCTTTTAGGCATTAATATGCTGAACACCCACCTCTTAAAGCAGGAAATAGGGGCATACTGAAGAAAAAATGCAGTTATCTATGCAGGTCCACTGAAATGAACACTATTTCATGCAATTCTCACATAAGCATGAGAAATAAATGGTTAAGAAATTACAGAGGAGGTGGAGAAGAATCTGAAAGGGACTACAAATATAACTCCCACACAGTGTTTTGCAAACATCTCTCTCTCTTTGCCCTGTTTTCATGGAATGGCTGAAATCACGTTCTGATACCACCCCCTGTTCCGAAGGCACTCACAGTCTTTGCAAAGCACCTCTCCACTGCAGTGCCTCAGGATTCTGCAGTGTCACTCCTCTTCTCCCTGGCTCTCTGCAAAGTGAAGTCATAGGAATGGATCAGCCAACCTGACTTCTCACTACCCTGCCCAGAATCCTTTGTGAACTGAAATGAGTCATCGCTCTGAAAAAATCCACAGCGCAATGTTCCAGGTTTCTCCCTGTGTCTGCGCTGGCTTCTTTGTCTTTGAAATGAAGTGCCTATGCTTCTGGAACAGTGCCCAGCTGCATTGTACAGGATAACAAGCCAGCCTTCTCATTAAGTGGACAAGAAAGCTATTTACATGCATTAGCAAAGGCAAGTTAAAGCTTTAACCCTCTAGTCAACATAAAAAAATCACCCCTAACATATCTTCTTGATGTAATGCACAACTCCCCCTATACACAAAAACATAAATGCACAGACATATGTGGGCATACAGATACTTACACAGAGCAGCATTTTCTTAACTATTCACTATTTATCATGACACTTACCAGTTTTAGGTTTATTAATTAAAAAGAAAGATTTACTCTCTTTTGTCAGTCCTGAAGAATGCCGCAGATCTAAATGTAACAAGCAGCTGTGCTGTACAAAGTTGTGCTGCTGCGAACTGTTAAAAAATTAGAAGCAGTGGACAAGTTCCTGTAAGCTTATTTTTCATTACCCCATTCACCATTTGGGCTTAAAACAAAGTGAGCCCTGAAACAATGCCAGACAGAAAATGTCAAACTGCTCCAAGTGCTGAGGGCCAGCAGAGCTGCTTCAGCCTCTGCTATCACTGACAAAGAAGGTAAGGCTCAGAACGAGGTCACTGTGTCAGGATCTCACTCCCAGTGCTAGGTTTTCCTTTGCTTGGTGAGGATATGCTAAGGTAAAGTATCAGGAAGACACAGAAGAAATAGGAATAGTGTATGAGATGAGAGACAGATGCTGCTGTTTCAGAGGAGCAGTTTTAGTTGTTTTGAGATTTCCTTTTAAAAGAAGGAAACATTGAAAATTGCATTCACTGAAAAAGAACTATTTCTAGTCATGACCTAATCATCAAAATCAGACCAATATGCCAAAACGGAGATGCAAAAAAAGGAAGTTTTGCCACAAAGCAGTTCTTTAAAGGGTTCTACAATTCCAAGCATTCTGAAATAGTTTGAAGCATAGAAGGCACATAATCCATAAAATTTTGAAACACTTTAGGACCCAGCTGTGCTATGCTGGAACAAGCAGTTCTCCTACATGTTTCCCCAAATGAACACACCAGGTGCTTAGGACTGAAGGAAATACAAAAGTCATCACTTCCTGGGCCTACAACAACCTTGGCAGTGAAAGAGTCCAACCAAGCCTAAAACAGGTCTGTGTGTTTCACAAGGACAAGTAAATTGCTGGTTAGTAAATAAAACTAACAAACATCACTTTTGGCTACAGGTCTGTGGTGGTTGTTATGCAGCAGAGCCATATAGCAGATTAATTTACAAGTGTAAAGTTAACAGGATGCTTTGCTACACCAGTAGTTACACAGTAGCCATAATCTCAACATTAAAAGCTGGGGGCTTGCTATATACACAGTCAACAACTTCTGTGTTCCCTGAAAGGCCTCCTTCCAGGAAGTCTTCCTTCAGCTTTACAGAATTTTTGCCTTCCCTGGAGCTGCAGCATCAGCCACAACACCTCTAACGAATCCAACTTGGCATTTACAATGTTTTGGGTCCCCTAGGATTGTCCTTCAGAAACGCTGGTTGTCTGCTAGGTACACACCCACTTTACAGCAACAAAACCCCACTCCACGAAGAAAAATCTAAGAGTTAGAACAAGCACTTACTGAAAGTAAAAACAACAGCTCAAGCCTTCTTCCCCTTTGCACCAGACAACCTTCAAGCAAAGCTAAATGGGCTCGTGTGTGCAGCACTGTTTTTACAGACATGCACAAGTTCTTGCTGCAATGGTCTTGCAACTAACTCCAAAGTTACAACACTGGCAGAAGAAAGCTAAAGGTAATACTGTAGCCCAAATATCTTTCCTCGCTAACAAATTTCTCTAGCATTGGAACCCATATCATATGTTCAACACCACCTCAACTATTCTGAACATACTAAAAATACAACTGTGAGCTCTTTCACTGAGACAATTCCTCTTGCATGTGTGATGCCTACCGATACCTGGAATGCATCAAGCATGCACATGTGCGTAAGGTGCATAGACATCTTGTGTGCATGCACCTAGGCATGCCTTTAATCAAATTTATCAGTTTATGGCACCATTACACAGCCCTTTAGTCAGTATTTACAACAGCGAGAAGTACCTGATACCTCAAGCATAGCGGAGAGCAAAAGTGAGAGACCAGCAGTGGGGAAAATATAAATGAAAATGTTTAGAAGAGCTGAAGTTGATGGACAAACCAGTGCTGCCATCATCAGTGATCTTACATCACCATGGCCTCACAGGAGGAAGGCCTAGCCAAAATACCTCATGCACTCCCCAGCCAGGGCAGATACTCTGTTCCTCCATCCCATATCCCCTCTGCAGCACAACAGAGGTTCGTACTAAAACAAAAGCTGCCTTATTGACAGTGTACAGCACAAACACACTACATGTTTCTCCCTGTATAACTCCATGCATGCACGCGCATCCAAATAGACCAGTACAAAATACAGTATAGTCTAACATCAATCTCCATCACACACAGAGGAAGGAGAATCTAAAAATCCCAATTTCTTTCCTTGCACACACTCCTTTGTCAAACTCTGCATTAGCTTGCATTTATCTTTCAGTCCTCCTGACTCAGGGCCTGGTATTCCCTTCCTTTGCCACAGCCCTTTCCTGATCACTAGAGGGAAACTCAAGATAAGGAAAGGAATATGCTAAAATGGAGACATGAACACACACCCACACATGTGATAACACATGACAGGAAACAAAAAAGCTTAAAAAAGAACATGGTCAAAAGAAGCCAAGAAGGTTATCAAGAGTGTAATTCTGTCTTGCCTGTACCAGTTACCCAAATTTCAGAGACTAAAATCAGCCATCAGGACTCAGCAACTGTAGCTGCAGAGACCATATTTGTCTACCACAGGATGACAGAATATTGAGTTGGAAGGGACCCACAAGGATCATCAAGTCCAGCACTAGAAAATAGCTCATAAAGAGATCAAACCTGCAACCTTGGTGTTACAAGAACCATGTTCCAGCCAACTGAGCTAATTTCAGTGTTGGTCATCATGATCACCTCTACAAGAACCAACTTCACAAAGCAGGAACCACCCAGACACTACACTAGGAACACAGCCCACGAACTCTGTGGCCTCAAAGAACTGGATTAAGGAACATCAGAAAGATACCAACTTAGACTTTTGTTGCTTTAGGAAATCTCTTAATACTAGAAATTTTGACATATTAGTGCTCCACTAACAACTTCCTTGCAGTATGCTAATAAGTTCTGCTTGACTTACCTGAACAAATCTCCTGGTTCTTTAAGAAATCACAAGAGGAAACATGATCAGGGTATTAAGTTCACTAAAATCCCAACAAATAATGCCCATCTGTTTTTGTGCTAAAGTTGTCTAGGAGCTAAATATCCTTTCTCTTTTTTTTTTTCCCTGCTGCTTTCACCCCAATTTATTAGCAGAGAACACATCTCCCCTCCTTCAGATCTCATTCCAATGGATTTTAAAAAATCACACTCTTCCAGTGTTCTTTTGTATGTCTGCCCTTCCTGTCCTTTTAATCCTGTTAGAGGACTCCTCCACATTTACTCTAAGTTACATAACTTTCCTTTAAAAGCAACAACCAGAATTCTGCACCATATTCTAGTGTTCCAGCTAACCTCCCACCTGCATCGGGTACCAGGAAATTGGAATTTCCTTACTTTTAGTGGAAATACCCTGCCTTATATCCTGCCTTTTCCCCCACAGCTGTATTTTATTGGTGGCTCGCTGTCACCCTACAACAGAGCAAGCAGTTTCACTTAACCATTTTATGCTAACTCCAAGTGAGTTTGAAGCAGATATTCCTAGATTTGACTCCCAAGACCATGATATTTAACAGCTCGCTCTGTGGATATGATTAAGCATCTTTGATCATCAAATTCTTCTCAGGTGTTACCCATTTTTAAGCATCTCTTCTTACCAATTCTAGAAAAGAATCTCAAAACCTAAGATGAAAAACAAGCAATGCTTGAAGTGTTACCTAATGCAGGACAGAATCATTACCCAGTGTGACACTTGCTAATACAACCACCCAGGAAACAGCATTTGAATGAAAACAAGTCTTAACAGCAGAACCAAGGCAACCAATGCAACTCCCTCCCTCAAAAAGCCCACTAGGTAAAACAATTGTATCTTTTTAGAATTCAACTACTAAATGTGGCTTCTTTAAATTACAGTCCATTGGAAAGTATGTGATATTTTAAAGCACACAGAAGAATTCTCTAACATATTTTGTTGCTAGGTCCACAAAATGAGAAGGGAGGAGGGTTTGGGGCTTTTTCATAGAAATCTGCTACTATCAAATTAATTTGACTAACATTAATGGTATATTGTAATCAACCACACGAACACCCCACCCCCTCAAAAACAAAGCCGGCCTGTTCTCTCGCACCAAACAGCAAATGCAAGGAAAGATAGAAGCATTTCAAAAATCTGACACTAGAGGAGGTTTGGCAAGAGGGAGTAAGCAAATGAGAAACAAAAGAAACAAAACCCAACAAACAAAGATAAACCTAGATGTTTTTCTTACAGAGTAGAAATTTTAAAAACACTTATAAAAATACTCCTTTCCAAACACTGCTGAAAGCACAAAACATGGCTGTTGAAGGTCTTAACCACATATTCTTCACAATCCCCTTCAGTTTCAGCCAGAACACATTTGCAGTGTGGCTGGAGATGCTGCAGCAAACATTCAGCAAGAATCTAGTCAGAAGAAAAAACTGTTGAAAGGTAAAGTGATAATTAGCAACACAACCCAAAGACACAGGGCAACTCTCTCTCTTTCATATTGACTGCTGTAACCATTAAAAATTTTCAGCCCAAAGACAGTACTGCAGTGGTTACAGTTTTTCAAACCAATAGTTATGACTGGCAGATAACATCAGGTTAAAATAAGAACCTGCAACACTGAACACAAGTCCCATGGTACTGCAGCAGCCTTTAACAGCCCAGTTTTTCCTGGCTAGGAGAGAACTGATGAAAAGGCCAGGCCTGGAATCAATTAAATTAGTGCCAAAGTGCTTTTAAAAAGAAAAGGTTAGATGCTCCAAAGACTTAGCAGTTAAGAGTTTACTGGGTCATTTTTTTCCCTGTGGTCAAAAGCAGAGTTTCCAATATGGCTAGAGTACCTTTAAGAAGATGTACTTTAAAGTGAAATTGAAATATTTTACACCTCAGTACATGAAGAAGCTATACTAGTATATTCTGCCCCTGTGCTCTACCTGTGTGAGGTAAATGCAATGACCCCTTGCTTCTGACAGTGGTTCAAAATTCTTTCAAATTCTGTCCTTTGGTCTCACCAGTGTGGGGATTAACTGTGAGGATGGGAACTGTGAGGATGCGCCATGGCACAACAGTTCAGCAACACACCAGATCTGCTGCCTCCCTCATGCTCGTCAATCATCTTAGAGGAAGCATCAGAAAGCCAACTGCAAAAATCACTACTAGTGTATACCGCACCTTAAAGGGAAATGCCCTTGTTCCAGACAGAAACAGTTCTTTTGAGATCCTCAGGGACTGGCACATTTTGACTTTTTATCCCAATGAGTATGACTATCAGGAAATGTATCAACCAAAACCTACCTCCCCAAATAAATGACAGGACCTGGAACCTGGAACCACAATTAAACAGCTCTCTGGATGAAATATTTCCTCCTGTTCTTTTCACAAATTTTTTACTTTTAAATTTTACTGAGCGCTTATTTACAGGAAGCAGTAAACCAAAACCTACAACAGATGTTTTATTGCTGCTAGTAAAACAGTAATACCTCTTTATGTACTGCTCTATCATTTTTAAATGAAATTTCAGGAATCTGAAAATTGCCCTGTACATAAGCCATAAAACCAAACATTCTATCCAAAAGTATAAAATTACTGATTTCACAGAGCAACCTCTCTTGCATGACTTCTTATGTATCTCCTCATTTATAGTCACAAGTTCAGACTTTTAATTACCACTCCTGACTCATCTAACGCATTCGCCACTGACTCCAGCAACACGCAGAGACCATGCTCCTAAAAAAGCACAAAACTTAACAAATTCAAGCACTATTTTGTCAGTGCTCACTGCACTGCTTTATACTACAGTGCTGATGTCACTATTCTGCAGAATTGCTCAGCTGTTTCACTCAGCTGTCACTAGTCCCTTCTGAAATCCTCTTCAGCAGTCTTAATGAACCTGAACAACTGCGATCTGACAGACAGGGTTACCACTTCATTATCCATTCCATCCTTCAGATTTTTAATATAGCTATTAAACTCCAAACATTTAGTATTGATTGCTGCTGCACAAAGCACCATTAACCATTTACAGGGCCCAGAAGTGGCCATCCTTCTCTTTTCTCCTCTCTGTACTAAACTGAGCTTGACAAGACTTTTCTTTTGGACTTTCACCAAGCATTTATAAAGCACTAGAGCGTGGAGTTCTTGTGCTCCCTGAGTGTCGCTATGACCCAGTTTTCTGAAAGATGAGAGCACATAAAAATAGTTGTCTCTTTGCCCTCTTATTCAGTATAGAGGGACCTAAACTAGGGTATCAAGGCTAGATTCCTGAGATGATCTCAGGAGCTGATGATGATCTCACCTTTAACTGAACTAAACCAAAAGGCTAGCAAAAGGAGACTCAAGGTAATTTCTTTTAAGAGATTTCACAAGTAACCATAGGACAGTGAGAAAAATCACGTATCAAAAAATGTTGAGATCAAAGCATAGGGGATATATAAACCCAAGATCTGAATTACTACATTTTATGCCATAGCAAGATGGTTATTTTCTAACACACATTAAAACAACAAAATAAGTAATTCCCTATATCTTGTCACCGTGTTGTAATTCCTTACGCTTGGCCATAAGAAAAAAGGCCCTATAGTTACTATCATACTCTTTCAACAAGCAACCTTCATAGGCAGTGCTTTAACTCAGCCAGATCTTATGGGCCTGAGGGCACCTCCTACTTAGGTAAAAAATGTCTCTGTCGGAACCAGAGCTTGAGAAGGCTCTCTGCTTCAAAAGCTTTTCTGATTATCAGTAAACATGGCACTGCACATGGTGAAGGGGATGGTACAAGCCCCTCTGTCACATGGCCACCCCCTTTGTGAGGCAGGACTGCTGCACAGACCAGCCCTCAGAAACATCTACAGGGCATGCAAATAATTCTGAATGCACTGTTTGAAACCCCTGCTGTTGTTCCTATCAACCAGCTACAAGTTTTAAAGAGTTGATATAGAGGCTACCTAAAGAAAAACCTAGGCTATAAAGATTGAATTAGCAGCAAAAGATAGGAGAGAAAAACAAGAAACAATATAAGAAAAAAAGAACACAGGAAAAGTTAAAAGCAAATGTGAGGAAAAGCTATTTTTGTTTGATTTTTAAAGCAAGCAGTGCAGCCTCTGAGATGTTACTTCTGAAAGAAGACTTGGTAAAAGAATCTAAATACTTAGCAGGGCTAAATGGAAGAGAAATAATAACCAAGTGGTAAGAAATAAAATTAGTACCTCCAGCTGCAGGAAGGCTGGGGAAAAAATAAGGATCTACAGAACTGCTAGAATAAGCAAAGTGGGAATGGCTGCATGTATCAGTGAAGAAAGAAGTGAACAAAGGACAGTTGTTTTGTGACAGCTGATCTGCATGTGCTCTGCATCCACTTGGTGCTTGCCTTTGTTTTGTTTTCTGGGCTGACCTTCACCCCCTGCCACACAAAGGATTCAGTGAAAGCCTCCACTCAAGTTTCAATTAATAGCCCGAAAAACCAAGCATATCTTGTGCTGCAGCCCCAAGCCTGAGCCCAGGTACTAATGACCCAGCAAAGGTAGCATCCCCAGCAGAGCACCAGCACTTCTGCCAAGCGTACCTGCATATTACTACACCACCATGGAAAGAGCCCTCCTCCCCTCCCAGTGTCTGAAACAGGCAGAATAGCTAAAAAGAAACATTTCGCTTCATATCCACCAGGCTGCTTCTAAGCTTTCATGATGAAAGATCAAAGCTAGGGGAAGGATGGGAGCTTACAGGACAGTAAAGAAAGTTGAGAGTAAATTAGTAGTGTGCATGCTAATAAGACACACATACAACATCACTAAGGGAGTGTGTCAATGGTTTGGGCAGTTTGAAGGGAAACATGTGAAAGCAGTTAAGCATGTCAACACCAACACTGTCTTTAGAAGTGTTCTGCTGTTTTATGAGCAGCTCTTCAAAACACACATGCATGCGTAGTTTCATACAAAGATGGTGTAATCCACAAGAACTTGAAAATGTGAGGCTACCCAAAGGGTGTCCTGCATGGTCTGCAAAGCCTATGCATGTGAATTTTTGCTTTAAACTGTGGTATTTCATTTCTGGTACTGCATTTAACTGAGTTATTCCAACATGGATTTGTTAGGTAGTACCCAGTTTGATACATGCTCAGAACATAATTTGGAGAACATCTGTGTAACAGGGATAAGATCAAAACTGACCTCAGGGCTTTGGTCTAAAAGACTAATTTACTGTCAGATCTATCTTGGTGTAGCCATACCTATGTAAATAGCCTGGAGTAAGAGTGTTTTGTTTAACCTGATTCAGCTTATACAACTTACAGAAGTTTTATCAATGGGGTTGGTAGTACATGCACAATCTTGCAAAATTCATCTGCATGAACTTTTCTATTATGCATAAAAAGGTGACAGTTAAAAATTGAATAATCAATAGTAAAAATAAAATGCTAGTTTTGTTACAGGCAAGCATATGTCTTCCTGTTGTTCAATCATATGATCCCTAATGCATTCAAAACCTAAATGTTTAAACAAAGGAATTTACTTTCCACTATTATTTTTTTTTCTGGATTCTGATAGCTTTAGTCTTCAAGTGTATATAACCATTGACATTTAGAGTTGCAAGTACTATTACTGTAAAATCTTCCTGTTATGGAAAAAGGCAGTGATAGTAAAGGAGCCAAATGTGGCTTCTATTGCCATATGTTGTTTCTAATATAATAGTCACAGCTTGAGTTTCAAAACTGATGTAGATTCTCATTTCCCTTTATCTCCATTGAGTGCTGCTGTACTATCAGGACTTCTTAAAATCAAGACTTACTAAGAAGCCTAATTTTAGGCACTCATTTCTGGAACATGGCACAAAAGCTAACACTCAAATGTAAAAAGAACCCAGGCATGTAAAATATCTGGAAATACCTGAAAGTCTTGGACACATTTCCTTCATATTTCAGTTTACAAACAAGAGCCAAAATGTCTATTTTAAGGCATAGAGGTTTGATTGTGATTTACATGTCTTTTGTGCCTTGCTCTTGACAAACGTTTTTTGATGGAAGTTTTGATTTAATTAGTATTTCCAAGAAAAGATTGGGGGGTGCAAAATTATATTCTTAAGAGGTATACAGGTAAGAAGTTCTAGTATTTAGAGAATATATTTCTGGTATTCGTCATGATATCTTTGGAGACCGAGGATACAAAAGCCTAGTGTAGCTTCCCAGTGACAGTTTTCTTCCTGATAACATAACTTCTTTCAAGGGCAGAAATTACCTTGAAAACATAATCACCACGTATTTTCCCCTCACACGCAGCCTCTGATTGTCTCATTCTTCACCTAGGTAGACAGACATTATGCAATTCTGTTTGCCAGATACTGCTCCTTAGGAAGCACTTGCAGAATACCAAAAGGATATAAACTGCCCCCCAGCCCTCCAGAGTAGGTCAGCTACAGCTTCCACCAACAGTGAAGTCACAGCGTTGGCTTTCTGACATCACAGCATTCTCTGTAGCAACAGCCCATGAGGTCACAAATAAAGGATTATCATTTTGTTGCAGGATTAGGGGAACGAAGAAGCTGGTCTGTCAGGAGATGAGTTTTACTCCAAATAATGGGCATTAGGAGAATGATGAAAAAAAATGGGTTGTAAATTGTCTTTGTCTGGCATGCACCCTTTTTTCAATAATACTGTAAAATAAGGTATTGCTTTCATTAACAGATCCTAAATAATGGAATGAACTGCAGGCTACCTCCTGAGTTATTACATGGGAGATGAATTCTGAAACAACTTTCATATCTTAGGACTCTCAGTCATTTGATTTTGCAAGTGTAGACATCAGTCAGACCACTCTCCTCAAGCAGTCTACTGGTTAGTTTATTCACAAGTGTTCAAAGCTAGTAATGAGTTTCAGAAAGTGACTAGAAAAAATACAAAAGGAGGTCTGGAAATATCTGGTGGGCAAAAGAGAAATGAAAGGAAGGACAATACCGAGTGACCACAGAATTACTACATTATTCACAGAAATCTTATGACCCACGCATGCTTGCACATGCAGACTTTTTCTGAAGTAATTACCCACTTTTCCAGATGCCTGGAAACTCAGGCTGCCTGATGTCTGGAAACTAGTTACTATAAGCATATAGTCTTATCTCACACGTGCAGCAGGTCCAACACATCAGGTGTCCTACGTATGCATAATTCATCCCTCAGGGACTGTCCCAGATTTTAAGATTAAGATCTAAAAATCCAAAACCAGCCTGTCTTGTAATTTTCAGTCTGACCTGTGATGCAACCAGTACAAGCAATTGTAGCGTGTGAGAGTACCTTGTAACTTCAGGAAGATTTTTTTACTAAGGCCCTTTCAGCTTACAGGAGCTGGAAGGAGATACTTCCAGAATCGTGAGTGTAGGCACTAATACCGATTTCCATTCCAGAACTGGAAGAAAATTGGACAGATTTGCAGCAGCTGATCAAGGCATCACCTGGAGTCTCACCCACCAGCCTGGAAAATTTATATTTCCATTTTGCAGCAGGACAACTATTAAAACCACAGAGAAGAAACACAGACGGAGTTACGAGATGTTTCACGAGTGTTTTAAATACGCTTTGAAATTTTGCAACCTATTTAAAAACGTTGTTTCTTTTGCCCTCCAGCACTAGCAATAAAGAACCTCAAAGGAAGTGCTTAGATGGACTAGACTTACTCGCCTTGCCGCTAAGCTCTGCAGCTTTCTAGGGCTGTCAAGAGCCGTGCCGTGAGACACGAAGCAGCGCGCCCAGCCGGACCTGCGCGCCCCCGAAGCGCTGCGGAGACGCTCGGCCTGTACCAGCAGCGTCATTTGCCGCTGAGCCAGCCCGCGCTAGTGCCGGGCACCCGGGGCAAGGCACCACCCGCGCCTCCCGGGGGAAGCGCTGCCCCGCCGGTACGGCCCGCCCGCCGGCGAGGCGGGAGCGCAGCGCGGCCTCCCACCGCCCCGCGCTGCTGACGAGGCTTTTACGGCGCAGCAAGGCGGACAGCCGAGCCAAACGGGGAGGGACCGCCCATCCCATCCCGGCCCGGCCCGGCCCGGCGGCCCCGGGGACGCGGTACCTACCGAGCGGCACCTCCGGCAGCGCCGAGGCGCGGCAGGCCGCCCGCCGCCATGGCAACGCGGGGCCGTTCCCTCCCTTCCCAACCTTCACGGAAAGGCGCCAACGCTTTAGGGCCCCCGGAACGCGGAGAAAAAGCAATATGCGCCTAGCCGGAAGATGGGACGCTACTCCCACCTTTGCACGACATTTTCAACCAAAATTCAGCTCAGCGTTCTCCTCTAGCACAGGCCACCCACGTCCCAGCCATTTTGGATGCATGAGCAGCTTTCACAGGACATGCACCCCTGTCTGCTGGTGCTGCTCAGGAATCGCCAAAATACCCAGAGAGGGAGAGCTCAGAAACAAAAATAAAAGAAAGGGAGTTTTGCTGATTGGTTACTTCAGCCTGGAGGTCGTGGGGGTTTGTGTTTTTGTTTGAGGTGTTGATTTTACATGATGGCAAAGCAGATTTCCGTCCCATTGATCTATGAACACTCTGACCTTACAAGAAACCCTGGGGTTGGTACTCCAAAAAAGCAGTACAGGCACGAAAAGCCCTTTGCCTCCCTGAGGGCAATGGTGTGATGGGACGTGTGCTGCTGATGCCAGAAATAAATCTGAACAGCCACTGCGATTAAATCCACCTCCCACTTCAAAAGTACTTCAAAATACCCATCAAGTATTTTACACAACTTTTCAATTCAATATGGCTTCATGACTGATCCAAGGTTTTGGTTGTTTTGTTTTTAGAGTTTAAGGGGGTCAAAGGACCAACAGCAAAATACTCCTCTTTCTGGCTGCTACTGAGTAGAATCTGAACTTGTGCAAAAACTTCAGCTGAACAGCCACCTATATTTAGAAGGAAGTTATTGTCTAAAAGGGCAACCATAATGGAAATGTTTTGGCACAAGAAGTGTAGAAAGACTCACCGCCTCTATTTTTAATGGATGCAGAAGGTTCTGTGACCAAAATATGGTTTGTCGAAACAGTGATCATCACACATGCTGAAAACCATAGCTATAGAGCAAATCAGAAAGCTAAATCAAACCACATTCTCCATCTCCCTTGGTTTCACCAAAAGCAAGCAGAATTGCTTTATGAAGGCAAATCACAGGGTAACAATAGGTGCCTGCTGGGCATCTTCAGGATGAATTTGAACTTTGCTCTGAACCTGGGCTGAGGACTTTCTTCACAAGTGCAAATGCACATCTTGGTTTTTAGGGCTCGTGTACCTCATGGTCCTCAGGTATCAGCAATGTGCACAGCCTAACCACACCTAGCTGATGGAAATTTAGAAGAAAGCTAACCAATATTATAGTCACAGTAATTTGGTGTTTGGGACACAGCTGGGCAAACACTGGTAAGACACAATTTGCAGTGTACTGTGGTCAAGAATCTTGTTTGCATTTCAAGAAAACAACAAAATAATCTGATGTTCACATGTTTATTTCTGCAGTATCTAAGCAAAGGATTCCTTAGCTTTCTCCACATAGTTTCTGTTAACTGAAACTCTGGAATCATCTAGTTACTACCTCCATGTATAGGATTTGCCCAGATACTAAAACTCTGAAGCTGTAAGCTAACAGATGTTTTTTCTCTTTTCTCCTTCACTGCTAAATGGAAAAGATTATGGCAAAGATTAACTAGACTAGGCACTCAACTTGTTCCAACGTCTTACATCTCTCAGATGCTGGTTTAAAAATGTCAACCTGAATTGAACCAATGATCACCAAGCAAATTAGTTACAGCAAGAACCAAATTTGAGACTCTACACTTACCAGTAAGAACTCCAGGAGTTTCTCAAAGAGCACACCTGGATTCTTCCAGCCACAAGGAAAAGCTCCTGGACAGATCTAGCACATGCTACACCACTAACTCCTGCAGGTTACTTTAGTTCCTAAACAGCACCAGGAAAACAGCTTTGATTCAAAAGCAAAGATCAAGATGTTGGAAAGCTACTCAAGACATTTGTGCTGCATTCTGTGCTGTGACAAATAGAAACATGTCTGGATCAGATTCACACTGCCCATGTGGGAAAGCTCACTGACCATTCACATAGTTTTTGTGGTCTGTGTTGAACACCGTGCTTCAGCAGTTACTCAGCTCACATTAACAGAACTGACCAGGTCAGAGGGAGCTCTGGTCCTAGTACATGCCATATATGTTTGGCCCCCTTAGACTTAATTTATTTTGGAATTTAAATATCTAGAAAAATCTTACTGAATAGCTTATGCGAAATGCTATCTCCTATGCCGGAAATCTTTCATTTATAAGAGAGCAGTAGGGTCAAACAGGAAATAAAAAGACCAAACATACTCATCCTTGAAAGACTCACATTGTATGCATGACAGAAATTATGTACTCATCTGTGCTAAAACCTGACAAGAAAATCTGGAAAATACTGCTGGATATCATAATTGCTACTTCAGATGGCCTGAGGAATCCATCACCATGCTGGTGGTATTCTGTGGTATTTCTCCTTTGTTCACAGGAAAACGAAAGTCCTTGCATAGACAAGACATCATTTGTCAAAGCGCTGGTCATAGATGCCTAACCGCACAACAGAGCTACCCAACCTAAAGGCTATCCATTGCTCTCCTCATCCAGGCCAGGACAGCTCACATTTATGCTTGATCTGCTCTCAGGAATTAGTTTAGGGAGCTAACCTAGCAGAAGGCTACTCCTGCACCACCCACCCCCCCCACCCCCCCCCCACAAAAATATTATGTCAAACTCTGACTGGGTGCCCTGTGGGTGCCCTGTTAAGACTGAGGAGATCCTGTCTCAGGGCAAAGTAGAAGGCAGTCTGCCACAAGCAGAAGAGCTTGTGGCAGACTGCCATGGAGAAGCAGGAGCTCCTGCTCTGGGAGCCAGCAGTTACAGGTAAGAACTGCTCAGTTATCACAAAACCGCATGGTAATATGGGCACTCACCACTAAAATGAGTGACACAGTCACTATCCTGACAGCAGGTCCATGTGACAGCTGGAATTTTCAAAGGGCTTTTAAAAGGCTTACTAAATTCCATTCGTTTTCATGGCATCTGTGTTCAGGTCTATCAGCACTGGTTTCAACCACAAAGGGCAAGTTTTGCAAAAGCAAGCTTTGTTTGTCATACCTGACAGACCATCAAGAACAAAGTAAGGACGTGCAGCTGGAATAAACAAGGATGTAAGTAGCAAGCACACATTCCAAGAACATGTTTTAAAATAGTGCTTTTCTTACAGAGACAGCATATACCCATTTTCATCAGTACTTCCAAAGATCTGATAAAAACTATCACTTGCAATAACTGAGCTTCCCAAAAAATATCGTCTGTTAGACACCAGATACTGACCATTCTAGTGGAAAATAACATGCAGAAGACAAGAAGGATCCTGCATTTCTCCATCTACTGCTGGAATATCTCCCCAAAACACAGATGACATAGTCATAATGAATGGTAGACATCCTACTGTGTAGAATACAATTCCACAGATATTAAAAGGTATCAGAAACCATATGTTTTTACATATTAGTTTTAGAAAGAGGGAGAAATATTTTGATAAATGTCAGAACTTCCTGTTATGGCATTCCTGCAAGAAGTGTTTCTTTCTCTCCCTTCAAATTAGTTTGTTCTAAAAGACTGCATTAGGTAGGGCAATATTTAAAACATTAAAACAGTCAAATTTGAAACAAACCAGTCTGATCCTGCTGGAATTAAGTGTTCTGTGTGATCTAAAAATACTGGGTTTTGGATTTTCTTCCACATGAAATCTGTCTACTTTTGAGCTCTGTTTCAAATCAGAAAACAATTTCCTTAGAATCCCAAAACCTCCACAAAATAGAGCCTCTGTCTACTAGTCAACTGTAGGCAAGCCTCAAATTTTATAAAACAAGTTTCAACATATGTCCTTACAAGAGTATCCAGTATCATGTATTTCCTCATGTGAAACTTGAGAATCTTAACACATTAGTTTAAAATGAAAACTTTCATTCAGTCTGAGCAGAATTGAAGTGTTTTTGCCTTGTTCTGCATCTCAATCTGTGTTTTATTAATTTATCTTGTGAACACAAGTCTTGATTGACTTGCATGTGTTTATAAACATGTATGTACAACTCAGAGTAGGAAAGCAGCAACAGCATTACATCAGCCTCAACACCTGCACCATGCTGACTGAAGCAGAGAAGACTGTCTATTGTTTCTTTCTTATTAATTTCTGCCTTTCCAGCCTTACAAACGCCCTACTGCTCTGCCAGTAACATAAATCAAGCTGACTCTCTCTGACTTGCAATTTCCACTGTGACTGGAGAGACAGGTCTTAAAAGAAAAAGAACAAACAAAACCCCACTAAAAAACAGTGAAAATAACAAATATTCTTAAGATTTTTATAATGACATTTGCCCCAAGTGCCCATTTGTGTGGAAAATGTTTAAATTGCTTCATTTAAAAAGGTCTACAGTCCTAAGGGAGCTTTTAGAATTATATACAAAACATTTTCATGCAGATGGAGGGCATTAAGTACTTCATGCATGCAAGAAGGAAAAAAAAGCTTGAAGAAATATTTCAACAAGAAAGCAGGAACATTTTGAGTCTGAGACAGAGATCCTGTTCATCACAGTCACTCAGAGAAAACAAACTGAAATAAACCAAAAGGAAACAGATGATATACTACAGAACATATTCTCTCCAAAAACTTAGCATCTAATGTGACCATCTCAAAAATTCTTCTTCTAAGCTAATATTGCACCACAGAAGTTTACTACTCTTTAAGCTAAGCTATACATCTAGTCAGAACAAATGGTAAGGATCCAAGTCAGCCAGCACTGATGGGGACACTCATCATACTTCACCCAGAAAACAGCATTTTCAGCAAAAAGGAAATCCAGACTGGAACTGAGACCAAGACTGTTACCCATGACAGCAGTGAGTAATGGCACAGCCTTTAAGAGGAAGAGTGGGGACAAAATCTGGTTTAAAAATGGATCACTTATGGAAAGGTTTAAGATCACCTTGCAGCAGGTGCAAGAGGTGGGACTCAAAGACCCCAAGTGCATCTGTCTTCAGCATCAGGCCCCTACCAGAAGGCAGCTGTGGGAAGAACGTTAGCTGGGAAAGCATCTAAATACCTGGAAGACAGGCTACAAAGGAGCAAGCATTAAGACAAACCCCTGCAGGGCTGCAGGACTGCTTTGAAAATGTTTGTTTACAATTTCAGTCTTGATTCTGAAGTGATAACATCATGCCACAAGCAAAGGAACCAGAATGGCAATGTTGTCTAGAGCATGACTTCATCCTCCCCACCTTGCAAGCTGCTTATCAGCCCAGAAGGACACTGTCAAGCTTAGCAGCACAGGCTTGCTGCTGGAAGAATGTGGAGCTAGCAGGGTTTTTCAGGTCAGGCTGGACCTGGTACAATGCTGCAGATTAAGCAACTTCAGTGAATGAGGTAGGAGTCTTGGGAGCAGAAAATTTGCTCCTGGGAATAAGATTCAGAGCACCTAACCAAGCATTTAGGTAGGAAGGGGCTGCCAGCAGTTCCTACTTTGATGTTCAAAGGATCAAAAAGGATAACCTTTCTGGAAGTGAACAAATCATACTAAGCAAAGCATTCTATATGACCCATTTCTAAAGTATACAAAAATACCCTGGAAAAAAAGAGTTTTGGTTACTGCATGGCAAAAGCTCCCAAACTGTTTTAAAGATCTGCTGTGGTTTTGTCTTAAAGCTCATCAATGCTCAAAGCCAATGAAAAGCTGTCATTTTCTCACTGCTCATAAACATACCAAATAGCAATAATAAACAATAATTGTGAGAGGAATGCTTGAAACCTGGACACAACATACAAGCATTTGTCTGTCCTTTCTGTGATCTTATGCCTGAGCTCTGTAGTCAAGAGTAGATTATCTGCAAGTCTTTCTACTGCCTCTTATTGGAGCCCAGATCCTTCATAGCATCATTTAATATTCATTATCTATTACCAAGATGTAAAAAAGGCAAGTCCTGTGACATAATTCCTGCCTCTCACAAAGTGAAGCACCTAACAGTAGCTGTTTAAAATGTAATTTAAAGATAAATAGTGTCTCACAAAACAAGATAGACATACCACTGGAAATGTCCCCATGCCTCTCTTGTATTGGATGCATCATTCTTGTAACCTTGCAACAGTCAGGGCTATTCATTAACCAGCTATTAACTGAAAAAAATAAAATGTCCATTAAAAAGAAGCACCAGCTTTCTGAAAATGCAGTAAACTGAGACACATGTAACTTTCAGAAACAGAAAAGGAATTTAGCTAGAAACTTCATCTTGAACCTCTGCTTTATCTAACTGGATTTTCTACTTTTGTAGAAAGCTGTCACAATAATCCAGGTAAAATCTGAGCATGCGAAAAGGAAAAAAAAAAAAGAGAAAAAAGGAAAAAGAAAATTATGATCTTTCATCGTTTGGAGGAATACTCCAGATGCTGCCATGAAACCTCTTCAGAAAGAGAATTCCTTATATGGGGAGCTAACTTTTTCTTGCTACCTTCTATTATAAACCCAAAGGATGTACACAACAATATATGAGTGAAAGTGATTTAAAATGTGTTTCTAATAATGCTTGAATGAGGACCTGCTTCTGGAATTATTCACACAAACTATTTCCATTTGTTAAAGCCATTATCCCTATTCTCTGACTAACCCCCTTGCACCTCTTTAAAAACAGGAGAAAAAAAAAACCAAAGCAGAACCCAACAAAACCAAAAAAACAGAGAACACTTTAAATGTTTTGATGTGACAAATGCCAGACTGCAAAGCTCATAAATGCACTCGAACAATGCATTTGAAACTCTCATCCAAGCACCTTGCATCTTCAAGTAATCTCCTGAGCTCATTCAAAATGCAAGCACTTTAAATATACAAACATGGAAAGAACCTTCCAGCTCTCGTAAAGAAGATAATGAATCACAAAGTTAACTTTTTACTTTCAAGATAACTCTCAATCATTGCTTCAGTGATTTTACTTTCAGCCTCACCCTGTCCCAATCCTGGCATGTTCTGCTTCAGAACACACAGAGAGATCAGAAAAGCTGTGCTTAAGATTCAGGAAGAAGATAATAAGTACAGGTGATAAGAAGTGTGCTCTATCCTGCCCGAAAAGATGGGAGGAGGACTGATAGTGATGGGGGACAGCAAAAGAGCACACAAGAGCACACACAATATAATAAGAAAGGGAAAATGCTCTTCCAGAATGAGATGGATAATGAAGTAGAGGGGGAGCAGGAAGGGATCTAAATAATTATGAAGAAAAAATAGAGACAGTTTTTAAACTCATGGGAGAGAAAACATCAACAGCTTTATGGAAATGGATGCAACTTTTAAAAATTTAAGCTAAAAGGCAAACAAACAAACAAAAGATAAAAGTAAAAAGTGAGAGAGAGATCTATCCTGAGCACATTTCCAGATGATGCTGGACACCATGAATTATGAAGCCCTGGATTTTAAAGGGGAAGATGTCTGGAAAATGTTTTTCCTTCAAAGCAAACCAAGTCTATGACCAGGGCAGACCTACAAGCAAACAAGCATCAGCACCCTTGGCTACCCAGACTAGAGTCAGAACTAACTCTAACTAAGCTCTTCACCTGGCTATGGGAATGAAGGGATGGCCCTTTGTGGATGGCACACATAAACCACTGCTAAGTAGGTTGAGCATCCTGAACACATTTTCCAGGCATCTGTTTGGATACAGGCCTCTGCTGCTGGCCTGAAAGATGGCAGGACTGGAAGCAGGGTGGAAACCACAGCCTCCAAATGCTGCTCAGCACTTCTAATCACAGTATAACCTGGTGGCGTGGAGAGGAAGAATTTCTACCCAGTTTACAGCAAAAATCAGAATTCCTTCCAGGCAGCAGAACCTTCACTTCATTCCCACAACCCGCTGTCCAAAGCTGATTCTCAAAAACTTTTTTGGGGGTTGGAGGTTTGGTCATTTTTAGGTTTTTGTTTGTTGGTTTGGAAGGGGTAGGTGAGGTTTGGGGACTGTAGGATTGTTTTGAGGGGTTTTTTTATTTTATTTTTCTTTCTTGGTCCACTTTCAGTGTGCAATTAAGGTTCAAAGTTAAGACAGAGAACCACCTTTGTGACAGCAATCAGCTCAAAATCCTGTTAATATCTACCCATAATCTCTCCCACTCTAGGTGAACAATCTACCTGAGAGGTAAATTAATTTTCCAGTGGTAGCCTCCATGGGTACTGATCTCTATTGTTTGTTATACATTTAGTTACACAGGCATAACATCTGCTGAGAATACACAACCAGCTATTACACTTCATCTCCTTGAACCCCATTCTCTTCATAGTAGAGCTTGTACCTCCACACAAGGAATATAAGCTTAGTTACAAATGAGAAGGCCTATTTCACCATGCACTAGGACATCTTTTACTTTACATATTTAAAGAAAATACAACTGCGTACAGGCAGCTAGAATTAACCTAGAAAGGTTTTCAGGGTTTTTGTCCTTATGGTGTTTTTACTTGTTAAAAAAACAAGCTAGTTTCACAATCTATAAGAGTCAGTTCTCAGGGAAAAAAAAATCAGCAAGTTATAGTCACAGCTTTGAACAAGTTCCCAAAGTTTCATAATACCTCATAAAACAAGTATCACTTACATCCCCACCACCCAACACAGTGATCCATATTGAACATGTGCCACAACAGCAAATACACACCATTTCCCTTACAGCACTGTTCAGTCAAGTCAAACTGACATGCAAGAATATGGTACTCCACGTTTCCATTTTTTCCCTCTTCCCATCTTAGTGGTGACAGGTATCAGGTCTGTAACCCAGCCTTGTCTCGAACAACCCTCAGGCAAACATTACTGAGTCTCGCCTTGCAGATCTCATGAGTAACTTCACCTGCCACTGTGGTAGGACCCTTCTGGTGATTATGGTAGCCACAATGATTGGGAAGCAGATAGGCAATGCCCATTGCTCTCCCAATGTCTTGGGAAAACAGGGATTAACATCAAATCACTAGAAAGAGGTGACCCAAATGCTAAACAACATCCTACATCCTCACTGCTGACAGGACTATTCATTCCACGGTGGACAGGCTCTGTCTTACCAACAGGTTTCCCCATTTATATACACACACTCCCTGACACACACACACAGAGGTTCTCATTATCAGAAAATGATTGAATAATCCAAGGTTAAGAATCACTCCTTTTTGCCTTGTTGATATTTTGAAAACAAAAATCAATTCAATTTATGTATCATTTATAGAAATTGTTTTCAACTCAATTGTTCCCCACAGGGATTGGAGAGGTGATGGCTCTGCTGCAAAAAGAGGGAATAAAAAGCTCCCAGGCTCCCAAAGGATGATTTATTCCACACTCCTCAAATTCAAAAGTGAGGTTTCTCTTGCACACAATAGTTAATAATCTGGATTCTTCTTTGCTGCACTATTATTTCACTGACAGAATTTACTGGCAATATAAAATGTAGGAGAATATTTTATTCTGCATATATTTTGCACTTCCATCTCTTTTGCATCTTGTTTCTGTTTCAGTAGATAGAGTTTAGGGCTTTGCAGCATTATTTTATGTGCCCATTACAACAGGTACTTAACTGCAATAAAAAATAATTAATTACAATAAGAATACAAGGGCATTTTCTTCTCAGCTACACATTAGGCACCTGAATTTAGGCAAAGTCTCTGTGCTTGTAGTGTCAAGACTTGAACTGCTGGTCATGGACAGGTCACTGACAATACAAAAGTAGAGCAGTGTTGGGTAAGTGACATGGAGTGAAGAAGAGCCAAGTCCAAGACTTACCCAGCAGAGGTCAGGCTAAACCAAAACTTCATTATCATTATGGGTCCTAAAAAATTGTCTTAGGTCATTCCCACTGTTTCCCCTCAAAATCAAACAAAAAGTGTTTTTACAATGTGACAGATATCTAAGAATTACTCTGAAAAAAACATTTAAAACAGCAAAGGCTTAAGTTTGTTGGACAAAATACTCTCAAAAAAGACTAAGACAAAAGCATCTGACAACAAACATTTGAAGAACTCAATATTACTGTTGGGCAAAAATGTATTAATTAAATGAAATAAGAATAAAAATCCACTGTAGTAATTAAAAAAATTGTGCATGCTCTCCAAGAGTATTTCAAGTGAATTTTGTGCCAATATAGAAAGCATAGTAAATGCTTCAAAAATTATACATTGATACAAGTATTCATAATGACAAGGGGAATCACAAAGGATCTCAAGAGTTTGGGAGTCATCTGTCCACAAAATCTAAACAAAAGCATCATGCATGTGATTTTGCACTTCACACAAAAAGCAGAAGACAACACTTCTTAAGAAAACACTTAAAACAAGACTCATGCAGATAATATAAAGTAAGCCTGCATAATATGCTCATATGCATGACAAAGAATCTACATAGGCCCCTATAGCTTTCAATTAAAAATGTGAAAATTCTACAAAAACCTAACAAAGGAGATGCAGTGTTCAGTATCCCAGTAAGTTGCATTGAAACAAACCAAATAGTAGAGAATGTAAAAAATGCACAGAAAAGTTAAGAAGTGCAGCATCAAACATGTCTGTGTATTTGTGATATGTACACATACATGCAAACATGCATTACTTGTTAAGAAAACTTTCCTTCTACAGTCAAGATAAGTGTTGGGGAGAGGTTCCAAGCACATGAATAACATTTTAGCACAGGTAAGAGGTTCAGTAATATTTCTTATGACAGCTAATACTAAAACATTGCAGCCAATGCTAAATACACCCTGAATATTGTTTGAATCAAGGGGGTTGACATATCACCCAACACTAAGCGTGGCAAGCAGCAACACTGCATTTCACAGGGGAAGACATCAGCAGAGTCATTACCTTAAGGAAGCAAAGTGCCCTAAGTTTCATCTAAGCAGTTGGTAGGCATGAGTTGTTTATGCTTAAAATGCCTAAGTTTACAATCCAAGGCAATGGATTTTACAGTCTTTCTTGTTGCAGCACAGACACCCAGCATTCTAGGTTATGCTCTAGTCTCATTTTGTTGCTACTTACCACAGAATGTCAAGATTGGTGGCGGCAACTTTGGATCACCTCTGGGCCTCTCCCCCTGCCCTGCTCTGTGGTCTCAGAAAGGTTTGATTACAACTTTCTCCCTGAAGCTGCAACAAGCAAAAGTTTTATCCCAGAATACACCTTATTTTTTCCTAATAGTCACCCAACTCACAGCTTGTGCACTGTCCTCTAAAGGCACCCGTAAAACTGCTTTACGGTCTCTGCACTGAAGGCCGTTTATTTTCAAGCAGATCACAGGCTTTGAGATGTAGCTCTATTCCTCCTGTTCCACATTAAGCAGACACATGCAGACCAAACGTTTTCAATGACTGTCTTTACAGCAGAACTAGAATTGGCTTGCAAACTATCTGTATTGATATTTACACTTTGGCTGCTTTCAAGTCTTGGCTGTGCAGAAAGTTTAAAAGAAAGTGTCTCATCACAAGGGAAATATAGAGTTCCTAAATCACTGCTATATTATTATAGGACACAGAGTTTTAGCCACATAACACATGCACCAACCTTTCAGCTCTGATTAAGAAAGAAAATATGGTCACATAAAAGGTACTGTATGAATGCCAGAAATGGTTCTTTACTAAACGGAATCCACATTAAATGTGACTTCTTTAGCATGCAACTTCTGCAAGGATTGAAAAGACTATACCTGATATACTAGAGAAGTAACTTACAGAGTGTTATATTTATTAGTTCAACAACAGTTTCAACTGAGGATGACATAAAATACAAATGACTAGTAAATACCATTCCTATTTAAATACCTCTTCTGCAAAGCCAGAATCAATTACAAATTGCAAAAGTGATTGCAAAAGCTGGAACAGCATCCCTCATTACCTGAAGACTACTAGAACTCGAGATGAAGTCAAAAGGGAGACAGAAGTCATGTCATGAAAACAAGACAGACAACACCAATGCTCCTCCAGACCTGGCCCTTTCATCGGTGCATCCTGAGGACAATTTTTCCTCTATCTGCTATGCCAGCCACCCTTGTTCCATCTCGCAGCTAGTGATTAATTACACTTCAGTGCAGCAATTCATTCAAGTCAGACCTTTGAAACAGAAAGGCACTGTGGGCATCTTATGCTTTGCTTTTTAAGAGCTTTTCTCTACTCCTAAAACTAAAAGTAATAAAGCTACATAGTATCAAAAGGTAGTTTCTGACTGCCTTATGGTACTGACAAAAACCCCCAACTTGTTACGCATCTTCATATTAAGTACTTAGCTATCGTGACATCAGTGTTCAGTGAAAATCTCTTCAATGAAAGGGAAACACTTTTCAAATCCAAACCTATAACAAACATGATACAAGCAACACTGTTCTGCAGCAATGTGTGCTGATATCTCAATTTAGACCTCGCTGCACTTTGCCAGCCATGGAAATGTCTGAATGCATTCTGCTTTTCCAGTCCAGAACTCCTTGTACTGCTGGTATCACCACTTTGTTGTGTTCCTCCATGCCTGTTTCAAAAGCTCTTGTTAAAGACTAGCCAAAATGTAAGCCTGGTTTATACAGGCAGATCACCTCACTCATACAAAGGCGATCTTCAAGCCTGCCTCAATAAATTAAACTTACTGTTATAAGAAAATAATGAGAAGCATTCCCATGGTCTCATCTGAAATGTGGTGCTAGCTATGAGATGCAGCCCTAATTAATTCCAGCACAAGTCTACCTTGGGAGACAAAATACACAGGATTTGAGAAACAGGGTGCTGTTTTCCCCTTCTGCTTTGTTTATTCTTGCCAATGTCACTACATACTTTCTAGGGTTATTCCATCAACAAGTCACAAAACTGAATGAAAAATGTGAGCAAAGACACAGAAGTGTTATGCAATCAATAAAACCATTACTTTTTGCAACTGAAGCAATAAATGGCTAGATTTAACAAAATACTCTTCTAGGTAAGATCATTAATAACAAAATTAATATTCCTTGAATTAGGAGTGCAACTTATTTTAGCGTGGGCTTCAAGCTTTTTTCTTGTAGCACTCCCCAAGTAAATTAATAGAATTTATTTTGATTTAAAAAACATTGTTTGAGCACAAAGATTCAACTCCTCTTGAGAGGAATGGCATAGCCTCACAAGGAAGAGGGTGGACTACAATCACCTGGGATCCCTTCCAATTTGAATTTTTCCTATGATCTTGATACTCAAAGTGTTCAGTCAGATGCCAGTCTCTACAGGCTATTGGGATGACTGGAGGCAGGGTCTGGAAGAGCCTGCACACTCCTACTGAATATAAGTTCTCATGCCAAACTTCTTATGCATGTCATACAACACTCAAAAGCAATCAGTATTAGTCTCAAATTTGCCAATTCGGATATACCTGTATCCTATGATGCATGCCATCACCGCGGATGTGTTAACGGCTGTTCAAGTAACAAATGTGTAAAATGTGGCCTTAATGCCATTATTAACCCATGTCTATTTTGAATGGAATATTTATAATGAAAAATTGAAAGTCAGATCTAAATAGTGTTCTTAAGAACACTATTTAGATTAAGATTAAGATTAAGAACACTAAATAGTGTTCCTAATGCATTGTTAGATTTTGCTAGTGATGTTACAGAGTTTGTGCATGTTTGGGATTTTCTCCTTTGTTCTGCTGGCAGGACCAGGGAAGGCCCAGGGCTGAGAGTGGTGAAGAGGCAGTGTTCCCAATGACTATACAATAGAGCAGTGTTTCCTAAAGTAGGTTATGTGAAGGACGAGCAGAAAGGCATCAGAGGGAGGGGTGATTGTGGAAAATATGGATGACGTCATCCTCAACATGAGCAGATCTTTGAAAATACAGGGCAATGATTTATTTTCCTGGTAGAAGATAAGGAGCTATGCTTCCAAAAGTTGGGAAAGTGCAACCCATCTCAGCATTTCCTTGTTTAATCCTTTTAACCAACTAGTTCTGGAAACATGGACAACTTGGTTATAAATGGCCACGTGCTCAGCCTTTGTCTTAAGCCTATGCCCAGATGACCCATTTTGCACATTTCAACCAAGAATAAAGTGACCTCATTTTCAAAAGTGCTGAGGACCAGCTGTTCCTATTGTGTTCACAAACCGCACTATAGGTTCCCGTTTTCAAATTCTTGACCTCAAAAGAATTTTGAGGCAGCAGAGTGGTTATATGTTCTTCCACTTACCATATGCCTATTTATTTCAGTTCAAATATAAAAGTCTAGGTCAACTACTTTAAAATCCTGAATGCACTAAATAAGAACAAGAACTCTTGCCACTAGAACTTAAGTGCAACATAAGTGAGCCACGTGATCTAAAAAAAAAATATTTTTGCACAGAAGAATGACTAGATTGAAAGTCAGAGTATTTTGACTTTCACTCCTGGTTTCTTTTTTATTTTCTTACTTTCTAATGAATGGCCTAAAAATGGGGAAACAGTAGCATCGCAGATGCTACATCTCAGTTTATGTTTCTGGGATTAAGTTTCTTTTTACCTGCTACATAAAGTTAGGTTAAAAAATTCAAGATCATTTTGCTATAGCTTTTGGCTAGTGACTTTTCCCTAACAAACAGGTATTTTGTAGTTTTAAGCTGTTACTTAAGTAATTTTAAACTGTTACTTGAACATACCACTGTCATCTCCAGACAAAATATCACCTTGCTTGTGCGAACACTAAATACAACTACCTTATCTTCCCCTCAAACCATAACACTTCACATCAGCAAAATCAACAAAACAACTTACCCACAAATCACAAAACGAGTCCTGCTGATGATCGGTGCACAATATTTCTGATTTTTAAATTAAGCTGGGTTTTAATAAAAAGATAGCTAGAAAACATCAAAATATATTGAACTTGCTATGACTTCTTGTTGATCTCTACTGAGAAGACACTGATTTGCATTGCATGGCATCCCAGTAAAACATCCTGACTACATGTGAGGAAAGCACCATTGCTTTTTGGTGTAAGTAAATGATCCATATAGAGACAATGCATAAATGCACACCACCTAGTAATGAAAAAAAATCATAAATATCCTCTCTCCAAACACAGTATTTTAATATTCACAGTAACTTGGAGAGAAATTGATTGTACTCCCAAATCAAATAGATTTTGATACCTTGCTTATGTTGATTACTCACAGTTCTGTTTTGATTCCACTGTAAAAGTAAACTTGGTCTTGCTTTGTACTTCCAGCTCTGCCTGTGCTGTATAACAGCAGAAAACAAAGTTGGGGGAAGGAAGTTTCCCTGAAAGCAGGGTCTTTGGATGGGGCCAAGCATCCAGAAGCAGGGAGGGTGAGATAAAGGCAGGAGAGTTCAGGGTAAAGGCCAGGAGCAAAAATGTTTTGCTGTTGCTAAGATGGACTCTCATCTCTGAGAACCAGAAGTAAAGTACACATACGAGTAGCTCAAAATCAGTGGTTTGACTAAAATTTTGGTTCGTGGTTCATAGAATCATGGTTTTCTAAAATTCTTCTCATACTTGCCAACTTTTTACAGGTCAAACTGCCTACAAATGCCACAGGAAACTATCTGAAAATTGCTGGTAAAGTGCATATGAAGATGTAAAACTTTTATTTTATTTTGAAAATAATTTAGAATAGAGACACTGTCAGATCACCAAAAGTCCTGAGATGTATGAAGGGGTTTGAGCAGACACCACGAGACAACAGTAAAGAAAAGAAATAAAAATGGTCTCTTTCTCTTGCTGACACAGTCCTTGAAATACAGTTTGTTTCCTTGGTGTGAGGAAGATTTGTCAATGACCTTTTGAGTAAAAAATGGCTATATATCCTGCCAAAAACAGCTTGTAAATCCCTTCACACAACAGTGCTTTTGGCTTCACTTGTTCTGTACTGCTGATATGCTGAGAATCCCCAGAAAGCACATCCCACCCTTGACCTCCAAAGCCAGGCCACATTATTTCCAAGCTTTGCACTAGTGGCAAGGCACAGAGATTTGCTAATGTCACAAGAAGAGCTGGCTGATCTTGTTTGATGAACTATCCTAAGAAAAGCTATCAATTCAATATTAATTTGATCTTTAATGCTATTCCTCTGTGTTAACTACAGCTGCAAACACAATGAGGTCATCTTCTATAATCATGAATGCATGACAAGCAACATAAGATTCCAACTTTTGTGAGTCACACACTAAAAGAAAAAATCTATGCAGCAAACACGAATTTCTTATCTACAAAAGCAAGTTATGTCTTTTCCTTTTCAAAGAACAAAACCAATACAACGAATCCACACATACCAAGAAATATCTGAGCACAACTATGATTTCTAGACTACTTTAAACAAGCCATATATATACTCTTTATATACATTCACTGCTGTTCTGAACTGGTTTCAGGCAGCTTTTACAATTTTTCGACACAGCAGTAGCCATGATGTATTCAACAAATGAGCTTGCACTACACCCATCCTTTGACAAATGCTTGGTCACACAGGCTTGGTGGCAGGCCATCAGCTCCTTGTGCAAGGGGTCTCGGAGTCCTAACACCCTACCCTTGACTATCCAAACCCTTTTTGGCTGTGAAAGAGGTGACAAGAGGGCAGGAGAGGATTTACACTCATATAAGTATTTCTATACAAAAGACTTCCAAAAATGACAAAGTTGAGATGCAAGTACTAAAGAGAAGGTTTAAATGCAAGTACCAACATCAGTTCTTGCAATTAAACTCATTAGAGTTTGGCCTTTTCCTTCTGATAACATTTGTGTCTTCAAAGATAAAAATAGTCAGGCCAGCAAAAATACTCAAAGTGCTCAGACATAAAATGCAGCTGCTTAGTATATGTCATTACCACACTGACTTCAAAAATACTGAGTAACTTAAACCTGCAAGCCACTTGGCTTTATCTAGAGATAAGGGCCTGAGATAAGAGAGGTATAATTGTTCAACGTAATACTGAAGCATGTTTTATATAAACATTTGCTTACATTGCACTTCATATATTTCATTTCAGTGTTGTGGAGTGCTGCTGAATGTTCCAACTTTATTTATGCCCTGCTCCTGTAATATTTACACATCCAATGTTCCCCTTGATGCCAAATTAAATATACTATCCTAGCTTCAAAGTAGAAAGGAGCACTTCTGCTTTACAACAGAGGGCATAGCCTACAGGTTGCTAGCAGTTACCTAGTCTATTCCTCTCCACTGCTGAAGGAGGAAAGGGAAAAATCAGAAAAGAATGTGTTCATTTGTGAAGAGAACATGAAATTGTGATTAAAGGTAGCTTTTGCATTTAGTAAAATGTTTTAGGTTTAACCATAATTTTTCTATAACCTAACTATTAAATAAATTAAAACATCTGAAATTAGGGTCCCCACAAAGGAGACAGTCTGTAGACTTCTTGGATGGTTTGGTTTCATAATGGAATGTGTGGTGTGGCACTGCTGTCTTTCTTAGCACTGCACTGTCAGTTCTTCCACATCACAGCTCTTGGACAGCCTCAGGCAGACTTGACAGAGAGGGGAGTTGCCTCAAAGGTCTTATGTTCCCACAAGTCTTGGTGACCCACCACGAGGTGTACTGAGGAAAGACTGAAGCCAAAGCCCAGACATACAAAGAGATATCAAACTACCTGGAAGGAAGAGACAAGAGAAAGGGATGGAAGACACAGCTCACAAAGACTACCTGGTTTTTTTCACTTTAACAGCTGGTTGTAACTACCAGGGAAAAGTCCCACAGCCTTCAGTCAAAGAAATCTCCCTTTGAATCCTTCAGTTTTCTGCCTGCTTTTCTACTGTAAAATCAAGGGGGGGACACTGCCATATTGCAATGACAGCAAGGCACAGGTCAGAATCATGGGAAGGTAGACTTCATGATGTCACACCAACTCACACTTCAGCAAGGCATGACATCTCACCACAAAACCTGCATCTTGCCTTGACTTTAGGACAGTCTACAAGTAATACTCAGCAGTAACCACTTCTGGCTCCAGGTCTTCCCTTTCTGTCACCTACATGCTTTTGACATAAATGCCTCAGGGTCTTCCCCTCCCCCTGAGTACCAAGAGCTGTAGATCGTCCCATTCACCATTGTGTAAGGAGGGGATCACCAGCCTACATGCACATGGGAGGCCACACTGAGGGCACCACTGCCACAGCAGCAACAGCAGCATTTCAATGAGAGCTACTGCAAAGATAGGTATGGTATTATTCTATGCCAGTGTGATGATCTTCCTTTAAATCAGACAATTAGGAATAAATCAACACCACTAATGAATGCAGGAATAAAGCCTGCTGATTTTCATACTGCAAATGATCCTTGGTCTTCATCAAGTGAAGTCAAATTTTGTTGGCTCTCTCTACAGAAACCATTCTACTGTTGCCAGCAATGGACCCAACAGCCTTGCTTTTGCTCTCATGCTACAATAAACCAGCAATAACTCAGTTTAAAATCAATAGAATTGTACTGGTATACAAAGAAGAATCTGACCCCATGGTCTATTAGGTCATTTTTAATGATCCTACAATTAGAGAAACCAAATTAAACATTTAACATTTGACCTTTGGTGCTGCTTCTAAATTAGCTAATAGAGATTTAAAGTACATACTTTTTTCAAGAATTCACCAAAATAAAGTTACAAATCCTGCAAAGAACTTTTGATATGTTTTCATTGTGCACTAGAGTTTAAAATGCTATTTTTTCATGTGGAATAGTAGCTTCAGACTCTAAAATCACGGACTTTGGAGGTACTCTGATTAAGCATTCATTAGACAGATTGGATCGTGTACTGGAGCGGACAAAAGTCAATGTCCTTTGAAAATCTCAGAGCTACCATGGTGTTTAAGAACACTTCTGCAAATAAAACAAGAAGTGACAAATTCAAAGACTGCTGAGAGGAAATTCTGCAATTTCTTTTTAAACTGAAGACTGAGATGAAAACTTCATCACTTTTTATCATATTTACTGTCTTATATCCTATATTTTCTACCATTTGCATTGTTTTTTCAATGTTTATATTTTACTCTTGCTAAGAAACTCATCTTCAACATTAATTACAATTACTAACAGCACGCACATAGAAATAAACACCTGCAGAGGTACACAAAGCATAAACAAAATACGCTCATATTGGTATAAAACCCAGCCTCCTCAAGTAAAACATACTAAATGGATGTGCTCTGATGTTACATTAAAAAGTAATATATAGAAACCTTCAGAAGAAGGGTGGCGATTAAAAAGAGAAGTCTTAAAAAGAACATACATATAAAGTAAAATTCTGTATAACACGTATGAATATATTATGGCAGTACATGCAGCAAAGTTATTTTATACATGCACAGGAAAAAGATGATTCCTGTGAGCATCACTGAATGTGCATAGAGGATCTCTTAGGAGGCGTGGACCATGTGCAGTGCCTACAGAGACCATCTCTGGAAGAATCACCACACGCAGTTACGTCCATCCACTTCTACACAACACTCCTGAAACTGATTTCAGAGAGCATATTTCCATTATGAATTGACAGGGCTTGGGAACATAATTTTGATGGATTCTTCTGCAGCTTTGCAGAAAGACAATGGTGACTGTATTCAGCTCTACACTCCACCAGTGTTTTCAAAGGCAACCCAGCGACCACATGGATAAGGTTAGTTCAGGCCCATATGACAATCCAGGTATGTGGATTTTGAAATCCATATAGTCCAATTTATCAGCCTTCAGAGAAGTTGAACATTTGCCTCCTGCAAAAAGACAGCACTTCTACAGAGAAACCCGTCTCTGTAAAAAAAAAAAAGGTGTCACAAGCTCAGGAAGCCATGCTGGAAAGTTACAGCCTTTAGCTATCAGCTGAACCAAGATTAATCTTGTAAGCCAGCCAATGCCTCCAAAATAAGGAAAGGGGATACCTTGGAGACATGAACCATTAGGATCCACTTTTGCAGCATTTTCTCAGGTCAACGCTATCTTGAAACAGCTACTTTACTAATAAGCAAAAGACTTGGAAAAAACTAATGTCTTGGCACCAGATCCTTGGCAACTTGAATCAGGAGTTGACATTTTTGGAATGTCAAGAGTTGATATAACAAGAAATTCCTGTTTAATGCAAGTCTTTCATCTAGGCATGTGTCACCTTCAAGATGAGACAGCTCATGAGGCCCAGAATTCAGAGGGAAAGGAAAGGAACTAAGAGAAGAAAACTATGTGAAAGGAGCAAATGGAATCACAGAAATAATGAACAAATGCTTCTTTCATGACTTGAGAAGAGAATGTATGATGAAATTAATCCTATTAATATCCCAGTTACAGGAATTTGCAACATGTATGTTGTCTTTGGAGACATGGGATTAATGTTGTTTCTTGACCTAACAGCTGATCTGCTGTTTTTCTACCACCAAAAATACCAAGAACCTCAAAACCTCCTTCACCTGTGCATATATTCCTCATTATTACGAAAAGCAACAAAAGAGGACAGTATGAGACCTAATGCTAGTTTAGCACTGACAATGCACACAACTCGGGGCTGCCACAGGGCAGGGCCCCTTATGCAAGGCAAGCAGTTGCCACTCACCTAACACTGCCTGCTATCACAGAGTGTACCTGCAAGGGAAACATGATGAGGACTGCTAAACAAACTGTATTGCCTGAACCAACTGGCAAAGGATGGGAAGCATGCCAGGGAGGAGCACCACACACACTTGCTTTCTCCTGCCACTTCCTTAGATACCTATTTGTGGTTACAGCTGGACACAGCAGAGTGGGCAAGACAGACCTGGGTCTTAACTGGCACAGCCACTCGCAGGCTCTTACTTGTTACTGGAAAAACATAATCCAAACCTGCTATTGAATGGCAACATATACCAGAGCAGGTTTTACATGTTGTTTTTTTTTCTCCTTGCTGGTCCCCCACGGCAAAATAGCCCTTCCAAAGTTATGCACAGCAATCACATACATGCAACCATCCACTCAAGAGTACACAAGAGGTCAAATGCTCTGATCTGAAAAGCTGGGTCTGAAGCTAATTTGCCATTAGAGATAAAATGACACTTCCCATGGGTAGCTGTGCCGTCAGACAATTTTGACACACCTAGTACTGACAAAGCTTTGTTTGACACCAACCCACTAGTAAAATTCAGTATCAACACCTTTTTGTGTGCTTTCTCACACTGCTTGATCCACATCATCCTACTCAACTGCAACATTAATTAGTGAATGAATTATGATGAGCTTTTTACCTCAACTCTTTTAACTTATCTTTTCATGATTTAACTCTAAATGCAATCTATAATGAAACACTTCACTGTACTTAAGTACACTGCTGTGGGTGTGAAAAAGGGATCATTGTTAGGATAAAAAAGAATAACCATGAAAAACCAAGTGTACCATACTGTAGAGCCTGTTGGTCTGTTTGGAACAACCAGCACTGCAATGAAAAGTGAATGAGATTATCATCTGGTAGGCAGAAAAAATGTTGTATCAAATTTGAAATGAGCTCAGAGACATGCAAATGAAGGCGCAATGGTCCTGACTTAAATACAACCAGTTTAATGACTTAAATTGAAATCTAAGAGTGAGCTGGTAGAAGTGAAGCATACTTCCTGTGACCAGAACACAATATCAGCCTTCTATGGCAGAATAGCAACTCTGCCCATGACTCCTCTTTTTGTGCTCTGCCATCATATCCACCCTTGTTTCTGGTAAACCTGCCCCAGTTTCTCCAGCTGTCCAATCTGTGGCCCTAATTCAAAGGCAGACCTCAATTAAAAGGGAGCATTACTCAGCAGTTACAGCTATATCTTCCTTAGCCTTTCCAATTCTCCTATGAATATATGCAGTACAGATGGGTACATGCACTGTTCATGGAAGGAGCACTGCTGTGTGCTAAGGTTTCCTATCTAAACAGTCAACCAAAACTTTGTGTACTTTTCCCACTAAAGGACACAGCCAGACCCTTGGGGCTTTAAGGCATCTTCTCACGTAGAACCATTAGCACACGCACACAGAGACAGGCTCGCAGCGTATCCAATTCAATAAACTTACATAAATCATCTTTTACTGTGCTGCAGAACAGGCAACATGGCTGACCACATCTGGTGAAAAGTTATTGCATGTGGCTCTAATATAAACAATACCTCACATAGCTACTCCAGCCTCTTTGAAAAGAGACAGTTAAGATTGTGATTTTTAAAGTGAGCTTTCTAAAACATGCCTGAATTTTACACCTACGGTTACTAAAGAATATTTCTGCAATTAAAATAATTACACAGACTGAACCTAAGATTGACTCAGAGGACAATGCCTCATGATTTAAGCAAAAAATAAAAATGGCAAAATGTTTCATTTAGAAATGGCTATTTATTTTTCCAACAAAAGTGGAAGAAGTTGTTAAGAAGTTGAAATTTCATTAAAGCTGGAAGGAAAAAAATGCAGAAAACCACTTTTTGCTTCTCTGTGAAAACATTTCAGTCAGATCCATTCCTACACAGACATCCCAAGCAAATATAATTTTAAGATTTCACTCTTGCAATTCAATGCTTATGGAACATTTGTATCTAAAGAGAAAGAAAATTAACTACGTCCATCCATAATGAAAGCAGACACTAAAGATCAAATCCCTGAATATTCCCTGAAGATGGACCTCCTTTATTCATAATTTTTGACTGGACTAGTGCAAGGGGAGGAGGTCAGTACACGGACAAACAGCCAGCCAATCTGCTCCCACCCGTGATCCCAGCTCTTCATCCGTGAAACTGCCCTGAAACCACAGGCTGAGGATCACTTGGGCCTTGGGTGAACTTTCCATGGCCGCTGGTATTTGTCCTCCATCTCTCAAAAGAAAGGCACTGCAGACATGCCCCATTAACAAGTGGAGGCTGCAGCTGTTCCAAACTTCCTGTTAAAGCCAAGAAACTTCTCCTCTGAAGTTTCTGGCCACTCTACTCACCCAGCCACCAATGCAGTAATTACACCTAAAAACACATAAATCTGAAGAAAACCTTGTAAAAAATATTTCCGTTTCACTCTGTTTAAAAAAATATTTAGTTTAAGGCTTATATGTTGTGAAACAGGCGACAGTATGGTCCAATAATGCAAATTCTCATGACAGCAGAATTCAGAATGTCCTATGAAAATGAAGAATGGTATTTCACTCTGAAATGCTGTGAAAATTTAAGAGGCAAAGTTAAGTACCACAATAAAATTTAGTACATCATCTTTACTGGCTTATAGGATAGACAGTCCAATTTATAGCATTTACAACATTATCACATATGGTCAGAAGTTCATCTAAAAACTAGGTCACAGGTCATCAACAGGAAATCCATAGGAAATTATGGAGGAAATTAAAAGAACACAAATGGGCAAGCAAACTAATTTATACAATCTAGGTTCTCCCAGCACAGCTTCCTGTGTTATGATGAACTCAGCTTTCATACTGAACTTTGCCTTTCCCAGGCTGCATTAAGTATTTCTGAACTGTCTATTATACTCTCCAAGCCTCAAAATGCGGAGGTCAGATTCACTAAAAAGAGCCATTCAGGTTTCTTCTTTAAACAATATAGCTGGGAAAGGAAATAGTAACTAGAAAAGGTGTTTTGAAATCATTAAATG
This sequence comes from Prinia subflava, assembly GCF_021018805.1. NCBI lineage: Eukaryota > Metazoa > Chordata > Aves > Passeriformes > Cisticolidae > Prinia > Prinia subflava. The sequence continues at coordinate 33,593,936 of NC_086253.1, forward strand.
CAAATTTATCACTCCTGGCACCTCAACAAGGATGTACAAGATCCTTCACTTACACAAATACCACAGTGAGGACAGATACCACCCAAATACAAGAAGACATTCTCATATTCCTTCAGTTCCAGCATCCCAGCCAAACTGCACCTGCACTCTTGATCATGTTTGAGAAAATGGCGAGTAGTATCTGGGAGCCTGTCCTACTCTCATGTTAGACATGCTTTTCAAAATAAAACCCTGGTCAGTAAGGCACAGGAAGAGACAGAGCCACAGTTCATCTAGGTTATCTGGACAACTTTTGAAAAAACTGCTAAACACAAGCAGTTACTACTTAATTGTTTAGAGCTGGAAGCTGAATGCACTGTACTGCCTATACCTTTAATGTATCACACAGAAACAAAAATTAGGAGTCACTTTGCAAGATAGATACAAAATGAAAGACTGGCAAGACACCTCAGCTGTCTCCCTTTTTGCTCCTTTAGTTAAATAAAAAGATCTAGTATAAATGTGATCAACTTTTCCTTCATTCTTTTTCACAATACCCAAATACCCACATAAGATCCACAAAATAAAAGCAGTTCAAGTTCATTCTTATTTTGGTGCTTTCACCCTATCACATTCAATAAAAACACTGAAATCTGTTTTTCAATATTGCAAATTGAAATTTCTAGTGAATTGTGCATTTGTAGCTATCTTCTGCAAATAGTATTTCCCATTGAAGCAAGAAACACTCATAGACTTTAAAAATTATAGGAATCACATAATCTAAAATTTGATGAAAAACAGAACTACTTTTGTGTTGTGAGGAGTTGGATGACAAGGTAGAAGTGATAACAGTACTGAATAACACTCATTTCACATCATTTACTGCTGGTATTATAAACAGGCACTCTTTTTTTGGCTTGCAGGAAGCGAGATGGAGAATTCTAAGAACACACTGTTGATCTGAACACAGGATTTCACTTGCAGAATGAGGACTGCTATGTTCACACTGAAGATAACTATTATTGGATGTCTGTTCTTACCCAACATTACCAAATCAAAGTCTGGGTTGAGAAAGAATCCTTTTTTGTGATGGGCAATATTACAGTGTAAAACAAAGGAGAAGATTCTCTTGCTGAACTGGTTACAACAGAAGTGCAGAGAACTGCAGAAACAGTTAAAAGTACTCAGGAAAACAAAGTCAATGACTGATACAACTGGGAATACCTCCCTCACCTACTAACTTTCAAACCCAGTGATTTTAATCTCTCTTTGAGGGAAGGAAAAAAGGAAAGTTGCTATCTTCTTTATAATGAATTCAAGCCTGTTGAAAATCAAGTTTTCTTGTTTCAGTTACCTTTTGCAGCCTGTTTAAAAGCTGCCAATACAGATCAGGATTCTGTCTAAAGTAGACTGCTCTACCCACTCCATCAAGCTGCACACCCAAATATACTTGCTGTAAAGCCAGGTCTTCCTTTTTCCCCACACCCCTCCACAGGCGATTTGAGCAAGATAATTCCAGCACCTAGATGTCATCCAAGAATGAGATACAAAACAGCATCAGTAGAGCAGCCAACTCAATAAAATATGCTGAAAAAAGGAGCCAATAGCTATAAACAACTTTCCTACCCTTTCACAGCTACAGGCAGTCACTTGGGAGCAACAAATTCTGGTTTGGGAAATTTTTGCAAGTTCAATATTCAAGCATTTTCCCTAGGACTACTCTGGTTGCTATTGGCCTTGATACCAAAAATTCTGCAAAAACAAGTACAGAAGCACAATTTCCTGAGGCTTTTAGGAAAGCTTTTAGTCCTTGTTTCTGCCTCCTGTCCTGTTTAATTCATCTAGAATAAAGACCTATAAATGAAAGTGTTCGGTTTAAGTTCAGGCACTCAGGTCTCAGTTTTAATGTTCAATTCTTTTTCTCTCTTCTGATAAAAATTAAACCCAATGCTTAGACAGAGTTGCATGAAGTATTAATTAGTTACTTCTTACAGGGGGCAATCTATATTTTTAAGCTAAGACTTACATTTACACCACCAAACTTATCAGATATCCAGTTTTGGTAGTTTAATGGTAGTTTTGTCATTTAAACTAATGGAAAGTATAATGCTTTTCAAGGAAAAAAAAACCCCAAATATCATTAAAATTGTGTTATTTAGCAATTCTTACACAAGCTCTAACTTCGATCACAATTTTTGGTCCTGACTCTGATACTGTCTGGCCATTTCCAACTATGTAACAGCATGCTCACAGGTATCCAAGAGTAACTGTACCTGAAATTTTTTCAGCACCTGAGACATGGCCCAGATTTTGGATGTTGGTTTTGTTTTAATGCTGTTCACAGAGATTTTCTACAATTAGCTATGGTATATAAAGCAGAGTCATGCTAAAGAAGCTTCCCAGAAAACTGAAAAGAAACCCCCAATTTTTGGAGGATTTCTAGAACATGCTTAGCAAAATAGAATCTTTCTGGTCTTCTGATTGTACTTACATGTCTTTAAACTGTGCAAAGAATGCTACAAAGATGGCAGTTTACTCTGGGATGAACTCTCCAGCATACAAATGAAGGCCTATTGTTGCTCACAACTGAGCAGGTCATCCAGCTAACCTAAGGTGATCTGCAGAATCCTCACATTTCAGCCCCCTCCAACAAATAATGCATTTTACAAAGGTGTGGCTGCAATTCAATTCCAAAATGGCAAGATATTCAACACCCTTCAGGTTATCAAGTGGTGCCAACGGGGTATAACTTCTACACCTGTGAAAGAGTGGGAGCTATTTGTGATGAATCAGCACTGTGTTTGTTCTGAACCTTGTCTACTCTTGAAAGAGGAGCTTCCAGTATCTTCAGTAGTCTATCATGATACCTGGTGTGCATGTAGAAAAACTACTTCAATCACAGGACTACCAAAAAACACAACTAGAAATGTATTCAGATGCAGATTGACACCCCAATAAAAATATCAATGACAGCTTTTGGTGACTTGATCCTGGAGCACCTCTGTGCCCCACAACCTGGCCAAAGGTCCAAGCGAAACAGCAGAGAGAACATGGAGACTTTGAATGCAAGCAGGAACAAAGGGCTTGGAAGGAAAAATAACCTGGAACTTAGCCCTGCAGAGATGAGTGCTTTGAACTGAGATAGAAACACAAACAGGTCTAGGTAAGATAGGCACAGAGTCTTCTCTTTCTCAGTTATATTCATTCCTCTTTGATTTTAATTCTAATGCCATGAAGAAAAGAGACACTGGATCCCCACACTCATAGGTCACAACAGCCAACGAGAGCAACAGGTACTCAACTGCAGTTTGGTCAGCTGAACACACAGGCAGTGCTCAGGACACTGCCCACAGCTGGGTGGAAAAGTGAACTAATGGGTGTGCAGAAAATGTCTTGGTATCTGGTGGGCAAGGACTGAGCATACATGCGACATAACACACAGGCACAGCATGGTATGTGAGTTACTACCACACATACACACGCAGGAATGAAAACCAGTGCTTGACAGAAGGAGAGGAAAGCTTGTCTTTTGTGTTCTTATAGACAAGAAACTGGGGAGAAAACAAAATTAAGTAAAAACTGTGCAAAAATGGCTGGTCCATGAACTTGAACCAAGTTTGTGGTTTGAAGACATAACACTTCATTCCTCCCCCATATCAGGATGCAGTGAAAGTTCCTAATTCTCAGTCAAAGTGGATGCCACAGAGACCAAAAGGGACTGGAAAGACACAGTGAGCCCAGTAGTAACCTCCCATGCAATAAGGTAGGCACAGCCCCTGAACTAACCGAACACAGTGACCCTCTCAGTGTTCACCAGTTCACCACAGACTGAAGCAAATGAGACAGAGAAGGATCCAGGAGGTAAAACCAGTCCTACTAGCCACTGACAACTACCCACTCTCAGTTTTTATTGTCTCAGTAATGGGTCTGGCCCAAGACAACACAAAACTACTCAGAATTCAGGGAGGGAAAGAGATCACATTACCATTAAGAAGCTGTATGGGAAGGTGTCTCTTAATACCACCATTAAAAAAAAAAGAAGAAGGTGATGCAATACTGATTATTCCATTAAATATTAATTACAATACAGCTGCTTTCAAGCTACAACACATTCCTTTAGATAACTGAATTAAGGAGCAGGAGAACTGAATGAGCTTTGTATGTATCTGGTGCTTCTCAATAACATTGAACTGAGTTTTTCAGTTCATGTGTAATTCTCTCCAAATATTAATCTTTAGAGTTAGAGGTTCAAGCTTAAAAAAAAAAATACTCTCAGATTTCCTCAGATGACTCCCAAGATCCTTCTTACTATTCAAGGAGCTTGAAGAGTTTGTCCTAGACCTTTCATCAAACATGCCTGAAAGAGAGAATGAGGTTATCTTTTCCTCCTACAAATTTTAATTTGCATACAGATACCATCAGTTGGATAGCAGGGTTACATACTTCTCTCCTTTCCTTTCTGCTTGAACTTGGTAATCAAACTCCAGTAACAGCAGGCAACCCTGAGACTGAATTTTACTCTTCAACTTTGAAGGCCTGAAACCTCTGCAAGGAAAATGTAAAGCAAAGAGCAGTAAAATAACTGCACACTTTTCAGAAGGTAACCTCCAAATGACCATGCTCTGGAATTAGATTTTACCATTGCAGAAAGCTCTTCAGACACCCCCTCATGCTGTGCATGTCAGACTGTTACCCTATACCATCTCCATCTCAAACTGACATGTTACCTCCAACATCAAAATTGTCAAATTAAGTAACTGAAGAAGGCTGCAGGAAAAGTTATTTCTTTCAAGAGCATTACTCAGTCCCAGTAATATTTAATGGCTGGGTCAATCACAGGGTGCAGCTCCTCTCTCTGCTAAAACAAAATCCAGAACTTGCTTTTGTATTTAGAGGGGAAAAAAGGGAAAAAAGCAAGAAGCTTCCAATATTTGAAAAGCTACATATATTATTTCATGTAACTGTTTGGAGACCTCCTAAGTTGCATTAAGTTTAATTCTGCTCGGCTGTTGCATATGATTTCTTTTCTTTCCCTTGAATTAAGCACCAATATATCGAAAACTTCAAGTATATTTCCCCCTTTTCAGTAACAGGTATTGTACACGTGTACATTAATTGTATTGGATTCAAACTTCTCTTCTCACACAAGGTCAAAGCCTTACATTGTTGTAATTTTCTTTTTCAATGTTTTTTCTCCAAGACAGTCTTCCACTGGGAAATTAATATTCTGCATGAACATTGAACTTCTTGCATGGCCTTTGAACCTAGTGGTTGCTAGGAGGCCTAAAGAAACCCTGGAGTACAGCCTATTTAATAGCACGTATCAAGAGATTATTCAGAAGCAAAAATGTGTGATTTTCTAAATTGTCTGCTTTTTTCCCTCCTTACTTCCATCTCCATTCATCTGTCACACAATCTTTAGATTTCATATGAATTGCATCTGCATCAATTTTCTATAATTATGGGCAGTTTGTTCCCTGAGTATTGAAAATGTGACTGGCCAGCCACCAATGCTGCTTCAAATCAAGCAAATATCAAACTGCTTCTTACTCAGTTTTACTGAAAAGGCTGCTTAAAATCAGATGTGCTTCACCACTGTAGCATGAGGTCTGCACTTCCATTATAAACATGGTTCTTATTAGAGACTGTATTTTGCTCATACAAAACACCGTGGCATTGACTGCTGCACCATTACTCAGTATTTCTCTGTGCTGAAAAAATATATATAGCTTCTCTGTGCTCAATTCAGGCATACTTGAATATTAACATTGCAAGCTTTTTTGCATTTTTCTGAAGGTTGGTTGATTGTATGCATTTCCATATTTCCCCAAGCATAGTAATTGACGCAAAACCCCAAGGTTTCTTTCCCACCCTCCACCCCCATTCCAAACAATGAGGCATTTAATTAAAAGATAACCACAACAATGCCAATGGTGATGAGGTTAAATGGTTGGATAAACAGAATGCAGCCCTCTGAAAAGCCCATGCGTTTCCGGACACTTTCTCCCCTACAACATTCTGGGGGACAAAGAAAGTATTTGTATTCCTGATGCCCACAATTTTTACACCACTGGACTTCCTACAAATTTCCTGAAAGGAAGAGAGTTTCCTTCAAATAGTGAGAAGTGTTTAGACACAGCAGTTATTCCTCCCAAAACTAATATTTGAAAAGACAGTGGACAAAGATCTTCTAAAAATAAATGAAAGTGGCAACTATCTATTATGAGAGAACAATTGCATTTCCATATAAAAGCCTAATAAGTTGTTGTTAGGGTTAAAAAACCAACAATAAAAAAAAACTCCAACAAAACCAACAAATATTTGCTGATTTTAATTTTCAGTATGTTTTCCCTCCAACAACTTTAGCAAATTAGTGAAACTTAACATGACATTTGTCCCTCTTATTCAGTTGTTGCACTTGAAATCAACACCTTCTATATTCATAAACAAATGTTCTTGGTCTGGAAATTACTATAAAACACCCATAGCAGATTAAAATTTTGTGCCCCCCTCCTATTCCTCAAGGACACAGGAATCTGCCAACAAATGCAGGGTGACACATCTGATTCTGCAGATTGCTGGTCTTCGACTGTCTGGTTGGATTGTACCAATCTTGCCAACATAAAGCTTTCACAGAGCCAGACCACTTCGCTGAAGAATTAAAAACAAGCAGGAACCACACCACTTGGCACAAAATGCTCACGTGAGCTCCTTCCCTTTTAAATATGGGCTTTCACACTGAAAGAAAGGCCTAAAAAGTACTGACTTCAACAGAACTGACACAGGGTATCTCACACTGGGAATATCAGGACATTCACCCAGAACAACAAAAATCTTTGCAGTATTGTCAGATTCAGCTTTCCAGGCACTTCAGTCCTGCAACACCAATGGAACAAATCAACCACCTCCACCACCACAACCATTCTCCTCTTCTTCAGCTGTTCAAGCATAAATTATCCTTGTTGTTTCCACTCACTATGTGACTTCCCAGGAAACAGAGCACCAATTACCAAAATGGCTCAATATTCTTACACGGACAGATTTTTCAATGAAATGTGTATTATTTCTCTTGTATTTGAGCATTAAAGAAAAAACAGTCACGAGACATTTTTAAAACATGAGAAATCAATCCTGACTAAAGAGATATGTTTATTAGGGCCAGAGACAGGAAAGTGAGCGTATAACTGAAAACCACAACCTTTGGCTCAACCTTTGCAGAAGAAATGGGGCGGGAGGGGACAGCAATAGAGGGCTGGAGATGTTTTCAGTAATGCATTATAAAGACCTTCGTTTTCTCCTTTAAAGGAATCTGCCTACTCAACCTAAATTGTGCCTCAGAGGGAGAAACGTGCCTTTGTGATAAATTAGAATTTGCCATCATAATAATGAAACGTTATGTCCTACCATCACAATAAACAGGCAGCAGAACAACAAAGGAGGTTTCCAGGATTTTCTGCCCCCGGCCCCCTCCCCATCAGCATTTTCCCAAGTCTTCTTTTGGGTGTTTATGGAATGCCTTAATTCCAAGGCCGTTAAGATGCATTTCTGGATGGAGCAGATTCCACTAACAGTACTGAGGCTTTTCCAAAATCTCACCAGCACTCCATCGGAAGCCAAGCCTCTCCCCGATGCCTGCCTTTCCCTGCGCTGTTTTTTGTTTTGTTTGTGCTTTCTCTTTCCCATGCACAAACATGTTGGTGCAGTGTCCATTATTTCCCTACGGCCTTCCTTGAAAGCCGCTAACAAATGAATATATGCACGTGTGTGTTCCACCACATACAGAGATCTGGTCTCCTTCTACACCTCAAAAAACAAATGCAAACGTGTTTACAGTCATTTTCCCCAACACATGCCTTGCCATTGCAGAAACATGCAGCTGAAAGCCAGAGTGCCTGTAACAAGGCAACTGCGTTTGCAATCACAAGTAACCCTTTTCCTTGGCAAAATGGAAAAACACGAAAGCCTGATAAGTTAACTAGAGTTAACTGCATTTAAAGAGGAATGTGTGGGGGAGCAGTAAATATCCAGCACATGCTTTTACGCACAAAAGGCGCAAAGGGCTCCATGCTCTGCACATCCAGTCATTTTTGACTGCTCTTCCACAACACAGATGCAACCGTTTCTCTCATACATTTTATTTCACTCGACTAATAGATTTTAAACACCATATTGCGAGGACCCCGCTGTGGATCTTGCAGAGGTACAAAATGGTGGATGTATGCTATTTTTTTTTTTTTTTTGCATTATTCATAACAACTCAGCCTCCCGATCGCAGGCTCCCCTCCGTACCCACCAACACAGCCTTCCTGGCCAGACACATATCCCGAAACAGCCTCGCAATAAAGCTCTCTCGCATACACAAATTATGTTACAAACCTGATGTCATGTAGCCCCGTGATGCCTGGGAAATAAAAGCTGGGGGGAAGTGCTTGTGCAGTCGGTAGTCCTTCTCGCTGCGGGACCTCATGCGGTCTGAGGCCCGGTCGGAGAAGTCGGAGCTAGGCCAGGCCCGCCGCAAGGTCGTACTCCGCGTCTTCTTCATCCTGAGGATGCCCGAGCCTACTCCTCCCGCCGCAGCATGGGTCAGGGGTGCGCGCTGCCGGGCATCAGCCTAGCGCGGGCCCCGCCGGGGCGCAACCTGCGCGCATCTCGCCGCTCCCTCTTCTAGGGCGCCAGCCGCAGGTCCCTTCCTTTTTTTTTTTTTTTCCCCCTCGAATGATCCAATTTTACACACGTCCCACAATGCATTACACTTCATTTGCAATCGGTCCGGCTTATAGCTCCCAGATTTGCGTGGAGGAAAGGCACGTTATGTGGCTTCTCAGGCAAAAAAAGGAATGGGGGGGAGGGGGGGTTGGAGAGGGGGCTGGGGACGAGAGATGTGCAGCGTGGGAGCTCGGGGGTCCCGAACAATGGCCCAATTCAGCCCGGCCGTGCTTAGCCAACTGTGAGCCCCCACACAAAAGGCCCAAACAAACGAGGAAAATCCCGCGGCCGCCGGCTGCGACCCCGACCGCGGCGCGCCCGGCGCTGGGGAGGAGGCGGCAGCTGCCGGCGCGGCGGGAGGAGCGGCGGGAGGAGAAGGAGGAGGGAGAGGAGAGGAGAGGAGGGAGGGCCCACAGACGCCTCTCTCGGCCGCGGGACGAGCGGATGCAGCCGCGACTCCCCCACCCGCCCCACCGCCGCCGCCACAGCCGCCTCCTTCCTCCTCAGGCCCGCAGATCCCGGGCGGCCGGCAGCGGCCCGCGGTCCCCGGCAGCGCCGCGCCTCGCCATGGTCGGCGCCGACTCCCGCCCGCCCGTCCCCGGGGCTGGATTGCCGCCGGCTCCGCGCTAGGGCCGGCCGGCGCGGGGGGCGAGGCCACCGGGGAGGCCGCCGGCCGCTCCGCCCGCCTGCCCGGCCCGCCCCGCCCCGCCAAGAGCAGCTGCTGCCGGAGCGCCGGGCGCCGCGCCACCGCCCGCGCTCATGCCAGTCCCGCCGCAGCCGGGCCAGTCCCGCCGGGCCCCGCGCGGCACCGGCTCGCAGGCGCCCGCGTACAAAGCCCGGTGCACAGCAGGGACCCGGCCCCCTCCCGCCCGCTCCCGCTCCGCCTCCTTTCCCTTCGTCCTTCCTTCCTTCCTGGCGGTGGCAGTGACGGCGGAGCGGCGGGGCCGGGTGCGCACCGCCGGGCACCCCGCACCGCCGGGCTGCGGCCAGCGGCAGGAGAGCGGCGGGCAGGGCGGCCTTGCGGATCGGGCCCTGGCCATGGGCCCCCTCCGGCGCCGCTGCCGCCCCGGGCCAGGCGCGGAGCGAATGGATACAAGCGAGGGAAGAGCGCCGGGACAGATCTCCATCCCCGGGGCACCCCCGCGCAGAGCCTGCGGGGTTCATCCACGCGTCCTCCGCCGCCTTTCCCCATCGGCGCCTGAAGAAGCGGCTCTCCCCGGGAGGGTCTAGTCAGGCACACCGCCACATTGCAAACCCACCGCACTCCACAGGGGTGTCCAGGACACCGGGCTGCCCCCCGCACTGGCAGAAAGGGGCTTGCCCACCCTCTCACAGCGGCTCACACATCTACGCCCAGGGCACCCTCTTGAGTGGGGCCTGGCCACCTGGGCATTTTAGGAACTCCAGTTATCCAGAACTGTGCAAAGGGACTCGGTTCCTCCTCTGCAAGGCAGCTGTGAGCACGCCTGCTGTCAGGTGCTGCCACCGTTACCAATGGGGACAACTGCAATGCAGGGATGTGAAAACGTTGCTTTTGCAGCTCTGTTAAATTACTTATATATTTACATTTTTATAATTAATCCTTCTTAGAGTGGTTTGTGTCACATTTCTAAGAGCATTGAAAACCGGAGGATTTTGTACTTGGAAATTTTCAATAGTGGTGAACCAGTAAAAGGATAACCATCAGTGAAGGAACTTAACAACAAAGCCAGTGGACCATGAGATATCATCCCTCAGCTGCCTTGCTGCATGGCTGTGGGTTAATCACTTCAGCAGCCACCTCAGCCTGTCTGGCTGTGCTCCTGCGGACACTGCACACACCATAGAATTACTCAGGGGTTTGTATACAGCAGTCCCTTTCATATGAGTAGAATATACATTAATGAAACTCGACAAGAAATCTGGAAGCTAATTGCTGTTGGGGTTCTTTCTCATTCAGCCTCATCTTTTTCCAACTGTGAAAAGCTATGAGGAAAGACATGTTTCCACTGATGCTTTGTATACTGGTAGCAACAGGAGAAAGTTGAGAAAAAAGATGGCCTAGAGCTCCTCTAATAAAAACATAAGATTTTCCATCATGAAACTTACTCATCTAGCAATTTAGTCATCAACCTACGCAAAGCTTATAATAGAGCGTGCTTTCACCGTCAGACCAGAAAAACCGTAAGAACTTTCAGAATCATTCCATTTTTCTCCTTGAAGGCTGAGGTTGGGGTAGATTGGTTTGCACTACCTAGCTAAATCAAACCTTAAAAATGTACCTATTTTACCAGACGTGGAAGCAAACTAAATTCTATCTAGGAGAACAAATTCACGTTGTACTATCTGAATGTTGAATGAATGATGGCTTTGACTTTCCAGCGGTCAAGAAGTGGTTGAACATAGCTGGCCAGCTAACTTAGTGCTGAACTAAACTCAACTTTTCTCCTAGTCTAGACACGGCCCTAGATATCAATCTGTTCCATTAAAAGAAGACATGAGACAAGAGACAAATAAGAATCAGGAGAAATGATTTCCTCCCCAAATGAGGAGGAAAAATGAGGTCAAGAAGTAGACAGAACAAAGCAGGACACACACAAACAAGACAACAAACAAGGCCACTGTGACTTTTACACAGGCTTTTTGTATAATTATTTCCAACTAAAATATTCTAACAGGTATCAAATAAAAAAAAAAAAGATAGGATGGCTCTGCAACTGTCAGATAAAGCACACATTCCAATTCTTTTCAAGCAATTTGCTGTGCACTAATGAACTGGTGACAGCGCACAGAAGTCTTTCAAGTGGTTTTAATTGACTTGATTTGTACACTTCCATGAATTGTCATCAGAGTAATACAGTACATACAATGAACACATGATATCTTTTACTTATCAGTTGTAGGAATTAGACTGGTTCATAGTTTTGGGTACAGATAATGACGCATTTTCATTGTGTGGTACTTTTTAATAAATAATAATTTGCTCCTACAACTATGAAAGGAGGAAGGAATGAGAGAAATAAGCAACTGTAGTGGTTTGACCATCTAGCAAGGTCAATTTTTCCTTCCCAAAATGTGGGAAGATCTGTTTAAAAACAATTCTGGAGGCCTTCTCTCAGTATTGAGATGTTGTTCCTGTGGTCAGAAAAAGTTCCTTTTAAGTCCTGTCACAGTTCTCTTGTTTGGTTTCAGCTTAAAGTCTTCTGACATGGTATCTGAAAGAGTACTCCTCTTTGATGAGAGGAATTCAGAGCAAGTTTCCTCCTGCTCTTGAATTGTTTGAAGTCAAGTGTTGTTACTGGGATGAATCAAATATATAATTAAAGACCAAGTTTAAGTTTTGCCTATTTTCTTTGGAATAAAAGCTAGAACTGAGTGTAATTGATTTTTTTGCTTCAGTGGCCAAACTGAAATAAAACTATTTTCTTCATGTGATCTGAAAGCTAAAATTTGAGAACTTAAAAAAAAAAAACCCAAACAAAATGAACAAACAAATCCACAACATTTTATTCTGAGACACTTAAGTTTACTTTTTTATAAAGGAAAAATAATTTCTGGATTCATATGGCTATGCCAGAGCAGAGTAAGGAAAGAAGAATTCTCAGCTATGGAAATTGTCTGATAGAGCTTGGTAGAAGTACGGAAAAATTCTTCTTCCAGGCAGGAATTGTACCAATGGGAATCTGAACACTTGCTAGTGATGAGAAAAATGGAGATGGTATCAAAGCTTATTGCTTGTGCTTTTTTTTTTTTTTTTTTTTTTTTTTTTTTTTTTTTTTTTAATTTATTCCTAGTTGTTTGGAGGGGGTTTTGGTTTGGGTTTTAGGGGGGTTTTGTTTGGTTTTTTTTGGGGGGGGAGTTTTTTGTTTAATAAGGGAAAGGTTAAACTCAGAAGCTTTTTATTGAGAATCAGATAAAGTATTCATTTTTATAATTTGGTATTTAAAGTCCAACAGGAACCACTTCTATCTTGGATTACTAGAGGGAGAGGTGACACTTGGATAAATAGACCATAGACATCTTGGGGAAAAGACACTGAACTAAACCAAAATTAGGCATCCTGCCTTCCTCATAACCTAACAATTCCTTATCAGGAATTGGCAACATAATAGTAGCCATTTCAAAGGTATAGATTTAACAATATGAATTTCAAAAAAGAGGCTTAGGTCCATATCATATATTACAAAGGATTCTTATATGTTCAATCACAACCTTCCTTCAGTCCAAGTTCTTAAGGAGCCTGAAGCCTTTTGGAGAACCAATTCAAAATCTTTGCTTCTGTAAAACTATTTTATCTTTTTAAAGTGAGAAAAAAAAATTACTAAGAATATCTATTGCATCTGACCTTCATAAACACTTATTAGCTGCTAAGCAGGTCTGTTCCCATTTTGTAGATGGAAAACACATAAAAAAATGACATAGCTGGCCCAGAAGGCTGTAGGAAATCAGTGGCAAATGCACTATTAAAACTTTTGGGATTTCAGCTCCCATTTCATAGGTTTATTTTCCTTCTCTGAAAAACAATTATGTAGAATATGCAGAATACAGTATGGTGAGCTGTATATATATTTCTCTGCATGTGCTTGTGCATATATGGTAATTGCTCTCATGTAATGTGGTATTTCAAGTTTCAGCTGGGACTACTTTTTTTTTCCTCCCTATGACAAACGAGTTTCCATAGGGACAGCAGCAGACTTCAGTAAGAGGGTGGGCTGGTTTTACTGCCTTAGCTACTTCCCTGGCTTGGGGACTGACTGCATGAGGTTTTTCAACTTAAATAAGCACTCAAGCCAAATACTAAAATAAAAAAAGGCAAAATAATAGGATATGCAAGGAAGGAAGCAATCCTCCTCTTCACTAAGACAAGCTACACCTCTAAAATCATTTTCTCTCAAACTATGCATTCAAAGCCTGGGTTCCCCCTTACCCTGCCACTACCTTGCCTGTTGCACACAGCCTGAACTGGCTGCCTCATGGAGGAAATTAGAAGGCTTCACTTATTACTGTCAGCTGAGCTGGTGCCTGACAAGCACCCAGCACCACCGGGGGAGCTAACACTCACAAGATGCCAAGTGCCACGCAGACTTTTGTGGCACCACACTCTGCAGGTCTATGAGAGGAGTCCTTTGCCTGTGCCCAGCTTCAGAAACAAACACTACAAATAACACTGGTGATACTGGGACACACGGGAGACTTTGCACTTAGGAAAGCCACAGGCAACCAGGTAAAACAGGGAGCAGAGGGTCATTCTGGGGCCAATGAAAACACAACCATCACATTCTGTAACATCTTAAAAGGGGGAGAGAGGATGCTGCAAGATTCTGTGAAAGAATTGCAGGCTCTTCGAAAGTAGGAGAGGGAGAGCAGAAAGGAATAAAAAAATAAAGTGGGGGAAACGCCTGTAGTACATGCAGTTGTAAAGTAGAGGAGGAGGAGGAAAAATGGAGTGTGAGAAGAGGTGGGAAAAATGTAATTATGAACTTGTGAAAAACCCCAAGCTCATGTATAACATCACAGGCCTTGGTAATCTATGGGTTTATTAGATTTACAGCTCTGTATAATAGTGTTCCTGAGAAAATACATTGCCAGAATTTCTAACATTATAAATTCATGAAGCAGAAAGCTGTCCACTTCCTAAACTCACCATTTGTATGTGGGGATTCTTGTATCTCTGTATTAACAAAGGTACAGAAACTCAGACTCTAAAATACATTCTTTTAAGCAATCCTTTACGGGTTAAGGAGGTCTGGCAATACACTGTAACTTCTTTGTCTGTAGGAAGCACTACTTTTCCCGTCCAGATATTTGTAATCAGATATACTAGCAAGAACAAACCAGAAAACTCACTCACACCCTTTCACATCAGTCCTTAGACTTCTGACACAAACACTATTAATTTGTCACCTCTCACTAGTACTTGTTGTTACTCAAATATGCAAGAGAGGCCAAGTACTTGTAATCCATGCTTGTGGTCCAGGTCACAAAACGAGGCAGCCTTTCTTGATGGATTTATTATCAAGGGAAAAGCTGGGCTTGCCCAGACAACTCTCTTGTTGAAGAGAGCATTTGAGAAACTCCACCAAAAAGGGAAAGAAAAAAATCCCAAGGGCAAAGGTATAAGTGAAAAAAATTCCAAATATAAAAAAAAAAGAAATTTTTCAAAGCTTATCACGAGCAAGTCTTCAGTCTTGCTATCAGGTTGTGTTATACCATGGTAGTAATCCTGGCTTACTTACAGCACCTCTTAAACTAGTTTCAGATCATATTTCTCTCAATGTTATGCTTTGGGAATGTGCGATGACAGGAATGCAGCGCTGCTGCTGCACACATGCTGTAGTTCACCGATTAATTTTTCTGTATGCTGCCTTATGTGCTGTGGTATTTATTTTAACTTGCATGACTTTTAAGATAAACCTGTCTGTGTAAGGAGAAGAAAGGCTCCCCTGTTTTGTTTTTTTTTTTTTTCATGCCAGGCTTCTGATTGCATTTGTGCTTCCTCTGCTCAGAAGACAATTGATGCAGAAGGTTTTTCAATCTGGATACCCAAGTCTACCTGAAAGGCAGTGTACAAGCAGGAACACTTGTCAGATACAGCTTTTTTTTTTGATGCATGCTTTTCATCTCCTATTATCACTGACTCAAAGCAAGTTAGTTAAAATGGGTGGTAGATGGGCTTGTAACTCCCCGATGTACAAAACTAATGAGAGAGGAAGACAAGCTGTGAATCCTGCACAAATTTCTTCTTGCATACAACAGAATTCTGAAACTTGGAGAAGTGGACTTCTAGCAATTCAAATCACAACTCAATTTATTCACTGGCTGTTCTTGCAAAGGATATAGTAGCAAAAGATATGCCAAAAATGTTGGCCTCGACTTTCTTGTTTTCCACTGGTGTCACATATCATTAGTATCCTGGTATTTAAGTAACATACTGATATATGGGGGCCAGCTGTACTGTAAGTTTGATTAACAGCCTAACCTTCTGCTTTGGGAGTTGAAACAATGAAAAGCAAGAAGTGAACAGCCAATGTAGATCCCACCAGCAGTAAAAGCTACCACAGATTCTCTTCCTAGAGACTATTTCCCACATCTCTGTGCTTATGTATTCCCATTCCTCTGCAGAGCCTATGTTGCAAAGATGGCACCAGGAATGTGCAGGCCTTGGGCTCTTGTGGAACTTCTGGGTGCTACATCAACACAAATGAGGACATTCTGTGTGTCAGGTAGGTACTGTTTAAAGAAAAAATCCATTAAGAAAAGAAGGCCCTTGGCAGTAAGAAATGGGCAGTGTTTTGCATCTAGGATGGCTTGCACTGTCCTTCAAAGATGACAATGAACATATTTGATGGGCAGTCCTAAAAGCAGCATACCAAGGGAACTAAATCCCAGCAGCTGCTATAACACCGTGGAACATTTGCTGAATAATCCAGTACTAAGGGCCCTCTCAAAATTCTTGCTTATACAGCTGTGCAATATATTGAGTATATTTTACAGCTGCATATATATAGCATGTACAAGGGGCAGAGATCTTTAAAACCTTAGAAAAATAGGGAGGTCTGAAAATAGGCTACTCCACCCTTTGTAAACAACTTCTTGCATTCAGTTATTTCCATATGTGCATGAAGCTCTGCCTAAATTAAATAGGCTTTCAAAATAGAGGTTTAGTACTGAAAATGTATGGTTTCTACCAATAAGTTTGAAAAGAAATGTAAGCAAGAGATAAACTTACAAGGGAAAAAGCACCAATTTCTCACCTCACAGAAAAGAAATTCAATCACTTCTTGGATATTTTATTATAGTCTCAGATTTAGAAGCTGTCTCATTGGCACATACATTTGGGCATGAAAAAAACTCGAGAGGGGAATCATAAGCACAGACAGAAATTAGATGACTCCACACATGCCTGACTCAAAGGCTTCTAAAAAATAAAAATTAAAAAAAAAAAAAAAAAAAAAAAAAAAAAAAAAAAAAATTAAAAACAAACAAACAAACAAACAAACAAAAAAACCACCAAAAAACACCCTGCTTGTTCTCTGGACCAGACTGCAGCACTGCAGAATCAGTTTGTTCCTGCGAAGGTGGTACTCTTCAGTCATTGGTTTTCAGTGGGACCCTGGAGCTTGTCCCTTCTCTTCTGATTCCACAGTAACACCCATCAGAAGGAAAATTCCACTCCTGGGACACCTACCCTGACTATCCGTGGTTACCACAGCTTGTTGCCATCCTCCACTTGGCTTTTGAAGCTCTGACGCTACCCACCTGCATGCAACCAGAGACAATTTCCCATTGGCCTGTTCAGATGAAGGTTTATGCAGGCACTACTTGCACTTGCTTTTCTGTAGAAGCTGTTCTTAGCACTTCCCCTGAAAGCAGATATTTTTGTATCCTAGTAGAGGAACAAGAAAAAGAAATTTTCTAGCATTGGTTCTCAAACTTCTGCCACCACCTTGTAAGCAAGTTAAATTCTTCCTCAGGGGTCCAGTGCAACATAATAATTTTTGTCTTACTAAGTGACACACTACACAACAGTAGCAATCTGCTAAAGCAAATGTATCAACCACGGAGAGCTCTGCTACTCTCTTTTTCTATATATCCTTCTATATTACCATGCGGCTGTCAATTGCTTTGTCATTAATTAATTTGGTTTTAAACACAAAGAGAGGCTTAAATCCAGGAGAGCATTGTTACTTCCCAGATTTCTGCAGGTCAGTACAAGATCTTTGACTCCTCTAGGGAGCTAAGCAGAAGGGAGCAGCATCCAAAGCCTCACCTTAGCAAAACGTTTCTAACACAACACTGAAAAGTCATACTGGATACAAAAACAACCCTGGTGTGAAATTTTAAACCTATAATTTTCTGACTAGAGTCAAGGATAAGAACAAATGAAACATGTAGATGTTAGGAAGACAATAATTCCCTTATTAAAAAAGGAATATCGTTGTGATGATCAAAATAAAATTGTGAAATTAGGAAAAGTAAATCAATATCAAATTTTAAAAAATGAAGAAGAAAAATATTCTTTCTAATTCTGAAAAGTGTACTCATTATTTCTACCACAATCTACCACAAAACTGTACTTCTATCCTTTAATGCACATGAATGGTAGTGGCATAAGATAAAATTTCTTTCAAAATGCTTTGTGTATTACAATGAACTTTTGTAAGGCACAGAGAACCACTGACATTTAAAATTTCCAGAAACCTAAAAATATCTTTCTCTTCAGTGAGACCATTTACATGAAAGTAAAATTTCCTAACATTAGAATTCTACTTGAAAGAATCATGCACAAAATTAAGAGCTAGAAACTCTTTAGTCTTCATTAAAACTGATCACTATTGAGCTGAACTCAATACCTACACAACCCAACTGTGGTAAATCTTATTAGTTATGGCGATCATCTCAGAAACTTTAGAAGGAGTCTAAAGTTTCATGTTCCCATACATAAAAATTTCAAATGCTTTGTAGCCCCAGCTATTCCAGGAATCAACAAGTACTCAGGACAAACATTTCATAGATTACTGTATATAGTAAAAGGAACTCCAAATGCAAGGTGCCCAGCAACTTGCCTTTGATCTTTTTCTTAATGGAGGAGATGTTTAGTAACCTTTCCATCTCTCAGACAGTGTAAAGTAAATCAGGCAATCTGCCTTCATGACTGCTAGGGTTCAGATTTGTCAGAGCATGATGCTAGTGTCAAATTGTTTTTGTCTTCGTTCCTCTCCAAAGATGGATCTTACTATTATCCCAGCTGATGGAGCCAAGACAAAATAAACACAGACATCAGGACTGAAACAATGATAGACTATCTGAAAAGGCATTTAAGTGCCCACAGTCATCCAAGGAGTAAAAAGTTATAAAAACAAGTACTTCTTTTTATTGCCCATATCCCCATGTCATTGCTGAGGTGCTTTAAAAAACCACAAACCCTATGGATTTCTACCCACCGCATAGTAATTACTGAAATAACAAAGAATTGGAAAAAAGTATTTCCAAAGCCTGATGCTATTACTGAACTGCCAGAGAAAAAAATCTCACTAACACCCCTTAAGTCTATCCTCCTGCACTCCCTAATCTGAACACAAAAGGTTGGGTTTAAACACCCACCCCCAACCCTGAGATTAAAACCGCCTGCAGTTTTCAGCTTCGGGCCAGCACTGACAATACTTTAAATCCTTGGCTACTGGCTTCGTGAAGACACAGCCTACAGAGAGTCCCCCAAAGTTCTTTGAAATGTTGAATACAAAGCAGGAGGAGGTCATAAAGGAAATATTCTTTACAAAAGGAATGGATATCATATGCAGGCTTTTCAAATACATTTCTCAGTTGCTTTGCTTCCAGCCACCATTTTCTCAATCCTACATTATCTGAAGCTTTTGAAATAAAATTCAGGAATTAAATAAAGCACACAAATTAGTGCTACAAACAGCTGCCAATATATGAATTTGTTACTTTTTAGCTCTCGTAAATCTCTCCAAATATATATATTGTATCTTACTTCTTCTCTGGAAAAACTAGTTATTTACCTAATAAATGGTCCTATAGCAATTACCAAAAGCCCAGCTGTATAGAAGTAACATACAGGTTTTATTGCATCATCTTCTGTAGCATCTGCCCAATTACTGCAGTAGAAGCTAGTGTGGTTCCCTGCTGTCCTGGAAATCCAGATATCTTTCTGCCAAGAGCCTTCTAGCATGGACAAAAGGAACAGGGATTGAGAAACCTGTTTTATCCCCTCTTATCCCATAAACTAACAAGCCTTTTTTCCACTGCAGCTTTTCTCAACAAAACCAGGTAATTATGCAGGATGGAATGTTCAAGGTAGGTAAAAGGAAAAAAAAGCAGTCAGTTTAGCATACTAGCTTTGCCAAGTACTGTCACCTCAAACACTGAGAGATTTGCTTGCAGTGTGGGGGAGCAGGCAAACACAATGATGCCCTGCCACTGACACAGGGCCCAGCTGTAAGCAATGAGCCTTGTGGTTCAAAACTGCTAGTAGGTGGTTACATTTTCCTGTCCACTTCCATTCTCCTGGAAGTAAACAGGATGATAGGAGCCTTTTTTTCTATCCCCTGTCTCACCCTGAACACTCAGTGTCTCTCCTTTCTCGTTTGGGTATCATAAACTCAATGGAAAAAAAGAGTTTTACATTCATTTTGAAGAACTTGTGTTGGGCTCGCTTGTCTCATACGGTTTTATGAGCCCTATCCATAGCAGTGTCTGACAAGATGTTCCACCAGACATCCATAAAAACATCCCTGCCCAAATTCACAAATTGTTTACTTGAGGAGAAAAGTAACTGGTTGTCATAGTGATGTTCACAGTCTGAGGAGTCTTTGGACTTGCATGTCATGAAATGTACCAGGACTTTAAAACCACCAACTAGAAGTAGTGGTTAATTGAAGCAAGTACCCCAGACAGCAGCACATGCAGGCTTAAATCACTGGTGATCTTGAAGAAACAGGCTGCTCCACTTTGAATTATTTAAGCTGTTTAGTGTTGGGTTATTTGTAAATTAGTATAGCCCAGGTCACAGAAACTGCCACTGCTGTGCCTTACATGCGTATCTGACAAGCTGTTGTCCTCTGCTTCTAGACATTAGTACAATATTGGGGTACCTTCACAGGAGGGAAAGCCTGTTCACAGAAATGTTCCAGCTACAAAAAAAGACTGAAAGGTTATAGCAAGCTCAGGAACATTGTATGCTTTTGGCAAAGTGAGATAGAGGAGGATGGAAGGCAAAGGAGGGTGAGCAGAATTATTGTTCCTTGATGATTAAACAAGCACAGAAACTACGATTACAGATCACAGACATCTTTTATAACATGCCAAACTAGACACAGAGAAACATTCCTCAGTAACTCAGTCTTACAGGCAGTATTGGCTCTCCACAGTTTGAAAGAAGATGAGGGTCTTCTGAAACAGAGGCTCTGCCCTGACTCTCTGCTTTAGGCCACTGAAGCAGCACAAAGCCTTTGAAGTATCTGGAGGACAGGCACTGCTGGATATAGCCCTGGCAGCCAGAAATGCTACTTGCATTCGATCCTCACTCTTCGTGGCAGGAATCAACTCAAGATACATAGTGATCTCTGCCTGTCTGTGTGACTCCTTATCCCTATAAAACAAGTAAGAACAAACTCCAGGCAGTTGTAACCTCAACGTAGGCTTCAGCAAAGCATACAGCTAAAAAAGCAGCCCTAAAGAAACCCTAGTAGGAAGGGAATTTATTCTTGAAGGAGATCAGGTCCATAGAACTTCCTAGGAATGAGAAGCAATGATTCAACAGACACAGTTCAGTCTTGCCTTGCCTCACATTGTGCATAGTATCAACTACCATCAGTCTGCCTGGTTTATCCAAGAGAAAAAGATAATATTTCAGTATGAAATGAAGCTCCTGGTTCTCTATGTGCCCAACTAAAGTAACCAACCATGCATTACTTGCAAAAGAATGTTGATGACTCAACAGTAATTAGGGTTTCTTAAAATTGCATCTTTCTGATAAGACTTGTCCATTTTAATGAGACCTATACCACTAACATTATAAAAGTAAGATTTTTTCATAACTGTATGAAATTGTATGCTTGTTCCTGTGTCAAAGAAATTTCCAACACATTTTACTTTGTCCCTATTTAAAGGAAAAAAACCCTAGACCAAACACAAACACGTATCTCTGAGCATGTGACTACAATGACAGAGATTCCTCTTTCAGAGAACTGTGGTGCTGAGCAGCCCATTTCAAAAGTGGCAAGATCTTGGCTCTGATGATGTCTGAACATATTCCTGTTTATCACTTCAGAAAACTGCATTCTCCCTGATTGCTACACCTTGAACATCTGTGCAAAGCTTGGTGATTTCAGAACCAATAGATTTCAGTGCAAGAGAAGACAGATAGAAGCACAAATTTCACCACATCCAGCTTCTGATAACAGTATTCCACCACCCTGGAACAATTAGGTAAGAAACTGAAACCTTGCAAGTCATATAATAATGTATAAGATAGTTAAGCATACCAACTGTGAGTGAATTCAGCGGCCAAAACAAAAAACAAATTCAGAAAACATTCTATCTCTGCCTTCTTGAAGAAAAAAAAAAAGATACTATGCACCTTTAATGGTGCCTAATCCCTTTTCAAAGCAGAGGCATAGCTTTAGAGTCACTTACAGAGATGTATACAGCAATGTGGATGTAAATTACAACAAGAACTACAAGCAGCAATATCTCTCCAGTTGTGGAGGCAAGTTATCAGGTACTCAATGTCCCTATTAATGATGTTTACACAAGTTTCAAGATATTCCTGCACAAGGTAGGGTTTCACATTTACTGAAAAGGAGGTTACTCATTCTGGATGAAAATTAAATAACTTCAGCAACAAAATAGTTATTCAGACAAAATGGATAAATCATGTTCATAATTCATATATAAATTCATGTTTTGCTTGGCATTTTTGAAGTCATTTTTTTCTGGATATCATGATTTTCACAGTCAGAAACAAAACATGGACACTCAACATTCCCAAGGATGCCTGCAACAAAAGAATTATGTGAGGATAGCAATCTGAAGCACCTTCATTTGGATACATTTTTGTATCCAAAGAGGAAGCAACAAAAACAGAGTCACAGGGAGAAACAGATGGCCAGTTAGTTATCACTCCTGATCTGATGACTTATGTGGGCTCAACTTGTTTATTTACTCACATATTTGCAAAAAAGTATCTTTCCTTATGTTAGCAGTAGCAATTATGTATATATTATATACACAGTACATACTTCTACCTACACACAACACAAGGGCATCAGGTATTCACCCTCTAATTATGGGCTCTCCTGCAACCATAAAGGTCACACTTGACCCTTCTGGGGCCAGCGAGTTAAATGACTGGTGTTTAACACCACAGCTGAAGGAAGGGTTAAAAAAGGATCAGTGCTACAGCTGCCCTGCTCACTGGCTTGGAGACAGGACAGAAGAGCTCAGGTCCTTAGGGGCAGCAAAGTGGGTCTGTAATTACTGGCTATGCCCTTTACACCATCCAGTCTGTAATTACTGGTTATATCCTTTACACTGTTTGGGAACTGCTACCTCTCTCTGTTCACTACTCCCTGTTGATGCAACCCCTACGCTAATCTTGCATGGTGTATGACAAAAATACTGTCATATAGTCCCGAAGGAACAGGCACCAATTGCGTGTCAGTGAGTCCTGTCAAGTGAACCATCCTTGAAAATACAGATTCTTCTTAGATCATCTCACCTCCTCTTTATGACTGATCTCATTATTTTCGCTTTAATTGTTCTAGTTATCTTCAAGGCATAAAAAAAATAATGCAGCCTTTCTAAGGACTTTAAATCCAATTATGTAGAAACACAGCGTTGGGAAAAGAGTTAAAATATTTTAGCTAACAAATTGCTGAAAATCAGGAAAAATCTGTGTGTGACCATTTAACCCCCCTGAGAATCACCAGAAAGTATTTTCTAGCTGCAGTTACAGTAATGCTACTGCCCTCAGCTATGGTTAACCACCAGCTTACAATTGTAAAGGTAACTGATAACCACCTCCTAGCCTGCAAAGAGCAGGCAATGGACCAAGAGCTTCAGTGGTTTTTTCTCACTAGCAATGTTTCACTGTGTTCCTGTGGTGCAACTAAAGTAAGTAAAGGATTCAAAGTAGACAGGGTAATTTTGTATACTGGAAGAGTCCTGAAAGTAGAGAAAGACATTTTTCAGTAACTTCTTCAAATTGCCAGGATGTAAATGTGACACAGAATCTGTTTACAGGCACTCTCACAGAGCAGTATGTGCTGATAAGACTGACTTAGGATGGTTGCATTGATAGCTGGTTGAGGATCAGATCCTCTTCATATGTATATTACTATGGGGATAGACAGGGGAGTCTCTTTGAATAAACAACTCCAAACAACTCCTGCAACAATACCCCTGCAGTCCTGAGGACTTGAGTGGGACCGCAGGTACAGCAGATCCCACAGCAGCAGTCCAGAGACTGAAACTCCAAATAAGGAATCAAATACAGTGAAAAAAAGCTGAACTTCAAGCAGGATGTTCCCTTCTGACCCACCAACATCTGGTGCAAGACAGCCTGGTGCTGTATCTGGTGCAGCATCTGAGCCTTTGTGACAGTGCAGAGAATTCTACTCCCATCATTCCACCCACTCTGTGGTGTAGGAAGTGCTACATAGACAGACTCATGAACACCATCTGCTTAAACTGTGGCATTTGACTCCCTTCCTCCAGCATGTAATATTCTGAGATAGTCTAAGTGCACCAATACAATCCTATATTTTACATGTCTATATGTCATGAATCAAAAAACAAAGTCAAAATATACTTTTCATCTCCCACAACATATATTTTAGTTTTCTAACTGGATTTGCTTGCAATGTTTCTTAAAAGAAAAAAAAACAAAACATAAAACTCTGAGGAGCATGAAACTCTGATTTCAATAAAAATTAACAGACATAAACACATGCAATACTTACATCTGCACAGTAATGTAAACTCTACAGAGGAAACAAATTTTTTCCCATGGTACCTTTATTCATTCTACTACAAAGAAAGAACACTAAATTTCATACATTAATGGAAACACAACAAAAACTTCCATCCAGATGAGGAAAAAAACCTTTTTCCTAAATATGTGAAATCACTAACCATAATTTTCCTATTCACATCTGCATTTTAAAATGAAAAGAAAAAAATATAATTTGCAAGAACTTGGGTTGTCATGTCACTGGGGTTTATTAATCACACACAACTGTAGGGTCTATTAATTATAGAAAAGATATATATTACTTACAGCATTTCTTTAGCTTGGAATGCAAGTTACTGAAATAGCCCCCAGTGCTCTTGGAGAAATGACAGCTAGTTAGACAGAGGCACTCAACATAGCACAGTCTCTTTTTAAAAGCTGTTCAGTGATTTGCAGTGTCTTTCATACTGAAAAGGATGATATTTTTAAATTTATTTTTCACAGAAGTCTGAAGTCCCACAATTGCAAAAGTGACCACTTGGCTGTCACAAGGCTTCAGAATCCCAGGGGAAAAAAAAATTTAAAAAACCCCCAAAAACCAAACCAAACCAAACCAAACCAAACCAAAAAAAAAAAAAAAAAAAAAAAAAAAAAAAAAAAAAAAAAAAAAGGTAAACCAATTCCCAGCAGGCTCCATCTGAAAGTACTAAATTACTTACTGCTTGCTCTCCAGAGCATCCCAGGGAACTCACCCAGCTCCACAGTGGGAGTGGAGTTATAAAAAGTCTTCATATCTTCTAGTGCCAACCTTACCTCTTAACAAGAGATTAAAAACTTGTTCCTCAGGCACACATTGTCTGTGGTCTATATATCAGCTTTCCCCAAACCAAGAAGCATAGACTGAAGGACAAGGTAGCTTTTGACACATACAGATGCAAATGATCCAAATCTTTCATCTATCTTTAGTGCTAAACTACATGTACAATGCCTTTAAATAATAATTGAAAGGATTTATTTTTTGCTCAACTTCATGATAAAACTGTTTTGTTTAACATGGGGAAGAAAGGCATAGGGAAAAAAAAGGAACATACTTTTAACACAGCAGTGATTTAAGGCCGGAAGAAGAATGAAGACTGCTCACTGAGCTCATCACCACACAAAAACCTTTCACCTGTCAGAGGAAGCCCCACCAGCCCCAGGCTCAAGCTGAGGTCAGCTTACATCTGAGAACTGGTTCTGCCCCACCTCAGCCCCCTTCCCAGTGGGCGTGTTTGTGTCTCTAGACTGTCCCAGCAGGCCCACCACGGGCACTTTCTGCTCAGGGCTAGAAAGAAGGAGAAAGCAGAACATGAGATACTGATGCTGTTCTGAAATTGTGTATGCAAACAAGCAAAAGGGCCAACTCCAAGCAAAGGGATGGTTTCTGATTCTCGTAAGACACAGAAGTTGCCAAACTAAGAAAAATACAAAACTGTTACATGAAACGCAAAAGGCTGACACAGTTAGAGCATTTGCATGCGGACGGGACTGGCTGGTTTGGGATGATTAAAGCAATGCAGATCAAACCTCGAATATGTACTTCTGAGCACCCTCCAAGCCCAGGCAGGCCAGCCAGCCATGGAAAAACCCAGCCGACGGAAAAGATGTTCCTCCAGAGGCCGGCAAACATGCGGCACCCAGCACCCACGAGCCCCTACGCCTGCTCGCTCCAAGCACCCGCAGCGCTATGGCCCCCCGGCATTTGCACAGCCTGCTCCGCACCGGCGCTTGCTGGCACAGCGGGAGCCGAGCGCTGCTCGGGCAGGGGAACGTCCCCCACACAGGCTGCTTCCCCTGGCCCTGCTGTGCAAACCCGGCCGCAGATGGGCTCCCCCCTAGGAACAGCGGCCCGTGCAGGGCTGAGAGGTCCCAGGGACACAGAGGGAAGGGCTCCCTCCAAAGGTGTCCGTGTGTCTGACACCATCTCTGCTGGCCAGAGACGCAGCCAGTGTGGGACTGCGGCAGCAACTCCCTGCCAGGACTGGCTGCCTTTCTGCTGGAGGACAAGACTGGACTTACGACTGTGGCCACAGGACTTGTGCAATAAATGCACGTTAATTTAGTCCAGAATTCTATGTTTTGGTCATTTGAATAGCAGATGGTGTTTGTAACCAGCTCAAATACCATGATTGTCAGGATGAGACATTAAAGTAAGCAGCTATTCACCTTACTAATCTAACATTCTGCACACTAGAGATATATTAGTGAACCAGCTGAATATGGGAGATCGGGGATGAAACACAAATAGCATAATTATTTGGTTCAAACCATTTTAGGATGTTATTCAACAAGAAAAGTACAAGAAGGTAGCATTTGGAAACATTTGGAGAAACACATTCTTAAGTGAGGCTTGAAAGCCATCTGAAATAAATACAGCAGAACTCCTCCACAGGTAGGGGTTTACAAATATGATTTGTAGTTTGATAGCTAAGCAATGAATGTAGTGTCATGCACCCGAAATTGCTTTATATTTGTAATTCATTTGCACAAGAACTGCTTCCAACAGCCTGGTTTTTTTTTAAAAATTAATTATAATTATAAATCCATGAAAATAGAGGAAACTTCCTAGCCATCCCCAGTCCAATCTTTAGTCTACTAAAGAGGCCAACAGTACACAGCCAAGGAAGAATAAGGTGGCACTTACACCTTCTCATAAGAATCTCTGTCTCCCTCCCTTTTCAGCAAAAAGGATTTGCTGTGCCTGCTCTAGTTCCTCTATTGGGTAATCTCTGCAAGGCCTCTCTGCCAAAGGCTTGCCCAGACTTTCCATCAGCCAGTGTAAAATTTTTGCACTCACAGCATCATCTGAAGTCCTGCAAGTCCTCCCTCTGGCATGAAGAATTACTTTCTTCTCCTTTTAAATCCATCTCCATCTAACTTTATTTCCCCTCAAATTATTTTAACTGAAGAAGCAGTTCACCTCCTCAGCTCTCACCGTCAAGAGTGTTTTCATCCCTGATATCTTGTATGTAAATGCAATGAACTATTGCCTCGTTTTATTTTTTAACCAGGCCAATTGAACGTACTCAAAAGATGGTAGTGATATAAACTACTTTTTAGTATAGGGCTATGAAACTTGTAATGAGTCATCACACACACTTTTTATATAATTCAGCTTCCAGAAAAGTTTAGATTATTTTGATATTGAGAGAGGTGGTTATGTCACTGTGTGAAATATCATTGCTGTTGAAATCATCAAAATACTTCTGTCTTCAGTCTTGTAGTGGTTGGTAAATTCTTCAGACTTAAGTCCTGATTTTCTAGGAGTTCACCAACATCAGCATTGTAGGATGAGAAATCTGTCTAGGTCTTCCCCAGTTTCACCATGATTGTGCCTGGAAACTTATGAGGTATCATAATGACAGAGAAGACTACAAATCAACTCAGAAAATGAGTTGACATAACATTTAATTTTTTTTTTCAAAACATAAACCTGCTGACAGACTGCCCTTGGATGGGCCATCTCTCCAAATTTTATGAAGACAAAATGTAACGAATGTGACAAAGACACACAAAAAAGTAGTAGTCAGTAATTGAGACAGGTGAGAAGTACTCTTAAGGCAGAGATCTGGTAATGAAGAAAAAAAAAAGCAGAATTTTCTTGTACTTTAAAAGCTAAGCACCACTTAGTGCCCTCTGCTGCATACAGAGGTAATATGCAAAGCACCACTGAACAATGACATCATCTGATATTAAGCAACACGATATGCTGCATCTATGACAAATACTTATTTCCTTAATTGCCCTTGTTTTCTAAATATTCTAATAAATTACCCAAATATCTTCAGTACCAGCTTAGAGCAGATGTTTTTCTACATTCTCTCTTCCCATGTAGTATCCTGTGTTCTGCCTGCAAGCAAGCTGTCACCTCGTCTCCCACATCTTACACAGAGGGAAATTTATGCTGAGCGAGTCGAGATGCTGGGTGGGGGGAGCGAACGGCTCCCTCGGCATGAGATTTAATCATGAGACGCTCATGACAGCTCAACAGCTCCGTGGGACGTGCTCTACACACCGCCCCTGCCACTCCTACTAAACTCAAGGAGTGGGAAGTGCCCATCTCTCCCTACTCTCAGCTAAAAGAAGCAAAACAAAGACAAATAAACATAAGAGAAGGTCAAGCCTCCAATGCAATTTTCAACTTCCAAATAAATGTGCATTAAGAGTCTATAAAAGGTCCTTCATGCACAACTTGAAAGAGGTAAAAGCAAACTGGAGCAACTGTGACCCTGAAGAGGATTAATTGATTGTCAGACAGAACCAAGGAGGTCTCCTAATGTGAAATACAAATATTTAATCTGATTCTGAAATCTTATCTCCTGCCTTTAAGAAGATTAACAGAAATTCTTTTGCAGCAGTCTACTATTTCTGATCCATTTCATGAACGAAGAATATTTTCCAGAAGCAAAGTGTGTGCATTTTGAATAGTTTACTAGCATTCTACTCAAAATCAAATTCAACAAAGTTGATCATGATTAAAACCTGTTCAAGGAAGTTAGGATTAAAAAATGTCATTTACATGCATTCACATTGCATTAAACAGGCATGTCACACATGTGCACAGACATGAAAATGTAAGATGCGAAAACATAAGGTATCTAATTTTTGTGTGAGATAAGAAGCATTCAAGGTCTCCACACTGTACTTGAACTGAAACTGCCATGAAGATGTTATGGTAGTAAAGTTGTTCTAAAAAACTTTTTCCAAACTGATAATCGCCCCTGTTCTAGCCTGTTCTCCTGGTTAAGGAGATTTCATAGAAGGAGGAAGAATTAATTCCTACATCCTTATTCTATCTTACACAGACTGAGTACAGGCAGACAGTTAATATCATTGCTGTGCTTGGTTCTGCCTGGGGAATCTATGTAACTGGCCGTGTTTCAGGCTTCTCCTTCATTTTTCCTTTGAATAAACTGACAAGAAAAGGGAAGTACAGCCAGCTGGCTTCCTTTGTCCAGCTTCCTTCCCCCTGGAAGAAAGCAAGGGAGCTGTCCCTCCCATTTCTCTCATTCCTGCCTGTAAGTTGAGCTGGCATTGTGCCAGACAGTCCAGTCCTAATCTTTTGGTACCTTTTTTCCCTAGAAATCCAGGGGTTCCAGTAGGGTCTGTCTCAAGCAAGAAGAGCATGGTAGGCACTACAGTAGAGGAAAGATCACTGTCATCATTCCTGCTTCCTACAAGTCCTTCTGATGATCCAAAGTGAGACAAGATGCTTGGGGCTCTGCCCCATGGTCACAAGCCACTCCATCCAGCTCATCTGCAGCCCTGCTGAATGCATGGCATCTCTTCTGGGTGACAGGAGTAGAGCAATGGTGATGTCACACATCTATTTAAATCAGGGCTGAGAAGCATCACACATCAGGCAACCCTCAAGAATTTGGCAAGTCTGCTTTAGATCTGTATTGGCTGGTTGAATTCAGTCCGTTCCTGTTTAAAACAAGCTAACCTGCATTTCATTGCTAAGTAAGGCTTTACCTGGGAGTGGTCAGCACAATGAAAGCAACCCAGCAGCATACAAACCAACACTCCTGCTTTTTTCTCAATAGTCAATTCGTAATGAAGCTACCAGACATCAGCTGAACAGTATCTCTACACTATTAACCCCAGGGCTTTTACCTGAGATGCCAAATAATTCAAATAACTTTACATTTGTCACGAGTAAAGAGTGCACCTGCAGTTGCAGCACCTCACATGACTCAATTTGAGCCTTTAATCTAGACAGAACCTTGATCCAAGGGCAACTTAAATCAGTCCTCAAGTAGAACACTGCATGGGCTTCTGCTTGCTACCTGAGAAGGTAATGTAATGCACCACTTGTACACATGAATGCCAGCATCTTTCTTGTAGTCAAGGAAACATTTTTATTATGCTTTCATTTTTAAAAAGTCCAAAGGACATTGTTCTTCTAAAGGCTCTTGATAATTCTTTATGTTATCTAGAGCAGAAATACTTCTCTTTCACACTGAACAGTACAGAATCACAAAGACAGGGGCACAATGCCTCCTGAGCCCATGGGAACCCCCCCCCAATACCATCCTCTTCAGCAGGGTTTACTGAGTACTTCACAACAAGTATTTTTGCACATAACAACCACAGTCACGAAGCAAGTCTCCCCTACAGCAAAAAGAAAGTATTTAATAAGGAACCTGGCATAATTTCAGGTAAAGCATGTTAGTTTCCAGTTCTCCCTGTACCTTCTTACGAAAATATCCAGTCAGCGAGAAGATGTATGAGCCCCTGAGGTGATGCAATAATGCCACAAGTGCATTGCCTGGTGGACAAGGACACCCTTCCCAGTACAATAGCCCAGACTCAAGCATCCCTCACTTGAATCCCCAGGTACTTTCCCTCATATACCTGTGTAGCTAGTATGAAACAGAAGCCCTAGGGAAAAATATAGTAGGTGGTCATGTATTTTGTCATGCTGTCAGCTGTAAAATGGCAACAGTAACATATCCTTCCCTAAAGGGGTTTAGGGATCACAGACAGAAAAATGTCACATACATTCTGGTACAGTGATAGCAAAGTTCATATATATACCCCAAAAGAGGTTTTGTCCATCATAACCCACAGGCAGGAGAGCATCAAAACTTTAAGTTGTACCAGAAATTAAATACCTGCCATTTCTTAAGCTGAAAGCAGCTGCCCTCAGGGATTTTAACTTTAGGTTTCACCACATAAATTTCCAGGGTATCTCAAACAAAATAGAAAGACTGTTAATTACATGCATACAACCTTAAATATCTGCTTTCTTACATTGTGGAAAGCCATTATCCCAGAACATGCTGCCCTAAAGGGCCTCATGTTGTTTCTACCATTTTTGTCCTCAAGACTGCTTTGTGGCAAATTTACAGACTTTAAAAGTTATTCTTTCTTCTTTCCTGAGCTTAGCCCATAACACTAATTTTATGTGCAATATACTCACTAATATATATGCAATATACCTACTGGCACCAGCAACCACTACATGACATAAAACAAACTAAATTTTAAAAAATCAGATTAGACAGATTATATTGGATGTTGCACGTGGAACTTGATCCTGAACTTCAGCACACATGTTCTCATCTTGAGCAACATGAGATGATAGGGAAAGGCTTTGGTTAATTTGTGAGGAAGCAGGAACAAGAGAGAGCTGCATCCCCAGCACTAAAGGCCTGGAGGGTGCTCCTGGGCAGCTCCCAGCTGGAACTGACTACTTTATGAACTGGTGCCCTTCAGCAAAGTACCTGAGGTACACACGGGGTGCTGGGGAGTTCTCAGTCTTGCCATCTCTTAGGCACTCCCAGAACTTTTCTGGCTGCTGCTACTTTCAAGGTTGTGTGGTCAGACAGAGCACATATTTCCTGACACAGCTAAAGTTTCTCAAGGAGTGTAGGCCGTGGTAAGAAAATTTTAATTTTCTATCTCTCTTTTAGTAAACGTAAAACTTCCCAAGTCAAAGAAACGATACTCCCTTAAGCCAAAGGCAAGTTATATGCTGCTGCAAACAAAACCAGTTTTAGAGTTCTTCTCTCTCACCTCCTGCTTCCCCTTTAAAAAAGGAAAAGCCCCAAATGTTCATAATGCAGTGCATCTGGTGGCCTAAATATGGGTGTTACCAGATTCCCCACTGACATAAAGAGGTCAGAACTTGAGAAGCTGAGAAAATGACTTAAGATTCCACAAGAAAACTTGACCTGGAACGTTTAACCTGAGAACAACACCAGAACAATGTCCCAGAAAGGTCATTTCCAAGACAAGCTTCTGCTGGGAAAAGTTTAGAACTTCAGGACTGCTGAGAGTAAGTTCTCACATTTACACTGGGCACAATTAATTCATTTGGACATGCAATACTCTTAGTGCCTTTTGCTACATCATTTCCTAACCTCCTTATAAAAATGCCAGGTGTAACATGCCACCTTATCCAGTATTTTGGCATCTGCCTACAGTATAAAGAAAAATTTTGCTATGCAGTTGCAAAACCATCAAGCTCCTTTAAGAAACATCCTTGTCTTCCAGGATGCTTCTCACATTGAAACCTAATTACCAAGGACCAATCCTGATCACCTTTACAAGTTTTGATACACTTAAAAATGTTTTCTTTAACTATAAGTCAGCATTTTAAACAGGTTTTTTTCTGAAATGTGAGAAGTAAAATAAAATACTGTGTTCCATCCTTAAATAAAATTGCCTACACAGCTACTTTTGATCCATGAGTGCTTGTTCTCCCTCCCAATTTTCTCTGCCAACCACCTCCCACAAGATACAGATTATTTGATTGGAGTTTTTTATTAGCCATCTGCTGTGCAGATGAACACATGAAAAAATTACGAATCAAAGAAAGAGAGGCAGATAAATGGGCTTTCACTAACCTTTCGCCAGGCTGGGGAAGCTGAAATGGCCTGTGAAGGGCGAGCCAAAGGGAACTAAACCAGGCAGCAGGTTTGCTCCCGTCGGCTGGTGAGCGAGTGAGCAAACAGCAAGAGCTGGTGGCTTGGGAGGGAAGGAGGAGCACACCAGGGCAGATGAGTCATTAGCTACTAAATTAGAGAATAAGCAGCTTGGAATTGCAAATAACTGTATGAGTCTGGGAAGTGAAGAGGAAGAGACACTTTCTGTCAAACTGCTCTGAACTGACAAACATCTGCATTTTTCACTCAGAAGGGGGTTTGCCCCTGCCTCCTCTGCCAGCCCTCCCTGTATGCCAGCAGGAAGCTTCTCCCCAGCAGCTGCAGACCTTGATTTTCACTGGAAACACCAGCTTGGTTCACAGGAAAGCACGGAGAGCTGGCATGGCATACACACACCTGGGAAGGAGCGCTGGAGAGCCGCAACCGCTCCTGGGCGTCCCTCATTCCTGCAAACCTTCCCAAATTGTGGGACGTGCTCTCTGCACCAGTTAAAAGTCTTTTTATGGTAAAGACAGTTGCAATGTTGCCAAAATGCTGAGATTGCTGAAGCTGCTTTGATGGCCTAAGAAGGTCTGCAAAGGCCTGAAGCAAGGGAGATGTGATTAGTCTCCACAATAAAATTTTTAAATACTCTGGTGAGGAAAAGTCAACAAATAAAAAGCAAACCACAACCTCTGACCTACACCTTTTCTAGCTAATTTTCTGTTAGAACATACCTCTGCTGACTGTAAAACCTAAAACTTATAATTATGAAGCTGAACACGTTTTTATTATGGTTGGATGGTTATGGGTGAAGTAACTTTTAAAAGCAAAATGACTAGAGACCTTTCACAACCAGAATCTCAGATGTCATTTAAAACACAAGAGGATTCAGATTCAAATCCAACAGTTTCAAACCTGATCAAGACTGTGTTGAAGCCAAAACAACATAGATCTTAATTTTTCAGACAACACTAATATAGGAGAAGAGATTGGGGGTTTTTCAGTGGGGTCAACAAACTCCTCATTGTACTCAAAACATTTCTGGTCTAATATAACTAAAAAATTGTGAGAACATTCAGATATTATTTCTATATTATTATATTTTAATTTATTTTATTTCTTATTATATTTTATTTACATGTGATACACATTTATTTTTTACAAAATTTTGCAGGATATGCTCACAAGATTTGAATATCATTGCTGCAGATTAATCAGGGTCTAACCCTCAGCCCACATGAACATAACACCTCCTCACACCCCCTCTGAATAAAATTATTAGCCTTAGAGCACCCCATCCTATTTTGACTGCTTTTATGTTCACATTTCCACTCACAAAATAATTCTTAATCCCTCTTTTTAAGCAGGAAGTTTCTGCTTTGTTTTCTGTAATCATCAGTTACCTCACGAGGGATGACAAGGGAGCGGGTCATGGCCTCACCGTGCCTCACTGCCCTCTCCAGCAGCACCCTCTGCCCGGCGTTGTACCAGCCCTTGCTCAGTGGCTAGCATTAAGCTTTCATGTCGGTGACTAACCTATACTTCTGAGAGTATGTGGAGCCTTGCCCAGGTTTAGCAAATAATTATGCCTTTAGTGTTTCTGCTTTAGCTGATGCTAAGACTTGAGTTCCTTGCTCCTGCTAGAAGAAATGCAAATACATATTGAAGTAACATGCATCTTTTCCACCGTGATTTCTAGTTTTGAAATCTTAAAATCTTACCAGTTGGTTCCACATATTTCTGTTTCTTGGGCTCTTTGCAGCTGACATTTCTCTTTAGACACCTACAGCTCTATAGCACAGGAACACCAAGTTTATTTCTATAGCCCTCTCAGATCACTTTCTGGTGACAGAAATGTTACAGTCTGGCACACCTTCAGTCTGCAGCACATTTATTCTGTGAATATTAAGGGAGACTTTGCTTTCCAGTCCAGTCAAATCAACATATTTAAATGAATAAAGGGAAGGAGACAAAAAAAAGGAATACTTCTCTAACATAATTGCATACTTATAAATAGTGTGATTTCCATGTGTGTCAGATATCAAATAGCTTAATGACAACTGATAACTGGCTGATTTCTGCAATCTGCCATCAGCTGCTATTTTCAAGAGAACATGAGCTATTCCTAATACTGTAGTTCAACTCCACTTAGTTGTGTAGGAAGCTTACATTTTTCAACCAGATGGCAGGTATATACTATTTTAACCAAAATCCTGTTTTAAGAACAGTGGTTGATATAATGACAGTGCTTGACAGGCCAAGAGGAATTAAAAATTCTAAAAAATGTAGATAACTACATAATACCATTTAATATTGGCCTTTAAAAATATAACTTGCTTTTGAACAGCAACAGATGGGCCAGGCAATCAGGCAGCATGACCTCATTTGCTGGGAAAACAAGGTGTTTTGTTTAGTTTTCTTTAATTAAACTTCAGCTTTTATTTTCAAAATATACTTTGTAGAACTAGGATGTGATTTTCCTCATGTCAAAGCCAAAAAGCCTCTTCTCCCTGAGTCAAGCAGGGATGAGCTGTTTGGCTGCATTACAGTGTGATTAATCCATGCAACTGCTTTAACACCCAACAGAGGAAAAAAGCTACTCTAGAATACAGGGTTTGATATGATACAAATAACTTGTTGTTAAATATCTCTATCATTAGAGCAATCTCTACTAATTAGGAAATAAATCGTTTATACTGGCATTTCTATGGTAGCAGAAGACATTATCCTGTTCTTTTTCGTTGATGTCTCCTAAACAGCAACAGAAACAGTAGCTGTGAAATCCACTTTACATCTCGCAAAAGCAAAGTAATTTTGCATTTTTCAGAAGTGCCGTAGCCTGAACACATTTTTTTTCCACGCCCCAGTAATAAACATCAGTACCTTTTGGGATCTGCTCCACTGCAGTCTCATTTTGCTGCCCTTAACATAGGACACGGTTTCCCCCTCTGTACTTACATTATGTCTGGAATCCTCTCTTCAAGCACAAATGGAGAACCAAGGGTCAAAGTAGAGTCTGGATGACTGAGCAGCACACTAAAACATGCCAGGTGATCACTGTGGCTTCTCCTCTCTGCTGTGTCAGACTTCCCTGGTATTCAAAGCTCATTTCAGTGGGGAAGATCCGATGTCCTACCAGTCAAACACACTGAGCCTTTAGATCCTTTAAAGCCCTACCAAAGCATTTAGCAGTAGATGTCTCTATATTTACTCTTGTCTTTTTTTGGACATATGCCTATGCAAGAAGGAAGCAAACTCTATATTTCACACCCATTCGCACTAAATTTTTTTCAGGGTGTTGCTGAAAGAAAAAAAATTTCCCAAGCTAGCTCAGCTCCAAATGGCCAACTACAGAACCATTTATTTTCCTCTAGTTATCCTGACTGAGTTATTTTCCCACAGGTTCCTGTGAGTGACTTGTCTGAGCAAGCAAGATAATGCTTTAGGCAGCAGATTAGAAAATGCAAATGCGCAGGGAGTCCTATAGGCCCCTCCTGGGTTGCGTCCTGCAGTGAGGCTTGGTTTTCTATCCCCAGCTGAGGCTGCAGGAGGCGCTCCTCTCTCTGAAGGCTTGCACTGGGGATCTCAGACCCTGAGTGAGGTGCTACAATGTCCCCATGTCCCAGTCCTGTGTCTGAAGATAAATAGCGAGAATTGTTTGTGCCAGCAGTGGACACCAAGGTTTGGCTTTGCTATTAACGGCAGTGACAGCTACCAGGTTGCAAATCCAGGGCAGATTATTTCAGCCAGAACAGATGTATCACTTACTGAGGAGAAAGGAGGACAGCCCAGAAGCACCACCATTCCTACTGAGTCACTTATATGTGGCTGTGGCAAAAATATTAAGGAAAAGCAGGGATAGAAGGGGTTGGACTGGTTTTTGCCCCCTGGATTGGCAGGATGGCTTTGATTGACCCTACCCCTAAAAAAGGACAAAGCAGGTCCTCCTCCCCTGCACCCACTTCTTCATGGCAGGGAGCACCATGTAGAAGTGTCCTGGGCTTGTGGGGTCATTACTTACACTGCCTCCTAAACAAAGAGTCTCAGGAATATCATCTACAGAGAGAACAGTGCCACATGTTTACTCTGACCACTCTAAGTGCCATGTGATAACAAACATCAAAATATCAGGAGTTTCCTGGAACAGGCTGCCCAGCAGGGATGTGCTATCCACGTCTCTGGAGACTTTGCAGTGTGACCTGACTGGATCAAGCCTTGAACATTCTTGCCTGATCTCACAGTTGGCACTGCTCTGAGCAGGAGCTTCTAGAATCTTCTTCTGTTTGACCTCACTCAAACAACTGTGCTACTGACCATGGACTCTCCAGCCAGCAAATCTTCACAAGGATTTTGGAGCAAATTAACTACAAAAGGTAGTAAATTTGCTTCAAAATTTTGCAAGGTACCCTCCTCCAGCCAGGAAAGGCTCCAGATTAGGGTTCTCCTTATGACTTATAGCATGCACTAAACAGCTTCTAACACATACAGGGTTTGGAGTAAAAAAGTGCAGAAATAAACAATGTCTCAGTTATAAAGAAGGATTTTCTAGATCTTTCTGTAAGCTTTTACTTCTATCACTTTGTCTGTAAGCTTTTACTCCAGAGTTTACTTTTTTTTTTTTCCCTGACAGAAAAATCTACATGGAAGTAGCAAGAAAAAATATAGCACTTTTTTAGTATTTAGAATAACTGAAAAATTGTTGCCACATTAAAATCTTCACTGGAATTAGGAGTGAATTTTACAAATGGCAACAATGAAACAATGCTGAGAAGGAACACCTTGACACCTCTTTTCACAGGCTCTTCACTTGAAATTGCAATTGCAGTGATCTAAGTAGGAAAACAATTCTGACATTAAAAAAAAAGCTGTAATGAAAGAAAACACTCTTTTCAGTTTGCAGGAAGATCTTGAATCACAGGTGTGCCTGATCCATGGAGCACACTCCGGATGCTGGCAGGATGGGTCTGTCAGCTGCATCTCACCATCCTTCCCCTGTTAGTGCCTCAGAGAGTGCTGAAGAGCATGGCTGAGGCACCCAGGGTCACATCCCCACTGCTCTGCAGTGCAGAGGGGCATG
The DNA here is from genome assembly GCF_021018805.1 of Prinia subflava. Lineage (NCBI taxonomy): Eukaryota > Metazoa > Chordata > Aves > Passeriformes > Cisticolidae > Prinia > Prinia subflava. The sequence goes on from NC_086253.1 coordinate 33,631,566, forward strand.
ACAACTTCTCCCAGGCAGGAGCATGCTTAGGGGCAATGGCAAGGCAGGAACAAAACCTATTCCTGCTGCAAAGACATCCCAAGTGCTTCAGCATCTCGCAGTGCCAATCAGTCTGGCTCCCTTCCACCTGACTCATGCCCGTGTACTAACACAGCTGGCACATGGCTGTGCAGGAAGGGAAGTCACGTTTCTCCCCTGAGGGGAAGCTTGGTTCAAGCTAAAAGGTATTCCAGTCTGGATCTCAGGAACGGTATGCACCTGTGCTCCCTGATACCAAGGGTTTTAGCACATTCCCTGTGCTCTGCCCCAGAGCCTCAGCAGTTTGGGCTCACCTCACCTGAGCAGCAGTGGTTCCACGAGGGGCAGAAGGGTTTATGGACAGAGCAATGTACCTCAGATACTCAGAGTGCCCAGATGCCATTTAAAGTTTCACAGCAGGAGAGGAAACAGAAAAAGAGAAGAAGAAAAAAAAATTTAAAGGTAGAATAGATGTGTTCACAGAAACCTGAAATACAGACAGACAGTAGCCCTGTTATCATTGCTGCAGCTGGTATAAAGACAGCACGTTTCCACACTGCAGTCACATTTCCAGTTTCTTCTCAGACCTACCTGGAGGGACTGAATAATTTGCATCTCTCTTTTTCCCCATATTATTTGCACATTCCACATATTATTTGCATTTATCGTGAAAGGGTGGAGAATAATAGTGCTTACTACAAGGAATAAATACATTTAAAAAACAAATCAGTCAGTGCTGCCAGTCAGACAGATGCAAAAGTTGACAAAATACAGCCTTTCATTATTTTTTCATTCCAACCAGTGCACAAAATACATGAAATATAAAAGAGTGCCTCGCATAGATTTTTTCCAGCTGAATGGATCTTTGACAGTCAAGAACACTGCATTTTTCACATAATAAAATATGATTTTCCATCAATTTTACCAGTAGTGAAAATGTAACATACAGCACAATTGCTTGAAAGCCAAGAAGTTGAAGCCAAGGGTGAGGTTAGAAGTTGCAAAACTGGGAGCCTCAAGGGAAGAGAAGTGGTGAGTAGACAAGAACTGGTTCTCTGCCATTCACTGAGTTTTCTACAAATGTCCCCCCTCCCCCCAAAAGAGCTCCCCCTCCTCCTGCTCCTGGTGCTCAATGGGAGGGGCAGCCAGAGCAAAACCATCCATCTGGTTCCCATCACAGGAGGGGCTGCCTAGGCTAGCTCCTGCCAAAGCCTGTCAATTGCAATCAGCACGAGAGAGAACATGAGGAAACACAGCACAGCTAAGACAACAAACCTAATACTTTTAATACACTAATCATAACAACAGTACTCAATTTTGTTCTTTATGGAAATATCACAGGAGTCAGATGGGTCATCCTGGTAGCCTCATTTTATCAGGGAAATTAATGTAACAGACAACACAAATGTTATTATCTTATGCCACAGTAGATCCATCAGCACCTATTAGAAGCATCTACAAGAGTGAAATATGGCAAAGAAGGATCATTTGATTAGGCAGGTGCAAAACCTTGCTACCTATTAATACACTTTGTCTCCTTTTAGCTACAGCATGATAGACACAGCATTTAAATCCTGATGCTGCCACTGTAATCCAAGATCTAGTATTTTATGAAAGCTTGGAGAGATGACATCAAACTGTTCATGTTCTTTTGCCACAGAAGTTCAGCACAACCCTTCCCACTTCCCTTAGCCTTGCCACCCATGCAGAGCAATGCCAGCATTTCCATAGTTTCCACAAACTGCTTGTCTTGCATATCATCCTTTAAAATCTTTTATCACTCTTTCATTTCAGATGGCCAGTGATAAGAAAAAAGCCAGACCAACATCCAAGCAACACCTCCTACAGCTGCTGCCATGGGAATGAAGATCTACAGGGATATTAGGACCTTGTACCACGGGGTACTGCACACAAATGAAAGCAGAACTGCCAGCTGGACTTTGCAGGCACAATTACTCCCCCACCTCAGCAATATAATAACACACTCCCCTAATTACTAAGAGTGGCTGCTAATTACCTATCCAAAGTAATGCAATCTGACTAGGGTCAAAAGTGATCTGACAGTAGGGAACAGAGAGAGGCAGCAAGCTCTAATCCTTTGCTGTTCTCCTAACCTGCCTCAAACCTTAAACCAGAGCCCTCAGGAGTTTGTTTTCCTCCCCACAGGCTACACAAACTCCTTGTGTAGGGTACTTCTCCAGGTCTCTGAGAGCCACATTCTCCCCATCACTTTGACAACAATTGCCCCTGCTCCACTGGCACAATCCTGCCATCCTGGAAGAGCACACTGGAGCAGATGAACATTTTGGGATCTCCAGGAGAGCAGCCTGAGATCAGCTTTGCATTGCAGTGTCTCCCTTGAGCTCCTTACACCTGAGTAATAACAAAAGCACAACTAACACTCACACAGCAGCAACCAAAACTGATGAGTTTCTTCACAAACACCTCCCATTCCTACAGTAGTTCCCTGTACTGGAAGAAGGGCACTGAGATGGGAAATAAAGAAGAAACTTCCTTCAGGGAGAATTACCATGTCTCTGCCTAAGGATGATATGGCTAAAACTCCCTCAGGACTGACCCAGGCACATCACTGTCACCCGGCTTGCCTCTCTCTATCTCCCTGCTTTTGTTCGGCTGTTCCCACGCACATCTAAGAATATTCTGATGAGTGAACATGAATAACAGCTCTTTCTTCCTCCTTTCAGGAAACTATTTCCCCACTTGTTTCTCTCCTCTCCCTGCTTGGTATTTAGCTGCAAATGTTAATGACCCATTTAAGAAGAGGAAAGCATCTTCTAGGAATGACTTGCCCCAGGCTACTCCATGAACTGCTCAGAAGTAAATCCCATAATTTATACCCTCTTTGGTCAAAGAGAAACATTCCCAGGACCAAAGAAAAGCACAGGTAGAGAGAGAGATGGAAAGGGAGAGGAGCTTGTCATGTTCTCTCTTGCACACTTTGCTATGTTTGTTATTCTAGTGCTTTAAAAAGTAAAGATGACTGGGATATCAGGGCTGAGCCCCAGGCCAAGTCTGCTCTGACTTGCTGTCATGTAATCAACGAGAAATTTTTCAAAATGTCTTCTTTCTTTCCCTTTGCCCATTTAAGTCTCAGCCTGCTACACAGAAGTTAAGACAAGCCCCCAGAGGGTCAGACAGGCAGCAGTGCCACGTCCCAGGATGGGACCACACCTGAGAGTAAGGAGGCAGCTCCGCTGCAGGAGCCTGGCAGTCCTTACCCCTGACCTGGCTGTCTTCATCACACCTCCTGCCCTTTATTCCTGCTGTCTTGGCTTGGCACTGCTCGCTCACCTGCGGGCTGGTAAAAGGCTGCATGCTGGTTGGACTCCTCCAGGTTGCTTGCTGGATCCTGGTGACCATTCCCCCTCCCAGGAACAAGATGTCCAACCATGGGATACAAGCAGGAACAAGCCATGGAGCACTGCACATCCAAGAGAGCTGCAGAGCAGGATGAGATGGAGAATGAGGACAGACAGCTCTGTAAAAAGCAGTTTTGAAGGAAGAGATATGGTGGAAACAGAAGTCGACCCCTAAAAAACGGAAAAAGAACAAAAAAGTTGTGGAAGGGCAACCCATCTGCTGTAGACTGAGCAGTCAGGATTGTGAAAGAAACAGCCAGGTTACTGCTGATGGATTGATGAATGAGTAGTGCAATTTCTCTCCTAGACCCCCCATCATAAGAAGATGGGGAATGTGTATGTTAAAATCTTCATAAGGTAGAGCTATTAGAAACATATCTTTCATTTATCCATTAAAAGTCATGGATCACGAAGGGGTTTTCTCCCCTTCACCATTCTTTCTGTACTTTTCCTATGAAGCATTTCCCCTGTCTTTCTGTACTGTAAATCTAGACTTTAAAATAGCAGAAGATACTGTGTATAGGTAGCCAGCCTATACATGTTAGCCTGTATATGTTATTTAGACACAGTCCAACATAAGCAATACAAAGAAGAAAAAAAGCAGAGGGGAAGAGATGGGGTGGGCTGTGCAGACAGACATGGCAGCCTGAGTATTATTGAAATATGCTGAAGCATCATTTGCACAACTTTTAACTCCCTAGTTTTTACAAGCTTAAAATGCAAATACAAAATCTGACTGCAAGGCAGAAAGTTGGGAGCTCAAGTTTCAGCACTTAAGGTTATAAAAATAATGCATCTATACAGAAAAGGCCAATTTGGTATGCCTCTAAACTAAAAAATAAAAAAATAAAAACTGATATCATTTGGAGATGTAGAAAAGGAAAAACAGTGTAAAACATGCTTTTCATCAGTTGATCACGTATCACTTGTTTTTAAGTGATTATATATATACCATTTTCACAGAAGTGTTTGCCAAAAATTCAACAGAGCTTCTGAAAGTGAAGGAGTATCTCAATACTATTTGGTTACCCTACATTTGCAAAAGACCTTTGGACAGATTTTAAATGGATAATGCTTGCAATTATATAGACTATGTACACTACACTTAGCAGAATAGTACCCAAAAACTGTAAAAAATATATCCAGGAGTACTCATGATAGAAAAAAACATACTTCCCTTCCCTTTCACTTGCAATTACTGCAAGGCCAAATGGAGCAGGCTGCAAGGAAAGGGCAAGCACCCAGCAGCACCTTGCCTGAGAACACACCAAGCATGCACACTCTGCTCTCTGCACCCTTCCCAGAGCCCATCTGAGATCCCTGGGTTTCAAACTACATCAGGGCAGCTGAGCTGTGATGAACTACCCTCATTAATGCTGAAATTCTTTGTTTTGATGAGGCGAATGAATAATTATATTTGTGCTCTAAGTGGACTATAAATCACCAAGGCATTTAGCCACTTACCTTAGTACTGTCAAACATACTTTGCAATTGCCAAACACAATCCATATGATAAATTTCTGCAGCTGAAGTCTTCAGACCACCAGTAATTTCTGCCTTCAAACCCTCATAACTAAGATGAGAGGCAGGACAAAAAGGAAAATAGAGAATAAGTAAGTAGCAGTGACCTGAAGGGGCACAGATTTCCCAAAGAATATGACAAGCGGAGGCAGAATATAATAATCAAGGACTGAAAAGGCAGAGATAATACTTTTAACTTCGCATTTCTGCAACCTCACATTGTGTGTCAGCAGAAAGACGGGTGCTTGCAGAAATTGGTGCAAAACATGGGATCTGTGGACACTGAGCCACAGATCAGATTTGGAAAGGAATCTGCCTCGGTCCACTGCTCACCTATGGGGTTTTTCTGGGGATCCACAAAGGGGGCTGGTGCCTGAGATCCCACAAAAATAGAGGGCCACAATGCATTGCCTTCCTTTTCACAGAATCATGGCCTGCTTTGGGTTGGAAGGGAGCTTTAAAGGTCCAAACCCGTGCCATGTGCAGTAACATCTTCAACTGGATCATGTTGCTCAGAGCACTGTCCAGCCTGACCTAGAATGTTCCCAGAAATGAGGCATCTACTTCCTCTCTGGGCAACCTGTTCCAGTGCCTCACCACTCTAGTAAAAATTTCCTTGTATCCAGTCTAAATCCCTCTTTTAGTTTAAAACCATAACCACTTGTGCTATCAATACCTATGCCCTGCTAAAAAAAACCCCTGTCCCTATCTTTATTAGGTCAGATATTAGAAAAAAAGGGTTTTTCACCCACAGGGTATTGGGAAGTGGTCACAGCACCAAGCCTGACAGAGTTCAAGAAACCTTCGAACAATATTCTCCAGCCCCTGGTGTGACTCTTGGGGATGGTCCTGTGCAGGGCCAGGAGTTGCACTCGATGATCCTTATTCTGTAATTCTTATAAGCCACTTTTAGGTATTGGAAGGCTGCTCAAAGGTTTCCCCAGAGCCTTCTGTTCTCCAGGCTGAACAATCCCAACTCTCTCAGCCTGTCACCACAGACGTGCTCTTGCTCTCCAATCATTTCTATGGCCGTCCTCTGGACCCGCTCCAACGTGTCCACGGCTTCCCTGTGCTGCGGGTGCCACAGCCGGATGCAGCACTGCAGGTGGGGATCTCACAGGAACGGAGAAAAGGGCAGAATCACCTCCTCTCTTCCCTTCCGCTGAGACGATCTGAACCTTTAAAGAGGTCGGGTGCGACAGCGGGGCCCTCCCGCGGCCGCGCCGCCGCCATCGCCGCGCCTGGAGGGGCCTCTAGCGGCTCCTGCCGGGCGCTCCCGGCCCGCGCAGCCCCGGCTCACGCACCGGGCGGGCAGCGCCGCCCGGCTGCCCCCGAAACCCGCACACCCCGCGGAGGGAGCTGCATGGAGATATGATGAAATCACCAGCAGGGCTCCCATCGACCTCCCACAGGCAGCTGCCCGAACTGGTGAAAACGCAGCAGCAAAACCAGTCGGCGCTGAGGAGGATGCCGGGCGACCCGCGGCTGCTATCCCGCTGCTGCCATCAACCCCGCGACACCAGCTTTGGTGCTTGCCAAGGGTTTGCCATCCCCAGCCATGGATGGCCCAGCCCCTTACCTCTGGAAGAGGCACCCCAACAACTGGAGGGCCAGCATGCTTGGGGTGAGCAAGCTCCAGACAGTCCAGAAAACTTTTATCTTATTTTTCTTCCAGTTTCCTGCAATGAAACCTGGATTTGCAGCACAATCTGGGGCAACTCATACAGTATGTCCACATTCAACCATTAGTTTGGAAAAAGGGGATAACAGTGAGGCTGAAGGCTCGGATGACTTCAGGGCTGTATTTGCTGCATCACAGATAAACACCCCACTCACCCTGCCAGTGTCTCCCCATGGGGATGCAATTAGGCAGGCAGCAGTCAACAGTTCATGTAAACATTTGCTGTGACAGAATTTCCCAAAACCAAGTTCAGCACAATCACATTACAGCCACTTTTAAAATCCCATTTAGAAGTGGAATACCAAAGGGAAGGCAAGCCCAGGCCCCACTGCATTCCACTCACTTCCAAGCCCTGTATTTATGGATAATGTCACTAAATAAGACTGTTCAGGTGGGAAGGGCACTGCTGAGAAGTCTGCTTGTGAAGTCTGCAGCTTCCTGCTCAAAGTAGGGCCAACCCCAACTTCATGTGATGTTGCACAGGGCTTGGTTTACCTGGGCCTTGAAAACCTCTGAGAACAAAGCTCCTAGAGTCTCTTTAGACATGTTATAAATGCACAGTTTTCCTCATGGAGATATTTCTTATTTTAATATTTTTTCAGAAAATCTCACTCCAGTTTGCAGTCCTTGTCCCTTGGAGCTGGTTACATCTTTTCATCAACTTTCCCATAGATAGGGGTAGGCTGCAGTAGGGTCTCCTCCAAAGCCATCTCCTCAGGGCTGAACAAACCTCTGTCCTCAGTCTCTTCTTCCAGAGTATGTGCTCCAGGCCCCTGGCCATCAGAAAGCCAGTCATTTGACTTTCACACAGTGTGCCACTCATATTTTATAGAAAGTAACAAAAATGCTTAAAATGTGTGGGTGAAGCCACAGATCCAAATTTCAATAGTTCTCCAATAAAAAGCTATGCATTTATTTAAAGGAAAGGCAGACAGAAGAGGCCATCTGTGTTTAAAAAAATAAAAGCAACCCTCCTTCAAGGCAGCAGAGGGAACCTACTTACCATTTTTCACCTGGCTCTCTGCAAAATACACATAAACATACTTAACTCCTGGAAAACTTAATGCCTTCAAGAGAAGTCATGCTCCAAACTGCTAGCATGCTTTATACCAAGAGTCTTCTGATTCACACAGCAACAGGAGTATAATGATCATTTGTTGCAGGTAAATTATTTGCAGGAAGGTCATATTAGAAAATAAAATGCTGCAGTCCCAGAGGCTGTGCTCAGTGCCCAGCACTTGGGGAACACTACAAGAATGATTAGGGCCTTTGTATATGTTGATGAGATCAGCAATAATGAGGTATTATGAGCTCTGAATACAAATTCCAGGTGAAGAAAGCACAGGAGGTGTATCTGGCCAGCCTGGGACATTACTCTTGCAGCGGCCCTCCTCCTCTGCTACAGCCACAAGCCACAACCTTGGGCAGAGCTGCTAGGAAGTGCCAGTAAGAGCAAGTACTGAGCCCAAGCCCAGCTCTTGTACATGGTCAGAGGCCCTGGCAAGTCACTGCTGCAAAAGTAGGAAACCAAGCCTCTGTGCAAAATGACATTTGTACACACATTTGAGTTGGCACTGTCAAGAGCTGCCACCCAAATGCTGGCACAAACACAGCATCCCAGCTCAGGCACATCAAATAAAACAGATTCAGCTGCCTTTTTGAAATCCGGGAAGCTGACACCAAAACCACCCAGCCAGACTGGTTAGTTGGCTATTCCACTCCTCTGCATCAGAATCAGGATTTCCAGCCTCCTTCCCAAGTGAGCTGGAAAGATGAGCTGTCACCATGACAGAGCTGCATGGAGATATGATGAAATCACCAGCAAGGCTCCCATCGACCTCAGGTAAACTCTAGAACACACCATGACAGGCTCCAGAGAAACTCAACAAAGACAAAAATTAATATCACTACTCTCTTGGATAAGAAAGAAAAGTTATTTCATGTTCTTTTCCCATACATTTCCAGGGACATCACTTGGAAGCTTCTCCCCAGCTATGGCTAATCACTTTTTTCCACCATTGGGTATATTTCAAAGGTAAAACCCTCACACTTATTTAGACCATGAAGGTATCAGAAGAGTCAGTGAACAGTGCAGACTCTTTGAGAACTACATTTGATCTGGAAGACATGTCTTTATTGTTTCAGCTGCGATCAGTCGTTATTTTTCAAACTAACCAACTTGGGGAAAAAAAAATCTCCATTACTACTCAGCATGCCAAAGCATACTTGAACTGCTTCAACACGCTATGCTGGAATTAAAACAAAGAGTTGTTTCAGGTTTGTTTTAATTTATTACTAATGTGTCAACTGTTTTAGGATCCTTTGCCAAAATCAGCTACCCTTTGCTGAGAGCTAATGAAGTTAAGATCAAAAGCACTGTGTCCTGGACCAGACCAGTGTCAGGGATCAGATGCAGCTGCAGGGCTGAGCAGTGCAGTGCATGGTGCCTGGCAGGGAGGTGACGTTTAAAGCATGGACCAGAAGGGAACTAAAGTCTAGGGTGGTCGCTCACTGTACAAGATCCATTTCCCCAGGTTAGCCACCTCCTGGTTGGCTGCCCAGAAGGGTGTATGGAGATCAATAGCTGCAACAATCAGCAGCAGGTCATTTCTAAACTGGTGTTAACCACTACCTCTGTCTCTGTTTGAGATGCTTGCTAAGAGAAGAGAAGTCATTTAAGCATCAAATATGGGTACAAACAAGGAATGCATGATATGGATATGAATGTTGTGTCCTGGCTCTGCCAGGGTGAGGTGCAGTGCTGGGGAGCAGCAGGGAGCCCTCTTCCCTCTGATTCCAGAGATCTCTCCAGCCCAACATCTCACAAACTGGACAGCAGATACAGCTTGCTGATCCTCTGTCAGCCCTGCAGCTCTGCACTTCTTGGAGTGCTTTGGGAAGAGGCTGGGTGGCACTGATGTCCTGCCAGCCTTGGAGGAACAGCCAGGAGGTAAAGAATTCAGGGTCAAGGGCAACAGCAGGGCTGGAGTGAGCAAAGAAAAATCTCACCCTGTGTGCAAGAGGCTACCAAAATGCTTTGAGAATGATCCAGTGCACCATGACAGGGAGACAGTCTGAACACAAACACGACAGATCAATGGAGAGACTCCCACCTGCACAAGCATGTTCACAGCATGAGAGGTGTCACAGCACCCAGCCAGAGCTGGGACCTGGCTACAAAGGGTGTTAATTCATAATGCATCCGTAAACACCTTTATTTCTCTGGAGCTACATCAAGGTCTGGAAGCAGAAAAAACAGTTACTCCAAACCAAAACTTGGCACGGTGCCTCTGCCTGTGATTATTTAAGAGCCAACACATTCCCAGAACAGTTAATAGCTTTGTGCTTTGCTCAGAAAGAAGGACTCCACAGAAACAAAAGTAGAATAAAGAGAGAGGCAGCAGTGCCACCAAAACACCGAAGTTACAAACGGGTTTGGAAACAGGTCAGGCAGCAATGACACACAACTTCTGCAAGGAACCCCAAAGCACAGACTTGGAGGGTATCGTAGGCACAGTTCAAAAGGCAGCTGTTTCTTTCTGCTATCAGCTGTGAGGCTTCAGATGGAGACTTTGCCCAGTCTGGGAAATAACCCTGTCAAACAAAAGGCAGGCACATTCAGCATAGAGTCCGAGAAGCAAGCAACAAGACCCTAAAGACATTTTGAACCATAATCTACAGGGAAAAATTCAGAGTCTTAAGAGGTTACTGAGGTAGCAAGTACATCCTGAGAATATAGGAATCTGAGGCCAGATAACTGTTTGAAAAGGATGGTCAGCAATTTTTCAACTGCACAAAGAGCAAAACCTTACTATACACCTAATAATTTTTGAGGGTATCATGAAACTATTTTTGACAACGTGGAGAGTAAAGCCCTAACATAAGATTTACTGATGGGTTGTGAAATCACCCTCATTAGAGATTTTGAAGATAAACATCTAGCCTTCTTGGGGGCAAGGAGATGGATTAGAAGCTATCTTTAAGTCACTTCTGGCCCTAAATTTCTAAGACTATTCCAGTACCAATGGTATGCCCTTTCTTGTCAGTAGACTTTGATTATTAACCTTAAAAAAAAGATCTTGTCCTTTATTGACTTCTGTGATGCCAATTCTCATTTTCTTCCTTCTTATTTTATTTAGTCAACAGATGGTAGACCTCTGTATCAAACTACAGGGAACAAAGCTTCTCATGTTCATACATATGATGGACAAAGAAAACACCAGCCCTGCAGCTTTACAACAAAATACATTGATTTACTCCATGGTATCATACCCTTGCGTGAGTCTTGCACAACACCCCCAGACAGAGGCTTATCAAAAATAAATAGAGAACTTTGCTGAGCAGCAGAAAGTCAGAGCAGTTTTGATGGGCAGCAGGGGATAATTGAAAGATTTAAAACTGTATGTAATAGTCAGATCTGTTTCCTGTTTCCAGAGGTAAAGGAATTTCCTGTTTCCAGAACTGGCTATTTAAAGAAAATCCTGACAACAGAGGGTTTGGGGTTGGGTCCTTTTCCTATTCATGCCAATGAAAATAAATTAATAGGTCCAGTGTTCCTGAGCTCATTCTTTGGAGAGGAGTGGCCTCTCATTTGCAAGCACACAAATCACCACACTGCCAGGTGCCTCGGTGGCTTAGCACCAAGTGATGGAGGATGAAGAGCACTGGAAGCTCTGTGGCACTGGAAGGCTCAGCAAGCATCCACAGCCTCTGCAAGAGGGCTCTGCCATCAGCCTCTTCTTTCAGCTCATGCCGTAACTGAAGTCAATCCAGACTGACCAGCAGGAATGCAGGAACAGCAAAGGGCCCTACAGCCAGCTCAAAATCTCAGCTGCCGCAATTACTTGAGGAAATATCTAAAGATTTCTTTTCTCCAAACATGAAGCTGGATTCTTTTCATTCCAGCTGTTTTTGCAGTCAGTCAAGGAGGGGAAAACATTTTTTTTTAATCCTAGATTGTTCACCTGTGAAGTATTTCTATCATGCTGTCATTTTAGTGGTTTTCATCTCTGCTTTAGGGCAGTTCAAACAGCTAAAAAAATGGGGTGGAAAAATGTGTACTGAAAGATGCAGCCCTGCTGGAAACTGCAGGAGAGCTCTGACCTTCTCACTATAAAAAAAAAGATTGGACATTGGCAGTGCACCTGCATTGTACACTGCATTTTGAAAATGAAGGTTTCATAAATTTTAAATAACTAAAATTGGGGGTTTTTTCCTTCTTTATTTAAGTTACATTTACAGGGTTTCAACACTTAAGAAGCAAAATTCTGTCCAGGTTTGCTCTTGAAGAAAAAAAGCTGTGTAGCCATTTGTATTGTATTGCATCAGGATTTCATAGTGATTTGTGAAGGAAAACCAAACTGATTGCTTTGCAGAGGGGTGAGCTGGGCCCAGGACTTCCACACTAGAGAAGCTAGAGGGAAGCTGGTACTACCTGGGGACAGGGCCAGGCAGTGTGACATCCACCACTCTGCTCAGCTCACAGTGCACAGGCTTGCAGCTAGGAACCCCTTCACAGTAGTAGAGGTAAAAAATACACAATGAAGTATTTCTAGGGATGGAAGCAAGGCAGCCTGTGAGCAGTGTTCTGCTTCCTGCTCTCCAGGGCCCACTTTATTTTTCCATACATAAAATGACACAGGGTTCAAAGCTGCACACTCCTAGTTTCTATTTTAATCAATGAACAAAAACACTAGAGCTCTGAAATTGTCCTGATATACAAATAGAGAGCAGAACCTGAGAAGTTCCACCAGTCTTCGTAACACTGGTACTCCTCTTACCCCTGACTCCACGGGAACACAGTCTTGCCCAGCTGCCAGTTAGGCAAAGCACATTTAAGCAGGCACAAGTTTCAGGGAGAGAAAGGGAGTGGGATAGGACTGCCACTAACTATCCTTCAACTCCCTTGCATCACTCCTGTGACTAAGGGAACTGGAAAGATTTGTTATGGGGAAACATGAGGGATGCCCAAATCCAAACAGGGGAGCAGGTGACAAAGACAAAGGGGTTGAGGAGAGGGGATAAGGCTTTCCCTAGCTACCAGTTCATATGTACATATGTGTAGCAGGGCTACACATACTGCTGGTTTTGCAATGGTTGTTCTGGATGGAGGCATTTTTTTAAAAAAAATGTTGCTTCAGTTATTTGCAACATTGAAATTAAGCATTATTTTGTTATTGGTATTATCTCAGCTGTGAAATATTTGAGGCACTTGAGTCAATGCATAGACAAGTGTCAAAAGGATTGAAAAAACATATTTCCTGCCATTTTTCATATGGAAACAGATGCTCAATGGAAATTTGCCTTCTAACCCCAGCTGCCAAAACCCAATTGCCTATTGCAAAAGCATTGTTCTATTTTTCCTGGACAAATTTTCCACCTGTTTCCTGGTAGCTAATGATACCCAAGAGTGGGGAAACAGCAGTGTTTAAGGGTCATGGTCATAGCACTACCCATATGGATCTGTGCAAAGTCTGTACTCCAGCTCCATTCCCATGGCAGATGCTTTTACCCCATCACACTCCCAGTCTGGATTTCTGCAGACCCAAAAACCCCCCATCTTCACCACAAGCAATCTGCCAGGGATGGCCTTCCTGCTGCTGCCACCAAGGAGGGCTCCCATGGAAATCAGCAAAATGACATTGGCAACATCAGCTTGCTGAGCCTGCTCAGAGGTAGCCCCTCCATGTGATGGTCTACAGAAAGGCTGCCCCAGGCAGCCCAAAACACAGAAGTCCCTGGGTTAACATGACACTCTCTTTCTAGCATCCTCAAGAGCTCAATGCTTTTTTATGCTCTGGAATCTCAGAGTGCACCAGGCAAAACCAAGCTGAGGACACAGTGTGGAAGGTTTACAGAAGATTTCCACAGTAGCATTTGATTTTCTTCCCACAGGTTACAAGACCAACTTGCAGCCAGCAGCTGTCATAGAGCTTGCCAGAGCTGTCATGATTGGAGCTTGCAGCAGCTGCAAATATTATTGCATGCCTTTCACAGAGACTGTGGCATTTGTCACGATGCCGTAGGACTCTCAGTGCGCAACCACAGCAGCATTCCCAGGATCTCAGCACTTGAAAAGGCATAGAGCTTGGGGTGAGTTCACCCAGCTCCAAACCATTAATAATGCTAAAAGGCATATTCTTACCTCCTCACTCACTCTTGCTACAGACATGGCCACACTATCAAGAAGCCCCCAACAGCACCACCAAGTGCCATGTGAGACATTTCTTACCAGAGAAGGACCAAAGCTGCTTCCTGAGTGACTGACCCCCAGAAACAGAGCAGACATTCAAACAAGCCTGCAGAATCATGACCGAAAATCAGGATTAATACAGCACAAGTAGCGGTAAGTTATTCAGTAATGTGAAGCATCAAATCTCCAAGACCTGCAGTCATTCAGAAAGTCTGGGAAAAGGTAAAATTAGCTCAGATTTCAAAAGCAGCAAAGCAAGTGCAAGCTTGACAGCAAGCATTCTACAGTTCCTGACCTTTGGAAAATACTGGAAAAGCTATTAAGCAGGGAGAAAAAAATTAAAAATTAATGCATGCCTAGACTGTCTCTACCCTACTGTTTTACAACTTCCCCAGCATACCTCTCCCGTGAGGTGGAGGTGGCTGGCAGGGATAACAGAGGAGAGCTCCTGAGGTCAGCAGTAATAACCTGAGTGGCATGACTAACGTGAGCAGAAACCAGTAAGCCTGGCTCACATACTCACCTTCATCATTGCTAACACCAGATGCCATGCACAGAAGCCATGCTCACCTTCGTCACTGCTAACACCAGTGGGAAGTATTTGCCAAGAAGAATCTGGTCTAGGCAGCAGCAAGGCATGGAGCTGCCACCAGACTCACTTCACTGGAAGAAGCGTATGCAGAGAAACCAGAAATGATGTTTTCTTTTCAATGTCAAAATCATAGGCCAGAGCAAGTTTCTCCAGTTCTTGGCATGTAAACAGTCTCCCACATAAAAAAAATGAGGACATCAGGTATTAAACTGGGGGCTTGCTGAAGGAAAAATTTCAGTGTGGGATGGTACAGGGTTTTCCTCCTTCATCTTGTATAACTAGTGGCCTGGATCTTGCATATTTCTGGCTTTTTGCACTGTGATTTAATGCTACAGTGACTTCAGTCAGAATTAGTAAGACAGCTTGCACACCAAGAAAATATTTAGGCAGTATTTAAAAACAAGTTCTGGGCTTAGGGTTTAGGCATAACTGTGAAAAGAAAATCACAGTATGTAGGCTAGGTGCTTGAAAAAGTTAGTGTGAGATGTTCTAACACCATTCCTGCAAAAACTTTGTGATCATCATGAACTACTTGGTGCAAAAATTCTCAAAACCTAGGTACTTGCAGACCACATGCAGAACCTAGATCTAAGTTATTCAGGCCATTCAGACAAAAAAGCAATTGCTTATGGCACAAAACCAAATAGAGGGTCACTTCCATCTTGTTCTTTTACAGCTAAATCAATTTCATTATATGTACTTAAACTTTTAATTGCTCTTGAGATACCATTTACATTTAACAACTTCCATTTCACATAAAAGCTGTAGCAGTCAATGGAAGAGACAACAGCTCTATGGAGCAGAAGGAGGGAAGACGGTGGCTTACACACAGAGAAAATTTATCATTACCATTATCTCCACAAAACAGGAGAAACAGCAATGAAACTGGAAAAGGAAAAAAAGCAGAAGGGGAAGAGCAAATAATAAGTCAGGTAGGTTACACTACACAGGAAAATGGCTAGGCTGAAACTAGGTCACAGACAGCTGGAATGCTCCAATAGTCAGACTTTTTTTAGATTGCATCAAAAAATTTATATTTCAGCTGCATAAAAGAGAAATCTGTGCTCTCCATTCTATCTGGAGGCCATAACTTTGTTACTGGAATATACTGCTATTGGCAGAACTGGATAAGAGATATGAAATCAAATATTTATTTGCTTGTAAATTCAGGGACACTAAGAACCACTTACACTTAAATGTTCATTTTACCTTTGTGCTTATATTTGTATCTGTGCAAAACTTTTATTTCCCCCAAATTTTCATGGAGTAACATGTGACTCTGCAGTCAGGTTGCTCCTTAAACACATTATAAAAATCACATAACTTTGAAGATCAGCTCAAACACCCCTTAAAGTGATTGCCTGTTGTTTTCAGGTGGAGCAGCCTCAGTCAGGAGACTGGGAGCAACAAATGACAACAAGTTTTGCATTTTGAAACTGTCTCCTCCTACATGTGGTTTCTACAGTGAGACCAGGACACTCTGGATGCTCTTTAAATCCAAGGCATTTTGAAACTGTCTCCTGCTACATGTGGTTTCTACAGTAAGACCAGGACACTCTGGATACTCTTTAAATCCAAGCCTTTGCCTATAGGCTTGGTGGAATTAGTGTAATGCTATGGCACAATACAATTCTTAGTACAATTGCTCCATATTATACTTTTTCCTAAACTACAGGTTTATTTTCAAGGTTTAAACATTCTCCTTTTAAACTGGAAGATTTAAAATAGGTATCAATACTGTAGATATATTAGCTATTACTCTATTATTAAGTCTATCTATCTATCTATCTACATATACCTGTTCTCAGAAGGTCAGGACACCTCTGGACAGCACACACATAGCCTGCCTCCAAATTTTAAAGTCTACTCCAAAGCAGATTCCTCCTGGGATAGATTTAATCCTGTAAAGAGTAATAACAACATGCTATCCACGCTCACAAGGTGATCTTAGGACCCCAGATCTAAAAAGTCATTCACCAGTAATTTGCTAGGGAAAGAGAAAATGGTGTTCTCACACCCTGTGACCTTCCTTCCCACACCACCCAGGGAAACAGGGGCACCAATACGCAACTGCTAAGGGCTGGCACATGTGGATTTCACCACATGCCTATGACAACAGTTTACATGGATTAGATGGCTTCAATCACTTCTCTTTTTGAAATGCGAATACATCTTGAAATTACCTAGGAAGCGGTACTGCCTGTGTATCCAAGCTCCCTGATCAGAAGAGAAAAAAGTTGCTTTATTCAGGTTTGAAGCATGGTCTTCCCCTGCAAGTTCTCATTCCCTTCTCCCCCTCACCTTTTGCAGTGGCTAGATGACTAATGCCAGTTGTATTTGCCATGCTGTAGGTCACAGCCCAACTGGGCAGGCTGGCAGCACTGACCAGATAGGTATGGTATGTCCAGGTTTCCCAAACATGGGTGTTCCTACTGCATGGTCACACAAACTGAGTACAAATAGTAGGCCAAATAATTAAATAGCAAGCTCGTATTTGGTGCTTTTCATCTGTACACTCCAAACAAATTAAAAGAGAAGCAGTGTGTTATTACTATGATTGCTGTTTGCTGTATGGGGAAACTGAGGCACAGAGAGATGAATTTCCCTATTAGGTTTACCTAGTGGGTTGAAACAAAGCTTGGGAGGGGACCTGTTAGCACAAGTTTGAACCTAAATAGCAAAGAAAATGAAGCTATTATCTGCATTCCATCAACTGCTGTACCATATGGTTAGACGTGGGCATGAGTCCAAGCAAAGCACCCAAATGACTTCTTCAGCTCTAATGCAACAAACAAAACCCAAAACTTACATCCACATAGTAATCAGTGTAATCCCTTAAGCTTTGCCTGAGTTTCTGCTGACACCACATTATGAGGATATATGCTGAAAATTTAATGAAGCATAAACCCAGCAGATGAGTACTGTCTCTAACACTACATATACCTGATCCCATCTTCCCAAAGCTCTCAGCTTCCAAGAGGGTTTTTTTCCTTTGACTATAGGCTCTTTCCATTCCTAGTAAGATGGTACTATACAGTATACTTTAACAAAGCATTTGCCAAGGGCACCTCGGTTCCTGATTACATCTCCAGCACGTGTCAGGAAGATACTGCACACACTAATTACTCTTTATCTGTATCAGAGATTCTGAGATTTAATAAGAGTCTGAGACACAAGAATGAGCAAGTCTTCTGTTATTAAATATTGTACAGTTTATCAAATAGAAGAAAAAGGAAATGAAAACCAGATATAAATGGCCTTTGTTTCCTTTAAAAACTGCTTTGTTCTGCTGCCCCACTGCTTGAAGTAGGTGAACTCATGTACACCAAGAAATGAGGAAAATTAACCAGGAGATGGAGGGCAGGAGAGGGAAGCCTTTACATGGGTGTCCTGTGCTGATGGGCTGGATATGCAGAGATTTTTTGTATGTTTAAAATTACATTTTCTTGGGCTTCTGCCCTCAAATCTTGAATCAAGCAATCCTGGATTGCAAGTTCTGCCCTCGAAGACCTGCCAGAGGGCCTCCAAGGAGAAGCAGGGAGAAGACAAAAGGACATACCATGATTGCTTCACTGACTCTGAAATCAGACAAGCCTGCCCAGACTAGAGTGAATGTAGGAACACTACTTCATGTCTCACATCCAGGGGCCTCTTCTCCTCTGTATTTTAAGGGCTGGGGCATTTTACCCAAGAAACAAGTGGTGACAATGTTCACCATGCATCCAGGGGTAGAAAAATCAGGTACACTGACAAAAGGCTCTTTCTCCATGAAAGCTTACTTTTTATGTCTTCCATAAATTTGCAGACACCTTGCAAGTAATTTCTGAGGTAGTTGGGTTTTTTTCCATTTCTTACAAAGATCAGCATAAGAATTTAACTTCACTGACAGGCAATGTCACACTAGGGATAAGTTCACCAGAGCTGTTAAAAAATATTTCAGTACCAGGTTAGGATGCTGTTTATTTCCTAGGCTAGACTAAAATGTGAAAGCACCCTTATGTAGAAAGGTATCCACCCACCTTAGACCAGGAGGGCAAGACAAGGGGAACTAAGGAGAACAATAAAATCAGAGCAGTTGTGTCAAGGCTGGGCATTGACAGGGGGCTGGACGTGCTACAGAAGTGGCATCTCCACCCAAAGGTATGAAAGTATCCAGTGGAGGCAACCACTGGGGGTATTTCAATATAGCAAAAGTAAGGCCAGCCAACCCAGAAAGACACTGCAGACACACAAGCAAGCCCTTCTTCAGCAGCTTGATGGGCAAGGGTAACGTGGGGAACAATACCTGGCAGATAGGGAGACAATGAGGTAGAGCCTGGAGCAGCTGAAGGAGTTGTGCCAAGGGGCAGCGACAGTGAGTGTCCAGTGCCGGTGAGCCAATGGATGCACAGGCTAAAGACCTGGGGGAGACAGGGACATGGTATATGTACACGTGTGTGTGTGCCTGTGTCAGGTGAGCTGGCAGGAAAAGAGGTCTCAGTGATGATGGCAGGAGGTAATTACAGGCTGCAAAGGTTGGAGCTCGTAAAAACGGAATTAGATTTCCTCGAAAGTTTGTAGCCGCAGATTTTGCATGTAGTCTGGACGCAAGGGATGTGGAAGAGACTGAACAACTACTCACTGTGTGTCCAAAAGGGATAGGGCAGGCAAAAATTGTGAAGGGATTAAGAAGAGGTGTTTGGGAGGAAGGGTAAGGAAATGGCTCATACCACAGTAAGCTATTGAGAGGAGCATCAAGAGAAAGGCAATAAAAGGCTAAGTGGGAAGAAATGAACAAGGGAGTGCAGGTGAGCAATATGTAAAGGGTAGCCAAGGCCATGGAACAGGCTGGTGTACAGCAGGCAAGGGACTGGACTGGTGAGAGCCAACAGGAATCTGCAGGACAGCCCAGAAAAGGGGCAGGGAGGGCCAGCAGGACACATGGAGAGGTCAGGATCAGGGAATAAGGAAGGAGGTGAGTTGAAAGCAATGCAGTCAAATACGGGTGGCAAAAGGTCACAGTGGCCTGGCCAAGAAAGGGTGTTGAGACAGAAGAGATGTGAAGACAAATCAAAGTTCAAGGAGAAAAGTTTCCTCATGCACAGCAGAAAGACTGTAGGGAAAAGAGAGGATAAAGCCCAGAACTTTCATGTATCATTAATATCAGAACCCCAAACAGACATAACCCACAGGCATAAGTCAGGAGTTTGTACAGGTGTTTTACCTTCTGCCTGAGCCTGAAATACTTCAGACCAAACATACGCATTTTACAGGGTACAATTAAACTCTGCTCTCCTTCCCACCCCTCTGCAGAGGAAAACCAAAGCCTGCCAAGATCCCTTTTGCTTCATCATTTCCTTTCTTACTGCACCACTAAACTAAACCAGCACAGTAACAAGATTCAGAGAGATCCGTGTTTATTTCCCTTTACTGTGCAGGGTGCAGTCCAGCCAGAACAACGATGACAATTATTTCCTACAATTATTACCACATTTCACACCCTTTCCTCTGGGTTATGAGAAGCAGCACCCTTTCCTCAACAACACCTACAGTGGGCTTCCTTCCTCACCAGAAACCTGCTGATGGCCTCACCTTTATGCGTTTTTCACTGTCTGCTCCCGCTCCATAAAGAAATAGAGTTTCATTTTCTACCAGAAACAACTCAGTCCTCAATTCCATCAGAAGAAAAGAATTTCCTTGGCACTTGTTAAAATAATTTTTAAAACAATTAAAAAATCTCATTTACACAATTATTGCCTCATTCAGAAGCAAAATTTGGTTCTGTAAACCGTCACTAATTTCTGGCACAAGGCCCTATCTGGCCCATCACAAGTAACACAAGGCTGTCTGTTTTCCTGCACAGGGGACTGTTCTGCATGTCCTCTGCAAGGACTGCTTTGGTTTATCTTCCTCATCACTACTGGATGCTACAACACCATTCCCTTGATGACACTACCAGTTACTTTGAAAGGGGTGGTCATTTTACCCCTACAAACAAACTCCATCACTCCAAATGCACTAATTTAGACAGAAGGGATTTGCCTATCTCTTGGTGCAATTCTGAACCGGCTTAGTTGCAGATCCTCCACGGGTATACAAACAGTGAGCCAGAAAGCACCAGTCATTTTCAAGAGCTCTCCATCAACATCCCTGCCAAATTCACTCCAAAGGAATGCCATAACAGTAGAAGAACATGCAACAAGGTCTTCAACTTTATTTTCATTTTGTAGATGGAAAGGATTGAAACAAAAACATGGTTTGTTTTCCTGAAGCCTGAAGAGTCAATCACAACTCACAAGGAAAAATATGGTCTGTGTGAGAGTCTAAAACAAAATACTTTAAATCAAATAGCCATGCTTTGCAGATGACATTTAAATTCCATGCACCTTGTCACCTCTCTGTATGGGAAAGCAAATAATTTTATAGGAGAAAAATGCTTTATCTCATTTTATCACACTTCATCTGTGCATTAATGGGAGTGATTTGAGGAGAATTTGCAGAAGCTTGCACCAAGGAACAAGAAGCCTCTTCAAATAACAGTGCAAAATGAATGTTTCAGAACCAGAAATCTCCCTTTTCAGTACAAAGGTAGTCTGATAGCTAGAAGACACTTAGAGGCACATCTTTGCCAGATACTTCCCATCCACAGGCCCAAACACATCCTGCCTTGGATCCAGCTTCAGCTTCCTGACCCACCTCCTCTTCCTCCTTTCCTGGTAACACTCTTTTAATAAGAACTGAGATAAAATAGCTAAATGGCCACTAGCAGGCTAATAAGCACAAGACACCTACATGCCTTATTTCAGAAGATTACATCAAACATTCCTTGTCGAGCTGAAACTGCTCACAGGACTGTGGGATCAGCACTTAAAACACAATATGTGTATTTTGCAGGAGAAGTAAGGTCCTGTATCATCTTTAAACAAGGTCATGGGAGAAAAATACAACTATTTCTTAGCCTTCTTTACCTGTCAGGTAGGTTCAAAACACAGCCCAGCTTGACAGCAGCACAACCACCCTGCAGTCTTCACTGGGATAATTACACCCATAATAGCTGACCCTCTGTTCTGCACTGCATCAAAGGGGTTTACCTTTTGTAACATAAACCCAAGAAATAGCTTAGAGCAAAATGAGTTAGGCTTTACCAGTCATCCAGCAAGACACACATACCTTCACTTCCACAAGGTGACTAATAAGCTGGACAAAGCCATTACAGAATCACAGAATCAATTAGGTTGGAAAAGACCTCCAAGATCAAGTCCAACCTATGAGAGAAGCAAGAAAGAGAGTGAAACCAGTACATTTATGTAGTCCAATGCAAGTGAAGATGCAGGCTGGAGTGCTGCTTTGTAATAAAGTTTAACCATAGCAAAGATAAAGACCTGATTTTACAACATTCTGCCGCTATTTTAGAAGCAGAGAGCAAGTACCATAATACCAACAGAACACCACAGGGATAAATTCACAAAAATATGCAGCAAAGTGACCTCACACAATGGCAAAGAAACCCACTGGATTCCACACTCATACATCTTACCTCATCTGGGCTTTTAAATGGGGAAGAATAGTTTGGAAGAAGAGAAGAATGGGAATCCAAAATGCAGTGATAAAACTCACCTCCTCAAGAAGCCACTCTTGACTACTCTGTTCACATTTTGATCAGTAAATACTCTATATCCAATTTCACATGATGCTTACAGATTACTTCTAAGTCTTCCGGACAGAGAATCTTTTTGACATCCTGCTTACACAAAAGTCAAAGCCCTGAAACTCCAGCCACATTTAGGACATACTGCCAAGCACCACAGCACAATATACACATGCACATGTACAAGACCCACAGGATGACTTACATTGGATTTCCTCTCAGAATGAATCTATAACCCAATTGTTCTCTTCACTTCTACTTTTTCTGTAAAATTTCTTTCTTTTTATTCTCTCTTCCCTCTGTTCTCCATAAGACTAACACCAGCTATAACCCATACAGTGATGATGTCTCTTGGCCATCAATCTGGTTGAAGCTCTGATATTAGCATTTGTTTCTGAGAGTTCTAGTTTTCTTAAGCTTGAAGATTAGATTCATGGTCTTGACTGCAGTTGCAGCATAAATCCTCCTTAATATACAATCTTACTTTGTGTTTGCAGGTATCAGTGCAATAAATGTTTTGTCAACAATCTGTTTGGTGCACTGCCCAGCAGACTGAAGCATAAGGGAGTGATTATCCCAAAGCATCCACGGGATTTAAAGATTTCTCCTAGGATCTAGCATTTCACAAGGTACCTTGCCACTGTAGCACTTGGTCTGGCTGAGCCACACTAGCAGGTATAAATAAATATTTTTAGGAAAATATTCAGTAATGCTGAAAACCACTGCAGCAAGGAAAAACTACTGCAAATGAGCAAACATTCCAAAATTTCTTCGTTCTCCTCAGTCTGCGACACCAACATTGGCAAGCCTTGTTCCTAAAGCTGTTATCAGTCTGTCTTGCACACAAGCACAGTGACTAAGAGTGCAGCCCCTAACATGCTCAGCTTCCCCGTTGTTGTTTAAATTTATGGGGGGCTCCCGGGGAGGGTTCTCCGGAGACCCCCGGGGTCCTGGGGGGTCGTGGTGTTCCCGCGCTGGCAGGCAAAGAGACTTCAGACGCCGGTGGGGTGCTGATGAGGTGAGGGTTTATTCACTGAGGGACAGGGGAAGGGAAGGGGGGAAGGGGAAGGGGAGGAGGGAACGTCCGGAGGCCTCCAGGGGAAGGGGAGCAAAGAGGCCGAGCCTTCTGCCTTAGCATTCTTATCACAGAGGTTCAAAGGGGCGCGGTAACATTCTCCAGCCAATGAGGTTACAGACACAGGATACTGCAGGGAGGATACAGACTGGGGATAAACCATACATTTTCCAGGGGTGAGCTAGAGCAAACCATTTCCATAAAATGCAATCCCACACTTCCCCTCTCACTACCCTAACAAATTGCCAACACCCAACATGGGCTGGACCTTGCTCCTCAATCTGTGGAAGTGAGTCCTTCCTCTGTCTCCACCATACCTGGCATTTTCAGGCATGCATGGCTCAGCTGTTTGTTTTCTCTAGGGCTGGCAAAGCAAAGCAATTTTTGGGGATACTCCATTATAGGTTGTGTCTGCTCTAGGAAAGTCCCAGGAGCACACTGACAAGCTCTTGCTTCAGCTCAGTGCATCCTGTTCAACCAGTCCTTGAGCAGATTTGGGCAGAGGAAGATTTCCAAGTAACTGCTTCTCAAACTATCACATGAGATGGCATAAGAAAGGCCTCTCTCAAGTGAGAATTTTGCTGCTTGGAAATACATTACTTAGAGAGAGTCCAGCTACTTCTGTCCTTCCTACTACGTGTTGCATACAGCGTCATACAATAAGCCAAAATTGGGCAGTCATTCTTACTGGCTGACTCAGTCTTAAAGAGTGACACCAACAGAAAAAAAGCCCTCTATGACTGTTTCATGCTATGTCATTTGCCATGCTGAATTGTTCCAGCAGGAAATTTTTTTAAAAAACAAAACAAACCTCACCAAACAACAACAACAATAAATCCTAAGTAGCTATCAGAAATGAGCAAAAATCCTAAATGAGACCCTGTGTGAGATCCTGTATTCCACAGAAGTTCAGCAAGTATACTTTTAATTGTCAAATAGTTTCACATCACACAGGTAGCAATAAAGTGTTTTTTTCTTGTATTGGAGGTGTTAATGAACTGCTATCCTTGTCTTGCTCATGCTATTCAACAGGTGTGACAAAAGTATTCTTTGCACTTCCCTAGATTTGCATGTTACTCCAAATATTTGTACCTCATAGTCATGCTATAGAAAATATTCACATGAGTAAATAACAGTCATTTTAAGTATCCCTATGAAGAGGCATTTCATTTCCTCTTCTGGCATTTGAAGAGATCAGGACCCAAAAACCACTAATGTGCTGAACTCAGTTTGTTCCAAGCTCAGCATTTTTAAATAAAACAGCCCATTTCGAAATCAATACTGTAGCAAATATCTCCTTTTGTAAGGAGCCCCTGACTCCAAGAACCCCTGGCTCCATGTAGGTCCTTACAACCCTATAATGAGCTCCCGGGAGGTCCCCAGGTTTTTCTTTCAGCAACGGGGGCAAATTCCTTAAACTCACTTTTCTAGTCCTTGAAGCAAATTACCAGACGAAGAAAATGATGCGTCTGTAAAAGTAGAAGGAAGATCGTATAATAGGCGGCATACCAGTGCACTGACCCCCTTCAACCCACAATGGGAACTCAAACCAGCATTTCCAGGCTGGCATCTTCTGCTCCATGCACCCGTGCTTTGGTTTTCATCGAGGAGGGGCCCCTGAATCCTGTGCCCACTGCCCAGCTCTGATCCAAGTCAACTCGCACGGCTCTGAGACCAGGTGCTTCCCCTGGCCCTTGAGACTCGCTGGCCACTGGCACAACACAGAGCAGAAAAGGGAGCATCTCCACACACAGCTCCCGTGAACTCTGCTGGGAGCCACCTGTGGCTACAAAAGCTCCAAATTAGTCACAAGGGGAGCTAGGAATGGTCTGGCAGCACACAAAGAAGTTCTAGTGTATGCCAAATTTTTCTTCTGTGACTGTATCCATTTGCTTTTGAAGAGAAATGTTTCAGGTTTGGGGAGAGAAAGGCTGTTCTGTTGTTTGGGTTTTTTACAAGAAATCTTTCATGTAAGATATGGAAGATACAAAACATCTAAGACATTGTTTATTCATTGTTTTATTATGTTTTCTGAAAATACACCTCTTTTGTTTGTTTCAGATTTACTTCCTAAAATTTAATTTGATGCTCCCAAATCCTTACATCAGGGGAAAAAACAAACAAACAAACAGGAAAACATAATTGCTCAATTCATTTTCTCCCAGGATTCATAATTCAGTCAGCTTCCACAATATGGCTGCTACAAGCAACAATGATTCTCCAAATCTCTAAAATAACTGTCCTTACATCCTTTCTTGTTTTCTGGCTTTTCTTAGTTGGTATTCTACCACCTTCCATTTTATTACTTATTTCTTAAACCATCAGTTTGCCGGAAAAAAACTTCTAAGTATACATCAAGTTCTAACCAAACCGGCAAAACACTAAGTTTCAAAAATCAAAGAGGAAGCTTAAGTTCCTGCCTTTGTTCTATTTATTTCTATTCCATTTATCTTTTTGTTATCAACTTGAGTATGTTCTCAAATATTTTCCTATTCTTTAGACATAAAATGTCTAAGTACTTTGCTGCCTAAAAAAGGCTGAGCAAAAACCTTTGGTCCTGTTGTCTGGTCAGCCAGAATAAATACTAGAACTCCTCAGTGGAAAAGCTGTGACCTTCAAAGAAAAAAATAAACCTAACTGTAGTTATGAAGGTGATTCGCACACTTGCCTTTAAATATACCCTAACAAACATGTTCTTAAAAGGAAAGAAGACATTTTAATTGCGTTTGTTGTGCATCTGCATTCTCAGCATTGTCCAGTCGTCAGCATGAACTTCTGGTCACGAGTGCCAGGAGTGTGGGTGCCCAGGCCACCACCACAAACAATAACAGACAATCTGACATCCAACACAAACATGGAACAGGTAAGGAAGTTATTTAAATGAGTGGCAAGTGGACTGAAAGAAGGAAATAGAAACTGCATCAATAATAATCCTTTTAACACAATATCTATATTTCACCTCCTTGTTTATAATGCACAGTAATAAATTTTGCAAATTTCCAAAGAAACAGAATGAAACTTTTACTTTCAAGAAGTCAGGAGCTAACAGTGTGAGATATCTTGCCCATACACTGCTAGCTAGTCAGAAAAAAAAAAAAAAGTGTCATCTAATGAAAACAAAACACAGACTCCTATCTAATAAATTCAGGCATGCCCTTACCAATGTATTAGTCAGACAGGCAGCTCTGAATTCTACATTTAGAAATGTAGAAAATCCTGTATATATTTGCCTGGGCTTGCAAATGCCACTATATCACATTTCTAGCAATGCTTTGGACAGTGTATTTTGTATGAGATGCACCATCAGAAAGGGTTTATAATCTTGCTCAGTTGGCAGCAAACTTTGCTTGCACATATAAACTTCTCAATTGTTTAACTATAAAACAGAGTAACTAGGACACATGAACAGAGAATTCCTTGATTTTGTTCCACTGTCCCTTCTACACCACAAAGAAAGCTACAGTGCTTTTTGTGTAAAAGATAATAGAAAACTGAGGAAATGGATATTACAGAAAGAATCAGACAAAGTGCAAAATCTACGTTTCATATATTCTTTTTCTCCTGTGTTCCTCTTAGCTTGAGGCATCTCTGTTTCTCATTTCACTAAAAATACCTTCTACTATCAGTAGGAAATTCCCACTGGTGGAAATAAAAGTTGGATCTTTCGTGTAAGACAGGATGGGAAGGTCTATAGTTTCTGAGCCTGCCTCTTCCAATTACCCACCAGGGTTTAAGGGACAGCTTCTAAAAGCACAAGGGTCACCCACCTACTTTGCTGCTTCTTTTACCAAGGCCCTTTTCAGTTCTGCTGTGGTGCCAATACCCAAATCCACTGACCAGGCACACTGAACACAGCCAGTCTCACCAGGAGCAGATTAATAGATCTGTTGTATTAGAAATTCTAGCAGATTAGCCAAAATGGTCACAAACTTGGTATGTTCTCTGTGGGTTTACTGACATGCAAAAATATATATCTAGGGTATGAAAAATATGAATGGCCAACGTGTCCTCTCTCCCCTCTATTCTGAGACCAACTTCAAGGCCTGCAGCCTCTATTAAAGTGCTTTCTGCTACAACTGAGGTAAGAATAAAGTACGGAGATAAGAAGGAAATGTTGTCTAAGAGTACTTTGAGAGTCTAAACTCTGATGAAAAACATGATTTAATGAGCTGAGTAAAATGACTGCAGTTGTACAGGGAGCCGGTCAACTGCAGACAGAAAAGTCACAAAAGAAGTGGAAAAATGAGGTTATGAGAGGGAGAAAAAGCACTTGATGATATGTCTTCCATAATTTCCGGTCACCACGTCATTACAACCTAACTTCTCAGCATTTAAAATTAAAGGGCAGGGTTACTGGACATTTCAAAAGATCTATCAAGATAACCTAAAGCAGCTAGTGCTGGGACTTTAAAAAAAAGTTTAAACCATGGATTAAGTGGTTTAAAAAAAAAAAAAAAGAAAAAAAAAAAGAAAAAAAAAAAAGAAAAAAGGCTTTCCCAAAACAAGCAGGGTAAGAAAAGCTCCTATAAAAAGCTACTGGCAACTATAGGTCTGTCAATCACCTCAAGGATCTGTCAAAACACAGAAATATATCTGAGGCAGGCTGGGGAAGGAGGAGTTACACTTTTTTTTTTTAGGCAAACACATTTCAACTAAAGGCAACAGCTGCCTAATCTTGTTCAGAGCTGTGCATTCAAAAAGGTATTCCATTTGCCTCCAGAAATCCAGTGTCCAAACAGTGTGGGTGGAAGAGACAGCCAGACGGCCCTGGGTGCTCCCGGGTCCCCATTACACAAAGCAACTGGAGGCAGAAAGACCAGGGGAACCTGTTAGGCAGGGGCCAAGGTTCCAAAGGACCTGTCCACAGCAAAATACATGGGAATTGGGGAAACCACCCACAAGATCCACCAGAACTGCTGTGAGCTGCTGCTGCCTTCAGTGGGGCATTACAGGTTAGACAATGGGAACAATTTACCCAATGTCAGGGCTGTAAGCAGGAGGTCAGACCAGAGACCCATGGAGGTCTCTTCCTACAAAAATTACCTTGTGATTCCACACAGATTTGTCTGAAGACTATAATCCAGTGAAGATAAGGCAGCAAGTCCACAGTAATTTAGCCTGAACTCTCTTTTCCTGTCTCTCCACTCCAGGTTAGGTTTTTGCCTTTGAGATGGCTCAGTGCTCCCGTGTCAGAGCAAAGGCTGCGTGACCTCCTTGGTGCTGACCTACACCAGCTCAAATCACTGCGGCAGTGCAGCTACAGGGGAAGTTCAGTTCCTGCCAAGTATAAGGAGGGCTACAGTACTGCAGTCAAACATCTGGGAACGGACCTGTGCCTTACTCAATGAAGTGTGAACAGAAAGAAAAAAGGCAAGTTAGGGACAGTACTGGCACAGATTGACTCAAGCACTTCCCACACCTACCCCAGTACGTCCCAGTTTGTTTTCTCAGCCCCATTTTTCCAACACTGTTTAGCATCATGCCTTGCCTTAACCATCTCACGTTTTTAAGTATCAAAAACATGCCTTTTACAAAACACATGGTCTGACTTCAAAGCATAGTATCACCATATCCATTCCAAGAGCCAACTTTTGAAGGCTCAGCCCCAGCTAGCACCAAATGCAGCCAGTGAAATTTCTGGAGCCATCAGAAGAGACGAGATGTCTCCAGAGAAGCTGGATTTTGTAGAAGCAGGCAGAGCAGAGCCAACAGAAGAACGATGATGCTGCAAGCAGTGAGGCAGGTAGGCTGAGACGGGACAGGCTGTTCAAGGCACTTTATCAGATGGTGTGATCCTGGCACAAAGCCATTGCTGGAGAAGATAACAAGAGCTTACATGCTGGCATGAGCTTTTAAGTAGAGAGATAGCATTGAGAAAAGGTCAGTCATGGATAAAGGCAAAAGCCACACTTGCTAAGTTCACAGAAAAAGAAATTCAAAAGGCAGGAAGCAAAAAGCCCTGAGGAATTCACTGCAATAGCTCAGTTTGCAAAGGAGAGTTACTGTATCCCAGCACTGCAGTCTAGATAAGCCCGAGCTGGCTTTAATCTAGGAACTCAAGTCTCTTACTGCAGCAGCTCATCACAGGCTCCCTGAGCAGCAAGGGGAGTTAGATGCTGCTGAAAACCATAATTATTGCTGGAGTTGAAGAATGCAAACCACACCTGAGCTGGCTACTTCAAAACTAACTCAGATATATTTATGTTCGGCTGAAACACATGCAGGAAAAACCAAGGAGCCCAAGGCTGAAAGAAACCTTAGTTGTCTTGAAGAAGCATTGAGACCTGTGGTTTCAGGAAGGGAAAAGAAAGATACCCCACAAGATACCACTTCTCTTTCCACCTCTGCTTTTCCAGGACAAGAGTAGGTCACTACCACAGATGTACTTCTGGGCATTGCCACGGAAATGAGAGACCCGACCGACAAACCTTAAAAGGATGGCACTGACAAACCTGCTTCAGTAGAAGATGCAGAGATGCCTTGAGGGGCAAATTTCATCTTCTCTTACCACAATTAGGAAAGAACAAGCCTGCAAGAAGACAATTACAGTACTAAAAGCTACAGGTACTGTCACACAAGAATCACTATCTTTCAGATTATGAAAAGAAACACCATATAAACCATGAGAGGCTCCAGTTCCCTTCTGTGCAGTCACAGGTAGTGTTTACATGTCGTGTACCAAGACCACAGACCGGGACAGTATGACACATCTCCTCTTTCACCTATTGACCCATTGGGCCCTGCTCTCATTTTATTAGTTAACAACTGAGGCAAATAAAGCAAGGATAGCCATTTATGAACTGTTACACATTTATGGCTCCAGATTGAAGCCAAACATATATCTAAGTATCTGCAATTGCAAACTCACCACAGCTCTACTAAAGCCTTAAAGACTTATGCATGCAACTCATTCATGGAGCAGACTGAGGACTGCCACAAAAAGTAATTACTATTGCCCAAGTGGTGAGAAAACAGGTAAAGCAAATCCAGGCAGGTTTTGAGCAAGAATTCTTTGCCTGGCTGCCTATTTACAGATTACCTCTCATTCAAGAGTAACCTCATAAGTGTGTATTATTATATAAGGTTTTGCACTGTGAGAGCACCTAATGACTTTAGCCCCAGCTCAGCACTGCAGTGCCCAGCACATCAATGTGACAGAGCCACCAAGTTCTCTGTCCCAAAAGACTTGTGCTCTCAAACACAAGGCAAGGAACAATGCTTGGACTGAGCTTTCCAGCCTGCAGTCATCAAACTCCCAGCCATCTCTGCTGCTCCAAAACTTACCACCACAGGTATCCTTGAAGACAATGAGGAAAATGTGCAGAGGCTGAGGGTAACTGTCATAAATAATAAATTGTGAAGTATTTGAAGGGAAAGTTTGGTAACTCTGCAGCATTCTGGTAGGGGAGCACAAGCTTCAGCTGTGTAGTTTACCTACACATTGAGGTGTAAAATGCTGGGGTTGGTGAGGTCAGGAGTTTTCAACTTGGAGTCTGCGGGCCCCCAAGGGATTTGTACTCTTTTCCAAACAGTCCACAAAAAGATGAAAATGAAAAGCACCGCTTACATCTGTTGTATTTTCACTGGAAACTCAGCAACTTGCGAACTAAAGAAAGGTGAGGATAATCACACTAGTGGATTGTTACTCACCAGGACAGGAAGCAGCATAAATGGCCCAAATGGGTATGCAAGCCAACAAGCAAAAGTGCTCCCAGCACAAAAAGAAGGGAAAAATTGAAATAACTCATCCCAGTTGTTAAATATTGCCCTAAGTAGTGGGAAAAGTTCTGTCAAAATTATTTCCTTTTTACCCCAGTCACTCATCACAAAAATCAACACTGAAGACTGTAGCTGACTTTTCTTCCATCTCACCAGATGATTGGTGTCTAGTGGTTCCCAACAGACAGGATATGTTTCAGCCTTTCTCTCAACACAAACATTGAAGAGACTGGAAAGATATCACTGGGATTAATTTAAGTAACCACTGAATCCTGAAGCCAAATTATTATCTGAGCAGAAAAACTGAAAAGACTCATATGCTGGCACACAGATGAATCTACTTTCCCCCTTTAAGAACAAATATGTCACTGAATGAAACTAGTTATTGACAGAGAAAAGCAGAACAATGATAGATGTAGTGATTCTGACACTAAAACATTTTACAGTCATACTGCACTTGAAAGGCAGCCAAGAAGCAAGTCCCTACAGACCTTCCAACAGCTATTTGGCATCAGCTTCACTGAGGAGCTCTATCCATACACCTCTAGCAAAGACAAACGATAGAAAAATACCTTGGAAACAAAACCAAAAACCTTGAATTAATAAGAAATCTATAAGCTAAAGGCTACAAGCTACTGCCATAAATAAAAAATGACATGATAGCCATTAATTCCTACCCAAGGAAAGAAATCAAAATGATTGTAGGTCAAGTTGCCTACTTTATATGACTTTATCTCTATTGACAGAAATTAGTTAAGACTTCCTCTTCACACTTTTGTTGAAGCATTAATTAATACTTCTTTATATTTTCCCAAAGTCATCTACAAAAGCTGGGCAAGCTCTTCTGCTCTTTATTTCTCAGAGTACAATATACATCAAAATAAAAATGCAAAGAATATTAGTCTTAGATTCCTAAGCATAATTCTCAAAGGACTCCTGGTTTAGACACAGATGACCCACTCTGGGATTAACCAGGAAGAGAGTCCTCTGGCAAATGTCTTACCAACAGTCATGCAAATGCAAGAATATATGATGTGCCTATATTCAAAAATGTGAGTCCTCCCACCAGACTGAAACTTAACTTACTATAACCACATGTGGGTATCTGTACCTTGTTGAATAAAGACCACTCAAAATAATGGAAAACTTCTGTTCGTAGAGCACTTAAAACACTATATACACCCTCACACATATGTCTATATCAAGCAAGTCCAGCTGAAAACTGCCCTGATCTTCCAGCAGGGAATACTTAAGCACACAATATTTCTTTGAGAAATGTTGCAAAGCTTCATGGCCCTATAAGTCCTATGTTCTTCTATCCCCATGTTGCAGACACGTCCCAATCTCCTTAAAGATGGAGATATCATGTAGCTGGACCACCTAAGAAAATGAATTAAGTGCAATTAAAATCTCAGCTTTTCATAAAAACAGACCTGACACCTATCAACCTTGCCTCCTGACCATATGAAGCACTATGTCCAAGTCACGTGTTCATTTCACTAAAAGGCTGGCTGGCTTCCCTTCTCTTCTGGTCTCCCACTCTTTACAGACTTCCATGTTCATAAAGGAGGATTCCCTACAAGGCTGACATCTGCTCTGAAGACAAATGTTTGAAAAAAACCTTTTTTTTCTAGAACATCTAAGATTGCAGAGATTTGGAATTATTTTTCTTCTCCCTGTTTTTGTCAACTCTTTAGCACTTTGTGACTTTTCTTCTCTGCAGCTTCTCACAAAACTATAATTTCTCCCTCAAGCTGCTTTGGATTTTTCAATCAGTAACACCAATAAGATATTTCTTTCTAGCCAATAGGATAATTGTGATAAACCAGCAATGATGGCAGCAAAGTCTAGTGTCCTCAAAGCTTTTTCCCTCCCCACTTCAGGGACAGTGGATGAATGTGCTCCCTTTAAATTCTTTTTTCTATGATTAAACCAGGGAAAGAATTCCTTCCCCATTTTATATTTTCAGTAACCCCTTCTGCTAATAATTACTACTGTGTTAGATACTATATTTGCTTTAAAATAGATCTTAAAATCCTGGTTTTCAACTGGTTAAACCACCTTGTGAGCATGTGACTAATTAGGACATCCCTATAGCCCAGGTGAGCTGCTGACTTCCCACAGCTGAACCAGGGCCACTCAGGTGATATCAGGCACCTGTAAACATCTGTTCAGGTTCATTCAGCTGTCCATAATTTTCTCCTTCTTTGAGCCATATAAGCACAGAGTAAGGGGCAGTCCACCAGGACCCTTTCCTCTACTCTCCTTCCTGGTGCTGAGGATGCTTCACCCTCTGCTTTGTGCTCTCAAGATTGCCCACATCAGCCTGGACCACCCCACTGGACAGGGACTACTTGCAAAGCCTTACCAGGAGGAGCAGGCACACCAGTCAACCATCCCACCAAGTGGATGGCAATCTTCACATGGGTGCTGACCTGCTCCTGACTTCACAAGCCAGAGCATCTCAACAGCATCCTCAGATTTAGCAATGTTACATGTTTCCCTGAGCAGAGACATGGAGACAAAGGAGGCCCTTCAGGGAAACCCAAAGAAAACACTCGGCTTTCTCTTAATGCCAGCTATTGTTATTTCATCTGTCAGTGAAAAGGGAACTTGTTTGGGCAGTAGCCCTGCAATATGCACAAGCAGGAGAGCAAATATTTAATGCTGGTCTGCCAGAGTGGGAATCAAAGGCATGGTTCAATTCCACACATGCTGAAGAGTGGCTGGAAGGCTCAAGGGCAGACTAAGGACTACTGGCACCCAAAAATCACATGGTGAACCCTTTGAATAAAACACTTTCCCTTAAAAAAACAGAAAAAAACCCCAACCCAACCCTCCCAAAAAAATCTAACCCCCACCCCTAAAACTATAAAAAAGCCCCACCAAACATACAGAAGTTCACTGTAGCATCACATGGAGCTTATAGGACTTCAGTTACTTCTTTAGAATTCAAACACAGTAAATTAACAGGCAATGAAAAACCTTATTTATGTCAAACTGATCTCTTTGCAAAGGGACATAAATAATAAACTGTATGTACTGTTACTGGCATAGTTTCAGTACTCTGTAACCTCTTGCACCCAAGGATACTGTTAACACAAGGTAAGTAGACATGACATATTTATTAGGCCATTAAGCCTTTCTCCCAACAACTTGGAGAAAGGCTGATGCATCTAGAAATTTATTTCTTCCATATTTTTTGCATGTAGAAAGATATTCAGAGATATTACGACCAAAGTGGAAAGTACAACTGTAATCTGAAAAAGTGAATATTAATTTTTCTTTTTTAGCTAAAAGTTTTGCTAGACCTGTGATAGGGCTTTTTTAAAGAACAAAAAAAAAGTTTCCTTTTTTAGCAAAGAAATACTCATTTTTCAGCCCCTCAGTAATACCTAAGACTCTGCTGCTAAATCTCAAATACACTTACAGCACCCAGCTTGTTCTAATGCTAATAATACATTGCAAGTTTTACAGCTCCAGTGAAAACATGGTCCTTGTAGTTCTGCTCCTTCCCAGGAGCCTCTGAACACTCTTGCAGCACATGCAACTGCAAGGCAGCAGATAAGCAAGAGTAACTGGAGCTGCAGTTATGATGGGGATGGACACACCAATGAACTGCCCTGCTACCAATGCGGGAGCTGAGACACTTGCTCAGCCACAAACCAGCTCCAGCACATACCTTTACTCCCCTTCTGCTGGCACCAGAAGGAAGAAACAGCCTGCCCCATGGCCAGCCCAGTCCTACAGGCCTCTGTGGTTTAGGCCATGTAATTGTGAAAGCCACTGCATCACCATGCAAGAGCCCGGTCTGCTCTCTCAGTGGGATTCCCCATACTGGGGCCAGCAATGCATCCTTCAGCATTCTCATCCCCCTCTAAAGACATGCACGAGCCAGCATATGTACCCTCTGAAGCACTAACAGTTACCAGAAATTGCTTTAAAACTAAAGCTTCTGGAATATACCGAACCAAGCTCTTTGGGTAGAAGCATTTTACACAGTCACAGTATACTGATTCTGTAAAGAACCAAATTTGGAGTTGTTTCCAAGAGCTCAAGTGAACTGGTTTGCACTTCTAAAAGAGCAATCTTTGATACACCTGCATGTTTATTAATTATCTGACGGTGGAATTCAAGGTTAAGCTAAGAGGCTGCTGTGTTTTGCTCCAACTTCTGCTATTTTGGTATCCCATCCTGTCCTCATGTGCAAGAACAACAACAAAGTCTCATATTACATGGATTAGAATTATATCCAGGTCCAGAAAATACATTACAGAAGTCATTACTCTGCCCTGTGCATTAATTCACTGCACAGAATAGTAACTTGCTTTCTTAAGAAAACCAAATATAGCTTAATAAGTGCTGATGGTAATATTACACCATTGCTTTTCTGTTACAGGAAAAAAAAATGCAACTAGAAGAACTCCTATTCAGATTCTCTGGGTATTTACTGACCTTTGAATGTGGGCTCAATTGCTACTGTGGCTCAGAACAGGACCTCAATTTAAAAAGGAAGCGTGAAGACCTGCTCAAATATCAACATGAAAACACTTTGTTTCATCAAAATATATGTGTTTGTACATTCTTTACATTCAGATACTTCTCATCTCAGGTCTCAGGTGAAATCCCAGGTCATAAATAGAGGGATCAAGTACAGCAGACAGAGGAAGGCATGTTTACATACTAGGTGAAGGGATTTTATTCCAAGAATGTGATATCCTTAAAAATCTTTCCAGATCTGGCCCACCCAGGGAGCAGCTTCAATATTGGAAACCAGAGACTGCAATAACATTCTCAGCAGTCAACATCATTAGAAAATAATCAAAACATTTATGTTTTTATATTTAAAACAAAAAAGAAAAAGCTTGGAGACAGCTTGAATTTTCAGAATCTTGTTAAATTTCTGTTATGGCAGAAAACTATTAAGAAGTTCCTTCCATCCTCACATTTCACAGTCTCAGTTCTGCAGAGGAAACCATGATCGGGTTGCAGTTTTTATTTTCCCTGAGAACTTCAGGCTTTCCTTGACTACTGAAAGAAAACAGAAGCCTGCCAATCATGTTTGCCATAGCCAAGGGAAGGAGCGATGCTGCTTGGGAAGCAGCTTTTGATGCCATGACTTTTGGAGGATGTGCCATCCACCTGGGTTGCAACTTTTTTGCTACTCTCCAAAAGTTTGTCTAAAATGCAGACAAGAATGTGGTAATGCTTTGGCACATTCTGTTGGGGGACAAGTTGTGATTCTCCTGGCCTGCAGAAAGGAGATTTACAATCCAAGATCACGGCTTGAGGAAACAGCACCAGAATTGCTGGGAGAGAGCACAACTTTGTTATCATTAACTTTACAAAAGAGCTGGAAAAAAGCCCAGGGCCAGCAGTGTTTTCAGACACAGTTGACCCTTCCTAGCACCTTTCTCTGTGCACTAAATGCACATTTCTCCAGGGTCGGGAGCTGGAGCACCTCTCTCATAGAGACAGACCGAGAAGACTCTGGGGAGGCCTTCCAGTACCTAAAGGAGGCCTGCAAGAGAGTTGGAAAAGAAACTTTTCACAAGGGCATGTAGTGATAGGACAAGGGGAATGGCCTTAAACTGAAAGACATGGCATAGATACTAGGACAAAATTCTTTACTGTGAGGGTGGTGAGGTGCTGGAACAGATTGTCAAAAGAAGCTATGAGTGTCTCGTTCCTGGAAGCACTTAAAGCCAGGCTGCATGGAGCTCTGAGCAACCTGGTCTAGTGGAAGGTTCCCTGGCCATGGCACAGGGGTTGGAATGAGATTATTGTTAAGGTCCCTTCCAACCCAAGCCATTCTTTGAATCAAAATTCATTCAAAGCAAAATTTTAAACTGAGGCAACAGGCATAGAAGGCCTGTACTTTGTCAACTAAAATCACTAGAATTTGGTAAGTAAAGTATTTAACAACATGCCTCTTATTAGCAAATTACAAAGATGGACAAAAGTGGAAACACAACTGAGTTTTCATGCCACAAAATGGTAAAAGTGAGTGGGCAGGATGGAAATGCCTGTGACTAGCAGCTCCACAGTTATCCATTGCATGGCCCCTGGACACCTCATTCACCTCAGGCTTCTTAAATCCAAAAATGACTGTGTAAAAGAGTGGGACAGATGGAAAGGTAATTTAGTGACTGGTCTGGTGGCACAAGATGCTGGCAGCCCAGGAGCCCACTTAAGTGCTTGGAATAACACCTGACAGGGGCTTCATTCAGTGCACATCCACTCTGCTGCTCCCTGGCAAAGACAAGGGTCCTTTGAGGAAGGGAATGAAGAGCATTTAATTAAAGACCAGACCCTCATGCACAAACAAAGAGATGGAGAGAGTGAGAGATCTCTTGCTTTGTCAAAGCCCCATGGCCAAGGGCTGCTCTCAGCCACCTCGGTTCCCTTACAGCATTGCTTTTCACATAGAGCAGGCACTTAACTTGCAAGGCTGCATGACTTACTTGCCACCGGAAAAGATGCTTTCCTGTACAATGGTGTTCTTTGTGGGGAGGAAGGAGGTGGGGAGACAGTATTAGCTGGCTATTAACCTTATAAATCCTTCCCTTGACTTGCACAATGAATACCACAGATCTGTGTATTTGACTTTGCTTGTTCAAGAGAAGCTGCTTTGAGTGAAAAAATGAAATTAAACAGGCCATATCTTTCCTTCCCTTGTGTTCTTTTTACTTTCACAATACATTTTTGATGACTAGCACTAGCCTTGCAGACCATCCACAGTTTTCTTTAAAGAGTAGAAAGCAATTCTGACTCTAAGACTTCATTCCCACAACACAAGCACAAACCACATACTGAGAAATCAGGCACTTTATATGCAGTCCATACTCATTTAGCTCTTGTCTCTGTCTCCCCAGCCTCTGAAAGCTGCTTTTACAAATTACATTAAAGGCCCAACCCAACACTTTTAAGCAGTGAAGTTCTTTAGTCAGAGTTGGAAGTAAATTCAAAAGCACTTCAGCCTTGCCATAAGCTTAAGCTTACCCTTTTTTTTCAGGCTGCAATAGCCACCTCACAGATACAAAAAGTGCTTAGTGAATCTCTAACTGGCTCTAGGTTGGAGTGCTAGAGAAGGAGAAAAAAAAATTGTCACTTAAATCCACTGAATTTCCCATGGTAATACCACAAGGCAAACAAAAGTGTAGTTGAGTATGGGGTAAAGTCATGGGAGGTTTAATTACTATGAAACCTAATGCTCCCTCACTGAAGAGAAACTTTCATTAAATAAAGGAGATAATTGGGAGGAATAAAAAGGAATTAATGATTTAAAAATGTCTATAAATGAATAACATTTAATGTCCAACAGTCTACACATCACCATAATCATCCACTAATGACTGCAAAACTTATTGTGACAATTGCTGAACCTAAACTAGTGGGGTGTTAATTTAATTTTTTGGTGGCAGGAGAGGATATGGCACGGAGAGAAAAGAAAGGAAGCACTTAGCTCCAACTCCCAGCATGGCAAAAAAAGTTTTCCCCCTATGCTTGGCCAAGCAGGAACAATGCACAACAGCCCGGCCCTGCCGACTTTACTGAATTATAACTCCTGCTAGTTAGTTTAATTATTGCACATACATTTCTCAAAAACTCCATCTAAACATCAGTTTCTAATTGGAGAAATTGCTCTAGGCACGGCCAAAGGGTTATTATAAAGTTTGGTCACTGCTTTTCAAGCAATCTTTACAAAAGGGCACGGCCCTTCCGCGAAGCGTATGAAAACCTCTCAAAGATGCCCATTGTCCGTGACACAGAAATCAAGAGCAAGAGATACAGAAGGAAGTCTCATCTGAGAGCACAAAAGGCAATGAAGACATGAAAATGAGGTGGAACATCCTGCTACACTGACAGCACCTAGCACAGAAGAGCTGAAAGGTTAAAAAAAAAAATAAATCAGCTTCCAGGATGGCAAATATTAGTGAGTGCAAATAGAAGGTGTGTCAAAAAGAGAAATCTTATTAAAATACTAACGCTCATTAAAGACTTAAGTTGCAAAAGTCTTGCAAAGTTACAAGAGAGCTTCCGAAGACAATGAATTTCATCATTGGACCCATAGATTTGCATAAAGGCTTCTCTGACCCCCCTAAATCAACATATTAAGCAAGTGCTGGTTTGTGGATTCTGTTTATTCAAAGACTACTTATATTTCCCAAACCTCCCATCTGTCAACTTAAAAACCTCAATACATCCAACAATTTCCTAATACTTGAATAACTTTGATCACTGCAAAACTGATCACTGAGCAAGTTTTTATGGTGTAACCATTTAGTTTAAGAAAACTGCCAGGGGAGTAAGTTTAAAAGTCACACATGAATCACTTCATCCCTCGTACCCTCCAGCCGTAAGATGTCAGCGCTATAAGCAAATTTTTCACGTGCTTCATATTCCAGCTGTATTTAATTCTAAGGTCTAATTTTATAATTTAAATCTTCAGACACTGGAATCTCATGTGGATTTTAATCCATTCATTTTGTGGCTCAGGTACACCTGCACTGAGCACAATAGGATTGTCCAGTCCCTGTTAACTACAGATTATACTTTTATGAACTTTTCATTATCAGGCCAAGGTGACTTAAAGGTGGGAAGACTATTCAGCAGCGAGTCTCTCCTGGTTTACATTTTACAATTCCAGCAGCAGAAAACATGCTATGCACACTAGAGGTTTAGTATTCCCTTCTCCTCACCAGCTACTTTTTCCTCCAGTTATTATCTCCACAGCCACCATAACCCACCAGAGCCAAGGCTCTGGACCAAAATGAAAAAGAAACACCAGCAACATCAGCAGAGGTTTGAAAGTCAGGCTGCAGCTGTGATTTCTGTGTCATGTTAGCACTTAATATAAGGGAAGGGAAGAGTTGTCCAAGGCTCTCTACTACCTGTGCAGCTGAGACCTTTCTGTCCCTTGTCCCATGCTAGACAGCAGCAGGAGGTTGGGACGCTCCTCCCACACCACCCTGGGACAGGGACCTGGTTGTTCAGCTACTCCATCCCAGCTGGACTCCAGGGCCAGGTGAGGCAGAAGTCTGTCCCCATCTATCTGCAAAGAGACAGCCAGCTGAGAAATGAGACAAGAACCGCCCCCACAACTCATCACAGCATTGTCCAGGTATTCCAATGGCCCTGGGGTGCAGACTGATCCCCCCTGGTCAGTCCCCCCATGCAGCACCCCCATGCCCAGGCATGGCAACCCCCTATTCCCACCACAACATGGGGACTACCAGCTGGACCACAGCAAGAGAAAACAACGTCACTTTCATAAAAACACTGTGCCACTTTTTCCCCTTGACCCTACCAGTTATTTATTAACAGGAGTAAAATGTTACTATTCTACAACTCCCAGCAGGCAAGTTTTCCTATCAGCCTAAGATACCAACCACATTTTTTAAAGCTGAAAAGCATTCAGACTTTTTCCTTTTGTCTGTGTTATTTGCTGCTTTAATGAAACAAAGTAGATAACGAAGTGTGAGAGAGTTCCTCAATAAGTCACAGCTATTTACACATTAGGTACCTAATTATGTTAAAAATACAATTACATGCATTTAAGCAGATGCTCATGCCCACAGGCCAAGCCCATTATTTTGACAATTCTTTAAATTTACAGTAAGTGAAAGTTGAATCTACTTAAATACAAGACCTGAATTATCAGTCTGGGAGTGGAAAAAAAAACAGTGAAAAAAAAAAAAAAACTCAATCAGTTCCTCCCATCATATTTAGCACAGCTAAGGCACTGCACAACAGGCAAGACTCCAACAGGTCCCTGCTCTTCTTTCATAGCATTTAATCAGATGCTGAGAGGCATTTGCTATTTTTAAAGCCAAATGAAAAACTCTGGCTCCAGTCTTTTGTAAATTTGCAGCAAAGATAACCCCCCAAAGGAATGCGTATTATTTGCACACCAGTGAGCTTACTTATTAACGTGAACCTCCAGCAAAAGTTTTGTTTCCATATTTTAAGATAGGCCACAAAGACCTGTTTACATTCCTTGGGTGGCTTTAGTAAGTCAAGGTCAGAATGCACCTTTCCACAGCCCCCCTGGGCAGCAGGCTGAGGAATGTTCCCAAGGAGCAAGGTCCAGGAACACCCCAAAAATCAAACACTGACCCTGATACTCCATCAGGTGACAGGGCCAATTCAAAAGCTCTTCATCCTCCATCCAACTACAGCCAAAAAGCTCAGATGAGCTAGGCTGAGCAGCTAGAATTAACCACTGCTCAGCTTCTTTCCTTCTCCCAATAGTGGTGGACCACACAAAACCTTTCTATCACCAGAACAGGATTAACCACCTGCTCTGCAACACTGTCTTGTTATCTGAGGTTCAAAGGAAAATTGCCTATTATGAGGAAAAAAGTCCATCAGTTCATTTTTAACAGGGTAAGTTGCCTTGACCTTCCCTCTCAGCACAGAAAATAAATGGTAATATTCATTAGGTCTGATGGGGAAACTGTGAGTGACAGACAAGTGTCTGCCAACTCAGCAAGGGACAAGACTGTTAATAACTATAAATTATAAGAGTCTGCATTGCTTGTTCAAAAGGACAAAGGCAGCTAAAAACATTCAAAAGCAAGATTAAAAACAGAAAACTGGGAAACCTTGAATATTCATGTTCTATTCTTTTCAGGAACCTGACTTAGCTAATTTTCTTTTAAAGAAATGCATGGAAGCATCCTGTTTTAAGGGTCTCAAACTTCCAGCACAGAGAGCATC
Source organism: Prinia subflava (assembly GCF_021018805.1). Taxonomy (NCBI): domain Eukaryota; kingdom Metazoa; phylum Chordata; class Aves; order Passeriformes; family Cisticolidae; genus Prinia; species Prinia subflava. The sequence goes on from NC_086253.1 coordinate 33,673,093, forward strand.
TCTAGCTTTGAGACCTGTTCATGGTGCCTGCTGCATAGGACATAGATGATATAAACTGTACACAAGGAAAAGATAGTTTGACTTACCATCACTGCAGCAGCCATGGCAAGTAATCATGACAGCAATAAAGCAAATTCTTACAGTTTTCCTTCTCTCTGAGAGAAGCTGCATGTTTCAAGCTGTGATGAATGCCTTAAATACTAAGAAAAATTTCTGCTCTCTAGCTCTTAACAGCTCTCCAGTATACCCACCAAATAGCCCCAGCTTTATATCTTAGGGTTTGGAGGTGGTGGAGGGTTTGGGTTGGTTTTCTGGCTGTGCCTGCTAGTTTTTTCATGTCAAAATAAGTGCTGAAACATTTTTGCTCTCCATGCTAGGATTTTTTCCTTTCCTAGAGAAAATTCAGAGTCAGGTGTGCTTTGTCCTAGGCCGCTGCACATTGATGGGATTCCCTTAGGGAGTCACACTGTAACTTGAAACTTCAGCCCACCACGGCATAACAGCCTTGCCGTTCCCAGCTCCAAAGCCACCTGCCCTGCACTGCAAACAACCGCATGTTACTCATCTCCTCCTACTACTGCTTCTCGCCGTGAAAGACACCTTCACAGCAACACTGGGATGCAAGCTTGATCTAGCACGTAGAGTCGAATATAAAGTAATATATTGTTTCAGCACACCTGGAAATACCAAACAGAACTTTAACTCCCGAACCAAGCAGCCCCGGGAGCAAGCTGCGGGCGGAGCCGGCCAGTAGGAGGCCAGCGGGCATTTCATCCTGCAGGGAGTATATTGCAACTCTTACAGTTTAGGTTTTTACCCTCGCCCGCCGAAGGGAACGGGGGAACGCGTCTCTCCGACCGCCCGTACAGCCGGGGCCGGCAGCTCTCCCGGAGAACCCCATTAGCCGCATCCCCGTAATGCCACCGCGCCCATCCCGGCTCACCCTTTCGCGCACACCTACTTTTGGGAGCTAAAACCCCGCGGCGAGCAGGGTCCCCCTTTCTGGCCCGGCTTCCGGACCCCGCGGGGCGCCCCGGCAGCTCCGCGGGCCCGGCCCGGCCGCACCTACCCAGGCACTTGATGTGGAAGCCGCTGGGGGGCTTGAGGGAGCGGCGCGCCCAGCCCTGCCGCAGCACCTCCAGGTGCTCCTCCTTGCCCTGCACCAGCAGCACCTGCTCGTCGATCCAGCCCAGGAAGAAGGTCTCGGCCACCGCCGCCGTGGCCCGCCGGTCCCAGAAGTGCTGCATGTTCTCCCGCTTGAAGTCCGCGAAGATCTCGTAGCCGATGCGGTGCCGGCCCAGCTCCGCCGCCGGCCCCTCACAGGCACCGGCCCCGGCACCGCTGGCGCCGTCGCCCCCCGGTCGCCCCCCGGCCGCGGCGTCCAGGACGATGGCCAGGGAGTGCGGGGCGATCTGCAGGCACCTCTCCGCCCTGCGCGGCATGGCCGCTCACCGCCCGCCGCCGGGCACGGGCACGGACACGGGCACGGACATGGGTACGGACATGGGTACGGACATGCCCCCCGCGGCCGCGCTGCCTCCCGCGGCCGGCTGTCCGCGCTCCGCGCCGCTCCGCCCCGCGCGGCCCGGCCCGGCCCGCTCCGCCCCCGGCACACCCCCGGCGCGGTCCGGTGCCGCGGGCGAGGCGGGGACGGGATCGCGCCGCTGCCGGTCCCGCAGCGGGGGCCGGCCGCTGTCTCCGCACGCCCGGCAACCCAGCGTTCCCCGCCTCACGCTTCCCTGTCCCTGCACGGGAGCACCATCCCTAGAAAGGAAACCAGCCCGGTCACTGCCCCGGCCGGTGGTTTAGGTTTCCCGGCATCACCTCCCTCCCCACCTTCGGGACACGCTCACCCTTCCTTCCACGAGTGAAGTATGTCGCAGCCACATCCAGATTATCCCAGTAAGTTTTATAATTCCTTCTGGGTTTGTTTCTTCCTGTAGCTATACATCTCTAAGTGGCATATACAGTGTGCAGCATTGACCTTGCTATGTCCAAACGCCTCTCTCTTCACTCACTGTAATCCTGAGCCACTTTGTGTCTTAGTGGTATTGAAATGTGGAGCAAGTGTAAGGTTCATTCTTAACTTCTGTAGCTTTTTTCAAGCGACTTAATATTTTGTCACCTCTGTGTTCTCGATCACCAGCTGCCTGTGAGGCTCAAGGGAGAACTCAGCCAAACTGAGCAAGGTGCAAGCAGAGCTGGAGGGGTCCTTGGCAGCCCAAGGCTGGCAGCTGGGTTGTGCATCAAGGTGGGAGGTGGCTGTTGAGCTGCAAGGTGCTGGTCATGCTTGTGAGAAGGCAGATTTAGGAACTTCACTCCTATCTTCTAGAGGAACCCACAGCAAAACTGAGTCTCAATTCTGAGAACAGAGCTTGAGTTTCTGGATGGTCTGTAGCTGTTTGGCACCTTGGTGGTGTGTGAATTCTGGGTGGCCTCAGCAGCAACTCTCACCTTGCCCCAGGGACCAGGTCACCATGGCACTTGGGCCACGGGCAGTGAAGCATGAGAATGCACCAGAAAGAGCTGCAGAGAAGCTGGGGCAAGAGCAGAGGCAGAAGAGAGATGAGTGAGAGGAGGGAGCAGGCAGCAGCCGCTCTGCCAGGCAGCAATATGAGAGCTGCTACAGCTGCAACACTCCATGCTGTGCACAAACAGTAATGTTTTACCTGCTGCTTCTGAGCTCACTCACATCAACATCCCTTGACATATTTGTCCCCCATAAACTATTACCCATTTGGTTCTAATCTCAGTCAAATCCTTGCTACTTTCCAGCTGGCTTCATCCAGTTCCTTCTCTGGGTTTCATTCAGTGCTGTCACTGTACTGTGGAAGGTCAAATTTACCACTATCCCAAAGAGTTTTACAAGAAAACAAGTTGTATGAAACCCATGTTTCCAAAGGGGAAATCAGAGGTTAAATAAATTATCCAGAAACACCATGAGTCATTTTGAGCCAGGAGCAGAGAATATTAATACTCAGCTTGCAAGTCTCTATCCCTTCCCAAGTCTCCAGCACAGCAAGATCTCAAGAGGCCCGGCACTGCAGCCAGGAGTAGTTTTGATGTTGCTGCTGTCAGGATTTCAAAGGACCTCTTTTATTAAGCTTTGCAAGATGACCCCCCTGGCACCCTCATTGTCCTCCAAAATGCTTCCCAAAGTTCAACTGAGCCACTGGCTGTCTGTTGAAAGACCTAGTCTTAGTGTGTTGAAACTACTGTCATGATCTTGTCATATTCGTGTTATTCTTACCTTGTGCCTTCCTCCTCTGCATTATATCAGCCTTTTATCTTGCCCATCACACTTGCATTTCAGTTCTCTGGGCAGGGCTCACCTTTGTGTTGCTTTTATGTGGAGTACATCACATTGACATCTCAACTGCTGAGCAGAGTCACCAGGTAACTTCAGGGCTTGGATGAGTTTTCATTTTTATTCCTACCTGCAGAACAAAGGAGCCAAATTAAGCCCTTTAACTGTTTTCAGGCTTTTGTACCAGATACATCCTGAACACTTAGAAGTGGAGCCCCACACTTTGCCTACAGCCCCCAAATCCCAAGTGCTAGCCAAATCTGAGATTCTTCTGCTGCCTCTGACATAAACTCATGTTCAGTGTGGCATGTCCGTCAGCCTTTGGTCTACACGGCATCAGTGTAGCTCTCTCCATTAGCTGAGCTCCTTTTCCCTTCAGTACTGATTTCTGAAGCAATTGGTGTGGCAAAACATGACACATAGTCATTTTCCCCCTCCTTGCAGTAACGTTTGTGGGCTGTCAACCTCTTCTCTACCCCTGGTTTGCTCTCCTGTAAAGGCTAGCCCCCAACCTGCTAGTCCTCTCCTACCCCACTTTCAGCACATTTTCCCTCATACCACCTCAGGCCTCTGTGCTCACAGGCTGGACCCCCCTGGTCACAGGAGGGACCTCCCTCCCTCCTTCCCTCCCTCCCTCCCTTCCACCCTTCCTCTTTTTTTGCTGCCTCTCTCTGCAGCTCACACATATGTAGTTTTGCACAGATGTAGTTTCACACACAAGTGTGATGACAAGGCAATGAAAGGGAGATGCAACAATTTGTCCAACACTTGCCAGATGAAGCTGTGGCACAAACCAAAACACACTGTGTGCTAGGGGTTAGGTGCTGTCCCCAGAGAAGCCACTGCCAGGATTGCCTAAGCAAGATCTTGAGGGCCTGGTTAAGAAATATCCAGGGCCAGGGGATGGGCTCTGGACACAAATATGTAACATTACACAATATGTACATTACACAAATATGTAACAGAGTAAACTCTACAACATTCATTACTTCCCTTTTTTCCCATCTCCTTATTGAGTCATTTGGGGTGTTTGGCTAGTTTTTGTTTATTTACAATTTTATGCTTATGGGTTTGGTGTTGAGTAGCATCTCTTTCCTTTTCATTCACTCACTCCAAGGGACTTGTTCCAAGATATCAACATCTATAGCCAGACTAAAGCCCATCCAGTATTTCCCAGCAGAAATATAAGTGAAAGACAGCCTACAATCTTCTTCTGGCCAAATTATGAAAGTGGGTGAAGTGGGACTCCTAAGTGCCTCTGAAGTGTTTGGAAAGGGAGAAGTTTACGTTGCTAACAAGACAAAACCCAAGAAGATTTAGACACGTCTCTTTGAAATGCATCAGTGATGCAGGAGGTCTGCAACAAATGGTGTTGTTCATTCTGGGTATGAGCAGAAAGTCAAACAAACCTGACCGAGCTGTGTTCTTTGGCTGTCTGTACTGACCCATTGCTCAGGAGTAGCTTCTCTGTCTGCTGCAAACATTGCCTCATTAAAAACTTCCTAGGAAAAGGGTATTCTCCCAGAATCCATCCAAGGCCACAGAACGGAAAAACAAGGCTGAGGTGGAATACACAGTGATTGTGCATCCCTGAATTGTACATAATAAGGCAAGCTACAGAATTTCACAGCCTATGCCATATGTCAGCAAGTAGTCTGCTTCAGATGCAGTACTCAGGCAGTAAGTCAGCAAGTGCCTTCCAGGAGAGGTTTTGAAAGACTATTTCCTATCAACAAATTTTTTTAAAATCTCTCTAGTCATTTTATACAAGTAGAAATTATACCTTCCCTCCCACTGTTCATCCAGTATTGCCACCTGTCAAGACAGTCCTGGATACTTCCCAGCCCAGTTGTCTTACTCCTGGGAAGAAGCTTCTCTTATCATTATGTGGGTTTTCAGATAGGTGAGGTGTGTTGGGCACAAAACCACCAGCTACAGGATGGTCTTTTAAGATATTTCTGACAGGATATATTTTTTTAACATACCTGCATGTATTCCCATGTGGAAGGCAGACTGAAGCTTGAGACACTGTTGGTGCAGTCTCACATCTCAGTGCAAATGCTCTTGTCAGAAAGGGCACTGACTGCAGCCCTGATGGGACCAGAGAATGCAGACCTCAATCATAAATTTTGAGAAGTGTTATGCCCTCCTCCTGCCCCGTTTGAGACTTATGTGAGCCTGACTAGTCTTTCCTGGACATGGAGTCAATGTAAACTGGGTCTGGCTTTGCTGCTGCAGGTCTGCAGGAGAAGGGCCAGCAGCAGGTGTGTTGGTAATACATGGGCTGGATGCTGCTCTTCTTTACTGTGAGAAAAACCAGGAGCAATCTTAGAAGAGTGAATGCCCTAAAATAGCAGGTCATGAACAGTGGGGACTTACAAAATGGAAAGCAAAATGCTGGAAGGGGCATACTAGTAATTGCTCCATAAAACTCTTCCCAGAAATGTGGTATTCTTTGTAGGTAAATATAGCTCTACATTCACCTAGTTTGCATCACATGATGATATTTATTTGCCACCAAGAATTCCTAAAACACTACTCTGTTTAGATTTACCCTTTTGTTTTGGTAACCAGTTTTTGCAATACAGGGATAATATTACTTCTCAAATTTGGGAAGTCCTTTGAGGCAGCCTGCTATCAAAAATCAGGAATGGCTGTTTCACTGGCTCTGCTCTGGTAGGAGCCAAGCACTTCTGTGCTCAGTCCTGTCCTGCATCCTCCATCAAGAAGCCCTGCTCAGAAATCCTTGCTCAGACAGTATTCCCAGTGAAGTCAATGGGAGTTTCCTGTGTGAAGAGTGATGAGCTGGGTCCAAACTAAACACCCAAGTAATAAACAGAGAAGGAAATAGCTGACTGCACCATTTTTAAGCTCTGTGCTTTTACCTGACTCAGACATGCTGGCATCAAGAAGGATCCTGGGGGCAGGATGCGACCCAAGGGAGGAGAGGAGATCCCAGGTTATGGGCAGATGTGTCTATCTTCCTCTTCAGGAAAATCCTTGGCAACAGTGTTAAACCTTTGCAGCTAGGTGAGTGCTGCTTGGATAGGTGAGCTAGTAGGTAGACTGTTATCTATTGTCTGCTTAACAATAGCCTACACATACTGGGGAAGTTACAACTGACTAGGAGGAAAATCACCGCCCAGCAGACACTGAAAACAAGTTCCGATTTTACTCACAGAACATGTGCAATACAGGGCACAGGTTTCTCACACTGAAACTCAGGTGCCCATGTTTAGACATGTAAATAACACAGCACTAAAACACCTGGATTAGAACACCCTTTAATTTTATTTATGTATGAATTTGCAAAGAGAGAAACAAGACTTGAAGATGTTTTTGAACCAAAAAAAAAAAGGTGTACAGATGACAACAGCAGCGTGGGTTAAAGGGGCCAGAATAGATTTTCTGCACAGGAGATTCTTGACTGTAAAATAATAGAGGCAAAAGAACGGTATGTTTATATCATGGCTTTCTAAATTTTTTTTTCTAGAGATGTTTTTTATGTGCCTTCCGACCTAGATTTGTGCCCTACCTGCTACAGTATTGATGATTGCTTTTGGCCAGATTACAGTCAGACACTAAGGTGGGGGCTTAGATGATGTATTTGACCAAGACAGGATTTATTTCAAATTCTGCAATTGTACTCTACTGAACCCATAAAGGACTCAATACTTGGAAGAAACATACAATTTTAATTATGGAAATTGCACACCAGTTTGCCATCAAAAATATCTGCTTGTCACGTTGCCTTGCAAGAACCACTGAAAGCACATTGAGGCAGCTCAGGCACTGACACACAAAAAGAACTAAGGTTTGTTTTTATGATTCCCCTACCAGCAATGGAAAGATCTTGTGAATGAAATGGCCATTAATTTTCATGAGTGCTTTGGAAGAAAGAGCAATAAAATCAATTTCTCCACCATTTTTCATATTTCCCTTTCCAGCCTGTGGCCTGAGCCAGCCTAGCAAAGGTATGTGACTAATCCCTGGCAGATCTCATATCTCCAAATTAATGACACCAAAGTCAGACCAAGGAGACCAGAAGTTCTTCCCCAGCCTTGGCATTTTAATCTGAAATTTCTCTGCTTTGAATAGAATGTTTTCCTCCTACAGTCTCTTTTCATGTAGTGCAAGGCAAATCCTGTAGGTGCTGGGGGTAGTGCAAAACTGCAATCAGGAGAAAAAACTTCCAGTGAGATACCTATACACCTAAGAGTATGCAAATGTAAATGGCTTACATAGGCAAAGTGAGATAAAGTGAAATCCTTGTTCATGTAACATGCACAGCCAGGAGCTCCAACCCATACTGCCTCAGTTGTCCTGTAGGGACCCCATTAGACTGTGGGCCAAAAGGAGAGAATGATGGCCTGTGACTCCACACTTTCATTTGGGAAATACATTTTGTGCCTAAGCAAGACAGCAAGGTAAGCAGAGCTGACCACTTCTAAATGGACAATTAAATGAACTATTCTACCTTCCAGAAGATTTGAATCGGGGGCTGCAATTACAATGCCCATCTGGGGTAAAAAAAAAATTAAAACAGAATTCTGTGCCGCAAGGCACTCTGCAGGCAGGCTGATCAGCACACAGGGTGAGAGAATCAGAGCTGGGCATGGCTTTGAAAGTAGCCTTTGCTCTGCTGTGGTGGCACAGCTGTGTGTGACAAGTAGACATTGGTGTGAGCTGAACAGCTCTGATGTGAGCTTGAAAACGGTAGGAATCCCACATGTCTAACTCAAACTGCAGCTATAAAGAACTGCATTTGTGGGGACCACACAGTCCATCCCTGCAGGCAGAGGTGAGTGACTTTCACCGGCATGAGGGGGAGCTGGCATGAGGTGCTTGAAGGACAAGCAGGTGCATGTTGGCCTCTCTGAGAATCCCTTGGTGGCACAAATTTTGGAAGGCTTTCCCAGATCACCAGCTGGGAAAGCTCTACAGTCGTTTGTCTTGCCGGTTTTTGGATGGCAGCTTCTCTTTCTGACTGGGCAAAGGGAAAGTGACTGGTGTCGCTGGTTTCAGGTGAAAACCCGCTGAGATTTTGCCCTGCTCTTCAGACAGACAGGCAAACAACCATACTGATACACAGCACAGGGATACAATATATCAAGATACAGGGAGGCTCCACCTGTGCCATGGTATTCTTGCTCCTCCCGAAGGGAAGCACAGGCTGAATGATGGGCTTGCTCTCTGTACCCAGCCTGTGACATCTTTCCACTTCCTGTGCACTGATCCACTGACCATCACCGAGTTTGGAAAATGTGACCCAGGCTTACAGACTCCCTCTGCCCCCCCACTAAACCAAGAGCTTGTCTTTCCCACCCACAGAGCTTTGCAGGAAGAGGCTTTCTGCAGTCAATCATAGGAAAATGCCTGTGGGAAGTGGAACCAACTCCTACCTCAGGCTTTGCAGGTAGGGAAAGGCTGGAGGCATCAAAGAATGCTGGATAACATGCACACTTTGGGTTTTGATTCTCTGCTCTTCTTGCTGCTTCTCCAGTCACTACCAATACACCAGCATGCTTTTAACTCATCTATGCCTTTTCTTGATCAGGATACCAATTTTTGGTGCTTCCTCACTTGATACAGATGCCTCTAGGAAAGGACAAAGTATCCCTGAGAAATAAATTACTATCATGTTTGTTTCTTTTTTCCTCTTTTTCCTTCACAGAAAATTTTATTCAGTTTGCTCAGTTCAACAACCTTCTCTTTTCACTTCAGACCTTAAATTGCTTCCCCTTGATGAACTAGTTCAGTCAAAGCCATGTTTGGTTTACAAACAGGCACTTTACAGCCGCCTACAATAAACAACTATGAGTTTTAAAAACAGACCAATACCTGTTACACTGTGCTGTGAAACATTGCCTTTTGCTCTTTTAACTGGTGAAGGGTGGCAAAATAGCCCAGCAAATGCTCATGTGAGCAGGGAGAGAGGTAACAGATCCCTTCTCTAACAGGACCTGTCACAGCTCCTCCAGCACTGGTTTTGTGCCTGTTGGGTGAGTGCCAAGAACTGGCACACATTCAGGTTAGGGTGTTGGCCAGCCTTCAGCTAGCTTCTTCACTCCTCCATCATTTTTGTTTCACTCAGAGCAAAGAGACAAATATGAAGGCTGATGGGCTAGATGCTAACCTTCCGGCCCCCTTTGGCAACAAGGAATTGGTGAAAGGGGTGGTGGGGTGGATGTAAGCGAATTTATTCCTGGTTTAATAGCCCTTCATTATAGCTAAGCCTTTTGCATAAACAGCAATTTGGCTCCCATCTCCTGAACATTGCTCCCTTGTATTAGACCTTCTAATAGCTGTAATTACAGTTGCAAGCTCTGCTTTTATTTTATGGGAGCCGAGGTAAACCTGCCCAGTATCCCAAGTGTTGATCCTCAAGTACAGCCATGTCTGTGAGGCAGTGTCTCCATGCAGCGGGATCTAATGAGTGAGTCACAGCAAAGATCTGCCAGTTTCCTCACTAGCCCTCCCTGCTCTCAGGACTGCTCTCTCTTGCAGGTAATTTTAAGCAGCCACTGTTCTACTCTCCTGCCTCTTCTCTTTGCCTTAGCTTGTTAGGATTAGACATTTTAACCAATGACCCCAGTTGTCATCAATCTCAATATTGAATGCACCAAGATAATACAGGCACTTCTCTGTGAAGACAGGCATTTATGAACTATTTGTGAAACATTTTAGCTAAAGAAGACAGACAGCTCTATTTTGTGCCTAATATTGTCTGACAGGTGTGGACACACCCTGGGATGACTTTCTTGTCATCCCAACTAGAAGGTCAAGAGTCTACATTTGACAGAGAATCGCCTTTGGCACTCCAACAAAAAATGAAAACACAGTAGCATCCAAAAAAAAAAAACAACAAACCCCTTTGTAAACCAGATGTGCCAGATTTAACATTTCCCAGAGCTTAATACCTTTTAAATTTTGTAGCTCCTCTTTGAAGATTATCCATGGACCAAACACCAGGCTAAACCAGAAAGTTTAGCTTTTGTTCTTCTATCAGCCATTATCAGCTTACTTTACTAAACATCTCAGGCATGGTGGGCAGTGTCTTTCCTCTCTCCTCCCTCCATTTTCATGCTTTCCCTAGGGACCTCTATGCAATAATACCATGTGTTTCCCTGCCATCTCCAGAATGCAGCTGAGATCCACTGTGGAAGACAGCAGGGTATGACCTCAATCACCGCAGCAGTGCTGTGGTTCTGGGGAGAGATCCCAGTCCCACCAGGATAAGAAGGTCGAGTTCAGAAAGAAAACTTTATCAAAAGCTCAAGAGCTCAATAGTGGGACCATAAGACGTATCAGGTAAGCTCTCCTGGGTTATTTCTTTGGCAATGCACATTTCAGCAACTAAATCTGAGCCCATTCCATTGGCAAATGTCAGACCCAGGAGAAAATATAGTTTCCTGCTAAGGTAATAAAGATGATGCCTATAAATCAATTTTATCTTGGTTTTGAAATGAGTTTTCCTGTTTGTATAAAAATGGACACATCACTGCTCAAATTCATATATGTGCAGAAGAGAGTTACACGTTAGTAGCCAAGAATCAGATCCTTTCTTTACAAAGAAGAGGTGGGAATGAGTAGTTTTTACCATGGGTTTTATGGGAAGAGCTTTGGCAGGGTATGTGTTAAATTTAGAAAAAAAACTCCTTAGGATTTTCCTTCTCTTTGCCATAAAAAATGCTGCAAGTTACAGACCCCAACAGCCACCTTTTGTACTAACTTCTTCAACACACTGAAAGGGCACATTCAGAGATGCTGCAGCAACCAGCTGTGGTCAACCCACACTTGACTTTTTGACCTTTTTTGAGGCCAACCTACTGCTGCTTTCAAAGGCTGGATGGTTTCCACGAGGATCACACCAACCCAGACATTGGAGGGGGGAAGGAGAGAAGGAGAGAAGGAGAGAAGGAATCTTAGGATTTCCTTGCTTCTTTTTAGCTCACACTAACTCATTGTACAGAACACTTGAGGCAGTACACCTGGAAAGGCCCCTGTGCAGAACAGATCTGGAGGTAGCTCTGCTCCTACTGGCTGGTGGCTGTGGCAATCCTGCTTCAGCAGCTGCCACTGGATGGTGCTGCATGGAGGGGAGCAGGAACAGTTGGGTTTGCTGCTAATCTGAGCCTCAGCAGCTTTTGTTTTCAAACTTGATCTTTCTGATGAGCAGAGCAATGTGCATGAAGTCTGTGGCCACCCGTGGGGCTCAGGCAGAGAGCACTGTGTCTTGCCCCTCATCCTTAACTGTGGCCAGCCTTGAGGGAAACCTGAAAACACAAAAGGGTACAGCTGACAGCAGAACATCAACAGGAGCACCCAGCAGGCACTGAAAACCAAGGATGGAAGAAGTTAATTTGAGAATATCCTAGCAGATCCACTGCTCTACCAGTGCAAGTTTAGGTAGTCTTAGGAGTTTGGTTTCTATTCATTAACTTCCTCTCCTCCATTGCCAAAGGATAAGAAGGGGAGGAGGGACGTGGCATCCAGGTCAGGGTAAAGATGGGATGGTTGGATCAGCCAAAGCAGACTCTTGAAGACTCAGCTTTAGAGTCAGCATCATCACTACTCCTGGTCTACAGCTCCTCAGAATTCCTTGCCTAGTCCTCTTGCATGGCCTGTTGGGTTTTTCTTTCATGCTGTTTAACCTACAGACCCCAGAATTCAGTTTTCCCCTGCAATAATCTTTCAATCAAACCAGTTTTCCTTTCACCCTGTGTGAACGGGGTAGAGAAAACTCCAAGAGATCCTGGTTGTGGTTTTCAGGAGACAGTCATTGGTTTTACAGTCTAAGAAGGCAGGTTACTTCCAGTGAAGTCATGCAGCAGAGTTCAAACAGCCTGCATTTGTAGATCTCCTCACATGGATAAAGTAATAAAACATCAAATTAATTTGCCTGGAAATAGGACAGCAATCACAAGCCAAAGTTCACCACAATGATTTGCATTACATTAACAAACACAAAGCCTAATCATAGTTGTACATCTCTATTTCCCTTCATTAAATACTATGCCCTCTGCCCATCATGGATAGCCCTTATCTGATCATGCATGTAACTAATGCTGGTTTTCCTCTAGCAATGAAAGCCCATGTAAATCCCATGTGCTCTGCTCAGCAGTGCACACTTTATTTCTCCAAGTAACCATGGCACAAAGAACATGGTACCAGCTCTCCCCACGTGCAAATAGGCACAGGTCCTTTCCAGTCAGTGGAGCAGTATCTGGTTGCTCCTGCAAAAAGCATGACCTCTTAGGGAAAAATAACTAATCTAAGTATTAGAAAAACATTTCTGTTAAAATTACCTGTACATAGTAGTATATGGCTGAGGGGATAAGAGCATTCCTCTCTCACTACTTAAAAGCTCCTTCACTGAATTCAATAATCATTCTTATCACCATACGTTTTGTTCCTGGGCTGTAAGAGTACTCGGACTAAAAGTTTCTCAAGTCCAAATCCACTCTAAGTGATGAGTATCTCTGAGGTCATAAATTAATGCAAGCAATTGTTATGTTAGCCACATGAAAGTCTTCAATGGAAGAGCAGTGACCCCAAGAGAGAATGAGATTTTGCTAAAGATAACTTTAGTCTGACCTCTGTGCAATCTCCTAGCTAGGTAAATATCTTATAAACGTCTTATCTTATAAGGTGATTTTGTAATAGATAATTGGCATTTTTCCTGTTAGAAGGAGGCTGGTGCTTGAAAACTGGATTAAAATAAATTTATTTTGCTTTATAACTTGCTAATGTTGGTGTACTGAGAAACCATTTTATGGAAAACCATACAATGGTTTGTATGTACAAGGGAGCATTCTGATATCTTTGAGTACATTTCTATTTTCCTTCCCTCTGTAATGATCACATATGTTTTGATATTTATTATTACAAGTGTAATAATAAATGTAGACTATTTTGAGAAAGCAATCCATTACTGATCACATATGTCCCAGTACCAAGCTTCCAGGAGATGCTGAAATGGGATTCCTTGATGTCAGCTACAAAACAGAGGATATATATGTATATATCTATCTGTATATCTGTATGTGTATGTATGTGCTTATGCCAGGCTTACAGCTGGTGACCCTGGAGGGACAAAATACTTGCTGCTGTAAAGCAGCTCCTTCCTTTTGTTTACACTTTAGGGCTGGAGCAGGCACTTGGAATGCCCTGGCCAAGGGTGCAAGACAGCCACCCCCACCTCTAATGCTCATGAAAACAGGTGCCAAGAAGGTTTCTGTTATGGCATCATGAAACCTAATGGTGAAGAAAAATCAGGCTAAGCTCATCCCAAGCTGCAGGCTATTGGAATGTCTTCTGTGTGGGACAGGGAACTGAAATATAAGGGGTTTTCATTGTTGTTTTACTGGAATTTATTTATTTCACTGAAGTATGAGTGAGTATGCATGTATGAGTACATATACATGTATGCATATATAAAAGCTACATAATGAGAACCAACTGGATTCAACATATTTCAGCTAATTTCTTATTAGAATAGTTTGGGAAATGAGTAGTTTAAACACTGGTTAGCAAAAAAAAAATCAAGTGAAAAAAAAGTTCAAGATTTACCCTTATCTACTTTAAGGTATTAAAAACCCCACAGTAATTGCTAAAGAGTATAGATAAGCCAAAAAAGTTAAACTTTTGTGTGCAAAATGGTTTATGTGGGGAAAGTATGTGCATGTCCTAAATTAAAAATACTGTTGGAGGAGGAACAGTTAGACTTCTAGAAAGATTAACTTAAACTTCAGCCTTAAGGCCAGCTTTGAACAATCCAATGGAAAAGCAGGCAAAAAAATGTCACCTACAAGTTTTAATTTACTTTCCAGGTATAAATTTCTGACTCTCAGATCTTCCCACCCCACTGGCAAATTGAGACAATGGTAACCAACACACATAGTTAACATAGTTTTGCATGGATGCAACACATACAAGAACAGCCATACAAACTTGATTGCCTTTGCACAGTAACGTGTTCCACAGCAAATTATACAAATTATCTGCCATGGAAAATTTGACATAGCTTTCTTGAAAATAACTAGAATAAAATATTTACATTTTGTCCAGGTAAGGGAATTAATACTGCCTTATATAAATCTTTGGGGTATTTTAAGCTTTTATTCAAATACATAGAAGCCTGCATTCACTTCTCCAACACTTGCCACCTCTTTGGCAGAAAAACACTGAGACATGTAGAGTTTTAGTTTCCTAAAATCTTGTTCATTCCTATTATTATTTGCAACATTTATTCCTTATCTATCCCAAATGAAAACTGAGCTTCACAAAGGCTGCTGTTCCCATACCTCATCCTGCTGCACTGCAGTCACAGCATCCACCACCCTCTGTGGGGTAAACGAAGACAAGACTCAGAGCTGTGTACAGATTGGAAACTTCCCTGAGCCCTGCACCATGCCTAGGTATTTCTATAGCAAAAGGGTGCACATGTATGTTCCCACTTGGGACAATGCCAAGCAGTATTCACTCCTAGTCCTAGGCTGAGGGAGCTATCTCACAGAAGGCTTTAATCATGGAAATACAAGGGCACAATCTCACAGGAGGTTCCAAAACGATCTGCTGTAGAAACAAAGTAAGGGTTTTCCCAGAAGTACTTTGCCCTGAACAAGCAGAAAGCTAAGGCATGTCTGGCATCCAAGGTGACAAGGACATAACAGCCACAGAGTTCTGGGGCCCTGGAAAGGCAGAGAGCATTTAGTTCCCTGACTAAATGCAGACATCAGAGTTCACTCTAGAGGAAATTTGCAGAACTTTTTGAGAAAAGTGTGTCAAGAAATACGATAACATACAGACATAAAAGAGAAGGCCCCAGTGCCCTCTGGAAGCCAGCACCTATTTGCATGGGTAAGCAAACAAGCACGAAGGCAAATGCCTGAGTGTGCAGGGAACCTTCAAGCAATTTTCCTGAAAAGCAGTGATCTCGCTCCTGTTGAACCCTCTCTGGGAGCAAGGGGAAAGGCAGTGAGTGACTTGCATGGATGGCATTCTTGTCAGTAGAGAATATTGCTGACATCCAAAAGTAGAGAACATCTGGGGTAAGTTTTGACCAACTTGCAATAAGCTGGGATGAGTCTCTGTGTTTTCTGAAGTCAGCTCTGTGGATTTTTACAGGCAGACAGATGTAGCCCAGCTACATGTTAGTTCTTAAATTTAGCAGGATTGAACAGGTTCTAGGTGGCATTTAACACTTCTACTAGGTTTCTTCGTCTCTAGGGTTAACTCCAGTATAAACCTCAAAGCAGATGAAACTACTTTTCCCCCTTATCTAGTTCTATCAGACTACAGGACCCAGAACCATCCCTGCAGAGAGCTCTAAAGAAACTACTCTGAAATTACTTCACACATTATATAAACTTATCTTCTGAACTTTCTTTAAGCACAATGATTAATTGGGATATACACTATTAAAAAATAGTGTATATTGACAACTCACTTTACATCTACTCAACAACCATATTCCTGGTGAGGTAAGAAGTGCTATAATCATGAACTATTTTACAACCCAGTGTGGCAGGGCAATGGGACAAAGCTACCTGGTGAGCAGGAGCTGCCTCAGTAGCCCATTAAGCCACATGTCTGTCAGGCCACACCTGATACACTGAAAGCTCAGAGATGCAAAGCACTCTGCATGGGCATCCTGACTCTGAGAGAGCTAAACACAGTCACAAGTCCTGCACAGTTCCCTATCCCCCACTTCAGTTAACCAGGTAGCATGCCTAATCCTTGGAATACAGCAAGGATTGCTCCTCTTAGCCCTAGAAGTCTCTTGTCAAAACTGTCCCTAGAAGAGGATTGGGAGGGTACTTTGGTGTAAGACATCCATGTTGCTCTCCTTTAGCCTAACTTCTTCCCTGAAGAGACAGGAAGGAGCTCATTGTTTTTAGAAAATGAAGCAGCAGAGGAGGTTTAAAGAAGGAGCTGTTTTTCAAATTTTTTTTTCTTCTTCCTACTTTAGACAAAGTAACCTCAAACCTGAAGGAGGGTCCTAGCAGAAGTATTCTTACCCCCACGGGGCTTCCAATCTCCCAGGTGAAGGCAGTGAAAGCATGAAGAAAGAACCTGTTCATTAGGACATGCAAAAAGGAAGCCAGTAGAACTGCAAACTCCTCTATAAATCAACAATCTGAGAATACTTTACGCAAGACCCTAAAATTGAATCTAAAATTAAAATCTTCCTTTTAAACCTTCACTTTCCCTTAACTTCCTATAATTAGAGTTTGGTGGTTCGAAGCAATGAAGAAGGAGCAGAGTATTTTCTCCACTCCAGACTTCGCTGTAGGCCAGATCACAGATGATGGGAAATGTTCTTCCCCTCCCAAGCACTGAGATGGGACAAGTTCTCCCCATCTCATGCACCAAGCAGCATAAAAGGGGAGGAGTGCTAGGTCTAGGTCTCCAGCTCAGTAGCAGAACATGTTCATCTCAATCTTTTTTCCCTGAAAGCTATTTTTAAACTAGTCTATAGGTAGCTTCTCTTTTATTTGATACTTAATTAGTTCCAATTAAAACAGACTACATTTATGTAGTATACACTGAAGTATGAATGGTGCTCATCAAAATACAGTAAATAATTAAAAAATTGCACTTACACTGAAATACATGTGAATATATCTCCTTAAGACTTCCAAAGGGATTTGGGTTATGAATCACAAACATTCCCCTCAGCATTAGAATCTTATGAGTCAGAAAGATAGTCATCATTAATCACTTCTCGAGCATTTTTAACAAGGTGGTTCCTGCTTGCTGCATGTTTTCATTCACATCAGTCATTTACATAGCATAAAAGGTGTGCCTAGCACTTTAGAGACAATTAACACAAAAATACTTGCTTTGTAGTGTTTACAGCTCTAGTAAGATCATACAAAACAAGAAAAGATTCCCTTTGTGAATGAAAGAACAGGAATTGTAACTATGGCAAAGTAGCAAGCCTTTTCCATGGTGTGGGATATTCCTGCATTTCTGTATTATTCTTACTACTCACAATTTTAAGTAGGAATGTATTTACAAAATTCCCTTAAGACTTCGACATTATTGTAACCATGAAAGTATTTTATGCCATCCCCTTTCTCAAAGGAATAAAAATCACTGTTAGACTGCTTTGGGGATGGGGGAAGGCACCCAATTCTCCACCAAACACTTACACTACTTGCAGCAACATGTCTTTTAAGAAACAGTAACAGAGGTGCCAGCATTGCTGCAACCTGAGTGGCTACTTAAGACAAAAAAACATCTGGAAAAGAAACACATTTTCCACTCTTAAAAAAAAAAAGTGAGAGAAAGATAAGATACCTATTCCATGACTGCCACTTAGTTCAATACATTTAAGAAAACAATAAGGAAGATTTATTTTTTTCTTCCCAGCACAGTTTGTCAGTCATCTTCTGATCCCCACCTATACTTTGGAAAAATCCTCATAATACAACTACCTCTGCACTCCATGGAAAGACAGTATATCCTCACACATATTTTTGCAGGACTTCACTCATGCTTTCCTTCAAGTATCGCAGCTGTTATTTTGGACTTCAGTGCCATAGATGGATGCATCAGTCCACAAGTGAGATCAGAGTTATGAAAAAACTGTGAAAGCAATGCAATTAGGGACAGTTTCAGAAGTAGTCTGTCACAAGCAGTTTATTAGAACTTCACTTTGACAATAAATAAGGTATTTCCCAAGCAATCAAAATGTAATTATTTAGAAAGTTAAACAATGCAAGTTTTCACAATGCAATTTTTTATATATACATATTTTACTGTACTTTACACACCAGTTCATCCAGAGCTGTACAACAGTAGGATGTCTATTTTTCAAATTCACACAGCAGGAGACTACCAAGACATGTCTTTAACCTGGAAACTGTGTGTGTAAAAACAACCCCAAAGCACACCAGCTCCAGGTTGGATAGTCCAAATGGTATGACTGAATCTCTGCTCTTTAGACTAGCTGCTGAATTCAAAATCAGATGTATGGCTTACCCAGGAGAAATAGTGCCTTCTGAGAGTTATGGTTCTAAAGGACTAGTAAGCTGCTCAATTGCAACAGTACAATGTAACCATTTGTAATTTACAGTGCTACTGCACAACCTGCTCTGTCTTCAACACAAGTGGCACAGGACAAGCTTCTGTAAAAAATGATAATTTCCAATGTTGTAAATCTCTAACCGTAAATACAAACTTTGCACTTAAACTGTTAACTGTGAAAACACCTTTCAGGTTTGGTCAAATGAATTAGCATTTCTTCACTTAAATACTCAAGACATTTAATATGCCTCAATAATACTTTTAAGAGTTTGACATTCAAAATTAACTTCAAAAGAATGTTCCCATTAAATAAAGCACCAAGATTTCCCCACGTGTTTATTCCTTAAAGAAAGTCTATGAAACACTAGCTTTTTTAAAACATTAGTTCTGCTAAGAGTTGTAATCTCAAAATAAAATTTAATTCTTATGGTTTGATCAAAGCCAAGTTTCCAAAGTGAGCTGTACATATTCTGTGCAACATCCCATTTCTTTAAGTGCAGAGGTATAGGTCTCAAAGTTAGGCAGCTGCAATCGAGTTGTCATCTGCTTGACGACCCTGAGGCTTTAAGAAAATAAAGACAGAGAATTAAAAAAACCAACAAACCAAACCACCCAAACAAACTCCCCTCCAAAAACCCAAAACCAACCAAAAAACCTGGACAGAAAAGAGAGACTACTAGGAAACTAACTCTGCAATACACTGCGTTGTCAATGTAGCTCTGGTACCCAAGTGTAGCATTAAGCTTATCCTACTTCAAAAGGTTTCCAGTAGCAGCACAAACAGAGGACAGACAACTGAAATTTCAGTTTGGCCCCATGAGTAGTTGGTAGAGGCCTCAGCTCCTCAACTGCCCTGCTAAATACCTTCTCCACACACATCTGCACAGCTTAACACAAAGCCTGGCTGATCAGAGCTCTGAGCATTTACTGCAGTATAGAAAGCTGATAATTATCAATGTGTAAAACAGGAATTAGACACTTTCTTGAAGGAATTTTAAGCAACATCACTAGAGATACAGGAGAGCAAGGAAGAAGCTTTAAAGAAGAAAAGGCATCCTTACAATAAGGTTTTCTGAGGTTCTGACAACTCCAGAGCAAAAGCAAAGAATTCTGAAGCTTGAGAGTCCACAGGCATTTTATGAACACCTTGCTTTTGAGAAAAAAATGCCTTGTCTATTTACTTAGGAGGACACCCTGACGACCAATCCTGAAGAGCCAGTGACTACCAGCACACTCAAAAAGTAAGTTCTGCCTATCTCTTTTGTTTAAAACAAAATTGAAATAACACCAGGCCCATTTCCCAGAAACATGACTACTGATGTCTGAACAAGTACATCTCAAATCATAGAAACAAATCTTTGGGCTCCTTGCTTGTTAAGGGTGTGAATAAAAAGTGAACAAAATAGTCTGGAGACAGCAGCAGTGGAATGAGAAAGCACTGTTTTGGGCAAATGGATTTAAATGAATCTTAAGAAATCCAAAGATCTGTTTTTCATGGCATGATTGGACTGTCTTCAGTTATATCACTTTTGAAAAAAAACTCTAGACTGATTCACTGACAGAACATATTTTCAGAAGTTATTTAGAGAGGTATGGGATGCTACAGTATCTCTGAACCCAGTCATATGGTTGCTCAAACACTTTTTTCAGAAGTGCTATAAATTATAGTATTAAAAGTGTTACATTATTTAGCTCACTCTTATGCTCAAAAGAGAGGCAATTTTGAAGCTCATTTTACAGAGTGAGACATGGAACAGAATAACAGGGACATAACAAACACATTCAGTTCGTTCATCTAGTGGTAACCAAATACATACTGCACTGAAACAGATTTCCTAAAGTTTTGGCTGACAACACCAATGCACAACACAAGATTTTTCAAAGCAAGTAAGTAACCCTGCTACAAGCTGGACATTTTAGTCTGCTTAGAGACACTCAGGTTTGAGCACAGCCGGGGTGGTTGTCCCTGGAATGTGAGCAGCCCCAAGGAGAGCCTCTGAACACAAGTCACTCCTCAGAGCCTCACCTTTACAAAAATGTGTGTTGGTATGAAACGTCTGAGCAACTGATTGGTGAAGTTTGGGAATCGCATCAGGTTAACATGAAGAGAAGGCAGCTGCTGATACCCAGCCATCAGAGGATAGAAGTTATATAACATTTCCTGCTCTGTACCAGGAAGGATTCTTAGTCGGATCTTAAAAAAATAAGAAAACAAAGCCACAACCATATGTAAGTTCTATGTCCAGAAGCTCTGTTTACTTTCTATTTATGCACTGGTTACTTTCTGAAGCTGGAAAGAATGCAATTAGTTTCCAGTTCTAGATAAACTATTGCTTCTGTACTGGAACACCATGTTACCCATAAATGACAGGACAAACAGCTCCTAGCCAGGCTTCCATTTAGCCCTTTCTTAAAATGGAGTCTGCATTCACATATTCTTCCAGACAGGATTTACCAAAAACAATGAGTTTGTCCTCTCTGTACATCAGTGTAAGTCTAATCAATGTATTCTTCACTACCAGATAAACCAGCAGGATTAGTTGATGTGACAATTCTGTACCTGTTTAAGGCCAGAGAACATGAAGGCATCACTAGGTTCCACGGACACCTCCACATCCTGGACTAAATTGGTCTTATTTTGCAGGTGATACCTGACAGGTAAGGACTCTCGGACTCGACCAAATGATGGCAGATCTTTGGAAAGAAAGTAAGGAATCTCAAATACCAAACACATCTTCAAGTTCCACTCAAAAAAAAAAAAAAAAAAAAAAAAAAAAAAAAAAAAAAAAAAAAAAAAAAAAAAAAAAAAAAAAGTCTATTGCAAAAAGCAGTGAAAATTTAAGAAAAAAAGATACAAGAACTAAGCATCTAAAGCACTTCTGGCAGGGTTTTACAGAAACAGATTAAACAACAGAACGCAGCTTCATTACATTTTCAGTACCATGTTTCAACATCCAGTTACAAACCTCCCAGCTGCTAACACTGCCCAGGAGTACTCACTAGGGAAGTCACTTTCATTGCTGCTGACTATTTTCAGCTTACCAAAATCTAATCAGATACTGTCAGGAAGCTCCTTCAAAATGTAACAGGATAGGAGCTTTGTGGAAGAATCTCAATACAAATGAAACCAAGCCAAGGAAAGCATTAAAATTATGTGTGTTTGGTGGGCATTTCAATCCCCCTGTATTCTTGTGCAGGTGAAGTGCTAGAAGAGAAACATTTCACGTGCCTACAAACATCTCCAGCTCTCCAGTCTGTTTCTTCCAGGGATGCATCCAGAATGTGGGTGGATGGAACAACTGCACCCACAGGCATCTAGAGAAACCTACTGGGAAGGCAGCATCAGCAGAGGTAACTCTAGTCTCTGTGCTGCCACATAACACAGGTTGAGTATTATGTCAGCTCCACTGACAGCTTTTAGGAGGCAACATTTGCGTAACTATCTACCTCTTCTTCCCTTCAAGTGGGGAAAGAAGAGCAAGCCTTGAGGCAGTTTCTTTCTCTAGCTCTGCAATATTCAGTGTCACTTTTCTGTATTTCACTATAGTGAACTGAAGCTCTGGGTGCTGTAAAAATTTTGGCAGTCTTATAAAGTCTAATTGGGATATGTATGTTGCCAAATTAATATTACCTGCATTAACATGGAGGGGAATGCTCTCTACAATCACATGTGGTAGAGTGATGACTGTGTTAACAACAGGTACACTTTCCACAGGTGAACTTCTGCAGGAAAAAGTCAAATGCAGACCATGCTGAATATTATACTACATAAAGTATCAAGTAAGTATACAAACTAAGTAGTAAATAGTAGGTCCAAAGTCTAGACAGTGCTTGTTACAGGAAAATACAAAACTTTTTTGTTTGTTTTTGCACTCCTCCCCACTCCCAAAAAACCCAAAACCCAACAACCCACTATCATTCCTAAAAACAAATCAGCTTACTTCCTCTCTTTATCAAGGCCAAGAAATGCTTACCTCTTCCAGGAAATTATATAACATCCAGTTGCCACTCCACTAGCATTAGTAACTGGAGGACATCGAAGGCAAAAGCACTCACTGGCACTCTCATCTGTCTGTAAAACAACTATCAGCAAGATTTTGTTTTAAATCAAAGCATAATAACAGCCTAAGTCCAGAAATGCAATATGACATGAACACAAACATTCAGCCAGAAAGGCCTTTGAAGCGCTTTGCAAAGTATACCTACATAATGTATAAATCCAATAGACTGGGAAGTATTCCAATACATGAAAGGGTAACATACACAAATATACGTCACTTTACTTTCTGAAGAGCATTATAATATCTTTAATGTACACACAGAAGGAGTAATTGCAAATTTAGCGTTCATAAACACACAAAAAGCAAAATATTGCCAATCCTAATCCTACACTTCTACAGCAGATTCCAAGACATCAGCATAAGAAGCCTCTGATGCTTGAAAATTAAAATCAACATGGACATATTCCCTCTCCCTCTCAAATGGATGAGAGCTGGGGAAGACAAGAAATACAAAAAAAATCTACTGGCTTTTCAGTGAAACTGAGTTCTCACTTTTTCTTCTTTTCTTTTTCTCCAGTCTAAAACTAAAACCAATCGTGTCTTTTCACATAGAGAGTGATTTCAAAAAAGTACTAAGAAAATAGGTTTCAGTCTTTCAAAATTTATCATTAATATTTAAAAAAACCCCATCAACCAAAAGATGAACAGCTGAATGGTTAATACCTATGGGGTTCATATGTACTGATAGTTTAGAAGCATCAACCAGAAGCCATGAAGCACAAGGGGCCAGAGCTGAAGATGAAATATCATAGTTTGAAGACTAAAGGACCTGGAAATAATTGCTTTTTGCCAGGCAACCCTTGAATCAACAGAGCAAGTAGAGCCTTGCAAGTCCTTGATTATATGAGTGGACAGCTTTCCCACAGTCAGGCAGCCACCCAGAATACCTCACTGGATCCAAAGTTTTCCAGAGCACATAATTCACATCTCTGATGCCACAAATGCAAAGACAATGCTTTGTTGGATGATTTTGGATCAGCTCTACTTTTAGGTACTCCACTTATTTAACTTTAAAGCTAACACACTGCTGTTTTAATGGCTGAAATCTTCAAGATAACTTTTAAAATGTAAGTAATAAGTTACTCAATTATGGTAATATTAAAAAAGATGGTTTCAGCTGGTTGTTCTTTATAATCCACCCTTTCTAGCATCACATTTTTCAGTTTTGTGACTGCAATCAGGGACATGCATCACTGGCCTTTGGATACTGCCTCTATCACAAGGTGAAGTGTTTGCATTCCAGAAGGTATACATGGCCCAGAAACACTGGAAATATTGAGTATCTTTTCATATGGATATCTAAGAAGTTGCATTTCAGAAGTACTTCAGGTGCTTTCCTTCACATCTCTTACATTTAGAATTTTGTTACCATCCATCATCCAAGTCTATTTAGTTGACCTAGTGAAGCAAAACTACATTTTAAAGCGTGCTGCTGTCCAAGTTGTATTCTGGCAAGCAACTAGAGTACTAATCAGCTTTCTTCTATTTACAGCTCAATAAGCAAACACTATTTAAAGTGTCCCCCTTTATGACTCCCAATTTATGCAAGAAGTAATCTCCTGATGGAGAACATAGTCTAAGAAAACTTACCATTCTCCACATAAGATTCCAGTTGATCTACTGGGGTCATGGAAGCTGAGAGCTGTAACTGGCTCGTTACAATAGTGAGAGGCCAAGGAGAGACACTCAGGATGTCCGTCATCAGTAAAAATGGTATATCTGCAAACACTCTGTCCAAGTGCTCCAGCTGTCAAGACACACACAAGCTCTGACTATTTCTAACTAAACAGGGTGTGACTCCAAAATGCTGTGATTCCAAAACATGAACAACTTTTCAAACACATACCTTTGTGGAGACAAATTTGACAGCAACATCAAAAGGAAATATTGTGTCTATGGTTACAGTTTCATCCTTTGGCGGCAACAAAAGGGATGGGAAGAAGAGAGGAAGAAGAGAGGAAAAAAAATTTATTTTTTTGGCTATTGATGTTGAAGATTATTAATGTAAAGTTACTTTTAATCATTATTTTAACCAAGTCCTCCCCAGGGAAGAATATATCTTTAAAGATATTTACGAATAAATATAGAAAACTTTTCTTCTGCTAATAATTATGGAACTGCTCATGCTAAAAAGGGCTACCATACTGCTGATTTAGCATTTATTCTATCTCCTGGAAAAGGTTTTAAGATACTCAAAATTACAGCTTTTAGACTACTTCTTGTATTTCACAAATTTATCTGTATAAAATGCAAATGGTGCATCTTTAAGACCTACCCGGTGACACCTGCAGAGGATTTCCTTGCCCTCAACAACAGTGTTGATTAAGTAAGAAATGTAAAACAGAAACATTCTTGTACCAACTGTTCCACAACGGACGTATATTGGTTTTTCCAGCTGCAAAACAAAGGAGACTGTATGAGCTATTTCTAAACTACATTAATTAGGCCTAGAGCTGTCCAAAAGTTGTTAATCATCTGACTTGGACCAACAGGGCAACAGTACAATGGGCATTATTTTGACCATAAGGTGTCTCCTACAATGCACAATCTGGATCATGCAGCAAATGATTTTAACCAGAGCAGCACAACTCCTGCTGCTTCACTGGATTTGTTTGTTCCAGATGCTTCCCTGTTACTTAACAATACAAAAAAAGAACCATGACTGTGTAATGTATGACATAACCAACTTCTAACTCACTAGTCACAACTTCAGTTTAGTGCATATTTGATCCTCTACCATCTTGAATCACACTTGCTGACTATCATCTACTGTCCATTAAGCAGTGCATTTCATTAGCAGCTGAAATTAGCCTCCTTATTTCATTTCTCCAAGCTGTATCATCAAACCCAGAACACACCTTATCCTCCAATTTAGTCCAAAAGGTAATCTCATTTAAGGAATACTGAACTACATGTAAACAGCAGGCAAAATATGCCATAAGCATTGAATTTATTGGTTCAGCTATCAGAAAGTAAACTGAAGTCTAAGTGTCATATTTGTTGGTCCCTATTTTCCTGAGTGTGTTATAGAATTAAAGTTTTAAGCCTTGACCTTTTCCCCTGGTTGCAAGTCTCCTATAGGAATATCAGGAAGCAGTGCAGGAAAAGAGTCATCACATGCATCTGTTCCATGAAGAGTCACCTGAGTTTTCTGAGTCAGGTTGGCATCTTGCCCTAGGATTAAAAACAGTGTTCATATTCACACAGTCTTACATCACCAAAGCATGAAAACCAAAAGTAAAAAAAAATAATAATCTCAAAAAGCAATGCATGAGGAATTAGCACAGTTCATTTTGTCAAGAGAATCTTTCAAAAGTACCAGCAGAATACAGATTTGACAACACCTCAGAATTTTCCAAGTTGAATCATTTGCACCCTTGCAAGTTTATGGTTTCATCTCTTTGGGCCAGGAAAAAAAAAATCTCAAAAATCAGAAATTATATCTAGATATAATTTCCCTACCATCTATGTAACACAGCAGGATTATGTGATCCAAGTTTTTCTTGATACTCTATAATGAAGTAGAAAGGAAGTTTCACTGTTCTGTGATTCTTTCGTTTTCAAGAACATGGTTTAATGATTTCACATATTTTTAAAACTATTCTTTTAAGTCAGTGTGTAAAATACATAAAAAGAAATGCATAGATGTTAAATGACACCATTCTTCAATCAGAGCTTAACTAGAATTATGGCATTACTGCAATTATGTGGGATAATTTTCAAAGCAAAACAAGCCATATCTTGCAAAGAGTTACAACTGTGGAAAATACATCCCCTTCCCTATAAATGAAATGTCAGATTTCAATTGTTCTTTTAATGCAATCAGCAAACCCACACTGACCTTGCATATCCCATGTTAAAGAGATTAGAACGAGCAAGGGAAAAAAAAAAACTAAGAAAAACAAAGACCATCTATTAAACACAGCTTCAGGAGCCAAGCTCAAACACCCAACCAAATAAGTTTCAAAAATAGTCCACTGACTTTAATGAACCATACAACTCTATAGAAAACAAGGTTCTATTTCAGAATACACAGAACATATGGCATCCTACAAGCTATTTGCTTAAAAAACGTCTTTGTCTTTCAGGGTAACTGCTACAAAGAGGCATACAGAGTATAACATTTGGGGTTCACACACTGAAAACTGTCAGCAATATCTATATACAGATAGCTAGGACTTGGATATACAACATCTGCATTTTGCCTTTGCTCTCTAAGAAATACTGCTTCAGTGCTCCATTGTTCCCCAGATTTCAAGTGGTTTAAAAACCAAATCACACTGTCCAGGGCAGGGAAAGCAAAAAAAGCAGGGTGGGTGTGAGACAAAATCCACAAAGTCTATACTTAGAAAACATTTATCTATCACTGTCTAGTCCTTTCAGCTCAGCAAGAAAAAGATCTCTGTTTTGGGAAAAGAAAAATTTAGTTACAAGCAAATTGAATAAAAAATTAGAAAGGAATACAAAAGCTTTCATGTTTTCTTTTGAACTTGTAAATATTAATATTCTGAAAATACCCATGTAAGCACCACAGTCAAGTAGTACTTAAAATAATCATAACTAATGAGTCTGTTCACTGTTGTTCTAACCACTGGTATTTCATCATTCCAAATTTTCACTTTGGTTTGGCTTTTAATTACTGTGAGAGAACAGTTTACTATATTTCTCTGCATTGCATCCACAAAAAGGAATCAATTACGAGGCTGCTGGATTAAAAGAAAATGACCCGAAATACCTGGCTTTAAACCTGCTGTAAGCTTGACATCTTTGGCCACTGTTTCCTCATGTGACTGGACTGTCACAATCAAACAATACATTTCATTAGTCAGGGCAGGAGGTTCATGACGGAGCTGAACAGAAATGTTTGGCACTCTAGAAATAATCCTTTAAGAGAAAAGACTCAGTTATTGTATCTTCCTTAAATAACTTGCTTTTAAGCCTAGTTTAAAGGAGGCTAAAACACAGTATCATTTAAAAAGTTCCCACAACTGGTGGCCTAATAAATTAAGAGATGTAAGACTCCTGAAAAACAACATGATGGGAACAACTCAATAAAAAAAGACCATTTTGGAACCCCAGTTACTCACATCGTGCTTGCCTGAATAGTCAAAGTGTCCCAGTGCACTTCATTGTCTGGAAGCTTAGGTCTTCGCTTGAAGGAGCGTGCTGCCTGCAATGCCTCTTGAGATGAGGAAGCATCTCCCCCTCCTCCTCGCCAGTTCAGAATCACACAGCGGCCAGATTCACTGCCCAGGATCAAATCCACAGAAGTGATCTGATAGACACAAATTTGAGCACCTATTGGTGAGCCTTCTGACCACCTATTGTAGAAATACACTTGTCCAACATACACAGACGTAATAAATACATGCACCATCAAAATGCTTCCGACAGCTTGGAGCTGAGGACCTCACCACCTCAGGATTTCATTTAATGAAACAGCAGTGGAAAAAGCATCCATGTTCAGGTGGCAAGCAGTGTAATAACTTGCAATTTCCTACCCTCCCATAGTACTATACCAGCACTTTTAAAGTATTGCACATATTTAAAAATGTGTTTAAAATGTATTTTAAAAGTTTTAATTTTTTTAAACAATTCTTCAATTTTTGTGGTTTTGTGTTGTGTCATTGTCAATAGTTTCACTCACTTTTGATACTCAGCTTCAAGAATTCAGACATTCAGAACTGCAGTGACTTTTTAACTAGTGCCAGATTAGGGGCACATTGTAGTTTGAGTTTGTTTTATGTAATGGTAAGAAGGGTACAAAACAAATGGACAAACCTCAATCTTCTTTCCTACATCTTCAGTTTTTGCAACAAATTTGAAAGAGAACTTTCTTGTTTTGCCGGGAACTAAGCACATTGTTCCTTGTGATGACTGTTCCAGAATATCACTTTTCTGATAGGCTTCTTCTACAACACAGTATTGGTTGTAATCCTACAATGGAGGAGTGGGGAAAGAAGTTCATACATTCCAGCTGAAGGCATCTTTAGAGAGTAATGGCAATATAGCAAATATTAAGGCTCTGTGTTACTGGATCAAATTGTATGGGTTTTTCCTGCTTTTCACAATATCAAATTTAGACTAGCAAGCAATTACACTGCAATTCTTTGACACAAGATATCCTTTATAGCAATGTAACTTCTTGAATCAAAAGAAATAAAACATTAAAATGATCCTTCTAAAACTTTAACAAGCTTCAGAAGAAAACCCAGATATAACAAATGAACTAATTAAACCTCAGAGTCTTATTCTAGTATCAATATTCTTGCCAAAAGCGATAGACAATGCATTAAAAACCCAAACATCTTTCAGCTTAAGTTTTAACATAATTTTTGGAAAAAACTTTTGATTTTTTTTAATGTTTAAAACCAATAAAATCTTATTCCATTTTTATTATCAGTTTTGATCACTAGGTCAGAAATAGTTAGAACAGAGGTACCTGATTATTGAAACTGACGCAGAGCTTAGAGAACCTGATAGGATGAGGACAATCAGCTCTCAAGTACACATCAAACTGCACAGGAACATCAACATGAAAACTAGGAGCAAGAAATTTTGCTTTGCACTGTACTGGAATTAAAAAAGAGAAGAAAAAGAAAAAGTAAAAAGAAACAAAGTAGGTGTTAAACTATAACATTAAATTCCAGAAGCACACTCCTGAAATGATTGTAGCAAGAATTGTTCTGTGTATACTCTTACAACTCTATTTTGCAAGTGGACAAATTTGGCTAGTAACACTGTCACAGAAAGCCACTTTTCAGCACTTGGCCAAAAGCTTTGCACAGGAGGGGAGATGCAATGTCCAGCAGAAAATAGATAGTCCTGTACACCTGGATGTCACTCATGCCCCCTTTTCAATGGCAAGTATTACTTTGAACACATTCTGCCCTATTTCCTCCCAGTCCTACTTCAAAGCACACTAGAATGTCAGAAGTCTTGCACAAAGCAGGGAATTCTTTAGTAATCCATATAAGGGATAAGAGATTGCTGACTTCTCTCATTATTTCTTAATTAATTAATTTCTTGTTAATTTAGACAAGGAACAGAGCAAGGCCGGAACACTGTTGTTAGTTTTAATACATCCTTCATATTTTCATCCTAATTAGTTATTTTCAAGGTATAACTACATCCAACTTTATGATATGGTGTAAATTTGCTTTTCTACTTACCAAATGGTATAAAATCTTGGACTTCTATTGTAAAAATATTACTGCCTGCCAAGGAAACACGGTCAGCCCACAACTTCTGTGATGCTTTCACAGCCGCAGTGTCACAATCAAGTTCAGGATCGGGGCTTTCATTCTATATGCAGTCAAAGGATTACAAAGAACAACAAAAGAAGATTGACAGCCACTGACCACTCTAAGGATTATTTAACAGGGCAATAGGAGTTCTGCCTTACCATCAGAACTTTTATGAGATTTTTTTCTATCCGAGATTTCTGATCCTCTTTAAGAGTGGATGCTAATAAAGAGAACAAAACAAAGATTACAAGACAGAAGCAAGAGTCTCTTTTTTTTAACTTAACAGTAAATCTTTCCCTTAAATTGCATATTTCAAATAACACATTCCAGAGAAAAAAAATATAGCATCCATCTACCAGTAAAAAAGCACATTCTCATTTTAAATGTTTTCTCTTACTTTCACTGGAACCAAGTAAAATATTTTTGATTAGACGAGCATTTTGTAATTTATTGGAGCAAAGCTTCAGAAGAATAATGCTTATACCTCCTTTTTGTTTATGTTTAAAAACAGAAGAAAGCATAGACAAGTCTAGAACATGCAGAGAGGCCAGCTCAGATAATACTAGAAAAAAACAACTACAGAAAATGACAGGAAGAAACAAGGGCTACTTAAAATAAGCATTCTTTTCTTGAAGAACGGTGGTTTTGCATTGTTTTCTATTCTTCAATAGAAAGCAGAGTAGCCTGGGTAGCTCTAAGAAGATGCAGATTTTTATCACACCTGCACTAATAGTAGCATTAGCAATTTAGGGCCCAGAAGGATTATTTCTGCCATGTCAACGAGCAGGCATTACACAGACCAGAGTGCTTGCATTGTTATCATGGAGCCACCCTGTGCCACATTTTTTCCCTAAAACATCTTGCATACATATTTCATCAGCAGAGTTCTATTAAACAGCCTGGGAGAAGCATATTTGGGACATTAAAGTCCAGAAAAATCGTGTTAGCTTTGTTACTAGGAAAAATGTTTTTCTCTTTTAGCTATACTACAGTTATTTGCTATCCCAAAGCTCAAGAAGTTCCTGTTACATTATTTGAACAGTCTCAAATGACGCTGTGTGTCTCAGATATCCTGACACAGTCTATCTGAATGCAATGACATTCTTTTATAACAGAAGAGAAAGACAACTCAACTCCCAGTAGAGCACAGAAAGTAGTAAAAATCCAGCACAAGTACATAGTTATTATGTAGTCAAATAACCTCAAGTATTGTAAGCACTGTGTCTGACAATATGTCATACATCAAAATATTCCTAAAAGAGTACCTCTGCCCAGTAGCTCTAAAGAGTAAGTTATATAATCCTTCAGCTGGGCCATCAGATAGGAACATTTGAGTGCTGTTGTCAATATGGAAGTGAGGAGGGTCCACCATCCTTCGCTGCGGTATTCACACATAACATAATCCAAGAGCCTGCAACACAGCAGGGTTCAGAGGAAACAAGTTATGCTCACCAATATCTTTAGAAGCTTGCATTTATTTGGTATTATTAACACAAAATTCATCTTCACTAATATGAAAGCTAGATTAAAGTCTACTGTTTATACAAGACTTACTGAAATTAGCATGAAACTATGATAAAGAAACATTTATTCCCTGAATTTTCTATTTCAAGTTAGAAAATTTTTCACAAGAGAACAACAAGTAAACTCATTTGTCTTCACATAAAGAATTAGCAAAACAGCAACTGGACAGAAGTGCCTTAGTCCAATATTGCATGAAAAATATGCCTTACTATTGAATATGCAGTAAGTATTTAGAAAAACAAACACAATAAAGTCCCCTTCCAAACCGAAGAAATTTAGTGTTCTTTAAGCCAAGATGTTTCTTTTCTCTCCTACTTCCTATCTCCCTTCAAGGGTTTCAAAGGTCCACAACATATGCATCAATCTTAATCAGGCAAAACCACATACCTTAATAAGTTCCTAATACTGATCACTGTTTGCTGTTACTAGCAAAGCAGAGTGATTTTTTTAAACTCTTCTCAGCTATTTAAGACAAGGATTTCTGCCTACTTCAAAAAAATCTACCTAACAAAACCAAAAAATGCTTGTTCATAGAATAACCGGGCTTGACACAAATTGATCTGCTTATCCTAGTCTATCTTCTCTTCCATGTGAAGTCCAGTGAGTTACTAACAGATAAATACACCTCTCTTACGTCAAACAAGAGAGACAGATAGCAATCAGTGAGCTGGAAATAGATATTTGCCTCATATGGCAAATTCCCACAACAGTTCAGAGCAGGAAGTTTTTATGCTCTAATAACTGACTCATCTGTTTCACCTTCTTTAGTATAAGTGGTGTTCATAGATTCAATAGCTTGTGCTTCCATCACAGCCAGACACAAGGAGCATCTCACACAAGCTTCCAACATTATTCCATAGCAGTAAGATGTGGGGTCTTAGTGAGAAGATAGCATCTTAAAGAAGCAATCATGAATGATACTCACTTCAAAGCTTTCGCATAATCTTTAGCATAGTAATATTCTTCTCCCATTTGAACCACTGAAAAAAAAAATTCCAGATCACTACTTAAAGCCTGTGCAAAATTTAATTAAAAAAAATGCATCTGATGATCTATACTCACTCAAATGACTTTTCATTCTTGGACATTTGTATTTCTTGAACTGTGCGACAGCATTACTCAACAAAGTGATTATTAGCTCCTAGCAGATAAAACCATTACTGATATCATTATATATGCAAACATTGGGATCATGTTAAAAAACAGTTGTTTTTTTTTTTTTTAAGAATAAAACTTACCGAGTGAAGAACATTCTTCTCTTTTAACTGTAGGGATAAAATCCCCATCTTCTCCTTTTCAGGATCAGAAAGATCAAAGCCTGCATAAGACAATGAAAAAATCCATGAACCTAGAATTTTGTCCAGACCCAAAGGGAACAATTTGTACCATGAGCAATGCAAGCTTCAATTCAAACACACTCACAAATTCTTTTGCCTCACAGGCAGCTGTATCTCCCTAGAAGGGAAACTCTAGAACACAACTATTTTTCCCTTTGTTTTAAAGAATCTACCCAAAATCAGCAAATTACAATAAAATCACCTAGTCCTTATACTGCACCTTTTAACATTTAAAGTGTGTATGTTAAGGCCAATTAGCCCTTTTCTAATCTGCTCTCAAATAAGGATTCAAGCTTATATTTCTGTAGCAGTAGAGAAACATACTTAATATTCCTTGCCGCCATGGTCTTTGCCCATAGAAGTCAAGCACTCCAGTTTGCGTTTCCAGGGGATCCGGACTGGGATATGTCACAGAGGGCTGTAAATTCAAATATAGTAATTAAAAGGGTTCCTTTTAATTTTCTGCCAGGCAAGAGTTAGAAAAATACTAAAACAATACCCCCCACATCTAATACTAATGCTCTTGTTTCTCTGCTTCCTGTAAATTACCAGATACAGTGCACATACAAAGTTACTGGAAAAATAAAGTGAGTTTTCAGATATCTAGAGATGTAAAAGTATATTTTAAAAAATAATAAAAACCATGTCAGAATTATTTGTAAATAAATAAATACTAAAGCATTTGTTCTGAGGCAAATACATACATAATGAATACATGTAATGTTAACAAGCATCACAAAGGCACATATCCTTTCCTTGGATTTCATTTACACATATTACAGATTGTTCCACTTCCATTTAAGACTACATTACGGAATTCATTATCTGGTTAATTACAAAGCATTTTCCCCCTCCCAACTTACATCATGGTTACAAAGCACACTTGCTAGTTGTTTCCGTTCCTGTGCGTAGTAGGCTGCCTGCTGGTAATAGAACCCTGGATTCTGAGTTTGAATTGCTGTCAATCCCAGCTTGATTGCTTCATCAAACAAGTCACCAAAAGCCTGAAACCTGTCAAAAACCATTCATAACCAAGATTATGTACAGAACAGCAATATGAACTGAAAGCTACCCTGCAAATAAAAGTTCTGGTTACTCAAAACAGTTATATTTGAACAGATATTTGAACATTTGCATCTAAGTTCTACAGTTGCATTTCTTCATATTCTGTTCAATCAAAGAGAAAAGTAGTCAGTGATCGATGCAAAACAGAACAACAGTGTATTTTACGTCCTTATGTATCTCTTAGAGAATTAAGAATTTGTATCTTGTCTAGACAAGTAAACCTTTTGAAGTTTATCTAAAACACTACTTAGCAAAACATACTGTTTAGACATCCAGGCAGCATGCTCAAAAGCCAGTTCTGCACTTCCTATTTTTTTCTTGCATAGGTCAATATGCTTCCTGAACTGTGCAATAGCATCTAGTGGAGTATTATGTTGAAAACAGAGGCGACAGATCTAGGAAAAAATAAAAATAAAATGAAAAACCGCTGTTAGGCTGCTAAGGATTAGCACTCAACCCCGCCATTCCCCCAATTAATTTTACATATTTCTGAAGGGCAAAAATTGCATAAAAAACAGGGGAAGAAAAGTAGATAAAGTAAACCATAATGTACTACACCTGAAACTATGTGGTTCTCTGTTTCATCTAATTCTGTTT
The DNA here is from genome assembly GCF_021018805.1 of Prinia subflava. Classification (NCBI taxonomy): domain Eukaryota; kingdom Metazoa; phylum Chordata; class Aves; order Passeriformes; family Cisticolidae; genus Prinia; species Prinia subflava. Next base: position 33,707,267 of record NC_086253.1, read on the forward strand.
ATCATCCCCTCTTTGCCCAAGACATCAATGGAAGAGTGCGTAACTTACTGCCAAATATAACAGGAAACTTCAGAGCTACTAGAAAGATCATTACTTTGAAGCCTGCAGTCTGCAAGTGGAATTTGATGGAATACAGCTCCAAGATTCTTGTAAGTGGTGGGATAGTTTTGCCTCACCTAAAAGCCCTCAAAACACCACAGAAGTATGGACTGATTCTTAGAGAGTTACTTTCGTCCCTCCAATAAGCAGTAACTGAACTATATGGGCCTAAGCTTTGCAGGAAGACAAAAACATTCAAGGAACAAGGAGCCCTGATGTTCATTCTCCTTGTGCAGAGTAAAGATCTAGTCTTTCAGAAGACTGCATCTCAAATGAACTCAAATCCTTCAAGATAATTCCAAACTTCAGTTAAGGATCTTTCTTCTGTGTAGAATTCAGAAGTCTCTGCAAATCTGAGCATAACTGGTGTTCCAATGATAACTCTAATCCATCTCTGTAAAAGCAATGTAAAACTGAACTCTACAACCTTTCCCCACTAAAGGTGCATCAACTTTTTTTCTTTTAAGGTACAGTTGTTACCTTGTAATTTATAAATCCTGCCATGGTCTTGATTTCCAGCATGTTTGTTTCATGAGCCCTCAATTCATGCACAAGATTATATGCAGTTCTGTAATTCCTAAGCAGGAAGAATTAGAATTAAATCACACATGATAATAAAGTTCCAGAACAGGACTGACAACAGTGAAAACCAGCCTTCCAAGCAGAGCATTATTCCCAGTGAAGAACTTGCCCCTTAAATACATGTTTAAATGATTTTGCATTCAGGAAAATATTTGTCAGTTTATGGCTTAGCAGTAATTTGGGGCAGAGAGGGTGGGGGAAGATAACAAGTCTTACTTGAGAGCATTCTGCGTATCCTGTTTCAGCTCACTGAAGAATGCTATTTTGAACTGGTGTCTAACAAACAAAAGCTGCAAAACACAACCAGTGCACATCATTCACTAACATCCAAACATACCTTCTTACCTACAAAGAGATACAGGTGGTAACTTCAGAGGTTTACATAATACAGCACTTGACTTGAAAAACTGACTGTGCAACGATTTCCTAATAGTTCTGTCTGCCACCACAATGCAGCAGTGACCTTTCAATAGATTTAATCTCTTCAAAGCCTGTTACCCTGGCACAAGGGAGAGGCTTTGTAACACCCCAAAATCTCTATGCCAACAGGGCTGATTGTAGTTGGGAGCTCACCACATGGATTCCAGCTTCCTTCCATGTTCTGTTTGCGAAGCTGGCAAACGCAACAGAACATAATGTCTGAGTGGATTTGAAAAGCAAAAGTTAAAAACTGAAATCAAGTGCAACTCTGAGTACAAATTATCTACGGGAATCACATCCCATAACTTGATACAACACTCAAATAGGTTAAACCATGTAGATAAATGAGAAGTTTTTCTTTTTTTTTAATCTGAGAACTTAATTTTGCACTGCAGCTCTTCTAAGGAAGATGTGAGAAAGACAAATGTAAGAACAAAACCAATCAAAACCAAAGTTTAAACTGCAGAAAATAGAACCAGATTTACTTCCTATACTAAGAGAGGACATCTCAAATTGGAAGGGGGAAAAAAAAACATTTAGGCAACAATGCATTATTTTCATGTTTTAACATGCAATATAACTTGCACAGTATTTCAAAAATAGGGTAACATTACCTGATGAGTGGTTTTGTTCAAGAACTCCTTATGAGATTTAACTCTTCTTATTTCCGTATAATAGTAAGTCTGTGCATGCTCATAGAAAGCATTTTCCAACCTGCAACAAAGTTGCTTATAAGTTTCACAAAGTTTCTTCCACATACAAAGAAATTCTGAAGTTCTTCAAAATAAGTTACTTTTAATCATGTTTATTTTGGTGTTGGCAAAGGACCTTGTGGTATTACTAAACTCCTCTTTAAGTCACCACACAGGGTAAGAGTCTGCAGGCAAAAACCTTTCACAAAAGAACAAGTAAGTTTGAGAGCTTTATATACTAACTTCTCATACAAGAATCTCTATTATTTAATTTAAGATAGTCTCAGGATAAGCTATTCTGATTTTGCAAGGCAACAGAAAGTTGAGAGATGCCCCTAAGTCAAAACAAGAAAACCTTCTGAGGCTCACAGAATATGTCTGAGCAGGATCTTATTTGCTGGACTGTAGGGGAAGGGGTGAGACCAACAAAACAGCATTAATAAAATTATGAGGGCACAGACTAGGTTTCATCATTCTGTCCAAACATCAACAGCTACCTTGGTTGCAGAGGTAATAGTGGAACTTGTCTGCAAGAGAAATAGCCCAAGGCAACCCAGAGAGGGAGAGGACAAAGAGGACAAGAACATCAAATGCAATATGAGGATGAGGAGGATCTAAGGAGGATATGTTGTATGATCAAGCCGTAAGGAGTAAAATCAACTATAACAAGATCAGAAACCAGGAGAGGAATACATGCAACAGCACTGGCACATGCAGGAAATAAAGGCTGAAGTACCAGTTCTGTTAGGATAATCTCAATTTAGCACCAAAAAAAGTATGAAAAGCTAGAAGTAATGGTTACTTTATTTTGATGAATTCCAGTGGCAGTTTGTGAGCAGCATGGATACAATAACAGCACTAATTTATTTTGAGAATTATACTGTTTATATATAAATATGAGGTTGAGAGAAGAGTTAGCCTCAGACTGTGACCCCTCCTCTCCCTGAGAATACATGGAAAAATTAAAACTAATTATAGTAAACCATGATTTGCCTTAGTTTGAGTCCTTCTTTTTAGATCTACACAAAAATGTCTACCTTTCCTCAATCTGCTCGTGAAAGGCCTTCCTAAATTATTTGTAGTCCATATAAATATCAAAACAGAAGGCAAAAGAAATGTATAAAATGACAAAGACATAATATTTGCAACCAGATAGATGCCACTTAGCGTAAATAAAAAGAGAGAACGACATGGCCAGGAAGTGGAAGGGGGGAAAACCCAAAAGCCTGCCAGGAGTTAAACATAAAAACATATTTGTATGGAAAATCATTTAGAATCAGCAGGGCCAAAATCATTGCAGAAGTAGAAAAGCCCACTTTACCTCTACCTGGGGAGCATCTTGTGGTATCTAATAATATTTCTTCAAAAGCAACATCTCTGACTGCCATTACTCAGCCTCAGAGAGAAACGAAATTGTATGAAGTTCATCAGAATAACATGAAGAATTCCAGCAAACAGGTCTACAAAGAGTATGCCACATAGCATTTATCTCAACCTATGACCTCTAAAATTCTCTGTTAGAATCATGGAATTGGTTAGATTGGAAAAGACTTTTAAGATCATCAAATGGAACTGTCAACCTGTTACCAAGTCCACCACTAAGCCCATCCTACTGCCCCTAAGCACAGTATCTACATGTCTTTTAAATACACCTTCAACGGTGACTCAACCTCTTCCCTAAGCAGCCTGTTCCAATGCTTGATTACCTCTTTGTTCCTAATATCCAATGTAAATCTTCCCTGATGCAACTTAAACCATTTCTTCTCATCCTATGGCTTGAAGGGAGGCCCTGGGGAAGAGACCAACCTGTACTCCACTACTGCCTCCTTTCAGAGAGCTGTAGACAGCAATAAGGTCTTCCCCAAGCCTCCTTTTCTCCAGACTAGACCCTCAGCTGATCCTCATAAGGCTTTTGCTCCAGACCCTTCACCAGCTCTGTTGCCCTTCTCTGGGCACACTCTAGCAGGTCAGCGTCTTCCTTGCTCTGAGGTGCCCATAACTGGACACAGACTAAACGGATTTCCATCCACTACCTCCACTGAGCCAGCAGAATGAAGGCCCTTGCTAGCACACCAACAGTCCAACACTGGCATGCTGACCTCAGGTTTATTTTTAGTGAAACTGGTTTAATCCCTTTCCCACTTTAAGTCTAGTTTAAAGCTCCTCCAGTATGCTGTGCTAACTCTTGCATACAGATCCTTATTCCCCTTTGAGACAAGTGTACACTATCTGCTGCCAGCAGACCTGGTGCTGTGCAAGCCAACCCACGACCAGCAGACAGAGCAAGACAGGGGTTTACAGTCACTTACCTTATAATGTAGCCAACAAGATGATCAGTGTGTGGAAGCACAAAGAGTGATTTTCCAGAAAGGTCACAAGCATTACACAAAGCTGCGGCCCTCTCTGATGCAATAACATCTTCCCCTAGTGAAGTGAAGGAAAGCACAAGTAAGTGGCATGTGGTGCTGCAATGTCAAACTGGTTCTAAAAGCTTTAAGGTCAGGTTATGAAATTAGGTAGACCAAAAGGTCTAAACAGTATTGAAAAATCTAATAAAGACAAAACCAAGAGCATATTCATTCTTACGTCTTTCAGAGTACTATGTGCTTCATCCAGCAGAACATATTGCAGAAACTTTCTACCAGTTTTTAGCAAAAAAATTACGAGTGTGATCTAAGTTTTTATCCTCTCTCACAGAATTAAGTATCCCATGTCTGGAGAAATACAATAGCATTCAGGAAAGATAAACACATATAGCAGGTAGAGCAAAACCCAAGAAATGGTTTGCCAGACACTCGAAAGCACGCAGTAGCTCTACAGAAAAGTTAAAGTGTATCACATTTTACAGTTTCACATGGCTCCAAAATTTTATTGATCTTTACCAGAGATATTTATCTTTAATCTTAACCAAGGTAAGATTAAAGACCTCTGTAGGTACCAAATACTCCTCTAAGTTCTCAATGTTTTTACTGGTTTTCCTGATCTCAAGGAATGTTTAAAATGCAACTTGTTTACAAGAAGGCAGGCCAGATGTATTATCATTTAAACCATCTCTGATACTGTACATCAAAAAATGCATTTGGACTTAAGAGGGAGAAGTCAGGGATAAAAGAATCAAATGTTTAGGGTCAACTGTCCTGAATGCTCTTTTTATCCTTACACCTTCCTACACTCACAGTGCATTTAATGAATGTAGATGACATCAGTTGAAGAATCACAGATCATGTGACAAACCAAAGTCAGCTTAGTCAGCTGGGCCTTCTGAAAACTGAGAATTCCACAACTGTGCATAGCGTTTTTAAGTACCTGGAGGCAATGGTGTTTTTTTCTGAATCAAAACCACAGCAACTTTGGTATTTCTTCCCTGCAAACTTTGCCTAAAATAAAGACAACATAGCACAGTGTCAAGGTTTCACTTCTTATTTCTGAATAACCAGAATAAAATAAGATTTCAGTCTAGATGGAAGCACTGGAAGAAAGCTAAAGGTGAAAAAGCCAAACAACACAACATGCTCCATCATTCAGATAGTCCTGTCTTCCCTCTTTTGGGACAGAACAATTGTGCTGAGTTTAGCAAGTAAAATTTCAGCAGCTGTTTTTACTTAGGTAACTTCTACAAATAAACCATTACAAAAGTTCTTTACTGTAAGGTGTATATTAAAAAGCAAAGTTCAAGTCCCCCTTAATTTCTGTTTAAAAAAAAATATATATATTCTAGAATGCAAACAGATTCTGCAATTCACACTTACATTAGCTTGCAGTACATTATGAACCAAGTGAGAAAAGTCTACCTGACAATTTCAACTCGAGTAGCACATTCCAACTGTTTCTCCTTCCACTGTGGCTCATCCCAGTCTAGTTCATAGAATACCACCACAAGTGCTGGAACCAGATTCAGGTGTTTGTTCATCCAACCGGTCTTCAGGATTCCTTTTGGAATATACCACTCATAGGATGTCCTCTGAAAATATTGAGGATGTTGAAGTAAGCTACAAAATCCATTTACAAACATTTATAGCAGGAGAAAGGGCATAGCCTCCAACTTTGTCACTTAAAATGTTTGTCATGTTTCCTTTAACAGTGTTCCCCTCGAGCCTTTGCTTCCTATTAAGCCATATCCCTCAATAACTCAGGCACCAGGGCCCGATGTTTGAGATATTAGCAGCAAAGAACAACAGATTCCAGGAAGACTGGAAAAGAGGGTCAAGTTCAGGAGCATGTCTCATACACCACCATGAAATACTAGCCTCAGCTGAAAACAGTGGTCTCAAAACAGTAACACCAGTTTAGATTCTTTGTCTTTGCCAGTATCATGGAATTATGTAGTTTTCCAATAGTTAAACTCATTGACATTGCTTCTTAACTTGCCATTGTAAAGCAGGGAGAATAGCAGAGATATTCCTTCTGTGTTTCACTCAGTTAAAGTGAAAAGTTTTGTAAAAAAAAGAGCTTAATAGGTTAGGGTTTTTTCAGAATGCATTAAGTATCTACGTTCTCCAAAGTGAAATTCTGTGTTTCACTAAAGCTCAAATTTTACAAGGTACCTTAATGCTATGTAGAAGAGTACCATATACTTTTAAAAGTAAACCAAACGGACTTTCTCTGCCTCTGGATCACGAGCTAAGGCACCCCTAGGTTTCCTACGCACCCACGGCGCATCCATCACAATGCCCTGGGCTTCCCCTTCGCCCTCACAATTTCCCTGACTTGAAGCTCCCACGTTTCCCCTCCAACATGGGGGTAAGCGGCAGCCGAGGTCGGGCAGGGCGCGGTGCCAGCCGGCTGCCCCCCAGGCGGACTGGGGCACAGCCCTTCCCCGCGGGGAGCCACCGAGCCCCGCATCCCGCTCCCGGGGCCGCCGGCGGCTCCTGCTGGGGCAGCGGGCTGGGACCCCACCAGGACGGGGCGCAGCCGGGCCCGGCGCCGCTCGCTACCTTCGTCCTGCACTTGGGGTACTCGTGGTCGCCGGGCAGCACTTTGAAGGAGATGGGGACGCGGTCGGCTCTGCGGTTGGCGCAGAAGGCGTCCCACACGGCGCGGTGCACGGCGTTGTACACCACGTCCAGGCCGGTGAGCGTGACGAACGCCATGGGCCGGCAGCACAGCTCCACCGGGAAGTCCCAGTGAGTCGGAAGCGTCATCCTGCGCCCGGGACGGCGGCCTGGGAGGCAAGCAACAGGACAACGGCGGGAGGGCGGCCCAGGCCGGCCACAAGAGCGCCCCGCTACCCCGGGCCCGTGCTCCCCGTAGCGCCGCTCACTGCGGCGGGATGGAGCCGGGAAGCGCCGGGAAGCGCCAGCCGGGAGCGGCCGCGGGTCACGGGAGGCGGCGCGGGCGGGCCGCCGCCTCAGGAAGCGAGCGCCGGGCAGCGTCGGAAGGGCAGAGGGAGCGGCCAATCCGCGCCTCCGCTGCAGCCCTCGGGCCAGTCAGAAGCGCTCGCGCGGTGACGTCACTGCGAGGCAGCCAATGAGCGGAAGGAGGAAGCGCGGGGGGACGCGCAGCCGGCCAATGGCAGGGTAGGGGGCGGGGCCCCCGGGTGCCCGTCCGTGCGAGTCCGGCGGGGCCGCGCCAGCCAGGCCCGCCCAGCCCCGGCGGCAGCGGGGCCGGGCCGGGGCGGAGAGAGCGGGGCGGGAGCGGGGCGCTCCGGCCATGGCGGCCAACGAGGACCAGGAGGTGAGTTCCGGGCCCCGCTGCCTGAGGGAGAGTGGAACCAGGGCTGGGGTAGAGCCGTGCGGGAAGAGGGGGCGGCCGCCCGTGGCGGGGGCGGGGGGGATCGGCGGCCGCTGGAGCGGGCGAGGGTGCGTGAGGAGGGAGCCGAGCGGCGGCGGGGCCGGGCGGCGGTGGGGCCGGCACGGCGTCGCGCAGGGAGCGCGGCAGGTGCGAGCGTCGGTAACCCCTGCTCTGGCCCTGGCTGCAGATGGAGCTGGAAGCGCTGCGCTCCATCTACGAGGGAGACCTGTGCTTCAGGGAGCTCAGCCCGGTGTCCTTCCAGTACAGGGTAAGGCGAAACTGCACCTTGAAGTTACTTTGCTGCCTTGTATTTCCCATCCTAGGGCGTTCTAAGCCGAAGAGATATCCGATGTGCCGTAAAGGATAGCTATAGAGAAGGCAGCGTTTTTTCAGGATGTTTGGTACAACGATGCTCCATAGCACAGGATGCCATGTGTGTGAACCTGCTCCCAGCATGGGTTTATTACAGAACCACGGAGCGGGTGCGGCTGGAAGGGCCACAATGAGCCATGCGGTCCAATCTCCCTGCTCAAGCAGGGTCGTCCCAGAGCACAGGATTGTGTGCAGACGGTTCTTGAAAATCTCCGGTGAGGGAAACTCCACAGCCTCTCTGGACAATCTATTCCAGTGCTCGGTCACTGCACAGTAAAGAAGTCCTTCCTTATACTCGGGTGGAGCTTCCTGTCCGTCAGTTTCTGCCCATTGCCTCTTGTCCTGTTGCTTGGCACCAGGTTAAGTCAGTTATCCCCGAGCCAGGCATCCCACTTGCATATCCACCTGTGGCCTGCATAGCCAGAACTGACAAGCCCTCTGAGGAGCCAGCCCACTCTGTAATATCTAGCCTAACAGGTCAGAAAGTGAGAGATTTATAGAGATGTTTCTATGTAAAATTCGGAGCCTTTGTTAACATCTCAGTTACAAGGTTCCAGTCTCTTGACCAAAGACAGTTAGTTGATCATGTCTTGTTTACCTGCTAAAGAGCAAATCCACAAAATGCTTTGGATGTGCGCACTGATACAGTCTGGTCAGAAGAGACATACAGGGAGTGCTGAGCTCAAGGTACACAGCTAGATACTGGCATGAAATTCTCCCCAGCCTTCTCAAATTTAAAAACCTGGAAGTTCTTCTGGGCACAGACTGAGGCAGATGGCCAGAAAACTTTACTGATGAAATCTTAGGCATCCATGGGACAGAAAGGAGACTTCTGGAAATGCCATATACCTGTTTTGGGGAGAAACCATCTAAAATTACCTTTCTGTGACTTCTGAAATAACTTAAGAATAATGTCACTAATTGTAATGAGATACAGCTCAATTAATTAATAGCACTTGGAATCCCAGCCATGTAAGAACAGCCTTTCTTCATTGATTGGATCATTCTTAATAAATTTAATTTCTTTGAAAGGGGAAATATGACATGCCTACAAGCTTAAAGTATGTCATTTTAAATTTTACTAGCTTTGGTTGTTTTTGATTTTTACTAAACAAAAAATAATTGTCAAAAGTTAGGATAACTCATATACAATAAAATTTAGTGTCATACAAAGGCAGTGATAGATCTTTCCCATGAAGAAAAGTTTGTACTGTGAGAAGTCAAAATGCAAGTCAGTGCATGGGAAGATAGAATTCACATGGCTTTGCAGGATTTGCTCTGCACACAGTGCTTTCCTGAGAGTACACTGTGAACCTTGCAGCCACTTCTGCTCTTGGTAGCAGTGGAAAATGAACTGTAAATCTGCCTTGAAAAATGTTGCAGATTCTTGATTTAAAGTCTTATTTATAATATTACCACAAAACAAGTGGTTTTGAATGTCAGTTAGTCCAGTCTGCTATTTACAGATATTTACAATATCTGCAACAGATATTGTAAATATGAAAGCAGCAATTTTTTTTATTTTTTTTTAAGTACGCTAGCCTTACCTTGATTAGGACTTCTCTTGTGAACACACTTTAGTCTACATAATTAGATGAAGGCTGATTTTTATAATGAGACAAATAAGGAAGAATTTTGGGTGATTTTAGAGACCTTATTGTGCTAGTCTTCCAAATTCTTGTGTGAAACAGTTGTTTCTGATTGTATGTCTGTAGTATGCTGCATTTTTTTTTTTAATGCAGACTCATTCTACTGACTTCTTAAATCTTTTACTACTCATTCTTTTGCACAGAGAAATAAAAGATCTGTAGGTATGAGAAGTAAATATTGACATTCTTATCCATTATTTTTGCTGTCTTAGGTTACTAGTTTATTATCATCCTTATTTTAACTCTGTCTTGTGGCTTTTTCATGTTGCTCTGTGCTTAAATATGTCAGGGGGAGAAAAGGCTTCATATTTTCTGTTCTCCTATGTGTTAGTATAATATTAGGCTTGAAGATACTACAAAGTAGCTTTTAAATAAAGGAATTAAAAAACCCCAACCATAAAAAGAGATTTGACAGTTTCTGCTGCTTCTTCTAGAACGAAAACTGAAGGCTAAATATTGATGTCCAAAATTTAATTCTCTTTCTAGATAACAGCTTTATTTTCTAATTGGTAACTATCGAGATAGTTGTCTCAAGGAATTTTGATGGTCTAAAAGAAGAAAGAGGCTTCTGTATTGGCTTTGTAATCCTCAGAAAGTGAGTGGAAGCTGTTGATTTATAAAGTTGGTGGTTTTTCTCTTCAGATAGGTGAAAGTGGAGATCCCAAAGCCTTTCTAATAGAAGTTTCTTGGCCAGAAACATACCCACAAACAGCACCAGTCATATCAATGGATGCTTTCTTTAACAACACAATGTAAGTACTTGTGACAGCTTCAATCATCTGTCTTTTTATCATCTGTCTTGTTTACAGTTGAGTTTAATGATTTCTTTTAGATCTTCAGCTGTTAAGCAAAGTATATTGGATAAGTTAAAGGTAGAAGTTGAAGCAAATCTTGGAACTGCAATGACATACACACTTTTTGAATATGCCAAAGACAATAAGGAGGTATTCATGGAAAATCAACCTGTTAACACTGTGGTAAGTACATAAATTCTGATTTTAATTTTTCCTTTTAAAACTGAAAAAAAATTGATTATTATAACCTGAATACTTCAGAGTTCTCTCTAAGTTGTAAACCAGTTTATTGGTTATACATGTTAGTGGCTGAAAGTGACACGCAAAGTATGGTGCCAGAATGCTCTGTGGTCATAATTGTTCTATTTGATAGTTATTTTGCTATTACACCAAAATGTGTGCAGCCTGCTGTTATGTCCCGCAGGATAACACTAAAATGGAGACTTTGAGCAGAAGCAAAACTAAAGGAAGCTGAAACAGATGTGTCTGCTGAGGATTGAAAAAGTGGCTATTTACTGCAGCCTTCCAGGGATTGCATAAGTGCACCTCCAGGGTCTTCAAGTAGTCAGGCTGGGTCAATTTATGGCTTTTAGGCTGTGTAGGCACATTGTTTGCCATGATGGCGCAGCAGATCTGCTTTGAGGAGGAACGAATGATTTCTGTGTTTGAGAAGTGTGAATCCAGACTAAATCACATGCCATTATTAACTTGTAAAAGTGAAAAAAAGGTGCCCTTTGCAACTAGAAGAGAATAATTCCAGCCCCTAACACAGGTTTTTTTAAAGTACAGCCATGATTATATGTGGTTTAAAAGCAGCAGGCTGCTGACAGCATTTCTTCTTTCTGACAGTCAAGGTATTTCTGTAGGTCAGGTTCAGTAATCACATCACACAGAGGTATCCATGGAACTAATATGCAAAATGTTTACAACCACTTTTATCCTTCTCAGACTTCAGTAAGCAATAACATTTCAACTGGAACTCCTGATGTGCCACCAAGTAAGAAAAAAGAGAAAAAGGAACAGTTATCCAAAACCCAGAAACGAAAACTAGCTGATAAAACAGGTTTGTTTGCTATAATAATCTTTGCTTTGATCAGTATGAAAATCCAAATTTTATAGCAAGGACACCTTGCTAACTTGTAATTTGTTTATAAAATGAACTACTTTAAGTCTGTTGTCTCCATTTTATTTGTTTTAGATGAGATTCTTGCCTGAGATGTTAGTCCTGGTCACAGCAATTTTCTATAATGATTTAATGACATTTCCCTTCCCTTCCCTTCCCTTCCCTTCCCTTCCCTTCCCTTCCCTTCCCTTCCCTTCCCTTCCCTTCCCTTCCCTTCCCTTCCCTTCCCTTCCCTTCCCTTCCCTTCCCTTCCCTTCCCTTCCCTTCCCTTCCCTTCCCTTCCCTTCCCTTCCCTTCCCTTCCCTTCCCTTCCCTTCCCTTCCCTTCCCTTCCCTTCCCTTCCCTTCCCTTCCCTAACCTTCCCTAACCTTCCCTAACCTTCCCTAACCTTCCCTAACCTTCCCTTCCCTAACCTTCCCTTCCCTAACCTTCCCTAACCTTCCCAAACCTTCCCAAACCTTCCCAAACCTTCCCAAACCTTCCCTTCCCTTCCCTTCCCTTCCCTTCCCTTCCCTTCCCTTCCCTTCCCTTCCCTTCCCTTCCCTTCCCTTCCCTTCCCTTCCCTTCCCTTCCCTTCCCTTCCCTTCCCTTCCCTTCCCTTCCCTTCCCTTCCCTTCCCTTCCCTTCCCTTCCCTTCCCTTCCCTTCCCTTCCCTTCCCTTCCCTTCCCTTCCCTTCCCTTCCCTTCCCTTCCCTTCCCTTCCCTTCCCTTCCCTTCCCTTCCCTTCCCTTCCCTTCCCAAACCTTCCCTTCCCAAACCTTCCCTTCCCTTCCCAAACCTTCCCTTCCCTTCCCAAACCTTCCCAAACCTTCCCAAACCTTCCCAAACCTTCCCAAACCTTCCCAAACCTTCCCAAACCTTCCCTTCCCAAACCTTCCCTTCCCAAACCTTCCCTTCCCAAACCTTCCCAAACCTTCCCAAACCTTCCCAAACCTTCCCAAACCTTCCCTTCCCTTCCCAAACCTTCCCTTCCCTTCCCAAACCTTCCCTTCCCAAACCTTCCCTTCCCTTCCCAAACCTTCCCTTCCCAAACCTTCCCTTCCCAAACCTTCCCAAACCTTCCCAAACCTTCCCTTCCCAAACCTTCCCAAACCTTCCCTTCCCAAACCTTCCCAAACCTTCCCAAACCTTCCCAAACCTTCCCTTCCCTTCCCTTCCCTTCCCTTCCCTTCCCTTCCCTTCCCTTCCCTTCCCTTCCCTTCCCTTCCCTTCCCTTCCCTTCCCTTCCCTTCCCTTCCCTTCCCTTCCCTTCCCTTCCCTTCCCTTCCCTTCCCTTCCCTTCCTCTAAAAATTCCTTTTTTCCAAAAAATGCAGTTTGTTGATGGGCTCTCATACATAATTCACATTATTAAAAATGTAATTTCTAAACCGAAGTATTTCTTTTGGAACCCAAAGTAAAACATCTAATTTGGTTTGGATTCTAGAAATAGAAGTGCTTCTGCAAATATTTAATGCTTTCAGTGAAATAGAAGGATTTTGATTGAAAGTGTTGATTACTTCAGTTAATTTTGCTGATGGCTCTTTCATGTTCACCTTCAGTTTTCAGTCATCATCTGGATAATACTATCCTATTATAGCAATAAGTTGTACCCTTTGATAGCGATTTCTGCATATAATCTACTTAACCTCATGTATAATTGGCACACTTAATGTTAACTGTGTAGAGGAAAAGCTGCATAAAATTTAGTTCTTTGACAGAATTCATCATTGCTGGTCAGCCCAGCTCATATTTGAGCTCCAAACTAAATTTCAGGTGGACTGAGACATTTTTATTTAAACTGAATTACTTTGAATTATGTAATCAGAGAATTGTTAAGGTTGGAAGAGACCTTCAAGTTCATCTTTCCAACCATCAACCCGTCACCACCTAATGATCACCCCTAAACCTATCCCCAAGTGCCACATCCAGACACCTCTGGAACACTTCCAGACACAGTGACTCTACCACCTCCCTAGACCACTTATTCCAATACCTAACTACTCTTTTAGTGAAAAATGTTTTTTTTGAAATCTAATCTAAACCTCCCCTGGCACAGCTTAAGGCCATTCCATCTCCTCCTTTCACTTTGAGGCTGGTTAAAGAACACACTGTGTTTAAGACATTAAAATGTGTTTCTGTCCTCGTGGCTTCTGAGTGCAGAAATTGAGGGGTTTGGATGTTTTGTGGATTGATTTTGAAGGAATATAAATATTCCCCTTAGTTTGTGTGTTAAAATTAAAACCTTTTTCTGCAGATAACAAAGGGGAACTTCCACGAGGATGGAACTGGGTTGATGTAATCAAGGTAAAGTGAATGTATTATATACAGTATTGTGAACATGCTGTGTATGTAAATTAAAAATTATTTGTACTTATATCTGAAGAAAACTGATCTGATAAATTTTTTTCTTGCTTTTCTTTCCAACTATGTTTGGAATTGACTATGATGTCTGATTAATTTCTATATGTGTCCAGCATGTAAGTATTTTCAAGTTCTCTTTTTTTTACTGTTAGAAAGAGTAAGAACTGCTGCTTATTTTGGATTCTAATTTACAAATTCCTCAAAAGCTTTAAAAAGTTAGTTCTTCTGAATATTAGTCTGAAGGATTTCCCTCTTTGAACTTCATTGTTTTTTTTATTTACTGAGCAATTTTAATTTTATGATGAGAGGGCTTTGCTAACCAAATGCACTGCAAATATTCTGTCTTCATCTAACAAGAAGACTTGAAATAAAGTTATTAGTGCTGCCAGGTTCTGGAGGGCAGTGGATAAGTAAGAAATAAAAGGGAGCTGTCCCAAGTGGGAGCACCTTACTGTCTCCTATGAGCCTCATTCTCTGCTGCAGCTCCTGCAGTAAATAATTCTTTTCTACTTGTGCCCTCAGTATTGATTTCTTCTACCCACTTGGCTTTACTGATTCAGTGAAAATCACTGCTTGACAGTTTTTAAAGCAAACTATTTTATTTTACACAACTGAAGTAATTTTCACTGTAAGACCTAATACCAGTTCCAGTTGTTAGATAACAGCAAGTAAATGAGGAAGATTGCTTTGGGCAGAGTCTTTCTGAGTCACAAGTGGCCATTTATAGTGGATGTCTTGGTTTTCAGATAGATTTCATGATAGGCATGAAATCTACTTTTAATAATTATCAGCCTAGCTTTAAAAGCTGAGAAATACTAAGTTAAATGTAATGTCTGTTTTTATATTGTCTAAATTTCTATATGGGAATTCACTCAGACGTGTGAAAATAAAGTTCCATTACTTTTTGTTTGTTTGTTTGTTTGTTTGTTTGTTTGTTTGGGGTTTTTGGGGGTTTTTGTTTGTTTGTTTTGGTTTTTTGTTTGGTTTTTTTTGTTTGTTTGGGTTTTTTGTGTTTTGTTTTGGTTTGTTTTGGTTTGTTTTTGTTTTTGTTTTTTTTTTTTTGTTTTTGTTTTTGTTTTTGTTTTTTTGAGAGCTAGTGATAGAGCCTTCAAATTAAATAGAAACAGTGCCCTGAGGTTTTTCTGGGGTTGGTTACCATTTGGGGTTTTTTTGGTTTTTTTTTTAATTCAACTTTCATTATCAGGAAATAAGCTCATTTAGTGCTTAAGCTTAAGAATTAATTTTTGATGCTTTTAAGTCTCTTGGTACAGTAGCACAATCAGTCTGTATTGTTAACTAAGTATACACATGTTCAGTGTGAGATGGAAATAATATTCTTGTTTCCTAATAAATGGAATGGCAGTCTAAACTTTGAATACTTTCTTTTTGTGTCTCTTTTATAGTTAAGCAAAACTGGTTCTAAAGATGATGAATAAAGGACTTTGGTACAAGGAAACTCCACCTTTTAATACAGTGCAATTCTGGGTCACCATCTCTCTTAATAACTTTCATATTTGTTGAAGTAAACATTTTATAAAGCTCGATTTCCTAACTTGTAAATCTAGTCACACAAGTTTATCTAGAGACCATGTGGTCATCTTCAGAAAAATCAACCAACAAACTTGCCTTAAATGAAGGTTAGAATGTGACAAAGGATATGGAGAGCCAGTGTGGTGAAGTGAATAGTGCTGAAGTGTTTATTAATTTATATTTAGTCTGTAGTAAAATCCTGTTATAGTGAACCCAGTGATACTGTAAACACTTCCTGATGTTCTTATTCCAATTGAAGAAAAAAGCACTATAACAGTGATTGGTCACCTGACACCTTAATTCATCAAAATAAATTATTCCATGGAAATAAGACCTTTGTCATTTGTTTATCTAGTATGAACTAGAAGGAGAATATACAAATTGTTCCACTGCCTAACAGGCTAGAGCTTATGGTCTTGTTTTTACTAGTTACTGGCTGAAATAGTAAATACTAGTGAAAGCAAGGCCAAATATTCTAGTCTGCTCAAAAATGAATGGTTATAGCAAGAGTGCAGCTTCTTTATTCTCCACGATATCCCATCTGCTGGTCTTTCTCCAGTGTGCATCTTTACAGACAGTGGGATGTCTGAAGAGGGGCAGAAGTGCTTTCTTGCACATGTCTCAATGATTGGGATTTTGTAGCTGCTTCATTGGAGAAATAGGCATTCTTTGGAGGGATTTGCTGACTAAATGGTGGGACAGTGAAAGTTAGCAATCCATCAAACGTACTGGGAGAACTTCTTTGTGAGAGCTCTTTTCTTTTTTTTTCCTAATCTGCCCTCTTGTATAAGAAGAAGAAGTCATCTTTACTGTATGAACTGTTACTGAATACAAGATGCCTTAATGTCCTTTATTATTTTGGTTTGTCTTGAGATGAACTTTAATAAATGCCTATTTATCTGCCGTGGTATGTGTTTATTGTTTTAAATTCTGTATTGCCTACTGCACTTTTCACTTCGCAAATTTGAAATTGAAAGGACTCTGTCACAAAGAAAACATTCTTAAAAATTGCTGGAAAAATTCTATCTTCCCTCTTGTGATATACATTTACATGATCTTCAGGGTGGCTGTGTTTGTTACTGATAGGAGGGTCAGTCACTTTACCAGGAGCATGGGACAGTATGCATTCTGTTCAGTACACACACAGCAAGTCCAGTGTCCCTTTGGAAGAGCGCTCCACTTTGTACACCAGCCATCATTTCAGAAAGTCTGGTTTCTTTCTAAACTCTACTCTCATGCAGTAGTAGAATGTTGTAAAGTACAAAAGGGAGGACTTTTTCTGAGCGATGCAGCTTTGCCTTTGATGTAAGGGAGGCTCTCTTGGCTGCAGTCTGGCCAAGAGTGCCCGGCATGGGGTGCTGGTGCTGGGAGAAGCTGCTCTGGCAGTACACGTTGAACCTGTAACAGGGAAAGGCCTTTAGCTTTAGTCTCTGTCAGCACCGGGACAGGCAGGGCTCTATTAATGAGTTTTTCAAGGGGTATTGACACGTCTTTGCTGGCATCCTTGGTACTTAAATCAAGTTGCTATGATAATTTATCTGAACAGGTTAGTTAGGTAGGATGGGGGAAGCACAAACAAGAACTAAATCTCTTCCTTTTTATAGTGTTACTGTGCCTAATTTGTTATCCTTGTGAAATCCATGATTTTTCATTTCCTAGTCTGCCTGTAAATCACATGCTCTCATGAAGATATCTGAGACACTCCTCTGGCTCTGTTAGTAAATGTCTTTACTTTGAAGTCTACTTTCACAGGAAATATTGTACATTGGAAAATGTTGTACAAGTTTTTTGCTTCTTTGTAAATTGTGAAAGGTAATTTGTGTAGTTTTAACCATTTTCTGATATGCTGTGATGGCTGAAACAGGATCATTTAAAGAATCTGGATACCTGCTGTTACGGAGAGGCCTGAGCAGTGATAAATGAGGGAAACGAAATATGTAATGATTCTTATCAAGCAAGGCACAATTGTAAATAAGAGATCATGACTCCTGAAGGAATTCTGAACACTCTTGAAAAATCCACTGCCATCTTCTTTTTTTTTAATGAAGACCTACTGGCAGTGGAAAATCAGTGATTACTCAGTGGGATGAGAGTCTCTTGATTGTAGGGCTACACGACCTGTTCAAAGTCGTGAGTTTTGCAGTAGAGCTTTGTTTGGTCTGAGAAGACAAGCCTCAATACTAGTAACAGTAAATTAAAGGTAACAAATGTCCAGAATGCTGTCAGTACCATGACCAAAGATGTCCCATTGCACTCTAATGTATCAAATTCCAGGAGTAATGCAAACTGCCTTTAAGTATGTTGAACAGAGAGGTGACAGCTGTGATTATTCAGCAGTGTGTGCCTAGCATATCCTGCTGACCTCTTTGGTCAGCCTGACACGGATACATTGAAATCAAGGCTGGTAATTTCTGCAGTCCTGCTCTGACTGGTTGTATGTGGGGTGGATAGATAAAGAGTGCCCAGCTGATGAGCAATGACATTTTGGTGAGTAACAGACCAGTAGGAAAAAAGCCAGCATTTCTCCATAGAGGACCTGTGGTAAGGATATTATCCTCCTCTCGTCTGAGGCAATACAAATGATTTGGGGTTATACTGTGAAATTTGTGTTGTGAAAATCCTTGAACTGGTCTGAACCAGGAATAATTTCCCTTTGGAAATTGTTTCCCTCAACAGTATGGCACTCTAAGCTCTTGCAGTTAACAACAGAATGAAGTGGGGAGATGTTCATTCAACAGAGAAAATACCAGAATTATGAGAGTTCTGGGTGGATTGGAGGAGGAAGAGAATGGGGGAAAACACCCTCATGCAAAATTAGAAGAGCATAGGGGATAAATTTTCATTGCTGCAGGACAATACAACAAAACAAAAGCTAAATTCTGGCTTGAGTTTGGGCTATGGTAAAGGACAAGAGGACTGTAGATTTAGGATTGTAGATTTTCTTTCTGTTGCTCTGGTTTCTTTCGCCAACATGGATTTGGCTTCATCTCAGAATGAGTCTGTTTTGTGGTTGTGAGAAGAATTTCTGTTTGCCTGACTGTTATGTTTCCTGTTATTCTCTCTGAGCCCATGTAAGCAGCCTCTGAAAGCCTGGTGTACTCTCTGAAATAAGACAAAACATTGACTAGGCACTGGAAAATCATTAACTGTCCTCTCTCTTCTTCATTCAGAGCAAAGTGAGGAGTGACTCCAAATGGCTTAATTACACAAGACATATGAAAATCTACATAGGCACTGGTGTCCTGTGTCAGGCTGAAAATGTTACATAGCTGTCCCTCACTACTGTGTCTGAGTATTGTATTTATGTTAAAAATAGGGCAGAAATTTGAAAACTCTTATTGCGGTTAGCTACTACAAGTTGTTTATGTTGTGAGATGGGATAAAGGTGATAGCAATGAGAGAGAAAGCCAAGCTGTAAGTGCAGAGCCTTACTGGAGAGGAGTGAGGTTGTGTGGGTGTCTCTGAGGGCAGTGTTTCTTCTGCAGTATCTGTGCTAGTGCTGATGATCAGAAAGGGAAAGCCTGGCTTTGGAAGATACTGTCCAAGGAGTGAAACAGAAGGAAGAAAGAAATCTGTTTCTCAAACATCTCCTATGATGTCATTGAAAGACAATAAATGCAGCCTTGCATGAATTTGCTCTTCAGAGCAGAATCTTACTTTAAATCAAGTATCTCTGTCAGTAGTGCATGTTATGATTTCCTGCAGGTAAGGCAAATGTGAAGAAAGTGTTATGTGAAGAGCTGCTGTTCCACTGTAGAGAACCATTTGATCTCTACCTATAGGGAAAATGATGCTTCAATTGACTTTGAAGACACAGATTTTATAGTAGCTCAGGGAAAAGGTAGCAGCCCATCGATAAAAAGTACACAGCTTCTGTAGACAGTTAACAAATTTTGCCCAGCATTATCAGATTTATATTTTTCCGTGAAGATCAGCACTAGAGTATTACCAGGTTTTAGTTAACTGGCATATTGCATAATTATGATTTTCCTTTCCCTTCCTCATGCCATATGTCTTAAGATTATAAAAGTACAGGATGTCATATAGAAATGTATTTCCAAAATTAAAGGAAAGGAAGTAATCCTACTCAGAAGTAAGGATGTGCCAAAATTAAAGCTGCCTATGTGATGTTTATATGAAAAAGAATTCATAGGAAGATTTTTTTCTGTGACTGTGTGTTTTTTTGGGTTTGTTTGTGGTTTGGTTTGGTTTTTTTTTTTTCCCAGTAGAGTCCAAGCAGATGGTTAGTGCTTTTCTTCCTAGTGTTCCTTCTAGTGGGAGAGCAATACAAAAACTGAGTTTTAGTATTCTTCTAAGGCTCAAAAGAGAAAAATGTTTTCACTTAGCAAATAAAGTAACAGAACTGTCCCTGGAACAAAGTGCACCTTTGAACAGGATGGCCAGGTATTGAGGCACATTAATTTGCTTTAACAAAACTGACTGGATCGGAGTGGTTTTGTCTGCTTCAGAGTCTGTCTTCATGTGGTGGATTTGTGACTTACAAATGGTTGTGGATAATTTTAGCTTGACTATGCAGCTACAGTCCATGTGATTTAACCATTGCTTTCAATAAATGTCTGTTACAGAAGTCAGTGCAGATTCTAATATACTATTAATGAGCTCTAGTTCCATCTCTTTTCATTTGAGGGAAGGAGAGGAGATACAATCTTAATGCTGTGGGTGGAAGATTTTCATATGCATGCTGTCAACAAAAGGCTGTCTGAGCGTGGTTTACAATCAGTCTGAAGGAGTTAAAATGGTGAAGTTCTACAAGATAATTGTAGTAGCCTATATTAAGATGGATCCATTATTTCCTAGGTTTGGTTTTGGTTTTGTTGTCTTTTGGTTTTGTTTTTAAACTTTTTTAAACTTTTAAACTTTAAGTTTTTAAACTTTCTTGTTATGATGTTTAAAATGCTAACAGTGCAAGTGGTACATTAGTTTATTATCTTAGAGTGGATATGTATAAAGTAACTAACTGTTTACTCAGATAAGCAAGAACAGTTACCTTGTGTTTCCCGATTTCATGACATGATGACCGTTCTCTAACCTTTTTCATGGTGCATTCCTACAGGTAGTATCCCTCCCTTGTTTTCTTCCTAGCATGGGCAAGAAAAGGTACTCAGCATCACTGTATGTTTCCTTTATAGCTTGTATACAGAAAGGTGTATTGGGTGGGGAAAGAAGGAAATGTAAACTACTGACTGGTATTTATGCCTCATGCCTGGAATGAGTTAAAATAATCTGTGTCATGTTGCATATAATATAATTTACAATAAGGTGCAATGTTTCATTCCTTTCTATTTTCTCCTTGTTTAAATGTATGTACTTGAGACCTCTACTACAGTCTCTGACTGGTGAAAATTGGGCAGAATCTCTTTGTGATCATCACAATAATCTTTGTTTCACAGACACAAGCTCTACTCTGTTAGATCCTGTACTGGTGAACACAGAGGAAGCAGGGCAAGTCACTGTCTTGCACGATCAGGAAAAGATATTCTATGAGGAGACATGCTAAATATGAAAAACATATACTCAACTTCTTTGGATCTGTTTAGGGAGAAAATATGACAGTAGAAGTGAAGAGTGAGTGAAAGAAGAAGGAGGAAGGAACAGCTTCCTCCTTGAGTCTGGAGCCTTAAGACATGGTTGATTAATCAACCAACATGGTTGGTTAGTCTTCTAAAAATTACAGTTAATAAACATACATTGTTTCACTGTATGTTAAAATATCTCTTACAGTATTTTAAAAGATGAAAAATATTTTTTAAAGTGTTAATAGTAAACCCTTGAGGGGAGGAAAGAATATCACCAGAAAAAAGTTATACACAGGAACAAAGCTAGAAATTTTGAAGTTGTGGGATTTTTGTATATCAAGAAATGCAGTTTCTCTTGTGTGAAAAAGTGGAGACAATTCTAAAGCCTCACTTCATCTTTCTGAATGAAGATTCTGAATAGTTTAATATTTTGAGTGTTGAAAGCTCAGAATTTTATCTGCTGGAAGGAAGGAAAGTATATGAAATTTGGATTTAGATGTACATTTTGCAAATTTACATCCAGCTCATCAGTAATTAAATCTCCAGTTAAATGTGTGTCCTGTAAGCAGAATGGTTAAAATGTGATTTGCCATGCATATGCATATAAATACAGTCCTGGTGAGGTACATCATTACATCAACTCACTTAAGGTATCAATGTACAAAGTTTAAGAATATCTGACTCATTCAAAGCTTCTGCCATCAAACACAGCAAAATAATCAAAACTGCAATGATTTTTTTATATTACAACAACCTGATCTCACTATGCTTATTTTTGCTACAATCACAAATTTTTCTGCAAAAAGAGGTAGAAAGAAATGCATTAATGGAAGGATGCTATCCTCAATTATGTAACTACTACTACTAAAGAAAGAGGTTGTAACTCCAGCTGATGGACCTGAGGTGGGGTCTTCCAGGTGGTGTCAGAAATCGTCACCGTCGTGTTTCACCATATCTGGAAATTTTGAGGAAGTATCTGAGATGAGATATCGAAGATTTGTTGTAAGGTTTTCCAGATACTTGTTTTTAGTTTTGAAATTCTATTGAATTTATACTCCTATTGTACAGGAAGTGCATTATTAGTTTTGGTATGTAAAAATAGGGCATATTGTAAATCTAGAATGCAAAAGAGGAAGGGACGGTAATACAAAGTCTTGACTGATGCACACTATAAGAAACCTGGTAGGTTTGTGCTGTATGTAGATTAGGTTTGTATTTGTGTCCTTGAGTATGTGGGGTTTTTTCATTGTTTTCGGGTTTTATGGGTCAAAAGCCTGATATCCCATCATCTCAGGAAGGTTCTGAAAGAAAATCTCATAATTATTTAAAGGTATAATTAGAAGAATTAAGCTAACTGAACTGATGCAAAAGCAGACACTGTTGTGTTGCATCTCCTGAGGTATCAAAAGAGATAGTTCTGACCAAAAAAGCAATGCAGACATATGGCAGGAGTTACTCAACACTTTCTGGGAACAAATCATCAAAGTGTAAATGGAGTTCATTCTAACAGAGAATTAGACTCAAACATTTCAGATGAGCAGGATGTGTTTAATGTGTCATCTTCATCCCTCAGTAGAAGGTAACAGAAGGAAGCTGAAATAGAGGGAAATCAGATTGGTCAAGCAGGACTTCCCTCTCATGAAGCTGTGCTGGCTGGGACTGATGGCTGCATTGTCCTCCAGGTGTTTGTCAATATCTCCCAGATAGTCTTTCCCATGATTTTACCAGGCACTGACATGAGATTGACATGCCTGTAGCTTCCAGGGTCCTCCTTCTTGCCCTTCTTGAAAATCAGAACAATATCACCCAGCTTCCAGTCCACTGGCATCTCTCTGTATTCCCAAAACCACTCAAAAATCAAGAGAAGTTTTGTGATGACATCAGCCAGCTCCTGAGAATTCTCAGATAAATCCTATCAGGCCCCATAGATTTTTAGGGATCCAGCTGAAGCAGCAAATCCTGCATAATTTCAGGGTCAACTGGGAATTGACCATTTTTGAGATGAGCCCTGATCCCCCATCTCAAGGCACTGAAACCGCCTTGGTCCATCATCTGTGTTGAAGACAGAGGCAAAGAATGTGTGGAACACCTCTGCCTGGTCCTGTCCCTGTTTGGGAGGTGGCCATCCTCAAGCTGTAACAGACCAGTGTTACTTTCCACTGCCTACTGCCATTAGTGTATTTGACAAAAACATTTTATTATCCCCCACAGTTCTGGGCTTCACCTCCAACTGAGCTTTGGCTGCACAAATTTTCTCTCTACAGAGGCAAGAAGCCACTCTCTGTTTTCTTCCCATGTCACCTGACCTTGCTTCCACTGGGCATTTTTCACCTTATTTCCAAGAGAAGGTCCCTGTTCAGCCAAACTAGCCTTCTGCCTTGTCTGACTTCCAACATTTGGGAATTGTTGCCCTTGTGCTCTTAGGAGGTGATGTTTAAAAAGTGACCAGCATTGATGGATCGCAGCACCTGCAAAAACATTTTCCCAGGAGATTTCACTTACTAGTCCCCTGAGTAACCTGAAATCTGCTCTTCTCGTGTCCATTTTGTTGCAAGTACTTACAGACTGCAGCCTACGAGGTGAGTGCTGAATTCCTTCTGTTCAGAAGTTGTTCAGTAGAGGAATAAATATGCATTTCTTTCCAATCTGTTAAGGAGATTAATTTATTCTTCATTAATCTGAAGGTGATTCACTGCTTTAATCAATGGAAATCTAATTGCTAAGCACTTACAGGAATAAATACTGAGTCTGAAGAGTTTCCTCCAACATTTTATCGTGCAAATGAATCATATATTTAAATAAGCAGCAGCGCTTTTCTCATTATAGCATGAAGTACAGCATTGCAAGATATTATCTGAAGGAAAATATTCCCTGAGCCTTTATTAATGATGCTGGTTACACTGTCATGTAGTAGGCATATGAGATTTTATCCTGTCTTAGAGATGGTGTGTAGCTTTGCCTGTTGAGAGATACATACTTGTTAAAAAAAGAGGTAATAAGTCTCAAACCCATATCCGTCCATCTGCCAAGCTGTGCAGCAATTTGGTAGGCTAGAGCTGCACCTACCTGAAGTAATAGTGTTCTTTAATCATGTTTTATGATTAGAGCAGCTTCTTAACTTTCCAGTACGTTCTCACAGCTTGTCTTTTAGTCATGTTTGTAACACATTTTTCAGGAATATTTTCAGCAGAGATCTGCACACAGGCAGCAAGCTAAGAGCAAATGGCTGAGCACTTTCCAGAAACTGCATGACATATTTCAAGAGAGTGCTCCACTTGCTCTCGGGGAGGAAGCATCTGCTGAGCTTCTGGAGACAGGTGAGACTAGAACCCCCAAATTAGGAGAAGGGCATTCAGCCAGAATTATCAGCAATATATGATTTCCTAAAAGAGGGGAACAGATTACTTTTGGTAATAAAACAAGTTAGAAGACGTCATCAGTTTTGGCACTCCTCAGAATTTTGTGGTAGCACAAGCAATACTTTAGTGAGAATGTTAACACTGAAATAAATATGTAAAATAGACATTACGTCTCAATAACTGTAAATGCCTTTTCCTGTTCAATGTGCTTTTTAATCCACTTAAACATATGTAACTCTTTTTACAGTCTGCAGGCAACTTTTTAGGATCTACTAGAGGACCAGAAAGCCTGGAGCTTTGCCAAATAAAATAAAACACAGGCTGTGAAATGCTGTTTAACTGCAGAGAATAAAATTACTACTGCAGAGTAGTCTTAATAACACAATAATAATTTATCAGCTAAACCACAGACTTCATGAGCTTCTTACAAACAGTTCTTTTCTGGGTTTTATTTTAAGAACAAAGGAAAATCAGATATTTTCTCAGAGGTTCAAAGTTGTACATCAGAGCTAATGAAGTCACTTAGTACTTCTCTCTTAGCATAGAACTATGAGTGTTGTAAGCAGGTTCACTGAAATGTGCACTGTCTCCAATCCATGATACAGAAGCAGGAGAATTCAGAAATTTCCAGATTAATTAGCCAGCAGAGACCACATGGAGGATTCAGTCCTACATGTCTACAAACATGTCTGTCTGTACTGTATATGACTTGTGTGTAAGCCCCTCACCTCATAAAAACCTTATGTTACTTAAAATAAGTGCAAACATATGAAGCAGCATAAGGGGAGAAGAGCTAATTAAAATAATTCTGGAAGATATTTCTAGGGTATTTTATCCATTGCTTAGAATTCCAATTAAAATTATGTGTCTTGTAAAGAGCTTCTGATATCAGGGTCTTATCTGTACCTGAAAATTGGATGGTTTCCTTTTTTAAAAGGAGAAAAATATTTGTAAGAAAGAGATGTCCTTTGTAAGTTTTACAGTTTCTTTCAGAATGAAAGTTAGGATGTAAAACACATGCCTGCAGCTCAGTTATCAAGGAATCATAAAATGGTTGGAAGGAACCTTTAAGTGTCATCTAGTCCAACTCCCCTGCAATGACATCTTCAACAGAGCCCCATTCAATCTTACCTTGAATGTGGGACTGGACATCTACCACCTCTCTGTTCCTGTATTTCACCACCCTCATCGTTAAAAATCTAAATATTCAGTCTGAATCTATGCTCTTAAAGTTTAAAACCATTACCCCTTGTCCTAGGACAACAGACCCTGCTAAAATATTTGTCCCCATCTTTATTAGAAGCCTCCTCTAGGTAGTGACAGGCCACAATCTGGTCGCCACAGAACTTTCTCTTCTCTAGGCTGAACAACTCCAACCCTTAGTCTTTCTTCATAAGAGATGTGCTCCAGCCCTCTGAGCATTGTTGTGGCTCTCCCCTACACTTGCTCCAACAGGTCCTCTTGTGCTGGGGACCTCAGAGCTGGATGCTCTGGGTTCCAGGTGGAGTCTCATGAGAGCAGAGCAGAGGGGCAGAATCCCCTCCCTTGCCCTGCTGCCCACACTGCTTTGGATGCAGCCCAGGACATGTTTGGCTTTCTGGGCTGCCAGTGCACATTGCCAGGTCGTGTCCAGCCACTCATCCACTGAGTTGTCTTTAAATGTAATGTAATTCCATAAGCAGTTTAATGAACAGGCTATACAGTTGCTTAAGTTGCTCCTCAGCCTGAGCAATATGGTTGTGGTCTGTTGAAGAACATGAATTTACGTGACCATTCTTATCCCAAATGTTGTCATACTCAATTACAGTTTTCTGATGGGAACACTGGGTTTCTTTTTTCCAAAACAACTGTCAGTATTTGATTCAGACCAACAAGCAAGCTTCTGAATGAAAGAAAAACCAACACAGGGATGCAAGGACTAAAGTTTGATTTATTGGTGCCATTTGTGAGAGCAGAAAAGTATGATTCATTCAAAGCCTCTTCTATCAGATTGCTGATGTTTGCAACATTTCCATGCATGTTTATGAGGTGATCAAAATTTAAGTACTGTTTTCTAGAGGAGAGATTACTGATTTTATTTTAACATAAGAATTACCACAAGCTGCCATTATCATAACCAATGTATTTGGGATACTGCCATACAGTCTGCACATTGTTCTTGTAGAAGGATTTAGATTTGTGCCCAAGTATATAAATTATAAAACATGCTTTAAGTTTCAGTTATTTCAGCAGATAAATATGTGGGCATACATGTTTTGTAGGTAAGATATCACAGATTTAAGAGCATAGTTTTCTTTTTCACTGAAACGAAATTCCTTTTAACAAACAATCTCTGGGATATGAGATTTGCCAAATAATTAATATTTTCTGAATCCTGCCCACAAAATGCTTTTTAGAAAGGCCATCAAGCTTTATGCTTTTGCTGTGCTTTAATCCCAGCTAACAACTAAGTATCACATGAATGCTCCATCACTCCACGCATTCCCCATGGTGATGTCTTGGTTTGAAAGACAGATACCTGCTAGGAAGGGGCAGGACCTCCCTAGAGATGGAGAATTCAAATCCCCTCCCTCCAAATTATTCCGATTAAAAAAATTTAAAGGAGCTTTCAGGAAGAGGTATGGGATAGGAATAACAGTTCTTTACTAGTATATATGACAAAACGACAAACAAACAACAACTACAGCATCAATAATAAACAGAACCAAGAACCTTGAAGGCTTTCCTTTACAAAAGCCCAGAGCAGTTTGATCTCGGTGCCCCTGCAGGGCTCCGAGAGGCCGAGCTGGAAGGGAGGAGAGTCCTGGGCTGGTGGATGAGGTGAGGAGCTCTGCGCTGGCAGCTGGAGCAGCAGGGGTGTCCCGGCAGGGCTGGGCAGGGCAGGGCTACAGAGTAGCAGGGGAACCTCAAAGCTCCGAAGGAGCAGCGGCGGTGGGGGGAGGCTGGAGAAAGCGAGCTCAGGATTCCCGGGTACACAGCAGATGATTGTAGATTTCCCAGGACGAGGCAGAGGCAGAGGGCAGCCTGACCGTCCTCCTCGGTGCTGAGAGCAAGAGTGCCTCCCCCTCCCCCAGATCTGTCTTTTTGCCTTTCCCAAAGCTCATCATCTCTCCCCTCTGAGGGACACTCCCAGGGACTCAGAAACAATAGGTGTAGCCTCGTGCTGCCATATCCCTCAAGTACCCCTTTTTGTTCTGACTAAGTAGTCATTAAGGTTTCTTGGAAACTTATGGGAAGAAATTCTGTGAGAAGAAAAAAAACCCAAATCTAACCCCCAACAGGTGAGAAGAATAGTGAAAAAACCCCCAAAACTCGTGGGTTGAGATAAGAACAGTTGATGAATTGAAAAAGAATGAAATATACTACTAATAACAGTAATAATAAACATAATTGTAGTGAAAAGGAGAGAGAGTAATAAACCCCAAGGACAAGAGGTGCAGAGTCCAATGGCTCACCACCAGCCTATCCATGACCAGCCATCAGTGGCCCTTGACCAACTACCCCTGGTTTATGTCCTGAGCATGACATTCCATGGTGTGTAATATCCCTTTGGCCAGTTCAGGTCAGCTCTCCTGGCCATTCTCCCTCACAGCTTCTTGTGCACTTCATCACTGGCAGAGCCTGGGGCACTGAAAGTCCTTGACTTGGGGTAAGCACTGCTTGGCAACAACCAAACATTGGTGTGTTATCAACATCATTCTCATACTGAATTAAAAACACAGCACCACAGCAGCTACCAGGAAACAAATGAACTCCATCCCAGCTGAAGCCAGAACAGCTCAAAGTATCAGTCAAGAACAGAAATCCAAGTGAATGTTCTCATAAAAACAAATAGTGTTTAACTAGTTCTTCATTTTAATGTGTGAGATTGCTGCCTGCGCTGAAATATCCATCTCCTCTGAATTCAAAGGGAGTTCTGTTCTGACAGGAACTTTGCCTCTTCTAATTCTCAGCACAAATGTGTGAAGTTGCAGCTTTAACTCTGATCCCAGTTGTAATCATTGTTCATCCGGTGTATTTATGTGCATTTTAAGAAAAATATAGCAACCTGCAGGTTCTTTCATTTTTGGTCGTTACCTTTAGCAGTAATTGCTGGTCTCTGGAGTGTGCATTATCCACCAGAGGGAGCTGAAAGCAAGAGCAGGTCTGATTTTCATAGGCTCATACAATAATTTTGGTTGGAAAAGACCTTTAAGATCACAGAGTCCAACCATTAACCCAAGTCCATCATTAAGCCCTTATGTCCCTAAGTGTCACAGCTACATGTCTTTTAAATAACTCCAGGGATGGTGAGTCTACCTTTTCCCTGGGCAGCCTGTGCCAATTCTTGGCAGCCCTTTTGGTGAAGAATTTTTTCCCAAAATCCAATCTGCCATCTTCTGGAGCAACTTTCAATACCCAGGAGGTTGCCAGGTGAAAGTCATCTCTTACGCTTCACAGAGCTTTGGATTTGGGCATTTGTCCTCAAGTTAGCTTGAGAGCAGATGGTGACCAGGTAGGAAATAAGTTTGCCTCCTTAAGCTAAGTTATTACCTCTTTTGGGAACCCTCACTTCAGTGTCAAAGCAAGCAAAGCAAAACCTTGTGATGTACAGGTCATCATTCTTTGGTTTTTATGTATGTTCTTGTAACATGAATAAAGACACCAGAATTGTACAAAATAGGAATGACTGAGAATAAACTAGTCATCCCTAAGAAAATTAGGCCAGGTAGAATAAAATAGGGATAGGTTCTCCTAGTCCTTGAAAGGAAATCTCTCAAAATTCTTGACTACAAACTGTATGCCAGTAATGACATGGGCAATGAAGCAGAAACTCCTTGGGGTGTTTATTTTTGCTAAACAGTTGGTAAAGGTGAAAGGGGATTTCTTGTTCTAGTTCGTTAAATCATAAGATCAATTTGTATTTCATCAAAAAATAAATATTCCTTTGACTTACAGTATGGGAGGAGTGCTGGTCCTTGTGGACACATGAGCTTATTTCAACACATTTCCTTCTGCACTTGGAAGAAGTCATCCACAGATAAGTAACCAGATGTTGAGACAGAGATTAACAGCTGAGAGATGGTAAAGAACAGCTTCTTATACCATTTCTGAGTTGTAGCTGACCACACAAACAAAAACAGTCTTTAGAAAGAGGTGGAGTTGATTTCTTTATACCACAAAAGGCAGGAAAACTCACATAGCTAATTATAGCTGAGCAATTAGATACAAAGCTAGTTCCTACTGCCTCTATGCTACTTGCTCAACTCATTTGTAATTTTCAGTGCCTTGGCATCCTTTGACTTCTGCAAAATGGTTAATCTGTTGGTCATGAGACTTGTGACTGACAGGAGACAGAAACTTCCCTAGGCAGTAGTTAAATTTGCTTTCTACACCACCAATTATGGTTTAACAGCTTCTTAGACTTCCTAAGGGATTTTTTTTCAGTTTCAAAATCTCGTCTTGCAAAAATGGTAAGTCTCATCAAATAACCTTAGTTTCAGCTCAGATTTCTGTTCCTTGATAGTATTTTGTCATGTCCTTTAAAGGAAGGTACAAGATCGTTTATATCAAATTGCTGTCTAATGGACTTTGCTTAGTGGCTTCCTCCATTAGAGGTTGCCTTATATACTGGAGGTTTTAATATATTTTTTTTTTAATGTCTAACTTAGGAAGGGCTCATTATCCATTTTTTCAGCATTTCAGAGAGGAGGACTTATTACTGTATTTATTTTGCTTATGAATTTAGTTAATAATAGGATAACTTGTTGGGACTTTTAATAGGTATTTTCCAACATTTCAATGGGAATGAATCTGTCAAATGTAGAAAATAAAAAGAGAAAGGTAAAAATTTAAAAAATATTAGCAGGAGACTCATTAATTTCAAAACCAAAACAAAGCTTAAATTATGCAGTTTACAGTTGTGTCTTTCAGCAGTGGCTGTTGGATAAATTACACATACTTTGTATGTCCACTTAAGGATTTTCTTAATTAAAGAAAATGGAGAGAAAATTCCACAACACCTTTGGAAGACATGGTATGTTATATAATAATTTCTTTCAGAAGTTATCTAGCTATAAAATGACCCTTCACTTCGCTTTTTTAGGGGTTTTCTTATTACTTTTTATGCTCTTCCTAATTATTTCTGACAGCTTTTTACTTCTCTCTCTGCACTTCATTTCTGCTGTCATTTCAATCTCTGTTTCTATTCTCTCTCTTGTTTGGATTTATTTTTTTCTTTTGCTTTGCGTGTGGGTTAAATTTTCACATTCTCTGTTTTCTTATTTGATTTCCCTTCCCCTTAGAATTTTATTGCCTCATACTTCATTCTGAGGTCAGGAAAAGGAAAGGAATACATGCCAGCTACCAACTCAGGGAATGTACTCAGCTCTATAGCTTTTTTTTTTTTTTTATTTCAAGGTTTTGATCTGATGGACGCATGCCAGATGCTTCATGAAATACTTATTTCTTCAGCAGATACTACTATACACAGGAATTGCTCCATACTTACATCAGGAAATTCAGTGAAAGATTGTATTCTATGTGTTTCTAGACTGGTAGAAAATGTTTTTCACCACTGAGAATTCAGGATTAAAAAGTTCCTCTTCATAACTCAACTGAATATCAGCCTTCCAACATTATCTTTTTGAGAAGTCAGGTCTGTTAATAATTTCTTTATACTTACTCCATCATTGCTCCATATAATTGATATATTGTCATTATATAAACCAAATTCAAATTTATAAGGGATTCCAGGGATAAATTTTGTAGGTTTGAGTTCTCTCATCTCTTCAGCAACCTTCTATATCTTCCACTAAAAAACTGCTACTCAAGTACTTCTTCCAGACATAATTTGAAGAGCATTCTTTCCTGGTTTGATACACCAATCTGGCATGCAGCTTTATGTTTGTTGACATTGTCAGACTGAATTTTCTGAGAACTAGATTTGTGCTAATGCAGTGCAGGAGTGTTCTCTCAGTTGGCGTCATATTCCCAGTGTCAGCTGGGGGTTCATTATAAATCTTTACTGTAGTCATGTAACAAATTGATGTTTCCTAAGGGTAGCCACTTCTATAGCATATAATGCTAGGAAAGGATGGTCATAATTACTTATGCAATATGCTTGACAGGACTTGAATGATGAGGACAAGTGTCTGCCACTCACATTAATTTGATTTTTCAAATATCACTGGCAATAATCTATACATCAAAGACAGCAATAATTTGCAAAACTAAATCCGGGAGTTAATTGCTAGGAGTTAAGACAAAGTGTTAGAAAGAAAATGGATGAAAAAGGAAGGAAGCAATAGACCATACATACAAGAGTTTGTAAAGGGAATCATCTAAAGTGTCTGCTGGTCCTTATTCAGTCCTGTTTTTTGTGACTGTAACATCTGAAGTATATAAAACTAGACTTGCAGATGGTGATGACACTCAGAGGACAGCAAATCATAATGAACACTGCATCTAGATTCAGTGCAGGCAGATACAGATGGGACAAAATATTTTGAAAATAACAAAATCAAACCACATTAAAAATCCCAACTACCATACATGACTATCTTTTATAGCATTAAAATGTGCAGTTAACTAGAATATTGAGCAATGTGATAGTTTTTATTCCTGAACTGTCACTGCCAGAGTAGTCCTCCCCTTCCCAGTCATGTCATAGTTGGTATGAAAAGTCCACATCTGGCTGCATCAGAGCATGTGGGGGTTATTCTAAACCTTGCTCATCTGGTTGATTCTGACAGTATAGAGCTGACATTGCCACATAACTCTTGCAGTGGGTTGAGCACATACACATCTGGAAACAGTTCAGTCTTCCTTGTATATGCACTTAAGTCTTCAGGTCTTATTTAGTGTTGTGATACATTACGGCTACAGGTATGGTTTTTTCTTTTTAATTAACTTTTCTTTTGTACAGAAAGAGAAAACAAGCCTGGGTATTCAGTGTTGGCAAAGGAGATATGGGATTAAAGTGATATGTTGGGATTCTGCGGCCGCTGTTCAGGGAGAAGCTGTAACTAATGACTACTTCCCTGTGATCTTTAGCTAATAAATGTTTAGAAACTTTATTCTTGCTTCCTCAGAAAAGGAAGTTGTCCCCGATTTTAAAAAATATTTTGGCAGTGGCCCATGAGGTCTTCAAGAGTATCTTTTCTAAATTCTTCTTGAGTTTTTGAAAACCACACTGGAAACCTGTCGACAACTTTAGGTGTCTTAATTCTTCCCAAAAGTCTGGACTTTTACGCACATTTTTTTCATCCAGGTGTGTTTTTTCTGAAGGCAGGAGATTTCAGCTTTTTCACACATCCATTAAACCTTCCAGATTCTGGTACTTGCATCCTATCACGCCCACCAGTTGCTCCAAGAGCAAATCCTGTATTACTCCATTACTTTCAGAAGTGCCAGCAGGGCTGCCTTCACTTTACCCTGACATAAGTTTGACCCTAAAATATTCTTGATAGAGCATGCTTTCTTTTCAAATAGTCCTAGAAAGTTTAAAACAATTGCTGTTATAAAGTGCCTCCCTCCTGCTATGAATAGCTGGAGGGAGTCACTGCTGTTCCTTACAAAGCAGCAAGTGGAACCTTTCAGTGTTAGCACCTCTGTCTACTCTCACACTCTTCAGGGTTGCTGCAATGACTTTATTTGCACCTGCTTCATTAATCATCTGGGCTATCAGCTCATGGCATTAATCCATGTTGCAGACAGTACTGAGATAATAATGTGGAATGTGAAGAGCACAGGCATATGGCCCAGTTACTTTCAGTTCTCCCTGGAGGTGAGTGGTTTCATTTCTGTTGCCATATCTTAATAAAGGAGAATTGTTTCTTTGGATTTGATTGATTTCTGAAAGGATCATGCAAATGGAAATTTCAAACTATTGCTATTGTCGTTCCATATTCTATTTCAGTAATCTCTTCTACTTTACCATGGTACATTATTTAATTTCCCACCATTTCACATTAACATCTGTAACAAAGTTGCAATGAAAACCACCATGCTATTTGATTAATGAAATTTATACCAAATGAGCTGAATGCTCTGGAATAAATCATGTGAGAAAGGAGATGGGCTTAAGTTGTGAATAGGTGTATTCATGCAAGAATGTACTCATTGTGAGAATACAACAGATATGAACCAAATTTAATGTGGATTTTTGGTGGAATTTTAAGATAATTTAAATTAAGTTCCAAATGTTAGGAATGCTTCTTATCAATGAAATGTATTCTAATCCTAAAAATCTCCACATTCTAGAAACAAGGTATGCTTTTCAGTGCTGACTTCAAGCTTCTGTTTCTATCTCAATAGTTTACCAGTAAAATGAATACTGATATCAAAGATCTATAATTGAATTTACATTTAGATCTTCTAATAAATAATAAGAGATTAATTTGTGTATTTGGTGGCACTACAGTCATAAAACCATGGCATGTTTTAAAAAATGCCCTGTGTGTCTTGGCTCAGAAAAGCTTACCTGGAAACATTCCTTCTGAACACAGCTTTTGTTGTAAGACAGTTGAAGACAGAAAGTTTTGCTGATTTCTACTTTCTCTATAAGCCAAATTACATCAGGCTTTACACATAGTGGTCAGCACCCTGTATTTCACTTAGAAAGTGAAATGTTCACCACTGCAAACATTGGTGTACCTGGCTTTTATGTACTTACCAAAAAGGTGTACAGCAAAATTCAGGTAGACTCTTAAGCAAACTCCCAAGGTAGTCCCAGTAGAACAACTACAGACACATGTTAAATGCAGAATATCCTATTCCTGTGCTACAAATGCTGGTTTTTTCAGTTTAACCTCAAATTTGTACGTGTTTCTCCTGAACTTCTTCGTTTATCTTTTTGTGATGGAGAGATTACCTTCAAATGGAACTTGGTTGAAAAGATCAATAACCAGGCAAAAAGCACAAATGGAATTTGAGAAATTGTGACTACACCAAATTGTTCCAGGCAAGTTCAAGATACATCAGTATTTGATGTTCAAACATTGCCTTCCTTTCAGATAAGGACAGGTAGCTGACAAGACCACATGAAAAGCATGATATTGCCTTTGAAAACATGACGGAAACCTTTAAAGAGTGGTTTTGCTAAAAAGGACACACAAGAGGTACTACTTTCTGCAATTTCTGCCTAAATTGCCTTGCCTGTTTACACACTGCAATGGGATTCAGAACTTACGTAGATTAACACAATGCTGAGCATTGCTGAAATCATCTCCTTTAAAAGCAAGTTGAACATAAAGCATTAGCCAAAGGACTCATCCTTGCAGCACCCTGATGTGGTGACTTTTTTAGGCCATGTCTTAGCCAAATTATAGCAAAAAAAAAGGATTTTTTTCTTAATTAGGAAAGCTCAGAACTCCAAAAGTGAACTCCTGATGCCCACTGTTTTCAGTGAGGCCAGGATTTCAGCCCTGTGTTGCAAATGGATACATATACATCTGTGCTGGGGAGTTGGAAATCACTGTCATGGAATTGGTGAGAAGATCCATAAACCAAACTTCAAACTTTAAAACACAATGGTGCCAACTCTGTAGGCAGAATAATTACTAGTCATAAATTATGAATGTTTTTGGGTTTTGTTTTTTTTTTTGTCTCAGAGATGTATGCAGGAATCTCACTGCTGGAGTGGTTACAGTGTCAAACACAGGGAAATCAGAACGCCATGCTGTTAAAATGGAAAAGGTAGAAAGCTTTGAAATTGTGCTGATGAGAGATACAAAACTTTTTGTCTTTGCAAACAAGGGATTTGCCTCTCTTCCAGGTTCTCTAACATTTTTCTCTCTCATTTTTCAGGTGCTAAACACAAATTTAGAAAGTAAGTTTAACAGATGTGCACATTTATGGAAATTTTTTTGTACATTTCTATAGAACTTAACTAAACAATACATGTCTTTAGATAATTAATTGCACAAAGCAGGCAAGGCATTTTAAAAACATGTTTTTAGTAGACTCCATTAACTTATGACCTTTTGAAAAAGTATGTGAAGAAACAATCAGGTCATTCCTTGCCAAAGTAAAGAGTACAGGATTCTTGAGGGAGGGCTACTGCTTGGCCTCTCTGAGAATAGGTAGAAGTTTGTCTCTGGCTGCAGCATCCACCAAGTTTTATATATAGAACAAACCATATATTCACTCTCCATACAAGTAACTGCTAAATACTTTTCATTAGAATGATTGTTGAGTTAACCATCTTAATTTTATTTTTTTGAGTCACAACAGTTATTAGCATAAAGAGTTAAAAAATCCATCAGATACTCATGGAAGTTTCTAAACAAAGGTTAAATCTGAAAATACTAATTCTGTATGGTGTACATTTGTGAAACTGAGTAGAAACTTTAAGTCTGGTTAAGGTCAGCTTTACTTCTTAGTTTCAAAGCTACTGTGGGATCTGAAACAGGAGCTAAGGCCCCATTTTCCAGAAATAGAGGGAGACAAAGGAAATCGCTTTCTGGAAATAAAACCCTCTAATAGTAATAAAGACCTCATTGGAGCAGAAAGATGCAACTCATTCTTCCCTGTGCCTGTTGGACTGAGTTGGTTTTCCCTAGTGTTTGTGAGGTCTGTGAGAAATGTTTGGATAAGATCTTTTGGTGCTGTTCCCAGAACATGGTTCATGTGATATCAAAGAATCCTGATGTTTTGCCAGGGACCTTTTTGTCAGCAGGAATTTAGAGGCTGGGCCTGCAAAGAGTTGGCTGAGCTGCAATACAAAGAAAACTCCTGAGCAACCTATTCTGGCAGGCCATCTTCAGTCAAAGGCCACCAGGGAGCTGTGCCAGCAGGTCCCACCCAAAAGGAAAATGAGCAAAAGAGAGACAAGTGACAGTTTTAACTTCTGCAACACTGCGGAGCTGAAGCTGAAACATCAGTTGTCCAGGCTACAGATTTACACTGAAATATGAATTACTCAGATAACTAAATGAGGTCATTTTAACCTTTCCTAAAGCCAGACTGTCCTTGTCTTGAAGCTGGGACATCAAAGAGATGAAGACCAGACTGATGTGCAATTATTATATTCCTTCAACTGCAAGAATTAGTGACTCAAGCTGCCTGAGAAGTGAAAAAGAGGGATTTTAACTGACCTCACTTAAATACTATTTCAGCAGCATTTAGATATGGGTTTAAATTGGTAGTTTCCAATCTTTTTTTTCCATCATCCATAAGTTTTCTTCACTGAAAAGGCAGTCCTGGATTAATGGGAGGTAAACATACTGACAAATTTCTTCACTACTTCCATTCACCTCATGAAGTTCTGGAATTACAGACAGCATGTTTTGACTTAATCTCCCACTGCAGTGCACAGTACTTACTTTGGGTGCATTTTGCCACCACGTGCTTACAATATACAAAAGATGAGAAGGAAGCAGGTTTTGCAGAAGCCTTATATTTGTAGTGACGACCTATTAGGTAAATTTGCACCCTTCCTGCTTAGTGAAGATGAAAAGGTGTAAAACAATATCCTAATGGATCAAGTTTATACAGTTTCTCTCAGCTCACAAAATATTGTGCTTACCGATGAATATATTAGGTAACAACTGTTAGAAATCTGAGAAGCTATTTTGTCCAACTTTGTCTTCCATTTTTAATTATTATTATGCCACTAATTTCTGTATTGATTTCACTCCTTAGTTCTGGTATCAGGAAGAATAGGTGAGTGTTCTGGGGTCATAGCCATAATTAAGGCCACTTTTTAATTGCTTAATTTAATGTGCTTGGCTTTACTGTGAGCATTTTATCTGACCTGCTGTAGGTATTCTCAGCCCTGTGTTCATTTGACATGATTCACTTTGGTTTTTCTCAGCCATCACTGCATCTGGTCAACAAACAGATCAGCTGAAGAAGTTATTACAAGTGCATGTGTATACATAGACAAAATATTTTATACATCCCTTATGCCTAGAGGTATATTTAGTATTAAGGTTCACTGACCACCACCAATGCCACTTAAATGTAAGTAAATGTGCTAAGATTGAGAAAAAGGTACATATTTTTAATTACATATAAATGAGATAGAAAAGTGCAGACAAATCTGTAGAAAAGTTTTTGAGCTTGTGACTGACTTGCCACATGGTCTGCTCTCCTTAGATCAGTGGGTTTATGCCATGTACACCATGTCTCTGAGTTCAGTGTGCAAGCCTCTGCCTTCTTGAAACCAGCCCATCTATCTTCTTTCTAACATTACTATCTTGACTTACAATGGCCCCTATGTGGTGCTTTCCTGATACACTGGAGAAAATCAATTGTATCATACACAGAAACAAAAATACAAATACAATTGATTTTTTATCCAACAAAATGTTTGATACAAAATCAGTTCTATCAAACATAGAAATTGGAATGCAAAGTATTACTTTTTCTAAATTTAAATACACTTTGCATCTTAAAAAGTGACTGCTATATTATGAAAAAGTTTGAGTGGTAATTGCATGACACTACCCAGAAATCATTAGCACAGTAAAGATTACATACTATCTTATCTAAATAAGTAGCTAAAAATTCATATTCTCAATTTGCTGGTTCCCTCCGCCAAACATTAACACCTACCAAATAAAATATTGTGAAATGTTATTCCAGTGTTTCTTGAAAAGGTTGAAACTAAAACAAAGTATCCAGGATTGCTGCTTAAGATACCTGAACATCAGATTTTCTATGACTATGGAAAACATAATTGTTTTGTTATTAAAAAACAAAAAAGTTCTCTCAGAGAGAGAACTTCTAAGGGAAAAGGTTGGAAGAAAACGAAATAACAAATTAATTTTTTCTGGAGCTTTACCTGGGCCTCCAAGGATATGTCACTGTCTTCCTACAGCTCAAGAACTCCTGATCCAGTCCATTTCCCTTGCCCAAGAACAGGTTCAATTACAATAAGCCAATGTCAACATAATTGTCTAGCCTGCCTTGTAGCATCTTCGTCACCAGAGTTCTTTACTTTCCAAAGTAATATATTCCAGTGTTTCACTGTCACTATGGTTGAACAAACAGCTCACGTTTTTGTTTTGTTTTCTCCCTAGTGTCTTATTTAAACTTCCAGTGCTCCATCTAAGGGACATTAATTATTGTCCTTTTCACTTAGACAGATTGTCCCTTTCCTCTTGAAAGCAAACTTTCACTTTACTGAGGATTCCTGACCTCAGTCCTCTCATTTCTAGGCTCTGTTCTATCATTAGAAGTCATTGTCTTCTATATCTTTATCTTGTTTGTTTGAGCTCCCTCCACCTTTAAGTGTGATTTCCAAATCTAAATAGCATGTAATTACTCAACGTCTGAAAACAGAATTCCTATTTATTCATCTCACAAGGCTTGGTGGGTTGTTGCAGCTTTTTTTTTTTTTTTTTTTTTTTTTTTTTTTTTTTTTTTTTTTTTTTTTTTTTGCTATGGCACAGAATCAGCAACGTGTTGATCTTAATCTCTTCACCTCCTAGGGGGTTTTATTATTGATTATTGTACTATATTAAATAATCATTGAAGTGCTGTTCCTTAACACTAGTATCAAAATAATATTAGATATGTTTATCTGACAGACATTTTAAATTACTACTTTTTCTAAATTTAAGTTTGAAAATTACTGAAGAATGAGCCAGACTTGTACTGCTTGACAATTACATATGACACCAGAAGTGGATTTCAAGTCATGATGGAAAATGGGTAAACTCCTGAATATGTTCCTCTTTTTTCTTACATGAATGGTACACTCCAGAACCATCAAATTCTTCTACCATGTCACTCGGTCAAAAAGGAAAAATGAGGAAGCTGGCTAATGCTGGTAAGGTAACTTCACGAAATGCAAAGAATAAGTTAATAGATTCTGTGCTTCTGCTGATAAGTCAAGGATTTATAATGTTTGTAAAAATTACTTCAACTTATCTTTTTAAAAAAAATTACTCCCATGTAATTTTTGTCCACTCATTTGCATCCTTTCACTGTGATAAAACCATGGTCAGTCATCTTGCCAGGTTTTTGCTACTTTAAATAATGACACAAATATTTCTACTTATATGTTCTCATCTTCTGTATCGAAAATGAGCAGGAATGTTGGGCTCTCATCAACAAGGAGTTGCATGATTTATTTGAAATTAGGCTTTGTTTTATGTCATCTTTAGTAAGCAGTGCACGGGACTCTGGTTTTAGGTATGACTATTTGTGAATGACTCCCTCTTTTCCCAGCTGAAGTAGATGATGACCATTCCACTCTGGACTAAAAATCCGAACACTGTGACACAAACAACACAAGGAGGCCCTGGACTGAAGAAGGTACAAGCATCAAACAAAATAAAGAGCTTTAGTGAAATTTAATGATACATGCAGCCAGGCATCTTCAACTACCCAGTGAGATCTCAGTAGGAGGTGACATGATTCCAGTGGCTATACTTATATCACAATAAGACTTAGAAGAATTTTAGTATTTTTAATGCATGAACAGTAGCAA
Source organism: Prinia subflava (assembly GCF_021018805.1). Taxonomy (NCBI): domain Eukaryota; kingdom Metazoa; phylum Chordata; class Aves; order Passeriformes; family Cisticolidae; genus Prinia; species Prinia subflava. Next base: position 33,746,916 of record NC_086253.1, read on the forward strand.
GGAGAGACAGCTGAGAGAAGTAATGCATGCCATTTATTTAGAGCTACTGGAAGACCAGTCAACTGTCTCATGATCTTGCCAAGCCTAACAGCTCACATGGTGATCTCTGATGAATTTTGTTTAAACAGAGAACTTCATGAAATGATACACTGAAATAAAACTATGAAAAAACTATTATATAGTCTATTTTAATGGAGTTGCCTATATCAGCACCACCTTCAACTGAAACTCATAATATTCCATTAAATACCTGCCTACATCATTCAAAAGGCTGGCAGAAATAGCAATACCACAGTTACCGACTCAGATACATCCCATGGAGTGACCCATGATGCCTAATGGATTCTGTCAGCCATGTTTTAGAACCTTAAGTTAGATGACTTCAAGTAGGATACCTTAGTTAGGATGCAGCCAAGCCTTCAGTAGTAACTTGGCCATTTTGCTGAAAACACAAGCAGTATCGTACAGGAATGAACTTACCTCTCATTACTCAGTATTTGCATGCCTGGCTTTAGTTCAGGAGCGTCAGCCAGTGTGTCTTCTTATTTTTGCTATTCAAGGCAAAAAACCTCCACTTTCAAGAGCATTATGCATTCATGGCTTTTGATTTTTTTTAATAGAGCCAGTCCTTGAACAGAGACAGAAGCTGCTAGGTGCAGGTTCCATATTTTGCCAAGGCCATGATTTAAAATTTCACTGCAATCTTACCTGTTACAGGCTTTTGAATAGAAGATAAAGCACCTGATGAAGAGCATGTCTGCACACCACCTTTGGAGGAAGAGGCAGAGTGAAAAGGCACAAGTTCTTAGAAAACAGTATCAGTTAAGGTAAGTGGGAAAGTAAAAGGTGTTTGAAAGCACAGTCAGCCTAAGGAACTTGGTTTGAGTTATAAAAAATTGAAGAATGACATTTTTATATTCATCAGGTAATTCCATTTAAAATCTGTGCCTTATTTAGTAAAAAGGAAAACTCGAAATGTATTTGGGGCACATTTTATGTATCTTTATTTGCAGATTTTCTTTGGCCGTAAAGCTCAAGGAGGAGCCTTACCAAGTGGCAGGTATACTAACATGACCTTAACTCGCTAACAACTTTTTCCTACTGAGCTTTTTGACTAAACTTCTGTCTCAAAGTTGTATTTCAAAAATAGGAGGAGATTTTTTTTAAAATCCTTCATCCAGCAACAGAATTGATGCAGAAATGTTTCTGGGTACTCTCAGGACATTTCTCTTCTGAGGAATCTGCAAGATTTGAATCATTATGAGTAGGTTTTAAATTTCTTTTCTGTTTAACTTAATTCTAAATTTTAGCAGCCTTTTACAGTTGGCAGTTACTGAAGCTGCAGTTCAGCTACTCTGGTACACTTCACAAAGTCAAGCCTTTTAAATCTGTGATGCTTTCTTCTCTGCTACTGCACCTCATACCAGCAAGTACAGATGAAAAGTCATTAAATACAAGACAGGGGGTTGTAAGCAAAAAAAAAAATTAATTAATATGAGACTCATCTTTGATCTGCTTCACCCAAACCATTTATTTTCTCTGTGGCAACAGCCACAAGCGTGTGACAAAACATTTGGGATTTTTCTAAAGAAAAGTTTACATATTTAAAATGTCACTTTTCAAGAAATCATCATATTTTATTCTTAAGCAGGTTTCAAAAGCGCAGAGCATGTTTACAGGAAAACAAATCTTGCAGCTGTAAAGCTTCATCAGACAATGATTAAATACCCCCCCCACAGAGAGCACGGCCAAAAGTTGCACAGGGTAAGAGTGGACACACCTCTGTTAACTTACCTGGTCTGGCAGCTTTGGAAAGGAGCAAGTCCATCTTCTGAAGTGGAGTCTGGACTACTCTGGTATGATAATCACTACATCTATCACATGTTCTTTACATAAAACAATCCAGAAGAACCTTTACAGTTTACTACAAATACTTGGTTAAAAACTGTTACTACAAATATTAGATTGTTTAAATTCCCCTCTTTAATTAAGAGGGGAAAGACTCAAAATTATTCTTACCTTCTATTGCTACATAAAATGTAATCATACTGTAGATGAATTTGCCATGCTGGTGCATACTATCATTAGATTGCAGATTACTGGACTGAAAATCATAGCCAAAGTATATATTTTTATTTAGAAAATCTCAATTGTCTGTTTCCATATCAATTCATGTATTATTCAACATTTCCAAGTTTTATGAAATTAATACAAATACTTCTTCACCAGTGCAGAAATTCTGATGATCTGATACTCAGAAATACAAAATCATTTATCATATTTTAAAGCCCTCCCCAAAGCCATATATTAGTGACATTATCTCCTATGTCCCAGCTCGACTGGTTAACTTGTACAACTTACTGTGTTCAACTGGCAGTTGTTTGTTATCTAACTATTACACCCTTGGGAAAAAATATATTTAGTTTTTTTCTTATATACTTTACTATCTATCTGTATTTGAGTATGTTCTTGTTATCTGTTCACAGGAAAAAAGCTTGGGATCCATTTGAACATGAGGATACAATTTATCCAGTTTATGAAGAAGTACGTTATATTATGACCATCAAACTCCAGCTGCTGGAGGAAAAGGCAAAAGCAATCTTACTTAGAGGCATATAAAACTGATTATACTGGCACTACTTCTTTCTCATCTTTCTCCAGTAATAGATGGCATGTTACCATTAAACATTCTCAGTGCAAAATTTCTGCATAGGCAATAATGTAGGAATGCAGTGGGCTGCAACTCTACTACATTTTTAATGCAAGTAGTACATATCTAGTACATCTCTAATTTTGATATTATCTTGGTTTTATTTGAGAAACGATGGGGTTTTTTTCTTTTAAACAGAATATTGAGGATTTGAACTTTGCTATCTGATGAGGTCAAAAAGAGCCTTGGAATAATTCTGTCTGCCCAGCAGCAGCTGACAGGCTAGGGATTATGCAAACCACTGCCTCTGCCCTGCTTTGTCCCTGCACTGCAGGGCAGGATCCATGATCCTGGTTACCAATCCCTCCCTCTGTCAGCCACCAGGCTATCCAGGCTATTTTAATGGATCCAATAAAGCATTCCTCAGACAATTAACGGCATTCCTCAAGGCCAGAAAAATACATAATCCAGAGAGGATAGGGTCAAAGATAGTCACAGAACAAGAAAAGGGAACTAAGTAAATAGCAGTACCAGGTAATTTTTATGTGAATAGAAATTTGGGGGACTTGCACTGTTGTTCACCACAGGTTCTGTTGTTTACTCTAGACTTCTAATGTCATTCCCACCACTGATACCCTATGCATTGTTAACCTTAAACAACAAGAAAGCAGTATCTACAGACAAGTCTGAGATTCTGCTTCTGTAGCACAACTGAAACACCTGTGGGCAAATGAATTCACAACCTCCATCTCATTAAAAATAAACAAGAGAAAACCAACCGAAACTAATCAAAAAAATGCACACAAAACCCCTAAACCAACAACAACAAACTGACAACACACAAAAAACCCCAAAACCTCAAGAGCAACTAAGCATACAAAAAAACCAAACAAAAACCCAAACAAACAAACACCACCACCACCCCCTCCCCCACCAAAAACAAACAAAAAACCAAACCACAAAAACAACCCAAAGCCAAAAAAATCCCAACTCAATACTGTTCCTCCACTGCCAGCAAATGCAACTACTGGGACAACCTCATGTTGACCCTATCTGGGCTCTTGTCTCCCAGTTCCTTATTCTTCCTGTATTCCTTACTTGAAGGTTACAGTTGCAAGTAAATTGCAGTCTTTCCCCCAGAAGTATGAAACAAGTTTACACACCTAAAACTTGTCAGATTTTTATTCATACTGCATATGCATCCAATTTGCCTACCACAAAAATCTCAGCCTCACTGATACCACAGGGGGACAAAACGAAGTTTGGGGTGGCATCCACAAACCTTCCATTTCCTAGCCTGACTGGTGACCTGAATAAAACTTTTCAGTATTAGGTTTTTCCAAGATGTAATTTATACTATGGCTGTCAGGAGTTAAGATAGTAGTTGCCATGGAGCTTTAATCTTTTTTTAGGCTTTAGTCAAAGGAAGCTGGAAATCAGTATGCTGGGTAGAACCCTGCTCAATAGAATTTTATTCAAATTGAGGCAGGATTTAATCCTAATTTTTCTGCTTAGCATTAGTATCAAAGGTTCTAGAATTCATTCTTTTTCTTCTCATTCTCAGGAGATGAACGTTTCCTTTCCAGATTCTTATATTACACTACATTCAACCTAAAAAGTACCCAAGTTGCTTCCCCTCCATTCCTTCTACTATAAACTGTAACTTTCTTCTAATCTTAATGTGCACAGCTAATCACTGTAGTGAAATTCATTCACCAGTTCTTCCATTTTCAGTGAAGGCATTCTGTAGGTATATGAAAGCAAAGCTTTAGGGAGGATTTTTTTTCTATGCACACACTAATCTCTATACTGGAAAGCAGGCCTTTGAAACAGAAATTACAGTTTGAATCTATGTCTGTGCTACTTATAACTCTCTTGATGTGTATTTAAGAAAAAATCCAAAAGCCTGATGTGCATCTCTGAGAAGTACAAAACTGGCCATGCTATAGCCAGTAATGCTCTGCTGGAACATAGCTGCAGTAGAACAGAAGTGCAATTCAGTTTAATACTTGCAGTGAAAACATTAATGGCTGACTTAAAACTGAACTTGCCTATACCAGGTAAATGAAAAGAATGCAGATCTAGGTGGGAAAAACGCAGAATTTGTTAAACTGAGCTTTTAGAACTCTTACTGACCAAAAATTTAGAAAGGATTCAGATGAAATCTTAACTTGACCTTGAGACTTGGATTCAAAAGCAAATAAGAGCTTCATTTTATTAAAAATTTCCCCAAATTTTCACTAAATACAATTGTTTACTGCCCAGCTGTAGTGGCAATGCATAATCCTCAAGCTGTTCCAAAGACTGCAAAGTAATCAGAAAATTATCACAGGAGAGAATTTCAAACTTCTTTCAACTCTTTCATGGCATGTACTATAAAACAGGCATGATGACAGGAAAAAAAGGAAATAAATCTTTCCCCTTCTCCAGTAAGTGTGGGACTTGGATACTTGCACATTAATTTCTGTTTCTACCACTGGCAGCAAAATGTCTTACCTACCTGGCATTGGACAGAAAAATAATTGTGGGTCTGAGTGAAAGCCCTGCTCATCAACTTCAGAGGATCAAATGCAAAGACCTATGGTATATTTTTCAGTCTGAGGTGTCAATATCAAAGACTTGCAGAGCTACTGGAGACAAGACCTCTTAATAAAATAAATATATATGCAGATAAGAGGGAGAAAGAACTCCTAACCCTTAATCTGTTGGTGTGGCCAAACAGCTCATGTTAAGTATGCATTCAGACAAACTTTAGCAGTTTCCTTTAAGCTGAAGTTAGAGATTTTTAAATGAAGAGTCTTTAAAGTTACAAAATGCCATCTTCTTTAAAAAGGCCTACCTCAGCTCTAAAACGATATCTGAAACAAAGTCCTGATATAAATTCAGGGAAGAAAGGGGCATTTCCCTTACCTCTATTCTGAACCAGTTTCAAGACCTGTTAGTATCACATTATCATTTCTGAATGTGTAGATTAGTTAAAGCTTGGCAGAGAAATACAGTTAAAACCAGCTTAAATACAGAAGTATTATCATAGTGCTGCAGACACCAAGATGGCCTTACAATATAGATGGTAAGTATTAAATTGCTTGTTTCACTTTCTAAACAGTATGCTTTCTCTTATGTATATTTGTGTTTTACTTTAGAGCTTATTTCATCAAAATTAATCAAACCAGTCCACCGGACAGTGACCAAGAAACCGTCTTGCTCCAATATAGTTTCTTTAAAATAGCTTATAGGGAACCTTTTGCTGCTGATGAATTTGCATTACTTCAAAAGTGAAAGGCAAAAATAAAACTTAGAAGTGCACCATTTTTCCAAAAGCTACAAGAAAACAAGATGTAACTAGGCTGAATTAGAATGCAGCATTAATTTTCAAAAGAGGACACAGTTAACTGTGTAGTCACATATACTTCTATCAACTTCCAAAGTATGCATTGCCCAGATTTTTCTTTTTTGCAAGAAGATAGACTTACTTCATGAACTTCATGAGAGTGAATACATATCATGAAGATGAACTTTTTAAACAGTATTTACTTTTCATTTTGGCTTCACTAGTGAGGTTCATCCCTTTAAGAAAAGTAACTGAACATTAAGAAGCAGCATAAGAATTATCTACTTACCTTTCTGATTTCATACTAGCATCTTATGTGCATCTTCAGCAATTACCACTGATCTTCTATGGGAATGGATAGAAACCCACAAAATTTAGGTTTGGTTAAAAACAAGTGGTGAAAGGCTAAATACCAGATCATATCAGCTCTTTTCTTATGTATGTCTTAACAACCAATTAGCTAGAGCATTTAAAAGAAATAATTGTAGAAGCACTCGGCATATTTGAGATATGCTGGTAATTTGCAATATAAACTGAACTATTGCTACATTTGACCAATTTCATGTATGAAGCCAAGCAAGTGCCATTTTTCCAGCACTATCTTCACTGGAGAATTCCTGTTCACTACTAGAAGGGTCATTAGCATAAAAGAAAGCATCCCTGCAATAAAGATATTTATCTGGACCACTTTCAAAATCTAAAATTTCCTTTCTGTAACACCCCAACATACACTTCCTACTTCAGCAATTATTTTAGATGAACAATTATATAAGGCTCCCAGATTTCCTCTCTACATTGTAAAGAAGTATTCTTGATTTATACAGTACAAATTCAAGCAATACTTTTCCAGATAAATCAGTGACATTAATAGCTACAATTTCACTTGTATTTTGTTCTGCAACTTCAGTGCTTACCTAAGAAATGTTTGTTTTTTAATACTAGGGAGCATGTCCATTATAGGTAAACATTAGATGTTCATATAATCCTCAGCCCACGGCTTCCAATCAATCTTCTCAAGAAGGAAATTTGAAAATCCTTATGCCATAACAAATAAAAAAAGGAATCAAATGTTCGGAAGACAACTTACTGCCACTTATCTCCAACAGCTGGTCTGATCATTTGCCATCAATGGCCATGATCCAGCTCCTCAAGACTATTTTTGCAACCTGAGATCGGCCAGTAGGCCTGGAAGACAAGGTAAGGATAAGGTTTACCCTCTACCTTACCCTACTGATGGTCAGAGCCCTTAGAGGAGTTTCCTGCAGGAGCTGTTTACTTACTGTGGTACAGGTCTCCCTACTGGAGCACTATTCCACTTCATAAAGCTACAATTTTAGAGCAAAAATTCAAACCTCTGCCTTTACACTCCCCTGGTACATGTTAACTACTTGCAAATGCTCAGTCCTGCTACGGAATCAGATCATACCTGAGCAAACAGGTTGGTATGTTACTTACCTTGTAACACTGAGTATGTTGTACATTGATTTGTGCCATCTGGTCTGACAGCACCGAGGCTTTATGCCCTGCACAGCACATTCCACCCTCAAGCCCCAGCTGGCATGGCCCTCTAGTGGAGATGCAGGAAGGTCTCATGGCATTCGTCCATCCCAGCTTGCTTTTGCCCATCTGCCTGCCTGCTGGGCTGCTCTCAACTCAGCACAACTGCCTTCTAATCAGGCTTGGCCAGAGCTGGTGTCACTTTTCCCTCTGTACTGCCAAGGAAACCTTAGCAGCAAGGGACAGAGACCTATAGGGACTTCTGGTCACATGCTGCCCACCCACATGTAACCCCACAGCCAGCCCTACACAGCTGCTGCCTGCCTTGCCAAGCCCACCCCAGTCTCAGGAGCACTGCTAAGCAGGAACCCTAGGACTAAGCTTTGGTATCCCACTCACTTCTCCATTAGCATCTCCCATTGCGAAGGAGCAGCAACAGCTGTTTCATCGTTTTTCGCCTCCTTAAGGCATAGGGGTGAGGAAGTGCACTTTTAACTACCACCCAGTAGTGTTTAGATACTACCAGCATACTTCAGGACAATGCTCTTACATCGCCTGTCTGAAACCTGCTGGGATTTGCCTATTGGCTCTGTGCCATGTATGCTTATGTTTTGGTTTTTTAAAATTATCTATCAACTTTTTATTGAAAGGTTTTGCCTTCAGGCTTTTTAGGTATTTGTGGCCCAAGTCCATAAACTTCGGTGCTGTGCCTAAACCCAGGTTTGGCTGCACACAAAAATAATACTTAAGGAAGAGCAAAGAGAATACCAATCATGTTTCAGCTCTCTACAGAATGATTATGATGAAAATTCTAAAATGTTAATATCCCCTCCTCTCAAGGGCTCCTTCTACCACTTCAAGGCTTACAAAGAAATCATGTTAAATGGTAAAAGACCATATCGGGATGCTTGACAAAACCTATTATCAAAAACTGAGTATACACCATAATTATATCATACCCAGAAACTGACTCCCAAGTATTGTCACAAAGACAAGAGTTTAATGTTGGCAAAAAAGTAAAGTTTAAGTTAGTGGTATTTTCTTCCTTGCAATAACATACTGGTCATATGAAAGTCACTGGAGAGGTTTGCTTATAGCTCGGAAGACTTTTACAGTTACAGCTGAATTCAAAACCCCTAACTCCAAATCCATGATGTTAAAACAAAAACTGAAAATATAAGACCTGGGATAAAGAACAAACTCAGTTGTTAAGATGTTATCAGAGATGTGAGGCCTTTCAATCCCTCTACCATAACATGAGAAGTTCTTGAGTATCTTTCCCACCACCACTATTTCAGGATTCACAAGGTTCTTTAAAATACAAATAGGGTTAATTGAAACCAAGCGCCATCTGCTTGTAATGTCTTCTGTGAAAGGTCTGAAGCCACCCTGTTTCAATTATTTGGTTATTCAGTGCAGAAAGTTAAAGATCACAGAAGGTATAACAGCTTTTAATACTCCATTAATATTATAGATTAAAAATTATTGCATAGTCTTACGCATTTCCTAAAACAATGTTCTCTGGAAATGAAACATTTTATTATAAAAGGAGCAACTCTTTAAAACATAAATTGTTTTCACTACCTCGATCTCCTATCCTTTTTTGATTTGTCAGTACATTTGTCCATTGTTTTCTCATTGTCTCCTCTGCACTTGGGGCAATACCACTTCCCCTTTGGTTTGTACGTGAGTCCAACACAGGAAAAGTGGAACCACTCAATAGGGCACTGTTCATTGTCACATCCTATCATTTCGCCGTAAGACACTTGGTTGCATAAGCAGTAAGTTGGTTCATTGGGATCAATTGCAAATTCTACAGGTGAAACCTCTCTCTCCTGTTTGGCTTTGGAACGTTTTTTCTTCTTGGAAGATTTCGATCTTTTCTCCTTAGGTGGCTGATCATCGCAGTCATCAATACCATTTGCTATGTGGCACAGGTCGCGGCTCTCGCTGGTTCGCTGGCGGCGAGGTCTGCGGGAGGATCTCTCTGGCTGGCAGGACTCCACCTTGGCCTTTTCTAGAGGCTTCTCGTTCTCAGACAGGTCTTGAAAACACTGAGAGTGTGTTTCCATTTGACGGGCTCTATTCTCTACCAGTTCTAGCATCTGAGTAACTATTTGAATTTTTTCATCTCCAAGTTCTTGACTGTTGATTAGCGCACGCTGAAGATGCTGCTGCAAGCGTTTCTTCTGAACAGGATCATTTTCTGACTTGTATTTTTCATAGACATCATCTATTTCTTTTAATGCTTCTATAAAATAAAGATAATCATAGGAATAATTACACAGGATGGAACAAGCTCAAGAAAACAGAAACATATTTCTAACTTAAGAGAAATATTATACATCTTAATTATAGTATACCTTAGTTAGATTGAATATATAATTCAAGTGCATGTGGTCATCAAATCAGTGTTTAAGGTCACAATCTGTTGCAAGAAAAAATTCCCATGTTCTAGGAAAGAACAGGCTTATTTTAGCCATTGGAAAAAGAAAGGATAACACAAGAGAGGGAAAACTATAATTGTTGAGTCATGGATTATCTAGATCCTCCTTCCACCTGAAACGGGAGAAATTTCTCTTAAAAGTCCTTACCATAGTAATTCCAAAACCCTGGGCAAGAAACCAAAGCAATAGCTTATTTTATCACACAAAGAATCCTGAAATTCATAGAATTGTCATATATCATGATATATAACACTCCTGAATTAGTTTATTCAGGTGCTCTGCTTCCTCCTCTTATTCAGTTCAAGGTTTGGCATTACATTTTCAAGTAGACATAGTTATAAAAGGAATATGACAAGTTATATAACAGCAAATTTACAATCAGAATGGAAATCAACTTACATCCCTCAAAACACTTTCCCTATTACCAAAATAAATTACAGCAAGCTGCATTTTAAATCAGGGTTGAACTTTTCAGAATAGGTGACCTTCTCTCTAGCACATCATAGGATATTTTTATGCAACTAGTAAATGAGTGGCTCACAGTTTGATTTCCAAGCTTTCCCTCTTCCCAGCCATGCAAAATAACTGCATGAGTTGCTGTGAATCTCATTAAACTTAGTTCTAAAAAGCAAGTTTAATGAACCTGGATATAAGATCTTATAAATGTCTTATAAATCAGTCTTAGGCTGTACTCTGCTGTTCTATATTGCTGCATTTTAAAATAATATTTTTCATGTCAAATGTTACACTAGATTTAAACATAAAGGACAGAGAAACTCCAAGCAGAGAACAAAATAATTTGAAGAACTGACAGTGAAATTTGATGTACAGTGCTAGGTACAGTACTGGTTCAGTCACAATTTAGGATTTTATTTGAACAGGGAGCTTATAAATGGCACTAAATTATTTACTACTAAAGCAAAAGTTATGCAGTAAAATCTACCTTTTCCTAAAGAGTTGCATTTAAATAATCAGCTTCCATGTTAAAAGAATTTGTCTGCACTATTGTGAAATGATTCAAGCTTGTTACCTCAACATCATTCCTAGTGATTTTTTTCCTGCTGATATCTTGGAACAGTAGCTTAAGCACGAACAGCCGCTTTTTACTATAAATTCTGAAACCTTTATGACAACAGGAGCCAACTGCATTTTGTTCTGTTCCAGACCTTTATTAAGGTAAGATAAAAACCGCTGCTGTGCCTGCCCAGTAGGTCAGCCTGTATTTTCTCAATATCAGCATTCCAGCTACCATTTAAACCATAAGCTTTGTTTCCCTGTACCTTCAACTGCATCACTTGCCTGTTGCCCTGACAAGAGAAATAAAATTTTTAAAAAATCTTACTCTTAGCTCCTGAAAAGCATGGAGTAGGGTATTTGTATGCTGTTGAACAAGAAAGGCATAACCTGAGTACAATATTTTACAGCCACACTCTCTCCCACCCAGACTTCTTGTGAATCTCCAAAGATTAGACAAGACATTCATACATTCTAATAAACAGCTTTGAAACCTATGTTAAAAGAAAACAAACAAACAAACAAATTTTAAAAAAACCCTCCAACCCAAACCATGGCCAAGTGTTCATTACAGATAATCTGATTAAGTTTGGTGGAGCTAATAAAAGCTAATACGATTTGTTTTCTAAGCACAATAGTGACTTTTCCCTCCTTCACAGACCATCACTACCTTTTAAATTAACTGAAATAATATGGCATTGCTTTTACATTTTCAGACTTGGGTCTAGAATATTTTTAGCCCATGTCTGGGGTTTTGAAGATTTTTGTTGTTGTTTTTTTCAAACAGTTAAAGGCTTGGGTTAGAACTATCAACAAACTTCTTATATAGCCCAGTATTGTATTAGTGGCTGGATAAATACACAGAGAAGATACAGACTAATGAAAATACTTAATCTATTAAAGGCCGAGGCGTGCTGGCTAGTCACCATGGATGAGAAGGTAAAGAGCCAGCCTTGACTAGGAATTCAAAATGCTGCAGGCAACTCTATGCCGTCGAAACTTTAAAATCCCAGGCAACTTACAAAAGCCAGTTCTTATGTGTCTTCTCGGGTAATTAGAAAGATAACTGAAAGAATCCCTTCACAACCGCTGCCTCCTGAAGTGGCCCTTCAAGTCTAAGAGGCCTTGTCGGTCCCCACGGTCCCCCCTGCCCACGCCGAAGGAGGGAGATGCGGCTCCACGGGCTCCAGTGCCGACTCCATGGAATCAAATTCCTGTCCCATGATAGGCCCGGCCAGCAGCTGCCGGGCACAGATGTGCCCCGCAAACTCCGCGGGGCGTAAGGTCTTTAATCGGCACTGAACTTGCCTTCCGAAGGAGCCGTGCCTTTGGATGAGTTTTAGGGCAACTTCCCGCTCCACAGTCTCCCTCCGCGACCCAAGGGAACGCTGCTGGCGCTTCATGTATCCCCGCCCCCCCGTGCGGTGTACCGTGGGACGGGCGCCGGGCTCCGCCGGACACCGCCCCCACGGCTCGGCGCGGCGGGAGGAGCCGCTGGGAGGCTGGCTTCCGCACCCCACCTCCAGCGGCACCGCCGCCGGTTCGGGCAGCAGCGCTGCCCGGCGGGGCGGAGCGGGGCGGGAGCGGCCCCACACGGCGGAGTCATGGCCTAGCGCCGGGCAGCGTGGCCCCGCCGGCCCCGAGGCGGGGCGGCCTTCCCCGGGACCTACCGGACGGCGGGAGCTCCCCGCCCCCCCAGGGTTTCACCCGGCCCCGGCTTCCCCGCGCCGGGCGCATGTGCGGCGGGATGGAGGCCGTCCCCTTTCCCCTCTTTCCCCGCCGCCCGGTGCCCCGCGGCGGCGCCCACCTTGGCACTGCGTGTCCATCTCCCGCAGCAGCGAGGCGTTACGCTGGATGTCCAGCGGTAGCGACTCCACGCACTCCAGGTAGTCCTGCACGTAGAGCGAGAGCAGCCGGGCCCGCTCGCCGCCCGGCGCCGCCGGCCCCGCCACCAGCTGTGGCCCCGCCAGCATCATCCCCCCGCGCCAGCAGCACATCCGCCGCTGCCGCCGCCGCGCCGCCCGCACCGGGCGCGGGGTCCTTGCGGCGGCCCCGCTCCCTTCTCCGTCTCCTCCTCCTCCTCCTCCTCCTCCTCCTCCTCCTCCTCCTCCTCCTGCTGCTGCCGCCGCCCCGTTGCCCTCGGGCGGCCGCGCCCGCGGGGCGGTGAGCGCTCGCCGGGCCGGGCGGGTGCGGCCGCCCCTCCGCGGGGTCCCGCGGGTCGCGCGCCCCTTCCCGCGGTGCCGCCGCCGGAGCAAAACCCCCGCTCGGCGCCCCCGCCCCTGCCCGCAGCGCGCATGCGCGAGGCCCTGCCCTTATAAGGCGCGGCCGGTGGCGCTGCCAGGGGTTCGCATTCTCCCGCCTTCCCCAGGCGAGCGCCCCCATTGGCCCCGCGCGCGCGGAGGGCGGAGCCTCCCTTAAAGGCGCCCGGCGCGCCCGCCGCTTCCGCGCCTCGGCCGAGCCCGACCCGCGCAGGGCTCCCGGCGGCGCCCCGGGGCGGCGCGGGCTGCTCCTGCCCGCAGCAAGAGCCACCTCATCGGTCCTTAAAGAAGAGCAATGATTATTCGTGGTGAGCTCTTATTTAGGGGAACTGAGTGACATTTGTATCCTGAGAAACCATTGCAAGAGTACTTTAAATAAGGCTTTTTGAAACCCACTCGCCAAACATCAAATCTCCAATATTTGACAGAGTATCCTGTCTTTACCGTGCCTGTTGCAGAATTTGTATCAAATGTTGGCCACAACAATCATAGTAGGAAACAAAAGTTAAATTATACTTTTTGACTATATACTAAAATGGCGAGATTTCATCTCCACTTCTCTTTGAGACATTTTTCAGGTCTTTACTACATGAATAATAATTGGTAAGCATCAGGAAAAGAAAATTAATTTTGTCGAGTCTTTAAACACCCTGAGGAGACCCGTATATTTTGAATTGTTTCATTAATATTTTAGGCATCCAAAAAAAAAATCCAGGGAAAATGCATATGGTAAATGTAGGAAAATACCCCAAAACAAACAAAAACCAATTAGAGATGACTGAATTCAGGAATAAAATTGAAAAGAAGAAATAGATTCAAATCCCCAGATCCCCTTCTGTCTTAGATTCCTGCCTCTAGTTAAGTAGCCATCACTAAAAAGAGTACCCACATTAATCTTATAGTGGTGAAGCAGCAGCACACGTTGCACAGAGAAGTTGCATAATCTCCATCCTTGGATATTTTTCGAGCCTCCCTGGATGAGGCCTGACACAACCTGATCTGGCTGTGAAGCTGGCTCTGCTTTGGCGGCCTCCCAAGGATCCCATCCAGACTCCTTTTTTCCCGTGATTCTGTCTCTTATGTGGTCTGCGCCAAATAACTCCATGGCTAGACCTACACGAAAATCAGTGTCTCACATGATGGCAGTCTGCAAGTGTTATTTTCTCAAGACCCTAGTTCACAGAACTGTTTAAACATTCCTAACTTCCAAGTCACGCAGCCACTAAGGGGGTGTTCTACAAGGCAGGGATTTTCCTATGTCTGTGACCAAGCCATTGTGTAATTGTAGGTGCAGTCAGCTTTGCCCGAGTCAGCAATATGTTGGCAAAGTCATAAAAATGAATGAAAACAAAGTTGTAGGCAGTGTTTTCAAAACATCCTTTCCTACACTGATGTCACTCTGGCCAAAAACCAGGAAGTCTGTAATTCTGTGTGCTCATGTTCTTAAGAGGGCACCTTCATCTTAAAATGAACAGTTTTAATTTACAGTGTAACACCTGTAAAACCAGGTCCTGGTGGGGTTTTTTTTGTTTGTTTTTGGTGTTTTTTGTGTACTGTTACAGCTCAAGTTAATGAAGCCTCACATCATTTTTTGCTACTTGTCTCCTTTTTGCACAAATAGATTTAGGAAGTGGCGATAACCAGGTTACCTTGGCTTCCATTGGCACAAACTCACTGAACCTTTACTGTGTAGTGTTCATTGCTGTCACTTCTGAGTAACTGAAGAAACTGAATATTGAATTTTTTGATATAATATTAACAGATAACACTTACTGTGCAGGCAAAAAGCACTACCTGTATGCCAGTGAAAAGAACCTGGATTATTATAATTGATACAATATTCTTGAGAAAGGTATTGGTTCTTTTGAGGGGTTGTGTTTCGGCTTATAGTAAGTTTGAATGGGTGTAACGTTCTGCCATCTCATGAAGAAATAAAGCTAAGAAATGTGAGATTGCCCTTCAGAGCAGAAAAAATAAAGCAAAAATGTTCATTCAAAATTAACATGTTATTTAAAATGAAATGTTAATTACTATTAAGTATGAATTTAAACCAAGCATTTTGGCATAACTTTTTTTTCTCATAAGAAACTGTGCATGCACTGTCAGTAAAGAAATAGCCAAGAAAATAATTCATTTGTTACAGGTGGTTTCTGTGCTAAAAGCTTGCTGGTTGTCACTGTGGGGAAACAGTATCTAAGGTACAGCAGAGAATAGCTAATAATTTCTGAATTTAGGTGTTGTCTGCTGCTTTCAAACACTAAAATAAAAATTTGAGGAACCTTAAGAATGCAGCAGTGGCAGTGGACTACATTTCCCTAGGAAAAAGAAACCTTAGCTTGCTGCATCTTTGAAGCCTCAGGGGAAAGAAAAGCAAGAAGAGCAAATTAAATTCTCTGCTTTGTTCATGCCTCAAAATGGCTAGGAGCAAGCACAGGAGTATTTTGATGTATTGGGTTCAAGTTTGCAGGTTGATAGATAGCTCTGAGACCCAACTATGTCCCTTCTTTCACTCTGTAAGTGAGAATAATCTGGAGATAGGAAGAGGCATGATGGAGCAAAACCTTGCTAAGTGTAGAGATAGACAGGCAGAAAGATCACGTTTCCACCAACCCTCTCTGCTAAGTGGGAAACTGTCAGCTTGAGGTTGACATACACAGGGATGTGATATTAGGGTGTATTGCATCAAACATCTCCAAGGGTAACTAATACAGAGAGGTCCTATATCCAGTTTATTTAGATTTATTTATGTATCTCTAAACTAACTCATATTTTTATGGAGAATAGATCCCAACAGTTTTTGTTTCTTTATAATTTACCAGTATAGGTTTTAAAGTCCCAACCAGAGTATTCCCCTTCTTTTTGTGAAAGATGATTTCATTATATTCCAGGTTTTACTACGATAAAAATATTTCCAGAGATTAATCCAATTCTTATTTTCCCCAATTGAAGTTTTGCCTCTCATCTTTTGTAATCTTGATTTTACATCCTCAAAGTGCACATGATTCCTGTCCTGTTTCACATAATAATATACAAGTCGGTTAGGTTTTTTTTTCTTTTGGTTTTGGTTGCACTGGGTTTTTGTGGGTTTTTGTTGTTTGTTTGTTTGGGGGGGTTGTTTGATTTGGTTTGGTTTGGGTTTTTGGTTGGTTTGGGTGGGTTTTTTTTTTTCTTGCTTTCTGTTTATAACCCAGGAAGTGTTTCAGACTGTGGAAAACGAAAAGCAGCATTATTGATGAGAACAAGTCCATAGGGGGCTGTAATTGTGAAAGACCTTCTTAGCATTTAGTAGAAATGCTCAAAGGATGATAACAGGATCCTTCTTTTAAGCAAAAGAACTGATTTTTGATTATATATATTTCTTGTCAGAAATGCTTCTCTGGCTTCCATGGGATGAAATGGATGAAGAATTATCCAAGATACCACAAAAATAAACATATTTTTAAAAGAATGAGTACAAGCCAGATGGACTTGTTAAGAGTCAGCTGAAGGAAGCTATAGGCCATGGCAGAGTTTTGTACAGGTGATATTCTGGGAAGAGTCTATCCTTGCCAGAGATACTACTATGTTTGACCAGGTAAGCTACTCTCAAAAGCTTCTCTAGCATCAGGTCATCCAAAAAAGATACTTCCCTGTAATGCCAGTCATTGCTTTTTGCTTTCCTTAAATATTAGGCTTGATCTGTCTGGTGGAATGCAAATCATATGAATTCAATTATTACTATTTTTCTCTTTCATTTACACAAGTGTAGAACACTTAAAAATAAGACATGGCCTGACATCAGATCATTTCAATCAGATGGTAAACTAAACAGTAGATTTCCTGAAAATACTGGCATATGCTTATTTCTGTTAGCTTCATCTTCAGTTGTACCAAAGACCTTTCTAGTACCAAGTAACAGATATCGTGCACTTACCAGGAGATGTATGTTCTGCATCATCCACAACATCTACTCTATTTTCTGCCAATATGCTATAAAACAAAATCTCTTTCTGAACCTGACTTAGTTACCAGTTGACTTGTATAAACATGGGAAAGAGGGCAGCCACAATATCCTGCTCAGTTTTTTCTTTAAGCAGATTTCTGCTTATTTCACCATGAGCAGACTGAAAAAGGAAGTAAAAAGTGCAGACTAAGTTTACTCCATGCTTTGTTTTTTAATAACTGTTTATTTACTTTTTTACTATTCTTCACATTCAGTTTCGATACTCTAGTGCCACAGCAAAGTATTTTGAGAAATCAGTAGGCCCAAGGCAGGACATGTTAAGAAATTCACTTACATATGACTTCATTGCTTTCATCAGAGCATACTGACACACTGTCACTTTGAGTGCAGCCACACCGCTCCCTTTTGAGGCTGTCAGCCCGGTTTGGAATGGCCCCTGGAAATCAGCAGGAGCTGGACACCACCAGCTTGTCACAGGTGCAATGGAGCATGCCTGGCTGGGACAGGGACTGCAGCTCCTTAGAGGAGGGGGACACTGCTGATCAGCTGAGGGGCAGCATCTGGCCTCTGCCATGATAGCACCACATGGATCATTTCCTGTCATTTACAACATGCATCTGTCCACCTGTGTCTGAAGTAACATTTCCCTGTCTTTCTCTCCAGGAAACTGCTTTCAGACAGTAACTCTTCTTCCTCAGCTACTGTTATAAAGCAGAAACGATCAGTGGATTTGGTTTCCAGCTCTAAAACCAATCACCATCTGAAAAACCTCAGGAGGTGTGCAGATGATGTTTATAGAAGCCAAGTTAGAAATGCTAACAAAGCAATCTTACTGCAAACATAACCATCTTTCATGTCTTGCCTCAGCCCTGAAACTTGATCCTCTTTCATTCTAGGAAATGGAAGAATCCACACGAACTTAAGGGAAATGAACCAAGACCCTTTTGTGCACAATAAAGAAAGGATTTTTATGTGTTCTTACCTGAGGTACCTACTGACATGGATGCTGCATTTCTGTGATTTTACTTCTCAGCACAGGTATGTGAAAAACACATTCTTACTTCTTCTTTTTGTGAGGAACATATATACAATGAGGGCAGGCAGTGCACCTGCAGAAAGTTTCAGTAAGTGATAGTTTAAGACATTCATAATACTCTCCCATACACAGATGTTAATTTTTCTTTCCCTCTCAGGAAATAAAGGTGGGAGTCATCCAGCTAAATATGTGGAAATGAGAGAGAATCTTCATATAAATAGGTCTTGCTCTAAAAATGTCTCCATTGACTGTAAGAGGAGCCCAGGTCTCTTGTCACAGATGTCAGTGAAATGAATTCTACTCTGTATGTGAAAATGGGGTAATTACATTCCTATGATTACCATTTATGAATTTCAGCGTTCCCCTGAAAACTTGGACAGAGTTTTGGCATACGTCATTAAAACTCTGCAGCAAACAGGAGAGAGCCTCATTTTATTTCCCTCCTAGTGTGGATTTTTTTTCTTCTCTGGAATCTGCTTATCCTGCCCTAGTAAAAATGATTGATTTCTAGTGCAACTGAAAAGTCACCACAAATAGCAACAGAGAGTAATTTCATATCTTCAAAATAATCGTGTAGTACTGAATCACTCACATTAGGGGTTTTCTAGCAGTGCTTCTGCTAAGCAAATTTCTCAGAGCCATCACTTACTCCAAGTTACCAAAAAGTAGTATTATCCTTTACTACTATGATATGACCAATGTACAGGGTTTTTTTCCCCAAGAACAGAGTTTACATTTGCTTTATTATTCAGTTGTAATTGTGAGAAAAATTAAAGGTTAACCAAGATTAATAGATTCCTGCCTCTCTTCCTCAAAATAATGAGAAATGTGGCATTTATTCCAGACTAAAGGAGGCTTTAGGCTGGAAGACAGCTGTCAAAATATAGGCAACATCTGACTGAACACAGAACTTAGCTGCAGTTAAAATCACAGAATAACAGAATAAGTGAGGCTGTAAGGGACCACAGTGAGTCATCTGGTCCAATTTCTCTGCTCAGGCTGGGTCCCCGAGAGCACATTGCACAGATTGTGTCCAGACAGCTTTTGAACCTCTCTAGAGATGGAGACTCTAGAACTTCTCTGGGCAATCTGTTCCAGTGTTTGGTTAGGTGCACAGTAAAGAAGGTCTTTCTCATATTCAGGTGGAACTTCCTATATATCGATTTCTGCAGGGTGCCTCTTGTTCTATTTCTTGGTACTGCCTGGAAAAGCCTGGCTCCATCCTTTTGACACCCATCCTTTGGATACTTACAGACATTGATAAGATCCTCTCTTAGCTGTCTCTTCTGCAGGCTAGACACCAGAGGATTTGAAATGTAAAATGCAAAACATCAGAGTATTTAGTAAATCCATTGGTTAGATCAGTTTTCTTGCTAGCGACAAAATATCTTTTGCTCAATGTGATTAATCTCAATATTCATACTGAGAAGTCCTTTTGCAGCCCACTTGGGCTTAACAGTTAAGGTTACTTGACTAGCAGTGACAATGGAAACTTGAAAGGGCTGCAGGTTCAGATTTTGGAGGTGAACAATACTTTTTTTAGTTGCAGGAATGTTATTAAAGGAGGAAAATTCATAGCTGGCAACCACTGTAACTCAGTCTTCCATTACCTTAGGAACAGGCAGTAGTGCTCAGAAATTATCATGCCTATATGATTTTTATAATTAGCCTACAACATATAGGAAAGTCTTACCAGGTATCAACATAAAACTTGTTTTCCTAAATGCTCATCTGTGAGTGAATGTTAATTAATCACAGACTAAAAATTGATGCATCCTGATAGCAGATTTAATGACAGTATTTGCTTAAAAACGCTTAACCTACCTAACCTTAACCTTTGCTATGGCAATGGCGACTAACAGAACCATCTAGAAGGCACATATACAAACACAAGTCAATTGTTGCTACCTGAACAAAGAGCATGGCATATTATACATTATGCAAAAACATTGCAAAAATGAACATCTAGCTGAAAGAAGAATTTTAAAAATACAGATATTGCTTTTATTTTCTGTGTATTTTGCAACTTACAAGCTCGGGGCAGATTTGCACAGTGAAAAAGAAAGACAACATCAAAATTCTTTCAACGTGTGCTTTTTTCCCTCAGCCTCTGGACCACTAGACCATGTCATGTCAGCTTAGTTTAACCTATAGGCAAGAGAAGTTTGATGTTTGACATATTCTTTCCTACTAACAAATTTGAAGACCAATGTTTACCATAACCTACAAGTGAGACCCTTCTGTTCACACATGCACAGAACCAGTTCAAATCATTAAGCTGCCACAGTGCAACTTAAAGGCCAAAAAAGAAAAACAAGCATACATCAGTCACTGCACAAGCTTCAGCTTGTCTCTACAAGCTTGACTGTGGTCTTCAGCCTGTATAGCAGGTGCTTCATAGAGCTTTAGATATATCCTTCTAGTAGATGAAACTGGGACACTGAGATTTCATCACAGTTTCTCAGCCAAAAAACAAGACTTCATAGAGCTGTGTCCCAGTTTAGTTGTTTCTTTGAGGATGGGTTCTTTGACTGTGTTTTTATTTGAAATCTCTCTTTCCCCACATACATATAGATGATTGCATGCAGGATCACAGGAGAAAAGGAAGACACTTGAGTAGTTCAAGTGGCTGACAGCAACCAAAATAACAGCTCAGGCCAGGTGCCTGCCGAGTCCCTTGTGCACCCTTTCAGGGCTCTCATGTGAGGCAGTCAGAGCTGCCACCACCAACTCTGCAGAGGTGCTCCCTGCTCTGCTCACTGGCCTCCTCTGCCTAGTGTGGGCTCTGATATGGCTGGAAAGAGGTCACTATGAAGATATTGCTGGAAGAGGAACAGCAAGTGCTGGAAACTAACAGGGTTTGCAAACTGTACTGTGTCTGCATATAGGCCACATGTCTGAGGCTCAACCAAAGAGAAAGACACCCAGACCTGGGCTTGCCACAGGAATTTCAAAAATACCAAGACAGAATGAACCAGAAGGAAACACTGTCTCTGGGCTGCTTGGGAGCTTTTAGGGTAAAGTAACAAATATAATTTGGGTAAGGTAATAAACCATTTCTTTTGGGTCTGAGAGGAATTTTATATAATTTGGGGATCTCTGTCAGTGGACTTTATTCCACGGTTGAGCATGATGATGTGCTATTTGCTTGACATACTAGAGTGGCACTGCCTATGAAATTAATTGAGTTTATCAGCAGGGCAGCAGCATCTCGCATTAGTTAGTTATTAGTATCTGGGAGTTTAAGCATTAGAATCTAACTGAAGTTGGCAAATAACACTGGTGGCATGCGCTGGCCTTCTCTGCAGAGGTGGAGCAGGGGATCCCGGGGATAGGCACAGCACAGCCTGGGTAAGTGGCCATTGTGGTGGAAGAGTGTGGTTTGTAGTCAGTGCCGTGTCAGCGTTTGTGCTGACGCTCAGATACCCATCGGAGCCCCCGGCACTGGTGCACCATGAACTTCTGCATGGTGCAAGTGCCCCTGGCACCTCTTGGCACATCTGGCCTCTTGCTATTGCCTGGAGCACGGAAGGAGGGAAGGCCTTTTCAGGCAGGTAAGTGCTCCCCAGTTGAACGTGCTCGGGTTGGACATTACAAGGAATTTCTTTATAGAAAAGATTGCCAAGCATTGGAAGAGGCTGCTCAGGGAGGTGGTGGAGGAAAGGTGATTTAGTCCCATGGTCTGGTTGGCAAGATGGTGTTCGGCCAAAGGTTGAATTCGATGATCTCAGAAGCGTTTTCCAGCCTAAATGATTCGGCGCCCCAGAAGCACCTGAAGCCCAGCGGGTTGAGCAGCAGGGGCCCGCTTGTCCTGCACACCACTGCCGGGACAGCGGCGTATCCAGCAACGTATCCCCCGCACGCTTTGCGATGCCTGCCCAGCCGTGAGCTGTCTGTGGATGCGCCGCTGCGGAGCCCCTGCCCGGCAAAAGAGGATGGCCTGAGAGTGAGCCCCGTTCTGTTGGCGCGCCTGCCGCGCTACCTGCGTGTCTGTGGCCGTGACGAGAGCCCGCCCCGCGCTCACCCGCTCGGCCCGCGGGCGTCTCGGCGGAAGGAACGTGAGGCGGCGGCGGCGGGCGGGGGCGCGGCAGCGCCCGGCACTCTCTGCCGGCGGTCCGGGGACTTTCCCCTAGGCGGGCGCGGGGCCCATGAGGAACAGGCGTCCTCCGTGCGTAGCCTGGAGAGCAGGTCTTCAGAACATCCCGGCAGCTATCACCACTTGATGGCGATATATAAACCCCGGCAGATAGCAAAACTTTGAGGGTAGGGCGAGTGATTTTGCCTCCTGGGTTTGCCTCCCTGCTGGTCTCCGCAGGCGATGCACAGGGGGCAGACGGCCCGGCCGCCCCCCGAGGGGCGCCACGGCCCCGGGTGGCCGCGGGAAGGGGCCGCGGAGGCACAGAGCGGCCACGGGAACGCGCTATGCAAATGCAGCGCCTCGGCCCCGCCCCGAGCCGTGCCAGCCTTGCCTTGTGGCCGCCGCTGAGGCAGCGCCAGCGCCCGCAGGCCGCAACGGGGAGCGGCGGGTGACACACACCGCACGGGTGCGCACCCGGCAGCTGCTGACAGCTGTCCGCAAAGACCCTGCCGTACGTGTTTAGGCTGGGCTAGCAGTCCCCAGAGGAAACGGGAGTCACTTTCTGAATGCTGCGATTTGCTGTACTGCCGTAGAAAAAACGGGGTCAGTTTTCCTTTCGGTTGGTTGGCTTGCTTTGTCCCCCTCAGACAACTTTGCACACCTACAGTGTAAGTGCAGGTGTTCTCCCGGGCCCTCGTCAGCGGGGTCTGGCATTTAAAGACCGGCATCCCAGTCGCTAGAGACCAGGACAGTACCTGGAGGAGAGCCACAGCGATTTTAGAACTGACAGGACCGCACAAACACTTCTTGCTACAGCCAGTTCTTTCAACTTCTTTCTTTCCTCCTCTAGGGCTAATGAAGTGTTACTAAATTCTCATTCAAATACTCGAATAATGCTTATGCACTTGTACGTGAATCCGTGTGTTGAGCTGCTTTCCATGCAGGATGTGAAATAAAAATAACACGCTTCAGCTTTCAGTTTCTATTAAGAGTAGCTACAGACTTGTTCTTTAATGATTCACAACCAAACATCAAAGAGGAGTAACATTCAAAAATTTTTAAAAAGTAATCCTAAGTCAGGTCTTTTAAAAAAGGCATCTAGCACCTCAGCCTTTTAACACAACTGCCCTAACAGCCCCTTGAGGTCAGTGAATACTGAGAGCTTTGCTTTACACACGAGAAACACAGGTTTTCACATTACAACACGTGCTGCAATTCTGAACCAGAGATCTGGAGGTGACCAAACTAACAGCAGAGAAAGCTGTGCTAGCTGTACTACAGAGGGCACGGGATGCAACTCCTGCCCCACAAGCACAGTCCTTACATGTGTCTGCCTGAACAGGGTAAGGACTTGGAAACAGATCTCACATGTGACAGTTCTTGACATCTTCCCATCACGAACACCACAGCTCCTCAGCACAGCACGGAGCTTGCCCTTTTGCCCTGCTAGAAGCAGACACCAATTCTTGCACTAAGATGCAATTTAGCACACTGCATTCCGAATGCCGGGTGGTGCTCCTGGAATGCCAAGGGGGAACTCCTGAGAAATCTAACTAGGGCAAAGGATGACCGAGGGCACAGAAGCACAGGGGTCAGGTGGAGGAAGTTCTCAACCAGCCATCGGGAAGTGCGAGCGCCTTGCAGGCTTCTGGTGCTATGGACTGGACAGCCACTGCTGTTCAAAAGTACGCAGGGTACAGCGTAAACACCACTGTGGTTTAGTCCCAAAAATTACAAAATAACAGGAAGTGGACGCGTGTACTACTGAGATCCCAGAAATTCCTATTCATTCCTTTAGCACTTGATCAATGGATCTGTCAGTCAAGTGTAAGGACACCACTAAATGATGCTAACTACTGTAATAGGACAAGATTAATTCAAAATAGCACTGAAGACATTATGTTTTTACAATGACATGTCATTATCCAATATACCAAAACATGCAGTTTGTGCAGGTATTTCAGCAACATTGAAAATAAAAGGTAATCTCCCACTTTCCTAGCCTCAAACTATTCTGTACAGGGAGTAAAAATGTACCAAAGGAAGGGCTTGATTAGAATGAATGCTTTACAATACACTTGCTGTCTTCAGCAGACAGCAGCATTTTCATTTTGCTTACCTTGGTGTTGCAAAACTAGAAATCGATATTCTACAGGTCCCCTCTATCAGTTTTACAGTATTTCAGCTACACATCTAAAGAAACCAACTCATCCTTGTGGGATTACAACTTGAAGCCACTCAAAGTAAAGCTTTACTGCAGGTGTTATTGAAATGGCTGAATATTTAGTAGCCAAAACCAAAATACTATAAAAGTTTATCACAGAGGTTTTATTGTTTTAGTAGCAGTCAAAATATACTTAGTATAGAAATCCATATTCATTTGGAAAAAAAATACCAAACAAAACTGTAAATGATACTTCACCATATAAATTAAATCTGCTTACAGTTTTGGTGGCTGAAATAGCTGTGACTTGACTGCTAATTGCTAATTTTCCAATGTGACATTAAATGGGCTCTAAACTGATAGTACAGTGTTAAATGGGATCAGGATGTCACTTGTATTGCAAGTGCTACGAAAACATCCCATAAAAATAGTCAAACAACTATTTTTTCTCCTAGTATGAGCAACAGTGAACATTATGAGCAACAAGCCTGAAACGGATAATTCAACTTTTTGATTGACGTTTTTAAACAACTTTCAATTATTCAAGTATTATGGTCCCTATGTACACATTTCTACGAGCCTAGAAAAGATATGGTAGACAATTAAGCACACTACCATCAAATTGCAAGAATTACAAAAATGTCAGGTTTTAAACAGCAAATTGTACCTTAATAGTTTAATTAAAAATAGAAGAGTTAGGTAGACTATTTTGCAAATACAACAGCACACTAGTGTGCTGTATATTAAGGCAATACCTTTAAATGTGCACTTGTCATCTCTAACAAGTTTTATACAATTGCTACCGAGTGAAAGAACTATCATTGTCTTGCAAAACTGAGAAAGAAATACAAAATATCTGGAAGCCTACATTTTCAAAGTACAAAATTAACCTTCAGTCCTTGTGTTGAAATACTATACACAGTACAAACAGTGATTCTACCCTACAAGATCTCACGAGGATTTCTTAAAGCTGGAGGCAAATTTGAAGGTTTTGACTCTTCATCCAGAAGCACCAAATCTTCAATTTCACTACCTTTGTATTTTCTTTTACATATCTTCACAATAACTTTCTTTTTGAGGAATAATTTCAAAGCTTCTCTCGAAGCCACTGCTTTGGCGTTTTCCATACTTTTACCACAGCCAGTACCCAAGTAGACAGACTTGCACCTCAGTTCACAAACTATATTTTCTAGAGAGCTCTTATTTTGAGGCAAGTCTGCAAGTTCCTTCAGGGGAACAAAAGCAACATCTAACGTAGCTTTTACAGACTGAATAGATGAATTTAGGAGTTCTGCATGATTTACATTAGGACTGAAGCCTCCAACAGCAACTAGTTTCCAGGCTACAGCTTTGTAGAGTCTGTTGAAAAAAGGCTGTCTTTCCTTTGCATCTTCGCTGGTCAGCGGCTTACGCAAAGCCTTCGCCGGGCTCTCGCCTGCCTGTGAGCCGCTCTTGGAGGCCAGCAGGGAAGTGCCTGCCTGAGCTCCAGCCCGGGAGGGCCCTTGCTGAGCCCCGCTCCGAGCAGCCAGCAGCGAAGCCGCCACCTGAGCGCTGCTCTTGGAAGCGAGCAGTGAGGATCCCGGCTGCGCACCACTGCGAGCGGCCAGCAGCGAGGCAGCCACCTCCGCACTGCTCTTGGAGGCCAGGAGCGGGGAGCCCACCTTAGCCGGGCCCTTGGGGGCCAGCAGAAGCGAGGTGCCCACCTGAGTACCACTCTTGGGGGCTAGAAGCAGTGAGCTGCTCACCTGAGCACCACTCTTGGACACTGATGCTGGAACATTCACTTGTGTTTTGGAAGACAGCAATGCAGCACTTGTTTGGGGGGTGCTCTTGGTGGTGGGTGGCACAGCTGGCACCTGTGGGGTGCTCTTGGCAGCCGGTGGCACTGCTGCTGCCACCACTGCTGGCTGTGGGGTGCTCTTGGCAGCCAGTGGCACTGCTGCTGCCACCACTGCTGGCTGTGGGGTGCTCTTGGCAGCCGGTGGCACTGCTGCTGCCACCACTGCTGGCTGTGGGGTGCTCTTGGCAGTCACTGGCACTGCTGCTGCCACCACTGCTGGCTGTGGGGTGCTCTTGGCGGTCACTGGCACTGCTGCTGCCACCACTGCTGGCTGCGGGGTGCTCTTGGAGGTTGCTGGCACCGCTGCTGCCTGTGGGGTGCTCTTGGAGGTTGCTGGCACTGCCGCTGCTACTGTTGCCGCCTGTGGGGTGCCCTTGGCAGCTGGTGCCACCACCGCATCTGGCTGAGGGGTGCTCTCAGTAGCCGGTGGTGCTATGCTTACTGTAGTTTTCTTTTCAGGTGATGGCACATTTTCACACTGGCTTTCCTTCGGTGGGCTTGAGCAAGGCTTCTTTCCTAGCTCTTTTTCAGACGAAGGTGGCTTTTGCTCGGCAGTACCTTCAGCATTAGCAGGTTTTCCTTCTGTTTCTATGTCTGAGACTGGGACCATTTCTTGATCTGAACTGCAAGTTGACTGGGAAGTTTCTGGATCTTTGCTAGTATCTTTTTCCTGCTTTTTGGGCAAGGTGCTCTCGGTTTCCTTCACTCCTTCTGCCTTGGTTGTTTTCACATCCTTTCCAGCATCCTTAGAGTCTCTGCTTTTCTCAACAGCTTGTCTCTTGCAGGGCTCCTCTATCCCTTCTGCAAAACAGGTAAAATATGTGATCCTCTTTGATTTCTGCACTATGATATATCCATGTAGAAAGAAATCATCTAAAACCTTCTAGCAATATTCTCTGTGAATTTAAAGGGTATACATTACCAATACACCTTGAACTGTCATTTCAATATTAATGTACTATTTCAGAATTTTGAGGTTTTTGAACAAAATCCATAAAATACTCATGCGAGATTTCAGCTGTTGGTTTGGATCGACAGGCAAGTACGTATTTCTGTTCTTGAAGTCCAAGCCCAAACTGGCCAACATACATTAAATGGGCTATCTGGCCTAAAAATAAAATAAGTGTATTTTGTCTACTAATATCACAAGATATCTTTAAAACATTAGTCTGAGAATTACTTTAAGAAACACAGCAACAATACCTGACTGGCAACAAAGGCAAAGTAAGAAGAAGTATTTAAGTTGGAGCACAGCAGCCTGTATCACAGCACATAAGTTATCATATTAAAGTGCATCAGTTGTAGAAATTCAAAACAACAGTTCTACATTACCAAAGGACTACATACGCATTATGTCAATTTTAGAGACATTATATTAGAAAAAGAATAGCACAGAGAGAGGAAACTATTAACGGGAGTTTTAAAAGTAAATTATGTCGACTACTATCTAAGCCCGAGGCAAACGAGAACATTCAGAAACAAGCATTTTCTAGACTCCTATGTATTGTCACAGCTATGATCTGCTAACCATTGCTACTTGATATGCCTCTTTTCTTCACCTTGGCAACCAGTTCGTCTCTCGTGGTGTGGACAGGCGCGTTGGTCACTTGGATGCCTTCGGCCATTTCCAGCGCCTTCTCCATGACCTGCGGCGGGTACCTGGAGGGGCGACAAGAGGAAAGGAGGGAAGGCGCCTCGTCAGACGTCGCGCCGCGCCGTCCCCCCGTCGCCAGGCGCGTCCCGCTGAACTCACCGGCATCCCAGGAAGACGTGGTTGGCCCACACCATGGAGAGGGACACCAGGCGCTGCAGCTGGGCGCTGCCCGCCGCCGGCAGCTCCCCTACGTTGCGCAGCAGGAACTCCCGGCGGTACCGCCAGTGGTGCTCAGGCTCGCAGGACCCGCGCAGCGTCTCTGCCCAGGCCGCCTCTTCCGCCGTCCGCCCCAGGGGCTCGGCCGCCGCCGCCTTCCCCGCCATCGCCGCCGCCGCCGCCGCGGAAACACCGCCCCGCGGCTTCCGTCCGGCGCGCTGTGAGCTCACATCCGCCCGGGCCGGGGGGGGCCGAGCGGGGCCGGGCCGAGCGGGGCCGGGCCGGGCCGGGCGGGGCCGAGCGGGGCCGGGCCGGGCGGGGCCGGGCCGGGCCGGGCGGGGCCGAGCGGGGCCGGGCCGGGCGGGGCCGGGCCGGAGCCGCCGCCTCAGGCCGTGGCGCTGCCGCGGAGCCCCTGTGCGCTCTCCCACCCGCACATCCCGGGGTGCCGGGGGAAAGGGGATGCTCTAGGCGCGGCTCTGCGTTGTGACTGGTTAAAGCGTGAACAAAAGTTCTGCTTCACGGGTTGATTCTTCGAGGCTTGCTGAGGTCGGAGTTCGTGGGGGGTGAATTGGTGTTGTACCTCAGAATCACAGAATCACTTAGGTTAGAAAAGTCCTCTGAAATCGTGGACTCCAACTTCTGACCGACCACCACTTGGTCATTTAGACCATGGCACTAAGTGCCACGTCCAGTCTTCCTTTAAACATCACCAGGGATGGTGACTCCACCGCCTCCCCCGGAGCAGCCTGTTCCAATGCTTGGCAACCTCTTCTCTGAAGAAATTCCGCCTAATGTCCAGACTAAAGCTCCCCCGGTGCAGCTTAAGATTGTGTCCTTTAATCCTGTCACTGGTTGCCTGGGAGAAGAGGACGATCCCCACCTGTCTGGCCTCCTTTCAGGCAGTTGTAGAGAGCAATACGGTCTCCCCTAAACCTCCTCTTTTCCAGGCTAAACAACCCCAGCTCCCTCAGCCACTCCTGATAACACTTGTGCTCCAGACCCTTCACCAACTTCATTTCACTTCTGTGGCCTTGCTTTACCACCTCAATGTCCTTCCTGAACTGAGTGGCCCATAGCTGGACACAGCAGCTGGGATGTGGCTTCACCAGTGCTGAGTACAAAGGGACCATCCTTTCCCTGTTCCTGCTGGCTACTCTATTTCTGATCCAGGCCAGGATGCCACTGGTCTTCTTGGCCACCTGGGCAAACTGTTGGCTCATGTGTTGCTGGCTCATGTTCAACCAGCACCTCCAGATCGTCTTCCACTGGTGAAAGGAAAAGGATCCTCAGGTCCTTTCCCCCTTTCCTCCTTGGTGTTGTCCACACAATCGGATTTGTTACCTGGTGTGCAATGGGACAATAATTGCATACTCAAGAGAGAGAGAATGATTATTTATTTCAGAGTCACATAAGCCTGGGTGCTCAGTGGTATTTCACAAATCAAGTGTGCCCCTCCAGACTTTTTGTGCCCTTATTGCTACATAGAGGCTTGGAGTTAGTTACTTTCCAAGGGGAGCCCCTCTGTTATGATTGGTTAGTAATTTCCCTACAAGTTATGTAACCCCAGCTAACTTCTATCCAATGCTCCAGGGAGGGGTCTTCACCTGGGCGAGGGTATTTTGACCTATAGGCAAAAAGTTTAATATTTTCATGAGGATAGTTCAGGTACAGGATACATGGACCTTGAGTACTTGCCAAGTTAGCAATGTATACATAAATGTACATCTTGATTTGGTATGTTCTTAAAGCCTTTTAGTTCCTGCATGTCCTTGACTAGGGGATGCTGGCTGCTGCCTGTTCCCCTGATTAGGTCTCCTTTCCTGATGGTTCGAAAGACTTTTCCTGACTTAAAATAATTTTGACATATTCCATGTTTTACAACATTGCCATGTGACAGGAAGGATGAAGGAAGGTAGTGACAAGGACATAGATTGTTGTAGCATTTTGGAGAAGCATTAAATGAGGACTGCTGGCTACGAATGGTTCAGCTAATTGCTCTTCCAGTTCTGTAGGCTGTCTTTAATTTGCAAAATATTTCTCCAGAATTTGATTCAAAACCACTTGAACAATTCTCTGTGAAACAGTAATAAGCACATTGTGAAAATATCACAAGCTTCAGTCTGTCAAGATAGTGTTTGCTGAATCAGTGCAAAAGAGGAAAGAATTTCAAATTCCGAAGGGCTGTCCCTGGAGAGCTGTATTGATTTTTCCTCCTGAATTAAAAGTCTGGGTTTGCTTAAGTTTTCAATTTTTAACACCTACATGTCATCATGAACTGAACTACAGGATAGATTGCATTCAAGGAAGGAGTGTTTCTCCATAACCAATTTCGATGTCTGATTGTGGAAATGGTTATGTCGTCGTTTAACTAAGAGTACCTCTATAGAGCAAAAACTAAGAGAGGAAATGAAGTCAGAAAAATTAAGTCCAATGCACTTTTGTTCTTTATCCATTGTTAGAATTGAAGTGCTTTTCTTTTGCTTTCCTGGTGAGGCCACACAGTGTTATCTTGTGCATTGGCAAGAATAGTTCAGTGACAGAGAGCAAGGGAACAGTAATGAATGGGATGGTGCTGACAGGCTCCCTGTTGTTTTGTGTTTGCACATAGAGGAAGAAAGGGGCAGAAAGTTTGCACCCTCTCTGCTGTGGATGTCTTGGAGCAATGGGTTTGCTACAAAACAGTGTCAGAAAGCTTAGAAACTGTAGTCACCACATCTGTTTCCAGGTATTAGTTGTATCAGTCCCAGTGTGGTTATCTGGTAATATAGGCTCAAATACAGGAAGGGCATGATCTGTCACATTAGGGCTTCTGCTAGAGGTGAGGTGGGCCTGTCTTTTAGACCTCTGAGTCTGTGATACCACAGTTCTTGACCTCATGGTCCATACATACAGACCTTAGAAGGGAAGGGTGAATGGAATCCTTGGCAAACATAGGTTTGAGTTTGCACCTCAGCCAAGATCATCCATTCTTGCCAGCCTGTTTGTTCACACTCTTCAAGGAACCAATTTGCTTTCTAAGGAAGCTGGTTGGGACTTGACCGAGGCTTGAGATCTGCCCCTCAGAGACAGCAGGAATTCATCCAAGCCTGAGTAGCTGCAGCAGAATTGTCTGTACTCTTGCAGAACAAGAAGAGCAAGCAGTACAAACAAGAATGCCCTGTCCCCCTCCACAAGCATCTGAGTTGCCAAGTGGACTAAGGACTAGTCCATGTTGAGCTGCTCATATACCAGTTAAGAATGGGAGCTGGGGAGGGTTAGGCTCCATAGGGTGGTGATAGGAACATTTCATACACTCAGAGGGATCCCCTAAAGTCATATTCTGGTGTTGCTGGGTTAGTGATAGCTAAACCACAGAGGCAGGACTCCACACCTCAGGACTTTGCTAGTCCTTACAAGTCACCGTGTGTGCATAGGATTATATGGACTCACTCGTGCGTCCTGGGCTCCTATGGAAGAATTGTTCTAGGAAGTCTACAGAACTTATTACCTGGTCCTAGAGTGGCTAAAGGACTGATTAAAAAAACTTATTCTTGCCCAGTCCTAGAGGACAAAGATTAACTGAGAGCCATTTCAGCTCTTTAGCCACTGACTGTATGTGTGAACACAAATATTGGTGACAGCTGGAGAAAAATCAGGAACAGTTTTGCACATGTGTAGAATGGCTCACAACAGTTTTTGGTTGTAGTGAACAACTTCTTTGGTCTGATACCTTTCTGGAACGTTATGCTTTAATTTTGGGCTATTTTTTTCTAATGTTACTGCTGCATCAATGTATCATTGTTGGTACAAAGGTGACTTAAAAATGAGTCTTTTATCTTCCCTACCTATTTTTTTCAGTCATAGTCTTTCTATATTATTAATGTGTGCTTGAATCACACTGGAAATAGGATAAATCCTACTCCTGGAGTATGGGATGGTGTGCACAGATAAGCATAGGTATATACCTGCAGTACTCTCTGAGCACTGAGACATACTGTGTCTCAGGTTGATAAGTGTATTAGAAAAGAGAGAAAAACACTGCTGTTAATTTTGAAAAACAAAACAAGTACTATTTTCATTCTCACCAGGAGAGGCAATTTTGAAGTTAAACGCCTCACTGATGGTGCTAATGCTGTGCATTTAATTTTCAACATTGGAAGAAAAGAGATGGTTTTGTTCCCACTGGGGAAGGAACTTCTAAATGCCATGTCAATAGTACTGTTGTTAAGAGTCATTTGGGGCTTGATAATAGCTGCTTTTGGCAAGATAGAACAAAAATCTCAAGGTGAATCATACCGGTGTCTATAAATCACAGCGTTGCACCTGCACTTCTTGTATAATAAGTTTATTTGTGCCTTTATAAACCAGTGAATTATTATTTCTTCGAAGTCAACTCCCACTGAAACACAGAGGGCAGTATCTCCCATTGAGTTCAATTATGTTCTGTGCAGTTAAGGTTAATATATTGTGACATTCCCTACTCCACTTAATATGAAAACTGTGCCCTTAACATCATGCAATGAGAGGAGAGCTCAGAGTTACTGCCACAGAAAGGCAATAACAGTGGAATCTTACTGGCCTGACACAATAAATCCCCTGAACACCATCTTAGATTGGTCCCTGCTATAAATAATAAGTGAACTGCTGGAGAGCTCTGGCTTAAGTTCATTAGAAATGCAGTTTGAAAAAGGATGGGGAAGAGGCGTTTTGATGTTTCATGATATCATGTGTTCTGCTGGAGCAGATCATTGCAGTTCTACCCAGGCAAGGGAAATGTGTCTGCATGTGCCAGAGTACCCAGTCATTACTGTTCAGTAAAATAATCCTTGGAACAGAAGAAATTATTTGCTAGAAGAGCATTGATTACTTTGTAGGCTTATCAATGGAAGTTAGAGTAGATCAGTGTTTTTGTTTCACTACAGTCATGCAAGTGTCCTTATGCTACCATAAGAAGCTCTGGATTACAAAATTATCCACTATTCTGAGATTGCTCAGATGAGGAAAATGTATTGAGGAATTACAGAGTATAAAAACCAAGGGTGAAAATGAAGGTAAATTCATAATCATTTTCCTTTACACATACATGCTCTTATACTAGCCTAAATACTATTTTGCATTTCGTAATACGTTATACTTTAAATATATAAGTGCCTATAATAGCGTTTTCAGTTGTTCTTTAAATAAGTTTGTTAAACTTTAACTACAGCTAAAGGTAGCGTATCAATTACTAAATTTTTATTGCTAAACTATGCTTTAGGTAGCATGCCACTTGCTGAAAGTCCACTGCTTGGCATGAAATTTTCCATATTGAGGATGGAAGTTTAGGGTGACTTTACTACTACCAAATATGATCTAAGAAAGAAGTGCTTTTTCTAGGGTAAATTATTGTGGAGATCTTATATTTGGGGTTCTTAAATGCCCATATACTCTAGAGCAAACTTGGAATTTGTCAGAAAAAACTGTATTGGGGTGTCTGGTCTTTTTGTCTACATGGACCATAACCTATAGGCCTTGAAGAAATTAATTTTCCACATTCCTGAATTAGCATGTGTCCCTACCATCCTTACTACTATTGCAGTCAAGTGTTCCCCAGTTGTGGGCCCAGAAGAGACCTCTGTTTGCCACTGTGGGCTGGGGTGGGTCTATGGAGTGAGACTGCAGAAATCATCCCCTGTGCTCCCCAAAACCTGCTGTTTTCTCTTTGTTATGGGTGTTTGTGTGTCCTATTGGAATGGTGAGGGAACAAGGACTTGACTGAAGGGAAGGAAACAATAAATATGGAGGCAAGGACGAAACTGTTGGAAGTGGAAAACCTTAACATGAGAGCCATAGGGATGGGACACTGGGATTAGGTGAGGAAGGAAATTAAATTCTCAAGGAGAAATGAAGAAGAATGAGTTCAAGGTAATGGAACAAGTATGTATAGACAAGAAATCTATATGAGACAAGTGAAGACCAGTCAGGAAACCAGAAGAATGAGAGCACATCAGTAGAGCAGACAAAATCAAACAGAATCAAATCTTGATCTGAGGAAAGGGGAAGGGGAAGGGGAGCATTGACAGAGGAACCACTGGGATTTGAGCAGAGACTTAAAAAAAAGGAAAGTCAAAACTCACAAGCACGGAGACATTAGCATTTCAGTGGCTTTTTTTTTCCCATTTCCAATAGTTATGTGGTAGTGTAAGTAAAACCAAGAAAATTTTCTGACGTTTTAATTTAGTAAAAGATATTTTCTTGTCTTTTCTGTGTCCTATAAAGGAACAAAAGAGGTAGAACTCAGTTTGGTTGCAGAAACCCATCTTAAAAGCCACATTTAAAGGCTTTTTAGGTAGGAAGCTGTCTTGGTTTGAAAGACAGATATCTGCTAGGAAGGAGGCAGGACCTCCCTAGAGACGGAGAATTCGAATCCCCTCCCTCCAAATTATTCTAATTTAAAAAATTAAAGGGGTTTTCAGGCAGAGGTATGGGGATAGGAATAACAGTTCTTTACTAGTATATATGACAATACAACAAACAAACAACAACTATTGCATCAATAATAAACAGAACCAAGAACCTCGAGGGCTTTCTTTCACAAAGCCCAGAGAAGTTTGATCTCGGTGCCCCTGCAGGGCTTCAAGAGGCCGAACTGGAAGGAAGGAAAGTCCCGGGCTGGTGGATGAGATGAGGAGCTCTGCGCTGGCAGCTGGAGCAGCAGGGGTGTCCCGGCAGGGCTGGGCAGGGCAGGGACACAGAGTAGCAGGGGAACCTCAAAGCTCTGAAGAAGTAGCAGCGGTGGGGGGAGGCTGGAGAAAGCGAGCTCAGGATTCCCAGGAACAGGAGCTGGTGAGGGTAGATTTCCCAGGACGAGACAGAGGCAGAGTGATGGCTGCTAACTCTTCCTGCAATGGGGCGCAGCTTGACCGTCCTCTCCAAGGCTGAGAGCAAGCAAGAGTGAGTTCTCCCCCAGCTCTGTCTTCTTGCCTTTCCCAAACCTCGTCATCTCTCCCTTCTGAGGGACACTCCCAGGGACTCAAAAACAATAGGTGTAGCCTTGCGCTGCCATGTCCCTCAAGTACTCCTTTTTGTTCTGACTAAGTAGTCATCAAGGCTTCTTGGAAACTTATGGGAAAAAGTTCTGTAAGTGAAAAAAAAACAAACAACAAAACAAATCTAACCCCCAACAGAAGCCTTAGGCCATAGCAGACAGCTGTAACCTGGAGCTGGAAAAAGCAAGAAAATGGCCTTAGGAATGTTAATGCAAATATTGGCATGAGTTCGTAGTAACTGAGAGGATTCAGGAAAGTACTAAAAGGACAAGGAGGTCTTACATAAAGAGAATCTATTGTGAGGCTACAGCATACCTACATTTTATTTGTGTGTGTGCGTATATCATGTGTATGAATGTCTGCATACACACACATATGTAAGACAATATAGATGTGTGTGAATATGTGTTTAAAATACTGTATTATTGATAATGTCAGCACCTGTAAATCCAGATATCCCTGTTCCTTCAGTCAAGGTATTCATACCTCAGAGGAGAAGCAAAATTACAAGTAATATTTTGGTGGCTTGAGTTGTAGATAAGTGCATTACACAAACAGATGCTGTTAAATCATTATACCATGCTCTACCTGTATGGCTTTTGTATGCCCTACATATTTTGCAGACACAAATAACTATTTTAGAAATTATATAAAGAGCTTTCCTGAAAATACAGGCAATAATGTCAGATCTAATTTGAATTATAGCTATTGGAAATCATGGTGCTGTTTTTCATTACTGTTATACCAATGTCCCTGACAGCCTGCAATTTACCTGGTATGAACAGCACCTCCTGAAAATATAGAGCTGTTTTGTGTGCTGAGTGCTGTTGTATTTTTGTATATCCTCCCTGTGCATGAGTGATATTTCACATTAATTCCACTGGATGGCACTGAAGGAGACAAGATTGCATGGAAATATCTCTAGAAGTTGGGGTATAATTCCAAAAATTGAGAGTGGCTTACTTTTTCATTCCATTATTGAAACAGACAAATGTGGACTCATTTTCCATCCTGATGTAATAATTTGTCATCAAAATCAGCTCTTAAACACTCCTAGCTGCAGTTCTGTGTTTTGACAGTAGCAAAATTACAGTGGAGGCAGAGTCAAGGCTTCTGAATCTGAATACCCCTTCTTCCCCAGCAAAGGTAAACACTGAAAGAAGTGGCTTTAGCCCATTCTGGATTCTTAGGTAAAGGTTTACAAAGCATCTGAAAAATTTTGACCTCTGACCTCAATGGCAATGCTGTTGATACTGTTCACATCTATCCTTATGAGCAAGTGCAAGTATTTTAGTTTCCAAGCTAATTTGAAAAAAAAAAAAACCTACATAGGAAGGCATTCAGGATTAAAAGCTTCCACCTGTTGAGGAAATGTCGTATACTGTTTCAGAGAACCTCCTGAGTTGAAACTCCATCTGCAGTCCCTACACAAGGACTCCTGTTTCTTCCTGGATAAGGAGTTTGCAATCCTGTCTGGAAGGCACACAATTACAGTCTGTCAGTCAGACCTGTAGGAATCATGGGAGTCATTTTTGACTTCACTTTTTTTTTGACCTGTTTATCTTGATGTATATGAATTTTATTTCCTTTTCTTCTCTAAAGTATCTTCTTATCTTTGTTCACATCACAGATATGCTTTTTTAGACCTTTGTTATCTCTCATCCTGCTTATGACAGGTTTTTTTTTTTTTTTCCCAGGCCTGACCTGACCTGTCAAAAAGGTCCCTTGAAACACTATTCTTGCACTTATCTCCCTGGCCTATTTCTGTGGTTCCTTTTTGTACTTACCTCTTTAGTGTATCTCCATAGATTTCGCTGTCTCTGCAAACTCTGTAGCCCTCTGAGAGTGCAGTTTGACAATTTTTTTGGCAGCTGTGCTAGCCTAAGACAGTTTTTGCTCCCAGCCATCCGTGCCTGTCTTTTTGATATGCCCACTGGTTTGCTGGCACAGTTGTTTTGTTCAGCTGTGTGATAAACCAGATTAGGAACCTGATTTGGCTGAAAAATAGCACAGGGGAGGGAGGAGAAGAGTGTTTTACAACCAGCTTATTTCTCCAGTCAAGGCTATGAAGCAGTTGGGTCTGCAGCAGGGACAAGCAGTGAGATGCAGGGTTGCAGAGCAGCCATGGCTTGTGCTCGTTTATGTAGGGCTGTTGCCAACTGTTAGGCTGTGACCTGATCCTGATGGTAAGCCAAGCTAGCTGCCTGCTGCCAACAGGGTAGTGCTGCACCCCCTTCCTTACCCCCAGCCCGGGCTCGTTCCTGTCCATTCCCTTGTGCCAACACAGGTGCTTATCTCACCCAAGTGAGCCAACTGTGGGAGCTAACCCAGCACAGAAGCACTCACTTCTTCTGAGGGCTTTCCTGGCTATTGTTTCAAGAGCCTATGGAGCCCACCCACTCAGCAGCAGCTGGGTGCTCTGTCACCTCAACTTTGGCCTCAATTGCACCACAGCACTTCACAACTTTCTTTTCCTGTCATTGCCTGTCCTCTCTCAGTCTCTATATCTACTCCATCTGCTTTCCTCATAGCTGTGTTAATGATGTCCTTTTGGTCACCTTCAACATATGGAATACACTCTCTGGAGCAATTGCTGCATCTTTCAAATCTCTCAAGATTTTCTCTTACCATGACACGTACTGTACACTGCCAGCAGATAATGCCCAGTTTAGTTGCTTGTAGGAATTTTGGGTTTCATTACTACACTTCATGTGTCCCTGTGTTAACTTGAAACTGGCATAGTCTATCAGTTTATGTGAGAAGCTAACAGGGATTAAACTGAATATTTTTTGGTTTTTTAGGGCAAAAATTCTCAATGCTGTGCCCTGGAGGAGATGTACTTCCCTAAGGTCATATATAAATATCAGAGGATTATTTTCTGTTGCTTTCACACCTTGGATCATCATTCATGCTTGTACAAATGGACATAGCATTGCTACTAAGCAGTTTACAGTAACATCTTACAGAATTGTAAATTAGTGCCCCAGAGACATGATAGCAGAGAGTCAGCACTTACATGGGCAGCTGAGCATAGAGATTTAGGGATTTCTTTTCACCTAGCTGTTTTTACAATTTGGGTTCTTTTTAGACACATGTAGAAGCATATCCTAAACATATTTCATCCTAGTATCTTGGTGTGCTAAGCATTCTTTTTTCTATTCAGTTAAATAGAAACTGTATAGAAGAACAGCAGAGAGTAAAGCAGCATATTACCTTGGATGCAATAAAGTAAAATTATCTGTGTTTACTATTTAAAAAAACAAGTAACACAAACATGGACAGGGGGCACCTCTACACTATGCAACAGAGCACAGGACTTAGCATATATTCATTGAGTTACTTGTGAAATAGGAGACAGCAGCTGTAGACTTGTGTGTGAGTGGTGTTGCACCCAAAGTGTTTAACCCTGTGATAGGTGGTGCTAATTAGGTTGGACATGGTGCTAATTAGGTTAGATACAACACTGCGGTCATGCAAATACACAGTGCCTGTGAGTGCAGCTCAGACCTGGCTGGAGGATTCTGTATGAACTGCTGCATGAGGCCATATGTGTGCATCCAGAGAGAGAAATTGTTTGCTCGTGGCCTCTTGTTCATTACACCTGTAGGGTTTAGCTTCAGTAACAGATGCATTTGCCATGTGCAGGTATCACATGTGGCTTTGTTCCAGGGTTTACCTCCTTCTTGGTAAAGACAGAAGATGCACTTTTAAATGTGTTTTTCAGGCGCTGAGTTGTTGCTGTGGAATAATGGGCATCCAACATAGCTGCTTCTTAAAACTGTTCTGTT
The DNA here is from genome assembly GCF_021018805.1 of Prinia subflava. Lineage (NCBI taxonomy): Eukaryota > Metazoa > Chordata > Aves > Passeriformes > Cisticolidae > Prinia > Prinia subflava. The sequence continues at coordinate 33,785,779 of NC_086253.1, forward strand.
TCACTTCTTAATTAAGGTAGTAAGTACTGAGAAGAGCAGGAAAGAAGGGGATGGTAATTTTTTCAGTCTCTAGAAGTTTATAGTAATTGTGCATACCTGCTGCAAGGTCATGGAGGCAGACAGCAGTATGACAAAGAGCCAAGCACATTCTCCTCCAGTACATTTATCAGCAGACCTGCCTTCCCCCTTCAGTGAGACAAAGCAGTGCTTCAGATTGGAGATATGATCATGATTACAACATAAATCCTGTGTCTATGTAACTGGATGTCAAATATATCCCCAAAACACTGACTGTAGAATTGCTGTCTTTTTAAATAACTGTTTAATATAACTATAAACATAGCATTCTTTCAAAATTTCAAGTTCAAGTTGTTGTCTGTAGGAAAGTTAGTGTTTATTAGTAAGAACAAAGTAAGCTGAAGGAGCATTGTTCAAGAGGTGGTGTTCAGAATGACCTGTGAATTAAAAGGTATTACTAGATCTTTCTCCTTTTTTTTTGTATTTTTAAAGGATCTCAAGTAGTCATTCTGGCAACTTCTCTCTGTTGTTTCATTTCCGTTTGACAGACAGATGAGGCAGAGGTTTGATTAGAATGTCGTGAGCCAACAGTAATAACTGGGAAAGACTAGTGAAAATATGGGCCCTGTCTGTAAGGAAATGGGACATGTGGTTATCCAGTACATAGAGAAAGCTGAGGTATGCAAAAGCTTTTTTGCCTCAGTCTTCACTGACAGGTGCTCCAGCCACAATGCCCAAGTTAGAGAACGCAAAGGCAGGGACTGGGAGAAGGAAGAAGATCAAGTTCTGCTCTGGGAGAAGATCAGGTTTTGAGAACCTGAAGGTGCCCAAGTTCATGGGACCAGAAGAGATCCGCAGGTCCCATGAACTTGGGCACCTTCCCTTGGGTCCACAGAGGGAAGTGGCAGAGAAAGTGGATAAGCCACTATCCATTGCATGGATTGAGGAGAAGGACTTGGGGGTGTGGGTGGATGAGAAGATTGACATGAGCTGACAAATGTGCACTGGCAGCCCAGAAAGCCAAACATGTCCTGGGCTGCATCAAAGCAGCATGGCCAGCAGAGTGAGGGAGGGTATTCTGCCCCTCTGCTCTGCTCTCATGAGACATCACTTGGAATGCTGCATCCAGGTCTCTGGGGGCCTCTGCATAAGAAGGAATAGACCTGTTGGTGTGAGTCCAGAGGTGAGCAGGATGATCAGAGGGGCTGGAGCACCTCTCCTAAGAGGAAAGACTAAGAAAACTGGGTTTGTTCAGACTGGAGAAAAAAAGGCTCTGGGGAGACCTGATTGTGGGCTTTACCACTTAGAGGGGAGCTGCAAGAGAGCTGGAGAGGGAATTTTCACAAGGGCATGTAGTGATAGGACAAGGGGGAATGGCTTTGAACTGAAAGGGATTAGGTTTAGATTGGATATTAGGAAAAAGTTCCTTACTGTGAGCGTGGTAAGGCACTGAAAAATGTTGCTTTAAGCAGTTGTAGATGCTCCATCCCTGGAGGTGTTCAAGATCAAGTTGGATGAGGCTCTGAGAAATCTGGTCTAGTGAAAGGTGTCCCTGCCCGTGGCACGTGGGCTGGAACTTGCTGATCTTCAAGGACCCTTCCAACCCAAACAGTGCTACAATCTATGATATCTGACCCTTGGCAAGTCAGCAAGCAACTATACTGCATAATATACTTGGACATAATGGATTAAGATAGGACACTTGTGAAATTATGAAAATTATGAGAATTCATAGCTTTTTGATATTGATATGGTTGTTCCTGGCACTTTGTAAATTGTATAATGTCACAGAGAGGGATCCAGTTCCCTGAAGATTTGTGCAATCATTGTAAACTTTATAATGTCACCAACCAATTTTTTCTTATTCAAGGTATGGCAGTGATAGTGACCACTTCATAGCAGGAACATAGATTTTAAAAAATAATATTGCTTAGAAAAAGGCACACACAGAGTAAGTAATCAAAAGCTGGATATTTAATTTTTTTTATTCTTTTTGATGTTATCTTCAATTAGGAGTATTTTTCCACTGTGCCTGCCAGAAAAATATATGCATGCACAGCTAGATATCTCTGACTTTTAAAGTCATGGCACTTGGCAAAATGCTTTTAAAGAGAGAAACACAAAAGCCAACATTATCCATGAAAACTACGTAAATATTTATAAGCAGTATATGTTTGATTTCTGTTCTTAAAAAAAAATTATTCATTTAAAAAATCCATCTGCTGCTACCAGATGATAAATATTTAAATCAAATTTGTGCCTGGGATACAAGGGCACTATTTTTTCCAGAAGGGACATTATAAATTTGATACTGTAGACCCAGCCTCAGTTCCCCAGCTCAAACAGCATAGCAAACCCTTTGTTGGGGTACATTTATAGACTTGTATGAAAAAGCTTCCTGTCTGGTAGGCTGTAAACAAGTGATCATTTTGCCTAATCTCTTTCAGGAGATTTCCTAGAGGCTGGACTGGAATATGTCTCCTGGGAACATACCTCGTTTTGCCTGAAAGACTCCAAGTAATGGTGACTTACCACCTCCTTGGGTAAGTTGTTTCAATGTCTAGCTACCCTCACTGCTAAGAAATTGCATAATTTCAATCCTGCATTTGTCTGACTCCAGTTTCCATTCATTATATCTTGTCATGTTTCTGTCTGCAAGACTGAAAAGCTCACCCTACAATCAAGTACCTTTTCCATGTGTGTATATGGGTACAGTGATCCAGACACCACTCTTGTCTGACAGATTTAATAGATGTCTTAAACCATATACCTTAGGTCTTATTTTTCAACCTCTGGATCATTTTTTCTGACTTCTGTTTCTTTTTTTTCTTGTGCTTATATATCCTCCTTGAATCATAGGCACTGCTTTTTCTGATGCTGTGTGTAGAGCAAGGTCACATCCTAATAGTTACTCCCTTTTTTCATCCAGAGGATAATCAGTTATTATGTATTACAGCTGGCATTTGCTGATACATTGCACGTGTCAGGAGCTTGGTAGATAAGGTCCCTCGAACTTCCCTCGAAGTGTCAGTGGAGGTCTGACACTTGCATTCTCCATGTGTGTTCATACTACCTAATGCATGCTCTGAATTAAAGGAGCAATGTCCATCAGGTCTTCTGCATACAGTGTCCCTTTTCTCTACTTGGTCAGTCCATAAATCCCACTAATACATAGAAATTGTAACTCCTCTTTGCTAAATAAAAAGGGAAAGGCTACGTTGTGAGGAGTTAATTTTGTTCTTCCTGTGGGAGAGGTGCTACATTAGGAAAATAACTATTCTATTGCTGTGCTCAGAGTAGAAGAAATAAGAGAGAAATAAGGGTGAAGAAGCACTGAGAGAACACAGTGGCAGACTTCTGTGAAAGCTCAGCTTCTGTGAAAGCTCTGAGTGGCTGTTTTCCTAGGCAGCGGGGGAGTGGAAATAGCACCCAGTTAGGAGTTTTATCCAGGAAAAGCTGAGATTTAACAGAGCTGGCTGGCTTGTATCTGGACACATACAAAACTGGTAAGAAAGACATTGTCATTAATAGCTTGTGCAAGTTTGAAATGCACTTATTTGTTTATCTTATTTGGCAATGTACAAAAACTGCTCTGAGTACAGGTGTATGACTTTCATTCCCATGGTAGAGAATAATAAAATCACAGAAATGTTTTTTGGGAAGGATATGTGCAAATCATCTAGTCCAGCTCTGTGCTTGATGCAGGCTTAGGAACATTCACTTAGGAATAGACCTCCTTGGAAAATCTGAAAATTTTGTCCACAGACAAGTTTGTCCATTTTGTCCAACTCCTTATCTACCACACCTTTTTCTTATTCTGCTATCAGACAGGCAAATCTTATTCAGCTCTAACATGAACTCAATCAGGGAACACCGTAATCAGGAAGAAGAAAACCTGCTCTTTTACTTCTCCAGATTTCTTGAGTTTAATTAGGCATTGATCCTGTCTAACGTAGGCTGTGTGACTGTGGATGCTGGCACACAAATGGTACAAGTGTGGATAGGAGCATTCAAGGGGAACTGCTTATGCAGCACAGCTTTGTAATGTAACCACAATGCTTGCAGTTTGCCAGTGCAAAAAAAAAGTGAGATCATTCTGCTTCTCCCCCTCCTCCTTGGCCATGCATTTCCTTTTTTCTGGTGGCCATGGCAAGCTGAACTAGAAGAAAACAAACCTCACCATAAAAAGTAAGTAATTACTGAATAGTTTATTGAATAGCAGTGCCAGTTGGGACAGACTTGTATGGAGCTGCTCTTTTCAGTGGCAGCTGGCCATTTAGTTGGCTTTGCTGCAATGAGAAATTTCATCTCTGAAGTGCAGTCCCATAGCAGTTTATACTTATCTAAGTCAGAGCTATCATGGTCTGTCCTGGTATTTTTGCAGCTGAGCAGGAGGCTGGTCCAGGGAGCTTTGCAGCCAAGAACTAAGCTTGAACTAAACCCACAAAAATCCTGCTTGTTCTCCAATGATTTCAGGGAGTTGATGTTTCTGAAATATTTTATACAGTGAGTTTTAAACCTGTTACCTGTCCTGATGCTGGTGTGCTGGTACACGTGGTAAGAAAGGGAAGGGAGAAAGGCTGGATTGGGAATCTGTGCCCTCAGACATGCACAATGTCCATGATTTCATTTGTTAGTTTCCTGAAGCATGTGATTGATGTGAATTTTTGTGTTCACAGTAGGTCTTAAGATTATTGTAAGATGATGAAAGAGACCTGTCTTGTATGGAAACATGCAGGGTCAATATTCTGTGGATCATTCTGGACTCAGTGATTATTGAATGACGGCTTTTGTTTGCAGAGACTGACTCAGTGACCCAGAGGGTCTCTTCCAGTCCTACATTTTTAGCTGTACCCTTGCTAAGAGTACCCTAGTGTTAAAACTGTTCAGAACTGATTTTTCTCAATCTGACATTAGTTAGCTACTTTCTAATTTGTTGCATTTGGTACTATTCCATCCTTCACTGCTGTATTATTTTAACAGCAGAGTGAGAGAGAAAGAAAGATAACATTTTTGCTCTTAGTTGTTCTAAAGATTTTCCCCAAATGCAGCCATTAGAGACCAGCTGCAGACAAAACAGCACAGGCAGTTGATTTTTCAACAATGTTAGATTCTGAGCTTCTGTCTGCAGTAATTAATTAGCTTCATTGCTGAGCTGACTCCCTGCGGGACTGCATGATCATTAGTGCCAAAGCCAGGAAGGGAGCACGAACTCCCAAACCCCTGAGAAACTACTGCAGCAAATCTTGTCATCTATAGAGCATTTCAAGAACATTTCAAGTGACACTGGTAGAAAAGATTCACTTTCTTATGTGTATGAGGGTCTTGCTCAGATTCAGTTAGACTGATGACTGGGACCAGGAAAATCTACTTCCTGGGCAAGATTTTGTCAAAGGCTATCTAAAACCCAAAGGGTTGCTCTCAACTAATTCATCTTAATTTTGCTGATATGTAGAGAGAATTACAGAAGACTTGAGAGGCACCAGGGTACAAATCAATGGTGATGTACAGTACTGGGGCTGCTGTGCCAAAAGCCAGCCCAGAACCAAGTATCTGTCAGCTGAAAGTCAAACTTGGATCCAGCAGAGATACAAATGAATCCAAACATGCCAAAATGAAAGTGCTGGCATGAAATTACACAACTTTCTTCAGGTGCAGAAAACCAGCAGACACTGAGATTATTTACAAATCACTTCTATGAAATACTTTTTGTAGGCTTGGGATGCAATGTAATATAGTTTAATCTCTTCTCTCATCCCCCATGCTTTTTTCAGAAGAGAACAAGAAATTTAATCCAAACAAAGGATTAAGAAATTTCAATAACTGGACTACTGCCATTATTGAAACAATGGGCCAGCTCTTTAAATGCTTGTTCTTGACTGAATTGAAGTCAATGACTACATCAGAGGGAGCAGAACTGGAATGCAGAAAAGAGGAAATGAAATGTTTAGAAGAGATACACAATTATTTTACCTATTATGTACTTCTAGCAGTGCATCATATAAACAAAGCAGCTCTGAGAAAGGATCTCTCTTCACTGGAGAATAAAGTTAGGGATAACTTTTGAGAGATGGACAGAGGAAAGAGAAATGAGATTTAATATAGATAAATGTAAGGTAATACACCTGGGAAGAAATAATAATCATTCTATGTACAAAATCAGGAGTTGCTCTTTAGAAAACAATAATAGAGAGGAAGGCCTGGGAGCAGTGGTTTATAATTAATTACTGCAGACAGGAACTCAAAACCTAACACTGGGGCAAAAATCAAATACATTCTTATTCTGGGCCAGCACCAGAGGTTTATTTCTACAGTGAGTGCACAGAGATCAGGGAGCTGGCAGCAACACAAGCAAAATATTAAACTTATGATGTTATTATGTTATGTTATGATGTTATTAATTCTATTTATAAGCTAGAGACTTGACTGCTGATACCCAAGCTTGTGGTTTTCTATTTCCTGAATACAGTGAAACAATAAAACATGTCCAAGATAAAAACTCCTGATGAGTTTGTAGAAGGGTACTTCTTTTTCCTTGTCCTCATATTTAAATGCAGAACTGGGCTTAAAAATTATGAGATTTAACCCAGACAAGATTGTGGAAGCAAACTCCCTTTCCTAAGGAAAAACATTACATTTGAAAGCAGTATAGAGATCATTAAAACAATGTAACAATTCCATAACTCAGTGAAAGGGAATCTGTTGGCAAGAAATGAAGGCCAAATGTAGAGCTATGCTATTATTTAGGTAAGAAATGTTGGTCAGTAAATGCATTTAGCAGGTAGAAAACACAGATACTACAAGTAACTGTGTTCCACTAAAGAGCAGATGAAACATTACTGTGCTGAGAAGACAGTGTCATGTGAAATCCTGCCAGACAGCCCAGACGGAGTGCCATAAAGAGCTGTCTGATTGCAAGACCTGATGGCTTCGTACTTAGAAGTTCACAGACTTGCAGATCAGAATGAAACTGAAATTGATTCTAGTCCTTGACAAGGAAAGGAGGAAAACCCTGACAAGGTATAGTACATAGAGTATTAAAGATTTACAGGACTATTTCATCTTACTAGTGCTGTGAGCTAGTATCACAGGGTAATCCTGACTTTGGTTCCTTGCAGGCCATACTAGAAAAATGGCACCTCTCCCCACTAAAAAGCAGCCTTAGGGTGGTATCATTTCTTCCCAGGTTGGGTACAGCTTGGGCTCACACCACTACACTGTATGCAAGCACAGAAAGAGGCATTTATTATTCCACAGGCAACTTTTCCTCCTCCTGGGAAAATAATGGTGGATCATTGCTTGGATCCCTATATTTCAAAAAGCTTTGTTTTTGTTTTTGTTTTTTTCAAATAAGTCCAAAACCAAGTAAATATTTTTTTTAAATACGAAAAAGAGAAAAACCCCAAAAATATAAAAGCTCTCAAAACTGACATTTCATCTTCTCTTGAGAAGGCAGATAAAGCTACATAATTAGTCAGGGAAGGATCACTCCCTTTCTCCCCACAGCCTCCAGAGGATAAATTCCAGATAAGCCTTTCAGAGACTGCAGAGCTCCAACTGCAGAGGGTTTTAGTCTGTGAAAGACATTTGGAGCACATAATAATTAGCAGCTCACAGCTAAATTTTGCTAGCTGTCATAGTATTTGTTGCTATCACTGCATGAAAGTATTCTTGTAGGTCTCCTGAGTCTTCCTAAATGTATGCTGTAGTCTGATTTGTCCACACGGAACTTTTTAATAGAAAATTTGGTCACTGTACAACACTTAAAGGCTTACAGCAAATCCCTTTTCCATGGCAGAACACCACCTAGACCGAATGAGAAAATAAATGTTCTTTTCTTGGACAAAGCAGGAACTCCTTTACACTTTATACTATATCCAGCCCTTACAATCCAGGGGGATTCAGTTTGATGGGAGAATCAATGGGTAGTCTGCTAATCCAAATCCACATCTTCTTTGTATCCCCAAATCAGTACTCAAGAGTTCTGGCAAAAGACAGGCCTTTCTTACGACTGCCCTTCATCTCTGCTTGCTCACAGTTTTTAAATCCCAGTGGGAAAACTGTAGAGACACTGGCAGAAAGACAGTAAATATATTGCAATTCCTTTAAACTTGATTGAGATTAAAACCTCTGTTTTAAGAAGGCAAATACCAAAAACTGTCCGGGTTACCTTAAATTCATTATGTCCTTAAGTGTTTCAGGACAGATACTGTTTTTGAGATAGTCTTCATTACTGCTGCTTTCCAGACTGCAGCCTCAGATTTGTGTAAATTTCTTACAAGTATTTCTAACTTTTAATTACTGTTCACTTAATGGTAGACACACTTGTGCAATGTCTTTTCTCATCCAAAACAGCTGCTCAAGTTGTTAATCTGTGGGCTGTGCTTTGTTTTCAACAGCTGATGTCTGTCCTGTTACTGCTTTTCATCTTTTTCAGGTATGCTTGGCTTGCCTTCTCAGCTCCCATGGTCTCTTTACCCCCCAAGAAAGCCAGCTGTTGGGAGCTATATGCATAACATATATGCACTTAACAATGCTTTAATTGTCTTTCAATACAATTGCAGAGATCATTTTCTCGGCTTATTGCCTCAGTCATGTCACTCCTCTTTTTTTGCACAATGCCATTGGCTCCCTTTCTTCACTGCTGAAATACAAATGACTTCTTTTTACTTTTCAAGCCATGTCTAATCTACATCACCAAGAAGTATCCCTCACTGCCATTATACAAACGATACCAGTTTTTAAGGCAGTCTTGTAAATTCACTTTCATGCTTTTACCCATGCTGCTGATTATGCATAGCACAAAATCCATGTAATACCTCTAAACCCTTCTTTCTCTGCTTTTTCTAGCATCAAGTCTCTGCTTCCAGCTTTGCCAGAGTCCGAGCATAGCTACATAACACTTTTGCTAGAGATGCTTTTTCATATGAACCAGTTACAACCTCTTTCTTCTCATCTTCTCTCTACAAGGCACTTCAGAGGCAAAACAGTTTGTTGTTTTTATGCCTGTTCAGTGCAAGCTACAGTGAGGGTGGGTTTAGGTGTAATTATAAGAACAGTATTAACAACAAAAAAAAGTAAACCAAGTTATTTATCTCGTTTCTAAGTCTGTAAGATACTTCCAGGAAGTAGTTCTGACATAGGCTGTTTAATTTGCTATACCAAAGTTGCTTAAGTCTGTGGCTTTCAGGAATAACTTTGCCGCAGGGACTAAGAGAGAAGGAGGGGGACTGGAACTGTGCCTTTTCTGACAGATGCCTGTTACTGGCTCAGTAGAATTACCAGAATGCACCCTGAGGGGCTGTAGTCACTGTGTTTGATTCTCTCAGTGAGAACCACACTCAGCATGGTGCAATGGGGGCACGGTGGTGTGTTTTACAGGTCCCTGACCAGATCATAGTCAGACTCACGCGCAGTGCTGACTGGACAAACATCTGGCCACATTTCTTTTAGCATGGAACTACAAGTGGTTCTGCAAATTTTTTTTTATATAGACCTAACAGAAAATGGCATTTCCCCCCCTCTTTCTGTTCCTTTTGGAAATGCTGTTATTTTATCATCTCATATGTAGATAAAGTGAATATTATGTTGTAAATTACACTTTTCAAAAGCCAATTAAAAGGTTAAAGACTGGAGCAGAATTTAGAATAATAGTCAGGGTATGCGATTTAAGATACTTAGAGACTTAAGATATCACTGAGAGATGGACAACAAGCTAGAGAAATGAGCTCCACACACTTTCAGTATTTAGCAGCTAGAAGATCACATTTTCATTCATGACCACAAAGTGTCTGTTTTATTCAGGAAAAATGAGTCTTGTCAAATAGCTTTGATATCATTCTCTGGCAAGTTTACAAGTACATGTGATAAAGATGACTCTATTGACATAGTACACTAGTTTATGTAGGGCATTTGTTTTATTCTGTGTGGCAGCCTAGGTAAAAGAGATGTATGGGAAGCAAAATAATTAAAAACTGTTTTCCTATATAGTTGTTTTCTATGTCACAGCTCCCTGCAATATGCCTGCCTCATTTCTGGGTTTTTACTTTATTGCTTTATATTGCCTCTAGTTTAAAAATTGCCAGTCTTTGTGTAATGTGTAACATTGTGAAGTATACCAAATATCTTCAGCATACCAGACAATGGGCACAGGAACCAAAGCAGTTTGTCAAGGACCTGTCCTTTTCTAGTTACACCTCAAAACTCAAAGGTAGTCATGTCTTCTCTGTTTTATAAAATAAGTATTACCAGGTTCCTAATTGAATGAATGAGTGATGTAATCATGCAATAAAGCTCATGGACTGCTGAGCCCAGTGCAGGGCATGACTCCATCCAGTGCACAGTGGATAAATATACCTTTAAAAATATCCAGCTATCATTTTCATGCTGTTGGACTAATCACAAGAGAATCTGTGGACTGAATAGTGAAAGGGTGAAAACTGCTCTCAAAGCCCTAGTAAGAGTGACCCCTCAGTAGTGTGAACACGTATGCCAGATGAGAAGAGAGAGCTTCAGTTCCCCTGTGGTCTTGATGAGTCTCTGATGCCATTCACTGATACTAAGTTATACAAGGTTTAATCTCAGCGATGTCAGTACAATTCTCAGCACAATTCTCAGCAGATGTCTTAGTAATTTCTCCATGCAAGCAGTGAAAGATAAACCCATTTTTTCCTAGCACTCAGGACAAATAACACTGATAATAAAATGCCACTTTACTTGTCTAGTAGTTTGGCTAATTAAGGTGATGGGCCATGAAGTTTCAGATATTTATGCTTTTAAAAGGTGGGGTATACACCCAGTAATCACCTATAGATGGCTGACTCTAGTATTCAGGAAGATTTGATTCCCAAGCTGCAAACCCTATTATTCATCTGGGTATTAAGTGTTGATTCTACCAGGTATATGGTGAAAAAGCCTTTGATTTAAGTAATTCAAATAACATACACACTCTATGAATAAATCACACAGAAAAATCTCTGACTACAGGCAAGGAAGGCTCTCTCTTTTTTTATCTGAAAAAGTCTCAAAGGCTACACATTATTGTCTTTTTAGTCATGAACGTGTAGAGATCTGGGGCACTGAATATTTGGTTAGTGAGCGTAGGAAACAAGGCAGTAGAGAAATTACTTTTTATAAGATTTGTTCAACTGACAGCAGTCAAAACCTTTCATTTTCTTCAAAAATATATTTTGATTGTGACAATATTGTAAGAAGACAGGCATTAGGTATTTAGCTTTATTAAACTAAAAATGGTGCAATTTGCAATGAGGGAGACAAAATTAAATACCCTTTTTAGTGGCTTGTGATAATCTGATATATTATAAAGTAACAAGTGAAACCTGAATTGTGTTTAAGAAGGTTTCTTAACCTATGAATAAGTCTGTAACAAGTGACTAGTGTTAACAGAGCTTTTAAGTGAAGGCTTTACTGTTATAGGCTTGTCTGACTTCGATAACAAACTCTTTTAGTATTTCAGCCCATAAATCCTGAACAGAAAGATATTATTCTCTTGTGTCTCTGACAAACTAAAAGAGAATCTTTGTTTGCGGAGCTCCCCAGAGTTAACACAGTACTAGTTAATGATGTCGCTGTGGTAATTACTTCCTAGGGTCTGTCAGTCAGTCAGTTTTAATGTATGCAGAATGGGCTGCATAAATTTTGTGCAACATTACTATTTTACCTGCTCCTTGTCTACCAACCTGTCCATAACATGTTCTGAATATATGGACAAATTTATCATAGAATCATAGAATCCTAGAATAGTTTGGGTCACAAGGGACCTTAAAGGGCATTTAGTTCCGACCCCCCTGTCATGGGCAGGAGCACTTTCCAGTAGACCAGGTTGCTCCAAACCTCATCAGCCTGACCTTGAACACTTCCAGGAATGGGGCATCTGCAATTGCTCAGGGCAGCCTGTTCCAGTGTCTCACCACCCTCACAGTAAAGATAATTTTTCTAATATCTAATCTAAATTTACTCTCTCTCTGTTTAAAGCCATTCCCCCATGTTATTACATGCCCATATAAAAGGTCCCTGGCTTTCTTGTAGGCCCCCTTCAGATATTGGAAGGCTGCAAGTAGGTGTCCCCAGAGCCTTCTTTTCTCCAGGCTCAAGAATCTCAATTCTCTCAGCCTTTCCATGTAGGAGATGTGCTCCATTCCTCTGATCATCTTGGCATCTCTCTTCTGGACTCACTCCAACAGGTTTATGTCATTCCGATGCTGGGGATCCCAGGGCTGGATGCAGCATTCCAGGTCTTGGCATCTCACCAGAGCAGAGGAGAGGGGCAGAATCACCTCTCCCACTCTGCTGGCCATGCTGCTTTTGATGCAGCCCAGGACACGTTTGGCTTTCTGGGCTATGAGTGCCATTGCCTGCTCATATCCAGCTTCTCATCCACCAACATCCCCAAGTCCCTCTTGGCAGGGCTTCTCTTGATCCCTTCATCCTCCAGATATCAGGGATGTTTTGATATCAGGGATTGCCCCAATCCAGGCACACCACCTTGTACTTGGTCTTGTAAACCTTATGAGATTTCCAATGAGATTTCCATGGCCCGGCTTCTGGAGCTTGTCCTACTTTCTCTGGATGCCATCCCATCCTTCAGGTGTGTCAACTGTGCCACTCAGCTTGGGAGGATCTGCAAATTTGCTGAGAGTGAACTTGATCCCTTCATTTACATCATTAATGAAGATATTAAGTAGCACTAGTCCCAGTATGGACACCTGAGGGACTCCTGTGGCCATCCAACTAATTCCTAATCCACCCATCAAATCCCTCTCTCTCAAATTTAAAGGGAATGATGTTGTGAGGGGTCCTATAAAAGGACAGAGGTGAGGCTGACAGATTGGTGATTCCCAGGGTCCTTCTTTCTACCCTTTCTAAAGATGGGCAGTATTATTTCCCTTTTTCCAGTCACCTGGAAGTTCAACTGACTGCCATGACCTTTCAAGTGTCATGGAAAGTACCTTGGCAACTACATCAGCCAATTCCCTCAGGACTCTGGGGTGTACCTCATTGGGTCCCACGTTTAGAAATTGCACATCGTGGGCTGCGTCTTGCCATGCTCACAGGTAGGGGACATGGTGGACGAAAATGTCCATGAAATGACAGCTGTGTATTTTTAAAAGTGCTTTTATCCACTGTGAACTTGATTTAGCCCAGTCCTAAATTAGAAGTCCATGAGATTTATATTGTGGTTGCATCACTGGTTCATATGTACTTTTTTCAAACAATATCATCTAATAATACCTATTTTATAAGATAAGGAGAAGGCAGGTCTAATCTTGCAGTTTTTAGGTGTAATTAGACAGGGACAAATCCTTGATTAAATTCTATGGTTCCTATACCTATTCTGAATACCACGAGATATTAGAATTGATGCAAAGATTGGACTTTTTAAAAACATGAGTTCATTGAGTATGTTTGCCAGTGTTTGTAAAGGACTCTGGCACTCAGTTGGAGTGCTGACATTGGTTTCAATTAGTGTGTGATGAGTCCCTTTTTTGTTGAAAGCATCATGTTTAAAGGTATAAATAGGCAAAGCAACTGGCTAATAAGATATAAAGTGAAAAAAATCAGTTTTAATATGTTTGTAGGAGCTAGGTCATGACTTTTTTCAGCACAACAGTTGGAGTCACAGCTTGGAGAAACTTGAGAACATCTGTTATTTCTGTTGAAAAATACAAGTACATTGAGTAACTCACACCTTTGAAATTCTTTCCGAGGGGTGGAAGACAACTCCTCCCCAACACAAAGCTGATTTGCTCAGGATTTGGAGAACATTTGACTAGTTCATCCTTTAGGTCTCTCATAATTCAGACACAAATGTTCTTTGGAGGGGCACTTTGAGAAGGTTTTTTGCCTGTGAGGTTAGTTGATTCCAGAAGGAAGGGCTAAAATTTCTTATACATTTGCAATACATAGAAGTCAATTTTACACGTAAGCTTCTTTAGTTTGTAAAATACATGAAGTTGCTGTCTTAAAGAAAACAAAACAAAACAGAAGAAATCTAGTTACTATTGATCTGTGATCCAATACTTAATTTCTTTTGTACATGCTGTATTTTTCTAATAGATTTTTGGAAATCTCTGCTTCTGTAGCAAGTCCTGGGGACAAGGAAAAAATCAGGGAAGCTGAAAACATTTCTTATCATCAACATACCTATACAATATACATACATGTTATGCTCCTGGGAATATGCATCACAACACATGATTGATTTTTTTTAAAAACCGTGTGAAAATGTGTGCTCTGTGCCAGCATACACAAAGGACTCAATGTTTTACTCACATATTCCATTGACCCTTTAACTAGCATCAGCCAAGAGGCCTGTTTTGTGGGCTCATGAAAAAGGTCTGAGTGACAACCATTTGAGAATGAAGATCCCTGGACAGGCTGTACCCAGACTGCCAAGAAGAGCATATTACTTTTCATTGCAGACATACTAGGTTGCCTAGCAGTCAGTGTCTGGTAAATAAAGGAGGGAACAGAGAGAAGGTGGCAGAAATGTGGAAAGAGGTGTAGTAGAGGTAAGAGCATGGAGCCTAGAAAGGTATCTTTGGGTGTGAAAGGAGGTGAGAGTAGGAAATAGAAAACCATAATAAGGCTGTGGACTGGAAGCAAATAATGAGACATCTATGAGAGAAACTGTTCTGTGGCCTATTCCCATTTTCATCTCTATACTAGGTGTCTGTTTAGGTGATGTCTCCCATGACATATGGATTTTCCTGAAAGTACTGTATAATGTAATAGTTTTGGCAGATGGAAAGCTGCAATTCTCCTTGGGAAAACTAATCCATTGAATAGAATGTGGTAGCTGAACAATAACTCCCCAGAAACTCTACAAAAATTCACCCAGGAAAAGTTTAGTTATAGATTAACCCCAGATAAGGGGATTGATTGGTTAGGCCAACTAACTAAACATCAATTCAGTTTAACTCAGCATAATAGATTTTGTTCTACTTTTCCTAACAAAATAGAAATAGTTTAGGAAAACTGTGTTTTCGGCACTATGTTTTCCAGGGGAAAAAGAAAGCAAAATATTTTGTAGGACCTTCCCAACTTCCTCTAAATCAAACAATATTCTATGTAATTTAGATTAGGGTTAGTACAAATGAGAAAATGAGAGATAACTTAGGGTTTTATCTATTTTCCATGTTGGTTTTTTCCTTTTGTACCTTCTGTTTCTTTAGTGTAGCTTAGTGAATTTTCCTGTTGATTCTAATTTCTTCTACATGTGCAGCATCTGGTTATCTGTCTCATGCAACAATCCATATTTCTCTCTCACATATTCTTGATGCTTTTTCCTTACTATCTTCCTATGCCTCCCTGTGATGCCTTGTTAGTTCTCCTCATTTTTCTATTTTTTTTTTCTCTTAATTTCTCTGCATTTCTCTTTCCTCTTCATCAAATCAACCAAAAGGACTCTCTCATGTGTTTTTCTACTGTTATTTTAAACTGCAATTCCAGCCTGACATTAACGTCTTATTTTGTGTCCTTCAGAATCACATACTGAGTTTTCTCTCACATTATTAGAAAACAGGTCCTTCAGTTTCCTTCCCTCTTCACTCAGCACAGCCATGATTTTATTTTTCTAGATCAAGGTTCCTCAGTTATTTTTCTTCCAGCTTCAACTTTGCTCATAGGAGGAAGACCAAGATAGTAGTTTTGTCTCTTGGATGGCATTCCTCTCTAAATGAGTAAGGTAATGTTCTTGATGGTGTTTAGTCATTAACAGACAGTTTGCTTTGCAAATATTTGTCAATAATTTAGTTAAACAGTAACGAAAAGTAAACTGCATGATTGCAAATCGAAAATTCCTTCTCCTGCAGTGCTTTAAGTGGTTTAGGCCATACATAAAAGGGAATTTCAAGTTACTGAGTAAAATATTTATAAAAGGGCTTTTTAGGATGAATATGTGTATATGGTGCAAGAACAATCACAAAAAATTTTCCTATTAGAAAGTACATGCAAAAACTAGCAGATAAAATTTACATCTTATTAATGCTTTAAAATATATTAAAATAAACTGAAAGAATACACACATTAAACTTTAGAGAGTACAAAGCTTATTTTTCCCCAGAGAAGGAGAAATCATGGCCAGAGTACAAGAGCAGAGATAATTAGAGATTTGTTTCTTCTCTACCTCCCAAGGTAAGGCTTAATCCTACAGTAATCTCTTTATTGAGAGCCAAGTGTTAGTCAAGGAGCCTGCTGCACAGATTTGAAACTAGCATTTAGTTAGATATTTTCAGTATCTGGGAAGCAGCTATCCTATGAATTTATAGTCTGCATTGTTTTTTATTTAGTCCTGCACTGTAATGCACTGTCACGGATTCATTATATACTTGCCAGCTTATATGAAGATACAGAGTGAGGCTCCCAGTCAGACCAGTAAACCTCCAGAGCCTTTCTGTCCTTTAGCATGGGAAGGGAGTTGGGCACACAATGGCTGGCACACTCTGGGAATGAGCATAAACCGATTATCTCAGAACAGTTCTGCCTTTGAGCATTTCAGCCTTGTGTTTCCCATTGTCCAGCTTGCTTTAAGGATAAATGCCCAACAAATTTGGGGTTCACTGCAGTGGGGTAGATATTAAGCAAATTTGTTTTCTGTCTTTTTAGTTTCCAAACTGTGATTTGGAGCCTTGTTGTAAATTGGTCGGCTCTTTTACTTCCCAAGCGAGGTGAGAAAAGAGAACCATAGCAAAAAGAGAAATATACATGCTGAGGCAAAGTTTTGGGGTTTTTGTTAAAGGCTCAAAGGATAGATTACCAATGGACTTAGGTGATATTTATGTATGTGATGTTAAAATTTGCACTCAACTGAAATTTTGCACTGAGGGATAATAAAGTTCCCACAGACCATGCGCCATGCCCAAGTGTGTCTCAGACTTGGTGGTACTGGAGAGCTATCTCATCTATATAGGTCCCAATGATGTTTAGTGATGAGGTAACTCCTCATAACTGGAAATTAATCCTGTCACCATTCTGGACTTAACGAGCTCAGGTTCTATGTAAAACACAGTAGCTCAGGAACAGTGGTACTTTTTAGGAGAGGAACTATGGAGCAAAGGGTATTCTACAGGTCTGGGAGAACAGCCGTAATAGTTAATAAACCAGTCTGTGGGTATCTGATTTATACTTAACTATGTAATTTAACAGTCTAGAAAGAGAAGTGGGTGGGCTAAAGACAAGTGTCTCTGGAAGGGATGGATGTTCAGAGGGTGTGAGGATCCAGGTGACCCCATGTGACACAAGCACATTCCTACACAGAGATCTGAAGGGTCACGTGGAGAAAGGGTAGAAAAAATGTTTGCTGCTTGCTGGGTTGACTTGCTTCACATATTTTTTGTTTGTGTTTAAAATGAAGTTGACATAGAAAAGTTTTATTTATTAGACTAGTAAAGGAAAGAGTGGCCTGTACCCTCTCTTTATTCTTCATCTAAGGGCTTAATGATTAGAGCATTAGTGTAGGCAGTAGGTGCACAAAGTCCATGTAATTTACTGCCTGCAGGAATTCCAAATGCAATGCCTTAATTGAGATGTTATAAATCATTCAAGTATTCTGCTTACTGAATTAACTTTACTGAAGTTTTGCATGAAATTATTTGGATCAGGAAGAGTGAGTGTGTTGCTGGTGAGAAGACTCCCAAAGAAAAGGGAAGGTGGGGGAGCTTGGTTCTTACAAATAGCTGACATAGGATAGTTGCCAAAAGAAGGACTGAAATCCGTGTTTCCCCTCTTGTGCAGATCTAACCACCAGGGTGTAGAGGTTACTCTCTTCACATGCAAAAATTAGGAACTGGGCCATTCAGTTGTGTACTTCCATACTGGGTTGAAGGGCAGCTCCTCACTGGTGTTCCTGAACTTGGTGACATATGGTGGCAAGAGTATTTTGTGTTCAGTTTTGCAACATTTAAGACAAAAATCTTATGTTTTTTTGGGGAGGGAAGTGGTTTTGTTTGTTATTGGGAGGGCTAGTATGGTAATTCAGCAGTTTCCATGAGAATATACCTGTTCACTGGAAACTTCTCCAGAGTAAATGGCATTCCTAGTCAAAAGTGAGTACATGTCATGTGTGTAAGCATACACAAACAACTAGGACACTCATTTGAAATCTAAGAGACAGAGGTCAAAATCAGTTTGAATAGAGTCTCTTTGATCTCAGCTGAACAGCCAAAACTATTTATTCTTCTCAATCTGATTTTATTCCTGTAGGTTTTTAAGCCATAAGGGTCCATCTCAAAGCAATAAAACCCTGTTTTTCTGAAACCACTGCAAATCTTTGCAGTGGCAGAAAGCAGCCTGTTTACTGCCTTCTTCCAGGTAGAATGCAACCTAAAAATTCCTTAATGTCTTTCTGTGCACATTAGGGGTTGAAGTCTGCCCTCTTTTCATGATAGGGATGGGAAATTGTTTGTGGAATTGGCTCACTGCAGAGGTATAACCCTTAATTAGCAGAAAGGAAGCTTAATGGAGCCTGAGGACCTAGTTAGCTCTCAGTTGTACCTGGGGGTGTGAGGAACCTGTGGAGGCAGCTGAGGAGGTGGGCAGGAAAGACCTGTGATGAAATCAAGCTCATGCAGTAGAGTTAGTGATAGTGCTTGGCTGCAAGAAAATCACAGTCCACATGAAGTGAGAGGGAACAGGGAACTGGAGGAACCAAACTGAGAGCAGGAATTTTACAGTTTGTGCTTTGAGTAAAGGAAGGACTAGGCTCAAATGAGAGCTCTGCAGACACCTGTATCAGGAAAGGGGCAGACCTACTTGATTTGCAGTGGTGTTTGCCCAGGGATGTGAGAGTTGAGAAGCCTGTGCTCCCTGTGAGAAGTGTTGCAGCAAGGCCTTGGTGGGTGGAAGGAGGCTCACTTTTTTTTTGGTGATACTCGTAACTTAAATCCTGACAAGCTCCAATTTGCACAGTCCAGCAGGATTTGTATGGTGTGGGAAGTTGTTTGCACATAGAGATTAGATTGAATAAAGGGAAAAGTTGAGTGGTTTCTTGGAAAGAGGTTGATACCTTTGATGACTTGTCCCACAAATAGTATTAAACTCTTCTCCTTCCTGGAAAAAAAAGGATGTAGCAAGGTCTGTGCATGCCTGAGGCAGGGCAGTGGATGCTACATAGCTTTGGTATTCGTGTTTCTGAGACAGTACTTTATTGGTTGTTCCTTGGCATTTATAAACAGTGCCCTTTCTGTCCCCACCCAGGTGTGTGGAATGAATGCTTATGGATTTCTTTCTAATGCCTGAGATGAAGGCTTTTGAAACTTTGCTTTCCAGAAGAGGTACAAGAAGCATAGCTGACAAACTGGTTATTACCACTGGGAACTTTTGACTTGTTTGCTTCATCGACCTAACTGAACCTGGAATTTGTGACTTAAAAGGTCTGTTGGTATATTCCCCATATACCCCACCAGTCAGTGCAAGCAAGGGAGCTGGGTTTTTTTTTGTCTCCATACTTCTAACGCTCAAAAAAAAAAATAACTTCAACTCTCAAAAAGAGACAAAAATGATGTAAGGTTTTCTCTTCTAAGCTAATAAATTATATCTATCATGGCATTGTGAGGAAGTCTGTTGGTTACCTGAGGCCTTTTTGTAGCTGTAGAGTTTATTGCTGATGACATCATACTTTTGTGGTGTAAGGGCTGAACCTTGTCACAAAACTCTTGCATGGGACTGGTCTAAATTTAGGAAATCTAGGTAATCACAGCAGCTGCTGTTTTGAGCTTGCATGGTATGAGGTGAAACTTTGCCAGATTGTTCTGGTTCAATTTAGAAGTAACTTTAAAAGGAAGCATTTAATTAACTTAGAGAATTTGTCTATCCCACTCTTGTCTAGAACAGTTGTCTCTTTTGCAAAATCAAAATGGTTTCCCTTATAGCTAGTATGCATATTTTGTCTTACCATATAAAGTTACTCAGCTGCTTTTTCCCTACTAATTTGTAAATGGGAATTTTCTTCTTTCTTCACTCTCAATGCTTCTAAGTGACATCTATTAAAAGGGTGCTTGATTTCTCTCACAGAACATAGCTGAACAAAGAATCATTGCTATTCGTCTTCTAACCATTTGTCTTCTACCATGGCAGTGTATGATACTGAAATACTAGCTTCTGCTAATTTGCAGAACTGACATATTCTAATAAGGAATCCTAATAAAACTGGTTAATTTCTTCTATTCCTGTTAAGCATTAAATTTAAATTACATGCTGGAAACAATTGAATTAGAAACACTTTTATGATTAAGAAGTTATTAAGAGTTACTAAGATCTTCCTTATGCATACTTATGTCATCTTATACTTTTATCTGTGTGTCTTAAGGCTCTAATGGCACTAGAATATCTCACAATGCATCTCTCCATAATTCCCACTGGTATGCTGAAAGATAGTTTTAAGAAATCATTAAGAGCATAGTCTCTTTATGTTCCCATAAGCTTTCCATTAATTTGCATCTAGCTGTCTAAACTACAGCAAAGTTAATATTTACAGCAAGTTAATACATTGCTAATAGGAATGTGAAGCACACTTATTGCTCCTCTTTATTAATGCTCCTGTCTGGGCACAGATGTGTTTTTGTAGGATGTGTTTGGTTGCTAGATATGTGCTGATGACAAGTGCACCCAGAATCTGCTGGGCACACTCAATTCTCAAGAGCATTCTGTCCTAAAAGCTTGCTTGTACACCAAGCTGTGACGCCCTTCCATGTTTCCAAGTGCCCCAGTAGAGTGGTGTTGGGAGCAATAGCAAGCAGGCTTTACTGTAGGTAAATGTAGCAGGCTTCAGCAGACTGAAGAGCAGCAGTGTTGGTTGAGCCCATGGGATGTGTGCAGCTCCATTTTGGGAGGCATGCATGTCCTGTAGGTCTAGCAGTGGGCCTGGGGTTACAAACTAGTCACAGGGAAGAAGAAATACATGTTTGTCAAAGCAACTGAATTAGGCTTTCTTCACATTCAGGCATGCATTGCTGTGTTTGTTGATCTGAAACTGGAAGCATAGATTTGGATGAAATTGCAGGGTTCCATCAGCTGGTATTCTAGGCACGAATCTACTCTGCCTGTACTATCAGGCTGCTGCTTTTATTTGCTGGTAAGGAAAGAAACAATGCTATAATCTTTCCAGATGTGATGAAACAAATATTTTGCTAGAATAAAACATATTTGCATGTATTTGCTACAATCTGAAGAGATGTGTTATCTTCCATCAGATGGCACGGCAGTAAATTTCATTGATTCAACTCGTTTCTCACTGCTGGCAGCCTTCTGTGCCTTACAGATCTGTTTTTGCTGAGACCATTTCTAATGTTCAAAAGTTGGAAGCAGTTTTAATCTGCTTGTTTAAAAGCTGTCAGAGAACTGATGAGAATGAATGTTTACTTTAAGTAGCCCCAGGCTTCCCATCTGATCGTGGGCTGTGCTCCTGGTAGGAATGGGAACCCAGCTAATGACCAGAGGAAGTTGAGGCAATGTTGTTACTTAGCACAGCATCTAGTTTTATTGTGCACTGGTTGGAGTCCCAGTGAACTTGGCAATAGTATTAAATATGGCTTTTTCATCAGGCCCTCAGGTAAGCTGTTACAGAAGATTTTCCTCTTTCCTTTTTCAAAGTCCTGAGGATCGGGCACTAATTCTTTGTATGCTGTCATAGCATGTCAAAGCATTGCTGCATTTGTGTGAAGGATCACTGAGCAGTCATATCATGAAAGGGAAAACAAATGGTGAACGACTCTCAATTGCTTTTGGTTGTGCCAACTGCAATAAGGTATTTGTTTAAATGAAAGCTTTTAGCATAAATATCTATGCATACAGAAACCAATTCAAGTTTTGAGAATTCTACCTAAAATTTCTGTTTGCTTCCATAACAGCTGTAAGGATGAAATAAACAGAATAGTCTGACAGGAGCCATATGCCCCTTCTCATGTTAGAGCTATAACCATCAGCTCATGGCACATTATTGCACTAGCGACAAAATGTTTGTAAGCTACATAATAAAGGTGTTCAGATGTTGGTCTCTCAGATGCTGAAGTCAAGCTGCATTTAATTGAAGATCTTTAAAAACACTCAGCTCAGGTCTGAGAAACTGTAATGTAGGAGAGGTAAGTATAATGTTAATATCAGTTGTAACTTTCTCTGAGGTACGTAACCATTTGTGTTTGTTTATGAATACACATAAACTGTATCTGGAAATAACCCCCTAACTGTCTCTTATTTAGGTGAACAGGAAACTTATTTGTGGGCAAACTCCCTGCAATGGTTGTTCATCACTTTACTACTGATAGATCATAGTTCTGCAGAAATATGCCTTTACACTTTGCTTATTCATATAGGTAGCAACAGAAAACATTGGGGGTGTGAATGATGTTTTTATGTGATTGGTTTAAAAGAACAAGCCCTACTCGAGAAGAAATAAATCTGATGAGTCAGGGCTTGTTCATGGTACAGTAAATTATTCCAGCCATCCTTAAAATGAATATCTGGAGATGATAACATTAGCATAAACCCCCAACTCTACAGTCATAATAAGCTCAAAGATGTTACCACAACCCTTTACAACACAAACATTTTTATTTTTGAACATCTAACATAATTTAGATGACTGTCAGATCTGACTTGTAGGAATTTAGCTAATGGCAAGTATAACAAATTCTAACTTCCATTGCCATATATGTAAGCAGAACACCGTTCTACTATAGCTTTACAGAAGTGAGAAAGAAGAAATAGAGACTTAGCAGGAGATGGTTTAGTTTTGCTTCACTTGCATTTAGTTCTTCAGCCTTATGTTTCTCATTTTATCTGGCTTCTGAGTTATGCCTGACATTGTAGCATAAAGAAGGTTTATACAATTCTCAGAGGTTGTTCCTAAGTAATCTTTTAGAGACATGGATTTTCTTAATTGATTTTTTTTCACAATCCTGTTAGGATAATAAAATGGAGGCAGCTATTCTTTACCTGAAGACATATCAACCTAGTGGCATTTGCTTTCAGATTAGGAATATAAAGTAGTAGGAGATTGATTAAAGCAAAATCTTGTATCCTTGCAAATGTTACCACTGTCATGTCCTTTTAATTTCTGGTTTGTGTTGAAACTGACCTTGGGTGCTTCAGTGTCACCCAAATCAGAAAGAAAGATGGCTATTATTACTATTAATCAATGCCTACAGAGGGGCATCTGGGACTAATTATGATATATTCTAAAGGGACAATCAGGACTATCTGGAATAGAATAAATATTGGCAATATTGCTTCGTGGGAAGGAAGGAAGCACAGAGTGCTTAGCCCTCTATATCCAGTTGAGATGTTGCTGCTGTCATAGGAGATCCTGAAGTTGTGCTTTTTTTCCCCCTGCGTGGAGGTCTTCTTTACAGAGAGTGATGTTTAATGACAGGGTTACAGCTGAAGTTGACACCAAAGGTGTCATTTCATTCAGAATTGCTTATTTTGGCACCAAAAAAAAATTAAAAATAGTTAATGCAATTTAAAAAAATCTTTAGGATTTAAGGATAAGGGATAGCTAACAATGACTGTGATTATGGGGCTTGAGATTCTTGGCTCACTTGTTATTTACTCTCTAGGATGCTATTGAGATCCCAGAGCTAGGTATTATTGGAATTTATGGGCAAATAGCAATGTAGCAACATGCTGAATTGTTGGAAATGTCCATATTTGCAGTGTTTTGATGGAAGACTCTGTGGAAATTAATTTCATAATTTGATTTCTTTGATGCTGGGAGATTCCTTGTGAGCTTATGCAAAATAATTTTGTAGTTCCTGCTAGAAAGTACAGAATGGCTAGATGTGTTGGAATGTAAGAAATTAGTATTTTTTGTCTTCTGTAAGTGAGCCTAAATATAGACAGCATAAGGGGAAAATGAGTTGTCTGTGAAGATGTGTCCACCAGAGATTCTAGAAATCCAATCCTGTTATGCCTCATGTCCTTTTTGAGACTTAGGAGCAATAAAGCAACATATTTTTCTACAAAATAAAGGTATATCCTTTATATACAGATAATATATATATATATATATTTCCAGGATGAATCCTGTTCTTGAAATTCGTGCACAACATAGTTTTGATTTATTAATAGCCATTGGATACCTATCTGAGCTGACAGTGCTTGGTCAGAGATGAGAAGGAAAGATATAAGAAACAAAATACACACCCCTTGTTTTTTCCTTTTATATTTTCCTCACCTGGAATCCCCAAAAAAAAATCTGGCATCAATAGGTGATCAAAAAACTAGACCATTGTATGTCTGTTTAGGAAAATATTGGAGCTGCTGTGTACTTTTCATCTATTCATTCTCACAGTTACAGCAGGGTCACTGTTTAGATCCTTCTTGGATCCTTTATACCCCAGATAACTTAATTTGGTAGGGTTAAGTAGTGAATTATATGCTGCCTAAATTACAGATACTTGTTATCCTTGTGTAGGTTTGATTTTTATTCATTACTGGATTGTACTTGTGGCATGTTCTTACTCTTTCCTGATTTATAATGGATCTCTTTATTGAATTATTGAGCAAAACCTTTAAATAAAACATCAAAGAATTCTCTTCTACTATCAATTCTCCTATAGTCATTAGATGTATCTACCCTTAGGACCACTTTCCTCATCAGAATACTGACACTGCTAGACTTACTGCTAAATGTACTGTGCACTAAAATGTTCATCCAATATAGACTTTTTTATTTTGAAAGTGAAAATATTTGCCTTATAAATATGCAGAATTAGTTTGCTTCTTGTACAAGTATTTTCCACAGTAACTGTTTTGTTCTTTGTGGCCAGCTTAAATGTGCAGTAGTTTTTAAAGGTGAAGGAAAACAAAGTACTTGCAGAAAATGTAGTTAAATTGCTTCTTAAAAGTATGTCCATTATCAGAGTTAAGAAGAAGACTGGAGTTTGTCTTCCAGTCGTTGGTCAGCTTCCATGTTCTGTGTATTACATACTGCTTTCCTTGCTCTATAGAGCCAGGAATCCAGACTGTGAATTGTGATGGTTTCTCAGCGGTCCAGTTTGTGTGAAGTCCAAAATTAAGTTCAGGTCTTCTCACTGCCAATTGTGTAAACTCTACTTGTTCATGCTACTTTTATTTATTTACTTATTTATATATTTGTTCATATATATTTATATGTATTTTTCCCATGCATTAAGGCTGACTTGACTTTATGGTTCTGATTTCTATTATACAATAGCTTGATGCTACCTTTGAGCTTCTTGTTATTTCAGTAGACGCAGTGAGTCTGTCTTTTTGCCTAGAGGGGGATTAGTGTTTACTCTGCACATAACAAAACAAAGAGAAAGCACAAAGCAGTGTTCAGAATGCTAAGAAATAGTTTGTAGTGTAAGTTGTATGCTTCAAGGATAGATGAGGCTAGTGGAAACAGAATTCAGTTTCTGAAAGTAAAGCAGATGCTTAGATTCACAAAAAAGAAGGAAATTTGGAACAGCTTGGCATGTTTTGTTTTGGTTTTAATAAATGAAATACCAGAAGGAATATGCATGTTTATATTTAAATGTTTAATTTCTGTGGGCATTATTTAAATATATATTTCTGTCATCTGGCGCTTTTCATGGAAGCCAGAATACTCTTGCTAGGATATCTGAACTAAGAACTCTACCCTCCTATTTTGTTTTCTAATTCTGTCTAATATATTTTAGTCCATCAAAGGGAAATAAGGAGAAAAACTTACTTAAAAGAGAGTGAAGGGACCGTCTTTCACCATTAGTTAACTTCTACAGGCAAGAGTTTTTTTATAGTCTTGGCCTGAGATAAGTTTTTTTGTAGTTAACCATGATTTCAGTAAGTGCTTGGACAATTGATGAGCAAGCCCTTGAATGCAAAGACATGACCTCTAGGGTTAGGAAGCCCCTGACCTGCATTTATGTAAAAGCTGGAAAAGGTATTGAGGGTATGATATGGCATTATGTCCTTACCCTGTTGTTCTGCTAGTCCCTGACAGAAGTAGGATACTGGGTAAGCAATGCTTTGATATATGGCTGTAATGTGTGCTTTTAATGCACCTTCTTGGGTTTGGCCCCACCTGTGTGTGTCTGGGTAGCAGAAGACTTTTCTTACTGCTTGGGGCTGTGGGTATGTTTTCAGTTGAAACCCTCTGAGCTCTTGATTCTCCAACCCTAACCCTTGGTCCCCATTTAGAACCAAAGTAAAGCAAGGTAGTCAAAGGCAGTTCAAGATGTATGTAGATACAAACTGCACTATGAATCCTGTGACAACCCCCTTCCTTAACTTCTTCTCATACCAATTTCTAACACCAGTGTTTCTTTGCTTTATGATCTAAATTATTTCATTTTTTACTCCAGGGCCCTAGATATGTCTCTATAAATTAGGTTTTATCTGTATCAGATGCTCATGGTATTGCAGAGTCTTAAGTTTTCTCTATTAATTGTCTAATGCTTCATATATGTAGCATTTCAAAGATGTTTTTTATGCTTTAGTTTGCAGTATTTCTGTGAGGCACATTCCCAAAGACAGCTTCTTGTCCCAGTTTGCCCAGCTGACTGTAAATCTTTACTGATGAAATATTAGTAGGCTGCTCTCAGCAGCTCTTAGCATTCTATCAGTTATTGCTTCTTCTCTGAGCTGTTGGGAACTCTCAAATTATGCATTTGTCATTTCTGTTTCATTTCCAAGAGTCATTCATTTCTGCCTTTAATTCCTGTTCCAACTGGCAGTGGGGATTGTGGCAGTCCCAGGCTGTGCTGCAGTACCTGACACTGTAGATCCATCTACTGAAACTTGAGTATCTTCAATCACACTCAGAGATCTTCTGTTACTGGTTGTTTAAGTCACTTACCAGGCTCTATCACTGTATTTTCACTCCTGCTATTCTCCGATAGAAAGCTAAATCATACAAAAGACAAAAGAGACAGGGTTTTTGTTATCTTTTTGCCATGGGAACATGAAAACTTTTCCCTGGCCCACTTCTGGTCTTGCACAAATAATGTAGCTCTGTAGTCAAGAGTGTGTCAGAAGATCGGGTTGCCTGTTGCATTGGGAGTTCAGGGCTGTGGTACAGCATGATTGCTGTACTCTGATAAAAGCTTTTCTCTCCTCTGACTAGTTTCATTGCAGCTGCTCTCCTCAGCCCCGTGAGGATTGCTGACTTTGCAGCTTGGACTACCCCAGACTGGCTGGAGGTAAGACCATATTTTCCCTACAGGCCTAAGAAGTTTATTTGCTGTATTTTGTGGTACATGATGTGACCACAAGAAAGGTAAATGTTCTTTGTGGTAGCTGTGAGATCATTTGAGCACATTAGGGTTTACTGTGCTCTAGAAAATAATCAAAGAGATGTGACTGCTCTGTTATTAAGTGGGAAAAAGTGCCACAGCTTAATACTGATGCAACTCTTCTTCTCATTTTCATCTTTTCTTCTGCACTATGCCTCACATGGGCACAGTATTTAGGAACTCAGCTCCAGATCTTTAATATGATGTTCCCAGGCTATATCTTTTCCCATCCCTTTCCTCAAGCTACTGCATTTCCAGGTTTTCACAATTTGGATATAGTTTGATTCAGAAAAGCCTGGCATTTGTGGAGATGAAATAAGAGTTCAACTGAGAGCTGAGTGATCAAACACTTTCCTGTCATTGGTACATGGAAAGGTACTAGCAGGGAGTAGAGGAAGGGTGATGATTGTCAGTAGCCATCTTCCATACATCTGCTGGGAGTTGGGAAAGGGTTTTGTCTTATCAACATCATCAGAGGATGCATGTGTGCTGCAAGAAATGTGAATATTACACCAGAATTAAAAATTTCAGCAAATCATAAACTGATTATGATTTAATGGTGACAACAAAATAAAGTGCTACTTCCTTTAAAGGATTGCAACAAGAGTGAAGTTTTTTGTAGGAAAGCAGACAGTGCCCATCTCTCTGACACATGGTGTGATTCTTGGTGTGGTCCTGTGCAGGGCCAGAACCTGGACTCAATGATCCTTGTGGATCCTTTCCAACTCAGGACATTCTAGGATATTCACCACTAGGTGCTGTTGCTTAAGAAAGAAGGACCAAATGTGAGAACATGGACATAGCCTTAGGAAATACAATCCATAATCCAGTGCTTCATTCAAATAGGTTTCTTAGGGATGCTGTGTTTATTCTGTCAGCAGATTTTTTTTTTTAAGGAAAATGACTGTCTGTTAGTTGTCATTTGCTTAATTTTGTCTTGTAAGACAGAGAGGGACAAAAGTGACTTTTACTGATTCTTTGAATTTGTATGGAAGCTAGATGTGATTTAATTTATCTTTTTGGAGAAACTCCCCTGGTTAAAAACATTTCAGCACCCTGCTGTCAGTGGTGTTCCTGTGGGTTACAATGTGTGTAACTGGACATATGGGTCAACAAGTGAAATTCAGTTGTACTCTGGAGGGATAATGCCCCATTTTTCCATTTACCTCAAGAGCAGAAAGTTCTGTGATCATTGTCCTGTGGAGAAGTGATAATTAGATAAAGTGAAGCATGATAATATGCTTTCATAGAAAGAGGTTTTAAATGAGTACAGATGTATTGCTCCTAACCACTGAACCTATACTTTATGAAAATCATCACACACTTGATGCAAGGAGGACTTTCCTCATCTTGTGCCATCTGTGCATCTGGCAGGATATTACGGGAAACTCATTTGTACATTCACTTGGGAGTGTATCCTTCCCATTAAGAAAAAAAAAAAACCCAAGTGATTTTTAGATCATATCTTATAGTGAAAGATACTAGATTTCGAGCCGACTACTGTTGAGATGATTTACCTTTTTCCATGTTATTTCTAGGGCTAGAGTTCTTGTTGCCAAAATGTAGACGCCAAAATGCCAATATGTCAACAAGATGATGTTCACAATATTTTCAACTTTAGGGAAGATTTTAGCAAAACTTCTGTCCTATAGTTAGATTTAAATTCTAGACTCAGAGATTTTTACACTGTAGGATGGAGACAACAGCAATCTATCCTTACCATATTTTATATTCTTTTCCTGCTGGGCTAGCGTGGTGGTGCATGAATTTAATTTATTGTTCTTTGTATTAAATCAGTTCTCTGTATTAGTTCAGTTCTATGTACCCCTACCCCCTCCTAATTAATATTCCTTTGTCTCCCTCACAAGAGGTATTTTTAGCACACACCTGCCTCTGTTATGTAACTTTCAGTTATGTGTCAGTCACCCTTCCCGCCTTTGTAACTCCCCTCCTACCCTCTCCTGATTAGTCCATGTTATGTTTCCCCACCCCTGGGTCCCTCAGTAACTGGCCCTGGTTGGTCAATGGTAGCCGACCACTCCCCTTGCTCCTCCCAGCTAGCCCTGGACAAAACCCGTCTGCACACTTCTCTCCTCGGCCAGTTGTGGGCTGAGGAAGTGGTCTCAATAAACCCCTCTGTTCACTCAGAGCTGTCTCCTCCTCTCATTCCTCTGCCCTGTCGCCCTTCCGCCGTGCTCACAAGAGCCCTCTCAGGAGAAGAACTCACAGGAGTCAGCCCTGCCTGCGCTGCTCGCAGGCTGACCCTGGACTGCGCCTGTCACAGTGCCTGGGCTTGCCGGGGACAGGGTCTGCAGACTCTTGTAGGCACCGTGACAGGCTAGTTAAAGTTTTGGCTTGTCCTAGCATAGCACTAGTGTTCTTGTATGAGTGAATGTAGCTTTGCAGGTACACGTCAGTAACATGTCTTTGCACAATCCTTTAACTCATGCAGCTACTTCCTTTTTCTACATGGAATTTTATACAAATAACACAAAGACTAGAGTATATTTCAAAATATTCACTTTCTCAGTATCTCTTCCTGGGTACCATGTAAGTAAAAAGTAGACTCTTGTGATAGGCCAAAGAACCAAAAGCAATGTCTCCTCAAATGAACATAAGTTATCTTGATATTGGGAGAATACCAATTTTAATCATCCTCACAATTGTTTTCCTGCAGTCAGAACCTAAGCTTCTTCACTGACTTTCGTTTAGGATGAAGCATTTTCTGTTTAAATATTTGAGTCTGGGGATGGAAGCAGTCCTCACCTCTATGCAAACATGTATGGAAAATGTGTGATACTTTGCAGCAGATGCTTAGTACCTTTCCAAGATACAGTCTTGATCAATACGTAAATTTTTAGGTTTAGTAAATAAAAAAACCCCTCACATAACCATTGCAGAGGCATGATATGACAAGTCTCCAGGATTTTTTCTCTCTCTGGGTTGATATGAAACGTGGGCAGACATTGTCTCAATCTACCCATGCAGCATTCTTTGGAACTCCTGCACTCTTGCTTATCTCAGCTATACCACATTTGCAGTACACGGGGCATTACACGTGCTGGTGGATTCTGTACATCATCCCTGTACACACCCACCTCTGTGGGCAGTTTTTGGTGTCAGAGGGTGCTGCTGGGTGGCCACAATTGGTGAAGGGAGGAGGCTGCAGTCCCGCCTTCCCTCCTGTATCCATTCTTTCCACCAGAGTAGCCATAGGCACCTTGGCCTGACTCCCTCCTCACTGCCCTGCTGAAGGAAGCTGACTGGACAGTGGCCTTTCAGCTTTTCTTGATGTAAAGTAGGGAAGCTGGAAGGGAGTAGAGAGAAGGAGCGAGGATGAACATAGCAGAGGACAACAGTAAAGTGTACTTTAACTAATAGGTGTAGCTTTAACTAATACTGAAAATGTTAAAGCTTTAAATTGTTGATGTCGTGAACTCTTTAAACTATAGGTTTGTTTAAATTTCATTACTGGAGGGATACGTAAATTCTAATGAAATCCTGTGAGGGAAGAAAGGGAAGAAAAGCTGGTTTGTTTTTTTGGTTGCTTGAGTTTTTTGGAGTATTTTTTGGCTGAAAAGATATTGCAATGCGAGAGAGAAAAATTGCTTGCTAGGAAAGATCTTCCCTTTCCTGCATTTCCTAGCTCTCTGAACCTTAAAAGGTAAAGAGCAAAACCATTTAATCCACTAGAATCTAAGGAAAAATCATATTTCAAACATCCATAAATTTGTTCAGCTTCTTTCCTCCCTTCCCCCCAAATCTCAATATGCAGACAAGCAAAATGCCATAGGTGCCCCACCACTTTCTTCACCTACAGTTTATGTTACATTCTGGCTAGATTGCTGTTAAAAGGTGTGTGCAGCCTTCTAATTTACAGTTAGCAAGTCTGTATCACCTTTGTAATCCCAAGTGTTGTGCAATAACAATTCCTATGTAGGTTCAACTGGGAACTACAAATAATTTCTCATAAGTTTACTACTAATAAGAAACGTATCTTAAGGAATGGGAGAAAGCTTATTATAATAATTGTCTGCAGATGTGAAATGAAAAGCATTATAGAAATATATATCTGTAACACTCTATTAAACTAAAATCTCCCAATGAGGGATGCATAGTGATAAAGAAGCCCATACATTTCACAGCTCAGAAATTAGTTTCTTAGACTTTCATCATTCAAGGAAATCACATTCCAATCACTGCTCAAGTGACATGAGTTTTCATACTTACAGTAATCTCCTGTATTGACAGTATATCAAAAATAGTTCCCTGAAGAATAAGGCTAATTTTCTAACCCAGTCAACCCTCACTTTGAAGTCTGGATTGGGATGGTGATGGAAAAGTTTCGCAAAGGTTGAAGTACTGAGCCTTAAAGCATTCTTTATTCTTCCAGTATAATGATGGCAAATCTACCCTCTCTCATTTCAATGTTTTGAGTAAGTCCCTAAAGCAGAAATCAGCAGTTTCATGTTGCTGTGCTTGACTGTTTCAGTGCCTTTCCCTTCTAGATTTTGTGCAACTACCATTGGTTCCACATGACATCCTATTTCAAGCTTTTGACTGATCTTACAGAAGTGAAACTCTTAGCAAGGTCTTTCAATCACAGAAGTACATTTCTTTTGCATGCGTAACAGGCTGTTGCTAAAATTGCTTAATGAATTACATCCAGTGTTTGAAGAGGGAAGGTATGCAGGCTTGTAAAGCAGGGAATATGGCCCTTTGAAATCAGGACAGTGATGGCTGTACCCTTTTCCTAATTGAGAGGGTTCTGCAGCCCCTTCCTGTCGCTCCTGAAGGTGCGGAGTCCTCACTTTCTCCTGCTGTGCTCAGCCCAGCTCGGCTGTCCCTGTGCTGGCCCTGGCACAACAGCAGTGTGGAACTGTCTGCAGGGGCTGCACTGCTGGCGTGTCCTCGCTGCCTACACTGGAGGGATGGATCAGAAGAGGTGTTGTGGCCTTTGTGATGATTTTCTTTGTCTCTGCTGGACTGTCCCATTCTGCTCTAACTTCTCCACAAAATATTCCGTTGTTTGGGCTTGTGACTTTGCTCTAGCAGTGTCCTAGCATTCACTGAGGAGCAGTGTCTTCAGATATAATACAGGAACAAATAATGTAGTCTTATAAATCATCACCTCTCAATATTAGGTTCAGTTTTTAGTGAAAGTGTAATGACACTGTGAGCTAACTGTGTGTTTAAAGTTGCTCTCTTTTCCCTTTTCAAGATGGAAATCATCATTATCTTCATAACTGGCATACCCCTCTCCATATTGCCTCTTACCTGCTTTCACAATGGCCTCTAAGTGCCCATAATTAAAGGTTGCTGCTGTAGGTTGCTCTAGGGTTCAAGAAGAAGTGTAACAAGTGCCACTCATACACTGGAGTGGGGAGTACTAGTGGACATTGTGTTGCTTTGATTCACTGGACTTCTCACATGAGCACTATATTTACCTTTCCAGCTCTGTGTGAGGCTGTGTACTTGGTACTGTAATTTCAGTGAAGGAAACTAAGAGGAACTCAAACAGAAGAACCACCATAGTAACTTCAGGAATAAATAAATAAATAAAATTTAGTTTAGACCATCATTAGGAGGTCAAAAGGTACCTGCTGTTGCTCTCTTGTGAAGTTTATGACTTTCAAGATTTGGAGACACACAGACACATACTCAGAGAGAAGTCAACTTCTGTAATGTTATGCTCTCTGAAGCACCCTGAAACCTTAAGCTTTACCAATACAAATAATAATTTTTGTCAAATCTCACTTAAATGCAGGCTAGAGTAAGTCAGTATGGATAGCAGTATGAGTTGTGTTCTTTGCTTGTTGTTTCTGTGGTTTCACTGAAGAGCACATTGGCTCTGCAAACCCAAAAGATTCTCCAGCTTCAGAAAGAAATGGATTCTTAGTTGGGTAAGGAAATGCTAACTCTCATGACTTCCAGTTCAGGCAATAAGGTGAAAAGCAAAAGACTGCCAAGCTGAATTAATTAAGTCACTCGTAGTAAGATGCTGAAGGCGCTACCTTGCCAGCTTCTGACAGGAGCTGTTTTACTGACTGTAACTAAGATTCTGCCATAGAAAATCTATACACTAGCTATTATTTTAATTTTTTGCAAATACGTCTATAAGATGGGAATCTGAAATTGAGAGACCTGTGAATGATTCATGAAAATATTGATATTTAAATGAGCAACAACAACAACAAATCAGGGAACTCCAGGACTATCTTCAAACTAGCAGAGCAACAGCAGGGTTTGGGCAGTGCTGTTGGGGTCAATTGTACTTCACAGATGAACACACTTTTTGGACCACTGGAGGAAAATAAACAAGCCTACAACATGAACATGCTTTACACAGGAACTGAAAATGTAGGAAAGAGCCAGTCTCATAATTCTGCTTTTGGGGGATTAAATTGCCTAATGACATCCCAAAGTGCTGAACCTGGTATTTCTTTCCGCTTCTGCTGACCATTAAACATTGGGATAATTGTGTGGGCTGCGGAGCTGTGTAAAGACATCAGTTCTCTACTATTCTTTTCAGGGGTAAAAGTACTAGTATATCTGTCTCTGGTGGTGGAAGTTCCCAGAAGAGTTTAGTGTAGCTTTTAAAGAATATGTATCACTTGCAGTAAGATTCAGAATCCTTGTGTTCAGCCCAAAATGTTTTTGTGGGGAATAAAAATTTAATGCACTTTACTGCATAAAATGATATGCACACTGACCACCCTGGTTCTGCTTAAGTCTAGTCAAAATTGCAAAATGATGCTTCGAGCTAGTTCAAATGAATGATGTAATCTCCAATGATTGAGAAGGAGTACCTGCATGAACTTGATCATGCCCTGTGCTATATTCTTCACAGGCATTATTTTACCTGCATAGACCTCTGTAGGCTGGTATCCCTGTAGGTTACGTAGCTCAGACTTTAAAGTCTATGCAGAAAAAGGAATGCTCCAAACCCAGTCAAAATTCCCTGTAAATCCGTCGTCACCTTTCTTACTTGAAAGCACATTGGTCAGTGGTAGCTGCTCTTTCTTTTCATCTCGACATACCTCTGTTGCACAAGCACAGTGCTTGCTGCAGAGGCTGACGAGAGGAGCAGGGGCAGAGTTGTCCTGGAGCAGCTCTGTTGTGCATGGGCCCCCTGCCACTGAATGCAGAGGTTCCTGGCAGGCCCCTTCCCTGCCCTGCTGGCCTGGGGGGCATCTTTCCATGACCATCTCCACTGAAACCCCCTGAGATGATCTGTTGTTTCAGGCTACAGATGCTGGCAGATGCTTGTTGTCATGGCAGTGTAATAATAAATCTTGGGCTTATGTTTCCAATTGCCCTGAGCAGTAGGACAGAAACTGATGGGAGCCCAATTCTAGTCCTTTAGGCTTTGTAGTTACTCAGTCAACTTCTGTGTAGGAACAAGTCCACCAAATACAATTATTCTGAGAATGAGACATTTTTAGGTGCAGAGAAGTAATAGTGGGGAGGAAAAGTGTGAAAGACGGACAAGGGAGATAAAGACTAAGGCAGTGACTGACCTAAAAATGTACATAGTTCAGCTGTGATTTTTCATAAGATCAGTAAGTTCCAAGTAAAGGCATTTCAGACCTTGTTACTATCCTAGTGCTAAGGCAAAAAGAACAAGGGTTGCATATAATCTTATCCAGAATAGTGTAAGGAAGCTTTTCTTTCTCTAAGTTAGTGCATTGTTAATAGTAAGTTGCAGAATTTAGTTGGCAGATCTTACTAATGCAGCAATCCCGGTGCTTCTGATGGCTATAATTTAAAGGCTGGTATACTGTGCCTGTTGTAGTCAACATTTTCAAAATGAATGGACTTCACAGACCTGATGCTATGTTCTCAGACTATATTGACTGTTGGAATTAAGAGCAGGGAAGAAAATATTAAATGTTCACAGTCAAGAGAAGCACAACAGGCTTCCATAGCAGTCTTTCAGTAACTGTGATTTTAAAGTCAGATAAGCATGTAGCCGCTGAAGGAGCAGATTCACTCCTAAATCATGATTGTTTACCTTAAAAATTATTCAAATGGTGTTATGGAGATTCTCATTGAAAGTCACAAGGATTTCCAGGACTGGCATTCCTATTGTGAACTGAGAAAGGGGAGAGAAGCAACACTGCCAAATATGATAATATGGTCTGGAGAATTAATGAATGCATGAATAAAGCAACGAATGAATGAATGAATGTGGGATTGGTCTGTCTTGTTTTTCTTTTGCCCTGTGGATGGCCAAAGTTACAGGCTAGCTTGCAATACTTTGCTCCCAGTGTTGTCAGTTATATAGTTGGTGATTTCTGATCTTGCACATAGAAATCTTTTGATCAAGTATAAGCTGTTGAATTAATGGGTTGGGACACAAGTAAAAGGAGATAGATCACCTTTCTGGGTTGTTTTTTTTTGTTGTTGATTCTTCACAGCTTGTGACAGGAAAAACCCAAGGGTTTGAAATTAAGACTCAGTATAAAAATGAGGAAGAGGAGTTCATCTCACAGTGACAGCTCTTAATTATACCCTTAATGATACCCATGACAGTGATCCAGGATTTTGGAAGCCTTCCAAATCTGTGTTATGTTTTCCCATCACATAACCCATTTTGAGCAACTGAGAATTAAAATATACGGATACATACATTATCACATCTAGGAAATGAGATCAAGAAAGACTGGAAAACATCTCTGAGGCATACTCATGTGGATGTGCTCGTGCTGCTGAGCTCCTTCCCAGACAGGCTGCGCTGTTACATGTACGCTGGGAAACAGCAAACAGATGTTCTCATTCTGACGCTGTAGACAAGCACAAGGTTAGCTGACATGGGAGCAGGGAAAAGCAGGGTTTGCTAATGGGGTAATGGCATAATGGTATCTTGCTTTGATCAGAAGGATGTACTAGGCATTCCTGGCCCTGGGAGCACTGAGTGCCAAATGTTGTTAGATACTATGTGCATACACTGTGTGCCATCTGGGACATAGGCATTAGGAAAGGGGACACTGAGCTGGTGTAAGCTGCTACCATGGTGTTGCTGAAGTCCTGGGGCAGGTAAAGTTTACCCTGGCTGATGATCTGCCTGGGTTCATTATGGTGGAGGGGATGTCTAGGATTTCATTTTCTAGGTACTTTGACCATAGCCGTCTCCTTTTCCCCTTAAGAGTCAGTCAAAACAAAGCCTATTTAAAAAGAAATGAATGTAGAAAATGTGAAACATAAGTATCTTTTACAAAGCGTCTTTTACAGTGCTGGGGACATAAAACGGGGCAGTGGAAGATAAGCCATTATGTATGTTGAGGAAGCCTAAGAATAAAGATTATAGGCAAACAGTCTACCTTTCTTTACAAGGCCTTGATTTACATCCCTGAAATCTCAAATTTAGCTATTACAATGAAGTCCTGTTGCACACAGAGCTGCCTTTTTATCACCACTTAAAATCTAATTAATCCGTATTGAAGCACAAAGATTTCTGTTGTGTTTTAGGGTGAGGGGTCATAGAGCCCTCTTTGTTCATCCTCAGGCTTGTAATCATCAGGCATTGGGATATAATTTTACCAAGCAAATTGGAAGGTAACAGATCAAATCCTTATCAGAAAGCCTAACTCATGGTTTAGTGAAGTCCTTCGTCCTTTATGTGAAACTTTATATTCGTGAAGAACAAAAAAGTGTTTCAGAGCTTGCAAAGGGTTAATAGCAAGGGCTTATATTTGGGGCAGCAGAGACCTAAAATCATCACAGCTTCCACCATCACTCAAGGTAGCTGTTGGTACAGAACTGCTGGGGGGAGACCTTTCTCCTCAAGCTTTCAGGACTCTGCTCTTACAATGGCCTTAGTCTATCAACCAGTGATGCAATTAAGTGGCATGTTGGTCTCTCTGTTGGGATGGGTCCTGTCCTGTCTCACCACCTATCTGCCCCAGTGGAAAAACCTTAACTTGGAACTAAATGAACTGGAGATCTGGACCATGGGACTCTGGCAAGCTTGTGTTGTCCAGGAAGAAGGCGGAATGCAGTGCAAGGACTTTGATTCTTTCCTAGCTTTGCCTCCAGAGCTCAGGATTTCTAGGATTTTGATGTTTTTTTCCAATGGATCAGGGCTTTTGGGCCTTTTGCTCTCAGGATTTGGGTTGGACTGTTTGAAAATTGGTGAAAGACAACAGGAACAAAAGAAACGTTTGTTGCTGTTTGGAGGAATGCTCTTCTGGATATCAGGGATTACAGCTATTATCCCAGTTTCCTGGGTTGCCCATTCCACAGTCCAGGAATTCTGGGATGAGAATATACCAGATATTGTTCCCAGGTGGGATTTTGGGGAAGCATTGTTTGTTGGCTGGCTTGCTGGATTTTGTCTTATATTAGGAGGATCCTTACTTAATTGCACAATCTGTTCTACTGAAGTCCACCCGTCTTCGGTCCGTTATGCAGTAGCAGAACAACACGATCAGTGTCAATGCTTGGAAACTGAAACAAGGCCTTGAAATGGGAGGTTTTAAGCAGTACAAAAATACTGCCCTATCTTTTCCAAACCCTAGTGCAAGCCAGAAGCTTGTTCCGGTAGTAATTCAAAGGACTCTTTATTATCCAGCTGATTTCCTAAATTCATGTCTGTTTTCTCCATAAACTGGTATTGGAAAGTGGTGTGTTTTCTCACCTGTGGAACTGCTTAAAACTGTTTTGCAGCAAAATGAAGTGTTCACAGACTGCACGGAAAAGGTGCTTTGGCTTTCTTAAATGCAGTGTAAAATCCTGAAAATGAATATGCATGTTCTCTTACAGCTTGGATTTTAACCAACATGTGCTTCCTTTTTTTATGTAACCAATGAAATAAGCCCCAAAGTTTGACTCCCTGATACAATTTTTCACTTGACTGATGCAGTGACGTATGGACTTAGAGATTTCCGATCCTAAACAGTCTGAATACCTGCATTGCATTGAATGGCTTTTCTGTGTATTTGGAAATAGTAGGTTTCCGAAATTGTAGGAAGCTTTGCCACTGTCTTTTTATGCATGGGGTGTGATGGTGTGGGTGCTTAAATGCAGCAAGCTGTGCTTTTCCAGTCTGCCACATTAAACTGCCCATACAAGTTATTCCAAGTGTTTCTGGCACCTGCATACTTTTTGCACCAAAAATAGGCTGAGAAATGCTGCTTTAAAAAACAGTGCAGCTATCTTCCTCTGACACAGGTCTTGAGTCATTAAGCATCCTATCCAAGGTCCCTTAAGTTCCATTCACTCATGTTTGGAACACGTTGCTGTATATTTGACATTACACCTATGGCATGTAACTGGCCGCAAAGCAGACAGTATCATTTGCCCTAAGTGGAAGTGCATCAATGTTGTATAAGAATTTAATAACAAACTGTGAGATACCAAAGTCAGCAAAACTGCTGTAAAGCTTTAGCTGAGTGATGGAAAACAAAGTATATGTTTTTCTTAAAAAAACAAACCTAAAACTAATGAAAATTGAGCCTAGCTGTGGCCACACCATTCTGCTACTGCTTTACCACACCACCTCCCAGTCCCCCAAACACTGCACATGGAACCAGGCAACACAAAGCAGGAGGGAGGGGGGAAGTATTTCATGATTCATAGAACACTGTTTTAACTTGTGCTTATGTATGACAGAGTATGAAAAAGAACTGAACAGTGCCTGCAAAAGCCAATGGTTTGGTGCTTCTGTGGCTGCAAAAAATGAACTTGGCAAATAGACACAGGCTACTGTTAGCTGGATTTCTGTTGTCTGTGCTAGGAAGGATTTTAACTGGTACCTGTAACTACTTACCAGGCTCAAAAAATCTCAACTTAGACATAAGTGCACCAGAGATTTGGAGTATGGGACTCTGGCAAATTATGTAAGAACACAGTGTAAAGATTTTTATTCTTTCCCAAAATTCAAGATTTCCATGATTTTAGTAGCTACATAAAATTGACTAGATGTTCTGAGCCTTGTGATCCCTGGTCCTGGTTGGGACTGCCTAAAGATGGAGGGCAGAAGATAAAAAAAGCTGTTACTACTTGGAGGAATACTCCAGATGATGTCTGGAGACCCTGTCCCTTGCTTACACTATAATCCAGGAGATTTGGAATGATGGCATCCCAGAGATTCTGCCCAGATGGGAAATAGGGGATGCTCTGTTTAGTGCTTGGTTTGGTGGATTTTTTTCTAATTCTAGGGGGATCTCTACTCCTCTCCACAATCTGCTTATCATCTGACCGTCACTTATTACAGCAGTATGCAATGGCAGATATACAAGATTCCCATCAGCATCTGGAAATTGGAAATGGAAGACTTTAAAAAGGGCAGGTATCTGACTTCTTGCTTGCATTACAGTAAGAGAGAAAGACCTGCTGAACAGACAGGTTACTGTTTACAAGTGTGGGGGTGGGATTCCTTCTTACCGAGTAGTTCCTTTAATTGCTACTTACTTCCACTTTTAATTACATTAATTGATGAGCTATGGCAATCTAAGCCACCACTGTATTTCTCCCAAGTCTGATCAATGGCAAATTTTGTTTTTGTGGTATGATTTGGGGGAGTTGAGTATAAAATTTTTCATCTCTAGGCCTGCATGGAGACTTGACCATATTTTAAACAGCAGAACTCCTACTGGGGCTGCTTTAGTCAATGTATTTTTCACAAAAGAGTATTAGTTGAAGTCTGAAAGAGTTTGTAGCACCAGTTCACCATGCATTACAAAAAACCTAACACAGTTCAACCTTGAATGAAGTTTGCTGGGCTTGTATAATTTACAGTAAACTAAATATTCTCAGACATTATGTAACATAATGCAAGATTCTGTATGTTGAAAGAGAGAGAATATGACCACCTCCATCCCTGCCCAATCTCTCTCTCTAAGGAAAGCCAGTATTTCTGGGCAATAATGAGCTGTTTTCTGGAGGAGACTCAACTGTGTTCACTGGTGGTGCAGTTTTTACTTCATGAATGTGAAGAACTAACTTCAAGTATATGAATAAGTTTCTGTATAACTTATCCTTAGAGCTGTCAGTGATTGATGTGAACTTTCTATAAATTGCCATGATTTTACATTGACAAAGCTGTAGCAGCCATCTGTTTCTGCAAACACCATATAAAGAGATAGAAGAGCAGTAAAAGAATTAAATAAAACACTGGTCTGGAAAAGAGCTTTGTTAAAAAAATGTATTTTCCAATCACTGAAACACATGAAAAGTGCAGAGACAAGTTAATCTATGTAATGTACTTGCATACTCTTACAGACAAAATTACAACAGAAACACATTCAGAATATAACCTGATTAAATATTTAGTTCAGTCCTGAGCATTTGATATTTAATACAGTATAAACATAGCAATAGTAAAAAGAAAAATAATCTTAAAATTATTTGATTTGTGTTCTATTACAATTTCTGCTAAACTTTGCTCATTTGGCTAAATATTCTTGTACCAGTAATATTTACATTTTGATATATGCAGTGACATTGGTACCTGGCAATAGAACTAATTACATTTGTTATAGCCTGCTGTACAGGGTCAATTTCACTTCAAGAGTAATATTTATCACTTTAAACTGATGGGAGTTTATTTGTATGTATTATTGTAGCTTATTCTGTTGAGTGTTTCAAGTGTGACACACTGAATTAGTAAAAAAACCCCCAAACTCCAAACCCAGAATTGTTAGAAGCTGCCTATAGATATGTTCAATTCAACTTTACCAATCTGGAAAATGAAGAGTATGAATATGTCTAAGTCTATCATTCTTAAAGGAGTTTTGTAAGCTGAAGCCACCAATACTTAAGTTTTGACTTCACCTTATGCTTACAAATCAGACAATAATACTTTTTGGGGAAATTATTCAACATTTGAGAAAAAACAGCTAACTGGGCAAGAATTTAGACACCCCTAAGTATTTTTTACAATAGCATCCTTAATGACAAGTATTTTTATGGCCAGAACTGAACTATATTAAACAAAACATAAATAAGACTGTAAATAAATAAAAGAAAGATCATAAAGTAGACCTCTAAACATCATTCTACAAACACATTACATAATCAAATTGAGAAGTTGAAATTGTCAACCTTCATTTCACCTCTACATTAAATAATTCCAGATTTTTTAATTGACCTTTCAAACGTGAATGTTATCTCAAACTCAAGACACAAAAAACAAATGGGGCATTCATAAAGCATGTTTGATCAGTCATCTTGCTCAAAATAGAATCTCTGGCTTTATATTTCAGTGAACTGATGTATATGTGCATAAGAAAACCCTTGGGTGTTAAACAGACCTGTCATGACAGAATTGTCACTTCGAATCTAAGACAGCTGCTACTGTGCTGGGGTTATATTGTTTCCATTTGCTCACCAAGTGATTATAGCATTTCTTAAAGATGAAGTCCATGCAATGTGGCTTGTTGCTTGGGGAAGAAAACGGTAGCCAGTGAATGAAATACGTCTGAGGGCAATGTATTAAGTAGAAAATGAAATATTTCTGTTCTCTGCAATATCCATCTACTTATACAGTACCCACAGAAGATGACCCCAACTGCTTTACCAAGACAGATCTGCTTGAACATCTACATCCAAAGTTCTGAACTTCTAACAGAAGGCATCCAAGTTGCCTTCTGATGAAGCAGCCTGCTAGGAAGAAGCATGAAAGCCATTTGAAACAAGCCATTCACATCTATTCATTGAACCTGTGCACCCCCAACTGCATACAGGGTCAGCTGTGTATGTTAAAAATTGTTGTTTCTTGTACCGAAATTAGTGCAGACTCCTAGTAAGGAGCTCTTCTTTTTCAGAAAAGTTTTACCTTACCAACAGGACTTCTGGTATCTGAGTTAGCATGTGAGAGATTTTTTCCTTACTTTATATACTTTATAAATGCTTTAATGAATCATCTTCAGATCTGTAAACCTAGCACAATACAAATCTGTATTCCTAGCTGGCAATCAGACAGCCCCCCTAGGACAAATGATTAACAGAGAAAAACTCTCTTTTAAGAGCACAGTGGGTATAACTATTTCAGTTTCAGTGTTGGTATTATGAATTTGATTCAACCTGTTCAGAAAGCAGCTGTCCCTTTTGGTAGTCTCAAAGTACGTTTTTAGGGTTACTTGTCTGCCTTGCCTATCTCACTCTCCCGCAGATGCAAGAAACCTTTTAGTGCAGGTTAAAGTTCTGTACATTCACAACACTGAACTCCGAACTCCATATCTTCCTACAAAGTATTAAAAAACAAAACCAGAAGGAATTTATTTTCAGAAAGAAAATTACATGGTGGGTGATGAATCTAATCAGCAGCTGTTGTGAGGCAGCCTGGATGTTTTGGAAAGGAGCTTATGCTTGTGGTTAACTTTAAACTATAAAAGTTACACTCTTGTACAAAAGTATTGCATGGCAGAACAGCCATTTTCACAGTCTGCTCACATGAAAATAGTGAAAAGATAAACACTGTCTGTTGAACATAATTTTTCTCAACACAGTGCAGTTCAACAGAATACATGCTTAGTACAGCCTTGGTTCCTTTGTTCCATCTTTACAAAATAAAAACACAAATGCGATACACACAAACTGTACAAAATCAGCATCAGGATACCAAAATTAATCTACTTTGGTTTTGTGTTTGTTGGGGTTTTTTACCATTGTTTAAGCTTACAACAATTCAGTTCACTATATTTTACAAATAGACATATCAATAGTGAATGTAAAATAGATCTTTGAAAGCACATCACTGGAACTACCAAGCTCATCTGAAAAGAGATGAACAAGTGGAAAAACATTTCAATGAAAATGCATAATTATACATCATCAGCGGGAAGGGCTGGTATACTGATCTTCGCTCTTGTGAAGTATGCTATCTTCTCCCTGAAATTAGAAAAGAAAACAAGGGATTTTTTTTTACCCTTTGTGGCATGACTCCAGTGTCATCTGCTGTAGAGCTGCAAATATTAGATCACAGTTCTTTAAAACACAGGTTTGGAAAATACACAGAAAATTTATTTACAACAAATGTGGCATTCTGACACAATTATCTCCTTGTGCAGATTTATGTAAAAAGCAGTTCCGATTTTGAAAAAGAAAAAATACCAATATTTCATGAACAACTGCAATGATAAGACTGAAATATTGTTCCAGTCACTGAATTTCCAATGATGATATTTTCAGTAGGGGGATGAGAATGCAAAAATAAATCATTTTATCCTGACACAGGAAAAGGGCAAGGGGGGAATACTCATGTCTGGGCAAGACTCAGAGAGGCAGAATTGTCAACCCATTCTCCAGTTGCTTCCCCTGTGCTGTCACCATTTCTGTCACCTGCAAACCGAGACATTACTGAAGCATAACAAGTTTACACAGGCTTGCCTAGCAGCAGGCTAGAAAGCAGAAGTGAAGTTTTGGGGGCTTAAAAACAAAAGCTCAGAAGACTCATTCTTCTTGAGAACTTTAGAAATGTCCCTCTGTGATTAGTCTGAGGCCACAGCACTGTAACAAGTCCAACTAGCAGGGCATGTACAATTCAGCCTCCAGAGGTAAGTATTTATCCAGAAGACTAAACCATGTTTTCCACTGGCGAAGTTTGAGTTCCCATGAAAAACAGTAGCTCAGAGCAAAATCAGCCTAAATTGGCTTTTTCTTCCTAGTTGTGTGGTGACTAGAAAAGAAAGGAAAATGGAGCCTTTTGATACCCTTCTAGCAGGGGAATGGAGTTTTAGGCACTATTACACATGCCTGTAGATGTAGGCAGTAGGCTGTCTGTGATGACTGTTAAATGACCAGTACCAACCAAAACCCTTTCTCAAGACATGCACAAAACCTGAAATTTTCAGGATACTCTGAATTTCAAACTGAAGATGAATAACTCAGCTGTAACATGTCTTAGCTGAGGAACCCCTTTCTCTCTTGCTTTGATTCTACATCACTTACAGCTGTGATTTGCAACACGTGCTGCCTCAAAGGCCCCTACTTGTTTATGGATTACTCTAACTGGTCACAAAAGATGGTTAAAAAAAATCTCACATTTATTAGCAGCTGACTTAAATTTCCTATAAAGGAACACAAAATTCAAACTTTAAAATTAATACTTTTGTATTAACTGACAAAACAAAACAAATTAACTTGCAGTACTGTTTCTATGTGCAAGAGCAAGCACTGTATTTTTCCATCAAGAGATGTGTATTTATTTTTATATAGAAGTGTGGCCTCCAGGCTGCAAGCCCTGTTACTTACTGGCCAGTCCTTTCGGAATTTAGAATTAAGGTTTAAGATAAATAGTGTTCATTCTGGCTTATGTTAAGCAAGAACGCTTCATTAATTGCTTCAAGTAATCGGTTTCTTCACAAGCAAAAGAAAAAGGGAAACAAA
The DNA here is from genome assembly GCF_021018805.1 of Prinia subflava. NCBI lineage: Eukaryota > Metazoa > Chordata > Aves > Passeriformes > Cisticolidae > Prinia > Prinia subflava. The sequence continues at coordinate 33,830,379 of NC_086253.1, forward strand.
ACAGAGGAGGGATTCAAGATCTTTCAATGCTAAGTCTTGAGCAAAGCACAAGTGATGGTTAATGAGTTTCCTGGTGAGCTGTATCCTGTTCTATTTCTCCTTGAGTGGTGATTAGTTTCAGGCCCTTGGCATCACTGGAAGAGCTCCTGTGACTTAAAGCCCACTGTTAACCTGCTGTGGGTGAGGTGAGCTACACCCAGAGCCACACACATGCCTGCCCACAGCAGGTGTCACACAGGTGTGACACTCAGCTTCCTCACCACCCTCTGAACTGCCACAGGTCACCGGGGCTTGGCCCTCTGAAACTCCAGCTTAGAGACATGTTAGAAATCCGTGATGTTTCTGGCAAGTCAAAGCCCTGTAGACTTTTTACTAATACTACAGAGCATGTCTGATTATACCTAGAAACAGTTCATGTTATTTCACTACATTAAAAGGAGCATGAAGAGCAGAACAGGCCATACCTGAATGACTGCACCTGCAGTGGCACTTTCTGGCTCTGCTCCCGTAGCCGGCACACATCCTTAGAAGCTTTCCTCATCAGTTTCTCAGCACTTAAACCTTGTTTCTGCTCTTCTTTTGATTGTTCAGCCTGTATCAAGGAAAAAAAATGTATTTTAGTGATAATGAACAACTACTCATTTCAAAGAAGTGAGAGATGCTTCTGTGTCAAGCAAAACACTTGGCAGTGTCAGGTTTACTGTAGGGCTCAGTGACATTAAAGGTCTTTTCAAGCCTAAATGAATCTATGATAATTTCTATATAAAAGGTCAGCAAGATAAAAGACTGACAACACAAGCCTAAGCCATGGCCGTGAAATAAGCTAATGGGGCTTTTCCTAAAAAAAAAAAAAAAAAAAAAAAAGAGCAAATTCCATGCCTTCACAGGTGGCTACTAGGTACCTGTTGTCTATCCAAGTATCTTTTTAGAACTGTGAGCCACTGATTCTCGTCCCTATAAAATACTTTTGTTTCGTGAAGAAAGCTCTCAGGAAAGTTGTCTATACCTACTCTAAAGTGACTGACAAAAAATAGGGAAGGTGTGTTCTCAAAATACACTTTCAGATTTTGTTGATTGTGTTAGCAAGGAACATGAACTTTTGTGCCTTTATTCATGACATAGCACCTCTCTTGCACGTGAGACTCACTTCTTTTATTTGCATTGTAGAGGTGTAAAAGCCAAGGCAAGCGAACAGAACACCAGAGGTAACAAGAGATCAAAGGTCTTTTGTGAACGGTGCTGAGCAGCCACCTACCCCACAGTAAGTTACTGAATTTCTGTACCTTGGTATTGCTGGCTCTGTTACTTATGTCTTTACCAAGCATCAACAGGACAGCTGCAGCTATGCCATCCACCATTTCAGCAACAAACCTGCTGTTAATAGCTGTGCTTTGGCTTTAAAAACTTTATCAAGGGTTTCTGAATATCCAGGAATTTCAACAGTAACTCCTTTTAGATGGGCAAGCACCTGAAATTCCCAGATAAATGACCCCCTATTCATACACAGGTGAGTTCTGTACCAAATGCATTGTTGCCCACATCACATGTGGAGTGCATGATGTGAGCAGTGTTTTTATTTCTAGACTGTAGAGGCTGTCAGATAAATGTTATTTATTGTATTTTGAATTTTGTCAGCCATCAAAATTCAATAGAAGCAGTTCACATTCTTAAACAATTATAAAGTTGCAGAGAGTTTAACTTTTGATTCTTTAGAGATTTGAAAATGCTGTTCATTACCTCAAATTAAAAAACATTTGCAAGCCTGAAACAGCAATCGTCAAAGCTAGTTTGTGACTTAGAAGTTCACATCCCAGTTCTGAATTCAACCCAGCAGACTCCTAAACAACAAAAGTCCATACTATCAGTTTCACACTGGGTAGTTATAAGAAAGCTGCTCACAGCAGGATAGTGGTACCCTCTGTCTGTTGAAACACACTTTGGTTTCTGTATGAAAGTGTTTTACATGAAAGAGCACCACCCTTTCAAAAACTCACTCAAATGCAGTCAGCTTGTTACTGCTGTTAACTTCTTCAGACCCCAACTCCAAAATAGTTATGATTTTTAAATGAAGTTAACCTATAAATATTGTTTTCTTTATTAGTTACTGAACATAAATTTGCAATCTACAACTGGTAGATGTTTTAATTCATCTTGCGTATGTCTCTGGCCATATATTTTACCAGCTTCCCTAATCAATATTTATCATCAAAACACTAAACATACAATATTTCAAAATTTCCTAATTTTATCCTTTCCCTAACTATTCATGAGATGCTTGTGATTACTGCATTTCAGGTTTAAGAGCATAGATGACTTGTTTCCATACTCTCTATTACCATGTATCCCTTTTTCATTTTTGAATCCATTTATTTTTTCAGGATACTCTAAGAGAAACCTGGATTTCAGCCCAGTGTCTCTGGGAATATGCCTATGAGAAGGTATGCACATGACCAGGCTTATATTCACATCATGTTTCTTGAGTGCTTTATATAAAATACAGAAAATCACACTAACACAATGGCCAGACATTCAATAAGTCCCCAAATCTGGCCCATTTTGTGGTGATGTACCCCCCACCCAGGCAACACTATGATTTCAGATTCTTTAAGTGACCTAAAAACACTCTTCACAACACTTAGCTAACAAATATAAATATCAGATAGGAATCTCTCTATCTGGGCTTAGCTTGAGGTAGTTGAAGATGACAAAGAAGAAACACTATCAGAATTAGAGCTGAAACACCATTTCCTGTCCTGTTCTTCTGTGGGTTTTGTATAGAAAAAAACCGAATCCAAAGAAAAACTAACTGCTAAACATCAAATCACTGGGACAAGGACATGCTTACTGGTATAAATTAGATAATTACATATTACCTCAACATAAATTATATACTAAAAAGAAATAAAGAAGATATTTACAGGAATCTTTTTGGATATAGCAGTAGTACCTCAGAGGACACTAGGTGTCTGAAAAGTTACTTGTTTGAGGATTTAAGACTCAAACTTTGAAATACTGTGTGATTTCTCACAAACATCCAAACTAAATGAGAAAATGCTTCTGGTGCACAGAGTTATCTCTGTTTTCTGATCTGCAGGTATTAGTGGGCATTACATACTTGCTGCACTTAGGAAGGTGTGGAAGGAATGGCAGGGAAGGTATGGAGTCTATGGATTTGGCTTCAAGCAGAGTAACTGCGTGCTCGCAAGCAGCCACTGATTTTCAACACCCCCCACATCTGCGATTTCATTTTTCACTTGAGAGTCTCTCAATTTCTCTGGCATTTCCAGCTGCTGCATTAGTCTGTGCCATTATAATGCCTGCAGGATCTAAGAAATAATCTATGACCATGTTCTCTAGGCTGCTGTGTTTTGCTAACCCAAGGGGAAACACTGACAACACAGTACAGTGCTCTCAGCGTTGTTTCACTCCGCAGGGGAAGGCTGCAATGATTTTAAAGGCAGAAATACTTCTAGAAACTTTGTAAGCACTCTTCAAAGAGCTGGACTGACTGTGATCATTGTTCTGACTTTTACCTTGGGAAGGAGGACTTAAATGCTGTGCTACTGCCTGCATATATTTTAGGAATGTGTATTTTTTCCCTTATTCCTAAACTCTGCTAGTGTTTTATAATCATTTTAGTACTTCACTAACTATAGCCAAGAGCAGATACCGAAAGAGGAACCAGAAGACACAACAGGACATAAATGTAGAATTGGGAGAACATGCTGGGGAAAAGCTTTATTTCCTAAGGTATCAGTCAAGGACTTCTTGAAATATGTGGTGTCATTACATGCATTTGTCTACCATGAATTTAGAAAATCAATAAATTCATAATTTTGTGAAGCTGTGCAAACTTGCAGCACTCAATGTTTTATTGAAAACATTTTTACAGTTTCTGAATATCATGCTATGTTTGCTTCCATTTAATCTGCCATCTGTTTGATTTTCTGCTTCTTGGAGAATACAAGACCATGATTAATTGCTCTCTTCCACCTCATTCATGGTTGTATAGACTTCAGTTGTAGCTGCTTCTCTGTTCCTAACAAAGAAGTTGTTTCCTCCCTTGACTATCCTTGTTGACCCTCTGTAGTTTTATCATCCACTTTGAAAACAGAAATCAAAAATGAACTATGTTTATGGTACAGGCATAACATTATTTAGATCTTAAAGCAATATGTTTTGTTCCAAATATTTTTCTTAGCAATTCCTGTCTTATTTGCTTTGACATCTGCTGATCCTGTGATGTTTTTGTTTATGTTTTTGTGGGGTATCTCATTCCTAACATTTAATTCAGAGCTCAGCTTTGTAAATGTAAATATTAGGATCATCCTTTCCTCTTCTACTCAAGGCTATTTACTGACATCTAGGTTTCAAAAAAACCCAAAAAACCCAAAAAAAACCAAAGCCAACAACTATGGCTTACGTATGAGAATGGCTTCTGCACCTTGTTAAAACTTCCCATTTTTACTACTCTGAATAACCTGGTGTACCAAAACCCTAGTCTCAATCAACCAGAAAGAGCTAAGGAGCACAGATCCCTCCTGGCTGTCACTCACAACCCCCCTCATTGAAAACTGATGTACATTGACTTGGATGGGAAGGGGCCTCCAGAAGGTATCTACTCCAACCTCCTGCTCACAGTAGGTGATGCCAGAGCTGAGTAGTCAGGGTCTTGACCAGTCTAGAATACCTCCAGCTGTGCAGGTTGAGTGGGTTTGTTTTGTCTTTTTTATTTGGTTGGGGTTTTAACTCCTCCAACGACCTCTCCAGGGCCCTATTCCAGTTGATGATCTCCCCAACAATTTAAAAAATCAAACAACCTCCCAAAAACATAACAGAAACCCCACAACATCTAACTTATTAATGTATTTTGTTGGAATTTTCCGTATCCAGACTTCTCGCTGTTGCATCTCATTGTTCTATCCTGTTTCTTGTCTTTTAATCACGTGGGGGCATCCCACTACCTTATGGTAGTGCATATATACTAGAGCCGTTCGAGAGACCATCACGTAGAGAACGGAATTTGGCTTTCCTTTGCAGTATGTCCTGCATGAAGAAATAAGCCATTGCCTTTTCCCCAGGACCCTACCACTCTAAGTAGTGATAATTGCACCTTCTACCTGTTACAAGAATCTTTTGGTTACAAGTTCTGTGCAGACTGCAAAGCAACCAATGCTGAGGGACAGAAAGTGCATGCAAATCTGTAAAAGCATGGCTGGGATGTAAGACTTCTAAACTAACTTTTAAGTAAATGCTATTTTACTACATCAACCATAACTATTACTCCAAATAATAGTTTCTAATGTGACTTACCTAAGTATTTAGAGAGCACCAGGAAAATGTTACTACAAATTCTACATTTAATGTTGTAGTATTGATCAATAAAGAAACATAGTTTACACTATGTAATTCAGAGATGTAATTCGTGAAATGTGAGCTTCTGTAAAAATCTTTTAACATCATTGACCAAATTCTTTAACAAATTCATAGCAAAGGTAGGGGCACATTTACTCACACATATGCGAATGCTGCTCATACCTGTTTTTCAGCTTGTTTCAAGAGTTTCTGGAAACATTCATCCTCTAGCACACACAGAGGAAGGTCTGCCTCTCCTCTGCCTCTCATTTCCTCGAGCTTTTGTTTGAGGTCCCGCAAGGCCTGGAGCTCGTCGTTGAGACGATTCTGTCTCGTGCGCGATGCCTGGAGGTCCAGCTCCAAGTCCAGGGAAGTGCGTACAGGGCACTCCTGCGCCGCTCTTCGCATGAGTGGCTGGCAAACAGGCTGAGTCGTTTGGGAGACACAACAGTAAAAATTAATACCTGGAGAGGCTGCTGGAGGGTTTGACATACTGCAGTCTGAAAAGCTCAGATATCTGGGGGGAGGAGGGGTTTACCACTCATTTCTTCTGAAGTCCAAAAACTTCACCTATCCTAGAATTTTTTTTTCAGTCACTAGCTAAAAATAAATGCTCCAACCGAGTGCACAATGATATATTTACAGGTTAAAAACAAAAAACCCATTCTGATCCCTGGGATGACACTGCTGGCAGACACAACACTACACAGAACTCTCCACAGATTTCAACTACATGATGTATTTTTGTAAATATTTGCTTTTTCAAGGCCTAACCAAACACATAGTGTTACAGTCTCTGTAAACATGCACTTCTTCAGCATATTTCACATTATATACTGTCCTTTCACAGTGACTTTTTGCATGAGTAAGTCAGGCAGGAGAAGCCATCTCAGACTATTCAGTATCCCGGACTTTTCTTTCTTATGCAAAATGGATCCTGCTACTTAGTTACAAGGCTTCCAAAGAACTATTTTTCTAGTTACAATTAAGATTTAAATAGAACTTTCTAAATTTATGTAAGAATGAAATTCATGCAAGGGAATCTTACTCTCTTGTCCTTCAATCCTTTTGCTACTCGAATATTTTTTGGTGGAGAGTAAATTCCCTTTAAAAGGACATCTAAATCCTTGAAATCTTAACCACAATTTGCTCAAGATGTATGTTGCTGGTGTTGACTTTTGGGCAGCACAGGCCACCTTGTGTCACTTCATAATACTCATGTTCTTTAACCCAGATCCCTTTGACAGTAACTCAAGTTCAACAATAAGCTCAAACTCAACAAGAAATGCCATGATGCTGAGCATCAGTGTCTTGCTGCTGGCTTCACCCATGACTAAAACAACACAGGCTTTGTTGGAGGGGAGATGACATTGGACTGAGACCACCATGTTGATATTTCAACATAAAACTACAGGACAGAATTGTGGTACTTCTGTTGCTTTTGCTGAAATTCTTGAAGTGTATCCTTTATGTCACTGGGTATTCCCAGTGTCCCATACTCCATTTTGTGCAGGTGAACCACGTCCAGGTAACATAGCACGTACCCGTTTAACTCTCAGGCTCCGTCGCTCTGTGGCATTCCTCACAAAGAGAGACTTCTTGGCCAGTGTGGAGCTGTCGCTGTCGCTGCGATTCAACTGCCAAATGTACACGACAAACAGATGAAAAACACCTTCATATGCAAATACACCTGCACTGGTAGAACCAGTCAGGGAACCTCAGCGTTTATACACATGTAGGTCATACTCTTAGAACAAAGTTAACAAGTTTGCAACTGGGATAAGCATCTACTCTAAAATTATGATCCTACACCACAACCATTGATCTTACTGAATGAATAGTAAGACTCTTTAGGAATGCAAGGAAGATAACTATGGTTATTAGGTACTGACAAATCATTGTCTGCCTGCAGATACAAACTATGGATTTCACTTAATCCAGGGGCAGACTTTTAACAAATTTACTACAGGGAAGGTTAATTACTGTAGACATGCACCTGTCCAACAAGCAGTGTTTTTGTATTGTTATTAATTGTAACAAGCAAAGGTGTGCCTACAGCTTCCTTCAGAAGCACTTCCTGCTTCTAAAAATTATGTGCCACAGCTCAGCAGTAGCTTCTTCATAACTTTAGCATTATTTTATACACATCAGTGCAGAATGATTGTTAGGTGCATCAGCATCAACAGGTGGTCAGAAGCATCTCTCTGCGGAATATGTATTTCACCTCTTCAGGAAAGGACAAAAAAAGGAATCATTCTGCTAACATTTCAGTAAGCAAAGCCAGGACCCTAAAGTGTGCTTACACAGGGCTGACTGGGAGCTGGGGGTCAGATATACAACCACTTGCAATACAAAGTACACCTCTTGAGAGACAAATCTGTCTTTTTACCATGAGCCACTACTGGGAGCTCACTCCTTGATACAGAGAGGCGGCCATTGTCACTGATGTTCTTTAGGCACTTTTCAAGGGACATTTTCCAAAGCACCAACAGACTTGGGTTCTCTCCATTAGGCTTCAAAGGTCTCTGTTTCCTCCAACATCATGGGTGCTCTCTTAAAGCCAGGCCATCTCTTTGATTAGAGAGCAGCTCGCACTTCACTACAGTGTATCCTACAGTCGCTTTCCTCTGGTAGAGCACCATAATGCAAGGAAGGCTGGATATGCCTGTGGTGCAAGCTGGGAACTGGGACTGGGGAGAGCACAGCTCTTCAGCCCTCTTTGTGAACTTGGATGCAGCTACAGTGCCCACTCTGGAGCCCCCAGCAGTGGGCAACAAGTGTCTCTGACACTGCAAAAGATATATCTGCAAACACGTTCTTTTCACAGGGTACTCTTCCTCGAGGCAATACCATACACAATGGGAAACAAAATGGTTTATTCAAGGTAAGGGCTTTTTTGATTCTGGCTCTTGGCAGCAGATACGTAGCAATGTTCAAAGCTACAAACACCCAATACTTTTCCAGATGCAAAAACCTCAGAAGTTTACAGTAACTAAACTACTAAAGCAACTAGTTTTACTTTAGGTTGAAGACCTACATAGGCAGCAGGCTAAGGTGATACTTTTTTCACCAACACTACTAATTTCCAATTAGGAATTAAGTTCCAGCACAGGAATTAGGATGAAGGCTAGCTTCTGAATTCAGCCAATAATCTAGCCAAATTATGTAAAGATTGTTAGAAAATAATTTGCTATATTTCATTTTGGAGAGTCTATGGAACAGTTATTTAAGTACATAGGTATCGACTAAAAGTTTAGGTTTTTTTAGGCCAAGGAGAATCAGAGAAGTGATGAACTTTAATGTTCCTGAATGATTAAGGCAAATGCCTCTAACTGAACTAAGGAATTAAAGCATAAGTATTACTTTTTTAAAAAAGGACATAAGTATAAGTAACCTGTAGAAACTAAAGATCAAAATAAAGTGCCTTTTCTAGGGTATCTGTGATTAAAATCTATAGAGCTGGTGGTCCACCCTTAAATCTTTAAACACATGATTGTCATAGTTAGTTTAGCAGCAGCAAGACTCACAATTTAAATATTTTTTTTCTTTTTCCATGCTACCATAGATCTAGAGAGACTGGAGAACTTAGCTGCCAAAGCCATGTTTAAAACCCAGCCCCGAGGCAGCACTTGCACATCTTTCAAAGATGCAATTACAGCAGGATTTGGGCAGCCTAGGTTTAAAACCAGTTGAGATACAAAGTGAGATTCAAAATTGATGACTGAGCTCTTTCCACACTGTTACCCTTAAATGGTTGCATTATTAAAATATGGTAATGCAATGGCATTTTACAGTGAATTCTATTTCATGTTGTAACAAATTGTTTTGCTGCGAGAGTGTGGAGTTGCTGACATGCAGGGAAACATTTTTTGCAGACAGCCAGCAAAGGCATCTGTGTTATTTCTCTCCAATAGGATGTATTTTTGCCCTAGCAGAGGTGTTTTGCAAGAGTGTGCAACTCTGCTGAAAGTCAATTCTACTATGCATCAGCTCAGATAGGGAAAGACTCTAGAGAAGGCACAGGCTCTGCCTCACAGGGAAAACTGGTACATGACTCAGTGTCATTAATGCTTCATTCCCAAGAAGTTAAATGACTGTTTGGTTAATAGCTCTTCATTCCAAGTGTTTTTCCTCTTACCCTGCAGATGTACTGGTTCCGCTCGCCTGGTGAGAAGGTTTGGGAGCGCACTATCATGCTGTTCCTGACAAAGGGACGCTGTCTGGAGCTCCAGCTGGCTCTGTCCTTGGGTCGGACTGCTGTGTTCTCGTTAACCAATTCCTCAGTGTTAGTCTCTTTATCAACCTATGAAAAGGAATTTAGTGTACAAGACTTACTATAACCACATACACGCCCCCACATAGTTTTTGTGCCTTCAGATTTTACAAGAATTCTCATTACCTTGCAGTGGATGGATAAGGCCAGCAGCAAAAAGCACCGTGCATTTACAGAGAAACTATTCTAAGTAAAGAAATACGAAAATCCCAAGAGGCTTAAGAGTGTGTGGAGAGGCTTTGAAGGTATTCTTTGTAGCCAAAAGCTGAAGCTTTTGCAGAAAGGCCTTTGCTGCTTGGCAGATGGTTTGATGCAAACAAGTGCAAGAAATTTTGCTTTGTCATTTGCAGACATTATGATTATTGCACATTTATATTTACTTTGTTTGGCATTTGCAGAGAAGCAAGGTTCTGCCTTGCCAGATTCAGTGCCTGTACACACTGCAAGGGAGCAGCTGGGAAAGCTACACTGCCCAGGTCCTTCCAGACATATTGCTGTACATCCCCAAGCCTGAGCAGCAGGGCTGCCTTATGGCAGTCTCCTGAGCTTCACCAGCCTTGTGAACCCAGGGAAGAGACACTGCTGGCTGCTGTCTCTCAGCACAGCTTGCTGCCTACTAGAGTCATCCCACATGTGCCAGAAGGAGCCTCAAGTGGCCCATCCCTGTGGGTGGCACAGCCTTGCTTACTTCCATGCTGCAATCATCCTAGGCTAGGCAAAGCTCTGCAGCAGCTGGAACATCCAATATTACTGATGTGCACCAGGGTGTTTTCTTCAGCTTGGGTAATTTAATGAGGTTCATGGTTTTAACACTGCAGGTGATAAATACAGTGACCTAAACAGCACAACCAGCAACCCTGAGAGGATGTGCCATACAGAGATCTATGCTGTGGCTGGCTCTGCAGTGGAGTCTGCTATCTTTCACTCATTGTCTGAGTCCACCCAGCCCAGGCTTAGCAAAGCACTTGTGTGCATGTCTAACCTTCAAATGTTGTCCTCGCTGTCTCCTCTTGCTGAGTTAGGTCTTTGATCTATATTCACTTGCTACCCAGTAGACTGTCAGTCCTTTTAATACCAAAGCCGTAGCTCATTTGGCATCTTGCCACATTAATTGGAAGTTAATTACAGTTTCCAGCAAGTCCACTGAGATGTTAAACTTTTGTATTGTCACAGAGTTGGAGGAAAGAGATGTCTCTCTTCGTCTTTCTACCTCTGCTATTTTATAGAACTTGTGGATTTAGAACATGCAACAGTCTTTTTATTAAGATACAGAAAGATTCTAAAAAATTTATTTCTGAGAGTGTGCTACCACATCAGGGATATGTTTACTAAACATTTACTAAAAGTGCTTTCAAGAAAGTGGAATATAATTTAAAAAACAACAGTTACCAAGAAAATGGAATTAGAATTTTCCTTACGTAGTGTGTGGGTACAATAGTACCCTCAATATTTCAAAAGTATACATAGTTTTAATACATTTTTTTGAATTTTCTGTTTACTATTCTTTTGTCCTTTTTTTCTATTAAGACAGTTCTTGCATTTCACACCCAAAAATAAGGGGAAAAAACATAAAGGAATCCCTGCATTGGTTTAAAGATCTTGACCCTTGTCATGTATTTTTCCTTACTTACCAGATGAATCAGAAAAAAAAGAAAGGAAGCAATGAAACAGATGTGCAGAAATATTTTAAATATGCACAAGCTGAAGCTACTGAACTACTCTTGTATTTTGAATGTTGTCCATATGCAACAAAAAAAGTGAAGATAGAGAGTCTTGGTTAATTGTTCTGGACATGCCTAGCATGTCTGACCAATGTCCTCTTCAAAGTTAAAAGTGACCACACCAATTTTGTTACATGTACATACTGACAAATGCTACAGCAAAGGCCACATCAAATTCTAAATGCATAGGTGCAGCAGACTTTTATATTAATTGCTCAGAAATAGATTTTTAGACACAGTAAGATACTGCAAGAATGTGAATTTTAAGATATTCACCAGAGTTAGAATTACAGCAGCTTGCTGGCTTTCCTGGGCCTCATCACTGTTCTCTCTGTTCTTGTCTTCACCCATTTCTGGGGCATTCATGAGTAACCCCATGTCATCATTACTGTCCTCTTCTACTTCCAGCTTAATGCCATCTTCCTCTTCATCCACGAGTTCATCAGAGGCCTCTGCGAGCATCTCTAGCCTGTGTGAACAGAAGGAGCCCAGGCTTATTCTGAAAATGAAAAAGCTCACCAGAGAAAGATACCAGAAAGCCCAGACCTGCACTCATGTGTAAGGCATGCATCTTCCTGACAGGGAAAACAACTATCATCCAAATGCTTCCACTAAGTTGATGTGAAGGCCCATTTCACTGGTGCCTCCAGCAAAACCCAGCAAGCACTACTACAGTTCACCTTCAAGGTTGTTATGACAGTACTGCACAGTATTCAATAGCTGTAATGTTCATAATGTTGAAGGGCTTTTAAGTTCATAAACCAAAAAGCCACTACACGCTTCCCCTAATAAAGCATTTCTTTTCTTCTACACTGCAGCTAAGAAATTGCACAATAACAGAACTCAAATAGCAATTTAGCAAGAAATCTGTTTCTTGGGAAAGCTCATAATTTCTTCAAAAACAAGACCATCAATGGAAGCACACCCACAGTGACTTTGTCAGACAGCAGCTCTTTTCAAATCCTACTGCTTGCCTGTTCCAGTTAATGCAACTATAATATTTGATATTTTGCTACACTTCCAGTGGCTTCACAGCCCAAGTGGTTTCACAAGAAGATGTACATGGACTGGACAGTGGCAGTGGGAGTTCATAGAGCCAAGACACTGTAAACTTAAAAGAACATGAAGGCATTGACCACACAAGAGAACAAGAAACTCTAATTCCGGTGATGGTGAGGCACTGGAACAGGCTGTCCAGAGAAGCTGTAGATAGATGTCCTGTCCTTTGAAATGTTCAAGGCCAGGTTGGATGGAGTGTTGAGCAGCCTGCTCTAGTGGAAGGTGCTCGTGCCCATGGCAGCAGTATTAGGCTGGATGATCTTTAAAGATCCCTTCCAACACATACCATTCAATGAGTCTGTGATCTCCAAAAGAACAGCTCTTTGATTTGTCTAAGAAAGGAAGAATGAGCTGAATCATTCAGGCATGAACAGTGAGGAAGGAAAAGTGTCTTTACCAGTCTTCCTCAGAGGCCCTTTGCTCTTGTTCCTTCTCCTCATCTTCAGCCAGCTCTTGTTCTACTGCTTCCAGCTCAGCAGATGTCCTCTCCAGCAGAGCTGACACAGCATCCTGCTCACAAGGAAAAAGATGAAACCAGACTTGAATGACACAGAACAGGTAGGAAAATGACAACTCTTGGAAGACCTGCATTACCCTGCTGCTCCCTGATGTCAGCAGGAACAATGACCCCCAGATCGCAAGGTTAAGGGGTTTGACTTGTCACTGTATAGCACATTGAATGATTACCTTTATACAAAGTAAATCTCAATGAAAAACAATTGGGTTTAAAATGATAATGCAATCAAATATGCTCCTGTCATACTTCAATGTCTTTTCTTATCTTCCCTCTCATACTTGTAATGTTTTTAGGTGAAAGAAGGGTGCTCTTCAAAGTTACATTTTCTATGCAGTTCTCTTAAGAAGGGATTGAAGCAGAAAAAATTAACCAGAAAAGTTAGTATGTTTTGCATAAACCACATAGTCAGTGCAATGGCTTTGAGTATGCAGATTCAAATAGTTAATAAATAGCATTTTTAATGTGTGCACATGAAAAAATATGACATACTTAAGCAAGCTCTTCAATAAAATTCTTTCTAAAAAAATAAAACACAGCTGAGCGGTTTCAAATTGGAAGTACAATCTTGTATCCAGTAAAAAGCATCTGCCATATCCCCACTCCTGTCTGAGACTCCATATAGGCCCCACTCACACAAAGTCACCCTAGACAAAAGTGCCTGCAAAGCAGGGCCTTGGACCTTCAGAGGAGGGCACTTCACACATTCAAATTACTACAATGCAATGGCACAACTGGAGTCTGGCTTTTTTCTTGATACAGTAATAGCCAACACATTGCTCACCAAGTCCAATGAGTCCAATGACTGTGATTGCTTGCTTAACAGAAACATGTATTCATCATTTTGTTCCTTTGGTTTTTTGCCAGGACTCTGCTTGCAAGGCAACAGGTTGTACCACAGAGTGCAGGTCTCATCAGAAAGTGATAAATCTGCCAGGCTGATCTGAGTCCCAGCCTGCATAAAAAGGGAAAAGGGAAAAAAATTTAAATTTGTTCTGTTTCCTACAAAACATTCTACTGTACTCATCATGTAAAACAGGCAGCAAAAATTTGACATGAACTTTAATTCCCTTTCTAACTGTACAGTTTTCTATTTCCCTCCACTCCCAGTTAAAGCAGACAAATAGAAGTACATGGAAATGTCCTTCATATTGTCCATTCTGCCATCTCTTATTTCAGTCTGCAGAAATCTCTCTCCCCACACAGACACTCCACCCGTTATCATACTATTGCACACACCTGCTCTAGTGCATTCAGTAATGAAAACTTGTGCAGCACCAGCTCCTGGGGCAGCATCACATGATTTTTCATCTGCCCCACCACAAAAATCATGCATATGGCAAATAATGGGTGACCTTGCTTGCTCTAACCAGGGAAGAAGGAGATGAAAAGCCAGTAAAAGAGATTAAGAAACCCTTTCATTTGGACAAGCACTGACATCCACTGAGTTGGTACTCTGGGAAAACTTCTGAAGTACTGTTTGGGCTGTGCCTTGGAGATTAAAATCCTCTGTTCTTTGGCAAAGCATATTATCTCCACAGCACACATGGCTCTTGCCAAGACTCCGGTCATGTTATCCAGGGCTTTCTGCTGGGATGGTACTCCCAACTCTTTCATTTGATCTTGCAAATAACCCTTGTCTTCGCTGTGGATTTTCGTTATTGTTAAGTCCTTTCTTCACCTTTGTATACTGCCTGAGGTTGTATCTTTATTTTGTTGCCCTTCCCTTTCCTCAGGGGAAGACACATATTGAAAAAGACCAACATGTTCCCCAGGAATTAAGTTAACTTCTACATTCTGAAAGTGAGGCTGTTTCACAGTAGCTGGAGCTGATGAACCCCAGCAGATTCCAGCATCTCTTCAGAGTGTTGTAACTAAAAAATCTCACTGTGCTACCAAAATCCCTCTCATGGTGAAAAACTAGACTCGAGTTGTACCAGATCATGCAAAAGCAATTTGAAAGTAAATGAAGCATCACTGATTCAGTGATGACTACGATTAACAAAAAAATTTGAAATGACAGCTTCTAATGGGCTGATCTATAAATGTCTCACTTTTTTATTTCAACAGATCATAAAGATCAAAAAGGTGCCCATCATATAATCTAAAATAACATCCAAAACATCATTTATTTTGTTCTTTGTGACAAGTTGTGACAGTGAAGGTTTGCTCTTTTTTTGTTTACTGTGGCTCTTTTTCAGCTTTTACTTTAAAACCTAGCGTTAAAGTAATGTTACATCAAAATTTATAGGGGTTTTATGTATACAATGGCAAAGGTGGAATAACAATGGTAATTAAAGGGTTAAAATAGTGTTAGAATTATCAAAACACCTTCCATCCAGGATTAGACTGTACCAGGAGTTTCAGAGAAAGGCAGTATTCTAGGTACTACAGCAACAACAAAGTTATGCTTCAGACTTTGTCTCCAAGTGCTGTGGAATTTCAGCAGCCTTGACCATCAAAATAAGAGGGGACACTATAAACAAATGCATGCCAAAAAAGCACCAGAAATAAAACCACATACCAAGCATTCTTCCCGACGACTCCTATTGACAGCACAAACATCCACTCTCAGTGTCTTCTGCAGCAGTGTTACTTGAGAAATGGCTACTCTGAATATCTCATTGAATAAAATGGTTTCCATGGCAGGATGAACTTTAGTGCGGAACAGACAACTGATGTCAGTGGAGGATGGAAGGACTGCTACTCTAATATACCTGCCAGAAACAAACAAACAAAAAAATCTTTACCTCTGTTTAAACTGGCACTTGCTGGTGATGCATGAGAGAACCCCATCAATGTAAGGACTGCATGGCAACAAAATGGAAGTAACTTATCAGTGGACGGGAAAAGAGGTGACAAAGATAAGTGAGAAACTCCTCTTGTCCTTTGCAGAAACATTTCCCAAAAAGGAATTTTTGTGCCTGGTAAGGTTGTGGTAGCAAGAGAGGTAGCAGTTTCTGACTCTATCCAAGTTTAGTACCGCAAACAATGAAGATCATGTCACAGGTGGGAGGAAACATGCTCTTATTGTTGATTTTAAAAAATGAGAAAAATTGGGGTGGATGTAAAAATTAAATTCTTAGAATAATGCAAGCAGCACTGAAAAGCAGTGATGTCTTTTTATCTTTTAAGGAAACAGATCAAACAAAATTTCCAAAGAAAGCAGAAAACTAAAGAAAGCAAGAAAATAGCTAGGGCCATAGATGCTTAAGATCAGTTCATAATGTATTAGGTGGAACTTTGAAGAATGCATATTGCAAGCATAAATTTAAGTACATAGAGTAACTAGAAATTGTTACAAGGCTGCATTCCTTTTATACAACCAGTAGGAATGGATATTACGTGGACAGAAATTGTACTAGCTAACTTGTAGGTCTCACTTTAGCAGCAGCTTGCCAAAGACAAGACATTTTTAATGCAACTTGTATGTGCTATTTACCTGTTGCACAGTTTCTCATACACACGAATGAGCACAGTAATAGTTTTACATCTTTTCTGTGCCTATGTATTAGTCTGTTTCTGGTACCAGCTTTAAATATAAATGGTCTTTATTGAAGAACAGAATGCAATGAAGCTGGCTAAAGCAAGAAGAAATAGTAGGCTAATATAAATAATTCTGGAAAATACTTTTTCTCTCAAAATTTATAGTACTACTACTATATTTTATGACTTCATGCATAAAGTTTTGTTAATTTTATTAAAACCTTAATTTTACATTGGTTAAAAGAAATTAAGTCTGTGAGAAATACGATTTTTTTACTTGAATGTGGGCATAGTCTTTATTTCCCAGTTATGCCAAACTTGTTTGAATAAAGAGCAAAATCCAGGTTGTTTGGTTCACATGTATAGCCTGGATAGCAGGTATCCAGCATTTGGCACACCAGTCCTGAGGTGAAGTGGTAGCATATTGTAACTGCAGTAATGCTGCTGCTCTATTCATATCACTGTAGGTGAGCAATTGGCATGGTCTACTGAGAACAGCCATTTTAATAGACTAGGCAATTAAAAACATTTATAAAAGATGTAGGAATAGATGATAAAGTATATCAAAAGTATGTTTAAAAGGTGGTTCACTGGAACTTCCTTTTAATAACTGTTAACCAATTTATTGGCATCAGGCCAAATGGAGGGTAAACAAAGAAGTGAAAGAAATCGTTCTCTCCCTTTGTTGTACAGGAGTGGTTACTTTCATTTTAATTAATAAACTTGAAGAGTCAATCGATGAATCAGGTTTTACTGTGACAAACCTACGACTTCTCAACTGATGAAGAAGTGACCCTGACACAGTAACTCTTCAACTATGCTCTAACTAGGCTCAAAGTGAGCAGTTTTTACAGTATCAGTTACACCTTGTGTCAAATCTGTTCCTCCCTGTGTAAAGGTTCAGTGAGGTACTAATTTATCCAACTGATGTTCTAGGAAATGCAGCTATAATAGCATCTTCTTCCAGACCCAATTTTTATCATTGTATGTATCTGTACAGATTATACATGGATGCACACAAGTGCAAGTGACAGAAAAAAATGCTATTTGCAAGGTCCTGCCTTTACCTTGCCCCTTCTTCCTCCTTGTTTCATGTAGCTTTAATTTCATCAAATCTCTTTTAGCAGCAGCAGGTCTGGACTTCTTGACTATTAATTACAACTGCACACTTTAATTCCTAAAAAGATGCTAGCTTTATGTTACTGAACATCTTTTTGCTGTTCTACATTATCTAGTTTTTCTCTCACCTGTGTTAATTTATTCTTCTATACTTTTTCTGTTTTCTTGTGCTAAATGTTGGTGGACTTGGAAGATCAGCAGAGAAAAGACTAGTTCAGGGAAGGAAGGATAGTAGTAGAACAACCATTTGTAATCAACAAAAGCAAACAGAAAAATCCAGGAAGCACCCAGGCCTCATCCTTAATGCATCCTTTCCATACCTCGTGGCTTCTTATTTTTCAGCCAATCAAATTTAAGGCAATGGGATACAAAGGGAAAAGAACCAGCAAGAAAATCAAAATTTTCAAGGACTGATTATATCCTACTCCAATCTTATAAAGCTTTTCAATAGTTTGAGGTAGTCTTACAGTCTGTCAAAATGCTCACTCAATTACAAGTGTCCCCAAGGCAACCTGTACTTATACAGATGAGAATTTTGGATTAGAAACTCAGTGGTAATGTATTCAGGCTTTTCTGTTCATTTTCTACGTATGATTTACACTGTAATTTACTTTTAGACATTGCATGTTGGTCCAATTTGACTCAAGAACTAATTCTTAACAGACCTCCAAGCTCTAGTTGTTGGGGATGGTGTATCTCAGTGAGACTGTTCTTGTCCACTTGCAATTTATTAAATTATTCCTTTCCTTTAAAAGCCCACTTAAAAGACTAATACTGCTTTAAATACCATTTTATGTCAAAAAGACACATAAATATGTCTTTGATGCCAAAGTATCAAAAAAATGGTTTTAGTAACTACAGCATAACTGTTTTGCACTCACAAAGCTAGAATGTTTAGAGGCAGTAGATAAAACACCATTTTAAAATCTTTTTTATTCCAGTTTAGTGGAATGTGCAGATTTCCTGATAACATCTTATTCTTGCAGCATTGCTAGAATATGCAAAAGCTGAATACTTCAACAGTTTGAAAAGCTTCGTACACATTTCAGTGCTCTTAAGCCATAAATCAATTGATTCCTTTAGAGAATTTTTATAATTTATTATTACACTCTTATATTTCAACACTACTTCTCAGTGATTGTTTGACTTACACCTTAGAGCCAAGGGGGACAGAAAATGCTGGAAGGTTTCTAAGCCGTACTAGGATTATCACGAAACTCGAATTGCTGTGGTCATATCTGTTAAAGAAAGGACAAGGAAAGGGAAATTTACTATTCACATTTGTGGAGCAACAGAAGTATTCCCTTTGCTGGTCACTTACCTGAGTCCTATTTGTACCTGAGCAGCCTCTAGAGGTGTTGAATCATCTTCACTATATACAATGTCCTCAGTTTCATTTGGTCTAGGAAAACCATGCAAATACTCAAATTTTGGAAAATTATAGTTAGCTTTCAGTAATTATTAAGATATGCATACACAAAACATATATCCATTCTGCTAGACACGCTGACTTAATTACAGCATGCGCTCCAAATAATAATTTCAGAGCCCACACAACAGCAGTGCTTCTTTTAGGGACAGTTGCTGCTGGAATAGTTTGACAACTGCAGCAATGATTCAGAAAGGCCTGAGGCTGGTTACTGAAGATTACAGGCAATACTATATAAACTAGTGTGAAGAATCCTATAGAAGTTGTCTGGTAAAAAAATAACAGCAAATACATTTCTTATATCCTGATCACAGCAGTGAACATTAACCCTTCAACCTGGATTATTTTCATACCAACACTACAACAGAGTTTTTTCTTGTCTTTTCTATAACCTCTTTTTGAAAATAAAAACATTGCAAAAATTGTTATGCAATCTTAAAAATCTTTAACAGAACAAGAAGTAAAAAGCAGTAACTCTGGGTATTGTCAACAGAGTCACCTGCATAGTTTAAATCAAGCTTTTCTCTTGGGAACACTTCTAGCAAGGAACAAACCCCAAGATTATAAAGGAGTATATCAATGCTATTCAATCAAGTTATATAAACACAAAAATTAACCCAAATCAGACATAGTTTGGCAAATATACCTTCCTTTCCTGTTTGGCAAATATACCTTCCTTTCCATCTGAAAGTACAAATTATTTCTAAAAAAGGCAGGGCTGATGAACAACTTCTGCTGGTACTGTGTAACTGATCATAGGTATATTTAAATTTTTAGTGGAAAGACTTGCATGATTTCTCAAACCTACTGTTTCACAGAAGCTTCATATACACCACTATCTCCAGCTACAGACTCATCAGACACAGCAGCAGATACACAAGCTGTTTTCTCCTCAAGCAGATGACCAGCTCTTCTTCTTGGTAAATCACTACCTACAAAAAGGAAAAAGAATGAAAATTAGTCCAAGACATTAATATTCAGAAAGAGAGATGAGCATAGCCTAGAAAGTTGTCAAATTGAAAGCAGTGACCCTTAGCTGAGTATCACAGAGTAGTTTTGTTCCATATCATTAAACATTCTGAGACTGTACTGCTGTTACCACATATTCTGGCTACAGATATAACCAGACTGATGAATTTGAAAATGTACTGTTATTCCTTCCCAGAGAGACAGACTCCTATGATCACCCTTATGCATTGAGGTAGTTATCCTTCATTAGCAACCCTCCTTTTCCTGATCTTTAAACCCGTATTTGCCATGTTCACATTCAGCACTGTGGTTACACTGCAGCTACATGCCAAGTGCTTGCCTACTGTTTATTAAATATTCAAAAGTCAGACAGACACCCTCTCCCCAGTGATATAACTGCGAGAAATAAGATCCTCTCTGGTTTACTATCATCACAAACTTTCTATGCTACAGGCTCTCAGTGACTACTTAGCTTTAATCTTCAACTTGCATTCATATGCGAGTGTCATGCCGTGAAGCCCCATTCTGCAGCACAGTAAGATGAGGGCCTGTGCAGTCCTTTTATCTGCCAAGGGGTGAGGATATTGGTATGCATTATCATCCCCATCTGAATCATGACTTTACATCCTGTTAAGATGTTACAATTTAAGGCTTTAGATTAGATGATTGATTGCTGCATTTGTGCTTTTATTTATGGCAGTAGGAATGCTTTTTCCTTGATGATGAAGTGCTCTTTCCCTTCCCCCTCACCATGTGAGGGGTGAAGGTGATGACATGATTTATTGATTACCCTTAGGAATTACCACGGCAGCCTGAATTGACTTTGACAATGACAGAGACTGACTGTGGAAGAACTACAAGATATTCCAACTTGGTTTCTGACAGCAGGGACATGTGCAGAGGAGTAAATATCTCTATGGTTCACCCGTACAGGAAAGTCAGAGACAGCCAGAGAAGCAGGTGAACACTGCATCTAGAGAGCCAGTGCAGATTACAGGATGATAGGAGATGTACTACCTTCGAGCCTTTGTCTATGCCCAAGTTAAGATTTAGCAGTATTCAGATCTGTAGTCCTGTAAAAACCTAAGCATGTGGGCTGAAATTTTCCATGCAGGTTAGGGACTCTGGCTGAGTTTGTTCAAACCTTCCCATTCAGCATCACAGCAGTTTCAAGAACGAAATTGGAGCAGAAACACTGAACAAACCCCAAGTATGTGTCTCACTGTTAATTACTGAAGTCTCACCATGAAGCCCATTTTACTGCGGAAACCAGAGGTATTGAAGTGTAATTAGTTAATACCTGGCTATTCAAAATTCAAATACTTGTTTTGGCAGCCTTAATACAAGTTTAAAGACAAATTGTATTATGCATATGGTGCTACATGAGGAAATATCAGTGTGATGAATTACAGAATGAATTTACATTTTAAAACCATAACTACTTATACAGACTTAAAAGGCAACCTGACAATATCCAGAATAAGAGGTCCTCAAAAAGTCAAAAAATGTTAGAGAACCACACAATGCCTTTGAAAATAATGATCTATAGAAATATTTTTTTTAAAAAAAAATCTGATTCCACATAGCCCAAAGTGTTCCCAGATTCCAAGCCATTTTGAATTCAGTTCTCCAACTATGTGAGCTGTAGCCAGATTGCAAAGACAGACTGAAAATTGTTAATTTGGAAAGGATATGCTGCTGAAATACAGGCAGGAAAATTAATTATTGCTGCAATCTTTTATAATATGGCTCTAAAGTAAAATAACCACTGTGCTACACTATCCTGAAAGGCAAAGGACAAAAAGACCCCCTCCCCCCACATTCCCTTTCCATGTTTTTTAAGCTTTGCATTTCACAGTTTCAGACCATTAGGACATCAGTCAATCTCTTGTTCTCCTTCTGCACAGTGAAACAGAGTGGGGCCTCCCAGCTTGTACTAAGCACACCATATCTTTCTCTTCTGGTGCCACATTGCTCTGGCCAACATTGAAATTACCACAGTACTGCAGTAAGCTAATCTAATTAGACAACAGATCTTACAACAATTCTGTGAGAGAATTAAAAAAAAAGATAGAAGCAAATTTCTCATTAAAATATATAACTGTGTGAATATTACAAGGCACTTTTATTAAAAATTGGAAAACTCCAAGCATAAGGGTTCAAACTTGGTAACAAATCTGGACAATGCTCAAGAGCTAGGCCCTATTTATTCTAAAACATCAAACTCCTTAGTTAGCTGCCTCCCTACCGGCTCAGAAATACAGCTGGAAATGCCAGGTACTGACCAGGTTTCAAATAGGGCTGCCAGTGCTCAGCACTACTGGAAATCTGTCTCACTCAGTTCTTCCTTGAGAAAACAGAGTGTAACACAAACATGAATGGCTTGCAACATACTTGAAAACAATGACACAGAATGACACTAGAAAAGAATAAACGTGCAGAGAGAGCACAATATACTGTCAGCCCTAACAAAAGGCAGCAAAGCGAGCACTCTAAGACTAGAGCACAAGCCATCAATTCTTGACTGCTGGGATTTTTGAAATTCTGGCTCTGCCAAAGGTTTTGACAATGTAAGATGATTAAGTATGTTGCATGGCTTTTGCTACAGACCAGAAGTGGAACTCATCACATCTTATTCAGCCACATCAAAGTTAAAGTTAACTAGTAACTAAGGATACCTTGATAACTCACAATCATTGCTCCCTTCTTCTTTAAAGGGAAGAATGCTTTAGGACAAGATGTCTCATTCTTTTGGAAGTTACCCACAGACTGCAGGGGGAGCTTAGACTCACTTAGCACCTCTTTTCTAACTTGGATAAAACTCTAAAAGCTGTGAAATACATGTTAAAAATGGGGAAGCTCTCACTGTAACTTACGTGGCATATAGTCTTTCTCAATTCAAAATGAACTGCAGATCTTTCAATGACAGCAGGCTCAAGTAATTAGATACACTTAACACATAATTCTCAGTCCAGAAGTATCTTTTACTGAAGATGTCAGAAACAAAGTATCTGATTTCAAGTAATCAAAAAACCAGCAGAGGGTATTTGCTCTATATCCATACATCCTGATAAAACCTAGGAACACCATGCATCCTCCATGCTTTCAAAATCCAGCTTCAGGTTTTTGTGTTACTGTTTTCGTGACAGATTCCAATACATGAACTTACTTTCTAAAATAGCTATTGAAAAATGTGGACAGAATCAGGGTGATGGCAGCTCTCTGCAACCAAAACTAGAAGTTAGGTAACATCCCTCAGAACATGCAAGTGCAGGCTGATCAAGATACTCTTCAGTTACACAAGGTACCTCCTCATTTCAAGAGCCAGCTGTTAATTTTCATGTTGCATATACATTTGACATGAGATTTTTTTTTTTTTTATTACCTGAACTTCCTTCATGTAGAGAAGGCAGAGGCTGCCTAACACTTAGGTCTTTATCATCTGTAGGAATCTGAGATCCTCCTCTGGCTTCAGAATCCAATAATATTTGGTTCTCACAGAAGCTAATGCCTGCAAAATCACCTGAAAGGTCAGAGTCTTCAAAGTCCGTAGTGAGGTGATGCAGGGGGGAATTCTGAGCTGACACTGAAAATGCTGCTTCTAAAGGGGAGCCTGGGGGGGACAAGGAGGAGAGTGAGGATCTGGAAGACAATGATGTCACGGATTTGGGAGGTTCAGTCAATTTGGGATGGTCTGCAGCTGAAGGAGAGTCACTGTAACCCAGTCTCCCATGGGAACTGACCACTTCATTTTCATGAATAGTAGTGATAGGCCCCGAAGGACTGTAACCAGTTTTTTCTTGCAATATGAAATCAAGTTTGTACTGATAGTCCAAATCTGTAATTTGATCGCCTTGGTTATAGTAGAGATCCGTGGAGCTGAGCGAGTTTAGTGACCCTCTGCTTGACGTGTTCAGAGATCCCCGGCTGGATGCCAGGGATCCCAAACTGCTCCCTGAAGACACAGATAATGTACTAGCTGAGAGGCTGCAAAGAAAGCACAAACACATACTGATGTTACTAAACCAGCACAAAACAGAACAAGGAGAGGGAAGCTCGACTGAAACTGCCTTGTAACAGATTACAACCAAAAGCTGCTTGGGGTGTTATGTTTTTTAAGCACCCATACCTGGCTTAGCTCAGTGTGCCCAACCTGCACACTACCAGGGCAATTTATCCAGCTTATGGCCACCTGCCTAAACCTTTTCTTCTGGAGAAGACAGTAGATTTGACAGACTGGTCTGGCAATAACAGCAGCCTTCTCAGCTGTTAAATCCCATCAGAAACCTGCTCCATTCTGATGTGGGTGCTCGTGTGGTCAATGTTATAGCACAGGGATTCCCAAGATGGAGCTTATGACAGCAGAGGAGTGTGGCCACCTCTAGTGCAATTCATGCACCCTACCCTATGCCCAAACACCTGGGAAAGATGCCAGATAGACAACTTAGAGCAGAACTGCTTCCCATCTGTGTGACAGCACACACTCCTCGTGCACAGTAAATCCAAACTATATAAATTATGGCAAAGGCCGTAACATGCAATCTTGTCTTGTTAATAACAGGAGACAAGGAGTCCTGCCAGGCCAGAGAAACTGAGTGTCACTGCCTCAGTTCTTGAGGACTGCTGGGAAAAAATGTCAGGAAAAATAAATCAAGCAGGCCTTCTAAACACTTAAAATACATTTACTGAACAATAGGAGAACTATCAACTTAGAAAATTTGCTGAAAATATAAAAGTACACCAGGTTTGCAAGGTGACAAAATGCTTGAAGCCATACACTTGCATTTTATTACTTAAACAAATTTTCCTGAGCTTCCAGCTAAGAGAAAAACCTAAGAATGCAGTTGAGACATCCAGGTCCACTACGAAACAGGTTTTACATCATGCAGTACAATCTCACCTCCTAAGCTGTGAATGCAAATAGGTAGTTAACTTTGTAGTTTCTTCAAGTTTCTGTACCAACTCTTTTCTTCTCTCCTCCAATTTTAATCTGCAAAAAGATGTACATATTAGTTCAGGAAAGCATTACAGAATAGGCTAGAACATTTTATAGATAAAAAAGAAACAAAGTGAAGATCCCTCTTTTTTATCAGGTTGCCAGTGACTAAAATCCAAAATACTGTGTTAGCTCTCGGTCTGATCATAAAACCCCAACTGCTTCAGCAGAGTGACTTGATCTGCAGAATACCAAGCACTGTAACAAACCTGCTGAGTGTATCAGCAAGTACAGGGTTGGGACATTCACACTGTACCAAGGGGAACATGCACCCAATAAAAGAGTAACAAAGGAGCACTGGGAAAATAGCTGCCACCTCAGGATAATAAGATCTACACTCACACAGTTTTTAAATGCCATGCTGCACACTTCCTCCTCACTTAATGTAGTTCCAGGAAAAACAACAACCAACAAAACCAGGAAAACACCGCCAAAACAAACAAACAAACCAAAAGAACACTAATACCAGTAACACCATTATTAGTTTTGATATTTTGAAGTTTACAATCAAAGCACTCCCTTTAATTTCAGAATCTTTATATAGAGATAAAGCACAGCAAATCAAAGCAGCATTCAGTGAAAGGTTTTGAGATTATAGACCATATTTAGGAGTCCTTGGTAAAGAATTCTACATTCTCAGCAGCTTTGTCAGCAACTCAGAGGTACACAGCATTGTAATGCTCATCATCAAGTTCACCTTTATGAGAAAGCAGGATTTACTGCCTCCTCCTTTGTTACCTAGCACAGCTCTAAAGTCACAAAATGGGCAACTCTCCTATTCCTCTTGGCTAGGAGAAATTATTCACTAACCTTTAGAGTGACTTTTTTTCTCTCTTTTAATTTCCTTTTATCACTCCATTGACACGAAATAAATTGCTTTCTCTCAGTGGATTCAGCTAAAATCCTCCTGTAGTTGTGGATTACTATATTCTCCCTAGGCCTTGCTCAGTCAACTGACACATGTCACTAGTTCTCAAGCAATGTATCAGAGAAACAAGAAACACCAACCATTACTTTCTTATGCAAAGTGAATTAACTGCATTAGATACTCAAGAGTGCCCAGAATTCACTTCCCTTTGAATATCAGATATCAACAAAAAGACATTAAGTCCCTGATTCAGCAAGGCATGAAAAGCCCTTGCTTACACCCAAGCTTATCCAGTGAGCAAATCTGGGTTATGCAAAGGTGAATAAGTTACCCCGAGGTGAGCCAGGGTGTGACTTCCACTCCACTGCCCACACCACATGTGCTCTCACACTGCAATGATGTGTTCATCTGCCAATACCTGCTAAGGCTGCTAAAAGCATACACAGTATTTCAGTCTTTGCTCAGGAAGATATACACACAGGTTTCCACACCAAGAATTATGTTCATCTATAGTATCAGACACTCTTTCCTATAATTTTAATATTTATCAATGCCTTCTGTCTTGTTTTAAAGCCTAATCTATCCTGCTTTTCCCAAGCAAAAGTGTTCTTCACTAGCTCTTTTGTGGCTTTTCAGTAGTGAACTATGACTTTTTTTCTCAAGAAAGAGGCATAGAAATTGCTCTGTGTTCAACTACTAATGATAGAAGACAAGAAAGAAAATAAAAGCTTAGGAATTTCTCTTGCTGAAGTCCTCAAAAGACACACCTACAACACCTTGAGAGAGACACTATAGCAACTGAATTTGTACTACTGAACTAAAAGGTTTTCATTGGGTTTTGTCTCAAAAGCACAATTAACAGTTTGTTTTCTTTTACTGTCTTAAGGAGGTTGATAAATATACTTTATCCTTTATAATTTAGCACCTGAAAAAATTTCTTTCCTAAAAGTAATTTGATCTACTAGTAATTAAATACAATTGTTAATACCTGCAGGCTAATGTCAGCAAGATGATAGCCACAAATCACAAACACGAACTGAGTGACGAATCACTTGTGGAAGTTTGAAGAAATGTGGGAAGTAATTTTATTATCTCACAACGAATTGAGATTCAGGGAAAGTTTTTTCATTCTATATCAGGGCAAATGAAAACAAAAACAAAAAACCCACAAAAACAACAACAACAGCAAAAAACACAAACAAAATAAACCCAAACAAACAAACAACCACCAACCACCTCACCTCCAAAACTCTCAGACAGTGAACCTTCCCTCTTGTGCTTCCTGCACAAGCAGGAATTATAATATCCAAAAACCCTGTGTAAACATCTAAACAACCATTGTGTTATCTATTCTGACAAGGGCCTCTCTCAGTCTCTCCTGTTTGCACCACTTCAATTTAAATTAACCTGTTACTCCTTGCAGGAGGGATCTCAGCATTAGTGAGACATCTTTCTCTTTTGATCTTAAATTGTAACATCGCTGAGGGGCAGAGAATCTTTAAAGAAAATACATTAAAAAGTTAAAGTGCACATAATTGACCTTTCAACGCAAACTTAGGTGGACATGTTTGTCACAGGCACAGGAGCAGGTGCCAGTTTTGCAGGCAACAGCACAATCAAGTACCTAAATCACGGACCTGTTCAAATGGCTGTGTTTACTTGGGAGATACTGCCATGGATTAAAGCAATAATGGAACTCAGAGGCAAGAAAGCAGCAAGTAGTTTTCAACAGTTCCACAATCCAGTTATTTCTACACAGTTGCTTTAAGGCTTCTTAAAGCAGTCAGAGTATGTCCCGTCTCTGCCTTTTTGAAGTTGATATGTTATGATCTACACCCTCCTTCTGTAAATTGAATCCACGTACATCTACTAGTGGCAATTTCAGCATCCTGCTCCAAAATAACCCAGGGCTATGCTATAATGTTTTTGTTTTAAGGCAGAGCACGTCTCCTGTTTCTTTTCCCTTTAGAAATAAAGCCAAACCACTAAACCAAATGAAAGAACCCTCACTGCATTAAGCTCTGGCACAATCCACAGCTTCGTATGCTGCTGCTTCATTATCAGTACCGGTGAAAAGACTGCAAACTGGAGGCATTCATGAAATCTCATAGAAGAAAATGGAAATGCAACAATAGCACAATATTTTGAAGATGACATGGCTCCTCCACTTATGATGGAGAGGAGAATCTCGCTCATCTCCAAGAAATAAAATCCTGCTGATTGATCTGATACAATTAAATGTATTTTTAAAAATAAACATTGCAGAAAAAGTTTCATTATCTGAATCCTTCTGCAAGAAAAGATTTACTTTATGTTTATAGTAGACAAACCAGAAATAATCCTCAAAATAGCCTCGTGTGAAAGAATTTATGTGCTCTGAAGTCACCAAAGGAGACAGTTTTAATATAAACAGTTGAAGCTAGAAATTCACTGGAATAAGAAAAAAACAACCCAGGAGCCACCATAACTGCTACCTCAACCAACAAAGCACAACATACCTCACATTAACCTCAGGGAAAAAAGCCCAAACACTCCATATTTTCAGGAGTAAAAATCAAAGAAAAAAGTTTGAGGAAAAGAGGGGAAAAAAGGAAGCTCTAACAACTCATTCTGTTCTCATTTCATACACAGAAAATTCATTTCTTCTACAGTGGGGGACAATTTTACTTGCCCTTGGTACTCCAAGTTTGGCATCTGACATGTGTGGAAGAACACTCAGGTGCTACTCTGGCACTAAAGCAAATTCAAACCATAAGATTCAGACATCAGCTACCTATTTATAGTTTGAGTCAAGATTTAGCTATACAACAGGATATTATCAAAATCTTAGATTCAGATTACTTAGATTCAGATTTGTGAATGTGATTTCATTATTGACT
This sequence comes from Prinia subflava, assembly GCF_021018805.1. Classification (NCBI taxonomy): domain Eukaryota; kingdom Metazoa; phylum Chordata; class Aves; order Passeriformes; family Cisticolidae; genus Prinia; species Prinia subflava. Next base: position 33,859,047 of record NC_086253.1, read on the forward strand.
TTGTTCTCCATTTATTAATGGCAGTCAAAGGGCAACAGATCCATGGTACTTTAGGTACTCCTAGCACAGACAGGTAGCTTCTCCTGTAAAAATATAGTTCCCTTCTTCTAAAACATATTGGAATTATTAATATAATGCAGTTTAAACTACTATAAAGTGTACAAATGTTACAAAAAATCTTGCATAATACTCACATTTGTACTTTGTAAACAAAAAAAAATTCCTTGTTACTCAGCTACAATTTAGCATTTAGCTTCTAATCCTATAACAAGAATTTGGCCATACAGCACACTGGAGCAATGTTTCCTAGCAGATGTTTCCTAGTAGAGGGGAGTAAGAAAGCCACACAATGCTGATTGTATTACTTCAGTAAGGCATACTACACTGATACACCCAATGACATTTTGTGTTTATTGCATTTTATGTGGGCTAGAGGTGCCCCTAAATTTATTTCCACTTAGAGCTGAGGAAAAGTCCATCTGTGACAGTCAGCTTTGATTTTCTCAAACTCTGAATATGGCTAAAAACAATTTATTGTGAGAGTAACTTCACTTACTAGTTAGGTAACAGCAAGTTAAGAAAGTTTTGCAGCAATTATGCTTCTCATCTGAACTTTTTGGAGTTTCCCCCTTTTGGCTGCATTTTTGTGTGTAATATAACTCACAATGAAAGGCCTCAGATGTTACAACAATCAAGATAATCTTTGTAACCTGAGTTCAAACAGTTTGCATCTATTATCAGAAACGAGTGAATGATGTATTGCCTTCTCTGCTGGTGTGTTGACATTCCTCAGTTATTTAACATCTGTCACAGGCATTTTCCTGCTGGTAACAAACACAGAGCAACTGATACTGCAGAGCAGATAGAGGGTGTTCACATTCTCTCACAGTACTGAAGACTTCTTTGTTTTTCTGCTCACTGGGCTAATAACAAATCTAATTAAAATCTACATAGAATAGAACAGTCACTGAAGGAAAACAGCCCATCAAGGTATAGTTCAGGGTCTGCAATGAATACAAAGGTTAGATTGCAGAAAGCAGCGTTTAATATTAGCAAAAAACAACCCCTTACCTTTCAGCAAGTGCTTGACTGGGTGTGCTTTTCACAGACACCAGCTCTTCCTCAAGCCTCTTCCTTTCTGCTTCTAGCTGCTCTAGCTCATCTTGAGTACGTTTGCGTGGTGTAATAAACTGGAGCTCCTTTAAAAGCTCTTCTTTTTCATTGATTAACATCAGTTTTTCCTTTTCCACATCCAGTGCTCCAGGCCAGGCTTCACTATCTAGCTTAGACAGTTCAATCTTCAAATTAGCCATGCTAAAATAAAACAAAGCAGTTTTACCTGAGTCCAGCACAGCACACAAAGCCCAGGAAAGAGAGAAGTGATACAGTATTTTGAAACTATGAGGATATAACAACATTTTATACTGAAGGCCTTACTTTTAGTTTTGTTTCACAAGAATGCAGACTATGCCAGAGAATCAGGCCACATATCGAGGTCAGCAACAACATGCATATGCATTAAAAATTAGTTGCTCCTATTCCAGTTCAAGTAGAAGTCACAATGTTATTAAAAGCTTTATTGAAAGCAATCTGTCTGGAAACATAGCAGTGGCACCATGCTTTACTCATTCACGAGTATGATGGATTTCTCCTATGCTGTGGGAGGCTGGCGGCTCCTCAGAAACAGACACGGCCATGGAGAAAGAATGTGCGCCACAGCAAGGTGCTCACTTCAGCAAATCTTAAGGCAAAACCATTGCTCTTCTTTGCAATTAAAGAAAAAGGCAATACAGCAGCTACCTAAAGAGAAAAGAGATGAACTCAACAGTTTGAGTTTGTGCGACTGCTGTTCCCATTGCAGCGGGGGGGGGATCACGACCACCAAAGCTCCTGAAGCCCTCAAGCCATTTCCAGAAAGGTCTGGAAGAACAGACTGCTCAGGATAGCTGATTTGCATAGAAAGTGAGAAGTGTAACTCCAGGGCAAGGAAAGCTTGGCTATAAGCAGGTACCGCCACAGGTGCCCCAGGACCCTGGACACCCCATTAGATGGATTGATGCTGGAGCCAGGACTGGTGATGTTTGTTTCCTTGCTTTCTTTCTTCTTTTCTCTCCCTTTCCAGTTTCATCCTAGCCCCTATTCAAAATCCATCACCACTTGTATACTCAGAGGTCAGGGAGTGACATCTCAATTTCCATGCCATGTGTATTATTTACAAATACAAATTTGTAAATTTTTGCTGACTCTTTGACTTTTGTCATTCCTTTTTGACCAGGGGCATCTATGAATCTTGGGTGCGCCTTTCCCCTTAAGAGTGGGATGCCACAACAGGCCAAGATCTTCACCATATCAGCATAGGATTGTCAGCGTGCTATATCAGATCCTTCTGAATAACAATTGCAACTGAATTCAGCGTAGTTATGAACACTCCACCTCTTCAAGACATTCTGCTGGCTAAGCAACATTAAATCTGCCATGTACAAAATTATCTGATAATTTTCAATTAGAGATGTTCACTTACAAGATCCTCTCTTCATCTTAGCTATTTTACCACAAAATAATTGAGAATTTGCACAATTAGTATTTCAGAGAAGATGGCCAACCCTTATTAAATTACAGTGATAGTTACAGCAGTCACAATATGTGGGGGAGGGGTATAATTAGGTACTGAATGTGCAAACTGGTATGTATTTTTGTTATTCCAAGTTAATACATTGTACCTTTGACTCATGTTTTGGCTAAGTAATTTGTGAGAAAGAAAGATCCTGTGCTGCAGTACCCCATATTCTGAGCACTGTACTGTTTCTCCTTTTTTCTCTTTTCCCTCCTCCCCAAGACAGAAGTGGCAAACTGACTTACTTCAAGGAAGCTTTTGGTCCTACAAAAGAAAGATTAAATGCAATGCTGGGACTTCTTGGTATGAAGACACAGCCAAGACAGAGGGTGATGATGTTTTGGATCAATTATGCCTGAGAAACAATGCCACCTACCTGCATCTAAGTGACCACCTGACAATTAACATTGTGTATGTGATGATTCTGAGCCAAAATCATACATGTTCAATATTGAACAAACACAATAGCCTTGGTGTTCTTTGATGAATGCTTTGATTATACAATGAGGTTTTATGATCCATGGTGAGTGTATAAAGGATTACTGTTGTTACTGGTAAGGACGGTAGCTACTACTCTGTAGGAGCAAGTGTACATTTGAAATTAGGCAAAAAACCAGTAATGCAGATTCCTGCCTTTAAAACCTAAAAGCAACTAAGCCGTTACTTGGTACTTCTGAGTTGCAAATTTATTTTTGCAGTTTTTTAAATGATCCTGCCACAGTTTTCCAACTGAAATAATATTTAAATCTCAGATTAAATGGCATTCTAGGCACAATTTTCATCTGGGAAAATATGCTATTTTTTAATTTTGTTGCCTTGTTTAGCTCTTCATGTTAGAAAACCCCCAAAACTTTGGGTGTGGAATAGTGCATAGGTTTCTATTTCTCTTAAATGACAAAGAACCTCCAGAACAAGAAGGCATCTGAATAGCTGACAACATAATTTGCCAGCAAGTATTAGAAAATAATACCACACAAGAGTACCATCCCAATAGTAAATCTTGTCCCAGTATTATGCAGCACTTCTGGTGCACCAGAAGATGTGATTTGAACCCTGAATGTTCTGCTTTCTGATGCCCATTTTTCAGTGCTGTGGCAATTCATCAAGATGGCACCACCTTCATGGGCAAGCACCACAGAACTTTATTTGAAAGGCATTCCACATTCATCAGCAGAGCAGTTCCTGACTTCTTTTCTCCTCACATTAAACTAATGAAAAAAGTGCCATTTCATAGTGATAACAAGTTTTTAAATCATCTAAAGTCCCAAGAGAAAAAAGAAATAATTAAGCCTACTAAATCTGCACTGGAAGTCTGAAGCAGCTCAGAAACTGACGAGCCTTCAGTGGTACAGTAAAGTGAAATTATGGTCCCAAAGACGGAGATAATGGACATAAATAACCTGGCGACTGCTTTCCTCAGAACGCCAGCTCACTCTGTTCCCTCAATCCCGGAACAGCCAGTAATTTGTCAGTGTTTTAATGTTGTTTCCCAGCACATCCAGTCGAGCGCTGAGGAGCGGCCGCGGCCCCGCTGGATGGCGCTGCGAGCCCGGCCCTGGAGCCGCGGGCGCCTCCCGGCCCCGCACGCCGCCAGCGAGCCCTCACCTCCGCTTGGCCTCTTCGTACTGCAGACTCAGTCTGACCTTCTCTGCTAAACTCGATCGACTCCTTGCTCCAATCTGTAAAAAAAGTAGCCTGCTTACGTTGCAAAGCTTTTGAACGAACCCAGGCAGAGGCTAGAAACATTACAAGCTAAAGAAAAATAAAAGTACCCCCTGGCCCCTGCAGCCAGCCCTACACTTGCTGTTAAATGCCTAGTTAAGATCTCATCTACTCAGCTGTACAAAGCAGTGCTGTTCTCTTCTGAGCCACTTCATACATTTAGCTACTGTACTACCAAGTGCCGATATTCCATCACAATAAATAAAGGCAGAGCCTTTTCAAGGAATTCTTGCAGCGACTGCACTGAAAATTCTGATCTCCTCCTATGAATTCTGTTGAACTCAGAATTTGTGTCAGTGCATTTCAAAGTTAGACTTCAATAAATTTGTTACAAAACATAGACAAGCTCTTTGTCTGGAAAACCTTGTACACTCTCTTTCTTACGAACTTAGCTTGCAGAACTTCAAAGAAGGTATCAAAATTAAACAGCCTTCTGTGTATGTAAAATATAACATCAGTGAAATAAGGTTTTACTAAATCACTGAACAAGTAGTTCCATGAAAAGTTTTTCAGCTATGTGAAATTAAATTGTGCATTTAAATTTTGAGATCTTTTTTCCTGAAAATTAAGAAAAAAATTAATCTTCATATTTAATTAGGTCTCTATGGCGAAACATATCCTATAGACAAATCAGAAGAAATGCTATCCACTTCTCCTGATCTTCACTCTACTTGGAACCATTTGACTAAATCAGATTGTCATAAACGTTTCATGACAAATGTATAAAGTTCATCTGAATCCTGATTTAAAATTCATGGGCAAAAAATCAGAAAAGTAATTCTAGTGTGATTCTAAGCAATTCTGTGAAAGAAGTATAAATATACATGCTATCTGCAACAGCGAACAGCCATTTGATTCCAATTCCATTAACAGTAGCATTCTCCTTCAATTTCTCTTTACACTGGACAAAATGGAAAAAAGCTCACCTCACCAGAAACGTCAGTCTGAGACCCTGTATCCAGAGTTTGTCTAGGAAAACACAGCTGGGAGTTTACAGAGCTGGAACTCAAGTCTGGTTCACATGTTTCAGCGGTTTGGTCAACATTGAATTTTTCCCTCAGCTTTGCAAGACTCTGTCCAGGAATTAGAGAAGAAAATGGCATTAAAGTTCCTTTGCCCTTTACCATGTCTATACCAGTTTATCTCCAAAAGATATTTCCATAAAAGACTCTTTGATAAGAATTCTGGGTTTATTTCGTATTAAGCAACCCATTGTTTTAATCAAGCCATTGGTAAGTGACACTAAGGGTGACCAACATCTGTGAAAATGTAAAAGCTACTCATTTGGGTTTGTGTCTGTTTTCAGACTTTGTGTTTTTTAATTTATCAACCAATTATGAATTTTGCTGAAAAAAATAAACAAAAAGGAAATATGCTTTCAGAAATGGAAATAGAACAGTTTAGATTAGGAAAATTTTCACTGATGGTCAAGCAGCTCAGAATATGTCAATTTTGTCCACTTAAATATTCTAAATTATGCTTTAGCTGTAACATATGCATTGTAACTTACATTCAAGTTCCAAAATGTCACAGGCTTCAGTTTCTACATCTGAAAATTAATTTTAATACCAGTTTGGCTCAAAGAGTTTTGAGAATTCCTTCAAAGTATAAAATGTGAGGTATTTATCATCAGGAAGTGAGTCCTGTTAAAACAAATCTACACAAAACTTCCTTTAACCAATCAAAATACCTTCATTAAATCTTGTTTTTCTCTCTCGCCTGAGCTGATCGCCTTTCTGATGGACTTCAGTTCCTTCAGGATGGCTTTGGCTTCACACAGTTCATACCCACTCTGGCCTCCAGACATTTTTTGGTCAATTCTGTGGAAAGAGAGAATATTAACAGCAGATAGAGAAAACCATACTAATATCTCTTTTATTCTACTTCAGGCAGAAGGAGAGTTAGAGAACAGAAGGGAAGGAGGTGAGAAAACAGACATGGAAAGCAAAAATGCCATTGAAATCTCCATTCAAATACAATTTAATCATTGGCAAAAATGTCAAGGAGCACAGAGTTATTGCTGACAATACTGTCAAAATTCCCATTCCCACCATAACTCTCTGCAGCATAAGGCAGCTCTTGGGTACACCTTTCATACTAATAACTGTTTGTGCTCCTTAGAGAAGAAGAATTTATTTTGAGTAGTATCCTTCCACCCAAACCCACACTGGGACATGGGCAGACAGGCAGGCTTCTTGGTACTAATCAGCCTTTCTGAGCAGAAACATAACCAGCACCATTCTTGTCTCAGCCTGCCTCTAGTTCACCCTAATCCTGGGCATTAACTGTCTGGAACAGCTGTTCTGCTCAGCCAGACACCAGGCTCTCTTTATTTGCAAAATCTCTGGATAATTAATACCATATGTCATAGATTGGACAATTCACTAAATTCCTGAACTACTAATGATTTTAGAAACTGTAATCTGAAAATAATAAAACAAGGCTACCCTAAACTTAGAGATAAAAACATGGTTCATTTTAGTATTTCCATATTTCCTTCAAGAACTATAGTTTGTAAACACATTTCTCTGGTCTCTAGTTTAACACAGGTGTTTCATAGTATCATGGGAATGACTGCAGCTGTGCTTCAAAAATAAAAACCAGCCAACAGCCACCTTGATAAAAACCAAGCATTTAGTAGAGAATATATTCTAATACAATTAGTTTTCTGACTTATATTATTATCCATCATCTTTGCTGGAAGTTAACAGCCTTGTGAGTGAGGACTGAACAAATCAGAAGTGATTACAAGCATCCCTAGCAAGAATAGCAACTTGCACAAAACACCTGTAACTGCATTCTATTTTTCTTCATGTTTTGGCCACAAAAATATCAAAGTTCTAAAGTAGCCTGTAAAGCTGGAATATGTTTGTTCTCCTTTCTCTACATTCCAGTTTTGGTACAAAGTAAACTGCATTTGTGTAAGGAAATTACCTCTGTGACTTAGCAATCATTCCTATTCAAAGATATATTTATTTCAGCTTGAAAGTTCCTCAAACTCCTTCACAGGCAGGCACTTACTGTCTGACAACTCTCCATTTTTGGTAATCTACCAGGTTGCTAAGGTCAAATAGATAGAGGATACACCAACAATTGGGATCATGCATGAGTGGTTGGGTAATACACCACATGCTGTCTAGTAGTATGACATGCTATATTCAAATTGCAGCTGCTTTATTCTGTATATAATTAAGATAGACAAGAACGATCTCTGATATATAAGATATTCCATCATCCTGTTTTAAATTAATGGGATTAGTACTGTTTGAAAGTGGCTGACTGAATTTTAAAAACAAACGTCCATTGTGTTCCTGTGGAATGCTGTTGACAGTTTCTGAAACATGCTTTGGATTCCTATCAAAATGGCTTGTGAGCAAGCTGCTTTAAAACAATACTTCATTGTTGAATTAATATAATAAAACCAGCATGATTGGCTAACCTTTAATCCTGGGACAGCAGCATGAGGTTTTATTACCTTAAGCTTTAGAATCAATATGTCTTTCTTCTTCTAAATTTTACTAAAAATGAGATCTGATTCACAGTTAAATTCAATCAACTATCCTTGCTGGTCTTTAAATATTTAAATAACAGAAAAATCTTACATTTCTGTTTTGTCAAAATGAATGAGGATAGAGACTTAACTGGCATCTTCCTAATGTGCTGAGGATTGCTTCTGCTACTTGAACTAGTGTACTAACAGCAAATAGCTCAGCATTTTACTGTGGAAATGTATTCTTAACATATGGGCACATAGCACAATGTGGAAAACAGCTAGCATTAATAAATTTCTCATCACCTAAGTCAAGAAAACACACTTGTTAGCAAGGTTTCCTGTGCAGCAAGTTCTTTATGGTGACAGTTCCAGTAATGTTTAATATTATAGGGCCTAATTTTGTAAGGCAGGAGCAGCAGGGGGTTCTTAGACAGAAAAAAAATTCCTTCCCTAGTAATCTAACTGGTTAAATACCCAGGAAAGCTCACCCAGTTCAGCATCAGCCCTTTGGACACCAGGCATCCCAGCAACTGGAACAAAGAAAGGCGGGTCTCTAATCCTCAAATTGTGACTAATTTCCAACCCTGCAGAGTTGTGTACCATTCATACCTCCAAGAACAGCACCTTTCTCTTTTTATGGAGCTCATAGGTGGGGAAGGAGGAAAAATACACCTAAGTACCTTTTCAAATTTAAAAAAAAAAAATTAAATCAGACATACAAAACAGGTAATTTTGTCCTTGGGACCCCTGACCACTCCCATTCTTTCTGCCTCTTTGCAACACAAACTACCCCATAAAAAAAAATAAGAGGGGAGACAAATTTCTTATGTTAAGACTTGCACAAAAGCGTTGCCATTTCCACAGATTTCCCATTTCCTAACTACAACAGAGTTATTAGATTCTCCTTTTCCTTCACAATAATTCTCTCAGATAATAGATTCAATTCCATGCCAAAGAAATCAGGTGACTGAATTAAGTCAGTTCCTACTATTTTCATTTACTCACTGTTGCAGTGTTTCAAAGCCCTGCTCCTTGTACAGCAGCTCTTGCTTCATCTGAGAGAGTTCTCTCTTCAGCTTCTTAACCTTGTGTGTTAAATCAAAGCAAGAGTTAGAAAATTCCTCTTGTTAAACAATGTAACACATGGCTTTGAACAATTAAAGTATGCACTACATCAGATGAGAGAAAAGGAGTAAATTGCTCTACTGACACACATTAAAAAAGGATCTTATCTCTTCCTGGTGTCTATGGGCAACATGCTTTAGTATTAAAGGGACATAAGCAGATTAAATCACATTCCTTATTTGTATTGATACCACACTGTGTTATTAAACCTGAGAGAACTTTAACAAGTAATTTACCTCTCACTTGTTAAGCATGCATTCCAACTGTCCTAAAGGGACATGCCTGTTTACTTTAAGTTTTATTATATTTTTACTTTTTAATTCCTGGAAGCTGTTCAGTCATTTGCACTGTAAAAGACAAAATGAACTCTCTTTTTTTCCTAGGAACCATCCATTCTTATAAAAGTTTACAGACACTGGATCCCTAAATATATCATCCCGATTTATTTAATCCAAAGGCAACAACTACTAAAGACATGCAAATCACAAACAGATGTGTCTATTTAACAAAAAATGTCTTTGGAAAAATATTCCCTACTCTCACTAAATTTGCATGGTCAATTGCTTCTTAACCTTAATATTGCTATTTGAGATGCCAGCAGATATGACTGCACTACAAAATATTTATGAATCAAGATTAAATTAAAAAATCCTCTATTTAATTTTTAATGTCATATTTCCCAAATGCATGAAACAAAGTTTTAAGAACAACCTAAAAATGAATGTACTGAAACACAAATTAATCATAAGCATACCCACAGAGACAAATGCCTCCTTGAAATGTGGAGTCCAAGATTTTGGTATTTATACATCTATAGCTGGCTTGTTTGCACTCTACATACCAGACAGATATTGTTAGGCTTTCTAATTTTCCAATCTTTAAGGTGAAAAAATGAAAAGCTGAAAGTTCACTATAAAATTCTTGCTTGGTTTTATAAGCTCCTCAGATATTCAATGCTTGAAAAATTTATTATACTAATATTGAGAACTTAGACCACTTTAACTGAAATTCATTTCAAAATAAGTCTCCAAGATATTTTGTATCCAAATCCCCTTAGATTTCCTACTTGCTGGCTGATATTCTTCAAATAAATATAATTTAAAAGAATAATAGAAAAAAAAAATTATGATTCCCAGCATGCCAGGTAACTAAAAGCACTCAGCGGCAGCAGCTGCTGCAGCTTTCCAAGAGACTTAAAATGCTTTCCATTTCTAAAATAACTAATGATTTACCGAGTCTTTAGACATTCCAGCTTACAGTTTCTGGCTAATGTATTTTCTGTGACAGAAATAAAATGCTTTTAATCTCCATTTTCTTCAAAGCAAAATCTGTTCTCTGGATGAGGGGTTATGTTCAGGCTTTTGGAAACTATCATACTATCATCACTAGTTGCTTTACTTGACAGAAAACTGTTTTTATTTTGCCCATACTGAATCGTTAGCATGACAAATAGACAATTTCTCTAAGCATACATTCAGTGCTCCTCAGCTATTTTCTCCTTGACTAGTATGAAAACTCCAAGAATAATTTCTCAAGTGTTCTGATCAAGGTAAAGGAAAATGAACAGATATTACCTCTGTGTTCTGGCTAAAGTGATGTGTAAAATATGAAACAAGTCTGAATTTTTCTGAAAAATACAGAATGGCTAAACCTTTCCCTTTCAAAATCAGAAACACGTATTTATATTAATAGCAGAAGGCACACTTGATTTCAACCTAGAGGATTGGATCTCTCAGAAAGTCTTACATTTTTCCTCAAGATCATCTTCTGAGTGTCCTCTGCTGTACTTCATCATCATTTCATTATCAAGAAATGTGAGTTGGGTGCATTATCCTAGAAGGATGTGACCTACATCATAATACAGCCTCTGTGTTGACTGCATCATCCCTGCATTAAACTATTCTCAGGCTCCTTGTCTTCTCCTTCAAAACTTTCATATAATTCCTGCTTTTTCACAACTCTTCACTTGTTCTAACGTTCACCCCTTCCTACTGCTTCTGCACATCATCGTCGGTCACCTGACAGATCTCTCTTTCCTACTCCTAACCACATCTTCAAGCAGGCTCCTGTGCTAACCCCTTTCCATTCCCAGCACTTGAGTCCTAATGGAACAACACAGCCACCCTCCTCAGCCCCTCCACCCCTTGTTATTTTATAAAGGTGCATTTCCTACTCACTTGCTGCATGTGCATAAAACTTACTCTGATCACATATGCTTTGTGCTGTTTGAGTTATCTTGCTGATGCAAATTAAGACCCCAAATGGCCCCTCTCAAAGTCTACTGCAGGATGTGATCCCTCAGTTTTAGTCTGGTGAGAGAAATATTTCTTTTCCTTCTTATTTCTTTTAACAGGTGTCTGAATTCTGTTACATTTTCTCCATGACCTATTGCACACCAGGCAGTTCATGTATGCAGAAGGCTCCACACATGTGTATCACACACAGCTAACACGGAAAAGGCCAAAGGCCAATTCAGAACTTCCTCAAATGCTGTTTCCCCCCTCCAGCCACCGTTAACCTGATGATACCAGTAAGCCTCAGATCCTGTGAGACAGAGAAACAGGTTTAGTACAACTGATCTAACAAAGTGCAAAATCTTAAGTAGCTGGCTAGCAGCTTACTAATGACTTTGTTTCTCATTAACTCTATGCATGCATATACTGCAAAATGCCCAAAGCTGGCCTATTAGCAAGCATCTTCAAACATTCAAATAAGGGTAAACTGTGATAACAGCCATACCTCTCTTGTCATCTTCCATGACAACCACTTTCCAGCCCTAGCATCACAGGGTTCCACTTTTCTTATCTCAGTTTTCATATCCAGTGGCTTTGGATGACCACACACTTTATGCTGATACAGATACTCTTGGACTGCACCCTTCTAAACTCTGCAGACAAGATTCAGGTCACCTATTTTAGGCACATATGCAGGACTATGCAATGCCAATAAATCAGGTGTTGGGAACCAGCAAGATATGAGGCACCTTGACTTCAAAAACAAATGAAGAGAGGAAAGCACCTCCAAAAACTGAATTACTATGATAAACACGCCTGACTCTCGTCTCGGTGAGCAATTTATAGATCTGCAGTCAATGGTAATGAGAAAAAGTGAACACAGGAACATGCCTGAATTTTACCCTCTTGACAACTAGATGACTATGTTTAAATTTTGTCATGTGTTTTGTTCTTGAACAACACTGTCAATTTCCTAAATATACTGGTAATTACCTTGCCAAAGGAAACATCTGTTACTGCTCCACTCATTTTAGAAAGAAGCTACTGTCTTGTTTCTTCTTTCTTGTTCCTGATAGAGTCCTTACTGCCTTTGATTCCCCCTACTAATCTTAGAAAATTTTTCTTCCCACCTCTAGTATTTGAATAAGTTCCCTCACTAACCACCATCCCTTTGCATTAGTGGATAAGGGACTACAAATTGAGATTGGTAAGGATGAAGAGATGTGGTCAGGAGGGTAACATCCAGACACAGGTTTTACAGTGCATTCCATCCCTGATTTATACTGGGTTTTAAAAGTTTATTGAGCTATTCCACAGTTCCTTTCAGACATAAATTGTTTAGATTCCTAATCACAACTCTTACTCCAGGTGAAGGAGGATGTTACTCTCTGAGGCTTCTGTGAATGCTGTTCTCTGCACAGACCAGGAGAGGGCAATGGAAGAGCTGAGCAAAAGCTGTCACTTCTGCTGCTCCTGCTCTCCTGGAGTCTGTATTCTAGCCCACATGGAAGAACTGTGCTGCGAGGTGCTGTCTTTTTAACCTGCAGGCTTTGATGTAATTTTTTTCATTACTAACTACTGAAGTGCAGGGTATCCATAAAGCATTATATGGCACAGCTGAAATAAATGAAATCCTTTATAGATATTTTAAATGTCTTCCACACCATTTCTTCCTTATTCCATATAAATTCACTAGGGACTAACCTGTTGATAAAAATTCTTTATATGGTGTGTGTTACTGACTGTACTGAACACAACTGACCAAATCATGGATTGGGGTTCATTAGCAATTCCAAAATCCAAACACAAACTTTCATCCTTGATCTGAACTATTCCATTTTGACATAGCAGAGAGGTTTTGCACCACTACTGAAAAGTATTTTTCAAACCAACAGAAACTTCAGGCAGTTCAAGCAGCTAATGATGCAATGCTCACAGAAGAAAGGTTGTGTAAAAACAGTCATCTAGCTGCAGCTCATCTCAGCCTCTTACTTTTCTATTTTTGTTCTTCCTTTAGAAAACAAAAGCGTACAACTGGAAATAATCATCATATTTATTTAAACCTACATCTAATTAGAATATCTGTCAAAATTTCCCAAAAAAATGTAATCTGAAAACACCAGAGACAGCTTTAAAAATTAATTTTAAACCTCTGAATGATATCTAATTAGAATATAGGAAGTTTCAGTACCAAGGTACAAGATACATGTGCTAGTTCAAGCTATGCTTATTCTATAATCATAAACTTGGCAGACAGAATCCAAATGAACATGAGTTAAGGACTCTCACCCTTAATCTTGTAGTGGAGATTTCAGCCTTCAGAATGTCAGGATCATACTTTGTGCTTGATGAAGAGCCTGAAAGCACTTTAAAAAAAAAGATAAAAAAGACAAATATTTAAATACTTTTAAATCACTAATTAGTCCCTTCCTTGATGAATCCATATTGATCAAAACCCTAGAATGTGCTCAAAAACATATAATACTTTAAATGCTAGCCTTTTATAGAGTAGTCATTATTGCAGTATGGCAATAATTACTGAATAATAAAAATCTTCCCCTTTTTCCTCCTACCACTATATGGTATCTCTTGTCATTTACATATCTCAGGATCCTTAAGTAGAACCTCATCCTCCCTGACTTTCAATTCCTTGCTCTGTTCCTATTCTTCTAGCTCAGCCATCTTGCAATCACTTTCTTCCTGAAAGCTGTAATTTCTAAGGAGATCTCAGGAAAGCAGATTTATTCAGAAGTCTCAGAGATCTGGCACTCAGTTGTTCCACAGATGAACATGCTCCTTTCATACACTATCTGCTTCTAAGAGAGGTGTTTGGCCAATAACAGGCTTCTGACAGTGCTTTTCTAGATGCTGATTCCCTGCCTGGACAACAACCTGTATCCCTACTCCACCCCTGGGTCACAGCCCACAGTCTACAAAATTACTGTCTGCTCTTCCTATAAATCAGCAACACATTCCCTTCTTGGCCTATTGCAGACACCTGTCAATGCTGAAGGGTCATTTCAGCAGGCAGCCAGGAAGGCAAGAGATCCTATTCACTTTGAACGTAGATTTGGCATAATTTTATCTCAGCAAACTGCATGGCAAAACAGCTTTCAGAGCCAACTGCTCTAAATCATGGCTCAAAGGAGTTCAATTGTACCAGAGAGAAGAGGATTCTCTCCAGCAGAACATCTTTATCTTAAATAAATAAATAATGTAGGGATAACTCTAAAAAAGCCAGAGAACAAGGTGTTCCTAGCAAACCTTGAAAACTTATCCTAAAGAGAAACAGGATCCCCTGCAAGGCAGAGATCAAAGAAGTTACATTGTGTTCTTTACTGTACTTACAGCTTGTACGAGAGCTTGATTTTTCTTTGTAGGCACCATTCAACCGTACATACTCATCCAGTGCAAGTGCTAGTCTCTGTTCTTTCACCTGGTACAATTCCTTCTGGGTACTGAGAGCATCCTGGGCTATTGTAAGATAATCTTTTAACATTCTCTCTTGTTCTTGCCGCCATTGTTTCCTAGGATCTTCTATTTGTGTTGTTTCTTTATAGGAGAAAAAAAAATTATTTAAAGAGACCTCTGCTGAAACCCATTGACAACTAAAATTGCTTCTTTGCCTGTAATTCACAGTTAGAATAGACATAGCCAGAGAAGTCTAAACCATAGTTTGCCTTTGGTTACTAAACAGATGCTTCACTTCCTCTGCCACCACAGTGTGTGTAAGAAACAGAATTCAAGGGATCAGTTGCAAATTTTGAGTAAAATAGGCAAATGCTTATGCAGATCATTCCCATGTTGTCAACCTTGAATTAGCAACATCCTAAAACTCAAAAAAAATTTTTTTTTGTATGAGAGTATTTGGAAGTAATAGGATTAACAAAGTCTTTCAATGACATCTTAAAACAATGCATTTCTGAACAAAAGCTGAAAGCAATCTTAGCTATTACTTTTTTTCAACTCCCTTCTTCCCCACTTCATTATTTTTTACAGCCATATGTTATTCATGTTTTTAGTGGTTATCTCCCTCCTTTCACTCTATAAAAACAATTTTATCTTTCCCTCTGTAACTGAACTAATAGATCATTAACTCTCCAGCTCACCTCCCCTAACTCTATCCCTGTGCCACTAGACATCGGACCCAACACACAACTGTCTTTCATGGCCAACAGACAGAGAGGGCTGCCCTCAGAGGGCACTTCCATCTGTCAAAGACAGGTGTCCAAGATATGTGGGACCAAACCGCTTTTTTGAGTGTCTCTTTCTTTTCATCGACTACTCAGGTAATAAAAATGAGTAGGCTGGAACAGGCCTTTAATTTACAAAGGGCTTCAGGTAACATTTAAGTCCAGTAGCCATACACAACACAGACTTGCATAGCATATATAGACAAGAGGACGAGACATACCAGAGTGGTATATCAGATCAATCTAATTGAAGATGTTAAGATTTTATTTCTAATCCAAACATACAAAGAGGATTATATATGGTTGAATGTTCAATCGTCTCAATATTTCCTGACTTAGTTCAGCACTTTTTGTAGCTGTACAATGAATATTCTTCCTTTCAAGCTCTACTAAGTACAAAAATATTCTCATAAGGCATAGACATGAAAAGCCTCAAATCTAAATACAAATATGCACCACTCTAAGTTACATACTGTAAATCTGCATAGATCTACACAGATAAAAAGTAATGTTCAGCACCAAAGTATTTGAGTGCAAAGTATTCACTTCAGAATTCACTGCAAAAGTAGGAGGCATATTTATTCTCTGGGTTAGATTTCTGCCACTTTAGTCCTCTGAATTGCTTTACTGTGGGAACCAATGAAGGGGGGAAAAATGGGAACAAGTGGCTGAAGATGTGGAGAGAAAAAAGAACAGCAGCCGAACCAATGTGATTGCTCTAAATTGTAGCTGAAGTGCACTCTTGGGAGAAGGCACTCTTTCAACTCCATGTACAAAAACAGATTTTGTAACAGCAAAAGCTGATAAGGACAGGATCTGGTTAATAACAATTTCTAATAGTGACTAACTACCAGTTTTTCAAAAGCATTTTCTCTTGTTAATATCACAGTATCTTGTTACTATCACAAAAACACATACAAAGAAAAAGCAGCATCCCATAAAACAAACCCCATAGAATTCTGAACTGACAATCTCTATGGAACTACTGATGTATTTAAAAACACCTCCCTCCACCATTTACAAATATGACATTTCTACTTGGGAAAGGCATTTCTTGGATGTGTACAAAGAATGCACAGAGAGGATAACCCATATAAACCCAAGCGTGGTGCATAAAAGATTAAAGCAGAAAAGCTTTATACACAGTTGGTTTTCCAATAACTCCAACAGGAACACCCTCTCAAAAAACTAACTACAGCTATAGACACACATAGACACATATCCGTGTTTATAGCCACCTGCTCTTTTACACAAAGATATTGGGCACACAAAGAAGCAAATCAATACCTTTTCTCTTCTAAATGGTCAACACATGTTCCTATCTGTGCCCACCTATTGTTGTTGTGCTTTAACACACTGCACATTCACAGTTATTTACACAAGATAAGAAGTGCTGGTTTCCAGAGTTGTCCTTTTTTGTGAAGCAGGTTGAAGAGCATGAAGCAGAATTCTCATGGGTCAATGATCAAATAGGATAAATGCAGTTATGGTGGTTTTTTAGATGAATGTAATGATGTGATTGTGTTTTAAGAATGCAACCAGCAGACACCAAATAATCTTACAAGATTGGAAGGTCTCATCTTCGAGCATGTTGTAGGTAATTGCTTTGGAGGTTTTAAGTGAGGATTGCTCAACATGCAGCCCAAAGACCAAATGTAGCCCGCAGAGTTCTAAAACGTGGCCTACAGATGCCCTGTCCTTGTGACTGCAAGAGAAGGACAAAGCCGATCAACAGCAGATTATTTTGTATTGCTGACAAAACACCATCAAACACTTCCTTTTCGCCTCTCCAAGCTGCAAGTATGAAACAATACTATGATTATATGAGCTAGCATCTTTTATAGTGATAGTCATAAATGAGTTAAAGGTGACCCTGCATTTAAAAAAACTGTACACTAATTTCAGCATACCAACATTTGGGTATTTGTAGGTGCATTGACTGGTCAAATTAGTCAATTCTAACTGCATGTATTTATTCTGGAACAAATGCTCAGTTGTGAAAACACATCACCATGGAAAAAGCAAAGCAGTATGGAATGACTATCCTAGAATTGTTACTCAACTTTTACCAAACAGAGAAGACTCTGAAGAATTTTACTCTGTGCTCTTCTTAAATATTATGAATTAAAAAACCCCAAAGAACATATATTTTGTCTGGCAAGTTGTTCACATATATATATGTCTATATGTATGTATATATACATATTTCTGAAAACATGTACCTGTATAGCAGCACCATATGTTTGTTCATCTATACTTTTCAGTTATCTCTATTTTCATCAATAGGTTTACTCCATAGAGGAGAAAAACCCCAAAGACATAACTATGGATGATATTTCTGGTTCTATAGCACTACATTTTGAAATGTAGCACTGAAAAGTATGTTCATTTGAGCCCATATACCTTCCAAGAGCCAATAATTTTTTTTAAAGCAGCATTCTTTCAAAAATAAATATTTATTCTTCTCAGACTAAAGCCTCAGGAAAGATAAGGATTTTTCTCCTTGGACAAGAATGTTTCAAGTACTTGCTGTTAAGGTCAAACTTGTACACACAAGAATATTATTGAGATAGTTACATGCAAGTAATTGAGGGAAAAGTTTGGTGAACATTTGAAAATGAGTTGTGAAGCCTTTCATGGTTAAACCAGAGTGAGATTTAAACCACAAAGAACATCCAAACTTTTCCCTCCCATTATTATTCAACAGCTCATTTCTTTTTTAAGGCACATAAATGTTCCCACTGGTGACTGCAATAGGATGCCTTGTAACCCTGTCTGCAGCAGATATGAATAATGCCTCAGATTGCCAGCTAGGCAGATGGAGAGATGTTATTTCTGTTCCTCAGGTGAGGAGCAAGCACTAGTAATGAACACTAGACAGAGCTGTAGAGATGCAGCAGTTCTAGAAAATGCAAACTGGACTTCAATCATCAACAGTGGAAAATGAGCAAACCATCCCCCCTTGGTAGGGCCTCTCCAATATTTTCTGCATAAACTTAGTTTTGAACTGAAGGAATCAACTTCAAATGGATCTTTAAACAAGTAGGAGTTGTACATCAGGCTCTATGAAGACCACAACTTAAATTTTAAAAAAATGTTTATATCAACTTCCTCTGTCCAATCACAAAGGAAAAATAATGATCCATAGTAACAGAATGAAGAGGGTGACAGTGTCAGTAATACTCAGGTTACGTATTCCTAATTTGACTTGGATTTAGCATCACTTGACTTGGATAAGCAAAGGTTCTTTCAAAGCAAAATTACTCCATTCTATTAAGATAGCTTAATTTAAAACCAATTAATTGAACTTGAAACAAATTACTGCAAGTGCATAGTTATAAATTTATTTTAAAACCCCAATGAACGAGCAGTTTATTTCCTCCTATTTTTAAAGATCTGAGTGACTACCCACACTGGGGGGAAATTCTGTGGTCTCACCCAGTGGAACCACACAAATGGCAGGATGGCACGCTCCACCCAAGGACATTCCTGTCACTGAAACAGTCACAGCCCTGTAGCATAGAAGAGGAAGCTGTGCTGGCTTTAATCACACTGCTATTCATGAAATGCACTCTTTCTGGCTCACTGCCAGACAAGTTTGATGCACTTAAACTCAGGGAAAAAAAAAAAAATGTCAGAACAGTAATTCAAAATCAAAACGTCAGAACTGATTTTATGCCTTGGAAGTTTTGTTTGTTCTTTTGGCAAGAACATGCTTCATAACATGCAATGTTATGCATGTCTTTGTAATTATACAGAGGATATATATTATACGTGGGATACAGGTGATAGACCAATTTTTTTAAAATTTAGATATTTTCACGTTACGTCTGCTATCAAGCAGTTCTGCCAAATTTTAACAGTCTGCTTAAACAGAAGGAAACTATTACTTTATCAGCAGTAGATCTTATTTCCCTAAAATACATGGAATTACAATCCCACCAGAAAATCCCCCTGGGAAGGGGAAGACTCCCTGACACCCCACTGCTAGACATAAGAGAATGGGACATTTTACTACAGGATTAACAATATGTGGAAGCAATAGTTTCCCAATATCTCCTCTTGCCAAACAAAATAATAGCCTTGACTGGCTCTAGAACAACCCACATGTAAATTGTATTCAGTCGGAGACAGTTGCATTCAGGCAACACAGAGAACAAACTCTGAAGAACAATACTCTCAAGAGGTCCCTCTAAAAAACCAAGCCAGTTATGCTAGATTGCTACTTGAGGAGGACACATACCAAGAGGACACAAAATCACTACATACTTTTCATTCTGAAGAGAGAACCCTCATCTGCTTAAACATATGCCCACATTATTTCAGTTTGTAACTGTTGCAGAATCACCATCTCAGAAGAGAGGCTGTCCCAAGGGAAACTGGCTGACCTGGCAAGAGATGAGGACCAGAGACCTAAGATCTGTGGGAAAGAGAACAGGGGAGAGCTGCATGCCACAGCTGGAGCTGTGTAACAGCTCTCCTTTTTGTCCGTGATGGTTTCTACCATGTCACCTCAAACCCACAGTCCCCACCATTAGACATTCACATGATCTCTTTACCCAGTCTGGTACTCACTCAATCCTGCACAGTCTATCTGATGTACTAAGCCCACCCAAACACTACCTGTCTCCAGATGACATGAAGGCAGACACACCATGTTCTAGCAGGTTAGGTGAGCTGTGAGTTATCAAAGGTCCAGTGAGCCAGTACAAAGTAGGAAGAACAAGGCACCTGGCGAAAGATCTTTTTTCTGGCAACAGTAAACCTACTTACAGATCTAATAATCCATTGCATTCTGAGATATGGATCTACTCCTCAATACTGTGTACCTTCTCCTTCATATAGTAACTGACAAGAATATTCCCGAAACTGGAAACCTGGACTACCAGACAGGAGGCAACGAAACTGCAGCGGCTGAGCCCTGCAAAGGGCAGCGGTGACTGGGGCAGAACTACTGCTCCATGTCATGGTTGAAATCAATACTCTGTGTCAAGGTGGCAATTTCTCTGCCTGAAACAGTAAGTGATGAAAAGATAACCCCACTACACCTGACATCTCTGGGTATCACGCATAATAATTGCAGACTACCTCTTCCAGCCAAATGAACTCCACCTTTAAGAGAGTTGTGCAGAGAAACGCCTAAACCCAACAGCTGGCTACATTCAGGATCCCTCATCACTGGAACTTCTCCTGAACCTAGCTGCTGAAGAAAATGTGCAAGCTAAATACAGATTGGTTCTTCAACAGTCCTCAATACTTTTGCTTTGACAGGATTACATCCTATTCCATGGAGGGGGTTTGAGAAGGAGGAGATATCTTGAAAGTATCCTACTGCATGCTGAGGGCAAGCTCCTGGTTAAGGGCTGCAGGCAAACCAAACTAGAGACAGGTGCAGCAGAGGAGAATCAAGATTTTAATGATAACTTGCACAAAAATGTCTCAAGATGGCACAAACAAAACCAAGAACAACCCCTAGACATATAATATCAGAGGAGGAAAAATGTTGTTGGATACCAACTACCACAGGATAGTATGGAGTTAGCTAAGTGGTGGCTGATGAAAGCAATTTTATCAACAACATTACATAATCACTATAGATATGTTTATTGTACAAGTATATCCCACATTACTTGATAAACAAACTGGCTTTCAATCCTCCAGTACTTTTGCCTGCAATCAAACAAAAACACACTTAGGAAAAGAAAGTGCAAATATTACTTCATTGTACTTCAGTGGGCATAACAGATTTTGCAGGCAACTGGGATGCAAGTCTAAATGTTTAGCAAAGGAGCAAAAGCACTAGTGCTAGTTTCAGGGAGAATAACCAAGTGTGACTAGGCTGTCTTAAGGAATGTACTTTATTGTTCATATAGCATTTGCTTTCTGAATTTTTTTTCTTATTCCTTTTCTCCCCCTGCTTTTTAAAATACTTGCAATTCAAACTCAACAATAAAAGCTGTTTGTATTCAAAAATTTGTGGAAGGTTTCACAAGTAAATATTGCATCATTTCCTACTGACATTTTTGTTCAATAGGTGCATAAAAATAAAGAATTGCACATTACAGAGGCAGCAGTTTCATTAACACCATGCAAGACAAAAAGATGACATATTAAAAATGATCTAACACATTGCTGGATACTCAAAGAAAATCACATTCTATCACAATTAAATGGATATATGTTCTAAAGAAAGACATGGATGAAAACTAGATTATTTAGAGTATGTTCAAAACTGACCTCTCTACAGTTTGTTTCTTGCCATCAAACTTTCACCTCTCTTTTCCAGACACTCTCTTCACATTTCCATAAAATAATTTTGTGCTTGAATTTGGGCAATGAGAAAAAATGATAACTTTTTCCAGCTATACTCTCCAAGTATGAGCAGATTTCAAAAAAAGGTTAATTCAAAGATTTTTACTATTAGTTTCCTCTAGATATGGGGCAGAATATGCTTATCTGTTTCAGAGTGAAACGCAGTAGAAACTCAGAGAATTTTGTTCTATATTATCAAGCAAGTAGGCTGTTTGACAATATGGAACTAAGGCTAAGGCTGCTAAGGCTAACAGAACAAAGACATAAGAAAAAGATGCAAGTATGATCTTTACATAAATGCCAGCAGGTAAAACCATCTCTAATCCAGAGCCTTCACTACTTGAGCCCTCCTTCTATAGCAGCATGCATCAGATTACGCTAATCCCTTCCTACAGCCAGAATGCAGAGAAAATACCTACAGAAAAGATTCAAGGTAAGACATATCACACTTGGGTTTCTGCCATGGGCGTGTGCTGGCAGTAAAGAGTCTTCACAATTGATTGCATGCCACCACTTGCTTAGAAGATGGTGGTAGGTCATGGGAACAAACAGGGAAAATTTGTGATGATACACCATGTGACTCCCTCAAGCTATTGGTAATTGCAGACTCATGGTGAGATTTTCAGATTCTTCCTTTTCTGAAAATCAATCTGGCCTACTTTTATAGATGCAGATGTACTTGACTCCCAGGCTGGAGCAGTCTATCCACAAAAATCCCTGTGTTAGGTAAACCAGTTGCACAAGCATCAACTAGCATGAAAGCCTTTAATATTACAACAAGAAATAGAACTCTTGTAGTTAAAATATTGTGCTCAAAATGTGAAACAATGTATGTAAATAGCTAGGCTTTTCACTTTTTTTTTAGCATCACTGACTCAATTTTCCTTTTCTTTGTGGATGAAACAATGATGGAAGGATGCTTCTGGGAAAGACACATTCATGCTTCTAAAAGGGGGCAAAGTTAAGTAGGGGGGAACTGCAGAAGCAGAGAAGGTAGTTGTCCAACTCCATTTTGAAGAAAAGTGCCAGGTGGAGTGCAGGGAGACGAATCATCATATTGAGTACAAAGTACAGAATGGCAAAAAGAAAGTGATGTGATGGTCTGAAAATGTACTAGGCTAGGAAAATCTATTCTTTCCTATCATTATCTTTCAAATGCTCATTTCCATTCTGCTGCCTTTGCCACCAAACATAACTAAAAGCAGAGTATTTGTTTTATGAGTTAACTATATCAATGCAATGAAGAAAAAAAATTGCCTTGTTATTGCTGAGACTTAGCTGAGAAGATAAGAATTGAAATAAAGGGGGTAAGTTATTTAGGAACTGATAAGGTGCTGAAGTCAAGAAGAACTCATCGCAGTATGGGATTCCCTTAGACTATGCATGTGAAACCAGAAGTTTCCTTTTCTTTCTGTCATTACCTCCACAACTGCTCATTTAAACATACCACACATTGATCCAGATCAGGAAACCGGGGAAGCCGAGGGAAGGAGAGGAGGTGGAAAAACAAGCACACCACAGGAAGCAGAGTGCTTCCCTGTTGTCCATGTTTATTGCATGTCCTCATGCGGACACAATGTGGGGACAGGAACCAGAGTAAGCAAGGACTGCGACTTCAGCTGACACCAGCACCTGAGAAGTGCACCTGGAAATCAGAGTCTCAGAGTTTTCACTCTTTCCTGGCAAGCCTGCACATGGAACAGATGAAAATTCAAGGGCGCAATTTCAAAATGCCTTTAACCACTGCTACTATGAAAAGTAGCTATCCGCCATCTCTTCCACCTGACTGTTCATTCATATCCCCAGGTCACCTTCCTTTTCTCGCTTGCATAAATAGAGGTGGGGAAAGGAGAACAAATAGCAACTTTTTTTTTCCCCATACCAGATTAGTTTCAACTTGAATCAGCTCCCTGATCTGATTCACTGTCTGGCCATGCAAATGCTCATGGCATATAAGTATAAGCAAAAACATTGCAGGGAGAGAACAAAAGGCCAGAGGTAGCAATAGAGCAGGACCAATACTTTCAAAGATTATATCAGCTTAAAGGTGTTTGCAAATCCAAGCTCTAAGAGCATAAGTGTTTGCATCTCAGACACTTAATGCTTGATGTGGAAAACCCTACAGAAAAACTAGAAAAAAATTGAACATGATGACTTTGCCTGCAGATATATGAAATAAAGTGGAATAATAGTTTTATGTTATTTTCAGTGTTGCCTTGAGTTCCTAACCATGTTGTTTAGTGAAGTTAGCAAATCTTAGCAAATTAGCTGAAGTAGATGAACACATGAGAACAGGTATGCAATACTGATTACAGGAGTCAACAGCGTAAGTCATAAAATCTTTGAACTCTTCCTAAACCACAGAAATAAGAATCCTGCACAAAACAAACTCCTCAGATCCTGCTCACCAAATAATATTCTTTCAGTCATCCTCTAACAAAGGGCACTACTGAAGCACAGGGTAAGTTCTTACAGTATTAGCTACCCACATCATATGCATGTTCTGCCTTGCCAGATGGTCTGTAATCTGGTCTCCCTTGAAGCTGAAAGCATCGCATTAAAACTCCTAATTGGGGTAATATATTCATAAGGTACTGACCTCAGTCAGTGCTTCTCAAAGTGGGTTACATAATCCAAAAGGATCACGAGAAATCCCTAACGCTATTGAAAAACCAAAAGTGTATTTGGAGGCAAAAAAAATTAAAATATAGAAAAATATAGAAAATGTGAGATAATAATAGAACTAAATTATCCTTAAATATATTGACACCAAAGCAAGAGTAGGCTTTTCTCAGGTTTATGTGAGAGAAGGGAAGAAAAAAGATCAAGATAAATAATTGTACAGATGAGGAAAATATTTTGAAAAAATAATACATGTATTGATTTACATAATTTTTGAAAAAAAAAGCTTTATAGAAATTCAGTAGAGGTTTTAGAACTTTGCAGGATGCAGGCTAATATTGCTTTCTCTAAATTATTGGGAGTTTTGTCAATATCCATTCCAGTAAGTACCTATCTGATCATTAACAGAAACTCCACCCTTATCATTTTCAATCTCACATTTTTAGAGAAAAGGAGGGAACAACCATGAGTAGCAATCTGCTCCTCATAGCTCACTGGTTTGGTTTTAGAAATGTAACAAAATTGGAGCCATTGCAGTAAAACTGGTCCAAGTCCTGTGGACAACCTGAAACTTCACAGCTGGATCAAATATAGCTTTTTAGAGAAGCACACAGTAGGAACAACACTAGAAAAACAAATGAGAAAAAGGACAGATAAGAGAGAAGCTGCTCAGAAAATTAATTATGGGATGCAAAAGGATAGAATCAGTGGGCCTTCCCTCAAACATTTTGCTGAAATAAATCCAGCCAGACGTTGGTGAACATGAAGCATTGTTAGTCACTTCTCCCTACCTAACACTCGGGAGCAGATTTCTTCCCAAGGTGCTATCCCTCAAGCTGCTGTTCATGAGTCCTGAAATTCTACTTTATCCAACCTGTTTTTCAGGCATCTATCTGTTCTTCCTCCTAGCAGTAGGTACAGTTTTTCTCCCTCATTCGGCTTCTTTGTCCTGTAGCAGAGAGAATTAACAAAACTACTTTCAAGAGTGTAAAAGCATCTTCCCTGTTCTAACATAGCCACTGTCCTGATGGAATTTTTACAGTTCAAATCCAAAAAGCATACTCAGCACATCTAACTTATTACAAAGCTAATAAAGCACTAAGCAGATACAAAAACTGTTTTCTAGAAAGTCTTTTCTCCACTAATTTCAAGTGACCTCCATACCTCAATAGCATCAAAACATTGCATGCACCCTAGACAGATGAAGTAGAAGTTATAATCTCCATATCTGGCACATCAAACAAATGACCTACTTGTAAGATTCTTAGAGAGTCTACCACCCAGCAACTGAACAGTGCTCTCACCAAAACACTGTGCAAAATACAGTGTACAAAACTAAAATACACCACTTTACAATATAGGTTTCACTGAAATTGCTACAATGGAATACATATATTAATATAAGAGGAATAAAGTGCACTGCTGAACGAACAAGGGATAGAAACTACCTTTAAGTATACTAACATTTCAAACCATGAATAGCTCCTAATATTCAGGAATTCACCTTCAATGCACAGGCATAACATGTAAGAGTAAAGAAAGCATTTAAATTCTTTCTAAAAAAACACCAGGCAACAAGAGGCTTTTAAAACTGATTAAAAGTTTTGAACACGAATGAAATAAAAAGAGCACAATCGTCAGAGCATACTGATCTGAAAGCACTCTTAAAACATCCAGAAATGCAACTGGCTTCTCAAAATTTTACAGGTGTATGCCCTATAATTTTGGCCAAAGCAGAAGTTAGAGACAAGTTTAAGCTGATAACTGCATTTAGATCCAGAAGAAAACCCTTTACTTTCTTCACCTTTTGAATTCAGTTAAGGATGCTTGTATGTTTAAAAATTCATGAGTGTCTAACCCTATATATGTATATATATAACCCTATATATATGTAAGATCAGAGGACCTTCATTGCAAAGCAAGGCTGTCAGAGCACAAATGAGGTTACTGGGTGGGATTCAGTTCAGTACTGGGTGTCTATCTGCAGGTACTCAACAAGCACAGCTGATATCTAATGTCCCATTCTAGTTACCAGAGTTCCAATCCAACCCAAGCAAAGGAGGTTAAATCATCTCATCTGCAAAGCAGACACCCAACCAGTCAGCCACATCACATTTTACATTACACCAGCTGTACTGACTAGAGAGCTATTGACTGCAGAAGTGGCTGAGCCAGGGTAGGGTGGATTCACTTGCCATACACTTGAGACGCTGTTCAGAAGGCCACTGGTCTCTCACTGTCCATGCCACATCTACTGACCTTGTGCAGTTGCCTCTGCTAACTTTAAGCATCTGAAATGGCTGTAGATACCTTCTAATTTTTAGGTAAGTATAGGTACTGCTAGCACAGATGCAGGTACCTAGATTCAGATGTTGATCTCAAATAGAATCTTTGCTATTGCACTGTTAAAGACTATTTCTGGGAAAATAAAAAAACATATCAGTATGGAGTAATAAATGTATAAAGAGAAAATAGAAATGCTTTCAGGAATATATTCATTTCAGCAGGTCTAAATAGCACTGTATTTCACATTTTGTTAGTTTTACATGGTTTAGACAATTACCATGTAATTAGAAGTATACGTAGAAACAGATGTAGCCCTTTTGTACCAGCAGATTTTCTTGTACGCATTTTCAAGGCAATAATGTTATACCAAAGGGCAAATTTTCCCCAGTATTTTGATTCTAATCAAGAACTCTAAATCTAACCAAGATGAGTCATCTTTTATAATCAGCATGGCAAACCAAAAAATACTTACGGTTTATGTGATCGATATAGTATACACCAATCTGAGGATCATACGCAGCTTCCCATCCCCATGGCAATTCATCCCCAACACAATCCGCAAACGACAAGGGCTTTGTTAACCTACAACAAGGAAACAATTCAATGATATAGCTTTTCTCTCTTCCATACATGTTTGTTATTCATATTAATTCCTATTATGACAGAAGCTAAAGAAACATAGAAAGGAGAAAAGAGAGCAAGTTGGTTTTTTTCCTCTAAAACTAGAACATATCACTACAAACATTTTTCAGTACAGGAACTCAAGTGAGAAATCCACTGCAACACCCTTCACATTTGACAGTCTAAAATTAAGCAACAACCAACAGCTTTAAAAACAATAAATTATCTATATTCCTATTGTCCCAGGAAAACTGAACCCTTCAACCTCGAGTTGGTGAAGAGAGCACAAGATTTCAAGATCACTGTTTCTAAACAGATAGGAAAGTCAGAAAAGAGAATACAACCACCTAAGATGCAGTTAGAAGCACTTATAAATCCCTGCACTTGAATAAATCAAGCAGCAGCGTGCACAGAATAGACATTTTACAAATAACATTTAACTTGCCTTAGATGTTCACATGGTGCTTTTGTAGGAAGACAGACTATTAAAATTTTTCACTTTAATAATAGAGCACCTATTTGTTATAAGAACTAGAGTGATAAATATAATACATGGGCTCTTTTCCAACTGAGGCTGAGCAAAGCTTTACGTGATAATCTTTTGTCCTTTTTTATAAAAAGAAATTATTGAGTTTCCTGTTGATAAATCCACAGATAAATGTCATCTCTAACATAGTGATCTATTTAATAGGAAGAACAAGAGATTTAAAGTTTTATTGTCACCACAGTGACAATAAGATTAAGTAGATATCTAGAGTTTAAAAAAATATCCTCAGAGTGACATGATGAAGAGCAGTTTGTGGGACACACAAGCACCACTCCTTTGCTCACTGTTCACTAAGTTTTATCATCTATTTTTTTCATCTCACCATTAAAATTCTATACAAATAAAAAGCTAATTCGTATGTTTCAGGGTTTTTTTCTTTATTAATTCCTGACCAAAAGAAAGAGGTTTATTGACACTTTTGTGAGAAAAGACAAAAGAATAGTACATTTTACCTTTTACAAATTGAATTGTATTTTGTGTACAAAACACCAGATAGAAAGTACTCTACAAAAATATTGGATTCTTTATGCAGCTGAAATAAAAATTCAAGCACAAATTTGATGTAGAAATCATTCCCCCACTATTATCTTTATCATCATCATCAATGGATATGATCCTCCAGTTCTTTAAGTTGAACCGTATTCCTCCAAGCTAGGTTTGCAGAAATCACAAAGAATAAGGCTCTTAGGATTCAAAACACCTTGAATATTCTTTTTCAATTTACGTTTTTTAAATTGCAAACATGAATGCACTTCCTCATATTTCTCCAAAGTTTACATCATAATCCCGTGGAGGTTACTAACACTTTATTTGAGGTTCTAAACAAAATCGCAAGTATAACACAAATTCACTAATATATTGCCACTTATAAACTGCTGTGTTAAACCACTAAACAGACCAAAAACTATCATAAAATATAGATGAAATTACCAATATGGAGTTACATTTGGATCACTAGGACACAAAAACATGGATTACAAGCAGCACAAATAGGCTGTCAACCTGCCAGTGATTTCCAGGGACAGATGAGGTCTATAGCAAGCCAAATCTATGTTCTGTATCCTCTCACACTGCTGACCTGCATTTTTAAATCCAGACACTGGCACAGCTCTGAGTGGAGCTGCTCCAAGGACTCTGCAGAAAGCCTATCTCTGACCTGCCACCTTGCTCCTCCTCTCTGGGCAGCAGCAGAGCTGCCATGGCCAGGATCCAGCTGTGCAGCTCGGCAGGCCAACAGCTGGCCCACCGCCTGCAGCTGGCTAGTGCTGCCATACCAAGCACAACACAGAGTGTTTAAAAAAAGAGTTTAAAAGCAGAGTTTCAGGTGGGTAGCATGCAGCAGACTGAACACAGGGCATCCATATCAAAGAGTTCCCAGGCCACTGATGATCAGGGGAAGCATTAGTCATGTAAAAGCAACAGCGCTTTTGTGAGGCTGGTTAGTCAGGTGAACAAGATGTGCCAGCTACAAGGGCACATCTACCTGAGAGGAAAGTCGTGTCTCAAATTTGATTACAAGTGTAAATGTTTGTGAAACAAACTGAATAAAAATTAAAGTTCAGTGTCATGCTTAGCCTTAACCTTAGCCTTAATATTAACTCAAAACTCAGTTCATGTAGTTCAAGTAGAAGTAATATTTGAAATGTCATATAGCAACATAGAAATCATAATATGAACTCAAACTCATATAAACACTGCCAGATGGTTTTTTATGAACATTTAATACTTTCACCAAAGTTACACACCAGAGCTAGCAACAGTCATGACATGATTTTTAGATCACCTCTACAGGAGGAATACAAGCTCAGTACAATCCTGACTTTTCATCTCCACTCTACACCAATTTTATTTTTAATTAAACACTCACTTCTTACTATAAAGAGCACATTCTCTAGGTTAGACGGCAGCCAACTTTGATCATGTAAATGTTCTGTCCAGGTGTCCTCACCTGTCCAAAACCAGATACCATAGGAATAAGTAACAGCCATTCGCTCATCCCAGACACTCCATAAATTAGAGAAACACTAAAAAACTGTGGAGCAGTACTTGAGTGACCCACACTAGACCTTAAATAAAAATGAGAAGAAGAGGAAGACAGAGGTACAAATAGACAGGCAGTACAGGACAATTTGTTTTATGAGCCCTGCTCTGCTGGATCATGCTTGGACATTGCATCCTTAACATCTGAACTATATCAGAGAACTATTTTAGAGTAGATTTTTAAAACATGAAGTTTGTACACGATAAGATGACAATTACTTAAAAGGGTAACATTTCCATGACTCCCTTTTTTGTTCCAAAGTCTTTTAATAGCACACCATTTTTGAGCCTGCTGTGTCATTTTACAATTGAACAGCAATCAGCACAAGGTGATTGATACCTGATTGCTTATGGCCTCAGAACTGTCTCAACATAACCACTATTTACTTTCAAAATACGTGTGACAAATGGATGAAATTAACACAACACAAAGCAAGAGGAAATTTGCAGGACAAAAGTTGAAAGCAGAAAGTTACAAGATGTAATTGGACAGGAAATAATATCTGGGAACAAGGACTGAAGGAATCTTGTCTGTGTGAAGATCATTATCTGTGACATAGCAACCTATGAAAGATGGACTGCCATTAGATTCATTAAACGCAAACCAAGAAAAATGAGGTTTATTGCACCATAATAGAGGATTTAGTGCAGCATGTCTTGGGCACTGATATTCTGAGGTAGTTCATAGTACTGTTTCAGTTTGTAGCCATGCATTTACATATTCTTAAACAACCACCAATACTCTAAAAAAAGGATGACTTCGAAGTCCACTTCTAGTATCCAGTTAAGTTCAATTAGCTTAGAAAGGCTTGGATTTCTTTAATGTGTATCATTAAGTTCAAGTATTCTCAGCTAGGGAGACCTTTTTTTCTTTTAACCTTAGTGAACAAGAGGCAGGTGTGTGTAAGGAGAAGTGGCTATTTTAAGGAAAACCAGGAAGCATTCTGCAATTCCACTATGTAAACAATACATGATTATGTCAATCACTTCACAGATGCTTGGGGAGATTAAGGAGACAAGTATAGTTTAAAATCTGAAGAGCTCTTTTATTGTATCAAATCCACATTTTTATTTAAAGTTTTCAAAATGCAGAGTTAACTAGCAAAGCTCTTAAAACGCAGATTCTGCAATGATATATGTGCTATCGCTAACAGTTGTTCTTGCATCTACAGCCATGCTGTAAGAATAAGTCTGTATATGCAGCTAAAGTTAATAACGAATCACAGAACCACAGCATATTCTGAGTTGGAAGAGACCCAACAAGGATCATCGATTCAACTCTTAAGGGAATGGCCCACATGGGGATGGAACCCACAGCCTCGGTGTTAGGAGCACCATGCTTTAAAAAAAAAAAAGGGGGGGGCGGTGCTGAGGATACTGGAAAATGGAACCCTTACTACAGACCGATGGATTGTCAGTGCAGAAATACTGCTTCATTTGGACAGCTTTTCTATTTGATGTAAATTACATTTTGAGGTCCCCAGATCACAGAAATATGTAGAAGACAGGCTTCTTTCCAAGACTGGGGTCCACAAAAAATGTGACATTTTTTACACACACCAGTAAAACTATCTTTCTGTCAAAATACAGAAAGCCCATGATATTTCCCATTTCTGTGATCTGAGAACATCAAGAGGCATGTTCTTAAAAATGTGCACATATATGTAGATACACACACACTACTTTGAACAAACTGTTCTATGAAAGAGAAATACTGGATTCTGCTGCATTCTTTCTCTGACTCCTTTTTTCTCCAAAACCCATGCAGGATTAAATAAACTGTAATACTGAAACATAAATTATAGATCTTATAATTAGTACTCTACTTTATGAATAGAAAAAAGAAGTTTACAGTAGGCAGATCTCATAAAATGGCAGCGGGGGCAGGGGGAAAGAGAGACAGACATGAAAGATAACCCCACCCCACACAAACTTGAAATTACTTCTCCTCAGTTAGGAAGAAAGAAAACAGGTTTGTAACAGGTACACAAATACCTGAGAATTATTAACAGGTTCTTCTTAATGCCTTTCAAAATTACTTCCAAGAACATCTCCTTTGCTGTGTGGTACTTGACTGCAGTCAAGATTTGTAGTTTGGAATTTGGTTGTAACTAGGGTCAATGCTCAACTTCCACAGCAACTTCAATGTGCATTTGAGAACTCTCTCCAAATACCCAAAATGAACTCATGTGCTTTGTTGTGTAGCAAGATCCTGTGTGACACTGACATGAAATCTGATTAAATTTCATATCCATTCATTTCTCATATATAATGTTA
This sequence comes from Prinia subflava, assembly GCF_021018805.1. Lineage (NCBI taxonomy): Eukaryota > Metazoa > Chordata > Aves > Passeriformes > Cisticolidae > Prinia > Prinia subflava. Next base: position 33,891,133 of record NC_086253.1, read on the forward strand.
CATATTACACATTAATCATTCTCTTTTACAATGCAGTACTTGCTAGCACCTTTTCTTGAGAGAAATTGTTCTGAAAAATATATCTCTTCTCCAAACTCCAAGAAAATGAGAAGACAAAACATAAGCTGCTATTTAGAAAGGCAGAAATGGGCAATCTATTAAAATGTAAGAGAAGAAATCCAGTGATGGAAGAATTGCCTGCACATTTATCTGGAATCCATACACGATTACAGAAGGATGTACAGATGGTTTTCCCACAGTAATATTCACCAATACAACTGTTTACAAAAAGTTTACTTCAAGCACTTTAAGCTAGCACAATTATACAGAATAGTAACATAAAATCAGCATCAACATTTTTTTTATTTTTCAAAAGGATGAAAGTATTTAATTCTTATTTTGATCCCTAGCTTGAGAGAAGCAAATGTAAAATTTTAATAAATGAAAGGAATGTACGAACAGAAAAAGAAAAATGTTCTCATTTCTTCACCAAACCTCCTGAATTTAGTGCTCAAGTAGGATCTCAAAATCAATTCAATTCTTACCCAACTTTCTAATGCTACAGGCATTATTACTTTGAAGGGTGTATAAAACATGCATTCTAATCCCATACTAAATATGCTTACAAACATGGATTTTACTCACTTCAGGCACTCAAGACAAATTTCTTATACAAAACTCAGGGGTGCAATTAATCTCATTACCTTCAAAAAGTCAGTTACCTAACCTGAATTGCTCCTTTAGGTTCCCTACAGAGGCAGACTCAGCACATCTATTTAATACCCGAAGGTTCCGCTCTTTCCCTAGCGAGGACAGGATTCAGAATGCAAAAGTCTTTAGCATGTGCAAGGGTGACTAAATTTATGTGGGAGGAATTCTGTAGCAGGCAGCAGAGTGCACACGGAATGGCAAAAGAGACCCAGCTCTTGCTCCACGTTGCAGGTCAGAGTTAAAGAGAGGCACTGCTGCTCCCTATGGCCGAGGTCACTAACAGCGTGAAAATTATCTTGCATAGGGAACACAATTTTTTCTTCTACAAATTACAGTGGCTGAAGCTGTAACAAAATGCATTTACTTTGTGCCAATTATATTGCTGTCTCTTTCTTAACTTTTTAAAGTGCTAACCATGCTGTTTACCTGTCAAAAGGGACAGAATTGGCCCACAAAACAGCCTTTTGCCATATTCTTTGTTCATTCAATTCTATAAATTATGAACTAGCAAATCCCACACAAAATCTCTCTTGAAAAAGCTCATTCCTGAGTCTGAGTCGACAGGATTTCTGCTGCGAAACCATATTTTTAATACAGTAGTGCCTCCCATTCAGATATCAGGCCAAGATGCTATATACAAACTTTGAATTGTTTAGGTACATTCTCTTTTAATAAGGGTATTATTAGGATGTACTGCCACTTTATTACAGGTATTATTTTGAAAGAGTAACTAAGTGGACATAATACCAGAGCAGAACAGATCAAACAAGGAGCAGCATGGTCACAATCCCAGCTTGAAATAGTGGTGTAAAATAAACAAGTATGGTAAGGTCACGCATGTTTACCTCGTTCACAAGATGTGTGCAACCAAATGTCAACAAATGCCTGTGCTCAAAAGACAGCAAACATGCATGTTACCTTTTCTATGCCAAAACAGAATCACTAATAACTCAAACTAAACATAACCCATTCCTTAATGATGAAATGTTCTCAGTAACATTAAATTAAACTTCTTAAGAGCAGTAAATGTATGCCTGTATAATCACTAGCATGTGCACCACTAATGTGTTAGCTTTGTATTACACACGTGCACACAACAGTATAGGTTTATAGCCAAATATTCACAGCCACCCTCCTGGCTAGAACAGATACGTGGCAGTCAACAGTACTGCACCTTTACCTTTCTGTACCACTGGATACTCAAAAACTAATTGCAGAGACTGAACTCACAGCAGTTATACACTTGCTGGAGACAAAGATTTATTAACTCCATCAGCAAGTATTTCCTGGATACATTTCATGAATTTTCACTTGTTTTCCAGATTTCAGATAATTTTGTTCCTGGTAATACAAAGACAGGTAAAACACTCAAATCTGTGTAAGAATGGAAACTTGAAATAAGCACTGACTCTAGTTGTCTAAAGAAATATACAGGTATAGTACCACTTTTAATAGCTTGCAATTTCTGTCCTGTGATTCTTTTAAGTCCTTGGATACTTAGACAGCAGGCCTTAAAGAAATATATTTCTTGGTTTTACAGGGTTTCCTTGGTAAAGAAAAATGTACCAACATACTATGAGACATACATTATTTCTGTACCTCACAGCAACACAGAATGGAAGGACATTATTTGAGTACATACTACTGGGATAACAGGCTCTCACAACTATTTAACCTCAAAAACTTGGTTTCCAGTACTCAACTCGTACTGACAATGATTTACCATAACTCCCACTTATATGTGAGCAGTTATGTGAGGGTTCATATAGATAAGACTACACCACATTCAATGATGTTTCAGAGAAAATCTAAGACTCTGGAAAATACACTTTCCATTAAAAGACTCTTGTCTAGCTAGCCAGCAACCCAGGTAAACACAGTATTGTATTCAGCAAGCACACAAGGATCAAGCAGAAACTAAAACCTAATCTTTCTCTGTCCTCGTAGGGTTTGGGATTTTAAAAAACCTTTTTAGAGTACTGAGTAAGTAGTGTCTTCTCTGTAATTTAGGCAAAGTACTCAAGGTGTTTTTGAAATGCTTTGCTGAAAAGGGCAGTGTGCTGAACAGTGTCTCAATTTCCAGTCAGCCTTCCAGAGAGACAGCTGCACTACTACTACCATGTGAAGTGGTAATATCAGCCCATCATCAGTTCTGATTGCTGCCTTTCTGCAGACCAACCTAGAGTCTCCAGCACAGCACAAACCGCTCAACATATTCAGCAAGTCCTGCTTAGAAATAACAAGTCTCACCAATGATGGGGTTTGGAGACAAGCACTAACTACAGTAGCAAACTCAACCCCATTCCTCAAATGTTTCCAGCTCTTCTCAATTTAGTTAAACATTAAACTGCCAGGGCAAGGACGAAAACAACCAACAAACCTTACTGGAACTGCAGTACAACTAAAAGTCTTAAATTCACTATATTTATACATAAGTTACTAAACTTGTACAACATAGGAAAAGCAGGAATCTTGACAAAAGTTCTTATTTTCCAGTATCTATTATGAACATAACCAGTTTAAGCATATACAGCTATGAATTTTACTACAAAAGTTGTATTGTACATGGAGAGCAAGTTCTTTGAAACAAAAATATAACTGCAAAGTTTTTGAGCCCACATATTTTAACAGCAGCACAAGTATTCAAAAGTAAAACCTGATAGCAAAAATATCTGAACAACAAAACCCCTACAGAATGAACGCTATAGCTTTACATAGTAAAGAACATATTCACAGTGAAAGAAAGTAGGTTTTGGTTAGCTATGAGGAAAACATTCTTTACTGTGAGGGTAGTGAGGCATTGGAATAGATTGCTCAGGAAAATAGTGGATGCCTCATGCCTAGAAGTGTTTGAGGCCAGGGTGAACAGAGATCTGAGCAACCTGGTTTAGTGAAAGATGTCCCAATCCATGGCAGGGGAGTTGGAACTGGGTGACCTTTTAGGTCCCTAAGGTCCGTTTGCCAAAAAACACCTTCCTATTTCATTTAGCAATTTTACAAGTGTAATGTAAAAACATCAGAAATTAAGTACTTGCAATATATTAACAAAAGTTAAATACCCTTTTAATTACTCTATTTTAAAAGACTTTTTCTCAATGCTCAAAATTTCTACGCATCACCAAACTCCCTAGGCCTTATGCAATGCAGAAAAGCTAAGGATGAAACTCTTCAGGTCATCCAAAGACCTTGCCAGCTTCCTCCACAGAAAAAATCCCACACAAAATGGGCCAGATGTCCTTCTCACACACATGCTCAAAAGGAAGGAAGCAGAGAACACCCAAGTTAAGCTTTAGTTCAGCAGGCAGCAGACAGGGGGAGGTGAGTGCAGAGGGAGTGTGCTGCCTCCCAGCCCGCCGTGAGATGCTGTGTGCATGTTAATGACTGCCATAAAAATGTGCCACCAGCAAGGAAGTCGAGCAGAACTGCCTCCTCCCGCTTACAAAGTGATGGCATTAGCTCAATGTCAGCTCTCTCTGTCCCCTCACAGGTGCTTCTGTGAAAAGGCACATGAACTGAATAGCTGAGACCCAGAAAGGGAAGAATGCATTTGGGAAGGAAGGGACCCACACCCACTGGTTGCAGGACCAGGTCAAACTGTCTGCTGGCTTGTTTTTTTGTTTCCTTTTTCTTTTGATTATGATATACTGTTTTGGCTTTCCACTTCACAATTGCCATCAATGAAGAAAAAGCCCCACGCTGAACTCAGCTATACACTTTGCCACATCATTTCATCACTGAAGGTAATAAAAGTGAAAAGAATTTTCCAGTGAAAGTACTTTCCAGCTTAGCATACCAGCTATTTGCTTCTGTAGGGCAAAGCCTCCAACTAAATCACTATTTGTAGTTCATCTATCTGTTTAACACTGCAAAGTTCAATGCAAAGAAGACATTTTGAAAAGTTAGGGGGGAAGGGGACCACGGAGAAGTGGAAATGGGTAATACCATGAATGTTTTCTCCAGCATGTTTCTTTGACGCAGCAGTTGGTCCCGCACTGGCATGTAAGCACTATAATATTAGACACCTGGAATGTGAGGAATGTCTGATAACCATACCCTAGCACAGGGATAATTCCACAGCCATAAACCAATGATACAACCTTTGTGCCTTCCCCCAGAAAGCTCAAATATGGTAACATTATGAAAAGGCCATTATGCGCAGTGTTGCTACAGGTTATTAATATATATACATGACTGTACACTGTTGGTAGAGGGAAAATGTTGTCATCAATTGACAGCATGGGTAAGAAACTTACCTATTAGTTTTAATTTAATTACATAAACACCATCCTGTTTTCCCAGAATTTTAAGTGTTCCTGATCCTCCAATCTCTGGGTGCAAGCTTGACTTTGAAATGTTTTTCTTTACCTATCTTGTACCCCTCTGCTCTTCATTTTATATATTTACTAGCAAATATTCTTCTACAATAGGAAGATGTACTCTTAAGAGTACTCAAGGTAAGAAAAGAAAAAAATAAAAGCCAAACCAAAAACAAACAAACCACAACAAATCCAGTCAAGCATTGGCTCAAGAAATTCAAAAAATGGCACAAACTCTGCAGTAATTTCCACATGCAAATAGGAGCAACCAATCCATAGTCAAAAGCTTACTGTTTGATAGAAGTATGATACAACAATCTACAGATAGAAAATGTCTATAGACTGGAATACTTTATTATGAGTTAATCAAAACAGATACATTTATGATAGAGGATTAAAACATTTATTCCGTTAATTTCAATGATTTGTTATCTTGGCTATCACGCACAAAGTAACAAAAGCAGTGTTTATGGCATATTGTTAGGGCTAAATTTAGGACATTTTTGTGTTGTGATAATTAAATGAGAAAGAGAAATGTATTTCAAATAAAAACCACAGTCAAAACCCAGAAAATTATCATATTTAACATCAGCATTCAAAGATCTTCCCAATCTCTAATTTGTCCCCTTCTTCCTCTTCTGTAATTTCATACACACACTAGGCCAAATCACCCCACTACTCACCTCATCAGCTTCAGAAAACGATTTTGAAAATTTTGTTCTGTAAACCCCACTTCTCCTGCAAACAAACCCTTGCACTGTAAGTGACCTTTGGATTTATAGAGAGGATATTTAAACTCTCCTCACTAACTCTTATCCCACTGAAGTCAGCAGGAGTGTTACAAATTTCAGTAGCAGGAAACCTAAATCTGTGACAAGCACTTTCAAAAAGTACTATCCATCTGAACATCTCAGATAACCTCACAAACATTTGACTTCAGTGCTGTGAAGCCCTTCAGCCAAGTATACCAATCATTCCAGAAGCAGGGAAAAGGGAACTTGAGTTAATATGTCCATTGTCTCTGCAATTCGGTTATAGACCTAGAAACTGCACCCAACAGGAGAGAGCACCCCACTCTGTTATTCCCAGTACTGACTTCTTCATGTCTAGATTCCAGCTTCTCATCCAACCACTTGTAACAATTTTCAATGCATACTTCATTAAGCATTCTGTGTTTTGCAGTACAAAGCAGTGCCTGTTGCAAAAGGACTGAGATAGATCAGAGTTTGTGTGCTCAAATGCCACACAATCACCTGACCAATCTCTGGTCTCTTGTAAACTGTTTCCAGATGCCATAGGAGAAATCTTTAAACATGTGCCAACAATTTTTTACATTGAAAATGAACAAACACAGCACTGAATTTATAAAACTGCAAGTAACATAATACTGAAGAGAAAAAGGACAATATATTTGTATTTTGATTTGTATTTAATTTTTATTTTAATTTGTATTTTATATTTGTGTTTTAGTTTTATATTTGTAATTTTAATTAGTAAGAGATCATAAAAAAGTCTGCCAACCCATGGTGCAAATGGTTCAAAAAGATCCTTCAATCTCAGCTGTTTTCACAGATGAGAGACTCTAGAAAAATCAGTCTTGAAAGCAGAGTGATGGAAGTCAGGGGATAACATATATTAGTAAAACTGCACAAAACTGAACTAACGAGTAAGGGCTGCAGCAAACGTCTGCTTCACACAAATCTAACACTGAACTTAAAAGTGCAAGATAATGAACTAAGGTACTGTAAGATTAAAGCAATGTAAAACTGTAATTATAAGAAGATTTCAGATATATGTTCTGGCCTACATTTAATCCCTTCCACTAATAATTTTAATATGAAGAACTCTAATTCCTAATGCTTTTTTTAAGCTACTTTTCTTTGTATACTCTGAGATACTCAGAAAATAGTGTTATGTTAATCAAAATCAATGCAGAGTTCTTTCAGCTTCTCTACTTTTTTTACATTTCTTTATTCATAATATTAATTGACTTCAAGTTTTAGATCAAATTTATTCCCAGTGGCAGCAAGGTTTGACGAATGGGAAATATGTAACAATTATCCAAGAGGAAACACCTAAGTTTGCTGTGACTTCCTTCGCACACACCCTCTCCCAGAAACTGCCTGAAAAAAGCCACCCCAAAACCTGGAATGGAGGCAGTAAATTTTCTAGCAATTCCTAGCAGAAATACAGCACAAACACAGTTTACTGAAGCATGGCCTTCTATTGGAAGGAAAGAATAAAAATATCAGCTTCTGCTTCTCACATCAAACTGACTAAACTCCTTTCAGGTCAGCTATCCTTTTTGGTTCCCTTTACCTGAACCCTTACAAGCCTTTCCTCTACACCCAACATATAATTGCTTGTCACACATCCTTCTTTACCACGTGTGGTTGGCACAGAGCTGTTTAGAGCAGGGGAAATACTTCCAAGGCAGTAATTTGCAAAGATTGCTGAGGAATTATCTGACACACTGTAAAAGGGAACCTGGAGTTTCCAGATGAGTTAATACTCTACTTACTGAGTCGAATAGAGCTGACTGCCTTTCCCAAACATGAAAATGCACTCCCTTCAGCTTTATTAGTAGTTTGCATCACTGATTTATAAAGATTATTCTAAACCCAGTTCAATAATTACTGCAGAGAATATAGTACATATTAAAACCTCGTCCCTATTTGTGGTTGCCGAGAGCACAGAGCAAATTACCATTTCTTCAAATAAGCATTCAAACATCAAAACAATACTCAAAAAATGTCTATGAGTAGGCAACAGACACGTTTTAAAAGTCCTCTCTTCCAGGGTGAAAGCATATGTGAAAAGGGGAAAGAAGATGAGAGTACCAAAATGAGGCTATTCTGCACATTTTCAAATTCAATTTCTTACGCTAACAGTTAATACTCAAAATAAAAAAAGGAGGTAGGTTATTCACAGAAATCTGTGGGGAGATTTTGTACCACTGTACTAGACTAAGAGACATCAATTATTTTTGCCAACACCACTGGAAAAGTCAATCAACTCCTTGTGGATGGCTCTTTGAATCAGCTGAACATTTAGCAGAAGTGAAAATACCAAACAGCTTACTTACCAGTTATGAGGAAACAGATATAAAACAAACCAGAAAATATCACCACACAATTTATATAGAACTGTTGTGTGATTACCTTTAAATACTGCATTCAGCTCTGGTAGCCCCTGCACTTCTGTACCACAAAAACATGTTGAAAGTAAAACTACAGATAAGAAAGTAAAAAAACAGCCAGAGGAAAGCGGGCAGCAGCAATCAAGGTACAGAATGTAACATAACTGAACAGGATATTGTCATTCATCTTGGTAGTTGCTTACAGAGGTCAAATACCAAACACATGAAAGGCACAGGCAGCATTTATTCTGTTTCTCATGATACAAGAAACATATGCAGAAAGTACAGAAGAACAGGCTCAAAACAAAGTTATGCACAATCATATCTGGACCTCACTGCCACTGCATTTTATTGAGGTCAAAATCGTAACTGCTTTCAAAAACAGATTTGACAAAAATTACAAAGAACAGATTCACAGTGACAGTAAATATGATATTCCAGATACAACCATTTTCCTGTTGGAGTTAGGTCTTGTGAACATACTTGAAACAGGACCTTATTAGAAAGTATTCTTAAAACTGTCTTACTGCAGAGCATATTGTGAGCATTGTAACTCATAAGCAAAAATATCTTTGAAGCCCCTTCAGTGTATTCTTATTTAATAACCATTTAGTTATTGAATCCTTTCACAACAAATCACTAGAGTTTTGCCTTTTTTTTTTTTTTGCTTGTGTTGAATTATAGTCACAAAAAGTGTTTTTTAGAAGTATTTCTTCAAGTTGACATTTCTTAGACTTACATGAATCCCATTTCTGGGTTATAATACATGGTCAAATTTGAATTTTACTAACAATGGAAAGCTAACTTAGTTGAGAGACTAACAAGTTTGAGTTCCATCTTGAGTAAGAAAGAAGCCATAGCAAGTCTTGACTTTTGATTAAAAACACAGTCCCAATTCTATTCATCGGTCACAGTTTTGCAACAGTAGCCTACACATCATGACTGACTTTCTTCAGACTGGTGGTCAACAGATCGTATTCTACCTGGAAGCCAGTAAAAAGTGCAGTACTGGAGAGACCTGTCCTGTTTAACATCAGTATTGATGATTTGGAAAAGGCATCAAGCTTGCACATGACACCATGCTGGGTGGGAACAATCAACAAGGAAAGTCAAGACATGAACATCATTCAGATGGAGCAGGGCTACAGGAATGGCCCAACATGAACCTTCAGAGACTCAGCATCAACAAATGCAAAGTCCTGCATCCAGGAAGCAAATGTCCCTGACAGAAATAGAGGCTGGGACTGACTGGGGAGCAGCTCTGGGGCTCTGGTGGGCAGTGAACTGTCAGTGAACCAGTGGCCTGGCTGCAGAGAAGGCCAACAGCCTACCCTATCAGCAAGAGTGTGATCAACAGATCAAGGAAAGTGATTACTGCCTCTATTCTGCACTCACTAGACTGCATCTCAGTTACTGCATCTCAATTACTGCAGTTCTGATCTTCTATGGCAAGAAAAACATCAACAAACCTAACTGGTGCCAAGTCCAAGGGAAAGCCACCAGGATACTTGGGACATGAAGCATCCAAACACCAAGCTGACCCCTACCTACAAGGAAGTTTTTGAGATGACTGTCGGGCTCTTTGCAAGTGTTAACATGGTGGAAGAATGAGAGAAAACAGACATGAGTTGAAACAAGTTTAAGTTGAATATAATGAAAAAAAAATTCACCATGACCATAGGCATGCGGTGGCACAAACTAAATGGAGTAGTTGTAGGAGAGTAACTCTGATCTCATGGCTGACCACGTGTTTTGCATATATTTTTTAAATCTCTGTTATTGCCACGCTTCCAAACCATATGCACACATATAAATAGTTGTGTACTCACTCCTGCCTTCTCTATGTTTCTTGGAGCTTAAAACGTCATTATTGTGTAACTTGAGTAGAGAAAATAATTTTTGCACCATCCTAAAGCCACACCAAATACTGCAGTTCCATAACAATTGAAGTTGATCTAACCTGGCTGTCACAGTTCTGCTTTTCCTCCATGTTCATACCTCTTCTCTGACATTCATATGACTCTACAGTACGTCAGTTCAAAGAAAAAATTAGGAGGAGAAATTGAATTTTTAATTCTTTTTAACCAGTTTAGCTGCCTAATCAGTTCACTACCAGTACAAATGCCAATACAAGAAAAAGCGTGGAAGCATTTGCAGTCTGAATTTAGATTGGTGTGAATTGGTCAAGAAATAACAGAGTTCCTAAAAGACACTGAAACCCTGGTTCTTGATGGAGATCGCAGGCAGTGCTGCAACGTCCATGATTCCACTTCCTCCTCCTCATGATCTAGCTATTAGAACAAGACAAATAGGCCTAAGCAAGCAAAATTGGAGAAATGCTTACCTGCTTTGCAAAGTTTTCATGTGGTGAAAGTTAGGAGGCTGATTTTGGATGGTTGAGGGGTTTTTTGACTAACGATGAATCTTAACTGGTTGCTGCTGGATTATGAAATGCAAATACTTGGGCAGTTAGGAAAATTTCTATTTATTCTCATACCTTTATCTACTGGCTACTTGAATTTCAAATTAGAATAATGTAGATCAGTTAATTTTCCAATCCTGCAAAGGATACAAAACTTCACAGAACAAAACAAGGAGATATCTAAACCAAAGTCAAATGCAGCCTTGCCATGGACAAGGCTAGAAGCAAACTTTGTATGTGATTAATACTTTAGTCATGTTTTCCAAAACAAAATCAAAAAATATTTCATCCTTCTCTGGGAGCCTTTACCTTAGGCATTTTGACTTTTTTTAAAGTCCAAACTAGTTTCTTAATGAGGTGCTCATAAGGAGAGAGTTTAAAAATAATTGCTAATGATACAAAAAACTACAGTGCTGTCTCAAAAACTGAGCAGAGGCACTTTCACAGAAAAACAACACCTAAGCATAAACAATTGATTTAACAGTAATCTCCACACTGTACACATCTTTTGTACTGTAAGAGGCAAGCTGCCATATAAGCAATGCTTCAATAAATTCAGCTGAACTAGGAAGCTGCAATTTTACAGACTTCTGGAAATTCTTTGACACAGTATATTTAAATGAATACTTCATAAAAATCACTTTCAGTATTTCATTAGATGTAAAGTTTTCATACAGTTTGAGTAATGAAAAAACCTCAGCATTAGCTCATACAGTGGAAATACAGTCACTCCTTGCCAAGATAACCATTACATCTCCATTTGCCATTTATTATTCTTTTAAACTGAATAGAGAAGATTGCTCTTAAGAGATAGTCCAGATACAAATCTCTACTATCCAATTACTTACGTACTTTCTTTCAATTTCTCAATGGAAGGCTCTTACTATCTCTCATAAATCCACCTACATCAGTTGGTTTTGTGAAAAATCTTTAACATAAATATTAATGGTCTGAGCCACTATTTTTCCTGCAATTCTACATAATATCCTTAGGTTCCTTTAGGAAATTACTTCATGTATCATTCAAGCTTTTAAAATAAAATCTATCTTCTTGGAGGCTAGGTTTCTAATTCTCATCCTATAAACATCAGTCATCTAAAACAATTTCCAGAAGTACTGGAAAGTTTAAAAGAAGACACACCGTAATTAAATATGAGTCAAACTTCTAATCTGTTGAAAATACCATTGGGTGTCAGCATGCATTTCAATGCTTTTCAATATGCTATGTACAGAAAACAAATACAAGGAAAATTAACATTCAGTCAGAATGTGTATGAGCATGAAGTTAGACTAACAAAAGGACGGATTTCCAAGCTTGTGACAGTCCATGCAATTCTTTTTTAGCTTATCTGCAGGCACTCAGCATGGCTAAAGTTCTAATTTAGAAAGTATGTGGTTACAGAAGGTTAGGGAAGAAAGAGAGGACTGTGATTATTCACAGTCCAGCAAAAATCTGTTTTCTGAGTTTTAGATTCCAGGAATTCCCTAGTAAATTTAAGAGAAGTTGGAATTTCCTGATCTGGCAGATATTACCTAGAAATATAATTCTCAAAAGAGCTTTCAAAGGTGGGCTTGGAATTTTGATGGACAGAATAGTGATGGATTTAAGTCAGTCATAAAAAGAGAAATCTGATCTTCTGTCAAGTTCTTGAAAAGGTAGAAGTTAATCATCAGCACTATATGCTTGCTTAAAGAAAACTCCATTCTTTTAAACTTGGTTCAAAATACTTTTAACCACTTACAAGTTGATCAAATCATGCTTTGAGTTGTCAGTATAAGAAGCATCTCTTTCTGTGCCATGCTATGAAGGACCAAACTTTTGTAGGTAAAAACAATAAGAAAGGAAGGCAAGGCAGGGTTTGTAATAAAATAAAGTATTTGCATTCCTTCCTTAACACGATCTACACAGCTCTTCACTGACTTTTTCAGTACATGGTAATTCATTCTCTCCCAGCCTAATTTGTGTTTCTTCCTTTATTCCCCTGAAGAAATGGTGGGAAAACTCTGCTCTTTACTAGAAGTCCAGGTGAAACAGTCCAAATCCTGTCTTTTTCGCTGACTTCACTGCTTCATGCCACAGATAGAAAAAAGGATTTAATTTTGCCCATCACATTTTCACTCCTTCACCATACTGCTTTCTCTGTATCAAAGTCATTGTACTTCTATCATTTGCATTTGCAATAAACAGATTGTAACAACGTCTCTGGTTTGGTTTACATAAACTTACATAAATACAAAAAAAACCCCAGAGACTTGGTGCCAGAGCAGTCTCCAGGTAGAAACAGAAACGATCATTTTTTAATATTACAATATTTCAGTAATTATTAGCATTTCTGCATCTACACATACAAGACATTCTGTCTCAGCATGATTGCTAGTTTCAATAATCTGTTCATACCAGCAGGCATCTTTTATTTGAAATCCTAATAAATACAAAAAAAGCTCACCCAAACCCGAACATCACCATATGTAACTTCTGATAATGAAACCAATATTCTTGGACAAGAATCTGCAGAAGAAATGCATGGCCTTGTGCAACAGAGACAAAGAGAGTTTGCAAAGTAACTAGCCTTATCTCCTTGATTTTCCATGCCTGGATTATTCTTCCTGTTGTCCCTCCAAAGCCAGGTGCTGGGAGATATACAAGGAAGCAGCAGTGCTTGGTGACCCTCACTGGCAGCCAAAGAATTAGTCTGGCTGATGGAGCATGGCAATCCACTGTGCCAGCTGAGAAAAGCAGGCTATGGCATTTTTTGATTCTTTCACTGCCTTTGGGAAGACAAAATCTCTTCCTTTCACAAACCTGACTAGGAAGCTTAATGGATGTGTAAAGGGCCTTTACTGTACTGACATTTCCTATGCTTAAGCTATAACTAAAGTCCTTTATAAATGGTTGTAACCAAGAGCGTGCTGCAGAATGGATAACTGCAGGGACAGGAGGGGCACAGGCAGGAAGATTCATGTGGCATGCTGCTCCTGTGATACACACACTAGGCAGAAAGGCTGCCGAGTCTGTCTGTCAGAAGAGCGAAGTGAGAGTATTTTTTGCAGAGCATGATTTGCAGTCACTAGGTGCAGAATGAGGTAGACAGAGGTCAGGGAAATCCCTCACCTGTGGTTAGGGGAGATGTTGGTAGCCTGCAAACTCTCCACTAAGACAATACAAAGACTTAAACACCCCAGCCCTGACCTTTATGTCTTTGTTTCCTTCTGTTTTGCTGTTGTGGCCCAAACAGCAGAACTGACAAGAACCACAGAGTGCAAATCATGCTCCTTCTGCCAGTCACTACCAATCTTAGTGGTGCTGTTAAGCTGCCAACAAGCTAAAAGGTATTGTGGATTTCAGAGCATTGAAAAATGTTTCATTCTCCCACTGCTATCACCCTTACCTATCTTTTATTTATTCCATTCTATTCACACAGATGGAGTGAAACATTCAGGCTAAGGCCCACTCTTTTCATCACACTTCTGCTGATTTCCTCAAACTTTTTCTGAATGTAAAGAGAAAAGATCAAATGCTAGGAACACAGGGCACTCATGATGTGGCAGCTGAAGCTGGGAACTGTGATTGATAAAAATCTGAGAGGAATTTACATAGATCACAGACAGTCCTTGATTGGTTAAATGTTTCCAGTGAGAGGCACACCTCTCAATGCTATCTACGGGACAATGATTATATTCCACAGCAATTTTGACAGCATTGGGGTTTTTTTTTATTTATTTGTCCTCTTTTCCCCCCCTCAAGTTTTTCAAACAGATCCATTTTCAAAACTGAAAACTGGATTTTCCTGTTACCTTTGGTTATGGTAGCTCAGGAAGGAGAACTGGGATGCTCATGTATCTCTTCTATCTCATTCATTCAGGGAAGGTAGCTTTTCAATAGCACCAAGCCATTCCGAGTAAGGAAAGGGATTGTAATCTGACTTTTTCACATTCCTGACCACTACACTGGCTAACAAACAATAAAATATTCCCAGTTTTTACACTCCCAAAAGAGTCTGACACAAATTTTTCATCAAAACAGAAGAATGGAATACAAATACAAAAATATTAACACTCTAACTGCTGCAAAAAAAAAAAAAAAAAGAGGAATGTTTATTTAAATATTTTAACCAGCTTCAACTGTCAGTTTGTCTTCAGACATTAATTTCTTCCTTTTTCTTTTGCCTGGCTTATTAGTGATAATTCAATGAAATGTCCATACAGCACGCTACTGTCTTATTGATATTTTCAATAAGCTAAGAAAGCAGTTCTGCTTTTGTACACCACTGTTATGGATATCACTTGGAGCTATCCATATAACAAATGTATCTCCTATAAATTAAACAGTTTCCAGTCCATCAGCTGTTGTTAGTATAATAAGTATTCGTTACATAATTTATTACTTCCATTGAAAGAATGATGCAAAATAGGTAGTGACTATCATTTGCTAAAGAAGCAATTCTGTACATCTTAGCTTGAAATGACATTTTTTTAAACAAAAAAATAAATTAAAGATGGAATTACTATTCCTTCTAAAATTGCAAAAATTTAAGATATAAAACAAACCATGTAGTACAAAAAAGATTAGAAAATGCTAGGATCATCAAGAACCCCATGTAATTTAAAGGCAACTTCAAGATAGCCCTCAATCAAGGCAAATATGTAGCCAGCAGACCAATTCTGTCAAGTATTCATCCACAGGTAGTAATTTAAAAAACAATCACAGTGGTGAATAAAAGCTGTTATGATCTATGAAGTACAGCAAGGTGCCATTGAGGAGAGTTGTTTTCAATCATCCCTCTCTCAAAGTGCCTTCTGGAACAAACTTTAAAATGCTGTCTCTTCCAAAGTCACAGTTGAAGGAAGGAGAAAAAAAAATGTAACAAGATGTTTCTAGTGTATTTAGTAGTAACTTTAACATTATGCTGCAAATCACACAGAGGTATGTTTAATAAGCCAATCATTAGATATAATACATATTTTCCTCACCAAATTCCAATATTCAAATTATTATAAGTATACAGTAACTCCAGGGTGTTAGAGATCTACACTGATATCAAACACATCAGAGTTGGTTTTTAAAGTGACAAAGAAACTTAATTTCTACATTTTTGCTTGTAGAATTGATAGCTACAGCAAACTGAAGCTTTAAATCTTTTTAGACACTACTGAACAGTGAACAGTGGTTGAGTGACTTCCATTACGCTGCTAAACAGCACTTAAAACCTCCAACCACCTCATAACTCCCATTCCAATACAGCACATTTTAGTCTCCTTGTCCCAACTGCCTGATCATGTAATTTGTCCTTTAAAGGCAGAGGTGTTTGGGATTAAGGACGTCATGTTGGGTAGGGTAAGAAATACTTTGCTTACATCAACACTTCACCTTGCCAAACTAATATCTTTTTCCAAAATATGGTGTCTAGTTAATTAGATGATCTAATATTAACAAAGCCGCATTTGCCCACATATGCCTGGTAAAAAATGAAGGGAAGGAACATCTGGAGGTTGTCTGGTCCAACATACTGCCCAACGCAGGACAATTCTGAAACCAGACCAGGGTACTCTGAGTCAGGCCCACAAGCATTCAGGGCAACCTATTCTAGTGTTTGCCCACAAATCCCAAGCTACACTGCTGATGTTTTTTCTGATACAGCAAATAATTGCAATTCCAAAAATTTTTAAAGCTCTTCTGGGATACAGATTATATATTGGCTCATCAGTTTCAATATAATGAACAGTATTAATTCTATTTCTGTGGTTTTTATTGAAAAAAAAAATCATCAGTTGCCTGCTGTTACTTTAACATTTGTATGGAGGACCCAAGTCAGTACTCATGTGGTACACATTCTATATCTAATTTATCCTTACTCTCCACAATGTGCAGGGATTGTGTTCAGGTGATCAAACTTTTCAAAATAATAATAACTTTTATTTTAAAAGGTAAATTGACTTTTCACTGATAAAGAAGTACTATAAGCTTTTGTTGTCTATGATCTTTAATGGGACCTTTCTCATCTTTATTCTTGCTGGTTTTAAACCCTTCTAACTCTGGTGCACAACGAATTTGCACAAACAGATCTGTAGTATGACTGAAGAGGGGTGTCAAACAGAAGCAACACATGGAAAGAGAAATACCTTCAGCCTTCACTGGCACAAAATTTTATTCACAAACTCAAAACTTCAGCTGGTCTCAGTTCTCTCTTTCATAAATTCATCAGACCACCCAAACTGACAAGTGGCAGCTAAATACTGTCCCATTAACCATTTTTTTTGTCTGAAAGAAATGTATAAAGGCTTTCACATGAAAATGAAATGTATATTCAAGCAAACAGGTAGAATTGAAATACAGCAATGCACTAATGTGTTTCTCTGACATAGACTAGTAAACATGGATTTTGTATAATTTTATGCTTGCTTCTTTTTATATAAGAAAAATAATAACAAATAAAAACTGTTACTCATCATATAGACTCTTTGCCCACTCTCCTGCCTTCCAACTTAATATTGCATTTCTATTACCGGGTATATTCTTAGGATATTTCTACAGCAGATCCAAAGGTCTTAAGACTAGAGGAAAAAAAATGTCCCTAAGTTGTCTCACTTGGACCTTGATGAGTTTGTACATAGCAGCAGGAAGTTATTTATTCTCCTTGATTAGCTCAGAATTATATGACTTCAGTGTAAAAATTCTTGAAAAGACAAAACACCACATAGAGTATAGGAATGGGAACTTTGAAAGATTATACCATTCCATTATTCTTTTTTCCCTTCATCAAGTGATGCCAGGCTGATTCACAGCCAAAGGAGATACTCCAAGGAGAAACAGAGGTAATGCTCTTTGGGTACATCTCAACTGGGAAAAGTGTGGTTTCTGAGTGCTTCCAACCTCCCGGGCTGCTGAACACTATAATGAGGTGACACTTGCTGAAGTACTGCTCCCACCTCTCAATGCTGATTCCTAGATCAGCTGGTCCAAAAGAGACCTATGACCTCTTATGGTCAGGACTACAGTTCAGGTGACCATGGGACTAGATTTCTGGGGTATGTGCTCATACTTCTGCTTAGATGTAACCAAGTTCTTAAGTCAGGACCCTTTAAGCTTCTTGCTCACCAAAAGTTTTTACAAGTATCCAATCATCTCATGTTTAAAGTTAAGTACTAAGTTATTATGTAATCAAAATACCCACCAGGACATCACCACCATCATGGCCACATGAAACTTTCATGGTATCTGAATGTTACTGTGTTCATCATCAGTGCAACATCAGCTTTAAACATTTCTGCAGGTCTTAAACAGATGGGTACTTACCACACCTAAGTAAAAAGAAGGCGTTCAGACAAAGGACTAATACTTGCCATTTTAAAAAAACTTCAAATACAGTATTACAAAACATTACAAGCTATTTATGAGAGCTTATTCTCAAAAGATCTGTTAGAAACCTATTATCTTAATAAGCAATGAACTACTACCTCAATAAATTCTGCCACAAGAAGGGTTCTTTAAATATTGTCATCTCTCAACATCAGACACCTGCAGTGAAAGCATTTCAGGAACTTCAGGTAGCTGGATAAAGCTGCCTAACTAACTAGGACACCAGCCAAATTCAGAATAAAAAAAAAAATTAAATTGATTAAATGATTAATCATTAAGTGTTGATTATAGGAACATTACTTCAGGGCATTTTATGAGTTTGTTTTGTTGTTGCTGTTTCTTTTTCAAAATACTCTTCATATATTTTTTAAAATACTAGCCACACTAGGCACCACAACTTTGACCAGAAAGAAGATACATTACAATTTTTCAGCAAAATCTGGCTGGAAAGAAAAAAAAAGAAAAAGAAGAAAAAAAAAAAAAAAAAAAAAAAAAAAAGACATGAAATCTAGGAGGTTCTAAGGGTTTTGCTTTAAAAATCCCTAATTGTTCTACATTTGTCCCCCAAGTTCATTTCCTTGCCAAGATGTTGCCTGGAAAAATACAGTTTTGATGTCTTTCATGTATGAGCCAACAGACCAGCCAGGTCCTGAATGCAAATCAGCAACCTGCTACAGCACAGAAGCCTGTGGCTCATTTTACATCATCATAAGTCATGCTAGCAAGCAAGTCAGAACAACAACCACATAAGCACACAAGAACACAAGCAAGAACAAAAAACCAAAATCCATAAGAACATAGTAATTTCTTCTATTATCAGCAATTCATTCACCTTCTAGACCATAGCATCGTGAATTTAGTTAACAGCTGCTTAATGAACAACCGCTTAGCAAACTTCAAACTTCAGTTCACTAACTTTCTCTCCAGGAGTAGATATAAAATGAGAGCTTAGGGATTATCAATAACACAGACAAACCCCTACCCCCCCAAAAAAAAAACCCATAAAAAGGATATGCAGAGTTCAGAAACTTGAACAGAACATCTGTTTACAGTGTACTAAATAATCCTGCATAGTCAGCCTTACTAGCTGCAGTAGTAAACCACTGACCAGGCTAGCCTGACTAAAAGGCTCATCGTATCTGTATACTTTCCTGCATCCCATAATATCTCTAGTCATTTAAACACTATTTCAGGAACGTTCTGTAGAGGCTTCAGATGATTATTCACATCCATAGCATTCTACTACTCATTAGAATGACTGTAAATGTGTTAGCAGTTCATTTCAAACATTGCAATACTCACAACATGACAGAAAGAGGTCATGCCTCAATCCCTCGTCAGATTGCTGCCTTGATTGCATTCTCTTATACAGGCCCATTTACTCCTCAATGCTTAAGCCAAATATATTTTAAATATTTTATACTTCCATTCCAAACGATCCTTCCTCATGCTGTAGCCCACTAAAGCACCATCTCAGCCTGCCACTTCTGCATAAAACATAGCTGCAAACTGCAAAAGAATGTGGGAAATATGAAAACTTTGACAAAGCTCCTACTGACCAGCAACATTAAGACATCAAAGCACAGAAAAATATACATTAATTTCTGGGGTTTCTCCACACGTTTACATTTCAAACCAATTAATTAGTTATCCACAAATTAAAGGGAACACTGTAACTTCTGAAGGCTGAAATTGGTGAAATTCAAGTCAGACCCTCAGAGTCATGTCATCTGAGGACTATCCTGTTTTCTTAATCTTACTCCAACCCTATGGACATGCCAATGCCAGTTTTGTCAGTTTGTCACTGTTCATTCTGGAATGTAAAACTAGATAGTTTTGTGTCTTAACCTCATACCATAACTTATTTTGTAAGTCTTTCTGAGAGAAGTCCATAGCATTCCAAACTAGAATTCATGTCCACTGTACAATTCCATCCAAACTATAAAGGGCGGCTACGTGCAAGTCTTTGCACTTCACACTGAAAGTCTCAAGCAACAAAAGGCCCAGAACACCATTTGGGTCAGATCCCATACACAATAAAATTTTCCTTTACTGGTTGTCACCCTACGACACTGGGAATGTAACTAAAATAAACCTCAGAAAAAATACCGTCACAAATAACATTTTCAAGGTCATAATTTAGAATTTACTACAAGTTACTGTACAAGATGAGGACATGTTAAGACAGCACTAACAGAACAAACTGAAAAAAATCTGATTTTTCTTCTCTGTAATATGTGACCACACTGAATATACATTGTATAGGTCTTGGCAATAGGGGGATCAGATTTGGATGGACAGATGGGCTTAGGTACACATGGGAGTACATTCCTAAGAGTACACAAAACCATGATCAAGTCTCATAGAGACCCCTTAGGCAGACCCTGACTTCTGTCAGTTTTAACAATAAATTAAGAACAAAAGTAATGTGTTGATACATTTCTACTGAGAAAATGCTACTTAAATGAAATTTGAGCTGCTAAACTTCTGAAGTCTCCTGAGCTTCTCAGAAAGAGTATTTTTGCCATCTCTCCTCAAAAATAATTAAAAAATAAAAGTAGATTGTTTCATGCTCTACCAAGAAACAATGTACACAGAGATACCTCAAGCTGGGTATTCACAATGCAAACCAGAACAGACAAAATGTCTTAAAATTTAAATCCCAAGTAACAACACACATTTGTTACATCCCAAGTAACAACACACATTTGACAACAGAAGTACACTTGAGTGGTGGATAATCTATGAAACAAAAATGTCACTTAGCTCACAAGGAAACCTGGTATCACTAGCATCTCTTATGAATCCACCAAAGACTAAATCAAAGTCAAAGAAGCTTCATAAACAGTAGTGACCACGGACTATTTCATAGAAGCAAAGTCCATTAGATATCACTACATGTCCTTCTTTCCCCATTGCCTTCCCAAAACTAAGAACATCCAAATATTCCCTCTCTAGTTCATCTCCCAGCTGTTTTAGCCTTCCTGCACTATAAATCTTTCTCCACTGACAACTGGTCTCTGCCACACACTTTGCAGAACAGAAGCCAAAACCAGCAACCCCTTGGTCAGGCTCTGCAAGAATCAGGCTACAGTCAGAATGGTTCAGGAACATGAATCAGACCACAGGATATCACTGTAGTCATTTGCCAAATAACAGCATTTTAAAAGTACAGTTATTTGGCTAATAACAGCATCTCAAAAATCTACCACATGAATCTGAAACGCATCTCTGACACAAACTGGTTTTTAACTGGTTTGTACAGGGTTACTTCGAAGAGGAACTAGGAGTTTTTGCAGAGACATTTTGTTAACATTGGTGAAGAGGCAAAAACTTTAAATCTACATAGACTTTTTTTTGCATAATCAAGAAAAGGTGCATTAAGAATGAAGGTGAATAAGAGTACTCCTTGGAGATTAGATCATCATGGCCTCTCACAAGACAGACATTTCTGGGCTACACTGTAGTTTAACCATTAGCAGTACTAAACAAAGGAAAAAACCCATCCCATTGTTTCTCCATCAAGAATAAATAAATGTCTTTCCCTGACAATTTTCTGCAGTCCATCACAGACAGCGAGTAAAGTTAAAATGCCCACGTTTTTAGCCAAAGTGGGTCATACTTCCTCTTTTCGAAGCACTAAGAGAACGACATAGCAAATACCCTGCCCAGAAGTGTCCTAGCGAGCGACAGGCAGAAGAGACCAGAATTGTTCCTCCACAGTGTGATCCCAATGAAAACACTGCCATGCAGCTATATGACAGGGGACACCTGTGCTTTGGTCAAACCCATCTTGACAAGATGCTACTCAGACATACGCCTGCCACTTAACTAAAAGGCAGGCGACATTCATCATGCACTGGGCATATTTCTGCCACATGGCATGATATGCTTGTACACAATTTGCAGACTATCAAAAGTTCATCTGCCATATGATTAAAAACAGCCCCATTCCCAGACAGACATTCCTAGCACTATGAGGGAGGTAAGCTCTTTTAAGTGAAGGACCAGGCATTCAATCAGAGTAAGAATTCTTTACCAATCAGATTTGTAAGAATCTGTTAATTAATAAGCTTATCTGGACAAGACTACAGTTTAGCACTTGAAAGTACTTGAAAAAGAAACAATAGGTGTGTAAAGTACTATTCCTTCATTAGGAACAGGAGAAAGTTGCTAATATAAAAAGTGTGTCATTACAGAGTTTAGTTAAAATACAGATTCTCCTAGATCTTTCCCCCTGTACCAAAAGTCAAAAAACACTGGTATTTCTAGACACTGAAGGCATGATTACCAGATCAATCAGCATATTATGGAAGGCATTCCAGTAGGTTGTTCTTTTCATTTTTCAAATAAAGTTTGAAGTACTATTTCATTAATTGAGAAAATTAGCAGACATATCAAAGCAGGTTCAACTTGAAGTATTGTATTGCACACAGCAAGAGTATACAGAAGTTCAAGTTTGTCCCAGGATAATGTGCCTTTACATACCCACACAATTACTTTGAATACAATATGTTTTCAGAGCTGATGAGATAAAGTTGCCTTTCTTCAAGTACAAACAGTATCTAAGTTGAAAGGACAGCATCTGATCTTGTTCTATAAGATGAAATGAAATGATTGTTTCAGTTGACAGAGTAAACCGACAGACTGACTCTAGCCCACAAGTCCTAACCAACAAAAAATTCCAAAAGCAAATTAGCTTTTAAAAAGTATGCTTTAACAAAGGGGGAAAGGAACATCTCCCCCAAGAAGCTCTTTTAAAAACAAGAGTCAGAGATTGACTTCATTAGGTAAGGACTTCACCATCATTAATGGTTTTGCACAGAAAAAGTCACTGGGAAGAGCAATAGTATTCACCAATACTCAATATGTGCTATTTAAAAGACCCAAACTCTACATCTACAAAGCAAATCCCTTCAAATTACTGAAGAAACACAACAGGAAAACCATAACAACTGTATAACTCCCGTTTTCAGCCACTAGCTTCTCCTTCCAAATGAAGGACAAGTCAAGCCGTCCATATGATGATGACCTCAAATGCATGAAGACAAACGGCTCCAGTTTGTTTAACACAATAAGACATTAGAAATCTTGAATTACACCATCATTCTGGTGACAGACTTTGCACCGGAGCACAAAACACATTTTATAAATAATTAGGAACAAAATGCATCAAAGAATTTCTTATCTACTTTCATAAACACTAGAAATTAGCTATCCTTAAGCATATTGCCAACAGCAGCACATTCCCCAAAAACGGCTTCTAATTCTGCAACCATGCAATGGCAAAATTTCTCTTCAACACAAACTTCACAGCAACAAACATATTAAAGGTCAGTAAAAAATTCTGCAACATCATAAAGGTTCCTTGGTGACAGAAAACATATTTAGAATCAGGACATCTGTGACAGTTACTACTGGCTCACCCAGCAAAGATGAACACAAAGACATGCACAAGAAAACAATGGAGGCACACGACAACAGAAATGGACATCTAAGGCAATAGCTCCATCGCAACTAGGATGGATCTTCACCTTGATTTCTACAGCATCATTCTCCCCTTTTGCTGCCAGCTCTGGAGTTGCCTCCTGGCTCACACTAGCATTAGTATCCAGTCAGCGACACAACACGCTGATTCTGCTGAAAACAACCCTAAAAACAATGGGGTTCATTTTAGCCAAATCACCTCCTGGGCTCAGTTTTGGTGGCAGAAGGAGGACATGTAAGCAGAACCATGCCAGTCTGGACTCAAAGGGCTGCATTATCCTCCTGGAATATTTTTCTATTATTTCCCTTCCAGATTGCTTAAATTCATAAGAACGTAAACACCACAGCATAACAGTTGTGGAATCTTAGCACATTTCTATTCGTGCCTTTCTGGAAGTGTATCACTACGGAAATATTATTGTACGTAAATATTTGTTTGTCCATTTTCAATCTTTTCCATTACTTCCAGGAGTACTAGTCCAGTTTTCAGTCACCTGTGTGATGTATAAATTGTTAAATCACAGATACCTATAACCCTTGTTTAGGCTAAAAAGAAGGTATCAAGAAACCAAAACAAATCCTTTTCACAAAATTCAACTTGTCTCTTAATGTTACAAACATTACTAAGTGGAAGTAGAGAAATCCTCTTATTAGAATAACCTTACTATCATGTTCAAAGCACAGAATTTTAACCAAACATTTGAATACTGTTTTTTGACTGGAAAAAAAATCAAGAACTCGTGATGCAATCTGTAAGTTATAAATAATTTTTCATATTTATGTATTTCATATACTGACTCTCCCTATTTACCTTCACGTGTACAACTTCTCATTAAGTCTTACATCGTGCATGACAACTAGTGTAACACTATTTTGTAAGTCAAGAGAGGTTTTAATCAAAACAGTTCTAATAGGCAAGTACTACAGACACAGATCTGGATAAATCACAGCTTACAGCCTTGTCCCACTCCACATACCACAGCCAAGAACTGTGACCAGCAGTACATACTTTGCACACATAAGCAAATACTCCACAGCATTTCCTGACTTGCTAACTTCACATGCTCTGAGATGAAAGACGCAGTGCAGCTCTATCATTCCCAGAGAAATAAAGAATTACCACAGCCATTTTCACTAAGGCTAAAATCAGCAACACAGCCCCATGCAAATGACAGACTGGTTAAGGAACTCACATACGCAATCACTCTGTATTTTAACACTGTCTGATGCTATCACAGCTATGGTAGCACGGCAATATTAGAATTCTACTTCACACTGGATAAACAAATGAAGATGTCAGAACTTCAGACACAGCTAGTCTCTCATTGCATGTTCAGTACTTGCATCATGGGTTTTATTTTGAATATAGATCAATTAAGTAAAAGCAGTCCTCAACCTGTCACTGAAATCAGAATGAGATATTAGACAGTTTCATGGGGAGCATGCACATTCCTAAGCAGACAAGGAGGCAGGAATAAATTAGGTGGAACAGGGATAAAAACCATCAAATGATACTACAGGATGAAACAGGAAAGAAAAAGATATCTGGGGGAAAAATTGTTGCCCTATCTCACTACAGGATTATTGCAAGCTGTACACCTTGGAGTGCCATCAAAAGATTCTCTACTAGTTTTTCAAAAGAGCAAGTTGACCATTGCTTATTAAGACTCAAATGTCACAAAATCTGTTGAAACAATCATTTAGCAGCTCCACACCATGAAAACTATAAAAGCCTCACTCCTTCCTCAGTTACCAGCAAACAAGGGGAGGGAAGACAGAAAGGGAATGACAAATGATGTGAGAAACCACTGATGGTTTGCCATTAAGTTCATTCTTAGCAAGCAGCAGCCCAAAGAAAGGCCTTCATCAGGTAGTTGCCATAGTGGTAAATGATGAGTATTGACATTAGCACTTAGAATTAACATCAATTCCTTTCAAACTGTAATAGCTAAGATGTACTATTTTATTCATCTGTAGCAGCACAGCGTTCTCACATGCATGAAATAATCAATCCAAATATATTTTTGAGTCTCTGATGATGCCTCTCACCATGTTATTTCATTTTTGCTTGCCTCTTATTTGCTACCTTTAATGAGTCCAATGTGTTATATGACTTCTAATTCTGCTGTGACTGAAAGTCTTCTACCGTGCACCTCTGAGCTACAGCAAAGTCCAGGAAAGAGACAGGACGAAAGTCTCCCTGCTTAAAAACTTCAGCTTCAGTATCTTCAGTCGTCACAGTCCCTGCTGTTCACAAGACAAGAGAAAGAAAGTTCCAGTGAGAAGGTACAGAAAAAACTGCCCTTCTTTTCTATGAAAAAAGAGCAAATTACATTTATTGCTAAACCCTAGTAAATTTTCTAATTCAGACAAATACAGCACAAGCATCCCATGCTAAAAATTGCAGTGTTTTCACCTCCCCAAAAGATGAAAACTGCAAAGGAAACTGCATTCCCTATTCACAAAGCAAACTCTTTCACAATCTTTTAACTTGTAATGTTCTCTGGTTTTCTGCACATCCAACGCTTCTCAAGTACTTTCTTAATTATACAGTTAGCAAGTACTCTCAAAACATTTTAGCAGAAGTATACTATAAACTATTTCAAATGTACAAATATATTTTTAAAATATTTTAGTCCTCAGTGGAAAGCGAAGTGAGAACAGAAAGGATAGTTTTGTTCTCATAGCATCTCATTCCTTACCACTGACAGGATTGGGACAGGAGTACAGATAAAGATTTAAATGAAGATCACTTGTAGTTTCAGAATTTGTGATGCAGAACTCGTTTTAGGCAAGCTATTAAAGAACCATCTGTTTTGAGTCAATGGTGATCAGCAGTGTGCATTGGACTATTTATTATGTAGAAACGAAGATACGAAAAGCCCTGAATTCATGGTAAGAAAACCAAGCATCATCCAACTGCTGAAAAATTCAGGTTACTGAGATTCCTATCTCCCATTTCACTCCTCCTTGGTGCATTACTCTGTTGGTTCCACTAAGCAATGTAACCAACAAGAGGCCTATTAAAATGTGTGGAATGATGGAAAAAAAGAAAAAATTTCCTTTTCAAATTCCTGTTCCACCCTAAATCCCTACTAATTATCAGAAAAAAACCCAAAGCTATACTTTACAATAACTTAGTATTCCAAGAACTTGAAAGAGTTTCAAGGGAACATCAAAAAAAGTAGGCATTCCTCTAACCCTTTCTCCCCTTTTCATCTGCTTCATCTTCTTCAGTCCACAGTTGTCTTTTAATATTTTCATCAAATAGTAGTAGGATAAAATTGATACTTTGGGCTATTTCCCTGCTTACAATAAGCCAGTTCCAGAAGAACTGTCATGGCCAGCAAGTTCTCAGCTTGCTGTAGCTTGAGGGAGTCATGAACAAAGAAATCACATCTATATATTTAGTAAGTGAAAATGTTGCTACAACTCTCACGTTCTTGCCTTTATGTCTCTCTGCCGATCTGAATTATAGATATTAAAGTGCCCTCTATTTTGGGCCACCAGCCTTCAAAACAAATCAACACAGAACAGTAAGTGTCTGGAGAGAAAAATCACTGGGGAACAGTGCAAAACACTAAAAACTCCTGAGCTTCCAAAATGCTCCTAAAACACAAGTCACTGTTGGCCTTGAAAGTGTGAGGTTCTCTAACATCAGTGGGATTATTCAGATACATAAAGTGGGCAAAGCTGAAAACTGAGTCCCAAGCTTGAAGCTGATGTTTTTTTCCATGGCTATACATATACATTGTATTAACAGACCTGCACCACCTAAGCAGTAACAAATACATGTTCTAGAGAAGAACATGAGAAAAAAGATTTAAAAAACACAACAACCACATACACAACTTTCCAAGAATCTTTCAAATATGGCATTTTTCAACTGCCCTCTTATTTCTAGATGTGAATATTTTAAACCAGTAACAAAGACGTTCCTAACAGTGCTCAAATACACCTGGCAATTTACAAACATATGGCTAATGTCTCACAGCACTGGTCTTCAGTATCTTCTGAAATCAAAGAGGATAAAAAATATTTTAGAACATCAAGCATAACTTTTCTATGTAATCATCCAGGGAATGTTGTGTAACAACAGCAGAAGGAATGTTGTCAGTAAAAACTTATGTATTTTACACTTGCTTTACCAATGAAACATTTTAAAAGCCTATGTACTATAATATTTCACAGGTACATCATGAAAACTTTATGATCTCTATGAGAGAAAATAGCTGGGGGGAAAAACCTCCTAAAGTATCACCAGACAAGGCAACATGTTTTCAGTCATTCTTTAGACTCCATTACCGTCATTTTGAGAATTTAATATAAGTTTTAGAAACAGCATTAATCCTGATGATTTTATTGTATTGACAAACTTGGAACATTACTTTTCAACTTTTCTGACAGTAAGCTCAAATAATGTCCTGTATGGTTTCCAAATGTACATTCTTGAAATAAATGGAAGATAAAACTGAATCTAAAGCAAAATCATGACACGACTTTCATGAATTTATTACTAGTTTTTCCAAAACAGGCCACAAACATAAATACAGACTGCAAATAGAGATATTATAAAAACACACACTGTAAGTTGCACATCAAATAGGCTTGTCAATCTCTCTTCTGTGCAGGCAATTCAGCTTGACAGCTGAGCCACGTACACTAAAGCATGGATTCTCTTAAGTACCTAGGGCAAAATCCCTTTTTGTTTGTTTTGCATGACTGACACAGGTTAACAATTATTTCAAACACTACTCGTTTGAAAAAGGTCTTTATAATCTGTAATGAGAGCTAAGGAAGTAAAGTCTCAGGACTTGGTTTCCCTTTCACCTATAAGGTATTAATGAAACAATATTTATCCTATCCCTAAAGAATGTCAAATACACAAGTGTTATATCAATGTAGACACTGTTAACACTCTCTCTGTTAGTGAGAGTGAAGACTCAAATTTTGCTGTCAAATATGAATAGTCTTGAACTTTTCAGGAATACAGAATGTATGAAATTAAATTAAATTAGTAGTATACTCATTGAGGCAGTATTATAACAAGTACATTCCATATCACATTTTGCTTTACCTCAATTATTCTATGTTCTAGTCTGTTTTGAAAACACATATTTAAGGTCTAAAACAAACAAAACTTTATATCCACTATTTCTAGAGACAGTAAAGAAAGAAGTTTTATACTGTCTGCTTAAAAAAAAAATCACCCAAGAATGCCAGGTGTAATAAATAACATTGTCCTGTATACCTTATCACCTCACTAATATTTACAAGGTAATTAATATGTTGTGAAGTACAGAGGAACTTAAGCACGAAGTTTGCCGCTACTGGAATTTGCTGTTATAGCAAGTGAGACTGAGCACTAGGCCTTACATAGCACACGATACCAGTCAAAACTTCCCTCTGCAACTCGCAGCCAGCGAGCTTCGTCACAACCACCTCTTCCAAGTTCACCTGAGAAATATAAACCTAGGCCTTCATTTATAATTCAGTGCTGCTTGTTTCATAAATTTATAATGTCTTTTAAAAGGGTTTTTTTATATATATGATAAGACAGCACTGTTTTCAATTGCAACATCGTATTTCACTATATGCACGAAGTTTTAGGTTTTAACTACTTTTCTGCACCACTTCGGACAAAAGACCCGTTTTGCACTGGGTATGTTGTGCGCCTGTGATTCAGCTATTAAACAGTCATCGAAGCCGACGCACGGAGCCAGCGGCCGTGTCCAGCCGGCAGAGCTGCCGCGGTGACTTCGGGACGAGCAGCCTGCGCTTCCCTCGCTGAAGCACTTCCACAGGAGTTCACAGAGCTCGGCCCGGGACGGGCAGCAAACACGCCGGGCCCCGGCTGGCGGGGGCTGAGCGGATTTGGGCTCGCTGAGGCCTAGCGAGCACACGAGGCCTCCGGCAGCCCCGGCTCCTGCCCGGCAGCCCCGCACACGGCTCCGGGCGGCCGGGGCAGCGGGGCACACGGCAGGGCCGGGGCCCGGGATGCTCCGCCAGCCAGGAGCGGGGAGCGGCCCCGCTCCGCAGCGCCCGGGGCAGAGGGAGGGCGAGGAGCCAGCGCCTCCGGTTTGGGAGGGACTCGCAAACTTTGGTACCTGTCGGGAACTCCCCAAATGCCAGCAAACCCCGGCCGCTCCGGGGCTTCTCCCTCCCTCCCCGCCCCAACACCAACTCACGCCACAGAAACAAGTCTGTACCCGTGCCTGTGGGAAGGAGGGCACGGTGTGCCCGGGAGCTGCCCCCGGTCCCGTCCCGTACAGGGAGCCTCCGGCGCGCCCCCGTCCGCCCCTCCGCTCCGAGCCCACCGCCCGCCCGGGCCTCGCCGCCTCCCTGCCCGCGCACCACCTGTCCCGGGGGTCGATCCAGCTGGTCTGCTTGGTGTTGTGGTCGATGTAGAAGACTTTGCCGTCGTAATCCCTCGCCTCCTCCCAGCCATCGGGTAAGGGAAGCTGTCCATTCCCCGCTTTCCTAGGCATGGTCGGGCGGCGGGGGTAGTTGCTCCATAGGGACAGAAAGAAAGACGGGAAGCGGGAAAAGCCCCGACCCGAGCCGGGAAGGGCCGGGAGCGGGGGCTCGCGGGAGCCCAGGGAAGCCCACTGCCGCGGCCAGGGCTCAGTCCACCATGCCCGGGCTGCCGCCTCGCCCGCGCCGCGGCCGCGGGTCAGGGCTGCCGGCGGAGCCCAGCTGCCGTCTGGGCGCGGGGAGCCCGGCTGAGCCCCGGGCGGCCGCGGCCGCCGCTCATTAGCATGAGATTAGCATCCATCTCATCTGCATGCACATTCCTCCCGCCGCATTCCTCAGGGTTAACCCTGGCCGCGCTGCCCGCCGGGCTGGGCCGGGCAGGCCCCGGCACGGAAGCGCCCGGCGGGACAGGACGGCGGGCAGGAGCGGGAGAAGGGCTGCGGGAGGGGCCCGCCTGCTTCCATCGAGCTTTGCCCGGGGGCTCGGCTGGCGCGGGGGCAGCAGACAACCCCCGCGGGGGACGGGCGCTCCGGCCGCCTCCCCGCAGCCAGGCGGGGCCGGGAGTCCGCGGTCACCGCCGCCCGCGGGACACAGCAGCGGCCCGGCGTGAGGGACACCGGCGCGCCCCGTTCTTTGTCTGCGAACTTGCCGCGGCCCTGCATCGGGTGGCGCAGGAGACCCTGTCGCGGGGCATGTCGTGGCCCTGGCAGCGTGGGGAGCGCGCCCCGGGAAAAGGCAGCTTTGCCACTGCCTCCGTGCCCTGAGTCGGGGCGGTGTTGAGTTCCCTCTCCCAGCCGTTCAGGTCCCCCTAACCTCCCTTCACATCCTTGTGAACTCTCGCTAAAGTTCTGTAAGGTCCTTAAGAAGGACCTTGATATTTAAGATACTTGAGTTCAAAATTTAAATACAAATGGGAACCCCTCTTTAACCATGGAAGTACCTAAACTTAGCGTCTTTAGTTTTGTTTTTGTGTGTTTGTTGGTTTGCGGTTTTTTTAACAGAACCTCCAGTGAAGAGTACGTGCACGCCGTGGGTGCCCTGGACTGCTGTGGCCTGAAAAGCAAGCAGCTAAGTCGCATTAAGTACAGACACCAGGTGTGAGTTACTGAGTGTTGATCTCTCATTTGCCATAGGAGAAGAGTACCCCAGGCTGGTTACCATGGTTCAGCTGATAGAAGGTAACTTAATGAGCTCTATTAATTTGCATGTGTATCTGATTCCCAAGATCTGGCACCAGAAGTAGAGCATCAATAGGGGAATATGACTCTTTAGTTTAGCAGCTAGGACCCCTAGGTAACTCAAGTCCCTGTTTCCTAGAATGTTTTATTTCTTTTCATTTAAAGTTACTGGCTTTAAGTAACAAGATTTTCCTGGAAGAGGAAGCCTTGAAACCACAGCTGGTTGTTGTTTGGGGGTTTTTTGTTGTTTGTTTTGGGTTTTTCTTTGTTTTTGTTCATTTTGTTTTGCTTGGTTTTTGGGTTTTTTAAATGTCTGTTTATCTTCTCCATTATAGCTTTCTAGTATTCAGCTCTATAAATTATTCTTCTGGGGCAATTTATACTTATTAAGTACTGGATTTGTTCTGTGTATAACAAGTTTTTGGGTTCCACTTCAGAGGCCACATATCTGACAAGCATTGATGTAACTAATTTACAGCTATCTAAGTCCTATTGTTGGGGTGCTCCTAAACAGAAAAATGTACCAGCAAGATACTATTTTAATTTAGCTAATTGCCAGTCTGATACAGATAAGATCTGTATTCTTTTTAGTCATTCTACTTATTTTATTCTGCAACCTTGTTTCCAAATGACCCATATGCCTCCCTCCTCCAGGCTCTCTTGAAGATGTTGGCATCTGTTGTATTAAGGTAATGTGTGGTGAAACTACATCCATGAAGTAAGGTCCTGGTAGTTAACAGTGGAGAAAAACTGAGCTGTCCTAACTTCTAGGTATCCATAAGAGTTGAGCCACTTAGGGAATGCAGCAGGATCATTGCCTTTTAAAGAGACAGATGCATTTATTTTCATTGAGAATATTGTTTCAATGATTGGATTGGTTTGTAACAGCCAGTTTTCTCGTCCATCAGTACAAAAAATCCCCACTTTTACTAAGCAGTTAGTTTGTGTCCTTTTAAACATTCTAATCAGTTTTATAATTTGTCTATAGTTGTTGCCCTACAGTGAGAAATTACATGTGGCAGTTGTAGGACAGGATAAACTGAATTTCCTTTTCCATATTAAAGTTCAGTTTGTATTATCAATAAAACATTTTGTTATGTAACTTGATCAAAATCTATAGAGGATACACTTTTTTTTTCTGAAACTACATGCCAGTTACTTATCTTTGGCATTAACCAGGAGCTTTTATAACAATACAGCCTTTTTCATCTTGAAAAAGTAGGCCTGTTATACAGCAGCAGTCCTGTACTCCTAGTCCCTAAATAATTCACACAAAAGAAAGAATAAAATTAGAAAACCTGGAATACCAAGACAAAACTGGAATTTGTGTCAATGCTTCCTCTGAAGGTAGTCATGGCAGCTAAGGGAACACTCAGTTCCTATTCTCTGTCACCACCAAGGCAACCAGACCCACATCTTTGATTACTGGTCAGATGAGATCCACATGGATGTGGATCTGAGGTATAACCATATTTACCAATGTAATAATTCTCATCAGAAGACACCAATATTTTAATTTGCATGAATAAATGGAAATGGTAGTTCTTAAATTTTGGAAATAAATAGACTGAAGTCTTTGCATAATTGTCTAATTTTTATATATATACTTGTGTGTCTATACAGAGATGTGCTTACACTGAAGTATAAACTGCTGCATGGTGTTAGGCTCTCCCCTTCCTCCCTTTATTTTCCATTGTTTGAGTACTTTGTTGTGTTTTCATCCATGGTTAGAGTCTACAGTCCAGAATGCTAGTTTAGGACTACATGACAATATTTGAAGTCAGATGGGCAAAAAGTATGTGTTATTTGTGTAAATACACTTTTAATATTGCCAGCGAGAACATGTCTTTTTGAAGGTATTTTTTCCAGTATACCTCCTGCATTTCAACTGATAACCTGCCTAGCATGTTGTGCTGACATTGTCAGCTGACAGCATACCACAGATTGTTTGGCTTAATCGCATAAGACAGCATAGTTCAGAAGATGTAAGCATGTTTTATTCAAACACAGAAGGGTTCATATGAAGGAGGTGTCCAAAAGCATGGGACAATGTAGCTAAGGCATGATTTAAGTATCTATCAGAAAGTATGATAAATAACAAGAGGTAACCAATGCAAAGAAGCTAATCATTCCTATCTTTTGCTTTGCATATGTATGATTAATTGGCCTGAAGAAATTCCCATGGTAAGTAGTGCATAGTTAAAGAATTGAGCTAAAGGGAATTAGAATCATAACTATGTTGTGTCAGCTAGAAAAAAAATGTCTATGTGCAAATTCAGAACCCAAATATGGAAATGGCTGTATCCAGAAAGGAGGTCTTCAAAGGCCTATACTTGTATAATAACAAGAAACATACCCAGTCTTTGCTAATGTAGTTAACCTCCTGATAATCTCTGCTTGCTTTTTCTTTCATAATAAGTCTGTTCCTGGAGCTGACTGTGATCAAAAAACCTGGGTTTGTACTTTGTCTTTCCCTAACAGAAGACTCCCTTAATTTGGTGATCCGCTGCAGTGTCATCCCTGATGAAGTGTACAGCTGTTACAGCTCCAACTTGTACCACAAAAGGCTCTGAAGCAGTCTCCCTGAAAATGGAGCTGCAGCAGTCTCCCAGAAAATTTCCATAGTTCAGCTTTCACTGCTTGCACACAGAATTTGAGTACAGAATGAATTATGAAGTATGGTAACAGAATTAATTTCTAGAAGTGTCTGACAATAATATTTGAAAATATGTATTGGTTACATTGGGGATTTTTTGAGCACTTAAACCACCAAATATGTACAATGAGTTTGACTTCTGTCCCATGTAGCTACTGTAGAACCCTAAAAAGTAATCTGTATTTTCAGCATTATTAATATTTGTTTATTTAACAACAGTGAATTTTATCTGACAGCTATGTTTTCAAAGAAAAAAGCGCACACCGAAAAATTCTTCCATATGCAGTGAGATTTTTAGTTTTAAAAAGTGTTTTAAAAGTCCTGCAAAGAAAAACTGTGTGCATTTATGAGGGAGGAAAGGAGTGCTGCTTTTGCTGTTACCAGCTTCTGATGCATGTATACATCTGAGAACAAAAGATCTTTGAATAATACTGTTTCTGGTTGAATTTATGATGAAGCTCTGCAGAATCGATGGAGCCAGATACTGTTCATGCTCATCCAGCTTTTCTTGTTATTCCAAGGCATGCTCTCTCCACTTACATCCAATTGAACAGCTTGCTGCTTAAACAGTTCTACAAAGATTTCCCAGAGTATCATTAAAAAAAGTCTATACCAGGTTCTGCTTCAAATTAATTTATACTAGCTTTATTTTTTTCCAGAATTTTGACCTTTTTTTTTTTTTCTGCTTTCAGGCCTACGTAGGAGAAAGTACGGAGCAATTACATGTTTTGAGTCAAGACATACTATGAATCTGAAAGTAAGCACAGAGAATGATTTTAAATTAGTGTTAGTCTGATTAAAAGTTTAGAGTAGAAAATGAAAAGTTTAGAATGCGCTTTTTAGTTTAATATGAGCTTTGCCTCAAAGTTAGCTATGGAAATGTGAGCAACATTTTCATGGTAAAATCATCTCAAACTCACCCCAAGCCACTCATTAAACTGACTTGGCATTCAGTTCTGTTAAGTGTGATTCATGCTGCTGAAATTTCTGTGGACAAAGAAAAAATAAGATGGAGAATTTTGGTTGTTCCAAAAGTCCTAGGACTGGTGAGGTCCAAATTAGTGTCTGACACATATTACCCAAAAAATTGTTGATGCAATCCTGGTATTAAATCTCCCATAGTAACAGTCTCACTTTATCTTTTGTGTGTTTCTTATACTTGTACACACATTTCAATTTCCTATGTTTAATCATATCTGTGGAATTACACTGTCTATTCGCTGCTGCCTGATGGTTTTGGAAAACCACAAAGCATGTCTGGTTAGCCAAGAAGGTTCCCAAGAGCCTGCTCTTCTCTTTTGGCCAAATGTAAGAAAGAAGCTGGCTAGCAATAGAGGGTTGCTGCTCTTTGGCATGAAGGGAAGAATGGAAGAATTTCTCAATAACAGCTCCTTTGGCAGTGAACAGCAGTTAATTTCTTGAAGTATTTAAGGTGTTTTATGAACTAGTATTCAAGTTCGCAGGTTTACAGAGCTAATGCTTTTAACAGTCTGTCTCTACTGTTGCAAGGAGCTAAGTGTTCCCACCTCAGCCAGAAGAAAGCCTTTAGTGTATGTTTGATGTGTTTTATCTAAGGGATAAGGAAACAGATGAAACATGAAAAGTCATGTTTCTTCTGAAATCTGCATCCTGAAGTCCTTTTCTTCTCTATATTAGCCTTGTACTTTCAGGAACACTGTTCAGTGAATGAAGTAGACTAGACTAACAGAGTATTTCACACCTGTATTACAAAAGAAAAAGTGATTCTGTGACTGATGGAGAGGCTTAGGGAACCTTTCTTCTAACAAATAAAA
This sequence comes from Prinia subflava, assembly GCF_021018805.1. Classification (NCBI taxonomy): domain Eukaryota; kingdom Metazoa; phylum Chordata; class Aves; order Passeriformes; family Cisticolidae; genus Prinia; species Prinia subflava. Next base: position 33,926,665 of record NC_086253.1, read on the forward strand.
AATTGTCTTTCAAATGCAAAAGAGTATGGACTTGCCAAACTATAATATTTAAAAAGTGCTTCTTTTCCCCTTTACCCACAATTCATCTCTTCTTCTCCCTTTAAAAAGACAGTTTCTTTGCATGAATCCAAAGCATTTTGATGTCTGGCCTAGCCAACAGCAAAGGAACCTCAATCCTATCTTATTGCCGAGCCTAAAAAACATGCTGCAAAAATAAAATCAATCTGTGCAAATCTATAGCAAAAATGGAACTGATCCATCAATACCATGATTTAGCAATTCTAGACTGCTAGAGATATTGCTGAATTGTATGAATCATTCCATGCAATTTTCATACTAGGCTGGTTATCCAAACCCAGAATTCCAATGTTGGCGCTTTTTTGAGGATTGAAACAATTTGAAGAACACAGCATGATATTGTTATGTCCACATTTTGGTGAACATCAAAAAAAGAATCGTGTTAAGTGACACGATGGAGTAAAAAATACCTATATGAAATAGGATGGGTATTAAAATGTTGAGTGCTTTCCGCTCCCGAACTGAATCTATTAAACTGAATTGTGTCAATTTTATTATTTCAATATGTGGTCTCAGAAATGCTTGGGATAAGCTTTGTTATCACAAAGAAAACAGAATTCATACAGAAATTCCTTTATTTGGTATCTTATTCCCTGGTAAAATGGAGCACTCCACATATGGTATATGGTCAAGCACGTGTTATGAAATCCTTGTGTCCACATATAAGACACATGGCAATATTTCAGCAGCTCTCTCCTTGGAATTTCTTCGTGGAGAAACATAAAAGCATAATTTGTAGTTAGTATTTGTGTGTTCATAAATAAAGAAACAGCTTCCAATACCATAAAAAGATTACACTGAGCAAGAATTAAAAAAATATTTTGGATCTAGACAAAGTTCAAAATTTAAATATTAAGTAATGCTTAATCCTTGGAATATGATATGTCAGAGCTGTTGCTGATAATCAGCTGTTCTGTAAAGGTGAAAGCCAAAGTTGATGCTTATAGCAAAGGAATCACAGGATTACGGGATGATGGAGGTTTGGAATGGTGTCATCTAGAAGTCATCCTTTTCAATCTGATTACATAGGGCCACCTAGAGACAATTGCCCTGATCATGTCCAGGCATTCTTTTTAGTTTCTCCAAGGATGGAGATTTCTCAGCCTCTCAGGTCAACCTACTCCACTGCTTGGTCACCCCCCCAGGAAAAAGGTGTTTCGTGATGTTCAGAGGGAAACTGCTTGTCTCAGTTTGTGCCCATTGCCTCTGATCCTGTCACTGAGCACCACTGAAAAGAGTCTGGCTCCATCTTTGCATCCTTCCTTCAGGCGTTTCTGTACATTCATGCGATAAAAGTGGGCCTTCTCTTCACCAGGCCCAAGAGTCCTGCTCACTCAGTCTTTACTCGTGTGATCATCCCTTAATCATCCTTGTGTGGTGCTTGGCTGGACTCTTGCACAGGGAAGCCCATAATTGTACCCAGCATGCCAGACATGACCAGTGCCGGGCAGAGGACAAGGATCACCTTCCTCAATCACCTTGTACCACCAAGCATCACCTTAGCCTGGAGTGTGTACTGGTGCATGAGGTTATTCCTCCTCAGGTATAGGACCTTGCTTTTTTTTTTTTGCTCAACCTCATGAGATTCCCATTTGCTCATTTCTTCACATCTTTAAAGGGTAGAAAAGGTTGCCTTATAAAGCGAAAATACCAAACCAAAGAAACTGCTGAAATGCAAACTGGCTTCTTGAACTGTAGGCCAGAGGTGCCTGGTAAGCAAGCTACTGGATGTTTGGAATCAGTAGTACTTTGCCTTTAGTCTCACTAGACAATCAGAACAAGTGATAAACTGTCTCAAGATTGTGTTCTCTGCAGCTGTCCGTGGTGTTGTGGACATCATCTCTCATAAAAGACCCTGGTTCTTCTACAGAAACATTAATACATGACTTTACAACTCAATATGCCACATTCAGTAATTGAAACAAATTGAAGTGTGAGGGGGTTAAGATAAAGAAGAAAAATAGTGTTTTCAAATACTGTTTCAGAAACCCTCTGATCACTTAACATGGACACCTTTTTTCCCAAACATAAATGTGAAAGAAGTGCAATACTCTTATGCAGCAGCATGCTTCCCACTCCAGGAGCACAGAAACAATAAGTTTGGACATTTCTTTTAGATCACTGAATTAGGTCTTCCATCCCAAGGAAATAAAGTGGAGCATATCTTCAAAACACAGAACAAGGTACAGCTTCCATTTAGTTTCACCCGCTGTGCTTTAACCAGGATTCATGGTGATTTTTGATATATTACTGATGGGCACCATGACTCCCCAATGTGTACTGTTATACCAACCTTGCTGCTCCCTTCTCTGGAGGATCCCCACACCCCCACTTCTTGGAAGAGTTTTGTAAGTGGCTGTAGTCTCTCTCTACCTGTTGCTGTGCACAGGCGGCAAAGGACCATGCTGCTAACAGTGACATCTGCTGTTCGAGTCAGAGGCTGGGGTTGTCATTTAACAACTCCACTTAGCCAGAAAAACAGAGTCCAAGCCAGAACAGGAGTGCTTAGCCTGGGTTCTGCTCGGGAAGGGCTCTGACTGAAGGGGAATACACTGCACGTCCTGCAGTGGCCTCGAAACAGCACCAGTAGCCAGTGTAGCAGTGAGAGCCGGAAGAAGACTCTGTGGTTCTCTGGAGTTCAAGAAGCGTTTGTAACAATGCTCCCAGATGCATAATGTGATTCTTGAGGATGTCCTGTGCAGGGCCAGCAGCTAGAGTCAATGGTCCTTGTGAGTCCCTTCCAACTCCGCTTATTCTGTGACTCTAAGAAGCAGCAACTGGAGATCGAGGGCTGTTGACGCCCTTCCCATTGGTGTGCCCTCTACACTATTTTCAGGGAATGAGCTCTTTCTCAAGCTACATGTAACATCACTAATCACAGGTGCCAGAAAACAAAGATCTGTCCAATTAAAACCAGATTTTGAAAATTTTAGATGGTTTTCATAGATCATGGGCAATCTAACACAAGCTTTTATTTTGTTTGGGGGAGAGGAGGCAAGGAAATACCCTGAGGCAAGGAAGGAGAAGATAATGAGTTGTTTATGAAGAGAGATTTTCTTGAATGAAGTAAATTCTTAAATCATGTTTCAGAAAACAAAAAATTAAAAAATAGCATAAAAATCTCAAAAGCACATACTGCACATTTTGTGTCCATAATACCACATGAAAGAGTAATGCTTTTATGTATTTATCTTTAAGAACTCTTTTTTGATGTATCAACATAAATGAAGAAAAACTGAAAATAAATAAAACTTTTCCACTGTAGTGAACTTGCAGTGCTGCTCCAGCCCATAATCCTTAAAGGCAAAAAAGAAAAGATAGTGGTACACTTCCTTTTAGTGCAGCAGAGTTTACAGTAACACGTTCACAGTATTCTGCATCTGTGCAATATACTTCTCTAGCAGTTTCATTTTAATAATATATTCTAATCCATTAAACTCACTCTGGTGAGCTTGCAGTGAACCATGACATTTCCAAATCAAAGTAAAATAAAAAAAACCAGACTGCAGAGCTGAAATTCTTTTTCATAACCTTTTACTTGTTTACAGAGGATTCATATATTTAAATATACAAAACCATCATGACAGAATAATTATGATGTTTTATCATGTCTTATTTTTTGAAGCCATGTCAAATACCGAACGGTAAGACCTGTAGAAAACTAAGAAATAGCAAAAGAAAATAAAACCAAAGCCAAGCTATGATGGATGAAAGACAAAGGGTGATGAGCACATCAAAACTTTGTTTTCTTTGCTATCAACCTGACAGTTGATACTTCTGCAACACCAAGCTAGGTCCTGCTAGTCTGGTGATTTCAATTCTTAACCTGATCCCATATTCCAAATGGCATCCAGCCTGGGTGCAGGGCAAACAATGTCAGTTCCAGGATGTGACAGGGCATCTTCACCTCTGGAAAGCCTTGCTTTTCCAGACCAACACTGGGATATAACCTACTTGGATTGTTACACATGATTTCTGAAATCTGAAATTATCTCAATGTGTAGTTAGGCTTATTCATATTTTTAATGTGTACCTGTATAAGCAAATTGTTCTGGGACAAGTCACAGGAGTAGACTTTCTTGAAAGCGAACATGTAACCAGTAGGAAGAAAACTACACTGCTAAACTAAGCAAGGGTAATAGAATACCAAACCAAATAGGAAGGTTGCCTTCAGATGATTCCAGGAAACCCAAACAGCTGGATGTTAGTAACAGCTGGATTTTTAATTGAAGCAAGTCAAGCAGAGGATTTTTGCATCCTAAAACATCTATAGATTTTAATTTATATATACCATAATTAAGCATAGCTATACCATTTCCATCACGGAACTCTTCACTCTTGTATTTTATCAAATGTGTTTAAATCTCATCCTGAAAAAGTGGAAATTAATATTTCTATTTTACAAGTGTACATAATATGATCAAATCACTTCTTAATCTCTTCTTTGGTAAGTTTCCCTGTGAAGTCCACTTCCCAGTCACTTAATAATTTTCATTTCTCTTTTCTGACTCCATTCCAGTTAAAGGAGCCCTTTTTCCCTTTGAAATGTCAGAAGTAGAACTTACTCCCCCTCATTAGTCACACTATTACCAGACATAGGGACAGGAAGCATCTCTCACCTCTGCTAGTTTCCATTTTATTTTGCCTTAGGCTGGATTTTCTCCTTCTGTTACAGCACCTCATTGGGGCGAACTTGTGTCCAAGAATTGCTGCTGTAACTGAAGCTCCTCTTCTGAGACAGATTCCCAGGACCAAGGGCACTGATAACCTGAATACTTCTTCCCTAGATAACACTTTTTTTTTTCTTATTGAATCCTTAATGTTTACTTTGGGCATTGTATTCCAAAGCTCAGCCCATTCCAGTGCCATCTCCTGTTTTTTCATCATTTATTGTCAGAATAGGAAGTATTTTATTAGCATCATTTATTATTTCATGTGCCTTTTGCCCAGCTACAAGACAGAAGTATTTCTTGACCATGTCTGCTTTTTTTTTTCTCGACATTATGTCTAATTCTGTTATTGCTATCCATGGATGGAACAATATATCTTGTGATACCAGAATGTGAAAAACTAAACTACACAAAGTCAAAATACAAGGCTCAAAGTAGACCTGTATTTTTGAGCTCTGATGCCATCAGAATTATTCTGAGGAGCTGACATACATTTTAAGGTTTTCCATGCAAGGATTTGTATATACCTTTATTTTACTTGAGTCCATTTTGATTTCAATAATGTAGTATTGAAAATAATTTTTAAAGGGATTCTTATTATTTTTTCACACTTTTTAGTATTATGTTACTACCATCCATTAATCTTAAAATGCATAAAGTTTCTGCAGAAAGGCCCCACAATTTTCGATGACTTTTTAAAAATAAGGGCTAATAATTAAAGTGATAAAAACAAGAATATCATTAAGACCTTACTTCAGCCCTACTGGTCTTGCTTTATGTCACTGACAATTTATTTCACAATGTGTAATTTTTGACTAACCACAAAATAATTTGGACTCTTTTTTTAGGTAGTTTAGAATTGGTTTGTAAAGATATAATAATTTTTGGTTTATAAAGTAAATTTGCAAACCAAGAAAAACACAACTGAAAAATGCTGGGCTTAGAGAAATTTAGTAATCTCGGGTTTCTTTTGCTGAGGGCCCCTTTAACATTTTGGCAAATCTCCTGGACACTTTTCATTTCCCATTTATTCCTAGATGGCCCTTCTTGTCCCCAGCCCTGAACCCTTTCCAGACAATCTCGGTCACCTTTCCTTCAGGGACAGCTTGACAAATCTATGCAAGATAAAGGTTTGGCATTCCTGCTCTGACTCCCCATCTGCCTGGAAGAGCTATAGTAAGAGCACAGAAATGGACATAACCCTTTACTGTAGCATATAATTTTCTGGACATTTTTCTGCCCTATGAAGTTGTGGTTTATGGCTCAAATTAATGAACACGTACACCCAACTTCCCCAGGGGTGTTTGGGTGTTTTGGAGCCACTAGCCTGTGGCACTGGAAGGTGCAGACCCTTGATTTCCATAAGAGCAACCTGGACCTCTCCTTCCTCCTGAGAGCACTGGGAACAGCAGGAGGTTTTTTGTCTCCTGGACTGTAGAAACGGGCCCCAGCAGCCAGGGTACATTGCTTCACTGAATGGGTCTGGCTGACTGCATCCTTATCCTCCCGCAATCAGCAGAGCTTTAAGAAGAGAGGATTTTGTCACACCTCTTCCAGTAAAGCAGACTAATAAGACTTTTCTTATGGCTCAAGGTTTCTGATTTTATACAATCACAGGCAGACATTACAACAGGGAATAAGTATATTGTGATCTACTTTCAAATTTCTTTTCAAACCACTAGTCCAGGTACTTGAGAAATACTGATCACTATCTGATAATTTTGAAATAATAATAATAATTAATAATAATAATAAAGTTTGGAAGGCGGTACAAGAAAGTGTATGTCAAAAATGTATGTAGGAAGGGGATGAGTCAGAACTAACTGTGTTAATACATTAATTATTACACTCAATAAATCAACATATTATTATACCCCAGTTTATATGGTTACATCCAGCAGGGAAGCAAATCTCACAACAGGTGAGCAAAAGGTTTCTCCTAGCAGGATCAAACTGTGTGGGGCTAGAGATCTACAGTGTTTCAGAAGGCTTAAGGCATTTTCAGAATTCAGTCTTTCTAAGTGCCTACACAGAAAAGTTTCCAGTCTGTTTGCATGCTTAGATTTTAAGGTCATGTGTAGATAAGTCACACGTGCGGGTACAGTACAGCGTTTGGAAGAGCTGAGCCTTGTGAATCAGCAGAAGCTTGGAAACTTAGCAAAATACACTTTTAAATAGCAAGAATAATGGTAAGTCTATATATGTATAATTTGACAATGTGTTAGGTTTTGCTATTTTCTGCTAAGAATGATACCTTTAATCTCTTGCTGCATCAAACATTTATTTGACAAATATAAGCACGTTTTTTTCATAAATATTACAAAAGTAGTGCCTCAAATAAAAATATTGTTGTCATGGGACAAAACTTTAGATAATATATGCAGAAGTTACAGTAGCATCCAGGAGTTCATATTTTGTAGCTCTTTACATTAGGGAAAACCTGTATTAACAGTTAGCATTTTTTTTTCCTCAGCGAAGTGCTTTCAAAATATTTGCTAATTAAAACCTTTATATCTTTTAGACATTAAAAGTGCTTTTTCCAACCTGCAACAGCTATGTAACTTATTTTACTGGTGGTTTGCTAATAAAGTCAGATAAACTTTTGATTTAATAATTAGCATTTATAGAGTGCTTTCTGCTTTCCGAGCACTTTGCAGACATTAACTAATTAACTCTTGCAACTAACTCTCCTGTAATTTGGGGAAGCAAGTATATTCATACACATTTGCCTATGGTACAGGGAAGAAAGTATTACCGCAGATGTTATGAAATAGAGACTTAAGACATATAAATTGGGTTATTCACTTAAGTTCACAAAGATGGAAACACTGTCAGAGTAGAAATTGAAATTAAATTATTGTTGTAGTTTAATCTGGCACACAGCTGAACACCACGCAGCTGTTTGCTCACTGTCCCCCTGCCACTGGAATGGGGAAGAGAACTAGGGGGAAAAATGGTATAATTCATGTGTTGAGATAAAGACAATTTAATCGAACAGAAAATAAAGGAATAATGATGATGGTGATGGATTTGATGATGATGATGATAATAATGGTAATAATAATAATAACAATAATAATGATAACAATAATAATAATAACAATAATAACAGAATGAGAATTGGAATATGCAAAACAAGTGGTGCACAATGCAATTGCTCACTACCCACTGACAGATGTCCAGCCAGTTCCCAAGCAGTGGCCCCTGGACAGCTTTGCCCCTAGTTTATATACTGAGCACTCTTGCAACTCATATACCTGTCCCTCTAGGGTTGAGGTTGGTTTTCCTCCTGTCCCCTCTGAATTCATGCAGGTAAAACCACAGGGTGACCTGTGTAGTCACTCTGTCCTCTCTCTTGAGCAGAGTCCTCATAGCTGAAATACTGGTCTGTAGTGGTGGAGAGTAGAATACATGACTTGCTGGAATTCACAGGACAGTTTTTTTCATAGCTGAGGCATAGGTCCATAGTGAGGCAGAGATAGTTTCTTCATATTACAAGAACTGGACAGTCAATTCACCCACTGTTTGTCCCTCTCTGTCTCTCTAGGTCATTACTGACAATGACTTGGCATACGATGGTGTCGAGATCTGTATAAATTCCCACACATACCTGTCTCCATTTGTCTGGGTTATATATAAGAGCTTTCTTGAAGGGATACTTTCCCCTAGGGCCTGCTGGGTGTCAGCTCCAGAAGCTGAGTACTTTTCCATTGAGTGCATTGTCTGTGTCCTCTTCCCTACAAAAGGATCCCAGCTATTTGGCTTTCCTGCCTTCTAATTTGAGGGTTATCCCAGCAGCAAAGCTGTGAGGTGACAATGTGCTCACCTGGGTGATGGTTGAAATCTTTTCACATATCTCACATCGCACTTGAGGGTAGGTTATCCTCTCTTTTGTGAGTCCTACATCTTCTTTCTCATGTTCTCCTGATGGTCCTGCTCTGGACTAGTCTGCCTTGTCACTTCTTCCTTTAGTAAGGGAAGAGTTTCTTCATTTTCTAGATGAGTTGACTTCTGCTTGCAACATTTCTTCTTGTGTATTGGGCAAACTGACACTGGCAAGGGTTGGTTCTCTAGTTCAGCTGCAGTGCTTGTCATGAAGCTTGGAGTAGCTGTGCTGCCACTGGGGTTGGAGTAGCCACCTGCCTGTCAGGGGGCTTGGAGTAGCTGTAGTGCGTGTTGCATGTGTTGGAGTAGCTTCAAAACCTGTTGTTTTCTCATCAGATCCAGACACTTTCTTGTCCCCTTGTGGGTGCTGAGTAATGTTGAGCAGGGCTTGGTTGGCCTGGGCCAGTCCCCAGCGTGTTGCACTGATTTGTGTCTCTCTGGAATGGTCAGGGTGATGGCATAATTTTTCCAAATATGTTACTAATTATTGAATATTGTCCACTTGTTCAGAAGTGAAGTTCTGAAACACTGGAGGTTTGCACTGTCCAAAGTACTTGCTCTTACTATCCCCCATACCCTGCCACTCATAACTATCCAGACTTGGGAGAGATATCTGGGCGGTGTTCTCAAATAGTTGTTTAAACATGACCTGAAACATATTCAAGAGAAGGAGACATGTCAACAGGAACACGTTGGTTTGAATATCCTGAGGATATAAAATATTTTCAAGAGCTGTTTTAACTAGGAGAAGGGGAAGGTGAAGGAGAAAGGGGAGGTGGAGGAGCAGGAGAAAGTGTCCTGCCTTGTGTTTCCCACAGATTTGTGCTCTGAGTTGAAGAGGCAAAGAGTGTAATTATTAATAATTAATGGTTCTGAGGTGGCTTCCAATGTAGTGAGATGATGGTAATGCTGAGTACAAATACCAGATTAGTTTCATGACCAGTAATTTTATCCTATCATAAGCCAGTATTACAAAGTACAACAAAATTATACCCTTAATCCAGGCCCCAGAGGTGATAAACACCACAACAGGGAACATACACAGCAAATAAAGTGTTACATAACACAACCCTGGGAACAAGTGCAACAGCTCCGATAGGAAATAAGTCAACATTGTGACCAGCAATGAACAACTACTAAACAATTTCATAAATGCTTATAGAAAATTTGTTTTAACACATTTTGGTCTGATCTCCTGTTACATCAACCCTTTGTGCCTCACGTTGGGTGGGACATTGTGGTTTAACCAAGCAGGCAACCAAACACCACACAGACCCTTGCTCACCAACCTCCTGCCCCAGAGATGGGAGAGAGAACTAAGGGGGAAAGAAAAAGTAAAATTCATGGGTTGAGATGGGGACAGTTCAATAGGACAGAACAAGGAGGGGAAATAATAATGATTATGATAATAATAACATACAGAACAAGTGATGAAAAGTGCAATTGCTCACCTCATCCTGATCAATGTGCAGCCACCTCTTGAGCAGTGGCACCTGTTCAGCTTTCCCCTAGTTTATATACTGAGCATGATGCCATATCCCTTTGGCCAGTTTGGGTCAGCTGTACCATGTGTGTCCCCCCCTGGCTTCTCGTCCTCAGCCTGCTCACTGGTGGGGTGTGATAAGAAGCTGAAAATTCCATGGTTTAGTGTCAACACTGCTAAGCAGCAACTAAAACATCAGTGTGTTACCAACATTATTCTCAACCTAAACCAAAACATCACTGTACCAGCTACTAGGAAGAAAACTGACTGTATCCCAGCTGAAACTAGGAAAGTTATTCTCTGCATCCTCTTCTCTGCTCCAGTCACTCAACCCTTTTTTACTGGTTTTGTCTGTGAGGGTTCAGCAAGGTCTGCCAAAGCGAAGCAAAGCGAAGCAAAGCAAAGCGAAGCAAAGCAAAGCAAAGCAAAGCAAAGCAAAGCAAAGCAAAGCAAAGCAAAGCAAAGCAAAGCAAGGCAAGGCAAGGCAATGGAAAGCAAAGCTTTGGATACTAAGGAGGCCCCTCCATCTTCTGTTAACACAGCATTTCAGACCACTTGCTGGTGGTACATGCATACCTCAGGAAAATACGTGGCAGTTCACACAACAGGTTTGCCCACATGTGCTGGGCCCAGAGTGCAACCACTGGACAAGGACGGGACCTCAGCAAGGGGTTGCAGTGGGCTCTCTCCTTGGGGTTCCCAGCCCCTGCACCTCCCACAGTCAGTGACATCCAACCAAGCAGGCATGTGAGGCTGGGAGCAGGGAGCAGGTAATATGCAGGACTGTCAGAGTGCAGCAGTGTATCCAAGTGTCAGACTTAATAGATCTTCCTGTACAGCACTGCCCCTCTGGGCTCTCTGACTTCACTGATGAACTCTTCCCACTCCGGTCTACCTGCTGTTAGCTCTCCCAGGCCACTGCCACAAAATGAAGACAAAATTTAAAAAGAAGCAGTGTTCTCCTGCTGACAGCTTGCTTTATTTCTGCCTTGAGTACCACCTGCTGCAAGTATTTATTATTGTAAAAGTGGAATATTGTTTGTTCCCTTCCTTTCCTATGGGTTTATTGATTTGTGGCCTACAATAATACAGGTTTCCTATTTATTGCATCCCATCTAGGCACTATGTAATACTGCATTTTAGCTATATGATAAGTATGTAGCTCCTTGGATGCTGCAAGTGGTATGAGGAGAGTATAAGCTGCAAGAAGGCTGTGTCTTGGCTGTGATGGTATCAGAGGGTAGTGAGGAGTCATTTGCAGGTTTTTAACTCAGTAAGGCAAGTAAGCTCTCTGGATTCACAGGCTTAAGGAAATTTTCTGAAATTAAGATAATATTTTTACAGAAAATAAAGGCCATTAAGAAAATTTCAAAATTAATGGCTTGTTTTCAGTTAAATGTAGAATTCCATCATATATGAAGGTCCAGTTGTTTGTAATTTTTTGGTTTTGCTAAATGTTTGGAATTAATATTAGTTTGTCAGATTTTATAAGTGTATTATTTTTGGGGTGATGAAATCATAAGTCAGAAATTAATTGTGTTACTGCTGTGCATCAAATTCTCTTCAACAAACATTTTAAAAATCCAAGAAATCTTAGAATGTTTTTAATAGCTCAGCCAAGTTTTCATCTATCATGTGTCCTGCTTGAGCAAGAAAAACAGAGTGAAACATCAAGGGAGATATATCTGCTAATGCACACTTCATCATTACATTCAGATAAACAATACAATTAAATAATGTAGGAGGTTTGCAAAGATTAGAGAATTAGGGGCTAAGAACCCCTTGGTGATCGGCTATTTGTTAAGTATTGAAAAATAACTTTTTGAGATTCTGTTTCTGTATGCTGAGCCTGTCGAGTGAAGACTACTGGAAAACAGAGCAGTGCTGCGTTTTGTAGTTGGTGTGCCAAGCACTATTTCTCTATGGAAATGAACAGATTTTTTTTTAATTTGCTACTTTATTGTATTTATAATTAGCCGTCTGGAAAAGAAAGTTCTCTTTTAGCATCTGCAGTGATGCATTGATTCTTTCATTACAGCAAATACACATGACCCCCGGTGTTCAACTGTAAACAATAATAGTTACTGGCTTCATTAGGAAGCTAACAGATGGCTTATAAGTTCTCATGGTAGCATTTATCCATTTGAGGCTTGCAGCGTGCAAATGTTTGTCTTTTAAACAGGATAAAACAATGTAAAAGGGACTCTGTGCTTTGTTTTTATTAGTAGCAATTCATTTGTTTTCCAGATTTGAATCCAAGTATCTGAGTGCACTGTCAATATTTCCTGGCTGCAAGTAAAATACTCTCTGGGCCTTACCTCTGCCTCTGTGCCATTTTCTATACCAGAAGAAATGAAGCTAAATACCACTTCCAGAGCTTTGATAGAGCTGTATTTTTATTAGCAGAACTCATGTTATAAACTCAACCCTGTTTTCTTTACCCTTTCTTTCTCCGTTCCCCTTCCCTTTCCCCTTCCCAAGTCTTATCAGAGAAGCAGTACTGCCCATAATTTACCCTACAGAGACTGGGCATCTGACCATGACAGTCACTAGTGCCCTTTCGTCATTCCAAAACATTTACACGGCCAAATTTTTGTGCATGGTTTTGGAATACCCGATGAATAACAGCTCATTTACTGTCATCACCAGTCTGGTGCTCGGAGTGTGATGAACCTCAGGGTGCTTCCCAGATAGGCTGCAGGCAGTTGCAATGATTGTCAAACATAACTGCCACATTTATTATTTCAACAGCCAGAGCTATCTGAAGACCAGTTAATATTCAATAAAATTTAGTAGAGCACAGTAGCACTTTTAAGGCAGAGCAGTATGTGAGCCTTTGATGGCTTTTCCTGTACTGCAAATACAGCTCAGTCTCTCATGATTCTTTTCACATACTCAGTTTTGTTGGTAGCTGGAATCAAGCTACATTATCAAGATGTAGAAGCAGGGGTCTTCTATCAAATATGGTGTTAAATACCTTCATTTCTCTTTGAAAGCACAGATGTGTGGTGGTGCAAACTCCCCCAAAGAGCTGCAGCACTGCGTTAAACTGGATTTAATGTACTGCTGCAACTGGAGAAGCCAATGACTACTTCATAGTTTGTGTTCATTTAGTATTGGCTGCTCAGTATTACGCTTCACATAAGCATTTGACTGTTGGCTTTTAAATATGAAGGTAGTAATCAGCCATTTGTTTCAGAAAGGACCATCAAAATTAGAAACTTTTTATAGGAATAATCTTATTTTGAGGGTTTAAATGAACCCAATTGCCTGGGTCTCATGTTTCCTTTTTGTACAATAAAGGTATGACTATCAAGAAGGAAAATTTGAGTAAGTAATGGTGTAGTGATTCTTTAGGGTTTCATATTGTATTTTCATGTTTTGTACTCAGTTTTAAATTTTAAAACTACTTTTGTTTGGAGGGACATCTGTATATCCTGGAAGAGTTATTGGAATTTTGCTTTCAGAGCATGTATTTTCACTTTTTATCCTGTTCTGTTCTATTAAAGATAGTATTTGCATTAAAAACTTCCTTTCTTCTAAGCACATCTGCTCTTGCTTTTACCTCACCTGAAGATCTAACACTTTGCATGTGATATCTACAATGAAGAATAAGCAGCAGGAGCTGATGAGCTTTCAAGAAATAAAGATCCTATTTTCATGCAAATGTACTAGTAATTAAAATCGATGGGAGAAAAGAAAAAGGCAACTCAATATGCAATACCTTCAAATTTAATTTGAAGTATAATAGTTTTAAACTTTTCCATAAGAACACCCAGATTCTTTAAGTGGTTTCATTTTGAGAGCAGTAATAATTGTCATTCAGATTAATGAGTTAGTTTTTCTTCTCAAAAGACACCTTTAAAATAAGTTTAGGGGTAAGAGTAAGAAGTTTTAAAGGGGTTTTTTTTTCCCTGTGGTTTGAAATAAAACTAAATTCCTAAGTGAACTGAACTTCCATTCAAGCCTGTGGGTGAAGTATGGCTGTACTTAAACATTCAGCCTAAGGCCTGCTACAAGCCCAACATGACTTCCACTACAGAAAGTATGTCAAGCTGTATCTTCAGCATTTACTGTTGTGCCATTACCATATCACTTTCCTGAAGGAAGCAGTTTATTGAAAAACAAAGACTGTTTTTATTAAGTTTTACCATTACTTTCAATCACTTCAAATCTTACAAATTCAAGAAGGAAAAGATACTCTGTGGTAGTAACATATTCCATAATTCTATCCTTTTAAAATTACTGCAGGAATTCAGAGATAATCAACTTACACTTCAGAGAGACTTCACTTACACCGTTTCTCTTCTCTAAAATCTGAGATCTTGAGCATTCTCTGTTCTCATGACACATGAGCACAATTCCCAATAAAATTAAACCATTGCCTAAACATGACACCTAGTTCTGTTCATCTTGGAAGCTCTAAGGCTACAAAGTTCAAATGCATAAACAACTTCTGCCATTTTATCTGATGCTATTTAAATTCCTCACTCTGTATATAGAACTAGTCACAGCTCCCGTGATACGCGAGTCTTTACTGATTAAAAATAAGTTTACTTCTGGTGAGATTAGAAATGAGTTTACGTCTGATGGGTTTGGAAAGACTGGGCATGTATGTATATATGTATATATCTGTGTGTATATATATATATGTATATATATTAAAAAAAAAAAAAGCGCTACATAATTTAGAGCCCACAGAATAAAGAAGTAAGGTATTGATGATCTATTGATTAAGGCTTACATTTGGATGATGTGGAGCAGGAGCTAATAAATAATGTAAGACCACCATACAGACCACAGCTGATGACCATTTATTTATAAATGAGCTACCAGTAAGTACATTTAATATATTAATTCTTTTCAATACAGTAACATAAAACAAGGAACTCCCAGTAAGTCCTTTTTTTTATAGTACAATAGTGAGATTGCTTCCATTTCTGCTTCTACCCTCATTTCATTTTCATAGCTTCATTCAGTATATGCCTATTAAATATATTATTATATTTCTTCCAACTTACTAGAAAGACTTATAGAAATTTCTGAATATCTTGAAAGCTTCATAAAAGAAACAATTAAATGGAAAATTGTCCAGAACAGGATCCCAAGAAACTATTCTCAAATGCATTGGACCTGTATGTATTCATCATTGTACTCACTAAGAGTAGGAATAATACCTCTGATGCCAGTTGTGCTAACTGCAGATTGCTCTATTTTGCATATTCTACCAAAAAAGGTTATTAGTATTACAAAATGAGCATTCAAAGTTAGAAGCTGACAATATTATGAAAAGAAGCATTAATAGATTGCTTTAAGGAGGGAGAGTAGGGATAATTTGCATCTTAATGTGTGAATGCAAAATCTGGAAATCTACTGAAGGTGGATATCTGAAAGTCTTTGAGGAAAAATTCCTTATGAAAATATTAGATATTAAGTATAAATCTAAGGTTCATCAGAGCATTTGACAGCAACTTTATATTACCATCACCCAATAAGATGAGGAAATTATCTAAGATGTGTTAAGAATTAAGCAAGAACAGCCACAGGCCTATTCAAAAGAATCATAAAAGAAAATGATGAGCACTGTCCATACCCACTTAGATAGGTTTAACAACATCGAGAAGCTTAAAAAAAGGCCAACACAGAATGGGCCAGGATGGCAGATATTAGTTCATGCCCTTGCTGTGAGAAGGACTCAGATGGGACAAGGAGAATGTTTATTTTCTTCTCAGTACCTTGATCTCAAGGGAAAAAACCTGCCAGGAAGGATCCTACACACTCACTGCATTCAATCCAATTTTCTCTATAGGTATCTGACATCAGTAGCAGGACACTGCGCTATGTAGTGAAGGTTAGAACTCGCTGTGAGAAAAAGACTTATTCTATTTATTGTATTAATTTTCTTATGCCTCATTTAGTATGTTGGTGTTTGAATTCTTTCAATAATGAGGTATGGTATCATTTAACCTCTGCCCTAAAAACACTGGGGTAACATGTATGTATAATTTTGGTTTGCGTCATTGAGGAAGGGTCTGTTTTATGGTGTAGCTGCTCTTGCAGATCAAGCAGAAGGTAGGGACTAGGTGTGATTTCCTTTTCTTTCTGCAAAAAATGATTGTATTTTTATTTATTTCTCCTACCTCTCTCCCTCCAGAATTTTGTCTGTCATACAGGTAGATGTTATTTTGATAGAGGCTGGCAATGAAGTATCTCTTTCAAGCCATAACCTCACATTCTTCATCCTCTAGATTTCAGTTAGCTTGGCCTGAGGCTGCAGAATACTGGGATCTTAGCTCTCCAGATTACAAATCAATGAAAAAGCAGTATGAAGAGGGCAGAATGAGTTTTATGTGACCAGAATTTACTCTGTGTTTCAGAAGATGAGAAACAGGCTAGAGCATCTGCAACAGTGGAGGTTTCACTCTTCTTTGATGTAATTTAGGTAACTGAAGTTAGAATAACAGAGCAAGATCCTTATCTAGTGCAGTTCAACAAAGAGATCTAATGGAGGGCAAGCATTGGTCCCAGATGCAAAAATGTAAGGATCCACAAACCATCCATAGTTATGGACTGAGTTAGCCACTTACTGCTTTTCATGTTCAGAGTGAACTTAGTGACTCTGTGAGCTCTTCAAGTAGCATCACTTATTTCTTTGCTTCAGCTTCAGGCAAATGTTTATTTAGGAGCTGTTGTCAAAAGAATAAGCTGTCTTGTCTTGATTCTAGTAAGTATGTTTATATGTGAAGTGTACTTTACATTTGCTGTTGCCTTCTCTTCACAGAATCCAAGAATTGTTTGGGTTGGAAGGGACCTCTGGAGATCATCTGGTCCGAGCCCACTGCCAAGCAGGATCACCTACAGCAGATTATATAGGAACATATCCAGGTGGGTTGAACCTCTCCAGGGAAGGAGACTCCACAACCTCCTGGGCAGTGCTCTGCTACCCTCAATGTAACGAAGTTCTTCCCCATGTTGAGGTGGAACTTCATATGTTTTAGTTTATGACCGTCTTGTCTAACTCATTCTCCTTCTGCATTTGGAAACTGAAAGGGCAGGTGGGAGAAAAAATCCCCTTGTGACTTATGTAAATTGAGGATTTGGTAGCAACAGCTGTGCTGCCACTCACTGTTCTTGAGTACAAACTTTGAGGGTGAGGGGAGAATTCACGCTGCAGCACTTAAAGTGCAAGGATATATACACCAGTGATGAGTCTAGCATGTACTGCACTGGTTAGAGAGTACAGCAACAAAGAACATCCCTTACTGCTTAACACATACACTTTTGAAATACAGTGCACAAATCCCTCTTTATTCCCATAAATGTCACAGCAGTCTTCCAACAAGGGCTGTCCTCTATCTCTGTTACTCTTTCTGATTTTTTGACAGTAACTGGAAAATTCTCAGAGTAAAATTCATTTTTCAATTCCATCAGTCACTGATGAGTCTGCTGGCATAATTACTAGTTCACTGCATAGACAAATAAACTGATGAAAAGAAGTGTTAATCTTTTTCTTACTGAAACAGATTCAAACTAATCTTGTAGTTTACAATTCCTGCCTCTCTCTGTTGTACTGTGAGTCTAGATTTAGCATTCTCCATCTTCTGTACATAGTTTTTGTCCTTCCTAGCTGCTGCCAGATATTGGATGACTAATAGTATTTTACATTTTTACCAAATAGTTTGAACAGAGTTTAATATAATAATTTATCTAATTACCTGATGTTGTAAGCTTTTTATTGAATACCACAAGGTCTTTGACATGCTCAGTACAACCCATAATTTAGAGCATAATCTCTGATATTTTAAAAATATTCTTACTTTTAACATACTTATTTTTATACATTATAAATCTTCACTTTTATAGCATATACATGTTCACCTTTCTTCCATGACTGAATTTGAACTATATTGTCCTTGTTTCTGCTCATGATCAGCTGTTACCTGTATTCCTCACACATCAAATTGTGCACCTTGAAGCTCTGTCAATTTTCCAGTTCTTTGGTGTGGTGAAGATGTGGATCTAATACTCCCTGCATTTGTCATCTTCCTTTCACATTTATGGTCATTCCTTGACTTTGAAAGCAAGCCAGTTTGTTGTCCAGTTGAAAGTTACTTTCATACCTTCTTACCCTGTTCATTAATGATGCACTTGGTACTGGATTAAAAGTTTCCTTGGAATCCAAATGAATAATACATACTACTTTACTTTTGTCTGCTTTTGTTGTCATTTTTCCCAAAGAAACAAAGCTAGTTTGTTATGCATGATTTCCATTTTGGTAATCTTCACACCAAAATATTAAGTATTCTGTTTGTGTGGAAGATCTGGGCAGTTTACCAAAATAGAAATGTTTCTCTTGTATTTTTAGATGCCTGTCATAAGCAATATTTAACATTTTACAGACAGTACATAAAACAGTGTGTTTGGTACAGTACCCAATGCAAAAATATGTTTTCACACAACAGGAATTAAATACAGCCTAATAGAGAACAAAGTCATTCCATCAAGAAATACTTAAAAATGTCCTGAAACATATATTTTGTGCACAAAAACCTGCCAGTCAAGTTTTTACATCAGTTACAGTTTCAAAGAGTACCCCGGGGTGTGACTCTGTTGCAATGTGAAAACAACAAAAGAAATACGAGTCTGCAAAAATGTCACAAACACATGAAATCTAAAAAGTACTCATTAAATTTGATGGAAGAAGAATTACTGTTCCAGCCTATTAGGCTGTTATATATTTAAAACTGGAATTCCTTTTAAAAGTATTGCCACTAAAACCCCAATGAATTCCACAGTGATTCATGGTGAAAAGAAGTCTAATTTGAGACTTGCCACATGCTATTTTTACTTCACTGAAAATTTTGTGAGCATAAGGTAAGAAGGTAAGAAGAACTCACCTTAAAGGTAAGAAGAACTTTCAACAATTTTTTTCCTTGCATACTTTGTATTTCTGTTCTTTGTGATTTATTAGTGGATACAGATTTTAAATAATGACAAAAATAAAGAAGAAAAGGTAAGCATCTTTGTTGTTGGCTTTTTGAAATATGAAAAACAAAGCCTGAGTTGTGATTCTCTATGCAGAGATAGTTGTGTTCTATATGCAAAGTATGGTCCTACAAATGTGACCCCTACCACCAGCTGCACAAATTAGTAGGGCCTTAGAGGACTGGTTCTCCAGCCATTCATGTGACTTTATTTTAGCACACTGCCTGTCACATCCTAACATTGCCTCTGGAGGCTTTCTGGCCGCTGGGCACTGTCCATTGTGACAATTGAGCTCTAGGACTATGCAAGCCCAAAGCCCCTTGAACCATTACTAGATGGAGTTGTAACTGGGGTCCAAATAGTGAAGTGACAGAGCTGGCATCTCCCTCTACATGGTCTTGGACCAGCAGATATCCCCCCTGACGTATTCTCTTTCACTCCCTTCAAAGAGGAGACGTAGTTTGTATTATATGTTTAGGGGCTTCACTACTCTCTTGGGACTGCAGCAGAAACCTTTGTCCCAGTAAGTATTAATTTTATGGTATTACCAGCACACACTGTCATCTCATTATTGGCTCTCATTTCAAAATATTTTATTAATATACTGAAAAACATAGACAGACCACTGTGAAACTCCACTTTTGACCTCTTTTACTATGCATATGGACCATTTACGCTGATGATATCACTTCTATCTTTTAACCAACTACTTATCCATGCAGGAAGCCTCCCTTTTAAAGCTGATATTGTTTAGATAGATCCAGGGACCTCTAGCCTAATGTTGTCCCTAAGGAACTTCTTAAGGCCTGCCCTCTACTCCCAGGGGGTTCTAGTTCTTGTTCTGTCCCCCCATCCCATCAGGATTGTATTGAAACAAACCTGAATCATAGTCTAGCCAGATCTCAGGTTCAAAGAGTGGACCTGGAAGTGGTTTATGGCTGGGCTTGATGATCTTAAAGGTTTATTTCTTATCTAAATGATTCTACGATTCTACAAATCTACAAAGAGCAATACAGAAGATACTGCTTCTGAGATACATACATATGCGTCATAACTTGTGATAGGTAATTTTTTCACAGATATTTTCTTCCACATTGAATCAAGAAGCACATTCTTTTCAACCACCTTTTCTGAACTTTGTCAAAGGCTAAGAGCTTAGGCTGAAGCCTCCTAGCATGCTTAAGGTCCCTTGAGTACTGTTCTCCCAGGGACTCTCCTGGACACCTGTCCTGCATTTCCTTGGAGTCCGTTTTCTACCCTCAGTCTCATCACCCTCTGTAAGCTTTCAAGTTTTTCAAACCTTAACCCTAAACCTTCTTGCCCTAAGCTGAGGCTAGATTCATGTTACTTTCAGATCGTATGAACTAAAGGGATCATGCCTTAAAAGAGGAGGTACAAACGTAGTGTTAATCCTGTTAATGTTTTAATTATCTAATGGTACAATTTACCCCATTAATGCAGAAAAATACGTTAACAATATAGGTAAAATTGCTGCTATAAACTTCGTTTTTCCTACTTTCTGTGGGGCTGTACTCACCTTCTGCACATCCCAATGGGTCCTCAGGTTAACAACTTCCATCTTCCTTAAAAAGTTTGCTTCAGAAATGGATATGTCATTGGAGTCCTGGGTCCTTTGATGGAAAGACTTCGATGTTCACAGTAGGAGTCTCTTTCTCCTCTGATTTGGGATTTGCTTGGGTTTTCTTAACAGCAGTCTGCACCCTTCTCATTGGATGACTGGATGTTTCTCAAGTCTGAAATTTTCCCCACAGCTCCTTTCAATATAAAAAGTCACCGTTACAATGGGATAGTTATGCTTTTACCATATAAAGTATACACAGACTGTGGTCAACTCAGGTAGGCAATACTCTCTTGGCCACTAGATGATTGTCATACACACACACAAATAAAAAGCCCAAATTAAAATCAGCCTAGATCAAGACAAGTCCAGATAGCTCCTGAAACGCAACACTACCAGGTCACTATGGAGTGTCTGGCCTTTTAATTGTATTGACAAAATCCTGTTTACTGAGCCACACCTGAAAGCACTGAAAATAACAACACAGTGAATAGTTTCTCATTTTACCGGTAAGAGGCCTTTGCTTTTCTGGGACTTTTCCTTTATTTGAGAACAAAAGTCACATTCTTTGGAACAATTTTTGCTTAGTCTTGCCCCAAGGCCACATCAGGCTGAACTTGCTTAGGATGCCCTCACAAAATGTGCTCCGTATAAGCCAGCACCTCCAAGTCCTGTCTTGGTGGTCTTTTTTTCTGCCTTCAGTCTAACCACCCTTGTAGACATTTGGGTTTAGAAAACCCTAATTCTAACCTGAACTCATGTCTTTTGGAAATCAAAGTAGGCTATATCAACATCATCATGCCTATATAATCCACATAATTTTTGCTCCTTTGAAAAACTATCAGAATTGTAAAGCAGTGTTCTCCTCAACAGAATGCTAACTCTTCCCAAATAAATCTGATCTATCCAGGTGTCTCCTGATTCTGTTTCTTATCAAAGTTTCTAGTAATTTGTCCTGTACATATCAGACTTAGATTCCTACTATTTCCAGATTTTCCCTGGAATCTTCCTTAAAAATCGATTTCGCATCTTCTGCCTTCCAGAAGCAAAGCAATTTTAAGCAATAGGTTAAATCCTGCAGTGAGTAATTCAGTTCTTTTGTCCTTGAGTTCCTTTAGAAATTTGGAGTGCATACTATATATTCCTGGTGATTTTCACTTTATCTATTTATTCCATAATCTCTTCAATTTCAGACTGCTCTTCAGATGAGTTCCCTGCCAAGAAGGCTTCTGATTTTGGAATCTTCCCAGTTCCTTCCACAGCGACCACCAATGCAAAGGGTTCATTTAGCTTCTCTGCAATGACCTTGACTTCTCTGAGTACTCTTTTATGCCCTGAAAACAAACTAGCCTTACAGATTCTGGCAAATCTCTTGCTCCTGATGCGTTTTGTAGTGAAAAGGATTATTAGTTTTGATTCCTTTGTTAGGTATTCTTAGATGCTTTTTGGTCTGCCTTATTATGTTTTCACATTTAACCTTGCAGAGTTTGTAACTCTTTCTTCTTGTTTCATTTGAACATTACTTCAGCATTTTCAAAGATAGATTTTTGCTTCTAACAGCCTTACTTACCCTGCTAGTTAGTTACACCAGCTTCTTTTGACCTTTCTGAAGTCTGTCTTACGAGAAAGTATATACTTCAACCACGATATCTTTAAACAGGTTCCTTGGTGCCTGTACAGAGTTGAGACTCTGAGATGCCCTTCTCTTCATTTTGACAAACTTCCTCTTTCTTACTTTGTTACTCTTTTTTGAATTACAACAGAGCTGTAGGGAAGAAGTGCCTGGATGTAAGCCCCTAGCTGTTGCTTCACCATGATCTAGTCTAGAGGTTTTTGAAGGAGATTCCTGGGAAGGTTCCTTTCCTCAGAGCTGGGTCTGTAAAGAACAAAGAAATAAAAATGGGGGGACGTACGGGGGAATATGTGCTGTTCTAGGACTTTCTGTGTGTTTGCTTGCCCTTGCTTTTTCCCCCTAGTCCTATGGATGTCTAATTCATGCAGCTGCTCTGTTCTTCCCTCCCTCGTAGCAGGTTTTAATGAACAGTTGTCCCCATTTGTATTTTTGTGGCACTCTTACTGGCATCACATCTGGAATGACAATTGTAATGAAGTGATGCTGTGCACAGTCAGGCTGTAGATATGCCTTGAGCTTCCCTGCTAAAGCACAAGGGACAACTCTTCATGGTACGTGTTCAGTGACCCAGATGTGTCACCAGTGTGGCACACCCAGGGCCAGCGGAACCAAAGGGAATGGTTCAGTATCAAGGCCTCTGTGCAGGAGTAACCGTGAGAATGCAGTGAATGATTACGAGACTGAGCAGGAGGAAAGTGTAGGGTTGCCCTTGTGGGAACCCTAAAAATCCCCTCAGGGAAACTCCCAGGCTTTTCTCTGGAAGAATGTACCACAGTTTCCTTGCCTAGGCTGAGAGAGGACTTCCCCCCTGGTGCCCTGCAGAACTACTGTCAATGTATCCTGGATTGCTTCCCCCATTGGCCACCTGACCCTGCCTTCCCCGGATGTTTATCCCTCATCCCCCATAGGTTTGCTGCCCCTTGACCCTGCCCTCCCCAGATGTTTATCCCTCATCCCCAATAGGTTTGCTGCCCCTTGACCCTGCCCTCCCCAGATGTTTATCCCTCATCCCCAATAGGTTTGCTGCCCCTTGACCTGCCTTTGTACCGCCCCTGTGCCCTCAGAGCATTGGTTCCTCACTCTGTACTTAATCTCTGTGCAGGCCACATGGTCTTGTCTTCTGTTCCTGATCCCTTCAGTGTGGTGAAATAAACCTTACTGGGACTACATACAGGAGGCCCTTCCTGTCTTTCCTCTGCTGAGGCCTGTGTGTGTACATGGACTTGAAATGGCTGTTCCTGTGGCCTGCTCTGAGCAGCTTCTGAAGGAGACGCTTCGAGAAGGGAGCAGCATTTCTCCATCTTGCCATGAAGCTACCTCCCCTCTCATCAGCCTCATGTAAGGGAGGATCAGCCTTGGGAAACTCAGCTGCCAGTCAGGCCAGTAAGAAGATCCATTGCTCAGGGTGATGACCCATTTGTCTGGATGTTCCATACCTTTGGGTACAGGGAACTGACCACCTGGTCTGGGAAATCTGTACCGTATCTGTACCATGGCTAAGACAGTTAAATTACAGCATGAAAAAATCAACAACTTTTTGAAAAAATGAGGTGTAAATAGTAACAGGCAGGAGTTCTTCTCATTTCCTTTCCACAGGATTTTTTAAAACTTTTGTTCTAAGGTTTTTTAATACGCATATTTCTCTGCAAACCAATGCAGAAACCTTTTGAAGACCTTAGGAAAAGATGAAAATACTTCAGCAAAAAGGTGAAATCCAAAAGCTAGAACTTTGTTCTATTCCATGGCGCTTTCCAAGTGAAAGTGAGAAACCAGCGAGAAAATTGAAAATTGAAAGCTTGGGTCCTGCCTACCATTTTAATTTAAAAAAATATTGTCAAATGTGAAAATAAAAATGCAGGATTAACCTATTTTGACATATTCTAAATTTGGGATCAAAGAGATAAGCTTGTCACGGTGGGCTCCCACAGAATTTGGGGAGATAAAATTCTTGAGGCTTTGATCAGCTTTGGCTGATCCTGAACTGTCATTCAGTGGTTTATATCCCTGGAATATATAGTCATGGTTACAATATGTTCCTCCTTTAGTATGCACAGATCTCTGCTTTGCAAAAAGGAAAGGATTTTAAGCTCTTTTGTAAGATCACAATAAAGATTAAGATCTTGCAAACATAAATACTGGGTTTCATTTATTTATTCTCTAGCAGCAAGGCACCACTATTATATGGGTGGGATTTCTCTGGCAGTGCACTTGCTATATCCCACTTCCTGCACTATCCATTTTGAACTATAGCTGTCTTACTTTTTTTTTTGTTCTGTGCATTACTATTTGCCAGTGGGTGGTCATGAGTACAACAGAAATTCTGTGCAAGCAGCTGGTACTTCTGACAAGGTTTTCTTGGTCCTGCTGCTGTTGAATTATCAGGAGAATAGAGCAGAAAAACATTTTTAGAAAGCTGTGTTTGATGCCAAGTGTAAACAAAGACTACCTCTATCAAGAAACCTTTCTTTCATGGGTACCTGATTCACTAAAACTAGCTAAATATAAATAGTTTTATTAATATTTTTTCACCTTCAGGCTTTGAGAATAAAAGCATTAGCTCTTACAGACTGTACTAATTCTCATATAATCCACAGCTCATTTCAGCAGCTATCACCTTTCATTTGTCAGCTCAGAAAAATTGACAAACTGAATCCAATGCCTGTTATTGACTGCAAAAGCTGCTGTTTTCCTGGTAATTGTCTTAGTTCATGCCCCAAGTCTGAATTTAAGTGCATAATTCAAATTCTTTTGAAGTTATATGAGCATTAGCTGTTATGTTCACCTGTGTTATGCTTGACAAATTTGGGTCTTATTTAACATTTCTAATTATTTTCTTTTTTATCTTCAAGGAAATTATTCTTGTCAAGCTATTCCATTAAAACATAGTTTTGGAGTAAGATTTTAGTCATGAAAGCATATTGTTGTCTTTACATAAGCAGAATGTTTGAGTTCAGTTCCTTTCCTCAAGAGATTAAATTTGACTTTGTTTGCTTTGTGATTTCAGAGGCTTTAGATTCACTTAGTTCACTTTTAAAAAGTAGTTAAAATTCACTTTTTATCTACAAAATCTAGAAAAAATATAGGGGCTTAGTAAATGATAACTCATATTTTCACACTAACATTTATTGTCTCAACCTTTTGGAAAACCATGAACTATCAGAATATTTGGAATAAAATAATCAGAAATAGTAATTATGAAAGCACCATGGAAGGAAGAGCTTTTATAAACAAATAGTATAATAGTAACTGAGGGGATAGAGGAAATTCATGTTAGGTAAATTGCACTTTAAAGTTTATCTGGAGTTGCATTTTTTCACAAAATTGAGGGCAACATGATTTTTTTACAAAAATTGATGGTTTTCTAGATTTGGAATCAGCATACAGTCAGAGAGGCTGCTCTGTCATTAAAATACTGACAAAGACTGTTTTTTAAGGATGAAAAATCTAGAAATATAGCATTCTAAACATGCTAAACAGAAGCCACACCATCAAGTGAACTTTATTTGGATAAAAAAATGGATTTTAAATTTACCTTGATCTTGAAATCAGGCTTGTGAACTGTAGAAGTGTTTAAACATTCCAGAAATTTAGTGAGGTAGATGACATGATGAAAAATAAGGCAAAGGTCAGCTTGGACTAGAACAGATCACAAGACTGTAAAAAACATAATATATATTTATGTTAATATAATATATATAATATATCTTATGTAATGGTCAATTTTAAGCTAGTGATAACAAACTTTTTTTTGTATTTAAATAAAATGTTGAAAGGATAGGATAACTAGCTTTTTACTTTGCCTCTGTAGTTAACATATGACTGTAATTGTAAATGCTTGGGTATCAATATTGTTCACTTGACTGATAAGAATTTAAACAATATAAAGGGCAATAACCTGAAATGGGGTTAGAGTTCCAGACAACTCTTTGCAGACTACACAAATCTGAGACTCCAGCATTCTACTGCCTGCCCACTGAAATATGTGTAAACATTGTATGGAATATACTCATGAAATAAAACATCTGTGGATATAGTTTCCACCCATGCTTAAGGCAATTTGTTTCATATCTTGAATTGTGAGAGTTTGAGTCCCTCATACTAGTATTGAGCTCTTTTAATACTGCCTTACCTTGCTATTCTTATTATTCATGTAACAGCATAAATTTTTTTTAAGTTCTGTTTAGGTCTTGCCTCTAAGATGTCTTTCAGACCTGACTTTACAGGCTAATTATGTATCAAGATTTTTTTATCATTATTATATGCATCAATTTTTTGGTTTCTCAGTGTCTTTTGTTGTAAAAAAGGTAAATAAAGATAAATATTTCACCTAGTCATAAACATAGCAGTATGTCCTCATATCTCCATTTTCCCCCTAACATGGAAGCATCTTATTGTCTTTGCTGCCTTCCATTGTAGTCTTCCATCTTCTGTTGTATTCTTTCAATCCTGGTAACAAGAATACTGAACAATTAAAGACATGGTAATGGAAATGTCTCATCTTGCAGTGTTTCAGAATAGCACAAAAAGCAAAGATGTTTTGTTTTGAATAATGTACAGAGAATATGAATTTCACCATACATTTTGGCCAACAAATCTAATTCTTAGGATTCTTCTCAGGACAGGGTTTATGTACAATTGTCCACTAGAGTGCAGGCTGAGACCAACAAACTCATTTTGTTCCTGTCATAAACTGACTTTGAACCCAGGTGTCTTAATGTACATGGTTAGTACATTAAAGCATTGCACCTTCTAGCTTCAGCTGCGAGTATATATACTGCTATCAAATTTGATGGATATAGCTTGTGAAGCTTAGTGACCTAGGGTGGTGATAATAAAGTATTCTGAAACCTGGATAACATTTTATTCTGTCACTATGGTTTTCTTGCTCTGGTGACATCAACTAATTTGTACTGCTTTGTAGGAGATTTCTGTATCCGGCTTTTTAGCCAGAGTCTCCGTTTCCTTACACTGCTCTTACTCTTCCCTGTCAGAGTGAATTTCTTTCAGAGACAAAATATTCCTCAATATTGATCTCAGTGTGCTGGCTAATTTCAGGTTCTTGTATTGCAGATCAGCTGAAGTGCTGTTCAAAACACTGAAGAAATTTTTAACACAAAATGCACAAAGAAATTGACCCATATAATATTCCAGCAAGAATCCTCTGTTCACTAATCCTTTAAAAGACGACTAAAGTCAATTTAACAGACTTTGCATGAAAACATTTTTATTCTGAAAAGCTGTCCTAACAAGAGTAGCCAGTTTTCACTAAGTTCATAAAGTTCTTAGGATTTTTGGCCTGTTTCTTATTTTTGCCTGTTTAGGGCATTCATCTACTGCAGAAAAGTGCTCACCCCAGAGGACATATATACCAGCAAAGTGATCTGGAGTTCTCCTTCTCACTGTCCCTACAGAACCTGTTGAAGTTTTTGTAGAAATAATAGGGAGTTTTAATGTTTACTTTCCTATAAAGGAGGAATATCACATATCAGTTCCCTTTTACTTGCTCAGTTTTGAAAAAAGTGAAGCACATCTGTTGTTTAATTTTTTTATCTCCCTAGGCTGCTGTGAAGGCTGGCTTCAAAAGACACTTTTTCTTCAGTACTTTGAACCCTAAAAACATTTTGTTGTATTCTGAGAAATAAGAATTGAATAAATCTTAACTAATGTCTGTCTTCCCTTTCCACAGTCTATAGCCCATCCACTTTTGAATTCCTTAATGATCCCTACTTCAAAAATCACATCCTGCTCTTTGCCTTCTTTACCTAATCATCTCTTTTGTATTGTGCAGAGCTGCTGTGGCTCCATGCTAAAACCCCTCATTTACTATATACTGTCTTTGCCATTTGAGTCAATGTCTTCCTAATGTGAATATGTTTTTATTTATAACAGTTTTAAAGTTACAATAGCATAAAAAGTATGGATACAAACTGAAAGATAAAAAAGTAATCTTAGTAGTAGCAAGTGCTCAGCTTGTGCTATTTCAGTCTGAAGAAACCATGTTTGTCTGATGTAGACAACTAAAAGCAGAATCTCATAATAGAAAAGTGCCAGGAAATACTGAAAAGGAATCATGCTGTCAACTCTGCTTATGAAATAAATTAGGTTTACTAATGGCTATATTTCCCCTTATATCTACAGAGGGAGCACAGTGTTCCTGTTCTTCCAAGTTAGGATGTCAAATGTATTTCCTGACAGCTTCAGCTCACTTTTCATTATTGATAAGTTAGAGTGTGCCACAGCAGTGAGGCTGTTAGCTGCTCTTCTGTAATTAGTTCAATGAGATTAGGAAACAGCCAGAGTGTAGAAGAGATGAAAAGTAGTCACATATAATATGATATGATAGTGGCACCTGAGCTCCCTCTGCCCTGATGCCAAGCTAACACTCAGGATGTTACAAAATGAAGGCACCGTGCCTTGTGTCTCACAGTTCTCTTGGTGTTATGTCCTAGGGACAGAGCAGTTATCCTCCTGCTGAGGAAGGAAAATGCTTTTGATGCTAATTTGGGGAATTGGGTGTATTGGCAATTTGAAAGGCAAGTAGGTTGAAGGGATTTCATCATGCTGAGGTGAGACACAGGACAAACCCAGAGTGAGTGCAACAGTAATTTTATTTTTTTTAACTTAGGGTAATTTTGCCAGTGTATCTGAGAATCCTGAGATATTGTCTTCCCTTCCATGCTAAATCCCATATAAAGATGTAAAAAACTGAATCTGTATAGCAGGTCTAATATGAAGATTAACATGCTGTAATAATGAAATCTAAAGATACAGTTAAAATAAATGACAGGAAATTATACATAAAAATAGGAAAATTCTCTATAGCCAAAATCTAAAGCTTATCATAAATGAACAACCTAAGCTCCACTGAGGTTAAAAAAGACAAGTATAAGTGGAATTTCTATCGGGAGAAGAAAAAATTACTAACAGCAAACTATGAATTTGCTGTAATGTTTACTCAAATATGAAGGAATACATGTATTCAATATAAGTTGTATGAAGAATAAAATTGTCTTCAGAATGTGTCTGATATAATGATTACAGATAATGTTATTTTAATATTAAAAATATCCTTGAAAAATAAGGGGAAGGTAACAGAAAAAATGGAAAGCTGTGGAATATGTAGGCAGCTGCTGAATCCAGAAGCAGCATGCCAAAAAACGTGAAATTTTATACTGAAAACAGAAAATCCATTTCTCACTTCTAACTAGGGAATATCTGTAATTGTGACTAGTTGGGTGGACAAAGAAGGTAATTCATGTTTGGAAGGAATCACTAGCATTGCCAGAAGACTTGCAGTCTGAGACCTTGTGTGTCAGTTTACTTTCCAAATGACAACTTAGCAAGATTATCTGTGATTTCCGGTTGTGGATGGAGATAGGAAAAAAGATCACATGCAATATCTTCCATTTTTCTAGCACCTATCTTTGTCCTGTTATCCTGGTTTTAGCTAGCATAAAGTTACTTTTTTCTTAGTAGCTGGTACAGGGCTGTGTTTTGGATTCGGTATCAAATTGTATGAGATTGCATAAAAAGGGGAATTTGGATGCAAGGACAGGTATAAATGGAAAAGGAGTTTCAAAAGAAGAGGACTGGTCAGAGACAGATACAAACATTACGAAAAAACAAACAGAGAAAACATCAGCAAATAACACACAGCATACAGAAAGAGCAAATCTAGCTGGAAAAGATACTGATACCAAAGAAAAAATGAGGTGATCAAGGTACTGCAAAGACAATATTTGCCTACAACTAGAACCATAAGTATGAATAAAACAAGAAAACAGTCAAAATTAGGAAATCACCATATGTCCATAAATTTTTTATGTGAGATGAAAAACTGTGTACTTTTAAAAACTGATCAGAAGACTGTTTAAAGAGTATAATTTATATACTCATTTCTAAACCCAGACAGAATAAAGTGCTAACATTCTGGATTCAGGGAATTTTGTAGAATTTTCTCTGTGAGACTGGGAGTGTGATACTCAAAATACTATCTTACATGGACAGGAAGAAAACTTAAATCTAGCACTAGACCCTAGTTTTCAAGGAATAGATGCTATAGAAAGGTAACATAATAAACAAGGCATCAAAATCTAAGAATGCAGAAGAGTAATGATTTCCTATTAGGACATGAAAAACATAGAAATACGTTAATATTGGCTTGACTGAGTCTGACAGATACCATACACAAGAATCTCTGGCATTCAGTGCTTATAAATCTGTTAAAAGGTAGGCATCTGAACACAGATTTCAATGTCCTGAATTTTGGCACCTGAGTTTGAAAATACTGAATTTGCAACAGGCTTCCATCTGCACCACAATTACCATGGTATTATCCTGTTTGGTTTTAATCAAAGGCTGGTAATAAGTTGCATTTCCTACCATCCTACCATCTTTATTAATACATATTTCCAAAATTGCATAGTAAAAAGAGTTACATGCTTAGGTAAAAATCCTATGGTAATTCTGACATACTTATGCTCCCTACAGAAAATGCTACAATATAAAAATCTAACAGTTTATTGTAGTCCATTAATGGGCTGGTTTGCTAACAAGCTTCTGCAGCTAACCCTGTTTAGGTCCTCCAGCTAGGGGGTTCCAAAATAGGACTTTGTTCACAGTACAAAATCTGACATTGCAACAAATGTTATTTGAGCAGTGAGGAAGCTTTCATATTCTTTATTAGATTAGCTATGAAAATTCAGAACTGCAGCATATACCAGCAGCTGCATTTGTATTTAATATGTTCCTCAGACTGTAAGCAAGTATGGATGGAACAGTTTAACTCAGGTAGAAATTCCTATTTAGAAAAATACTTAGAAGATGAGTCTTGCCTAAAAAATAATGTTATCTAGCTAGGAAGATTATTTTCTCCATGAGCAATTACTTCACTGTAAGACAGAGAAGATATAAAGACATACTGTTGCATTTATTTATTTGTATTTCTCTTCAAACCTAGTAATTAGTTCCTGAAATATTCATTCTATTAGAGAAAAAGACAACAGCGCATTAGCAATTTCTTTTTATTTTTCCCTTAGGTTTTGAGATTGATTTCAGAGTGGACTACCAAATTGCATGCTCCAAATTCTGGCAAATAGTAAACATTACTCTCTGAGCAACAATTTGTACATATGGTACATTTAGGGAGAGGTCTTGCTTGCCAGCAAAGTTAAGAGTCTCTTGGCAAGCAGCAAGAAAGTGAGGAGGGGGGTCTGTAAACTGGGGGTTCCCCAAACTTGACTTAGTTTGCTTTTATCAAAATTGACAAAAGGTAGATGTAAATGTTTCATAAGAAGTATGCTAAAAATATACACAACTTGACAGATGGTTATATATTTAGCATGTCTTTCAAACTTGTATCGCTTTTCATTAATAGGAGAATCTAAAGCATTTGTAATCAGCTCAGATTGTTTATTGACATCTATCCAGCAAAGTCATGATAGTCCACACTCGGGACCTTGTTAGGAAATAAGATACAAAAACAAAAAAACAAAACCTAAAACAAAACAAACAAACAAAACCACTACCACCACCACAACAAAAAAACTTATGAAAGATTACCTGAGATTCTTAAAGCTTTTTGGCACACATCCTCCTTCTATGGAACAAGGGAGGAACATGCAAGGTCAGGACTAGAATTCAGACATAAATTTAGAAGAAATTTGGCCTATTTGAATGAATGTCTATCTTAACAGGGGCCTTGGGTTAGAGCCCTCTACTTCTGTCACAGAGATCTGAATGGTTCTGAGGCAGAAGAAAGGTGCAAATAAGCTTCTGGATCTCAGAGTTAATGGAGAGGAGGATTCAGACAGATGATCCAGGGCAGCTGCTGCTTTTGCAAAGCAGTCCACTGCCAGAGAAGTCTTATGGAACCTGCCAGGCAGCATGACTTTGCCCCACACCTGTAGTAAGTTAAGCTACCTATCCTCTGAACAGCCCTGTGTTTAGAACACAGGATCCTGGCCTAAATCTTACCTAGTCCAGGTGTACCCTTCTTCCCAAGTGTTCTTAACGAAAGAGGCTGTTGTGTCAGGTACAGTACATTGTCGGAACAGTCATGACTTGGCCACAAGAGAAGTTTTCAGTATAACTCTTTGAAAAAACCTAGGGGAAATAAAAAGATAGCAAGGTTTCCAGAGGATGTGTCACTTAGCAAATGTGTGACTACTAACTAAACACACTAGATGTGTCTACTAACTAAAATTCCACCAGGAGTTTTCCTCCACAGGCCATATATCACTGCTGTATTATAAGTAGTAGTAGTTAGTAGATATTGTGCGTTTATCCTTAGAATCCTAATTATGAAAAATAACAAATTTGGCACGGATAATTGTAGTGCTACAATTTTAATTCATCCTTCAAGAGTGCAGAAACAGATACACTGACAACAGAGAACTTTTTGAACTGAATTATGCTATTTTTTTCTCTCCAGATTAATTGAGCGCTTTTTAACTCTCTTCATGATCAACCACAGTCAGGCCTTTCATTTCACCTTCAGGCTCATGCTTTCCTGAGTGATGCTACTTTCATTAAATTTGTTCTATTTTTCTTGCATTTAAATAGTTCCTTTTCATTCATTAACAAACCATACATGAACATTTGTTCTCCATATGAAATTATGCCAATAGAAGTCTTGCAAACTGAAATAGCTATATGTTTTCCCACGGTGAGGGCTGAAAAATTTGTCAGTTGAAGTATAACAGGTTGCTTTTGCCAAGTTTTCTGGTTACAACTGAATAGAAATATCTGTGAAATTAAGTAACATTTTCATATTTGATAGTTTGTCAGTTGTCTAAAAAAAAAAGCTAACTGATACAGCAATCTTAACATTAAAACATTAAAAATTGCATATTAGCTATATGCTTCTCTGTGTTGATCACTGCAGGATCTCTCTGATTTGGCATAGCTTCAAGAGTAACTATGAGCATGGCAGGTTCCTTGGCTTAGCCATCTCCTTGCACTGATGTTGGTGTAGTAAGGTACTCACTTGTGCAATTTGCTGTGCATATAGTCAGTAAGGGGGAGCTATAAGGACAGCTCCTGAGATAGGACTGCTGTGTACCAGTTTCCCAAAAATGTGCTGTTTTCCAACCTGACGCATAAAGGAGAAGATTTTTGACCAGGCATCAGGAAGCCGTCCTCTCAGCCGTGCCACTTGACCACATTCATGTCAGTGGTGCAGCTCACGTGCAGTGCAAACCCACGGCTTGCGCACACAAACCCCTCTTGGGGATGCTCTCAAAGGCAACAGTGTTTCTTTTGTCCATCACTGAGTTTGCTGCCCCTGTCACTGCCTCTGGTGGGAACCGAATTGGTCCCGTTTGGCTGGGTTTGGGCAGCCTTCAGCTGATGCCTCGTAGCCCCATGGAGTGAACACGTGTACCTTGCTCCCATTTGAGGGCATCCACAAAGGCATGCCCTAGGGGAAGCCAGCCAGCCCAAGTAGGCAGCTTCTCACACAAGGAACACAAACACACCGTACAAACATTTAATGTTTATTATCATACCTCTTATTTTGTACTGTAGTTGGTTATATATACATGTTCAGCTACCTGTGCATCCTGGGAGACTTTTACGACCTAGCAGCAGCTACAAAGTGTTAATAAACTATAACTCTATTTCCGCATCAATTTTATATCCGGAGAACAAATAAAAAGTCCGATTTTCCGACGATTTAATATGCTAATGTCAAGCTTTAATAAATAGCATTTACCTCAAGAGCGTGAGCAGGGCGAAAACCCACACGCTTGTGTCAAAACAAAACATCAGAAGCAACGTCTGTCAGAAAACCGAACAGACATTCGAGTAGCTGGTTTACAGTGTGGCGGGGCTCGCAGCAGCCCGGGGTGGCGGCGGGGTCCGCCGCCGGGCGCTGCGGGCGCACCCGAGGCCGGGCTGGGCCGGGCCGCTCGGGGCGCGGCTCGGCAGCCCCGGCCCGCCCCCGGCCCCGCCCGCCCGCCTTGGCGCCCTGCGGCGGGAGCAGCGTGGCCGCGCCAGCATGAGCGGCCCCCAGCCCGGCCAGCAGCGGAACGGGTACGCCAGTGCAGGGCCCGCGGGAGTCTCCCGGGCTCTTCCCGCCCGTCACCCCGCGGCTCCCTCTCCCTCCGACAGCGTGCTCCCCTCGCACGCCGCCTGACTAAACTTTCTCCGGGCGGGCCGGGCCGCTGCCGCCCGCGGGTGAAGCCCCGGTGGAGGGGCCCGATGGCCCCGGGTGGTGCGGCCAGCCCGGCCTCTGAGGGCGGGAGGGAGGGAAGCGGGGATCCTCCGGGGCGGGAGCGAGGGAGCGAGGGAAGCGGGAGTCCCCCAGGGCAGGACGGAGGGGCGCGGAGAGGAAGGTCCGCGCAGCCGGGGGCTCCCCACGGCCGTCGCCGTGTGGAGGGAAACCCGTCCCGGCAGGGAGGCGTTTCCTGAAGCCCCTAAAGGCCCTGTGGTGAGGGCATGGCCTGTTTTACTTGGGTTTCGTAATCGCTGGGGTAGGAAAAAGAGCGGGCAAGGTGTCTTGTGTTCATTATTTCCGGAAATGAGGACCGGCGTGAGTAATAGGCAATTAATTAAACTCAGGAGTGACTCTGTAAAAGTGAAGTACGTTCAGTGAGGGAAGTGTTCTGGTATTGCTTAATTGAGGTACAGTATTCATACACAGTGTTTATCTTTACAGGTCTGATGGGTTATCTCCCAAGAAAATTGAGCATATAATTAATTAGCAATGCACTGAGTATTGTTTTCCTGTAAGAAAGATTGAGTGTTCACTTTCAAAACCTTCCTTCCCAGTACGGAATATGTAATGACCCTACCTCAGTACCTATATGAGGGGAAAGATGAGAAGCCTCAAGTAAAGGAAATCCCACATTTAATGTAATAGTGATCATAAAACATGAGAGTTAAAGAAGTTTGTATTGAAGGTCATCAAGAGCCCATATCTTGTTTGGCTTTTGGGGAACAAGAGCTTAGCTGAAGATGTTTATTTCTTATTTTTAATGCACACTTCATTTTTTACCTGTGATTTCAATGCCAAGGCATTGATAGTTGGCCTTCAGTAGTATACATGATATTGGGGAATCATACTGCTCAAATGCACATGACATCAAATATGAGGAAGCAGAGGAAGAACTTAAAAAGAGGCAGGTTAATCTGATACCCCCCAGTCCTCCAGTTGTACTATATTGTTGTATAGCTGACTGTCATAATTGTCGTACGAAAAAAATTGAGATGATAAATTCTGCTTTAGGCTTCTCAAAAGAAATCTTCATTTTGGTAGACCATAATGCTACTCATTTTTTAGAGTAGCTGAATGACATTTGTGCCTTTCTCAGATGGTGTTACAGCTTACTTGAAGCCTAGATGGATGAAGAAGAAGTGAAAAGGGAGGCAGTGTTCTCTAGTTACAGAACCGTTTTCTCTATTCTCCCTTGAAATAACCTTTACAAAATTTTCTATAGGCTACTAATTATTCTAAAATTTAGGTTTTTCTTTCCCCTCATTGTTCTTAGCAGCATTCTTCATCGCTTTCAGTTTCTGTTACTTTTGTTCATAAGTTCTTATGGGTTATCCTAAGGCTAAGCCTTGATTGCCTGTTTTCCAGCTAGCTATAGTATTTTCTAGAGTAGCTTTCATTCATGGAATTCTAGAACTTACAAATGAGCATAAAGAAGATTATCAGCCACCCCAAATCCATAAACTAATTTTCGTGTGTGTGCTTGACTGCTAGCCAAGGCCTTGGCTTCTGCTCAATCAGAAATTAAGTGGTTTATACCCTTTTCACAGTCTTGAGTTCTTATGCACTGAGTTGAGGGAATTATCTTGCCAAACACAGTGCTGTTAAGTAGAAGTAATTGAGTGTGGCCTTTGGGGGGTTTTTATGTTCTCTTTGATGTAAGACTTCTGCTTATTTTTTAGTTATGCTCCTCTCCCTGTGAAGTTGGTACTCTGAGGGACCTCCACTTACACACAGTTCTGTATTTATTAGAAAAGTAAATACTAGCTTTTGTTATGTTTTGAATAAGTAGAGTTGCTAGGGAATAATTTAACAAAAGAAGATCTCATGACCTCTTAGTTCAGAGTTCTGCTATCTTTCTGGAGCCCTTTTCCCAGAATGTTTTATTCAGTGTAGTTCTGCATTGTGTTTCATCCCTCTCCAAAGACATCGCTGTGAATGTCACTTAGCCAGGAGCCATCATTTAAAGTCCAGTTGTGTTTTAGATTTTGTAAATCCCTTTTTTTGAGGTATTTTAAATAATCATGTAGCTGAAACATTTTCTTGATGTTCTCAACCTGTCAAAGTTCAGTTTGGCACAGAGTGGTGTGAGGGCGTGTCTTTAATCTCTTCTTTCTCTGAGCACTTTTCCTTCTTGGTAGGATATAGCCCCAACCCTTTAGTTACAGTGATTCAAGTCAGTCTGGGCATTCTTAGAATCACATACTTGATTTGGGTGTTTGCTTTGACAATTGACAGTTCAGGGCACTATTTGCAATATTGTCAAAGTCTGAGGGAGGTGTGTGGGTTACATCAAGAGTGTATGTTCCTCCCTCCTTACTTTGAGATGGTAGCCTTAAAGAGGATCCTCATTCATTCCAAGAGCAAGCCAAAATTGCTAACTTGTAATGTGCCACATACAGACTATTCAAACCCAGCAATTTATCTTTGGTAAATAGCACCTTGTAGGTTTCTAAAGTAGTTTTATCATGTGCTGGCATTGTTTTCACTCAAACAATGTAACCTCTTTATGACAACCTAACTGCAAGCCTCTAATACATGCTTTGAGTTATAAAAATAATGATTAACTACACACTTGCCTTCTAATGTTTGTCGTCTGAAAGTGCTGGTACTAGTGTTGCTAGGAGATGTCTTGCTGCTTGCAGTTACCTGTGATGTAGTTTTCTGTATGGCCGTACATCACAAGAAGGGTATCTGGGTCTTAAGCTGTAGTCTTTGGTGAGAGGGGGCCCAAGAAAAAAACTACTGTGCACCTTGTATTTTGACAGCCTAATGATTGTATTTGAGAAGTTCCATTGGTTTGGTTTTCAAGTTGTAGCAATGATAGGTGAGAGAGTTTGGGGAAATTTCTTTCAATTTGATCTTTTGTTTGAAATTTTCAAAGCTTAAGCATATGTGAGGAGAGAGAGCTTTCTGCCTTTCTTTTCTTTGAGCTGAAAAGCACAGAAATTCCCCTGTTGGGTCTTACACTGTCTGAGCAGGCTTTCACCCATAAGCAGGCAAGAGAAAATGATGTATCACCTTTTTTTCCTTCCTCCTTCACCCAAATATACCCTTCGGGGCAGGGAAAGAAGCAACCTTTTGTGGCACTTTCATATATTCTATCTAAAGGCAAAGTTCTTGAACCCGTCTCCTGTCAGTTTTCAAAAGGCTTTCATAAGGCATAATCTCAAGAGAAAATTAGCAGGGAGCTGTTGGAATGGCCTCAGATCTTTGGTGGTAAATGTTGTAACAAGAGGTAAACTTATGGTGGTAACCATGTGGTCAGAAATGAATGCCTGCAGAGGAAGTCACCAAACAGGAAGCTTCTGAGCACTTGTCATAGGCAGAAGTATAAAATAACTTAGAGGCTGATAGTTATCACAGTCATCATAAAAAAGATTATGTTGTTTGAGTGAGAAGAATGGCAGTACATGAGATACGTGAACCTTAGAAATATACAAGGTGTTATCTATAAAGGATAAATTGCTCTGTCTTTGAATTGCTCAGTGCTCTGAATATCTCAGCCTTCTTATCTAAAAATGAAATTTGCAACCTTGCTTGGATGCCTTTTCCTTGAAAGAACATGTTGCATGTATAAGTTCCTGGAAAGCACTTTACACTGATGGTTTTACTATCAAAATATTACTGAATATGTGCTCTTAGCCACATTCTGATCCTGGTTACTGTAAACTTGTGCATGTTAAAATAAAATGATTTGTAGTAACTCTAGGTCTGTGGTGTTTGCTGATGGCTGTTTTTTTCTATAAACTGTAGTTTCAGCAGTGAAGCATCCTGCAAAAAAAGAGAGGATTATTTGGAATGGCCTGAATATTTTATGGCAGTAGCTTTTCTGTCAGCACAAAGAAGCAAGGATCCAAGCTCTCAGGTAAGAAGGCAACATATAATAATAACATAACCTAATCTATATTGCATATCGCATTCGATGGACACATAACAGGTTCAGGAATTTCTTAATGAAAGTTATTTCAGTGTATAGCTATTCAGTTTTCAGCATAGTCAGCACCTTCTGTTACAGAAATTCTCATATTGGGCCTAACCTCATACGTATTATTCTGTGTATATTTGTAGCTTGAAGTTTTATAAATCATGTTTTCATCTGGAAGTTAAAATAATACATGCGTTTTGTCTCCTTTTTCCAGTAAATATAGTCACTTTTAGAGGAGGATAAAACTGCTGGAAGTTTTAGGTTGTAATTTTTATGACACAACATTTTACAAATGTCTTTTCTTCACCTGTGAGAGTATTTGTTTCTTATTGGGTTGACTGGAGTTTTCTTCTAGTTTGTTCCTCCCTCAGGATCCCCTGTTCCCTATGCTTCACTGTCTGTTCCCATTTTTCACTTTTCATGTGCCTCAGTTCAATATTGTTCAATATTGATTTCAGGTGACTGATACAGGTGCTGAAACATGCTATTCTATGGGATCCAGTCATCCTGTTAGATTTCCTTTGTGCGAAAAAAATCAGGAAGCAAATACCAGAAAAAACAATCTGTTCACTTCCTTCTGTACATTATGGCACTTAGCTCTCTGAAAGTTGTTCACTTGGGGCTAAAGTTTTGTTACCCAAGGGCTGGTTGGTAAACACATTGTCTGAATTAAAATTAGTACTATTGCAATTTCAACAAATAATATGGGCAGAAAACATAAAAATGGGACTCTGCTTTAAGAAAAGTCCCTTTGAAGACTTGGGTTGAAGCAATAAAGGGTGGGAGTTAAAAGGTTTTGAACTTTAGTGCATGTTTGCAACAAGCTGCAAAGGCTTGTGAGGCCTCCATAAGCCAGCACTTGTATTTCTGTTACATCTTTCATAACTTTTCTTTTGCTCACGTTGCTCATACTGCTACTGGGAAAGCTAGTTTGGGGAGCTGAACTTACGTTTTTACTAGGGTTTGTTCAGTGCTGTTTCTGCTCCTTGAACTAAGTTCATTTCGTAATTGGACAAGGAACAGTGCTGGCAGGCTGGGATGGGCACAGCATGACCGAAGGGGTAGCAGAGTTACATCTGCCCTGACTTATTGCAAAGCCCCAACAGTTGGGTACAATTGTAGCCTTGCTCACCAGATGGTGTGACTTAATATATCAAGTGAAGCTTGTATCTCTTAAATGGAAATTGTAGGACTGACTGTTCATGTCTTATCTTTGTTGTTGACACATTGTTTTGCATGCTGTTGGTACTATATAAATCTGTTTTTATTTAGGTTGGTGCCTGCATTGTAAATTCAGAAAACAAGATTGTTGGAATTGGCTACAATGGGATGCCTAATGGTTGCAGCGATGATGTACTACCCTGGACAAGAACAGGAGCAAATAGACTAGACACAAAATATCCTTATGGTAAGGCTTCTTGTAGTTGACAGGTTAGACTTGTGATGTCTGTATCTGTGGAAGTTCAGCTGGTAAAGTGTGGATCAGTTTTTCTTCCACTCACTTGATACTGTCAATGTGTCCATACGTGGTACACTAGGATAAAAATCAGTCTTTCTGAAGAACTGACATCCTGGTGAAATAGGTTCATAAATATTAGCCATTTTAACTGTGTTATTTAAAGGGTCTCTGTGAAATCTGGTGGACCTTTCAGCAGGGCTGACTCTTCTGGATCAGGTGTGGTTTGCAGGAGCCAAGGAGGCTGGGCTGCCTCAGGCTCCACACCATGAGCGCTGTCTGCCGTGTGTGGAAGTGGGGTTTAGAGCTGCCTCGTGGCCTGCAATGGCTGATGTGGGGAAGAAACCTTGGTTAGGACTGGTAAGAGACCATACAGTGCCCGTGCTTCCTTAAGTCCCCCTTTGTCTTTCTGTACCCACTCCAGCTCCTGCTGCACCTCTTGTGTGTGACACCAATGCAGCAGAAGCCACAGGCAAAGAAAAAACAAGAGCTTCTTCATCCTGAGCTGCATCTCAGCCTCTTCTGAGCTCAGGAATGGCAGGGTAGAGAAGCAAGAAAGAGAGAATCAGAGCCTTGAGAAATTTTTCTTCTCCCTGCATGGGTCAGGAAAGTCAGCACCAGAGTTCATCTTTTGCAGAGAAATAGACTCTCTTCCAGTGACCAGTATTTATCTCTGCCTGTTAATTCTGTTTCTTACTTGTAACTTTAACAATTGGTGTGATAGAGAAATTAAACTTGCATGAGTTTTGACATAGCCTGAGTTCACTCAGAGCTCTTTCTAAAAACCTTTTTCTGGTTTTCTATAGCATTGAAGTGAAAGATGATATGCAGTGGTTCAGCACATAATTCATCAGTTTGATATTTTTGACTTCTTAAAAGTCCAGTACTTTGTCCTTGTTCACTTCACCAATTTATTATAAAACCTCTAATGGTAGTTCTTAAGCTCAAGACCATTTCATATTATTTTTTGTAATGGGTGCATTCCCAATATAGGGCCAGATTTGAAGTCTGCCTCTGCCAAATTTTGAAGTCTGCTCTGAACCACTGCTTTTACATATACTGCTGTGGCCATAATGGTTCAACTTAGTATGACTGCTCTTTATTTATAGGGCAAGGAATCAAGTGTTAGTCCATTGATTAAATAAAAAGCACTGAAAACAGAATATTGATTTTGGTTGAATCTTTATGCTGCTTTAAGGTCTCAGTTCTGAGCTAAAATCAGTGTGGGTGGTCTGTGGCATCGGAGCGTGTTCCAGGCACTCAAATCTAAGCTGACCAGCTTAAACTAAAAGTACTGTGAGGAATCTTTGTACAAGATGATGTGAGAGTGTTTTTGCTAACTCTGACTGCAGAAGATGTGGAGCATGTGATGTTTAAAAAATGAGCTAACTAGTAACAGCTTGGAGTGCTGAGTTGATTTCCAGGAGTTGGTCTAACTACTACCCTTCCCCCCATTATCTTAGTCTTCACCTCATTAAAAAAATCACAGCTTTGTAACACAAAGTGTCTGCTGTGATGAATAAACAACCTATTTTGTAATTCACAGATCATTTAAACTCTAGCAATTTCTTATTAATCTTGATAGCACAGTTGACAGACCAGACAAGTATATATAAAAAGAAAATCTTCGGCTTAAAAAAAATTCTGGTAGATGCAGAGACACATAGAATTGCTGTTAAAATCTCATTAAACTGTCATTTTTTCCTTTCTCCTTTTGCTAATCATTACAGCATTTGTGTAAATTGAACTTTTTCTCCTTGCATTTTCCTGACTGGCTTGTTCAGAGACAGTACAATCTTACTGTGTGCTTTGTTAGCTAACCATGGCACTTCCATCACTGCAATGTAGCTTGTTGGATGAAGCTGATGGTAATTGTGCATGTACTACCACACCAAGTTGGAAGTTGTCTTCTGGAGCTACTTGATGCATCTGCTACAGAAAAGGTCTGGGGTTGGATCTGAGTGCTGACCACCTGGTCTTGGGTGCTCTTGCGGGTTAGCCATGAACACTTAGCTCACTTCCCATGTTTTGCACTACGCTTTGACTAGCTTTCACCAGAACAAAGCTTCACTATTGCTCTTCCAATGGTGCTCCGGAGGGCAGGGTAGAAAAAAGACTGCAAGAAAACAGTCATCAGGTATAGGCTTATAATGCAAAGCCTGCTGAGATGGTATGCTTAACCCTCCTTCTTCCCTCAGGCCATACTGGCAGATATGCAACACATACTCGGTTTCATGTTCTGAAAAACCCTCTCTGGTGGACTGCATAAAAGTCTTCTCACTTCTTTATGCACTTTGAACTGAGACATACAAAATAACTGTGTGGTGTCATGGGACTCCTGGAGCTTGAGGAAACCCAGGGCCGAGGGTGATGTGTTGCTGAGGGAGCCCTGAGATGAGCATGAGCCAGTCTGTGCCGGTTGGCCTCAGGGCCAAGGGTCAGTCCCTGGCCCTGTCTGTGTTTAGCAGCATAGACATAGGAGGGGATTGGACCCAGAGGCGATCTTTGCAGAAGGGTGTTAGGTGATCCTGTAACAAATGTATTGAGCTCCAGAAAAACTGATGGATGCATTGACCTTAGAGCTCTGACTAGATTCACTGTTTCAGGGCTAAAAGTCTTCCAATTTCCAAGCTAAATTTATATGTGGTTAGTTTTTAGGTTCTCGAGTGTGCTGGCAATGTTCTTTTAGTTTTTCTTATTCACTGTGGTTAACCCTTCCTCTTTCCCCGTGCATTTACTCATAACAGTTACCTTTTGAACTTCTGTTGTGAGATTAAACAAGTCCAGTCACTCTTGCGTTTTGCTGTATCGACGCTTGTTGGTTTGAAATTCACCACTGTCTTGATTACCTATGTCTGCTGCAATATACTGTATGTATCTCTCTTACACCCTCAAGAGTGGGTTCTTCTCAGCTCACTGTTAGGGGCAGTGTTGTGCTTGATTAAGAAATCCAGGGCTAACCTGAGCTGCTACTGGGAGAAGGCATCAAAATGTGCTAGCTTGTGTTCACTTTTCCTTAGAGGATGCAAACGTTTGCAAGGCATTTGGATATTGCAGGAATAGTGATGTGGATCCTGTGTGTTGATACTGTGCATTCCTTATGAGACTCTTGAAGTGGATAAAGGCTCTTCCCTCTAGTTGTGGTGTATATTTGAACAGCATAGCCTTGTTATATCAGAAAGCACAGAGTGTTTTGCAGAGTGACATTTTTCACAGCACAAAACCAGGATTTTGTCATTATGTTGGAACTGGCTGCAGGCTGCCAGTCAGTGACAGCAGCAGGGATGTGTCTGTGCACATGAGAGAAATGGAAGGCTGATTTTACTAAGATGTTATTAAACATTAACTTATTAAGTATTATTATTATTATTATTAAAAGCGCTTCCTGAAGCATTGTGTTCAGTACTATGTGGAGAAGCTTTTTAACAATTAGGCAAAATTCTATCTTTCAGAGTCAAAAGTATGCCCTCTGTTTCTGTTAGATGAATCTGAGGATTTGTTGATGTTTGGTTTCTTCTCACCAATCATTTAAAATACTACATTTTTCTCCTATTAACACAAATCTTACCACTAAATCTAGTTGCTGTGCTCTTGTTATGCCCTCTGTCTCCACTGTATCCATTTGACAACCAGTCTCTAATTAAGGGTTTTAAATTAAAATGACTGGCAAATTGAGAAACCTCTGAGCAATACAGAAAATATTGAGTAAGTATGCTTAAAAATATTTATACAGGTTCAAATATGATAAAATATGTGCTGTGGCAAAAAGTGTGCTCTAATTGAACAGTACCTGCTGTGTAAAATGAAACAAACTGTTATCAACATTTCCTTGTGTTAGGATTATGAGCTTTTTGTCAATTTTTCAGAGAAATGAACACTCAACAATATTCATGCAAATGTTGGTTTTATAGAAGCTGTTATTTTGACAGCACAAAATTTGATAAGGCGCTCTGAAGAAGTGTGCCTTATCACTCTCTCCAACTGGCAGTGCAAAGATGAGGCTTC
This sequence comes from Prinia subflava, assembly GCF_021018805.1. Classification (NCBI taxonomy): domain Eukaryota; kingdom Metazoa; phylum Chordata; class Aves; order Passeriformes; family Cisticolidae; genus Prinia; species Prinia subflava. Next base: position 33,970,581 of record NC_086253.1, read on the forward strand.
AGCTGGGAAGGGGATCTGTAGGAGATGGTGTCCACTTACAGCCACTCACTCTTGACCTGCATGGATTTTTGTCCAATTCTGGTGTCATACATCAAATCTGTATGTTTTGGAAATTTAGAAACAACAGAATTTTTGGAAATTTAGAAACAACAATTCCTCTTGTTCTGCTTGCCCGCTAAGAAACACCTGTGTGCTCTGCTAGGAGTAGGACCAGCTTGGAGCAGGATGGGAGAAACTGTGAAATAGGCTAGGTTAACTAATGCTGCTGGGTTTTGAGAGACGCTTCTCTGGTCTGACCCTGCAAGTTTTGTGATGTTCATAAATGGGACAAGTGGTTCCCATCTTCACTTCCCAGTTCTTGCTACTCATGGAAGAAAGCAGTGAGGCTGAGGTTTCATTTTTCTTACTGCAGTCTGAAGAGGCTAGGACTCCCAACAAATCTGCTGCTGTTATCTTTGCCTCTGTGCCCTGGCCACAGCAGCTGCTCTTCTCCAGCACACAGAGAGAGAGACAGAACAGCAGGAAGGGCTGAGGGCAGTGCCAGCCCAGCATCAGTGTCCTGCCTGCCCTTAATGCAGTGACCAGCAACCATCCCTATGCTTTCAAAAGGTGGAAAAAAATAGATGTCTTTCCACAAATTCAAGATGCATCAACCACTTCCCCTAATGGTTGTCACTCCAGACTCCATTCCTTGAAATAATGTTTTGATACCTTCCGTGTGATTCTTGCTGTGTTTAGTGTCAGAGTTCCAGCGAGTAAAGTATAACACAATTCTTAGTCTGGCTCAATTAGTAATTAAAAGCACTAAAAAGTCATTCTCCCTAGCCCTTCCTCTGATTGCTTCTTTAAAGGGTCTTTAAAGTTTTGGTGGTCCCTAGCATGCTCTTCATCAAGCATGCCTTTAAACAGTATTAAACACTTTGACTAGTCTTGTAGTTCTTATAAAATTGCTAGTCAGAACACGTTTAGAATGTGAGAAGAGTACTTCTGACTCTGCAACCCACTGGGAACATGCTCATGTTAAGTGTTCCATCCTGAAAAATTACCATTTATAAGGTAAGCAGGGGTCTCTTATTTACAGGTGAGCTTAAGGATGAGTACTACCTCAGCTGTGCAACACAACCAGCATGCAATGAGAAGAGCTAGAAACACTAGCAATTAATACTATCAGTAATGAAGCAGTCATTCATTGGCTTTTCTGGGTTTTTTTTTTCCTCTCATGAACATAGTAGCAGGTGGTGGGAATGTCAGAGCGCACATTTAACTTCTTGTTGCATGGTTGTTTCTTCAGCTAATGAAGCCTTTTGAGAATACTTTTCAAACTACTTTTACAGAATGGAAACCAGTGTTGTGGACTTGATACTATGTTGGCTATATGTGAATATTTTTTTTAAAAAAACCAAAGCTCTGGAGCCCCTCATAGGGTATTGTAATAATTATTAGTTTTACTAGTCTGCTTAAAGTTACAGTCCAGAATTCTGAATACTGTGCAGCTGTGAATGATTATTTTCAGTTAGCTTCTTACTACCTCAGAGAGGACAATTCGTAACTATTAGCAGGAGCTCTTAACAGCTTAGAAAACTTTGTAACACCCTAAGTGTAAACTAGCTAGTCATTAACAAGAGGGATTTTGGACTTCTAGATTTGTTTTCTTTATCTCAAAAAAGAGAAAGAAAAGGCAAGCCTATAAGAAAAATCTGGGGGTAATACACCTATCTTACCTGGTGAATGCCTATTTGTCAGAGAGAGGTGAATATGAGTAATTGGAAATTAAGAGTGATGGGACAAAGCCTAAAAATACTTGTCTGATGCCAGCACCTTCTTAAGAACCATCTGGCATAATATCCCTTTATAAGTAGCAGTCATCTAAGGAGATGTATAAAACAAAGACACGTGTAATGATAGTTCCCCAGAATATACTTTCAAATCACAGCAACTGAGACAAAATTGTTTGGTATTTAATAGTCCAGTAGGCTAAAAAAAAGTAATACTGGCTGGAAAATGATGACTTCTGGAATCAGTGCATGGTTCTGGTCCTGTACTAGTTTCTGCAGTAAGTTCAGTAAGAAATACTTGGTTAGGCACATGAAAAATGTACCTCATTTTCTATTTGAAATGAAAACTTGCTGGGTTTATTGTAGACTTAAGTACTTTTTGTCTTGGAATGATTAGTCTGTTTCTTATTGCTGTCTGGATCTTCTGTCCACATGGGATAGTTGTAATTTTTTGTAACTTCAGATTGTGTGAAGATGATCTAGAGGCAAAATTTGTGGTTTTCCCTTGGTCCAGCTGATTATCTTCTAGAAGTTATTCTTGGCCTGACCTTGTTTTTGCTTGGGAAGAGGTTTGTTGTTGAAAGTTTGTAGAAGTCTGCCAAAAGAACCTTTTTCTCTCATTAGTGCAGGAAGGAAACTTGTTGCAGTACTAATAATAAAACTTGTCTGGTTTTACAGCTAAAGATTTCTGAGTTTTAGTGAAGGAAAAATATTTACTGAAGGAATTAATTTTGTTTCTATTTTAGTTTTGGAAACCTTTGAAAACAGCCTCCTTTTTGGAGGTCTTCCAAATTTTAAACTGCTGCCTAGAACGTAAATATATTGTTCAAAGAAACTTGAAAGTGATGTTTCTGTCCTGTTGACATAACCCCTACCTCCAGTTGTGGAAATTATGTCACTCTCTTACTCAGTCCTCTGTAGCCCCAGAAGAATAATTCTCTGACTATTGTGAAAGCTTTATAAGATTGGTGCAACTTAGTAATATACTGGGAGTTGAATGTATTTTCTGGCTTTTCTAAATGCACAGGCTCATGTAACTGCATCTCTCATACATTTAACAGCATATATTTAAAATCAAGTGTGACCCAATAACAGTTGCAGTAGAAATAGTAAAAACAGTGAAAGAACCCTTAATGTGATGGTTCTTAGCTCTTGGTTGTTTTTTTTTTTTCTTGTTCAATTTCCAGTTTCTGGCTTTACTGGTTATGAGAAGGCATGTGGACAGCATAACATGGGCCTGGTAGAAGCCAATACTGAGCTTTCTTTTGCAAGTGTTTGGTCCTTTGTGATTTGTCTGCATGGGAAAGTTTGTGTGCTGTAAGTTAGGCTGTAAACTTGTAGGGCATTAGCTGTTGTATAGAAAATTCTGTGTAGACATTTAGTGCATATGGAAAACATTTCCATTCAGCAATGATTGCTGCATGTTGAAGGTACTGCACTCCGTTATTTCTGTGGGGAGGTCATTCACACGGAGGTGAGCACATAGCACCAAGTTTACTATGAAGTTGTGCTGTGAAACTTGGTCTGTTTTAATTCTCACATGGGTGCAAGGGAGAAGAAAACAACTTTTTTAAAGTCTGATCTTCAAAACAAGCAGTGGAAAACCTCTTAATGTTGTCTGCACATGCAGGTCTCTAAATGATCTCAAACCCACACCAGAATTCAACATCTGTTTAAGAAGTCAGGGCAGCAGGCAGTTTCTTAGTAGGTAGGTATATAAATTATGCAACTTGCTGTTATTCCTAGGAGCAAACAGGAAGTTCTTGCAGAGATCCTCATGTTTTTTCAGAGCTTGATTGTGAATGACACAGAAACTGTGCTCTTCTCAGCTGTGTTGGTAACACATTAGGTAATCTGCTCATGTGTACCTTATAAACACTGAAACCCTAAGGTGCTGTCTGTCCAGAAAGAGCTATTGTGTTATGATGGAATGAGGCAGGATGGTCCATTGCTACCTGGCCTATCTCAAATCATGGAGAAACACACGACTGTTTTTTCCTGCTTGTGAAGTCTGGCACCTTTTAATGAGCAGTAAAGTCACTCTAATATTAAAGCTGGATGTTTTTATGGCTGACTGTGTCTTGTGTATTCTGGGGGTGGGAGAATCCTGCAGCAGCAGTGAGCCATTCTGAGGCCCAGAGGACAGAGCTGCTGGGTTTTACTTGGCGGTTCTGCTGCCTTTAAGAGCACACAGCGCGCTCCTACAACCATAAGACTGTTCCTATCTGTGCATGTAAACACATAAATGAGCTGTTTTATACTGGCAGTTAGATACCCCAGAGAGTTGTGAAGCTGTGAGATACTGCTTCACTAAGGGTGGTTGCAATGGCTTGGCCCACAGCCTAGGGCTTTGTTGCCTGCAATAGGTGTTAGCAAATGGCAGTGCTAATGCACTTAATGATATCATTACTAATCGGCAGCCTGGTCAGAACAATTGACCTTCATTGATCTTGGCATTTCTGCTTGTATTTCTTTCTCTTGCCCTTTATGATAAGCTGTGCAAGCTATTTGCCTTTGAAAAGATGTAAGCAGTTATACTGTAACACTTTAATTTTACTTTGACCAATTTATTTTAATTATCAGTATTATGAATTGTTTCTTCCCTTGTTATTATCAGTGTGCCATGCCGAATTGAATGCCATCATGAACAAAAACTCAGCTGATGTGAAAGGCTGCAGCATGTATGTTGCCTTATTTCCATGTAATGAATGTGCAAAGCTCATCATCCAGGCAGGTAAGCAGTAGTGCCAGCTTGCTTTTCAGGGTTGCAGTGCTGCCTGCTCACTGGTTTCTTCTAACAGATGTATTTGATGTTAAATTGCTGATGTTAGATCTAAATTAATTGCACTGTCAACCTCATAAGATGCTACTTGTGGGGTTTTTTGCATCTGAATGGTGCCAAATTTTTCTGGTGCTAATTGCATCTACTGTGATTTTAAACGTGCTTCTAATTTAGGTTTGTAACTTCTTAGACCAGGAGCTGCCAAGGAACAACACAGGCATTGCATATAATTACTGTCAATTTTACTGTGCTCTGGCACATTGAATATAGTAGGGCAGAAGGAAATAAACTTCTGCATGACAAAAGGTCTGTTGGGAGTATATACATGAAATTTTAATTTGAATGTGATGCATGGAAGATATTTGAAGATTTTAAAATATCTTTGCTCATAAATATCATAAGATTTCTATGATCCTACTTTAATTATGTCTTTCATTGCAATTATTATAAATCTGTGCCACCGCAGCAAGTGTGCTGGCCTAAATGTGTCTCCTTTTTTGAGATTAGGCAGTATGTGCAGCACGCTTCAGTTCTGTAAAAATCTCTGCTTAAAGAAGCATGTGTTTTGCTCACGAATGAAGTCATGCTGTCCCAGCATAGATTTCTCTTCTGGGGAGTGTCTCTCACTACTAATGGCCACAGGAATACAGGAAGAGAGCGGCAAACAGGACACTTCTTTATTTTGGTTCTGTGTGGTTTGAAATGAAGAGGGAAAGATGATGGGGTTCGGCATTTGTGCTGCATACAATTCTTACAGAATCAAAATCAAATGGTCTTCAAGATTGGCTGCTTGTTCTCAATGTAGTCATTCACCCTATTCCTTATGCACTTAGGTCAGCACTAAATTGCAATGTATTGATATTCATGCTATCTGGCAAACACAGGAAGATGTTGATCAGCTGCGAAACGCTTGTGAATGCTCTTTATATTTCTTTATATTTCTATATTTAATAGCCTTTATATTTCTCCCCTGCCTAAGTCATTTCGGCAGAGATCATTCAGCAATTTTACACAGTATCCATTTGTGAGTAGAGGTGTACCAAGGAGTTGTAGAGCATGTGGATAAATGCTGCCCCTTCTGATTTTGTGCACCAGACATTACTATTTTTTAGTGTAATTCTAACATTTTTGTATGTGACTTCTTTAGGCATAAAGGAAGTTATTTTCATGTCTGACAAGTATCATGACACTACAGAAATGACAGCTGCACGGCGGATGTTTGATTTGGCAGGTATTATATACAGGTGAGAGAATTAGCTTTATTTTTACTCTGGAATGGAAGAAAGGGGGTGTGAAAGAGACTAACTTCAGGGCAAATGCTTTTTTTTTCTTTCAGTCATGTAGCATTTTATTCCTCTGTAGTGTTTGTAGAAGATTTGCTCTGTAGAAAGACTGGGCTGACAGACTGTTGTACCATTCTTTTGTCTTGTATATGGTTAAAGGTCAGTTTTGAAACTTTTTGTATGAGAAAATGGTCCATGACTCATTTTGTTCTTGGAATGCAAGTGAAATTGCCAAGGAGGTGGTTATTTGTTACACTGTATTTGGAAGAGTCTTCCTTGACCCTGCTTGGAGCAGGAGGTAGGGCTAGATGATCTCCTGAAGTCTCTTGCAACCTGAAGTGTCCTGTGATCATATGAGTTGGACTGAAACAACCAATTTTTTTGGAGCTGTTTTTGTGGATTACTCTCCTCCCTTATTGAAACTTCAGCATCTTTTTGTTGCAGTCCATTTGGGAAGGTCTCAAACAAGCCACCCATAATTAATTCTTGGTACCTATAGGTGTTCATCTCCTTTGGTCAGCTTTTAGGTGAGGAAAGGGTAAAACTTGGAATATTTGCCTTAAGATAATGATAATCTGAAAAATGTTTCAAGAGTGGGGTTTTTAAAGACACAGAGATACCTAAAGACAATCTTTTCAACAGCGAGTTTGATAGGAGTAACCTGCTGTGGATGAGGTTAATTATGTAGTCAGAGAGGCTTTGCAACTCTAAAAAGTTTTTACAGTGTTAATATAAAGACTTTGAAAAATTTGCAAACATAACAATTCTGATAAATAAAATTTTAGGATGAAAGATACCTACTGAGCTCAGAAACATCCATGGAAGAACACAGCAGTACTGAAATTCAGTTTTAGTCCTTCAGTGTATTTTCTGTCTACTAAGACTATTTGACTAAGAAGCATAAATCATTCTCTTGCAAGTCAAATCTTGTAACTTCTCCAGGGTGAGAAATGTTTCTTGCATTTCAGATCGCTGTTTGGAACAAAGTGTTCAGAGTTTCTGTGGTCAGCAGCATGTGCTTTCCTGTTTGACTGTTACTTATCCTTGTATCGATTGCTGAGGATGTAGGTGGTACTTAATGAATCTCTTGAACTCAACTGCAGAGCTTAATTAGGCACTAAATCCACACTATTTGCATAATCTTTTGTTTGCTGGTAGACTGGAAAATATATGCTCAGTCCCTGTGTACCTTCCTTGCTAATTGCTGTAGCAGATGCTGTAATGATAATAAAAGGAAACATTTTGTGGCAGTATTAATTTTAGAGTTCTAAAGTTGCAATTTTTAAATGATTCCCTTTTAACTAGTTTGGGTTTTACCCAGTATGGCATAATGTGATCTATTCCCCTGCCACAGAAAATATTTTATTATGCTGACATAAAGCTTGAAAGTGTTTTTCTAAAACTTGGCAGGCAAAAATTGATCAAAATATCAATACTATCAAAATGTATTCCAAATACCTTTTTTATATGCATATGTATACAGAAGATTTAAATATTTTTTCTGGATACCTCTATCTCTACTTAGATCTTTAAATATATATTAAAAATATTTGAAATAATAATATATATGAACAAAAATCACAGACCTGGTAATATGATGCCACCACCTGCAGCTAAGTTGTTAAAGTCCTTTGACTCCTGGGTAATTTATAAATTCCAGTAGCTGAAGAATGTACAGGGTAACCCACCCCATGTGTCTTTTTGTCTTAGTCTTTCTTGTCCAGGTTTCTCTCAGTGTGGTGCACTATAATTGGCTCCCAAAGAGAAGAAAACTACGAGAATCCAAGGATGTGTTTCTTGGGAGTTTTTTATTCCTTCAAAAATTTAGCTGGAACTAAAGCAAGCAAAATGTTTTAACTACTTACTAACTAATATCCGTATTTTTCTCTCTTTTTTTTAGGGAATTCAAGCCAAAGTGTAATAAGATCATCATCGACTTTGATTCAATTAACAGCAGACCAAGTCAAAAGCTCCTGTGAATTATGTCTCATTAAGTCTTTAGAAGAGTGTGATTATCCTGTTCTAAAAAGCTGCTAAGGCCTTTCATCTTGAAGTTACTTGCAACTTTTTAATGGTTTCTGTAGCTAAAGTAGACTTATAAGAAATCCAAGGCATAAAATGTCCCGCTCACTTCATCTTGTCATGTGGAATCTAAATCTACTTAAAATTTTTTATGCCTTTATCAAAATTGCTTAAAAAATGGAGACACGTAGATGAAACAAAATAAGAAAACTGTTCTGGTTCCTCCTGTATTCATCACCACATGCTCTGATGGGCTGTCAGCATAGATTTAGCCTCAGTTTAACAGCAATACTTGTAACCACTAGTACGGTAGAATATGCTAATATATGTTGATCTCTCTGTTGGATATGTGGATCTTAAGAGTTGATCCTAATAAAGAACAAAAAATGTTATCCGTGCAAATGCTAATCTTCCAACTAGCATAACACTAATATTTAAAAAGCTTTTACAGCTTTAGGAATGTGTGGCATTCTGCTTGTTACCCAACAAATGAAATGCTGACTTTTCTTTTAGTTGCCATCTGACATTGCCATACTTGGGGAGGGTTGAGAGAGGAAGCTGTTCCGAGAATTCTCCATGCCTAAGTGAGCTTTACGAGTGCTTTCAAATCCTTGTTTTTCCCAAGACTCCAGAACTGAAGGAGCTTGAGGGAGTAAATAATTTGGCACTTTACCTCTGGGACTTTTACACTGAGTTTGTTTTCATGTGTAAAAGAAAATCATTTTATTGGTCTAAGCTGTTCCTAGATAATCCAACATAGCTCAGTCCTTAACTCCACCTGTAAGGTAATTCAATCATTTTTTGTCCTTTGAGAGAAATTGGAGATATTCAACCCATATTCATGTCTGTGCCAAAAGATGTAATTATGGTGTTAGCTTGTTTCCCAGTGCTGACATAGTACCTCCATTTTCATAAATGTTGCCTAAAATAATATCCTTTTTAATTTTATCTTGAGATCTGGGAATAGATTTGAGTTCCTTTTCTCTAATTTGATTTTTAAAAATTAAATATGCCTAATGGCTTTGTTTAGATAACATTGGTGGTTGTTTGTTTTGTTGGGGGTTTTGTTTGTTTGTTTTTTAATGTGGTTATACTTCAATGAGCTTTTATTTTCTCTACAAAAGCTTTGTTTCATATTTTGGGACATTATGTAATTTGGCTTCGTACCAGTATTATTAAAGTCTTATTAAAATCCACTACACTGAAGTAGACTCATTATTATAATATTAAGTCATGCACTTGGCTCCAGAGCGCTGCTGTTTTTGCAATCATATGGAAAGCATATTTTGTGCATTTGTGATATTACATAAAGTATAATGTTCATGAACCATTTGACTACCAAAGGGATCACCGTAATGTATTATGTCTTAATTTATAAGATAATTTATGAGTTTCTTTTTCTTACAGCTGTTTTCCAGGTCAAAATTGGTCTGTGTCTTAGTGCCAGAAAAAGAAATTTGCATATATGTGTATTGGGGGGGGGAGCATGAAACCTGAAAAATTACTTTAATAAAATGTCACTAAGCCAGTTTTTGCACATCTTTTTCTTTGGTCTGAATTTAAGTAGAAGCATTTTGACAATAGCACTGAGGGGAGAGAAGAAGCAGAGTTTTTGGGTTTTGCAGCAAAATTGCTATTTTCTTCATATATAATTTCTAATCTAAGGTCAGATTTAAAATGTATATACATTGTATATATATATACTGTAAGTGTTTCATGTTAGCCTTGGATACTGTGAATATGTAATGTGCATTAAAACTTGAAAGTTTTTTCAACTAATGTCCAGATGTTTCTAGGAAAGTACTTTTTCTTTTATGAACGTGTTTTCCCTCAGGACTTTCCTGGTTGTGTAACAAAAAACCAGTACTGGGGAAAAAGACAGGATTTTAGAGTTCTCCTGGTCAGGTTTTGATCTCATAGAGGAACACGTACAGGATATCAGAGTAACAGTCAGTTAACTCAGGCCAGCAAGTGGACTCTAATTTCTGGTGCAACTTTGTGGAAAGGGAAAAAGCATATGTACAACTCTTGAGACACTGTGTGCTTCATTTGAGGGTAATGTTTTAGAGAAAATCTTCAAGAAGTTTTGATCCTAACTTTGTGCATGTCCAAAACTCTGTACACTTCCAAGGTTTTTGGTTTTGTTTTAATGGTTCAGGAGATAGTGCTTTGACTTATAAAGAGCACTTAATAGAGGAAACAAAGAAAACAGCTAAATAGAATAAACTATTTCTGCTGCTGAAGCTCAAGTTTGAGATGAATGGAACCGTTTGGAATGGAAGGATTTCTAGAGGGTATTTAGTCTTACGTGCTGAAAGTACCATTGACTTACAGGTTAGATCCAGTTGCTCAGGCCTTGACCAGGCGAGTGCCTACGAGAACAGAGGTTTTGCAGCCTTTTTGGTCAGCCATTCCAATTCCTGATGCTCACTGACTCTCCTCCTCTGTGACACAGGCACTGCAACAGGATCCACTTAATGTATGCAGGGATCCAGGTGGGTCCTGTTCTTCCAAGCTGCCTTCCATCCATCCACTGGGCACTCAGCCAGCTGGGAGTTGTTCTGTTCCTGGTGCAGGACTTCAAGTTTCCCTCAGCTCATTCCTCCAGCCACTACTGCAGCTGTACCGCTGGCCCTGTGATCCTGGTGGTTCGCCCACGTGAAACTGCACAGCTCCTTCTGGGGCTGCCAGCACCACTGCCACGGTAACGGGGAATGGGAACTGCCTGCAGCCTCAGGCCTGCTTGGAAAATCTGGTACAGCAACCCGAAAGGAAACTTCAGGGAGCACTTGGGTAGTTTCCTTGGTACTTTAACTAGAACAAGTCACAATAAAATGCTAGGATCCTATCCAGTTCAATATAATGCTGTCTTAACAGTTAAATCTAAACCCTGCCAGCACCTAGATTTTCCTTACAAATATTAGACCATTCCCTTGTCAGAAAACCCAAGGAACTGGCGGTCTTATTTACATAAATTTCATTTAAGAAAGGATGTTTTCACAGGCTGGCATACTGAGTAAAAGCATAATCTGCATCTTTGAAGCTTTGATCACTGGCTGCATTTTATTGCTTTGTATATTAGGAATATTTTCACAAAGATTACAAAAAGTGTGCTGTGACCAGTACAGTTGTTCTGATTTCTCAAATAGCTTGTGATAACACTGGCAAAAGCTCAGCCTGAAAGCTCCATGTACATAACTGCAGAAGCTGCAGTAGTTCATCAGCTAACAAAATGAATCTTGTGGGGATTTTGAGCTGTTGACAACAAGCAAAAAGAATGAAAATTCTGGCTCACCACCCTTGGCTTTTCTCTCTGAAGCTGAGTCATAGGAGTCTCTATGCAAGTGAGTGAGGTGGGACAAGCACAGAGGCCTTAGCCCATGCCCTGAAGCAGCAATTGCGGGGACTGGGGCTGACTCTCACCTGGTGCCTGGGATAAGGTTATGAGCTGCCGCTGGGGCTGTGGGGAGCAGGTGGGCATTAGGGAGCCAGGAAATGGCTGTGGAGCAGCATGAGACTCATGAAGGAGCAGGCAGCAGTGCTCTAGAAACCCAAAAGGGTTGGTTTGAGTTGCTGCTGCAATGGGAGCACTTTAGAATGAAGTACAGAAGTGACCACAGCTGAAAGGCCATTTTTTTTTTTGTAGCTGTTTCTTCTCAGTTGCAGGTAAGAAAAAGATTTATATAATAGAAAGCTGAAAGTGTGAGGTACCAACTCTTCTTCTCTTCAGTGGTGATGGCTCAAAGGGTTTGCACCACTATAGTTTCTTTTAGCAGATTTATCTCCCCTTTAAAATCCAGGTTTATCTAATGTAAAACTCTCTCTGATTTGAGAACAGAGGGGTAAAACTTGTTTCAAGTGCTTAGTCTGCATCTACTTCGTGGTCTTAGCCTTGGGAACTATTGAAAGGTATAGTGCAAAAGCACTGAAAAGAGCTGACTGTCTAAGAAACCCTACATGAAACTTCTAAATCCGTTTTCCCTTCCTTTTACACTTAATGCACCTGATTGCTTTCTTTGGTTAGAAAGAAATGGGGGGAGGGGTGGGGGATGGGAAGGAAAGAGGGAAAAAATTCATGAACTGTCTCTGTCTCATTCAAAAAAAACCCCTGCCTTCCTGGCATTTACAGCTCAGTTTAACAGCAGTGAAAGCTTTAATGAAGCATGAGGTTAATCAAGCTACGGAAGAGTGCAGCTTTGCACTTTTTTTTTTTTTTTTTTTGAGTAAGAGTTTAATCGCAGCAGCTTGCTTCCTCACATTGCTCATCTCATCTTCAGGAGCAGTGGATTTATGTCGTCTGAATGCTTCAAAGACACTGATGCGGCTGAGCTTTGAACCCCTTTCCTGCTGAGGAAGTATCCCAGGAGGAAGGTGCCGTGGGCAGCTCCACGCCTGGGAGGCACCACCAGATAATTGTGGCGGGAGGGCGGCTGCCTGTCACTCTGAATAACAAACGAGAAGGGCACCATCCTTCTCTGAACTGTGCAGCAGAAGGGCAGCACTTAAAACGGAGATATGTGTGACAGGGCACATGAATTACCATCATTTGTTTTGTGCATCTAGTTGCTTGGGTTTTGGTTTTGGTTTTTTTTCTTTCTTTTTAGGAGGAATTAGGAGTAGAGGCTGGAATGGCAAACTGCTACATCTGTCTTATATGCTTCAAGATATGTGCTGGAAAATCTTGCCTCTGCCAGGGCACTTCTCCTGCTAAATATGAGGCAAAAGAAAGAAAATCAAGCTCAATGTGCTGGATTTTTAGTTGTTGACATTATTTACTGTGCTCTTAAAAACCCCTGCCCTGAGAAGAATGATCATAATGTGCTCCAACAGCAAAATATGCATAATAAAGAAGCAATTGCCTACAGTTTCCTGGGATTTCTTGCTCAGTTCCGTACCTCCATACTCCTTCATTGTTTCAAGCTAATGCGTACTTCAATTCTGCCATGCAAATATTCAGGAAGGCTCCCTGCACCAAAGGAGAGGAAACGAATTATATTCAAATCACTGCTTCAGAGGCATAAGTTGTGTCTTGGTCTGCCAGAGACCTGGGTTCATTCTTTAGCTGGCTGTGTAACTCTGCTGTTGCTGCTTGTTGACTCGTGCAGAAGTCTTTTATGTGGCATATCTTGTTGTGAGAGGGTTTTCTTTCCTCCACTGTTCAATCAACTCTGACTGCTAATCAGAATATTGCTGGGTAAACAGGACTGATTAAAATTAAAATTTTAATTTTGTGTTGTAAACAATATGGCACTTTAATATTTTTTCCTGTTATTAAAGGTACTACTAATAATGCATCTAGTGTTTTGTGGTATGGTTTTCATATTTATTTCTTGAAGCACTGACAAGTTTTGCTTAAGAGCTTCCCATTCAGATGCCAGGATTTGTTTTCCACGTATTCTCTTTTTTCAAGGGTGACTGAACTGTACTTAATTATATTGGATATGGTTTGTTTTGCTGGTTTTTAAATTTTTTTAATCTCATGGAGAAGAAGTGTCTTTGACAACTGGAGACATCACACTGTAACAATCAGCCGTATCATGCGTGCCTTAGTCTACGTGAATCTACTTGTTACTGTAACATTGCTTATCTAGCTTCCAGAGGAGAAAAACCAGGAGCTAATTAGGTGTGGAAACACTGTAAAAGAGTGTTGGTCGGTTGTTGGAGACTTGCCCTGAGGGGAAGGACAGGGAGACCAGAAAGTCCTAGACAGCAAAATAAATTTGTAATGGGATGCTGAAGTCTGGGGATGAAAGGAAGAGAGAAGAGGAAGTGTGTGGTTGCATAAGAGGCGTGTTACCTGTCAGGCTCTGCAAGGCCAAAGGAAGCTTGTCTGAAAACAGGGTGGGGGCAAAGAACCTCCCTCCGATTTGGTGAAAAATAAATGGAGTAACCAGGAGAGTCTGAGTATGTCAGACAACCATGTTCTAAAGTGAAGGAGTTTTCAAAGTGGCTAGGGAATTTGTATGCCAAACTCCCCTGTATATCTTGTGCTAACTTGGAGTAATTTTCTTCTCAATCGGACAGGCTTTATAAGTGCTTCTAGTGTGCCTGGTGACCAAGAGATCACTGAGGAATAGCATGTGTGTGGTTGGTTTGTGGGAGTACACTGAAATTCCTGTGTAGGATGGATGCAGCTGGACTACAGCCTCAGTTCCAGGGAGTTTCCAGTGACTTCGGGGACTGCAAAGGGGGGTGACTGTACACCACTGAGAGCCACATATCTACCCTGAAGATAAAACTGACCAGTAAATTTCACAGTGGAGCGGCCCCTGGTGGCTTCCAGGTGTCTGCTTTGACTACTGCCTCCTCCTCCCCTTCCCTGCCCTCCTACATTCCTTTGTTGTCTCTTCCTGCAGACCCTGTCATCTCTTCCAGAGCCTCTTTCCTATCAGTGATTTCTACAGAGATGTGAGCAAGAGGGAATTGTGGCAGAAGTGGCATCGCCATGGGTCAGCATAGGTCATTATTTGCCTGGCAGGGCTGTAGATCTCTGCTCCTTCCATTGCCCTTCCTTGAAATATGGGGTCTTGCAGCACTGCAGCTGCCTCTGCTGGGTCATGCTGTGTGGAGAAGAGTGGGAGCCATGGTGAGCACGTCCATCTGAGGGACATCTCTTTTCTAGGGCAACCCTGTGGTTCAGGTAGGATGGCTCTGGAAATAGGCTGTCCTGACTGCTCTTCCCCTCATTGTTCATGCTAGCTCATCTTCCTGTTGGAGATGCTCCTGTATGAGCATGGGTGAGCCAGGTCACTCCAGCAGGATACTTCTGCCTAGGTCTTTGGGATCCCAGGCACCCTAGCACAAGCCTAGAGAGAGGTCACAGAACATAGAATCATTAAGGCTGAAAAAGATCTTTAGGATGATGAAGTCCAACCATCAGCCCAGAGCTACCATCACTATGTTCACCATTAAACCATGTCCTCAAGTGCCATAGCCAGACATTGTTTGAACTCTTCTAGGGGTGGTGACTCCAACACTTCCATGGGAAGCCTGTTCCAATGCTTTACAACCCTTTCTGTAATTTTTTCTCCTAATATGTAGTTTTCCTGGCACAGCTGGAGGCCATTTCCTCTTGTTCTGTCACCTGTGACCTGGGAGAAGAGACAAAACACTACCTGGCTACAGTCTCCTTTCAGCTAGTTGTAAGAAGTTCTCCCCTGAGCCTCCTTTTCTCCACACTAAACACCCCCAGATCCCTCAGCTGCTTCTCATAAAACCTGAGCTCCAGACCCTTTTTAGCTTCACTCCAGCACCTCAATGTCTTTCTAGCAGTGCGGTGTCGTGGTGCCACTAGGGACCACGGTTTCTCTGCCTGCCAGACTAGCTCAGGCACCGGCAGCAGTTATCAAGGATCAGCCAGCGAGAGGCGCAGGCTGGGCTGATTCCTGTGGGTCCTTGGCTCCTGAGAGCTTCAGTGGCTGCTTCAGTGGCTGGTGTAGGTGTGCTGACCACAACGGAGGAATGAAAGGAGGAGCCAGCTGAGTGAACCAACAGGGGATTTATTGAGAGGTAAGAAACAACCTCCCCACCACCTGCAGGACAACCTCAGCTAGCCCCAGAGGCTTCCCTCACACAGGATTTTATACCAAGGTGGTGAGGGGCATGGTGAGGTGGCATCAACCAATGAGCTTGGGCTCAGGGGGTGGTACAACAGTGGGGTGATCTTACATAGACCAGTCAGAGATAAGTAGGAGTGGCATACATAGACTGAGGGAGAAGACTGACATAGAACTGTCACTGGCAGTTATATAACTTAGGGGATTTCCAGACTGAACCAGCTGGGGAAAATGGGGTACATGGAACAAACCATTATACAATAAACTTAATAAACTTGATAAACTTATTTCTGCACTGCCACATTGCGGGACCCAAAACTGGAGACAGAACTTGAGATGCGGCCTCACCAGTGCCAAGCATGGAGGGACAATCACAGCCCTGGTGTCCTGCTGGCCATGCCATTCCTGGTACAAGCCACTGGCCACCTTGGCCCCTGTGCACACAGCTGGCTCATGTTCAGCCAGGTGTCATCCAGTATCTCTAGGTCCTTCTCCACCAGGAAAAATGTCTGACATTTTTGCTGTGTGGCATGATAAAATGGTACTTTCATACATTTGGGTTGAACAAAAATCTCAATAGGCTGATCCCACTGTTCACTTCTGTTGATCATAGCTTAGAGTGCAAGAAAAGCTGCACCTACTCTTTGCTGTGAGCTAGGTAGCTTGTGTGAGTTTGCATATTCCCCTTGCAGCTAAGATGAATATAGTACTACATATTTCCTGTTCATGACAGAAAAAATATGTGCTTAACTATCCTTTAAGTCAGCAGGGCTAAAGTTGATGATGTACTTACATCCCTTCCTGACCTAAGGTCTGTAAAGAGATGGAGCCTGATGTCCCTATTGGCATTCAGATATCTCCTTTCTGACAAAGCCTGAGAAAACAGAGCTTTACAGCTCAGTAATAAATATTCTGATTTGAGATTCTGCCCTCAAGTGGGGCTACACATTACCTGGATTGATTTCAAATGCACTTTTAGCTGAGACTGAAGTAACTAAGGTATTCTTTCACGTATCCCCAGTGGGGTTGGGAATGGACTGGGAAGAGCAAAGGAGAGATGTTTCAGGTCAGCTTTCTCTAATGGGTAACCCCCTATAAAATCGGAATACCTGTGTGGAACTGGAGCTTCACTTTTGTTTTATTTCAACCACTTTTTAAGGTTAAGGCAAAACTACCAGTATCAGGCATGCAGAGCTGACTGACTTAACCTCAGGCAGAGGAAGAATATTGAGTAAGATGAATGATGTTTCTGAAAATTTGGCATTCAAGGGAGAGCAGGTCATGCATTCACACACCCAAATGTGTTTTCCTTGTAAAGAAAAGTCTCCGAAAGAGAGAGGGCAGATTCTGATAACATCTGTGGGGCTTTTTTCTGTCTCTTCTTGCTGCTTTTTTTTTTTTTTTTTTTTGTTTTTTTTTGTTTTTTTTTTGTTTTTTTTTTTTTAATTCCACAGACAACTTGTGGTTGTGGTACTTAAAACTCTCTGGCAGCAATGCTTACGAATTTCCTCACCCATGTAGTTTTTACTGACTACAGAAAAAGAGTCTTTTCCAGCGTTCCAGCGTGCATGCCTATACACATGTAGCAGACACCTCTGGTCCCCGCTCTCCTCTGCTGTGCTGCCCAGGAATGCCTGCAGATTGGGCAGTAACATTCAGATGTGAGCAGTGAGCACTGCAAAAAGCATGTCAGCCTACATGGGTTGTCTGTTCTGATTTGAAAAAATCTGTTGAAGGATGCAGCAGGGGAGACAGGCTGTGGAGAGGAACTTAGGAGGCCAACAACTAAAAAGCAAAGCCTCTCAAAAGAGCCAGGAGTTGTGTTTAAGGAAGGCAGATTGATCTCCTTGATGTCAGGCAATGAGACTTGACAGATGAGCAAAGTTTAAAAAAAACCCTTTATCTCTAACCCAGAGATAATGTTAAGACCACTGGAAGTAGAGTGAACAGAAATTGCATACTTGGACCCTTGTCCCTATGTGTTGCAGGGCATGCACACCTTGAATTTCAGTTTCTGGGAGGAGACTACAAAACTGCAGGACAATGCCTGCCCCGGGGGCTGAGCAGCAGCCACCCTGTGCTGCCTGCCCCAGCCTGGTATTTGCAGTGAACCTTTCTGAGGCAGAGAAAGCTCTCCCTCTGCTAGTGCATCATCTTCTCAGCTACTGCATGGGCTTGCTGGGCAGGAGCCTGCAAGCTACAAGGAGGCTTGTTGTGGTTGCCCCCAGCATGCTGCCTGAGCCTGAGATAAACAAAACCAGAATTAGTGGGGACTCTGAGGGGCCAGTAGCGTTTAGCTGCTGACAGAGAAGTTTGATTCTGTTTGCAAAGTGTAACTAAGGAGTGACTTGAGAGATGCTGGCTGAGATGTTATTTGGGCTTGGAAAAACACAGTGAGATGTTCCTGGAGCTCCTGGGTGCCGTGCTCTGACCACCCTCAGACCAGGACAGTGCCTCTGTGGTTAGTGTTCTCTGGTGTGACCTCTCTCTGTTTCCAGCCCTGCCTTTGACTCTGGCCAAGATTCGTGATCTCATTGTGTACGTGTTTCCTTCCCTGTGAACATCTCCTTTCCTTTGAGATACTGGAAAGAGAGATCATAGAAAATGGTGAAGGCTTTATAGTTGTGAGTCCTCCTGCATCTGTATGGGTCACACACAGTACCACTACATCAAAATACTGCAAGGTCTTGCCTGTGAGTAACATCAGGGTTCCTTGGATAAATGGAGACTACACTTCTCTCTGCCTACTCTGCCATTTGCTTCTGGACATTTCCTTTCTGAGCAAAATTGAAATCCCAGGGTCATAGTATGATCAACCTTAACTGAAAAATACTTTTGTATAGTTACAAAATGAGAAAACTTATTCATCCAAAACCTGTTATAAGAAATAGCTTTAAACGAAAGATAACATAGTCTTCAAATGATTTTTTAAAAGACCCAGGTATCAAAATCCTCATCAGACAGTGAAGAAACTCAGTCTTCTGTAGTTGTTCTGGCACATTGCATTAAATAGCTGTACCTACAGATGAAACAAATAAATTTTGAAACTTGCTGTTTGCTTTTGTTATTTCTGACAGATTTTTATTGTAACAATAATTCTTTGTTACTAGTCATTTTACTGAAGGTAATACCTTACCAAGACTTCTTAATGGAGAAATCTAACATTAAATTTTTGAAATAGCAAGTTTTAAAATTTAGCTTAAAAAATGCAAATTAAAAACTTTTTTCCCTCTGTCACCTTCTAAATTCCAGGATTTTGTTCTCATTGAGTAGCAGATGATATTTGAAAGACTGAACACATTTAAATATGTGGGGATATTTTTCTAAAAGGGCTTGGAAGGAAGAAGGACTGAGTGGGTTATTTGTGTGGGTGATGAGTTGATTACATAAAGTTTTAGGTTTTGCCTATGGAGTTACTCAAAAGCATAATCAAAGAATAAAGCAGTTGATTTTTTCTCTTCCTTATTCCATATCCTTTCATTGTATGCTTGCAACATCACATAAAATTGGTGTCCATGGAAATTATATCATATCAGGAGCAGCTGATGAACTCTTGGGAAATAAAGATCCCATTTTCATGTAAATATTCTAAATAGCAATGAGATGAGGAAGAAAAATAATTGATAAATAGAACTGTTTCTGTCTTAGAATATATTTCAGTATTTTCCTTGAGGCAGCAGTAGATTTTTGAAATTGTTTTCTTCCTGAACACAAACTTTCATAGACCAGTGTGTGAGTACGCAATTATGAGGGAGAAAGCAAAATATAAAATAATGCACATTGATTTTCTGTGGAAGTATTCTAGATACTCCTTGTGTAATTTAACTTTATTGTCAGAATACAATCCAATAACTTTAGAAGGAGCAGACACCTTCCATTTAAAAGCTAGATTGTGAGAGGGATGAATTGCTTGCTAGGAGCTGGACATTGGTGATTAGTGTAGTCCGTGTCACAGGAAAGCTGGGTCTACATGCTCCCTTAATAATGCACTAAAATTCCACCTTTCTCTGCTTTTAAATGAGAGCAGTAGAGTATTGAAAAGATTGCTCTTTCTGTTGTAATTTTATTCCAAATGTAGAATTTATCTGCACTGATGTGAACATTTGCTTTCTGCCCTACTGCCAGCACATTTTAATGCAGGCTCCTGAAGTGGGATGGTGTTTCAGTCTGTGTATCTGCAGCCAAGGGTGTAGATTAATTTCTGAAATTTGCCTTCCTGAATCCTATTTCTGTTGAAAACCATGGATGGTAGCTTCAGTGAAGTAGATTTTATGATGATGATGTTATCAGAGAGATAGCAATAGTGGGAAACTTATAAAGAAATACAGCTCCCTGACAAAGAACCCCTCTAATACTCCTAGGGTACCACAGTGGGTTGACCTGGCTGGACACACAGGTGCCCACCAAAGCCGCTCCGTCACTCACCTTCCCAGCCGGACAGGGGTGAGAAAACAGAACAAAAGGCTCGTGGGCTGAGATAAGGACTGGGACAGATCACTCACCTGGAGCAGTCACCATCATGAGCAAAACAGACTCGACTTGGGAAAATCAGTGGGAAGATGAGAAAGAAAAGCAAATCCTAAAACCAATTTCCCTCCACCCCTCCCTTCTTTCCAGGCTTTATTCTCAAGTCTCCACCTTCTCCCTGCCAGTGGTGCAGGGACACAGGAAATGGGGGCTGTGGTCAGTTCAGCACACCCTGTCTCTGTCACTCCTTCCTCCTCAGGGGAAGGACTCCTCACACTCTTCCCTGCTCCAGCGTGGGCTCCCTCCCACAGTAGGCAGTGTCCATGAACTTCTCCAGTGTGAGTCCTTCCCATGGGCTGCAGTTCTTCACAACTGCTCCAGTGTGGGTCTGCTCCACGGGGTGCAGTATTTCAGGAACAGATGGCTCCAGTGTGAGTCCTCTGTGGGGTCATGGGTCCTGGCAGAAAACCTGCTCCAGCATGGGCTCCTCTCTCCACGAGTGCACTGGTGATGCCAGGAACCTGCTCCAACATGGCCTTCCCATAGGGTTACAGCCTCCTTTGGCTATTCCCCTGCTCCAGTGTGGAGTCATCTACAGGCTGCAGTGGACACCTGCTCCACCATGGATATCCATGGGCTGCAGGGGCACAGTTGCCACACCATGGTCTTTACCATAGACTACAGGGCAGTCTCAGTTCCAGTACCTGCAGCAGCTCCTCCCCCTCCTGCACTGACCTTGGTGTCTGCAGAGCTCTTGCTTGCTCATATCTCCCTCTTCTCTCTGGCTTCTTCTGGGTCTTTTCCCTCCTTTCTTCATTTTGTTATCCCAGAGGCACCACTGCCATTGTTGATTGGCCAGTGGTAGGTCCATCTTTGAGTTGCCTGACATTGGTTCCATTGGACATAGGGGAAGCCTGCAGCTTCTCTCAGAAGCCACCTCTGTAGCCCCCCTCCCACTACCAAAGCCTTGTCACACAAACCAATACAGACACATGCATAAAGCACCCTTCCTTAAGAGTTTTGTTTGTTTTAGTAATCAAGATCCTCAAATCCCTTTCTCTTCCACTTTCAAAGAATGCTTATAAGGACAAAAACATGCACACCATTGTGTGAGCTCTCCTCTTACATCTCTCCTCTAAGGCCTTTTAAGCAAGAACTTAATGAAAATGTTGTGGTAGTCACATACATCAACTACCTCTGAATTTAAAAAAATAGAGAGCTAATTTCTTGCCTTATACATAACTCTGTACTTACCTCTGTATTGTGGTCATTAGAACTTCTGAGTTATGAAGATGTGAATCACCATGAGACAAAGGTAGGAAGAAATTGATGTCAGGGTCTAAAGCTGATGGGGTCTTGATCCATTTGGTAGGCATAGCCTTCATTAGGGGAGTTGTCTGGACCATCCAAACTGTCAGCAATCTAATCAGATACACTTATGGTACGTTCAGGTGGACACTTCAATGGGGATCAGCATTTTATTAGCTAACACACACACTCGCTCCTCAGTCTGATGAACAAACATATAACAGCATATTACTGGGATTATGTACCTGTAAACTCAGGCAGTTACTATTTGGTTTCTATCCTGCAACAAGATTTTTATCCTGTCTCAAGATTTCAGTTCGATGTGGTCTATTTAAGATGCAACTTGGTCAGCTGAAGGTAAATACCAAAGATATTCACAGGCAATCCTTAGAAGGAAAAGGGGACACAGAGGGGAAGAGGGTCATTGAGTCTCACTGACTTTTCCCACTTTTTTCTTAGGTTGTGGACAAATCAAGGTGAAACACTTCTAACCAAAGTGGTACATGAGACTAATGTGTCTAAAGTGTGATAGTGCAATAGTTTCTTTCATCAGCTGTGTCTGAGGAAAGTATTGCATTCAGCTGTGTTAGGCCTCCAGCATGAATGAGGAGTTAGTTGGGCTGATTGGGTCTTGCTCCAGGCAATTACACAGGTAATTGCCCTCAAGTCTACCTTGCCTCACTGCAAGCCTCCATAACCACTCTTTTCTACTCTGATAAAAGAGAAGAAAATGACTGCACCTGGGAAAAAAAATCTGAAACACTGAAAGTCTTTGTGAGGGAGAAACACAGGAAAAGTTTATTAAGTAGTGTAAGAATTCGCCAACAGAACACAATAGATGAGTTTGCAATGGGATTCAGTAGATTAAAAAACATGTGTGACTTTTGGACTATGTCATGGAGAAGAAAGAAGTTCACAGGACAGTTCTGCGAGGTATCCTGCACACTGGTAGGTGCTGAGCTCCTGTGTAGGGCAATTTCTTCTTTAGATAATACACACAGGGTGAAAAGATAATTAGGAACCCAAGGATGAGGGGAGAATTCAAAATGGGTAACCCCTTTAAATGATGCCTAAATGTCACTAAGGTGTTCTCAACCTTAGAGGGACTACTTGGCTTAGAAGCCTGTAAAAAAGGACTGTTATGGGACTAAGTATGGTAAAATTTAAAAAAGGAGGAAAATTAAATATTTGGAAGAATTTTATTCTGAGTGTGTCACTGCAAACCTGTAACAGCAACGCAGCCTTGGGGACCAAATCATTGTTGCACAAAAATCTCTAGCTTGATTTGTATTCCAAACCAACAGATACTTGAAGGTTTGAGGGTTTCTTCTTTCTTTATTCCTTTTCCTGCTGTTGTTCAGTGGAGTGTTGTACATACCTCCATGCTAATATATATCAGACACGGATTTATAAAACAGAAAATGTTGGCATAAGTGTTTGTTTAGGAGAGATTTTTTTCATACCATATTGACTTGTCCCTGCTATGGAACATGCTACCACGGTTTCCACTGCAATCCACATCTTCAAGCATCCGCAATTTGCTGCAATAAAACTTCTAGCCTGAAATTTCCCTCCTGCTGTTTGGCCCCAGTGCAGAGCAGTTGTATATTTAAAATACTTATTTTAAATGCTTTATAAACCAGATTACCAGAGTAACTGCTGATGTTTCCACCTGCAGGTATTTTCCCTGGAGAAGAGTTTGACAGTGTGGTGGTCTCATGGTAGGAAGGAACAACATCATGACATTGGGATGCCAAATGTCACTTGTGTGACACAGGTCAAAAATTCTGAGTATTTAATAAAACAGCTGAATTGCCCTAATTGCTTTGATAGTATAGTGATGGCTGAGCCTGCCAAGTAAATCATTAATTTTGAGTATGTATTTAGCTCTTGTGGCTGGCAGCCACCTTTCTAATGGGTTGGTACTACTAGGCTAAGGCAGAAGCCTTTAACCAGAGACTAACAAGCAGGTTAACTTTTAGCATGTAAATAATCAGCATTCTTTAAAATGCTGTGTGTGTATTTAAAGAACAAAATACCATAGCATGCCCTTCTAGGCCCTCCTCACTACTCTTCCGTGTACCAAGATCACCAGAATCTCTCTGTGACCGGCATTTGTCGTTGTAGCAAATCTCCCCATTGTTTCTAAGAGCTTTCTATTGCTTCCAGAGAACAGTCATGCTCAGTTGTTGGGCAATACTCAGCATGCCCCAGCAAGGAAATGTTTCTTCTCTTAGAGAGGTAGAAGTGAAAATTGACATTCAGGTGATTTGCAGGTTCCTCCTCTGCAGCTTCAGCTGTGAAGAGAGAAGGTCCAGCATGGCTGACAGAAGCAAGGAAGGACATCCGTGCATGTGCTGTGTCTGGGGTTTAAATTGAAAATAAATTGAAATATGTAAATGTAACTGTAAATTGAAATAGACTGATTCTACTCAATTGTACAGTAGAATTTTAGCCAGTCTCACCCTTCTTTTACTTTTCAATCTCTTACAAACTGGTATTTATGTGTAAAGGGTCCCTGACATAATTCTCAAGTATGGCACTGATTAAAGACCCAAAGGTAGAACTGTTTCCCAAACTCTTGGAACTGATGTTCTTTTTTCTTTATTCTACCCCTCATGTGCTTGCAGATTAACGGGGCAAAGTCAAAGGGAAAGAAACCAAGGACTCAGTATTACCCACCTTGCCTTTGACTCTCTTCACACTCTGTCACAACCTTAATGTAATTTAAGATATCTAAGAGGTATTCATGGGTATGCTGTCTGATGCTCTGAATCCTAGAGAGCCTTTTAAAAAATGTATTAATTTGTAATATAAAACAGGTAGTTGTGTGAGTCAGCTAAAGCCATGCTTACTTTATAATGGATAAGTGGCAGTGAATGCAGTATAGCTTGCAATATCCAAGGGGGATATGTACCTACCTGTGATTAACCTTCCTTGACCATTAAATGTCACAGTTGGTGCATACACATGGAGCAGAAAGAATACATATTTGTCAGTAAAAAGGTGACTGAATGAAAGAAATCATGAAATGACATTTTCAGTAGCTTTGTCATAACTGGAGCATGGAGGAAAATTGCTTTCTGTAAATCTTGGCCCAACAGAACAAAACACATTTCTTTCCAGTTGGGAAGCCATACTCATAGACATAATGAAAGCATTGTGAGCTCTGACTTTTGCAAACTCTGATAGAAACCAATCTGCAATTTTGACAGATATGATCTTTTGCAGGATGCACTGTTCATTTACAGCAGCTAGAGACCTCAATTAATTTATGAATGAGGACAGCAGGCTGTGAACTCCCCAGCTCAGCCAAGGTGGAGATGTCCCTGTCTGAATTTATGTTCCGGTAATTTAAAAAGATTTATACAAAGGTTTTCTTTCATTTTGAGAGTAGATTAAAATTCTAATGGAAACCATTTGTATGCATTTGTTGAATTGAATAGTATTTATAGCTGTATTAAAAGAGGAGTAAAATAAGAAAGAAATGCTGAAAAACTTTGCTATCAATAAAGTTAGTGAGGCAGGAATAAATAAGTAGAGAGGCAGAAAGCACCCAAAGCAAAAAGTAATACTTAGTAGAGCCTGTAGAAACCCCAGTGTTTTATGAAAACATAATGAAAGCAATTTGCACCTGTTTCTGAACAAATAGATAATAGGATGCTACCCTACCCAGTGTGCATGGTCTCTCAGTTCTTTAATTCACCTAGGCAGATACAGCACGAAGAAAGTACAGCTTCATCATAGACATACTGATTGCAGCTCATGAAATGCATTGTCACTCTGGTAGGGTTGTGATTTTTTGAGAAGGATGTGATGGTCACACAACATATTCATTTATTCCAGGAAAAACTTTTTTGAAGGCTCCTAGATGACTTCACAGCAGAAATCCAATTGCAGGAGAAGGTATTACTAAAACTTATGCTTCTGAAGCCCATTAACTTGTAACCTTTGTTCCAGTATGACCATATTGGCTGTGATGAAGTTTTGTGATCTGCTTTTGAAGGAATGCTATACAAGCACCACACAGGGGCCTGTGCCAGCAAAACATGACTGTATACAGGAGGAGGAATAAACTAGAAGTATGCCTGATCAACAATTGCTATAATTTTACTTGGCATTTTTTTTCTCTGAGCTGTGATTATCAATAGTTGACCTATGGGAGTTTTGCATGAAAAGGAGCATGTAAATATCTGAGCTGTTTCTGAAAAGACTTTTTGGTGAAAGATATGTACTTTCATTAGCTGCAATGGTAAAGACAGTGCAGGTTCTCCTAAAATTAGTGACAGTGCACACAGATGCAAAAGTGTTCTCTCTGAATGACTCAGAGAGGGATCCTGTTTCCACATCTGAATGCAGAAGTCCAGACAAACTGCTGGCATTGCACGATAACAATAAAATGTAGATAAGCTAAAGTAAATTTTGGCAAGGACTGCCATAAGCTCAGCTAGCATGCTGTACAGCCATGTGCACCAGAATAAAGAGAGGGGTGTCAGAAGGGAAAGTACTGCTGAGGGAGGGGCCAGTTCTGGGTGGGATGGGCTGTGTCAGCAAGAACAAGCTGATAAACCTGTAAGATTTGAAAACATACATTCTGTATGCTCTCAAGTTAGTTTATATAATGCATATATTATCCTGAAATGCTCAAACATATCTGAGAAAAACAATATCAACTAATAAAATTTTTTTTTTGGCATTTCTCATGCCAAATCCATGAATTTAATTCCATCGGTCTCAAGACAAAGTGACTTTTGATGATAAATATCTGGATATAAATGAAGAATTAATGCCACATGATACAGACATCCTAAAATGATGAGGGTTATTTGTGAAAGTATCGATGTGTTTTAAAGGCTGGCCAAATTGAACTTAGAACCAATTTATGATATCTTTATTCACATTAAATAGTATTTTGTTTTATCTGTAATTCCACTGATGATTTGTTAATTTCTAGTAAAAATTTCATCCATGAAAACCAGAGTTCACAGAGCATAAAAGAATAGGAATCTCTTTAAAATCAATAATATTTTCATTAATTTCTAAAAGATATCAGCCAGAAAGATTAAGTGTTATCCTTTAATGTGTTTCCATATTTTGATAAACTTAAAAAAAAAAGGTAAAAAATTTGGCTTGTTATTCCAAGTATCTGAGCATGTAGGCCAGGTTTTTCAGATGAGAAAAGTGCCTTAGCCAAGCTTTCTACAGCATTTATTTTCTGGGCTATCCAGTGGCAAAAGCATGCATAAATTACTATCCCTTTATTGTATGACCACCAGGAAATGTAAATATTTTCCTCCTACCTTTTATCTTAATTTATGGTTCATTGAACTATCCAGGGTGTGTGTGTGGGGGTTGTATTTTTTTTTTTTTTTTCCTGCATGGGGGGTGGTGGGAGGAGCACACCGCGTTTTACTTCCACACACATTCTTCACTGCCCTTAGGGATTTCATTGGATAAAGGCCCCGCTAATGGAAATGCAAATTTTCTACCTGTCATAGAGTACTTTTGACTCCGCTGTTTGTCATAGCAACACATTCCTCAAAAGCATGGCTATTTTTACTTCCCAGAAGCCAGGGGAATTGAGTCTGCACCTACCAGGGCTCTGCTTGTCCTAGCAGACAGTAAAAAAACATTTTTATGTAAATTTGAATGAGAAATACTAGCCTCTTTAGTTCTCTGCTATAAATAAAAACCTATATAGATTGGAAGTCTTATTTAATCTTTGATTTATTGTAGCCAGTCACCCATTTCCAGTTTAGTAGTTTTGTTACACTTTCATAGACAGCAACTTCTTTCATTTTCTAGCCATACATTAATGATTCTAGTTTTGATAATATTCCATCTAATTTAGTGTTATCTTTTGAGGGTTGGTTGTAGAAAGCTACATGCAGAATAGTGGAAAGATCCTTGGGCTACATGATTTAGCAGATTAAAAATTTTTTTTTGTCTTTACTGTTCCACTCTAAATAGATCAGGTAGTCTTGCCAAATTTTAGTAGTATAATTATGCAACATACTTTTAAGAGTTCAAATAGAGAAATGAGTCTCTGTGTTGTCACATTTGTGTAAGAACTGAAAAATAAGCTTTCTATCCTCAGTAAGAGAAAACCTTTTCATTCACTTTTTGAGAATTTGCACTTTTATTACTATCTAAATCTCAGTGGCCACAAAGGCTTGTGTTTAAGGTGAACAGTAAATGAAATCCTCATGCTTTTCAAGCAGTCTGTCAAATTCACAGTGGCTTGGGAGATCCAGGAATTCATGTGCCATATGTTAGCCCAGATGAACAATACCAACAGTATATTTTTACATAGCTAACATTCATGTTTGACAGCCTTCCCTAGTGTACTTTCTACCCTAAGCAATACATTCTCTAACTCCTCTTCCCTGAAATCAATTCCTTTGAGTAATCACACTTCTTTTTTCAGTCCTGACCTCTATTTTCTTTTTTAATTTTGTCTAGTTCTTTTCTTTCCTGGAGGGCTCTACTTATTCTTGTGAAATTGTAGCATTTCATCACATCCGCTATCCTTGAGTCTTTCTTCTCCTCCTGATCCACTCATCCTTCACTAGTGCCCTTTACAAAGTGTCTCTTACCATTTCTGCTTTGTCTCAAAGAGGAAGGAAGGCCCTTTCCTTCTCTGTCCAGTTTGACCCTTGGATGTAAGCAGAACTGTAGAAACTCATGGCTAGAACAAACACCTCACCCCAGTAACTTCTGCAGTTCACACTCTCTGTGTTAAGCCAAGGTTCTGTAGCATAATTTAAAAAATGAAATGCCATGGTGTCATTCCTGCCTGAACAGGCAGGTACTTATGTAGGCATTATCTAGGTTCTAGTTCCAAACTGTATTTTGGTGACTGAAGAATAAAGTAAAGGAGTTAGATGCCTGACAGGTATGGATGGATCCTTTTGCTTGCACAGGAGCTGCGGTGCAACAGACGGCAAAAGAAAATGAAAGTTCTCACATGATGATGATCTTATGATCTTCACACACATAAATTCTCCCCTCTGCACAGACTGGAGGAGATCAGCAGCAGCCATGGCTGCTCATTGTGAAGGCAAAGAGTGGTTCCAAAATGCTACTTTCTGCAAAGAGACCATTCCACTGAAATGGATGATGCTTTCCAAGGCTGGAGTTGCTACGCAGTATTTACTTAGCCGTAGAGATCATAATGTTCCACAGTTTATTTGAATTATTAAAATGCAATACTGCACAAAAATCATTATTGCAGAGCTTCAAAACACTTACTGACAATGTGGTCTTGGCAAAGTAAGTATGAGTCTTTTTAATGTATAGTTGTTGCAACAGAGAAAAAGGAAACCTGTGTTTCAGACTAAGCTGTGCTTTCCAGAGATATAGAAGGCATCGACTCTAATATTGATTCCGTGCAGATTTTTGTTGCTTTACATTTTAAAAATACTCTTCCTCCCCATCCTTTCTATCAGCAGATCAGATGTCACTTCACTTTCCTTTTCTTGAAATAACACTGGAAGCAGATTGTTGACAGCTTTGTGCTTCTGCACAGTCAGCATTACAAGAAAACAGTATAGACAGGAGCAGAAGTCAAATGGCCTCCCAGGAGCCCCAACCCATTAAAACAATTGCTACGGGCACAAGAGTACAATAAACATCTGTGGTTTGTCTCCCCAGCACACCACATACCTTTCAGTTTGCCTCTGCATGGAAAAGGGTTTGAGTAGTCTGACTGGATCCAGATGTGAACTTGCAGAGTTCAAGGCTTTCCGGGGCTTGGATTTTGGTTCCAGGCTGAGGCTATGAGTACTTGTAAAGTTAGGTTCCAGATCAATGCTTCCTCAGATTTGACAGCCCTCTAACAGTATTTTCTATTATTGGCTTTGTTCTGCTCTTTGCAACATTCTGATCTACTTGACAAACCTCATTTGAGCTAAATACCTCCTTTGCAATGAAGAAAGTGAGCACCTCCCTAAGGTTCCCAGGGCAGGCTGCCTTCCTCGAGCCAGTCACTGGTTTTAGCTAAACTGATATAAAAATATATGCCTTGCCACATAATCATCAAGTTTCTGCTACAGAACATGGGCAGAGGAAAGGAATGGTACCACCAAGGATTTCTTATAACAGAATAGATTAAGGCAAAGATATCAGGGTGAATGAAGCACTGTCCTGGAAATGTTGCAAGAGAGCATGGATGGAAGCTGGATGACTGTCCTGGATGAACAGTGTCACAGGAGGTATCACCCACTGGTGACTTACACAGGGAAGATGAGTGTCTGCCTGTTCTGAAGTTACACACTCAGTGTTGCAGTTCTGCCATGAAGAAACAGTGTCTCTTTCTCACTAGGGACTGGAGATGATATTTGCAGGTACTGGAAATGAAATAGTGAATCCCACAACCAGGCAGAATGTGGATCGAGGGAGAAAAGCAAATGAATGTAATCTTTCACTCTACAAAGTTTCTGGTATAGGAATTGCTCAATCATAGAGCTGATTCCTGAAAAACTGTCATGCAAAGAAGACTAGAAATAAAGAAAGAGAGCTCAGGACTGCTCTAAGATGGCCAATGCAGAAAGGAGATGAGTCTGGTTCCTAACTTTGCAATGAGGGGCAAGGAGGTCTTGTCAGCACTGCTGGGACAAGTTTAAGGGGATGTAAGCAGGGAGGATAATCACAGCACTCTGGCAGGTGGGAAGGCATTGCAATAGAAAGGATGACCTGCACAGAGTGAGTTACTGCCAGATGGCTCCCAGCTGGGGGACTTAAGGAGACTGATCTGGTTTAATCAAATGCCTGGCACCTTCTCTCTCTGCAGTGTCCAGAAAGACAGCCCTCACTGCCAGTGACAGAAAGAATCAGGACTGATGAGACTGCCTTTTACAAACACAGTCTGGCCAGTGCACGTAATTCTTTTTGTTGGCTTCCTCTCAGTGGCATTACCTTGAATATGAGGAAATTAAGGAGAAAAATTGCTATGAGCTTTGTAGGCCCTTTATCGCTTTA
The DNA here is from genome assembly GCF_021018805.1 of Prinia subflava. Taxonomy (NCBI): domain Eukaryota; kingdom Metazoa; phylum Chordata; class Aves; order Passeriformes; family Cisticolidae; genus Prinia; species Prinia subflava. The sequence continues at coordinate 34,000,753 of NC_086253.1, forward strand.
ATCTCCTCTCCTCTTTGCCTTATATTTTTCTGTCTTGTCATCCATCTTTGCAGAGACAGTGACCAAGTTAAGCTAAACAGCCTTTTAGATTTGTTCGCAATTGATTTGATTTCTGCTTTCAGAAACTGTTTGAAATTTTCTAAGTGTGTTATTTTCACTAGGACTAAATTTTCAATGCAAATTATGGAAATGCTAGAACAAGAATTCAGCACATCTACTGCATTTAAGGAGGGAAAAATACCTGTCATGTCTATGGGGTGAAGAAGTAGATGACATGATTTCTGTGATTCTCTTTAACAGGACATAAGAAAGCAAGAAAGCAAGAAAGACAGCATTCTGGAGCACTTCCCTTACAGAAACTTCAGATGGTGGTTGTTAAGGTTGATGTTGCAAGAGGCTCTAAAGTAACTGGGTGAGCCTGCTGGATAGTTAGTGCAGGGCCTGCAAGGGCTGTTTGTGTTAAGTTGTATTGATTGTCTCATGTATAATTTAATAATGTTGAAGTCTGCTTTCTTTCCTTGCAGCTATAGACTGCATCTGTCCTTGTTGGAGTGTTCCCATGGCAATCGTGGCTTGGAATTCTATTAGTTTGATTTATTCAATAAATAAGTAGAAAAATAAAACAAGATAATTACCCAACAATGAATAGCTACCATATGAACACAATGAAAACTACACCAAAGGCCACTAGCAACAGGCAACATTTCTGGTTTAAATGCAGCACAGAGATTCCCAAGGTGAGTTTTTTGGCCTTCACTGGCCCTTTCTCCATTCGGTGTCAGGTTCTGTAGCTTATCTAAGTTTCACTGTGTACCAAATGTCTCTCCTGGCTTCTCATGTCCATACCATTGTTATTCTTGCCTACGCAGTGGCAGCAGCTTTTATGTGCTCCTACAACTCAGTCTGTATAGTAAACACATTTGCAGGAAAGAAAGCTCCCTCTTTCCTCCCCAGAGAAGTGGTACAAAAATCTGCACTAATAAAACAAACATCTATGCTTCAGCGGAGATTTGCTGTCCTAACAGTCCATTACATGTACATGCAGGCAGGCTGCTAACAGGCCCCCAAATCACTCAGGAAGTCAGCACTGCTGTGAATCTGGCTGGACTCTTGATAACCTTGGGGCAGATGGAGACATGACACAAGGCACTTTTTGCACAGGGTATTGCACTGAAGCTTCAGCTGTGCAAGAACAAGGTAGGCAGGTTACTTAAGAGACCAGGAAGACTTTGGTGGCAGCTCATAAGGAAATCACATCTGATAGTTAAAGACAGAAGAACAGGTTACTTCTTTTACAATGTGGTTTGAGTCAACTTTTAAATCTCTGTTCAGAATTGTGAGGAGCCTGGTCTCCTGCTACAGTGGCACAGCTTTTGGTGCAGCACCGAATGGGAGAGGTGTAAATGCAGCAGAGCATTCAACACTGACAATAAAATTTGACTTGGGCTTCCCCAAATACTTGCTCTAATTTCTGGAAGCTGCTGACAGCTAACCACTACCAACCACTCTAACCACAGCGGAAAACTAGAGGATCTTTGCCATGACTCCTTGTACATTTGGGACAGGGGTGTAGAGCAGGAATGGCTGTTTCTGAACAGTCAGTCTGGGGCTGTCTGCTGCAAGATGTTTGTCTTTCAGTCAAAAACCACTGAAAATTGTAGATTTCATAAAAAATAACAGGACAAGAAAAATATTTTTTCTGAACGTTCAATGCACTGTTGATCAGAATGTGTTATATAAGATGCACCCAGTGGCATTCAGTCATCATACTAAGCTAGGCTTTTAATCAGAAGTAGCCACTGTTATCCCTTTGAAGATCTCCTTTTTGTCCAGAAGATCTCACATAAGTGCAAATCTGGATGAAGACATGTCTCACTCACGAAAGCTTCTAAACTGATGTTTGGAAACTGGTTTAAATGCTCATTGAAAGGCAGCTGTAATATAAGCTAACATTTGAGGCTCTTGCAGGAAACAGTGGATCCCATTTCAAACTTCATTTCCATGAGAATTACATCAGCATTCAAGTCTCCCACTGCTGTTAGTCTAAATGTTTTTGGAATTAATGCTAAAATATCAGTGCCTTTGTGGAGTACTGACTTTATGAAATGATTCCCATGACTACAGTCTGTTCCCACCATTAGGCCTGTAGAAACTGGGAGACCTGAGGTCTGTTTCTTGACTCTGCTCTTGGCCTGCTGTGCCTGTAACTCTTATCATCTTTCTGTAAAAGAGGGATAAAGCTTGGCTTCTTTTGTACAATGTTATGAGCACTTCAAAGCACAATGTTTCAAAAGAACAAAGTTTTATTAGGAACCTCTGTTGTTCTCACTTCATCCTTGCCCCTGCGGTATGAAATACTACAAGAGCTGTGGCCTTGGAAGGTGCCTAGGCAGTCTCAGGAGCCTCTCACTGCTGTTTCTGGGGCCAGCTTGCCTAGTGGGAGCACAGAGCAGTGGGCTGGTAATTGCATAATTTCACCCCAGGAAACCTTCCACCTAGGCCTAGGGTAATACCCCAGACAGATACTGCTCCAGAGTTATTACAGCCTGAATCAGAAGTTTGCGAAGGGGAAGAGTGAACAGTTTCACCTTGGTTTCTCCCAGAAGAGTAGCGAGAGAGTGTGTCCTAAAATAAATGGGAAGAAAGCTCTTAAATGGTGCTTCTTAGCCCCAGGAAGTAATAAGTGCTCTTTCTGGGCATGCAGATTATCAAGATACCATTAACAAGATTTATTTGCTGCTCCTGTGAGCATGTAGTACGTGTAGGTCTTCTCAGGCATTTGCAAAGCACTTAAGGGAAAAGCTTGGTGGTCTGGAGATTGGAAAAAAAGGATCCTGTCCCTCTGTTATTTCCATGGAGGCTTGAGGTCACTTGGAAATGACAAACAGAAGTTTGTACCTCTGGTAATAGCCAGAGTTAAAGACTTCAGTGATCCCATGTCTTTAAATGGTGCTTATTCTTTTAATTTCTGGAGACATATTAGGGAGAGAAGGCAATGTCTGTGGGGCAGATGGAGAAGAGGTCCTGTATGGTACTACTGCTTGCAAGATCAGGGCCTCCGCCTTTCTCTTCTCCAACCCTTGTGACATTGCTTCCTCTGTTCTACACTGAGGTACAGAGGATTTCTTCCTGCTCCTTTACTTGCCACTCCTGTTCTGTTTAATCAATGACATCTCCTTTAATTAGTACTTCTTTTTCATTTTATTTTTTGCTTTGCTTCTCCTCTCCTATTTGTGTCACCAGCTCTAGGACATCCTTTGCTTTTCCATCTGACCTGTGGCTCAGTACATATGCCACAGCATGATCTTGAGTAATGATTTTAGCTTTTTCCAGACAAGCCCTGAAGCAAATTCACAGAACAAGGTCTTTGAAGTCCCAAGCCTGCAATGTGGTGCAGAGACGCTGCTCCCCCAGGCACCAGTGTTAATAGTCACTCTAGTCAGGGAGCCAAGCTAGGTGGCTTTTCCCCTCATGTGCAAGAGGCTTTTGGTCTGGAAGACAGTGCAAAGCCAAGGTTATACAGCTCAAGCCATCCCCTCTACAGCCTCCACTACATGGGCAGTTTGATGGTGGGGTATTGAATTGGGATATATGTGACCATTAACCACTGTACTGTTCATGTTAACTGATAAATAATGGAAGGTTTTGACTGTAATATGCAGTTGACTTTGGCCTGCCTTTTTTTTTTTTTTTTTTTTTTTAACTCCTAATCTTGCAACTCTGTCCATGAATTTCAGTGGATAGCTTGTTATATCCTAATCGGTCTTACAAATTTTGTACAGTACAAATATTTTGGCAATGGAACTGTTTTGATCAAAGGTTATATAAATCCCATTAGTCACAGCAGCTGAACACATATGACCCCTTTGATGGGGCTTGTACCACCTGAATTCCTACAGCACCATTACAGCTTGTACCTGCTGTGTATAGATAGGCTTTTATTTGGGCTCCTCTGGCTGTGTGTTCTGGTGGGCTAAGGCATGATGTGATCTGACGCAATGTGTGGGCTGCAAGATCCAGGCTCAGCAGCCTTTCTTTACTATGGCTTGCCAGCTCCACGTCTCCTTTTCTTTGTCACCCAGCATCACATCTATAGTGTTTTAGCTCAATAATTCTTGTCTGCTCTGACTGAGAAATGAAATAGGGCTCTGGAAAAAAATAGTGGTGCTTCTTTACTGAATTGAAGTGATTCATGTACATGCCAACAGGAATGAGGAAATGCAAATTCCTCCTGCTTCCAGATTTGCACGCCAGCCAATTTGAGGGCATTGTTTTATTTCTTGGATTGTTGAACTCATTTGGCCTTGTGCCTCGCAGCACCACATGAGGTATGTCTTAATAGGCCTGAAAGGTATGGCATGCTGTGACTTGATTTTATTTACATTTATGTACATATCACCATGTTTACTTTAAAATGACTGAACTTCTGCAGTTGCAGCTCCAGGGTGGTAAAGTTCATTGAAAGGACAGTTAGGTTCCTATCATCTAAATCTAGGAGGCCTTATTTAAAATCATGGCCACTGTTTGCCATTTCTTACTTTGCTGAACTGAGTCAGTGAAACTGTTCTACTGTTCTGGTCTTTTATCTGGTCTGTACTGGCTTCCTGCTTTCCTCTTTTTTTTTTTTTTTCACCAGCTGAGTGACTCTATTTGGATTTCACTTGGATAGAAGTGATAGCTATCATTAATAATATGAAAAAAATGTAATTTTGGCAAAATATTGAATTTTGAAGTATATTTTCTTTCATTTAACTGAAACTCCTCAATCTCATGGCTGACTGTCCCAGTTCTGTGTGTCTAACAGCACTCCATCTCAGAAGGACACCTTGACTAGCCAGAAAAGGGAGTTCTAAGGCACTACAGGTGTAATGAGATAAGTCAGCTTCTGGCTTATTGTGTAGTGCTGGTCAGGCATTTTCTGTCAAAATGTTTTTATTTTCTCTAGTCAGGAGTCACTGATTTGACAACTGTTAGTGGAAATGTACCGATCAGTTTTGGCAGGCGAGTCTTCTCACGCAGGAGAAGGAATCTCTGGAGCAGGGCAGACGCCTGTCTGCAGAGCATCCCATTTCCTCTAGTGCAGCTGGCATCCCTCCCTGGGTCCTTGGAGATTGCTTCCAGTGCTCTGACAGCCTGGAGACTTAAAACCTGGAGACTTAAACTTCTATTTCTAATGCTCAGATGGGGAGAACACCAAAATGCTACTGCTAGTATGAGGTACGGCTAACTTAAACTGGACTTAGTTCTACTTTGTGTTTAACTAATTAAACATTTATTTGGCCACAGAGGGAGAAGGTGACTGAAACTGTTATGGAACAGCTGCTTAAACTGGTTCTGGTCAGTGAAATCCTGCTCTGTCTCTTCTTCACACCAAGCCTGACTGCACATTTCTGTCCTCTTCTTGGGCCCAGAATCATGCTTGAAGGCATCCCAGAGAGATAAGACCCACGGAGTATGAATCTCTAGGAAGTACGGCTTTTAGGTCCTCAGTGGCTCCTAACAGGTTCAGATGTATGTAAGAGCTGGCACAAACAAAGGAAGACTTTGGCTGGGAAGAGGTGGGTGAAAGAGATATGACTATTCTTTTGGACATGAGCAGGCAATTACAATAGCTTAGCTAAAGTCTCTTTAGAGCCTTACCTGGGGGTTATACTAATGTTTTCATTCAGTTTCAGGGGAATGTAGACACATATCACTGTTGCCAGTAACCAAGTGGTTAGCAGGTGAGCTGGAAACATGTAACACTCAGGCTCCGATTCCTGGTTGCAAACTTGTATGTACCAGCTGCAAGCCCTAGTCAAGAAACAAAGGGCTTCTTCTGGGTGGCTTGCAAACACAGAAATCTCTAGGTTTCATCCAAGTGTGGAATCCAGAGGTTCATTTTCAATGTTTCGATTGCTTTGCTCCCTTGTGTTCTGCAGCCCTCTGTCTCTCTCTTACTGCTGGTCCATTGCTCTGTCAAAGTAAGCTAAAAAAATCTTATAAGACCAGAAGACTTGCAGACATGACAAACGGCTTTGCAGGCTTCCCCAAAGGTTTCAGTCCCAGGAGCAGGCGTGCAGCTTGACCTTGCCTGAAGCAGTAGAGCACGTTGAGAAGGACTGTGCCTAACACCTTATTTGCAGAATGTCCTATCCCCCACATGCAGCATGCGCTGTCCTCCCTCACCAGCTGCAAACCACTTGTATACATAAGGCTGGCAGACACTGCCATTATAAATATTTCCTTTTAAAAAGTTGTTAGGTCTGATTTTTAATAACTGCAGTGTACATATAAAGCTGATAGACTCTCTGCTTCCAGGTACAGGGTGCAAGTGTCTGCTGAGCTGCTGCAGAAGGTAGGAGGTATTTTGAGTTGTTCCTTGCTAATTATTGCTTCAGTAAACAACAGCTGTTCAAATGCAGCTCAGCTTCTTGCTTTGAAAAGATTACAGTGCCCAAACTGTAGTCTGGTTATTATTGAAAAAAGAAAAGAAAAGTTATAATCATTTCACTCCCCTACTGCTACAGATTTTATGGGCCTTGTAGTGTGCTGTTATGTCAGGCATATTAATTGCTAGTGAGTCGATGTTAAGCAAATGAAACAGCTTTGTGCAGCATTTGGACACTTGGTTATAGACAGTTTAACAGCAGTCTTCTGGAGAGACTGTGCATTAGTCTTAGATTATTTTTCAGCACTGGAGGAATGGCTCTTTCAAAGTAACTATAAAATGAACCATTGCTGCCATGCAATAGCAGTAATAAGCTGTTAAGGTACGTGGCAAAGCACGAGGTCAGAGGCAGTATGTTCTTCCAGCCACCCAAGAAGTGTAATAGTAACTAATTAGTGCAGCTCCTTCAGAGGCTAGTGCTATCGCAATGAGAGGAAAGAAAGGCAGAAAAGTGCAAGGGGGCGGTCCACTGTTACTCTCTGCCCTTTAGATGAAGGAGTTGTTGGTATTAACTTCGCAGAGGGTGAAGGCCTGACCCAGAACAGCACTGAGTGTCAGCAATGTGCTCTTGGCAGTGAAAAGAAAAATAGCCCTGTTCTCTACTCCATGCAGTTCCTGCCCTTCTGCTTCCTTCCTGAGGAGCAGGATTTATAGGGGCATCTGTCTTGATTTATTGAGGGGCAAAAATTACAAATTAACTTTCCAGGCATGCACACACACATGCTTTGCTGTGCAATGACAGACTGATCGCTTTCTCTCCGTCCTCTGGCGGGTGGCTCTTGCCCGGCAGCCCCTGGCCGAGCGACCAGCCCAGCATTGGTGTGAAGCTGTGGCAGTGCCCAGGGCCACTGCCGGCCACCGGTGACCCTGGGCTGAGAAACAGGCTGGGCTTTGAAGCGATTGTTCCCTGCACTGGTACATTTCACTGGCTGCAAATGAAAGCCACTTGAAAACACCTTTTGTGCAGTTAAAAACAAAGAACACCCCCTGTCCCCCCCATGCATTTTACCAAATGCAGATATGAGCAGTCAAGCTGGCACCCTTAGATTGCCCTTGAGAAGGAACAAGGGGTCTGTGCCTACTGCTCGTCATGGGGTGACCTGCTGAGGAGAAGGCTCTGCTTTGGGGCGGCAGGCGGGGACACACCATCGGGGTGTGAGAAGGAGCAGGGGCTGGGCAGTGCCAGCCAGCACACCCGCTGTGGTGCTGCCCCTGTGGAGCCCTGGCACCGCCCAGAGCCCGCGGGAATGGCACGTTCAGGGAGACCGGAGCGGGGACACGAGGCGGCACTGGCCCAGCAGGACGTGCCAGGCTGCCTGCGCCCTCGGGCTCCATGCTGCGGGTTGGCTGGCACGAGGGGCTGCTAGGGGACATGGCATCTTAAGGCAGCACGCATGTACTTATGTGTGTACGTACGTAGGTCTATATCAATTCATATTTATTTATATTGTTGGAACGCCACCACAAGGACCGCACCCCCGAGGCGCCGTGAGCCCCACCGAGCCAACAAAATGGCGGCCAAGACCCTCCCCAAGGGCCCCGCGCCGGCCGCTGCCTGCCCTCCCCTGCCCGCCAGGGGGCGCGCGAGCCACGGTCGGCCGGCGGTGCAGTGTCCCGGGGAAGGGACGGCGGCCCGGGGAGCGAGGCGTGTCCCGGGGAAGGGACGGCGGCCCGGGGAGCGAGGCGTGTCTCGGGGAAAGGGACAGCGGCCCGGGGAGCGAGGCGTGTCTCGGGGAAAGGGACAGCGGCCCGGGGAGCGAGGCGTGTCTCGGGGAAAGGGACAGCGGCCCGGGGAGCGAGGCGTGTCCCGGGGAAGGGACAGCGGCCCGGGGAGCGAGGCGTGTCCCGGGGAAAGGGACAGCGGCCCGGGGAGCGAGGCGTGTCCCGGGGAAAGGGACAGCGGCCCGGGGAGCGAGGCGTGTCCCGGGGAAAGGGACAGCGGCCCGGGGAGCGAGGCGTGTCCCGGGGGAAGGGACAGCGGCCCGGGGAGCGAGGCGTGTCCCGGGGGAAGGGACAGCGGCCCGGGGAGCGAGGGGAGCGGTCCCGGCCCCCTGCCCCGGCCCGCGCTGCCGCTTTGGGGCTGAGGGGCTGTGCGCTGATGGCGAAGGGATCGAGTGGTTGCGGGAGCGGGTGTTGGTCCCGGGCGGACACCGTGCAGGATGCCGTGCCTGGGCGGGGAGCGGCTCGCTTGCGGCTGGGAGCGCACGCCAGTCTCTTCCCTTCCCTTGCCTTCCCTTGGGTGTGAGGTGCGCTATGAGGCGGGTCAGGAGCGGAGGGAGCGGTTTGCTGTTCCCGGTGAGGCAGGGCGGCAGCCCGGCTGCAGCTCCCGGTTCTGCACTGGGTGGGACCAGGTGCTTCTCGGCGCACCGGAGCTGGCGGAGCGTAAAACACCCGGGGGGAATGTCGGTCATTGAGGGCGAGGTGCGCTCAGGGCAGAATGCGGCTCGAGCTGGCGCAGACAAGGTTTTACTATTTTAAAATTTTTGTTTGTTTGATTTTTTTATTTAACCTAAACACTTGCCTCTGGATGCCTTGAAAACACAAACTTGCAGGCATATTGGGTCCGGCTATGTTATTAGAGAATGAGGAGGTTTGTTTTAGTTTTAATAATCAGCTGCTATAGAAGGTAATAGAGTGACACATCTTTGATGAGGAAACCAAGGTATATTTTTAAAATGACTCAGTCCTGCACTCGCTGTTTAAAGTACTGAATTTTGTAGGGTAATATTTGTTTGCTTTGGTCTGTATCAACTTAATTTGGATATTTCAGATTGTTAAAGGAGGTGATAAGGAGAAGACAACCCCAAACCCTTTGGCCTGGCATTTATCAGAGTTATCAAGGTTTTACTTTGATGTCTCCTTTGCAGCTAAATGAATGGTGCCATAATCTAGTTTAAACTCACACCACCTGCATCCGTTACACGAACTTCCAATAGCTCCTATTTTGCCAAAAACTTTTGGAAACTACTCCTGTTACCAGAACTGCATTCCCACCCTCTTTCTCTTCCTTCCCGGTTTGGAAGCATTTTGCTACAACGAGGTTTGGTTTGTTTTTTTTTTTTTTTCCCTGTGAGGGCATTTAGACAGTATTGTCATTGCACCCTTTTGTGCCCCCTTTTTTACCTTTTCAAGACTCAGATTTATGTGTGATGTATCCTTGTGCTCTCTCCAGGGTTTTCATGATGGATGCATCAGGACTGTATGCAAGAGTGGTATTGCTGGCACCGTATGCAGAGATAACATTGCCTTCCTATTTCTCTTGTTTAACAAGGCCAGTAATCTCATTAAGCTTCTCCACCCCTAAAAGCTCTTCATTGCCACCACCATTGTACTGGAATCTCACAATGAGTTATTTATCCATTATGCACTCCTCCTTCTTTCCAGTCAGTGCTTTCTTGAAGGCGGCTATGTACCTTTCATAGCAAGATTTGCATTTCTTATTCTGAGGTATTTTACTTCTGGAGTTGCCTGTATTAAAATGTATTTTGTTTGAATGGGCTCACTTCAGTGAGCGATCCATACTGTTCTGTATGACTGCTCTGTCCTAGCCATTATTTGCCACTCCATTAATTCTTGTCATCTGCAGACATTGGTATGACTGATTTTTTTTTTTTTTTTTTTTTTTAATATGTGCTTCCCCATCATTGTGTATTGGTGACTAATACCTTGTTCTGGTATTATGCTCTTGCACCCCCCCCCCCCCCCCCGCCTCATTTTTCCATAGTGGTTCTTATCTGCAAGCAATGAACTTTTTCATATGTTTTTCATACGTTTTTCATACTTTTTTTTACAGCATTTCTAATATGCCTATAGTTACACTCAGATTTGCATTACTAACTGACTCCTCTGTTATCTTTCTTTATGCTATTTTAATCTTATTTATTATTGCTGTAGCTTCAATTGGTTCACCAGATAGCCATTCCTGTAATTTCAGCTTTAAAATGATTCCTGGGCTTGAGATTTGGAAATATTTTATTGCATTGGGATAACAATTTTCCCCTGTGCCTCTGTAATGCATGGCACTCACCCTGCTGTCTGAGACAGCTTAAGTGTGATTGAGTAACTAGAGCCAGTTGAAACATGTTGTTGCCTTCCAGCCTTGTTCTTAGTTTCTGAATTTCCTCCTTTTCCTCCTGAATCCCAAAAGGCTTTATTAGGACAGCTTTGTGGGACCCATTAACTGTAAGCTGCATAATTATGTTACTATAGCATTGACTTATTTAATAGTAGGTAAAAAAACTGTATACATCTCTAGAAATTTATATTCCTCAATGACGGAATTTTAACTTAGTAAATTAAAAGGTTTACTCAATTTACCTACGAAGAAATAGTAATTAACATCAAGAGAGTCTACCTGCAATAAAACAGGTTCTGTGAAAACATGTCACTTTAATGAGCTGCCCTCATATTACACTTACTCTTCACCTTTTAAATTGCATATAAGGCTCTCATGTACTTAAAGAAAGGGATGGTGTTACTGTTTAGCTTGCTTTGTTTAGAAGTGGGGACATATTTAGCATATTTATCTTTACTCAGTGATGCATTTTATGTCATGCTTGCACTGCTCAGAATTGCATTCATAGCATTTGTGATGCTAGAAATCAGGCCAAGATTTTTTTTTTTTAAGAGACATGCATACAAAGAATATTGCAGTTGATAATCCTCATGCCACTCTTTGTGTGGTACTGTACGACTTCATTCTCACTGTTGCATTTCAGACCCCCTAAGGGCAGCTCACCTCTCTTTTGCTTTCCCTGCCCTGTTATCCCCAGCACATCTGGTTATTAAAGCAGGGCAGATTGTGCCAGAGCACCAGACAGCATGTCCCTCACAGTGTCACCTGCAATCGCCAGTATTTTCATCTTGTGTTTAGGAGATGGCATGGCAAACAAACCTTTCCAGCATCTCTTCACCCTGAAAGGCCTAAGACGCTTTTAGTGCTCCATAATAAATACTCAGGTTTCTGGGATGGGTGAACAGAAAAGCTGCATTTTTCCAGCTTTTTGTGGTGTGCTTCATTAAGATCTGGCATCCTTATTTATGTTGCTTCTGCTGAAAAATGGGCTTGGAATGGATGAGCAGCCCATTACTATTATTAGTGTGTTGACTTTTTGAATAGGTATAGCCTAGGTACTCACACAGTTAAATTTGCCTTATGTGATCAGTCTGCCACAAAGCTAAAAACTTCAGAGGTAAAAAATGAAGTCTTAAGCTCTGTCAGTATGATGGCTATAGACCACGTGTTCCTCTTATCCCAGGGGGAAGAATTGGCACATACTCATCAATTAACTGGTTTACGTTTTGTTTGGCTTTTTTGTTTTGTATCACTAAGCCCCAGCAACTTGTGTATGTAAAGATCAATTTAATTTTATATTTGGTCCTTAGGACTGATTGGCTGTAGATGAGAAGCTGATTAGTTTGGTGGGTTTGGATGTGGCTTTGCAGTTAGGGGTTATAATATCACTGTGTCTGTGCTGTTCAGTTTATGCTGTGGGTTGATGCTCTGTGCTTTGGCTTATTTTTAAACCTGGCAGCTTCTAATAAGTGTCAAATAAGCAGCTTCTAATAAGCTGCTTAGAAGCTGTTTCTAGTAGGTGCCTCTGCTTTGCTATCCCCAAAGAATTATGCATGAGTTTCTTCCTCTTTTTCTTAAAGGTTCTCAAGCTGGCCATACGTATAGCTGTAGCTTGCCCTTCTGGACATAGCAGTACACCAAGGTATCAACACTTCCAGAAGCTTTTTCCTTTGTTTTTTCTGAAAAAGAATTCAAGCATTTTGTCATCTGATTCTCTGCAAATGCAGCCAATTCTCTTATAGACTATTTTAACTGTTATTTTATGCAGTGTTTTTTCTTTTACAGCCTTTCAGCCATCACTTTAGAAATGTCTCAGAAGAGTGGCAGTGGTAAGTGGCATTTTTACCCCCCTTGTCGAATGCAAATCTCTCACCTCCCAAGTGTGAACATACAAAGATCTCTTACAACCTTTTTTTTTTTTTTTTAAATAACAAAATTAGGCCACAGTTAGCTAAGCAGTGACCTGATTAGTGCTGGATCAACATGTTGCCAACTCAAGGTTGTCACTGCAAAGTGACTGTGGTGAAGTCTGCCTGTTCCAACTAAAATGAAAGCAGTCCCATGACGAAGAGCAGTGCTCAAGTCAGCAGTTTCTGCAAAGGGGGCCTAAATGCAGGCTGAAGGATCTCTTCTGTGTATATATGTAACTACCAGTGCCAATCTAATTCTTTATAATCAAGTACTTTTTGTCATATTTTTACTCAGGAGGGTAAGAGGGAAAACAGTTCTAAGTGAATATTTTGTTCTTTGGCTTTCCTTATCTATGAAAGATTTGGCTTTGTGAGGTATATTTAATGTTTTCTCTAAAGTAGGCCCCCTGAGAGATCCCATGGAGTAATTCACTTTGCTGAGTTAGCAGATGAAGCCATTGGATAGAGGCGAAAAAAGATACTGCCAACTGTGAAGCAAATGAATCAATACCAGTGCAAGGGGATCACTTTGCTTCTTCAATACGAGAAAGTGGCAGCACAGATGCAATATCTGACATACAGATTAAAAAACCCCAAATATAAACACACACACACACACACACATGTTGGGTTGGCTTTTATTGGAAAGCCTAGATGCAGTCTATAGTTATCAATTTGTGGAAAATTCAGGACACATATAAAGTTAAGAAGGCAAATTAAAAGAACAATACAAATCAGACGAAATATACATCTCAAAATATCAGGATAGCATTTTGACTGGCATTGTCTAAAATACTTAGAATCTCCTTTATTTTTTTCTTATTTTTGTAATATGCTGCTTTAATTATGCATATTTTTTCTTTAAAAAGATCTTTTGTTTCTATATTCCCCAAGGTCACTATTTCCTGCAGGAGCATGTCCAGATCACAAGTCTTTTTTAGCAAGAAATAGGCTCATTATACCTACTAACAAGGCCACTAATTGGCTTGATTTGACTGTATCTAAAATGATCACCAACAGATACTATAATTTGTTGTTTATTGGTGCCAGAACAAAGGAGAAGGGACTGGTATGCGCCAAGTAGAAGATATATTTCAATGTTGACATGTTATACAAGCTTTTCATATTCAAACAGAACAGAAACATTGGACATAATTTAGAATATGAGCCTATTTCAACAGAGAGCACTTACAGCATGCTAAATACAGTGCTGTGGAAGAGCCACCCAACAGAACTGCAAACACCTAGCATTTTACATCTTTTAAAAAGAATACGTAGATCAATGACACGCCTCTGGGGTCTGACATACCATCCTCTCTAAATTTAGGGCCCTCAAACTTCAAGGGTAAAAGTACTAACAACTAATCTGTGCTTTAATTCTAATAGATGATTAGCATTCATTATATGTGTAATTAGTTCTGTATGCTCTACCAAATACACACATACAGTAATAGCACTGATACCGTAGATTCGGTAGCAACTTGGCTAGGAGAAATTCAAATCTGTTTATCAAACAATCCTAATGTGCAATTTAGAGTATGTAATACCATAGACTCTCAGAATACAAAGCAGTTAGAAAACTATTTTTATTACATCCACTTGAACCATTCATAGTTAAGACACGTTCACTTACTATGTTCTGTCATTATAATACATGAATAGAAATACTGTGTATATTTCAATGAACATCAAATCCCCCTATTTTGTCTCATCTTAAAAATATTTATTTTTGTGGCTGAAGTTAGTGCTCATGAGACTAAAGCACTAAGAATGGTTTCAGCCAAGATGTAGAACAGATGCCATAGATGCCAGCACAGGCTTCCTGTAAGGAACAAGCTGCACACTTCAGTTCTTCCTGCAGCAAATATACTGGGCCTTGGAGCAGAGCAGGCCAAATCTATGCAGTGATTGGAGATCCAGACTAGGCACTAGAACTGGACCTTCCTCTCCATCCCCAGGTTGTGTTCACAGTAATGAGATTTGATCTGCCAGCTGGAGGCCAGGAGATGAACCTACTGAACAGCCTGCCTGCCTAAAGAGCAATTCTGTAGCATCAGGTCAGAGGTACGCTTCTTCTATCTGGAGTTATTAACACCTAAAAGAGCTGTATTATACAGAAGACAAAGTGGACATAACTGGATGAAACGACATCATTTCTTCTTCTTCTACATACAATTTGCCAAGCACCTGAGACACTATTCCTCCATTGTGAAACAAAGCTTCTAAAAAACCAACAGAAACCCCACCTGGTATGAATAAATGTCCATTTGTTACATTAGGGCTGGAAAAAGACAAGGAAACCCCAACCTATTAAAGTCTTCCATCATACTAAATGAGACTTATTTGGTTACTGTGCCTTCTAACAAAGACTGATGAAGTGGCACTAGCCTGGGTGACAGGAGAGGGAGGGAAGGGAGCTGTGGTCTGATTCAGCCAGCCACTTTGTGGCGTGTCCCCTCCTATCAGCAGAGTGATAGATGCACAGCTTTAAACCTAATACAAAAATATTAACACTTTTGGACATTAGTCATCACTGTTATATCTCTACAATATAATCCTTTATACTGTACAGCTATAACGTAAAAGGTGCAATTCCTTTTTCTTTAAAAAAAATCACACACAGCACATGTTTTTATCATTTTATTTTTAAGTATAAACTTTTTTTAAACACTTTACATAAATTAACTCCTCTGAGACTAATATTTGATGTACAGTAAATTGTAATTCATATAAAAATCCATAAACAACTTGTCTCACATAATTTACAAAAAAATCCGGGTTTCCTTTGCTTGTATGCAACAAGGATTCTACTTGCCATTTCCCCCCCAAGGCAAACCATGTTAGCATTGTAAAATCCATTATTAAATTCCCATGGTAGCATAAGTCACTTGTGCCAATGTCCTTTTAGAAAGCAGCACAATTTAATGCAGTTGGGTTGTCTATAAACAGTAATTTTTGCCCCATGTTTTAAAATTAACAGATATATACCACATCCTATGCAGCGAGAAAGATAGAGAAAAAGAGAGAGAGAGACTACTTCTCGTAAGCAGAAGGTAAGTAAAGGTCAACAATTCAGTACTATTTGGAAACACTGTATGGGTCTGTATCTTAATTAAATACAGTGCCTCAAAGAAACAGCCTGTTGCAAAATCTGCAGGCCTTTTTATTTTTTTTTTCTTCTTTTTTAAATACTTTTCAGTCCAACTTGAGTGCAGCGATATGCATATGTAAACATATTCTTTAAAGCAGATCACCTTTAAGGTCATTGAGAAAAAAAAAGTTTTGTCATTAGCAGTATCATTCTTCAGGAAGGCGCTCTTTTTGTTACAGAGTCTGGATTGTGCTACAGAAAAAATCTGAGCAAAGATGTAAGCTTAGGCTCAAGTAGTAATGCAGCAAAACAGTTTGATCTCCTTTTTAGAAGACACTGGTACACAGTCTCTTTGGCAGCCTGAGCTAAGCCAGTGTGTTACCTCTTTCCTATCTCACTTTGTCTGAGAAACTGTATATTGTTAGCGCTGTCTGCTAATTCTGGATATTGCTCCACAGAGAGTACATAGTACCCATCGTATCCTTGTACCTTTCCAGCACTTAGCAACTGCCTCTTTTCTCCTTCTGTCCACAACCTGGCGCCTTCCTCTCCATCTCGTACTCTCTGTTGTTCTCTGGCCCAGGCACTGGAAAGAGCTCTTTGCCTGGCTTGCTCCAGTATCCGGGCCTTCTCCTCATCGAGTGTCATGCCATAGCGGACGTGAAGCGCTAGAGCACCGTATTGCATTTCGACATCAGCAAACCTCCGAGTCCTGCCGTTCACCACCGTGGTGGACTGGGAAACAGTGACATTGATGCCATTCTCCAGGGCCTTACGCCCACTTGTCAGCCTCAGTGTCCCAAGGTCACTCTCAGGGGAGGTGGTCTTGATAAAATAGTGCGTGTCCTTTCCCTCCACAGTGAAATGCAAGTTTTCTAGGTAGTAAGCGTTGTTCAAAACAGCTGCCACTTTTATGCAGTCCTCATTAGCAATGTTGAGCACATTTGTTTGCACTTTGCCTTGATTGACAGCAAGCATCACCCCTTTGCCAATCAGAGACTTCACTGTGGCAAACCACAGCCACGACTTTTCTCCACTGTATTTCCGTCTGCTGACCTGCACTTCTGCCATCTTTCCCAGGGAAAGGAAAGCCTTTGCTTGTCTCGCCACTTGTTGTTGCACTCCAGAAATTGGCTGTAAACAAGAAGAGACAGAAGTTTTACCAGCCATCTGTAGCCCCCTAAATGCCAAACAGCCAGGATTTCTTGGTGTGCTGCCCATGGACAACAACAGGATATGCCACAACTAACAGTGCCAAGGAGTTAATTAGATCTGCATACTGCTTGTTCTGCTGAGTTGCAAGACTATTTTGATAATGTTCAGCGCTTTTGTCTTTGTTTCCCTGAGAACCTGCACAAAAATCAGCTTTAACTTCAGAGGCCACTTACTGGGCTGCACAGGACAGACTTGCAATGCCAATACATAACCACAAGACTCACAGAATGGTTTGGGTTGGAAGGAGACCTTGAAAATCATCTAATTCCAACCCTCTGCTGTGGGGCACCTTCAACTACACCAGGTTGCTTAAAGCCCCATCCAGCCTGGCCTTGAGCACCTTCTGTGATGGGACGTCCATAACTTTCCTGGGCAGCTTGTTCTGGGGCCTCAGCACCCTCACAGTAAAGCATTTTGTCCTAATATGTAATCTAAACCTACTCTCTTTCAATTTTAACCTGTTCCCCCTAGTCCTGTCACCACCTGCTCTTGTAAATAGACCCTGTCTTTCCTGTAAGTTTCTTCAGGAATTGGAAGGCTGCAATTAAGTTACCTGAAAGCCTTCTCTTTTCCAGGCTGAACAATCCCAATTCTTTTCCTCAGGAGAGGTGCTCCATCCCTCTGATAACTGGGTGGCCCTCCTCTGGACTTGCTTGAACTGGTTTATATCCTTCTGTGCTGGGGACCCCAGGGCTGGATGCTGTGTTCCAGCTGAGGTCTCACAACAGCAGAGTAGAGGGACCCTCCCTCACTCTGCTGGCCCTGCTGGTTTTTTTGATGCAGCCCAGGACACTATTGACTTTCTGGGCTGCCAGTGCACATTGCCAGGCCATGTCATGTTGATTGAGGTAAGAGCTGTCTTACTACAGTGTCATCTCACTGTGGTGTCATCTCTTCCTCTGACCTTGTTCAGTTATGATTCTTGTCTACCATGAGTCCAGTCAAACTAAGGGTATTTTTGCAGGTCATGAAGCTGTGCTTTGGAACTGGAACAAGCCTTTCTTTATGCTGAGTGAGGAGATAAGAGTGTCTCAAGTAGCCACAGCCTGAGATCAAACTGCGGAGAGGCTCTCATAATCCCTCAAGCTGCTAAAGAAATGCAGGAAATCAAAGTGTAATGACAGTCTTTACAGTAAAAGCTAGGGAAGCTAATGGTATGGACCAGTGAGGTGGAATACTGGGGACTGATACCCTTTCTTGCAAATACTTGCAGAAACTGATAAATGGGGATGTGTGAAAAGACTGTGGCCAATCTGGCTGTGTAACCTTCCATTTCACTTCAAGTATCAGCCTCCTGCCTCAAAGATCTTTTCCCCAAGAACTTCAGATGGGTGCAACCCTGAATACAGCAGTGTTCTGTTCATAGCTAGCAAAGACAAGGGGCAGTGAATGAAAAGAACCAACAAGCCAGTCTAATGGAAAAGCTAGGATAGCAGAATGTCATGGAAGAGCTGTGTGTAGCCTAGACCAGATGCACTCTTGGTAAAGAGAGGATGGCTGAGGAACAGGACCTGTCAGCATAACTGCAGTGGTTAGCCTGGACAGCTGAAAGAGCAGGAGCAGCTAGCAGGAAGGGTTAGCTAGTGCACCTGTGGTTGGGATGAGACCTTACAACTGTGCAGAACAGACACATCGGTCTAACCCTGGGTCTTAACAGCAACAAGCTGTTGCTGCACTGTACTGATAGAGGTGGGGAGCAGACAGCTGCCCTGGCAGTGGTCTCGGCAGGAAACAAAGATTAAAATAACTTTGGCTGCACTTTTGAAAATGAATACTTAGTTTTTGATGATGATCCAGTTTCTCTCTTAATTGACCCCTACTCCTTTTAGTAAAATACTGCTTAAACCATTTGATTCACTGCTGCCAAATGAGTCAAAAACCTGTTTTGTTTTCCACAATTTCTGGATGGGAGACCAAGCAGGGGTCATTAAGATTCATACAGCCTTAATTCTGCCTTGCTGCTGATCAAAGCCTCACAAAAAGTTTGCAAAGGCTTCTCTGTTTTGCCACAAGGGTAGCCTTCTGGAGGGGATAACTCCTGAGGGAATTATGAATTAACTTGGGCTCTCCATTCTTCTTGAATGTGGCAGATTTTGGTCTGTATTTCCTATCAAGTATGGATTTCAGCTGTTGTAAATTCTACATGAAAGCTACACAGCACAAAATATATTGTAGACAGCAATCATCAGTGAGAGCAGCAAGATCCTACAGCAACTTCATAATGATAAAGTTTGTTTATTTTTAACATGTATCCTCAGAGCTCAGTAGAGCTCACTCACTCCAGAATGTTTCAAAATACCAAGTGTTTTGTGTGTTTACTTCTGCCTCATGGTTTCATTTGCTTGTTCACCAATGAATATCAGAGTTGCAGCTTCTTCCTACCTGAGAATTTTGAATCTTTGTTTTCCTATCACATGCTCCTCGCTCTGTCGTGCCACATGCACCTGGCATTCCTCATGTTATTGAGCTGTCTCCTGAAGATTTTTGACAACTAGTTGTCCGCTCTCATCTCTTTGACCAGACTGGTTCTGTTCCTCTTATGCCTTTGCTGGTCTTGTTGGATGATTTCATTCTTTAGCCTTTGAGACCTAACTAAACAACCTCTGATAGTCCTTCACAGCCATGCCTGATGGTAGGTTTCTTATCTCTCAATACTACCAGAGTGCTTGCCATGCTCCTTCTTCACTGCTTTTGTTGCTCATGGGAGACACTAATCTCATACTGTGCCCTGAAGTCTTTCCCTATTACTCAATTCCTTGATGTTAAAAACGAACAAACGAATGAGCTAACTAGCTAGCTAGCTAACTAACCAACCAACCAACCAACCAACCAACCAACCAACCAACCAACCAACCAACCAACCAACCAAATTAACTAACTTCCTGAATGCAAAGTTAGCCTCCATATATTCCCTTCTGCTGGGCCACAGTTCTAAGGACTTTTTGTCTACCTTAGGTTGTAGGATTTTTAAGTTTGTATCACCTTTAATACTTGTAACATTGTCTATCATGATTCTTGTAAAAAGAGATTTTTTTTGACTGCTTAGAATGGGATCACCCATTTTAATGTCTCTTAATTCTTTCTTCTAAACTGAAAACCATAGGATTCTTGAGGGCATAGGTCTTTGATCTTTGAGTAAGCCTAATGTGTAAATAGAGTTTTCTTAAATAGCAGACTTAGATTTTACTTTCACATGCATTTCTTCCATTATTTAAAACAGTAGCAGGTTTTCAGGATCAAAGTTCTTTTTTTTTTTTTTTTGCTTTCAAAGAACTTCATAGGCACCTGAGCTTTATGTAATATAGTAAATTTTACCTCAGGTAATTTCAGTTTCAGTATTTTATCTTTACATATAACACATGGTGTCCATAACACATAGTTAATATGAAAAAGAAATAAAATTATAGAGGTGCCTTGTATGTGTATGTTATATCACCTCTTCTGTTTATTTCACCTTTTTTTAAACTTTGTTTTTACCCTCTTTCTTACTACAGTGTTTAGTTACTATCTTCAGGCAGAATGTTAGTACAAATATAATATCTCTAGTTTTTGCTATGAAAATTAGACATCTTTAAAACATCTTAAACTTCTTTTCATTGATTATTGTCTTTTAGAATTTGTATTATTGCTAAAAGCAAAAAAAAGCTTATATAAAAGAGTACTCAACTTAGCAAATTTGTAAAAGAATCCTCCACCTGTAATTTCTTAAATTCTTTTGAAACTAGATAAAGGTACTAAGTTCAGATTGAATTTAGCAAATAACCCTGGCTGTCAGAATTATCCATGCCTAATAAGATCTGAATAGAAGGGAACATTCTAGCTTGTTCAATTTGTATGTTTAGTTTTGTTTCTTACTGGTATGTCTTCCCATTGCTGGCTCTTCACAAGTTCATAAGAAGGTTCTGTTAAATCAAATTTCGGAACAGGGAAGCCAGGGATGGCATTGTGCAGATGAAAGCCAAACGTCACCAGCCAGCTGTTAACATCTGAAATGGAATAATTGTAAGAAAAAAATGAAAAATATTAGAATCGTTCTATATTTTGCAACCATACCATTTCTATATATAATAGCTTTTGGCAGAATTGATTTCATTTTGTATGGCAATAGCAAACCTATACAGGAAACTTACAGTTCTAAACTTCAAAGAAAATGTGTGTTCTATATAAGAGTTGCACCAGACTCAGTTGAAAGGTATTGCAGAGTTTAGCAAGTCTGATGGCCTTGGTGACTTCCAGAACAATTATGACAGCTCAGTTACGGGGACATTCTCTTGTCATACAGCCTAAACTAACTGGAATGTCATGGTTGGGTTAAACATGCTTTATGTCACACCTTTGTCATCAATACTTTAAAACAAAGCCAAAAAAAAGAGTACTGTGGAGCACATCCTGTCCTTTTGTGTGTGTTACTGTAGTGACTTCAAACTACTCCTGAAATAGCACCTATATGGCCAATTACCTTTTAAATGATTTGGCAGATATTTTTTGTTGGTTCAAAGAGAAATCTGCTCCTCTTCACGATGGTGTGGGATCAATGAAACGAAAAGCTAATGAAATGCACCAGTAAGCAGACAGGATACCAAATTATCATTAGATAACATTATTTATGATACATTTTATGTTCTGTTAAAAATCAATTAGGGGTGCCAACAATCAGCTAACAATTGTTTGGCAAGAATGAGTGCTCTGCCTTGTTTCTTTTTTTTTTACACTATCTTCCACAAATACTAAATTTAGAGGTTGGCAGAGCGCTCTTTACCAAGTCTTTACCAAGTAATTTTTATTTCAAAAACTTACAATATGTGGAATAAGGAAGCAGATTTTTCCAAAAATTAAAATAATAAAAAAATATTTATCTTAAAATAAATTCTAACATTTTGAAATAAATGATATGCCTCATGAGGCGCTGCATTTAAAAGTGCCAGTCAGCCAAATTACCAATTTTAATAATAACCTTATATAAGCAGTGTGTGCCTGTGCATTTCAGACATCAAAGATGTTAAGAAAAGAATCAAAACTGTATTTTGAGGGCAATTTCTGAACTAAGTGCATGAAGCAATGTGTAATGTCACAAAGAATCTGATTCCAACTGCATGCCTTACAGCACATGCTGCTAAAGGAGGACAGATTCAGAGGTCTGTTTTTATTCTTACTTCCAGGCAGCCTGTTAGCAACCCACTTTAATAGCTGCTGTTTGTTAAATGAATGCAAACCCACTTGATTCCCAGGATGCTGTTATAAGTGGTAGTCTCACAGCTCCTAAGTAAGTGGGGCTGAGCCCTTCCTGTAGACTGGCAACATCTGTGTATTTTGGATTATTTACATCTAATTCAAATACAAAAAATCAAATGTATCAGAGCCATAAATTTTTCGAAGAATTCTGGTGTTGTGCAGATTTTTGGTATGTAGAGTAATGGAAAACCCTACACATCACTAACTCTAGAACAACAAAAAGCATATAGGTTCTCTAAGAACTGAGATATGAAAGTTAGCACATTAGCACCTTTTTTTGCCAAAAGTTCACTCCTTTTTTTATACTATCCTACTCCTCCTTCCCTGCACTTGGCTGTGTACTCATTACTTTGTGCTAACAGGAACTTATTGAGCAATTTACATTAGCAGCCTTGCAAAAGTCTACCTTGGAAAATGTCAACAAACTTCCAGTGAATATTTTCTGTGATGCTGGTGTGTTAAAGTGATCGTAGAAGGACCCTTCCTGCCCTGGCTACCTACAGTCTCACTCCCTCTAAACTGGATGCCTGTAGGTCCAGCATCTCCAAGCTGCAATCAAGTAACCTTCTCTTACCTGTGATATAATCCTTCACATCGTGTATTTTACTGGCTGGGTTGTTATTTCTAAACATGTACAAATTAAAAGGAGCTGGATCCTTCCCAATTCTCTTCCAGATTTCAATATCAGGTGTTGTCCACCGGCCTGCCAGTATGTCATAATCTCTTTCTCCAAAGTGAACTAGTTTGGTCAGCGGGTCATATAAGCCCCCATGGAATCCAATTACCAGCTGGAAGTCAAGGTTAGAGTCAAAATAGATCTCCCCATAGGCAGTGTATTGAATTTGTTTAAGCATGAGACCATTGCTACTGAAAACAGCCAGTGGTGTCCCTGTATTGTCTGATGCAATGTAAAACTCATCTCCACTGCTAATTTCCATGGCAAAAAGGTGTCCTTGCAGATCATAGTACAGAGATGTGATTTCAGAACTTGAGTGGTTATATACATGAGTTATCCTGGTTGGGTAAGTAAGGTCTGCGTAAAAGAACTGGAGATGCTGCCCAAGGCTAGTTTTACTGGAAACTCGTCGTCCAAGTCCATCATAGCGGTAAATCACTGTCCACCCACTGCCTTTGCTGTAAACTCGAGTAAGAAGGCCCTTTGAACTGTATTCAAAGATTTCGGTACCCCTCTGACGCAGAAATCCGTCTTCATCTAACCTGTACTGTACATCTCCTAATCGAGTTATTCTGTCTCTCAGGTCGTACCGAAGGGGTGTCAAACGGGCGCTGCTGCTGGGGTTGAGCAAGTGCAGGTTGCCATTCAGGTCATAGTTGTATCGCCACATTATCTTTTCATTCAGATAAACTGTCTGGAGCTGACCATCTACATCATATTCGTAAGCGTATTTTGTGGTGTTGGCAAATGGCCCAATCTTAATTTCTCTTTTCGTCACTCGTCCCATGTTGTCATACTGAATTGTAATCCAATACATTAATGACCGGAATATTTCATACTGAATTTCCTTGATGCGTCCATGTGCATCGAAGTGTTTTGTGTACGTCATTACAGCTGTTGAAATGATCTGGTTAATATCATAATATATAACTCCAAATTTTCCAAACTGTTCAACTTTGCCAGAGATATCGTCAAACTGGTAGAGGTCAATAGGCAATGGGGTTTCATTGATGACACCTTGCATGCTAGTCACTCTGAAGCTATTGTCATAGCTGTAGTCAAATCGGGCATTTACCATTCCGTCTTCACTGAAGCGGAAAATCTGCCTGTCAATCAGCGGGCCGATTTGTCTGTATCTAATGGTGCAGATAAAACCATCGCTTTGGAGGTTTACTGTTTTCAGGACTCCTGCTGTCTCATCATAAGTAAAACTAACTCTCGTACTATCATATAAAATTTCTGAGAGCTTGGTCTGCCGTCTGTACTTGAATAATACTCTTCGGCTTGTCCCCAGGAAAGCAGTTTGAAGGAGCTGCCCTTCTTCATTGTAGTCCATTATAACAGAAGCATTGCTTTCCGGGGGGTTGTATATATTCCGGTAATAGCCGATGGAGCGGATAGTCTGCATGGTATGACGAGCAACACTGGGCATGGTGACAGCGGAAAGCCGATCCAACAAATCATATTCGAAGATATACTGCCGTTGGCTATGGAGCAGAAGAACCATTGACTGAAAATTAAGAACAGATTTTTATCATGTGGCAAATGGTGCAATATCTCCCCTCCCGCCGTATACTGAACTATTTCTTCACAAAAATGTGACATTCCCACTTGAGAAAATTATCTCCTCTTTAATTGAGTTATCATTGACCTTACATGTTGTTAACATCTCCCTGCCTAATTTACTTGTATGCTTAATTGTAGGGGGTTCTGTAATTAGTGGTTCTACATTCATAATTTGCTACTTGTTTTGACTGTATCATTCTTTTATCAAGCATTCACAGCTAAACAGCAGATTGTCAATGGATTCAGATAAGTCATGTTTAATATGGGAAGAAGTAAAACTGTCTTAGAGCCATTAACTCACAAGGAGAACAACATATGGGAGATACAATTTCTTCCTTACAATTAGAGCTGATTTTGAAGAATTTGAATAGCCTGAGATCTCTGAGTACTGTGTTCTTGTTCTGTAAGCTTTTGAGACACAGGCAAAACAATTGTTTGATTATTCGTATCAAAAGCAGCTATTTGAGTTATTCTGACATTTTCCTAATGCGTGGCTATTATGTATCATGGGTCTTGATTAAATTATGTCTGTGGTAACTAGCAAACAGTATTTGCTGAGCAACATCTTCAACAGAAATATATTTAAACCCCTAAAAGAAATGAATTCTCTTTCCGCATAACAGACATTTTCACAGCTATTTCCTGAAGGAGAGGTATCATTCAGCAATTGTTACATATATATTGATTCCTCATCTTTTGCCTATCCCTTATTTTGATGCTACAACATATAGCAAGTACCAACTGACAGCTGTAACTGTTTATAAAAAAGAGCTTGTAGTGAAAAAAGCCCACAACAGTGGAGCATTTTTAAACAAATTATTTTCAGTTGAATTGAATTGCAGATAGTCCCTGTACCTTATTTTAAGTGTTAAGATAAAAGGTAAATGCAGATGCTTCTTGTTAGGCAGTGGCCTAAATAATTTAAAAACACATCAACTCCTAGCAATTAGCTACAGTATGATTACATATCTGTGGAATGAAACATTCCCCTTGGAATCACATGTTGATACTTAAAATAATTGCAATGTGCTTCTACTACCTATTTTTTGCTTTATATGCAGCACTGAGGCGCTGCAGAATTTCAACACATTCCAAGCATTTTTAAAAACCTGAGTGTTCTTTACCTTTTCCAAATATGTGTAACTCCAGGTTTTCCCATCAGCAAACACTCTAGATACTATCCTTCCCTGTCCATCATACTCTATTTTTTCACTAGTGGTGCCTCGCTGAATGCTGCCTATTTGACCTGTGGATGAATAGGTAACATTGACAGCCATCAGCTTGCTGCTCGGGAGCCACAGCGTGGGGTGCCCTGACGTGTCGTAGGCAATCCTCAGCAGGAATTTACGGTGGTCATCGTAGATCTTTTCTGTCTTTGTGGTTCGATCAAAGTCAACTGAAAGGAGGTTTCTGCCATTAACCTTTTTAAAGCAAACAAAATGACACAATAAATCATGCTGTTCAAATCCCAGCCACCTGTTATTTCCACAAAGCTAGCTATTCTTTAAATACCATTTACAGTGATTGATTTGCTGAATGTGTAAAGTACTTTAGCAGCTTCTTGATATAATGGTAAGGCATTATATTAGTATCTACCTTAGAAGGTCCGATTATATGAAGAGAGGGCTCAGAATTTGTTGCAATCTGTCCTTTCTTGATGCTTAGACAACTGTTAAGAAAATACTGAAAGATGTGTACTGAAAACTTCTGTAATAAATGGGGCCATTTCAATAAACAAACTACTTCCTTTGTAGGCAGTCTGAAGTTTATCTAGCAAATTGTAGAAATATATTCCCAGCAACTGCTTTTCCAATTCATAACCATCACGCTAAGAATGAACTGAAGGAAAGAACTGAACCCCAGTCCTTTACCGCGAGTATTGTTCAAAATGGTAAATACAAGATTAAGATCTTCAAAAGCATGTTGTATCTTCAAATTAAGGTTAAACAGTTTTTAGAACATAGGCATTCCCCTCCTGGATCAAATGGAAATTTCACTCAGTATACCATCCACTGCTGCAATGTATTTATAAGGCTGAAATCCTTACTAGAGGATTATGTCTTTCTCCTAGTTAACTGACCACTTAAAACCATAAATGACTGGAAGACTTCTGAACCACTGAAAAACAGTTAGAAATGGTCTGAAGTTTCTAAGTATTTTGATTTGAAAATAAAGCCTTAGCATAGATACATTCATGTTGAAAAGCTTTTTATTGATATATGTAAACTACAGTGATGGATGGTGATTTCTATGTAATACTTTTACACTGAAATTCATCCCCACCTCCCTTTAGTGTTCAAAATATGCCAACTTTCAGTTTCATTGAATTAGCTCTCATTTTTCAATTTATGAAAGGAAAATGTCTGGTTTTCTTTTCCTATATCAGTATCTTTGCACTTCTCCATTCCCGTTAGCACTGAATTGTGCTTTAGTGTTCTCCAACAGGCCTCGAGGATTTCTTTGTTCATCTGTAAACCATTTCTGTATCTGCTATGTCTTTTTAAAGTTGTTCCAGGGGTGAAAAACTGATAACAGATTTTTTCAACACTGTATTTTGCGAGCATGTGGGAAGTATGGTAGAAATGGACAGAGAGCTATGTGTATTAAGAATTTTTTAAAAACTCCTTTTCAGGTACCGCATACATACATTACAAAGGGTGAACACAGAATGCTAAATAACATTCAGAAAAGAACTAGAGAATAGACAGGGATATACCAAAGAAATGACTGAAAGATTTTTGCATTTTTCAGGCTGAATGTTCAAAACTCCATATGCCATGGATATTGGTACTTATACCCTGAGGCTGATAAGCTTCTAAAAGATCAATATAAATTAGATCCTTTATTACTGGTATAAAAAATATTAAAGTGCTGGTGATAGGTCATAGACAAATAGGAAAAAAGTTCCTCCAAATGCTCTGTTTTGCTCAGTCTCTCTCTCTATTTATGTACAATACCTTTCTCTTTGTTAATATGAAATCACTGACACGAAAAGAATCTGCACTATCAATTTAGGAAAAAAACCCACACTTTCATGTAAATCTCCTAAGTAAAGAAAACAAAGTCTAGCAGATGCAGAATAGCTGTTTTACCTATTTAATGAACCATCAAAAGTTATTTAAATATAGTCTGAAAAATGAATGCTACAAGACTGATTCTTGAAGTAGGTTAAACTTAACTGTGAAGTACTTCCATCCAACTCTTTTTTTTTTAACTTATGTTCAGGGAGTTTTTCTTTAAATTTTCCAACATCTAATAATAGCTAATTTACCTACATTAATGCTTAAATTTTCTTTGTCTCTGACTTTTTTCCCCCCAGTGTCTACCACGTATGCCTACACTTTACTCTGCATGTCCCTGCCTGTTTTGCTTCTCTGATTTTTTCCCTTCCCTTTCTCTCCGCCCTCCCCTTCCTTATTTTACATTTAATTATGATTTTTACAATTTTTCTTGTCCACCTCTTGGGATTAGACACTGAAGTTAAAATGGACACTTCTGATTTCTGAACTGGCAAAGAAAGAAGGGTGATTTTATGGTTAAGGCAGACGTCCAAGCAATTGTGGTTAATTTCTTGGCTAAGCACATCCTTCCTGTATAAATTGCAACAAAGTACTTAATCCGCTGTCTCACTGCCCTAGCTGCTAACTGGGATAATAACATCCCTTGCCTTCTCACTTCCCATCTGTCTGGTCTGTGTAAGGGCAGGATATGAAGGGAAGGAAAGGAAATACCTCTTGCTCCAGCCAGTTTCATGCTTTCAGACTTTGCTGACAGAGCTCTTGCATTCAGGCGTGTGAGCTTTTGGTGAAATTTTGGCTGTGCTTGTCTAGTCATACAACAGAGATGGCAATAAGACTAACTATGAGTTTTGGTGATATAGCTTGTTTCATTGGGCAGCATAGGGCTGGAATGACACAGCTAAACAGTGCCTTCCCCTGAAGTGCTTCTTAATAACATCTCTGGTAGCAAAACACTTTCAGAGGAAAAGTTGAATGTTTTTATTGTGTCCAAGGTAACCACATTCCAAATACATTTGAAACCTCTGGATTTCATGATGATAAAACTGTACTCG
Source organism: Prinia subflava (assembly GCF_021018805.1). Classification (NCBI taxonomy): domain Eukaryota; kingdom Metazoa; phylum Chordata; class Aves; order Passeriformes; family Cisticolidae; genus Prinia; species Prinia subflava. Next base: position 34,029,020 of record NC_086253.1, read on the forward strand.
AGGAAATTTCCAGTGAAGAAACACTTAATGACACAAAACTGACTCTTTTGACAGTCCTGTCCTGATAGGACATGTCTCCATCTATCCTCCTCTACTTTAATTCCTGTTTTTCTTCCCAGTGAGAAGTATGAAATCTGTCTGTGATTCCTCTGTTAAGAATAGGAATTGCTGTGTCTTACAGAGAGATTCAAGAGCTAAACTGGGGATCTCTGCATAGCTTGGAGTATGTCAGGTCAGAAGAGGAAACTCCCTTGTCTGTGTTACCTGTCTACTGTGGGTGCATCCCTTTGAGACAGAGTTCCTACCAGCTCCTTTATCTGAGACTTTTGTGAGACCCTCAGTACAAAGGCCCTAAAAAGTCTTTTTCATGCAGAGGACTGGCAGGAACTTTGCTATGACCAGCTTGTAGACCAAATATACAGCTCTGGAGAAGAACTAGCTTATGGAACAATTACAAACCAAGTCAGAATAAAAGCAAGATTGATCGAAGACTGTTGGATTAAGGAAGGGCAACATAATTCTAATTCATTTCTTTAGAAAGATTACTAGTACTAGGTAGAACTAATACAAGACAGAAAACCAAGAGTACCTGACAGCATACTTTTTAACATTAGATACTGCCTATATATAACACAGAGAGATGAATACCTTTACTGGCAATACACTTTGTCACTGTTTTTTGTCTACATTTGTCTTCTTTGCAGAAAAACGTTGATGACATATCTGTCTGTACATGGAAATGAGCTCCACAAATTATTCGTCTTCTTCTTTCTCTTGTTTTCTTTTTCTGCTTCCCTACATCCCCCTGTCCCCCGACTGACATTTCGGTAATACCTTTCCATGTAAATCAATTTCACAAAAGATTCCTTTTTTTGATTTTCATTGCTGACAAGTTTCTTTCCTTTTTTTGAGGCATTTGTCTCTTATTAGCTCATTCTCCACCTGTCCTACTTCTTCCATTTCTATGTTCACTTTTAATTTTTGTTATTTTATTATAATCTGTAATCTTTCATTTTCCCTCCCATCTTGTTAAATCTTTCCTTTTTTTGTTTTTTTTGTTAATTCTTCTAAGTTAAAGTTGCCTGTGACAACTTTACCTCCTCTTTTTGAATTTTACCTCCTCTGCATTTGAATGCCAAATCTTAGCGTCACTTCTGAGAACTGCACTCGTGGTGGTTTGTTGGTTTGTTTCACTGCCAAACCTCTCTTAGGCTTCTTTCACAAATGACTTGGCAGGTGTATATAATGACATGCCTATGAACCAGACCCGCAAGGATGAGCTTCAGAATTATGTATTCTTTTTCCTCTTCCTTATCAATGTTAGATAGTTGCCACAGGTAGTTACTAATACATTGTACTTCAGCAGCTGCTACTGTGCATAATCATTCTTCCTTCTTGGAAAAAAATACATTTCTCTTGTAGAGAAAGTGGTGGAGAGGAATATAACCTGCGTAACAGCATCCCCTCCTTTCTTGTCCCGATGGAAGATACAAAACATTTTAAGATTTCAAATGGCAAGAAGTCAAGTGGTCTGAAATTACTTACCTTCATTTGATACACTGCCTAGGCCTTATTTTAAAGAACTGAGTAAGTCAGAGCTTTGATGTGGTTTTGAAATGGTCTCCTGGCAACACAATTTTAAATACTTAATCTGTGTTGTCTTTACCAAATGGCTGTCATAAATCATAGTTTGCTTCCTACTTGTATTTCACTCACTATACAGGAAGAAGAAATGCCAACAAAATGGTAAAGACATATGTTAGAGGAATATGCCATACTCATACACACACAGTTAAACCCTTTTTACTGTAAGTCTTAGTACAATTTTCATTAAAAAAAAGAAGAAATAAAATCCAGAGATTGTGCTAACTTATGGTTAGAATAATTTAAAACAGGATTCCAAATCAGTTACATGAATTCAGTACCAGAAAGAAAAAGAGTGAAGGAAAGAAGAAAATTATTATTTTTAGCCATTTCAAGCTAAACTCAACAGCTTAAATTCCACAAAGTGCTGATTTTAGCTGGGGTATTTCTTCACAGAGGCTAGTACAGGACTACGTTAAATTTGTGCTGAACACGGGGCTGATAACCTAGACATATTTTTATTATTGCCAGGCAGGGCTTTCACAGAGCCAAGGCCTTTTCTGCTTTTGTTCTGCCACACTGGAGAGCAGGCTGTGAGAGGACACAGCCAGGACAGGTGACCCCAGCTGACCCAAGGGCTATTCCAGACCATGGGACATCATGCCCAGTGTGTAAAGCAGGGGACATTTGGAGTGATGGCTGTGTCCTCCCAAGTCCCTGTTACCTGTGGTGGGGCCCTGCTCTCCTGGGCATGGCTGCACACCTGCCTGCCCATGGGAAGCAGTGAAATCATTCCTTGTTTCACTTTGTTTGTGTGTGTGGCTTTTGCTTTCCCTGTTAAACTGCCATTATCTCAACCCACAAGTTCTCTGGCTTTTACAGTTCCAATTCTCCCCGATCGTGCTGGGGGGTGGGGAGTGAGCGAGCAGCTGTGTGGGGCTTGGCTGCCGCCTGGGTTAAACCATGACACACAGAAAAGAGCAATTAATAAATAAAACAGCCAATAAATAAAGTAATAAAAACAAGTACTTCCATATCTACAGTCAGTTTGTCTACAGTAAATATTCCATGGTTGCTGGATGGCAATACCTACAGGAGTGTATTTACATTTCCTCATTCCTTAATGAGAATGCAGTAGATACCGCTCATGCTTGTGTGCTTACCCTAAGCTTTCGGCCAAAGACATTGACTTTTCCTTGGGCCTGCTCCTTCCGGAATCGCCACTCCACCAGGTTCTGCCCATTCTCCCCCGGGAGGGTCATGTTTCTCTTTGCCATGGTTGGGTTGGCAGTGCCAGCCAAGACGTGCGGTTCTGTCTGGTAGTGTGAGTCCAGGCCGCTGGCGTACAGGATTCTCAGGGAGCCATCATAACCAATCTGGTAGCTGTTTCTTAACTGATCTGAAAAGGCCATAAAGAGAATTACAGCTTACCTACATGGGTTAAGACTCTGCCTTTGTACTGGACACGTTATGCAATAGATGCATCTTGACTTCACATAAACTGAACCAATGGTAATAAAGAGCCAGGGTGAGATTGTTAAGAATAAGTGTATCCCACAGGAGCAAAAAAATGCCTTTAGGACCTATCATCAAAGTTACTTAAACACCTAAGAAAGTCTCATCCTCATAGTATATTGTTTGGACTGGCACCAAACACATTCTCTACGGTTTCATTGGGCATTTTTGGCCTAATCCTAAGCATACTGTGACTACTCACTTTTGCAAGCATGTGATTGCTGGAATATTACATGTTATTTTAAAGCTCAAATATCACTTCATACTATTTCTGTATCTATTTCCCTTTCAATCCATCTCTTCTTTCCAAGATTCCTTTTTAATACAAAGTAAATATTCTACTTCCCATAGCTGCTTACAAAAGCTATTTGGTTAGAAAACTTAATGCTACTTCTGTTGCAACTACTGATTTTCCTAAACAGTTGTTTCTTTATAGGTGTAAAACTGTATATATCACGCCATCCTCCAGACACTATGACCCTGAAGTTTCACTTCACTTGGAGCTGCTTGTACCACAAGAAAACAATTTTCAGACCAGTATCTGTTGAGAAATCTCTTGTTTACAGTACCTTGAACCATAGTATAGAAAGAATCGATTGATGATAAGTTGGAAGTGATGCTGACATCTTCCTCTCTGCTGGATGACTCAATGTCCACTGTAATGGCCCTTTCCATTTCTCCATGAAGGTTAGTGACGACTCCAGTTGGGAATGTAACGTTTGTTAGACGGCCCTCGCTATCGTAGCTAAAAAAAAAAAAGGTCCAGAAATGATACATAGCAGGAACAAATTGTTTTCACTTACAACTAAAATGAACAAAAAACACCAGCTACTCATATTGTTAAGGCACTTCTGCTTTTTTTTGTGTGCATGAGATAGGCATAGCAAAGACTTCAAACATGCTTTGAAGTACTCAAAAGACTGCTTAACATACAGCAGCCTCAATGGCGATAGCAAGAGCAAACAGATGGATCTTCAGCTCTGCATATTATTCTTTGAAGTGTGACCAGATCCTGCTGCACATCTAATTCACCATTTCAAAGGAAGCATATTTATTGGTGCTAAATTCTGTAGCATTCTGTACTCATTCCCTCTTACTGGACTAGATTTTGCTGTTATTGTAGGAATCCTCAAATTTTTTTAAAAAAGGGTATCTTAATAAGAGTGTCTCTTGGGCCTTTCCTATTCAGTAAGTATGCAGAACACCTGTACTACTGAGTGCTTAACATCCCTTGTATTACTATGAGCAGAGTCTAGGGTAATATTTTATCTACTTAAGCTGCTTGTAGCTGGAAACCAGAACAGCTAGTGTCTTTAACTTGTTAACTGCCTGCAGATCGTAGTTTGAGCATTGTGACACAAACCATGAGGGTTTTTTTCAGTGTCTACTGACATTTATTTAAACCAACAGCTATATATCTATTTAATATGAACAGGTAGGTAGAATTTCTTTAACTGAAGCAGATCTTGGTACATGACCAGAGACCATGCTTATATCCAAGCATGCATTTTGGTCACAGTATAAAGAGAGGTAAAGCACTGTGTGAGCTGCTGGTCACAAAGTTTGTCTTTAAGATGAACTCTTCCAGTACCACAGTCTTGATTTGTCAGCCTAGGTGTTCAGCTGAAGCTCCTTGTTTTGAAGTATAGCCTGCCCGTAGCTGCGACAGAGAGAAAAAAGCATCCGAAGGATGATTTCATGCCCACATATGACCTGTTTGCTCTCAGGAGTTTTCCATCTCTCTCCTGTGACCGTGTAGTGGGAAGCTGAACAATGCCTTAGTCTCTTAAAGTAACTAAAACATGACCCTGCAGGTCCTCACAGTGTGCTAGACATTTCATGCTGATATTTATCATCAAAATTGCTCCTACTGGAAAAGAAAAGCAAAACCAAAAGAAGCCCCCCAAAAGCCCCAAGCATATCACTGAAGCTACAGAAACTCTTTTTCTTAAAATGAGAGAATTAATCCTAACAGCTGTAACCCACAACACTAACTTTCTCTGAACAGCATGAGTACTGCACAGTATTGCTGTAACTGAAAGGATTAAGTTAAGAAATGTTTTCTTCCAGTTTGCTTACTCTGTAGATTTGACAGCTTTTTGCATACAGCCATTTCCATCCTTTTAGCACAGTTGATTTCCTTTGTTTATGTAAGACTTTCACTTAGCAACAGGCAAGAGAAAAGAATGTTTAAAAATCAAAAATTATACTGCAAGCCAGGGAATTCAAGTGAGGAAACTTATTTTTTGAAGTTAAGTACATTTCAAGATAATGGGGTTTCTTCCAATGTGTTTCTGTCCCTAATTGTGGCTCTTTTTTACATATTGGACTTGGCAAGCTGAGATATTCCATTTATGCAGGAGACCAAAACAAACATACTGAAGTTCCTTGTGTATGAATATGACTGCTAGCCTATTCATGACCTTCAGTCTCATGCCTCAGTTCCAAGAACTTATTTTATTTCCATGCACAGCTTCCCTTTCCAACTCCCTGGGGAGCATATATTGTCCAATTAGTGTCCTTTTCTATTTTCTGCTTTATGTTTGAAAATGGTACCAAATTACTTTGTTGGGTATTACTTCCATCCTTTGATTGCTGTAGTCAATACTGGTCTTTATTTCAAACGATGCTTACTAAAGCCACGGAAGGTAAGATTTCCCTGTAAGAACTATTTACTCTTTTAATCACAGAGTCTGTGAGAAACTAATTACCATATTTTTTAGTATACCACCTGAGCTGGAAAATGCTACACATCAGTAGTATTCAGCACAGTGTGTGGCTTTAGTGCAGTATGCAGCACTGAACTGTGCTATCCTTCTTTTATGCATTCTTGCTTCCACATTATTATTTTTGCCTGTGCCTATAGTTCTTGAACTGGTCTCGTCTTTCACAAATATGGGAAGGCACATCATGAGGCTGAGATAAGCAGTTAATATTATTACAGTGGGGGAGAGTTCAAAGACCAGCAAGAAATCATGCTACACATTCATGTTCTTAAAAACATGACTTTAAAGCTGAAAGAATCTTAAAAGCCATGATTGCTTGGTTCAGGCATCCTAGTACGAGAAGAAAATGTGACTGAGACGTGAAAGGTAAGAACAGGATTTCTCATACTTTCATAGCCAGGAACAAAAAGAAAAAGGGGAAATTGGCCTTTCTACAATTCACTACATATTCTATTTTATGACAGATTGCTATGTGTGTCCTTCATTTCGTTCACTGTACATCGAATACTAAACTTACTTTATACTTGCCATCTTCTTGCCCACAATCAAAGCTTTATCAATGCACAGCATAGTAACATCACTCATACCTTTGGGCATTCTGCAGCCATTTTTCTTATTACATTCAAATATCCTTGCATTCTGCTGCCAAGGTGAATTTATTCATCCAAGATTGTCAGTTTTAGACTGAGAGATTTCTTTTTATCTGCCTAGTGTTCTAATATTGAAATTGCCCTAGAAGGAATGAGATCTGAAGTCTAGAGGGCGAGAGCCTATATTTGGCATTTCACAGCCTCTTTGATCTTTTCATCCAAACACAAGCTCAGGCATACGTGTTACCATGGAGCCCTCTGATCTTTCTCCTTTGCCAGGCTCCACAGCAAAGCCGTTCCACCAACCTCTTCAGTTCCTCAAAAGTGAGTCTCACATAAACTTTTCAAGAATCTAAACCAAAAACTTGTCCCCTGGACGTGACCTTGTGTGCATTAATCCGCTCGGCTCATTTCTGTTAGCATTAATGCAACAATCTTCATATTTAGTCAATAACTATGAAGGCAGCAGTGGGGGCAGCTGCCACCATCGCTAGCTGAAGTTCCCCTTAGATCAAATCCTTTTTCTTCTTTAGGATGAGCTGCCTCTGCCAGATAGCTTTCCACTTCTGCAGTGAAAATTTCTCAGAGATAATGATTATCAGCTTCCCAGATTCTCGACCTTTCACTCTTCACCTGCTGGAAGTCTCTCTTCCATTGTTCATCTCCTTCAGTTTTAATTACATGCCTTCCCAGACCATTTTCTGTTCTAGGCTATGTAGGACACTTCACTTTGCAGTAATAACTTCCTGGTAGGCTTGCCACAGATGGAAATGTCCTACTTTCTTTATTTTTGACTTGTTTCTCAAGTGTATTTTATCTTCGTCTGTAGCACATTTAGCTCAACCCCAACTTGCAAAGCATTATTAATGTTTTATATAAGAAGTTATTTCAATGTAGAAATAAAGTGTATAGCAAAGGCTGCACCTAAAGCCAGTTGCTAAGTTATGACTGATACTGTTTTTCCCCAGACTTCTGCAGCACAATCCCTCAACAAAATAAATTCTGTGATTTTTTTTTTGCTGTTGTAAACATGTCAGGTTGAAGAGCAAGGCACGCTAGTTCCAGCACATTTCAGATAACAAGACTTACAGTCCAAATGCATATTAAGTACTTAAGACTGTTTACAGATTATACTATTAGTTGGGATACTGTAATAGAGAAATGAAGCATGAATGCATTTCATAATATAGACATGTATAATTTTGACAGTAAAAAATAAAGTACTGTTACACTTTCACTCAACTGACATCAGGTATTTCCTCTATGCATCTCAGATTACCAAGAGTGGCTAAAAAATTTATGGAACATTACCCTACTTGTTTCAAACTATTAATGGGAAGCCTTTTATACCAGAATGCTGTTTCTTGGCAGGTAAGAACAGAAAGTTCAAGGTTGGCACTCAGGAGTGTAATGTGTTGCTGTTTTAGGTGCATACCATGTTGACAACATGCTGAAAAATCTGTCCTAGCCTGGCAATGAAATGTCTTCCTTGGCTTGTTCAGGCCATTTAAGCCATTACCTAGAGGACCATTGTCTTTAACATGGCAGAATTTTGATTTACAAAGACATTCTTTCACTTGTATTTAGCCTCTGTAGCACACTGCAGGTTTAGTCCCTCCCAAATTAAAGTGAATTCAAAGCTGGAAAATGACGGTAAAGAAAAGCCATTCTAGTAGCATCTTCACTGCATGCTCAACTAGTATCAAAATGGTTGTCTTGCCAATCAAAAGGAAAGAAGCTCACAGTTCATATATCATCACTTTTATTAGCATTTCACCTGTTGGGAGCTCTCCTGTCCTCTACTAGTTTAAAACTGGGCAAGGCAAGTTACTGGAACCTCTGATTCTGGCCACCTTTAACCATTATGTGTGTTGTAGAAACAAAGAAAAACAAAGAAAAAACTTTCAACTTGAATGTAATGAATTTTGGTTTTTTTTTCCTTTCCTCAATTTTTACATTTCTTTCCTCATTTTGATATGCATTTTTGCTTTTTATATGTCTGACAAGAGACTGAATGAGTCTGCTGAGAATGCAAAAGGTGAAAATAATCTAAAAATACATGGACAGAAATGATTTCTGCTTTTTTTTTTTTTTTTTTTTTTTTTTTTTTTTTTTTTTGTGTTTATTTAGTCTGATTGAAATAGACTTCAGTGGATACATAACTACTCATTTATAGCCTGTACATACTCCTTTATTTCCACACAATACATCTGTATATGTATCTTAAAAGGTTTAGCATCTTGTGAATTCACAGTGCAATTATACTAGGAAACCTGAAATATTAAACTATGACCTCCTTTGGAGATACAACAATTTATAAAAAAACCGAAACTCCAAACAATAAAAAATATGGTGGTATGTCTTCCTAATATTTTGTTTTGCTTAACAAGAAGAAAGCATGACATGTATCAGTAGCTTGTAAATTATGACAAGTGGATTTTTAAAATTTCATTTTATTATTGTCTAAGAAGTTATAGGGTTTTTTTCTCTTCTGGAATATTGTTAAGCATGAGAAAAAATGTAACCAGGAAGGTTAACCATGTCCTGGGGTGCACCAGGCACAGCATCACAGCTGGGCAAGGAAGGGGATTGTCCTGCTCTGCTCTGCGCTGGGGCAGCCTCACCTTGAGTGCTGGGGGCAGTTCTGGGCACCACAATGTGAGAAGGTTATAAAGCTGTTAGAGAGCATCCAACAGCGGGCCACGGGGATGGAGAAGGGCCTTGAGGGGAAGCCATATGAGGTCACTTGGTCTGTTCAGCCTGGAGAGGAGAAGGCTTAGGGGAGACCTCATTGTGGTCAGCAACATCCTCATGAGGAAAAGTGCAGGGTCAGGGACGGATCTCTGTGGTGACCTGTGACAGGACCCAAGGGAATAGCACAAAGCTCTGTCAGGGGAGGTTTGTGTTGGATATGGTTTGTATTGGAAAAGGTTCCTCATCTAGATGATGGTCAGGCACTGGAACAGGCTCCCCAGGGAGGTGGTCACAGCACCAACCCTGACAGAATTAAAGAATTGTTTGAATAACACTCTCAGATACATGGTGTGACTCTTGGGGCTGTTCTGTGCAGGGCCAGGGCTGGGAGCTGGACAATGATGATCCTTGTGAGTCCCTTCCAACTCAAAATATTCTATCATTTTATGAAAAAAAAATCAACATTCTTTCCAATCTTACAGACTTCTCAATATATGAAAAAAGTTTCTTTCTTCCTTTTCCCTTTCTTTGCTGCTTTATTCCGTTCCCCATCCCTTTCCTTTTTCCTTTCACCTGTCCCTTTTTATTTTCCTTTTCCCTTCTGTTGTGCCTAGCTTTGAGAAAAAAGTGGATGAACAGGAATTACAGAAAATAGATCCACGAGTCATTCTAGGAAAGAGCTAAGTTAAACTACAGCCAGAATCCAAATTCTGGACAGAAATTTATATGCCTACTTGTTTTTTAATGGAATTTGGGCAAAAAATGCAAACTCACAAAAGCACAGAAATTAGAAGGTCATTAAAAGTGCTAGTATCAGCTACATTTCTCTGTCCTATCCAACCAGCTATCAGACAACTCAAGTTCTTTTATCTGATGGCTTTTCCATGGGGAAAGGGTCTTTACCCTGTTTTCATCTGGGGAAGTCTTATAAAACTGTTTGCACAGCTGGTTAAATAATTCAGGTAATGGTCCTTTATCTTAGCAATGTAGTCAGGACAAATTTTTTAGTCCAGGTTTAATGACGAGATTTCCTCAGCTGGAAAGTTATTGACAATTTCTCTTTTCACCTTATCCTGTTATAACTGCAGCTCTTGAGGCTTTTTATTTGGTGTATTTTGTCATAATGTTAAAAGGACAATTTTCAGTCTTTTTTTGTAAACTGGCATTCAGCACACCAGACGTGAACAATTCACTTAAATAGGCCTTTTTTGACAACCATAACTCATCTGTAAAACAACAGGCACACTCAAAACGAGAATCACTGCAGGAAATATGTCTGTTGGAAAGGGAGCTCAAAGGAATGAATCAACACCTTTTCCCATGATAGCTCATTCACTTCCATACAGAGAAGGTTTTGATGCTCATTTTCCACTTCATTGCACAACCAGACAAACAAGCTTGAGTTCAGTGCTTGTGTTGCGTAAGATTGACCACTTTCACAGCCCAATTCAAAATGACTTCCAGGTATTTGGAGCCAGGTATTTTGGGGGAGTGGTGCTTTGTGGAGAAGGAAGCAATACAGAAATGTGCCATGCTGGGGATGCTTTATTTTTTGCCAGAATACTGCCAAACTTCTCACTCACTGCTGTATGGTACTGCAGTCCTCCCTGCTGTGCTGATTGCTGCAGCAAACACCCATCATGTAGATTCTCATAAGAAGCCACAAAACCACGGAGTCTCTCACAACTCGCATGGCTGACATGCACCCTACATGCACATGACCTTGCACAAATGAACATGGTTAATGAAGCTGGAGCTTTCTGAAGAGCAGGAAGAATAACTCCGGTGTACGTGCCTGGGGAAGGGGTGCTCTGGGAGCATCAGGAGGTAGGCAGTGTGGCTTACATGAGAGGCATTTTTAGGGATGGAGCGGCTTCCCAGGGCTAAGAGTGTGCCACAGCAGCTCACACTCTTTTGAACCGAGTGCAACTAACTGAGGAGCAATTCAAGGGGGCTCAGTCTTATGAAGATGAGACTAAATACAGTAGCAAGGCTGTTATCTACCAGGCCTCAACAGTCATCCCTCACTTTTCAGCTTCCTTGTAATGAGAATTCACTGCCCCTAAGCCCTGTGGGATGCACAGAGGACGGATTCTGGATTTGCCAGGATGTGCTGGCGGGCAGCTTCCCTAACCTCAGGGCTCCTCGGGGCTGCAGCCTTGTCTGTTTGTCACCTCCCCCACCTTTGTAGCTCATCTATTACTGCACAAATAAACTGTGTGCCTTGTCAATATAAATACCAGAGTATGGCCTCTCAAATAAAAGAAATGTTGGTGTATATATACTTTGTGTGACAGATTGTTCCTTGCTGTAAGGTCTTACACTGTCAGAGCTGAGTGTACAGGCCTTTAGTGAAAAAAGGACATCAGGCTGATCTGTTTGGCTAGATATTTTGCTCACAGAAAAAGCTGTAATGTTGCTTTTTTCCCCTTAATTTTTGTTTTGGTGGTAGGATGGGGATTTAATTTCATTTAATTTCATTTTGAAAGGCAAAAATTCAACAAAGTTGTTTTTACAGCATCACAAAAAGTGGACAAATCAACTTATTAGATTACATTATGTTTGAAAAGCAAATTTAGTAACAGGAAAACTAAATTATATGGGTGTATTTTCTTTTCTTCAAGGTCAATGGAATACCAAGGCAGCAAACAATAATTGTTAAATTCAGGTTCTGTGGTTAATTTAGAATAACAACCTTATTCCTTCAGAGTACAAGTCACACCCAATCAATGCAGGCTTCAGAAGTGAGAGAATTTCCCTTCTTAGGAGGGGGCTCCAAAGGTAAGGCTTTAAACTGCATGTCCCTTGTAGGCTTCCCAGAGAGCTGATCAGTCTGGCCTCACTGGGACATCAAGGAAGACCAAATCTCTTGATGGGGCTTGAAAATATGTTTGAATACAGCATGACTGAAAACAGAGATTAGCCTTTTCACATGCAGTCCTGAGCTATCCTTCCACCCTCACCACACCAGGTTCCTTCAAAGTGAGTGTGGAAGGAGGTGAGTTGGCTTGACTCTAGCCTCCCTCCCTTCTGTTTGACAAAGAAAACTAACATGGAACAAGAATATTAACATGTCAATAATTGAACAAATGGTATTGTGAAGTCCTTCATAAAGCCAGAAGTGAGACGGATACTTTCACAAACCTGGACAGATCTGACTGGATTCACAAGTGCAGGACATTTATTTTATTAATATTAACAAAATTGTTTGTTTAGTGGTACTATCCTTACTTCTAAGAGCTTTCTGAAACCAGAGACATGACATGCTGACTTTCTTGTCAGAAATCAAAGCAATTCTTCCTTTTGCATACATGTAAGATGCAATAATATTGCTATGTGTCTTCAGCATTCTGATTTTGATATTATTGTCTATTTGATGGCTTCTCAGGTCTGCTCTTATTATGTAGCCTAGTTCTAAGAAGAAGAAACAGTAACATTCAAGAATGAAGAAATGGGTGTATGTCTATTAGATGAGACATACTACTGCTACATCAGGGCAATTAGTGGACACACTGCAGTTCTCTAAAAAAAATTCAAATTTCTATCTAATGTTATATATTAATAGATTATTTTTAACATGGCTGTTTTTTAATTAAGGAGCATGAGTTTTAAACAGTAAGTTTGTGCTCCAATATTAGCACAAGTCTTACAAGACTAAATAATGTAACATTGTATTCTGACATCTACTGTAAAGCTGAGTTATAGCTCTTGTTTAGAAAACTGCGAGACATAACCTCTATTCTTCAAAGTTGAAGATATAAATTTAAAAAATGTATTGAATGGTTTACCTTAAGAAGAAACATGGTAAGCAAGCACAGCCATCCCTAAGTTCCTCTCAGAAATTGCATATTGCATGAAACATGGTTACATACTACTGTGCAAAGTTAAAAAAACCCCAAATTTAATATGTCAGCTTGATATTTTCCCCAACAAGTTCTCTTTGGATAGGGGGCATACTTAGCTTGTTTGAATAGAGAGGAAGAGTTTTAATTTCCTTCTGGCCAGCCTTGCCTCCATGGGTCTACATGAAGATGTGAGGGTTATGGCTATTAGATCTTCAATTTGTGTAACATTGAGAGGAGGAGAAGCAAATATGCTTTAAGACAGATATCTATGTATTGCATGCTGCATTGTGCCAGGCAATGTGGATACAGAGGCAGTCATGCAAGGACTTGATATCCCAATAACATTTCCAAAAAGACAGTTCAGAAACAATTAAGAAAGAAAAGAATATGGGTTTTGTTGCTTGCATATATATAGTATAGGAAGATTAAAGACACTGCACTTGTATGTCACAGTTTGCAATCAAGGGCTCATGTGATTCCACAAAAGTCCATGCAAGAACATGATAATCAGCTACACAAAAGTGCTTGAATGAATATGGTTGATTATTTTATAGCTACTACATTTCACACTGATGAAGCAAGAAGCAGCAGCAGTAAAAGCAGAAGGTACCAAAGGTTGTCAATAGTAAAAGGATAAAAATACCTAAAAATACCTATGATAACAAGGACATACAGATAGTGTTATTTAGTAGTGATTAAAAAAAATAGATTACAATTTTGTACAAAGAAAGCAGAACCAAATTAGAATGAAAGCCCCAAAACCACGAGTAAAAATAACCTAGCCATTTTTAGATACTTATACCACTGAAGTGTAAATGGGACAGGAAAATAACCCCCCACAAATGTTACTGGAAACAGTACAGAAATAGTAATTATGAAAACTGGATTTTGAACCTCTTAATATACAGTAAAAGTGCAAGTGAACTGACATTACTGTTAGGGTATAATTTTCATCTGATCAAATTCAATACTTGTGTTTCAGCATAAATTCCATAGACTTTTCCATAGCCAAATTTCAGTATTTCCAAGTCAGACTCCACAAGCAATGTATTAAGAGGAAGGGAAAGAAAAACTGCAAAACATGATCTATTCTCTGTTGCCAGCTGTTGACAGTTACAGATGATGTGCCTGGTACTTGGGGAAACTAAACAAGTCCAAGCCAGAGGCAATATCTGACTCTGTATCACAGAGTTTTAGGGAAACCACAGCACAGAATGCATTGCTAATAAAAGCATAATATGCAAACTCTGCAGCAGACAGTGAAAATAGATTTTTGTTTGCGATTCTCTAGAGTCCATAAATTACTGTAAGGATTTCACATTCTGCATGATTTCACCACCTTTCCAGAATAGCTGGAAAGCTCGTTAATTTAACTGTGGGAGCAAAGTAAACTTGTAAGGACTGTGCTTGCTAATGTTACTCTCTTTGCTTCCCGTTGCACTGCCTTGAAGACAAGGATTGAGAGGGAGAGAGAGGAGGGGAAGGAGAAGACAAATGAGCTCAGGGCATGAAGTGTCGGGGGAAACATTGGATGGACTGTCAAGAGATGCAGGAGGGAACTGCGAAGAAATTCACTGCTGGGAAAGGAAAACGCAGGAAAGTCAAACACGCCTTAGGGAAATAATGGGAGATAGGGGAAGGAGAAAGATACAAAGTAAGAAAGCAAGGAAACATAGTAGAAGGTCGGAGAGCAAAATAGAGTAATGGAAGAAAGGCAGTGGATTTCCAGAGAGGAGGAGCCATCTTAGTCTGGATCAGATCTCCGCCTGCTGATACTGCTTCTAAAAGAGGAGGAAGAAAAATGAGAGAAAGCTGAAAAGAGATAAGGAAGAGTCGCTACTGTGATTACTTAATATCTAAGGGGAGCACACACAGCTTGAACCCTCCAGCAGAGCTTGACAGGAGAAGGAACACCTGCCTTTTAAGAGAGGAGCCTGCAGAAGCACCCGGGCTGGGACTGCAGAGGGGCAGAGCCCAGACGCCCAACACTGGGCTGGGCAGCATTTGTTCCAAAGCAGGTGAAGGGAAGGACTCCGTGTCTGTGAGAGATGTGCACACGGACTGCAGCCTGCCCCAGCAGGTCTGCCCGGGCAGCCAAGGCTGCTGGCTGCTTGTCCTGGAGGGATTCTCCCAGAGAGCAGCCTCTGCCAGCTCCTCAAGCACCCAAGGAGCACGAGGCAGGCCCAGGGTGGCACGGCTGCCTGGCTGCCACTGCGGGAATGCCAGGGCTTTGATGGAGGCTGGGCTTGCAGGCTGGGGGACTGCACAGGGGCACCTGCAAGGCTTTGTAGGCATTTGCTTCTGCTATTTCAAAACTAAAACTCAAGAGAAAAGGCTCTTTTTGTGCGCCTGGCTTAGCTATCTGTATGTAAACTCAGAATGGAAACTGCTGCATAGAAATAATGCCATATAGGCTAGGAAGCGTCACTCCCAACATGCTAATATGCAGATAATTCGGTTAACTTCTAAGATTTATCTGTTTAAATGTTCATATTATGCATACATAATATGCAGTTATAGTTAATAGTTTCCAGCTCAGATATCTCAGAATTTTGTAAGAGAATTTGATTAGGCTGTTTACTTTTATGCCTTGTCTAATACTATAATTTCATTTTAAAACCTAATCTGGGCAACTTTTAGCTTCATATGGCTCCATTGGTTTTTTAGCATGCATGCATTTTCTATCATTTTCATAAATGCTCTGTTAATATAATTTTTATTCAGCAAGTTTTTGGACCTCTGAAAACAGATAACAGTTACAATGAATTTGAGCAACAGTGCTTTAAAAAAGCACACATTCCTGAGATATAAGGTGTCAGTTTTGATCAGTACACTATAACCCTTAGCCAAATAGGAATTTAAAAATCCATTTTGCCATAAAGATATTTAAAATCCCCCAAGTCTGTAAACAAAGAAAACAGATGATATGATATCCTAAGTAATTCAAGCTAATACTTACAATTTCACTGTAAAAAGAATGTGCAAAAATATTTCACGTGAGTCAGTCGTTCCCTTCTTCAGGGAAAGAGGGGACTAAATAAAATAAACTATAGATTAATTAGTGTCCATGCTAAAATAAATGAGTAAATTTCTTTTGGATCTGATATTAGTGTGATTTAAACTGTGGAAAAAAGCCATGAAAAGAAACAAGACCAAATGCTTTAGTATGTGCCAGAGCAGTGATTGCCAATTTTTGGGATGCAATGTTTTTGCAAATATTTCTCCTTTGCACTGAAAAGTTCTGAAAAATGAAAAAGGAATTGAAAAAAGATTGAATCATTTTCATAAACCTGCTCTCAAACCACTGAGAACTCAGCTGAAATAAGTTCTTTGGATACATGCTCCACTTATACAAGCAAATTTGCACAGGAGAATAGTTAACAAAGCTATTCCTGAGTTGCTCCTAAGGCTGAATTTTTTATTACTAAACCCACAGTATTTTTCCTCTGTGTATCTTCAGCCACTTAAACAGATGTGTGACAATTGAAAGGTGAAAAAACCCAGTTATACTCAAAGCTGGTTGACAAAAGGCATTTCTAGTCCACTGGGCATTCAAACACTTGAACATTTTTAACTGTGAGTGCAAAAAAAGTCTGAATTCACCATGGAATATAAATTCTATCCTTTTCTCAAAATATTTTGAGAATTTGAGTAATAGAGTAAACAAAGTACATAAATAAACTGTGATACTAAGAGAAAATGCATTCAGCAATGAAGCTGAAATATTATGCTATGAAGTCAGAATGATTTCATAATTTCTTATTCCTCACTTGATGTTTGAGAGATACCTTTCCATTTTAACAAGGCTTTATTTTTTTCAAGAGAAAACATTTCACACCTGAAAATGTTTTAGGCCATACTACCCACAGACATGAGTACGCAGACTCCAGACATGAATATGCAGAAGCTGAGAGAGATACTTGTACATCCTGCTACCCCCACACAAACTCTTCTATGGTAATTCACGGTCTCCATCTATTTTGGCAATAGTAGCAGTAACCTCTTGAAACCCAGCATCATCAGATTTAATGTTACAAATCATCAGCACCAAAAAGTCACAATAATACTTGATCTTGGAATAAAAAATGGCTAAAGGGTTCACAATTTTTTTTTCCTTCAAAAGGGCAATATACAGACATAGATTTGGTGCATTGGGATTTTATGTTCAAAAGAAGGAAGCAGCTATGATGACTGATGGATGTTTTTAAGAATGCTATTTTGGCAAGAAAAATAACACAGTGCCTTCCCCCTATCCTTTATTCCCTGTAGCTTTACATAATCAGTATAATTTTTATTTTTGGTTTTAACTTGCAGAGAGCATCACAGAAAACATTACTGGAAGGGACCTTGAAAGGTCATGTGGTCCAACCTCTACCCCAGGGCAGGATCTGTTCTTCCTGCATTGGTCCTGAAAGATGTCTGATCTGTTTTTAAAGACAGTCTATGAAGGGCAAGGGGTCACTATCATTGTTGTCTGCTCCAGGGCTCCAAAATCTTCACCGTGAAGTTCCTCCAAATGTCTGATGTGAATCTTCCTTGTTGCAATTAAATAGATTACTGCTTCACCAGGGCTACAGGGAGGAGATAAATATCTTTGTTTCTGCAAAAGCCTCATACACTTGCAAATTTGGGGAGAGTGAAATTGCCCAGCTTTTTCCATAATTACTTCAGCTTGGGAATTCTAACGAGACATTGGTTGGAGGTAATTGTTTAGGAAGTGCATAAGCAGCAGCTTGGAAATAATACTAATACTTACTGAGGGGAAAAGCCTGCCCTTTGGGCTCTCTGTAAGACAGCTGGATATAACCTAACTCCGACCAGAAAGTCTGCATGAAAGCAGATCAGGTGTGAAAGACGGCCATTTACAGACTCAGGAAATAGCTATGTACCTCATGACACACAGTACCCTAAATTCTCCCTATGATGAAAAGTACAGGCCTGCCATCCACTGAACAGTGAATATAATAGCCACGTTTTCTGCGATCACACAGACGCCATTAAGATACATTCAGGAGCCACCAGCTACTGTGGTGTGCCAGAGTAGGGTACACAGAAACTACAGACAGCATGGTGAGAAATTACTGCCCTGATTAAAACACCAGGTCCTCAATTAGCCAGTATAATGCCAGCATGATTTGAAGTGCCTGCTGTACCCAGCAGATGCCTTAATTTCTGTATGGGACTTCCCTGTCCCCCAAAGTGACTGAATTGCCCAGCTTGCCCACTGGAAACAGGTTGCTGTGTCTGCCACAGTTAAACACTGACTTTACTCTCTGTGGAAATGGATGGCTATTGCCAGCCCACCTAAAGCTGTGCCTTGGTCTCTCAGCACACAGGACAGGGCTAACTCATGAGAAGGAGAACACTTGCCCTCCCAATCGAATACTTTCTCATTCCTCTGTATACTCTTGCTGTGCTTCTGTGTCCTCTTGGCAGGACCTAAAAAGATACACAGCAGACGCACCAAAGCACAGTTAAATATTACAGATGTGTGCTAATGCGTTGGGAAGGTGCCCGCTACCAAAGCCCTGCCAATTTACAGCTTATTGTAAGAATACCTTAAAACTGGCAGCAGTACCATCCCACCTGCTGTCTTTGTCAGGGATCAGCATTTCTAGCCTTGTCTCCACTTCAGGACACAATATGCAGTGAAGCAGCACCTGCTGCTCTTGTGTCTCTGATGGGCATCTGTAAAGGCTGGAGAGTAGATACAGGTGCTCAGAGTCCTCCTGCACACTGCCTCAGCCAAATGTACACTGACAGAAATATGAAGTTATCTCAGAACACAGATGTTTGGCTTTGCTGCTGCTGCCTGACATTGGCACTTTATTTTCTTTGTCATATGTGTGGAATTGAAAGCTTTTTTTAGGCCCTGACCTTGGCAGCAGTTGCTACTGCAGTTCATCATAAAGATATGAGAAAAGAAGAGGGGAAAAAAAAAAGAAGAGGGACTTACTGAATTTTCATGATCCCCTTTGTAATCCTGAATAGTTCAACTACAGGCCCTCTTAACAGTTTTATTGATCACACTAACACTACATCTTCTACTTCTTCATAGATATCTTTTTATCCAACCTCATTATGTCTTTCATGTGAATTAAAAATATGCATATTTTTCCAGCTGGCAGAGACAAGTGAAAAAAATCTGTGTTAATTCTACCTTGACCTTTTTTGAAATAATGGTTTCTGTTTTAACCTGCATTTTTGTTATGTTTTGCTTAGTGTATCAGTTGGCAGTTCAGATCATTTGGAGTTGAAGTTGCCTATAAAGCCCGTATGTGAATTCTATGGTTCTACTAGTCTATCTATAAATTGTCATGATCTTCCTTAGTCAATATAATTGAGGATTCTGTAAAGCGCTTTGCTAATCTGTCTGTTATGAACAGGCATTGATGACTTAATGAGTGTAACACAAGCTAAAGCAATTCACTGAAAAGATTTTTTCTGAAGTTGGTAAAATTACAAGTCCTACTGTTCCAGTAATACCTCTTGCTGCTGTGCTTGCACCTGTACATGACATGGTGCTGGTGGTTTCTGTGTTTTCAGTTTATTCCTACAGGAATGACGCTTCCCCCATGGCCCATATTTCTTTTCTCAACTTTCTCCAGCTGGGTCCACCTGTGTGAAAGCCTGCTGTGCTGTCCAGGAGATCCTTCCTGCATACTTGCTGCTCAGTGAAACACAACCTTTTACTACCCACCCAGGTGTTATTTTTGGGCAAAAGACGACACAGAAATGCTTTTACTTGAATAAAAAAAGAAAAAAAATGAGCAGTGAAGACAAATTTCTTGTCAGTATTTGCTGCAGAAGAATGTCAATCTAATGAGTAAGTGGGCTGAAAATCTAGTTTTTGATGCAAATCTAGAAACTCATGGTTGTCTGAGTTACAAATTTCTTGACAAGAGTGAAATGTTGTCTCACTATTACTTCAATATATAAAACTGAAGTTCAAAATAATGAATTCAAAATTATTCAGACCCAATGCTCAGACAAAGTCAGACAAGTAAGACAGAAGAAAACAGCATGGGAAATTAAAAGTATCTTTCTGTGCTTTTTGTTATCAAGGGTCAACTTTACAGTTACTTCACCCAGAAATATTTCAAATGATCCTGTAGAACTCAGTAAAACTATAAAGCATCTGACTTTATTTTATGTACTTACTCAAAAAAAGTGGTCCATCCAGTCTCATCGCTTTTAGTTGCCAGAAGTCCACTGTTGCCATGGTAGGTAAATAAGACCAGCTCCTGCCCTTGTGCAGTCATGCTTTTCAAACACCCATTGGTGCCTATGGTCAGCCAGATGACTTGGTTATCAGGAGAGACCACTCTTACTGGCATGCGGTTGGGATCCCGCCTGATCCGAAGAGTGTTCCCATTGCTGTCCGTTACTGCAGTAATGTCATTGTCATTACTGTAGCTAAAGTTGTACAGGTAGTCTCCGGTGACTAAACTCACAGTGTACTGGTGAGTACCATTGACATCAAAGATATATAGCTCTTGGTCAGTCGGAGAAGCAACTTCATAGAAGTTCATTGAATTCATTAAGGGTTTGTTCTTTGACACAGCCCGTATCCTAATGTTTCCCAGATCAGCAATATACAGGGTGCCATCTGGAGACACCGCTAAGGAGGAAGGGGCATTAAGTTTGGCATCTTTAGCGTAGCCATCTCCATTCTGGTAACAGTCACAGTTAACATCATTTTTGCAATCACACTCTGAGGGTATTCCAGCAACTAAAGAGATCTCCCCATCAGTGGTGACCTGCCTTATCCTGTTTATCTTTTTCTCGTCAGTTTCTGTAATGTAGAGCACCCCGCTGTAGGACACGGCGATGGCGGTGGCTGACTCCAGCGTGGTCTGGACGGCGTGTTTGCCCACCGCGTACTCCACACCGGGAACCTGGCAGTGCATCGGCCTCCCGGCAGCAATGCGCACCTGGCGGTTCTCAGTGATCTGCAGAACCACGTTATTGTCCAAAACATAAATGGAGTTATCCATTGGGTTGATAGCTAAATCTGTAGGCCATTCCAGACGAACCTAAACAAACAGAAGTGGTTTTTTTAACAGTTAACCAGTGCAGATTAAATGAATTAATTAACCTTCCGTTTTAGACACTGCTGTAAGGTTATTTTCCATCTGCTATAAGCAATCCCAACTGAAGAACTTGCATGAATACATGCAGTGAACTAAAGCTTTCAGAGAGGCTAGAGAACAATATTCAGGCATCCATTTTGTGGAAAAGAAAGCCAGTTGCATTGAAACTGTAATATAGGCTGAGTTTCCCCTCCAATAAAGGCAATACTTTTTGGCATAAATAACTTTAGAGGCAAATATCAAAGTCTAAATACTTGCCAACAATATTTATCTTTTATTCTTGTAGTAGCAAAAATAACATACTACCTTCCAGATTATGAAACACTGTACTCCATTTTTTGAACATACCACTACTGACATGTTCCTTCTTACCTACCCAAGTTTTAAGACAAATAGAAAAATACAGGGGGTTTGTGTAAATCCTTTCATTCACTCTAGTAGGCTAAGGATGTCAGCAATTCAGAAAACATCAACATGCCAGGATAGTTCTAACAGACATGCCATTCTCCCAGTATTTACTACCAGGCTTAATGTTTCCTGCTGCTAGTTTTGCTGTTCTAAACCAAACTGAACTTTATGGGCAGAAAAATTGAATACAGCAGCGTTTATAGCTAAGAGAATAAAGTGCAATTCACATCTGTGGAACAGGTTGCTTTCTCCCCCAAAGCTGCTGTTAAATATCCATCACACTCCACCCAGTTTTATTTTAAGGGGTGCAAAAGATGTATTTCAATTTCTATCCCCAGCTCACATTTCCAAATTAGCAGCAACTGAAAAGTACCTGGCTGATGTGCATGCTGGTATCACAGGTTAGAGGTCGTGCTGAGGTGAGGTCATTGGAGCCAAGCAAAGTCGATATTATTCCATTCTGATCCACTTTTCTGATCATGGTCCCATCAACAAAGTAGATTAACCCATTCTTGTCTATTGCTATTCCTTCAATGAAGCAAATAAAAATTAGGGTTTTTTTTGTTGTACTAACACTGAATATATTATCCATAACTAAGGATAGAGGTAGCATGTATCTAGTGGAAATGGTAGGCAGAAAATCTGATCTCTGGCAGTAGGTATTAATGCAGCTTGTTAATCTATTCTGCATGACAAACCAACATTCAGCATGAAATCTACTGCTGTTGACTGCACTTGCTGTTCATTTGCTTTTGTGTGTTGGGAAGGGACTAGCTTTTAAGTTAACTTTAAACATTGGATAAATGGAACCAAAAGCAATGCTCATTTTAGATATTCAGCACTGCCTGCCAAACACATAATATAAATGCTCTTATTGAGCGTTTAAAAATGCTCAATAAGCACTCAAACCAAATATTTCCTAAAAAATCAACCCTAATTGATTTCAAAAAGATCAGTCTCCTGTAGCTCTCTTCCTCAATAGACTTTCTACTTGGAAAAGATCACTCAAATCCCCTATTTTTGAGCCAACTATTGAATTCAGTAATTAAACATGATCATGCCCCCAGCTCTGAACTTCTGTATTATTTTGGATGTTATAGAGGGAGAACTGTTTTTACCTTTGGGGCTCATGAGAGTTGCCTCCACCGCCTTGCCTCCATCACCACACCTTGCCTCATCGAACGGCAGGCACTGCTCCCCTGTTCCTCCTATCACCTCAACATTTTTGGTCAGGTCTTTTGCACCAGTGAGCGACTTGGGCCGATAAATCCTGCGTGTGTTTGTGTCGGAAACGTACAAATCTCCCGTCACGGGGTCAGTAGCGAGGTAGTACCTGTGAGCTGGGTTGTTGCTGTAAAATGGAATTACACATTGCATATGCTGTAGTTAATTGCACCTAACATTGGATCAAAGGAGAAAACAGTTTATTTACATGCAGTGTGCAGTAACACAGACAGAGTTAAAGTCAATGATGATGCTCCATGCATAGGTAGCACAGGTCATGGTCCCAAAATGATTTTGGTCCACATTTCTCATCTGTGTCACAAGCAGCCCAATCTAGATGAATCCTCTGGGGAAAGAAGGTCCATTTTGTCTTTGATGCTCTCAGGTGAGTTCAGGCTCTCTCATTAGAGACTGCAAATGTCTCTCTAATAAGCCAGATCAAAATACTGCAATTTAAAACCTTCTGAGAGTTCTGGGAACCTTGATCTAGTCCAAAATTTTGCAGCAGGCAAAGCTGCAAAAAGCTTTGCCCAGCCCAGCCCTCACTTACACTTTGTTGGTATTATCCTATCTGTTTTATTATAATTTATATAAGGCTGTTAGGGTTCATAATTTATGTAATTCATAAACAGATAAGACAGAATTTGAGTGATGAGTTCACAGGCAAGAGATAAGACATCATTCATAAGTATTTGTTTAATCCACTGCTTTCAAATGCGTGATACGCATGATTTAACACATTAGGAAATGTCATCTCTTCCACCAGAGACCAAGCAGAGCTCTTCCATTCTTCTTAAGTCAGAGTCATATTTCAAATAACTGTACACATTGGCACAAACCCGCTAACTATGCCAGCACAGTCTTTATTACAGTGAAAATATATATTGCTAACTGTTTTCCCAGAAACGTACATTTTGTGTCTCCACTGGTGCCACATAATTGAGAATTACTGTCTTTTCTTCCCTGCTGGTGAAAAAACCAGCCCTGGAGATTACCTTTTGTGTTGATTTATTATGATGTAGAAACTTAACCCACTGCAGTTGGGATTCCTGACCTAATTTATGGCATGAGGAGCTGAAATAAGGTCATGTAAATACGTGAGGTAATTTCAGATGCTCCCCTCATAGACTGAAGCAGAGTGTCAGAACAGTCACTTCTGATGTTTGCAAAAGCACTGCTTAAACAGATCTACCAGACTGGTGGTAGCCAAACATCTGCTCACAGAATGCTATACTTCACGTTTTGTAAATACATAACTGTGCTAATGTAACACGTTTTTACGTACTGCCACTTGGAAAACGCAACAAGAGACCAACAGGAGCGACTTGTGAACAAATTATTATCTTTTAGCAGGGACAGATTTTTATAGCTATCCAATTACAAAAACACAGAAAAATGTGTTGCATAAATAGGATTTTATTTGGTTTTAAGATTTTTAACATGTTGGTTCAGAACGAATGAAACCAAGTGAAAAGACTAATGAAATCAAATACACAGTGATTAGCACCTCTTAAAAAGCTCTGCTATTGCACTGAGTGTTGTACAGCGTGTCTGAAAACAATCAAATGTAGGCTTACATTAAATTTCTGTCTGTTACAAATTTATTATTGCCAATGTGCTAAATAGTTGGAAGGTATTTTCAAAATGTTAATTTATGCAGTGATCATTTAATATGATCACTATGGAGGGTACAAATTATTTATGCCTCCATAGACTGCAAATTAAATTATACCCATTTACATGATTACTTTAGTCTTTAAGAAACTTTGCAAACACTTCAAATACAAACACATTGCAAGATGTGAAATGTGCAATTAAATTTTATTTCATTGTAATTTAAAATAAAGTTCTTTCTTATACTACTGAAATCTAAATTTAAGTACCTCTCTTCAACCCATCTAACACTGCCTCAATCATATTTTTCAGCCATTGGAATAAGAAGTCATCAAATCAAAAAGAAGTAATTTATGCCTAGCAGAATTATTTATTTCCAAACAGAAGTTTGAAGCTCTTTTCTTCATAAATATGGAGATGTACTCTCTAATTAATTCCAACAAAAAAGGAAGTCAGGATGAGTCCTCATGTAAGTAGTGTATCCTCATCAAACCAAAAAAATACACCTGATATTTAAATGTATTTTCTCATTTTATTAAAAAATTTAGTATTTTTTTTAAAATAAATTCCCCCCAAGTTTAGAAATGCATAGAATATTACTACTGAATCTATAGAAACTCTCCAACTTGCCATGTGCAGATGTCTAATGGCTCCTTTCTGAGCTGATACAACAGGCTTAACCTCAGCATTTCTTTTCAGGTTAAAGTTAAACAGCTGAGGAGGCTTTAGCTGTTAGAAACCCCCAATAATTTATGAGAGAAAGGCACAATTTGAGCAACTAACTGTCAAGTGAAAATGACATTTGTTTTCTAGCCAGAAAACATCCATGAGCACTATGCAGATCTCAAAAATAGTACAGGGACAAGCAGCCAGCAGCTGGAAAGCTGCAGAGTTTATGCAATTTCATTGTACCCTGAAATGAAATTAAGCTTCTACCTTCTACCAATAACAACAAATGCAAAGAAATTAAATCCCCAGCCCGTGACTTACTGACTAATTCAGTATTGCTTATCACTTTCAGTAGTCTGCAAAACATGGAGTTACATACCCACACTGGCTCCTGTAAAGACAAATGTCTAAAAATTAACTTGTGCTGTCTATGCTGAGTAATAGTAAGTGCTCTGAACTCAAAGTGTGCACACACATGCACATAGCTGTAATGATCTATTTCCCTTTGCTTTCATCTTGCTTAGGCCAACCTTTTAGCTCTTCAGCTATCAGATCACCTGGACTATCTCCACATACAGATTTTTTTTTAAAATACTACTCCTGCTTCCATCCCTGTCTCTCTTGCCTTCACTACGTGCCCTCTAAACCATATATCCCCTCCAGGGTGTTTTTATGTTTTCTTGAACTTTTTTTTCTGGCTCTCTAAAGTCTTGGGATAGTGCCATAGCCTACAAAAGACCTCCCTGTCTTCAAAGTCCTTCTAAAAATGACTTCTTCCATGAATGTCTATCAGCATTAATCACCCACAGGCACCAGTGTGTATAAAGACATTATTTCAGCTTTGAGATTGAAAAAATTTGAAGTCACTGGTACATGAGAGGAGAAATTTGATCTGCATTCTCTCGCTAAAATAGAGTACAGGCTTCTTGAGGTAGGAGACACATCACACTGTGCTGAAGCACTTTGTTTATAGGCCAGGAAAGGTGAATGCTTGAATAGACAAGAGATCTGAACTAGTATTTAGCCTCGTTCAGTGGTTTTACTTGGGGAATGCATTTCTTAGTGCATTTTCTTCTAATACCTAGCAATTATCTTTTGCAAAGTGGTCTCTTGAGGGCTGTTTTCCAAACTGCAGTTTAAGTAGAAATCTCAGCAGTCTGAAAAACTTGCCAGTGAAACTGGACATTTGCTCCCTTCTCTTCTTACAAGCCAGACAAGATATGCTTCCCTCTGCAGCATTTCACAGGACCCTGCATGAATTCATGCAGCCAAAAGAAGGTATTTGGTCTTATGGCGTGTCCTTAACTGGAGAGCCCATGGCAAGAGGATTTGGTGGCTCCTAAAAGTTTACATGTCTTAAATAAAAGGCAGCTAAATTAATAGAATAAAAAGTTGCAGGGTATATTAAGCACAAAGATCCCACTCTTGGCTTAGGAAGTCTCTTATCAGCAAATCTCTAAGGCTGAGAGTGGACACCAGGAAAATGTTTATGATGTGAGAGAAAACTCAGTCTCGTAATAAATCGTGTGCACAGCGGGCTCCACACCTCCTGCCTGTTGGCTCCACAAGTGCTCCTGCAGAGCCAGTTCTCCAGTCCTCTGTGTCTCCTTCTGCCTCAGGAGGAACCCCCACTTCACCGCTGCTCTATGGGCCATGCTGTTACATTTGTGTGGTATGATTGCAATTTTGCTGCCCAGAGCTTCTGCATGTTTAGGCATGAATAAAGCGGAAAAGCTTCAGTATTCTCCCTCACCAACTTTTCTTACATGCAGGGATCCAGTTTCTGAAATGCTGCAGTTGAGGCTGTGACCACAGTTCTGCCAGAGGCAAGAGAGGGTGGCGCTACTAAATCACAGCAAAACAAACCTCAATATACATCCACTCTTTAATTCCTTTTTGTCCATTCCACATCCCCATTTTAAGTATTATTCCACATTCTATATATTTGCCAAGACAATGTCCTATCTAGTTCCAATCACAACTTTGTGATACCACAAGGGATATAATTATTTTAAGAGTGGTGGAACACATACAAACTAATTGTAATAGCGAAACCCTAAACTCACCAAACAGAAGAGACTGCCTTCAAGTCATTCCTCAAAAAAAGGCCACAAAACCAAATCTGATCATTAGCACTGATGCAGACACCTTATTTAGGCATGTAATTTTTTGCCCAACACATCTGAAACATACTTTTGAAAACATAAAACCCTTCCTCACATGGAAGCATGTCCAAAGAAAAGTGAATTTAAAAAACAGGGACAACACAGATACGACTCTGTGATTTGTTTAAAAACAAGGAAGGAAAATGACTGGCAACAAAAAGGAGAGAAAGCTACCAGTGGGCCTGCTAAGCTTAGCAGTTCTGCCACAAAGGTTTGCAGGGGTTCATGTCTGCAACAAGATTTTTACATGGCTCTGGTTTTTTTCTCCTTATCAGCACCAGCTGCTGTGGCAAAGCAATTCTAAGTGTCCACCTACTCTTCTGTTCTTGCCATTATTGTAGCTGTGCCAGGATGGATGAATGCTGTACTACAACCCTCTGATTACTGCTGTTCCTACGACCGATTTTGTGAGTCTTGGTGTATTTAAAAATCTTAACTCCTGGAGTTGTGTTATTGTTATTTCAACTTCCACTATTAAAAGAAACAAATCTGTTAAATGAGAGCCTGAAAAGATTCCACATCAAAAGGCTAATGAAAGGAACTCCCTTGATACTTTTATATGCCATTCTCATCATATTTGGTGTATCTGATTAATGAGTGAGTTTTGATAAGATCAGCAAAAGTGCTGCCAGCAAGGATTGAGCAGAGATGAGGGAACAGCAAAGGAGGGCACACACAAGCATAACAAGAAGCCTGACTGTGGACAGAGAGTGATGAGAAAAGAGGAACTCATCAGAAAGGACGACACAGCCTGACAGTTGACATAACTAAAACATATGGACTCATTATTTTTGAAAAATACTCCTCTTTTCTAGTAATACATCTCAGAAATGACTTGCCCATTATAAGCATTCATTTGTTAAAAAAGAAAGAAGCACAGTTAGAAAAATATAAATCTTCTTTAAGGAATGCTTACCTATGTCTAAAATCTTTATTTCTTGGTGGGAGCAAGTAAAAAAGAACAGAAAAACATTATTAGACAAACATTCAGAAAGGATGTTAAAAGATGAAAAGAAGGCAACATTTACATCTATCATTAGTGAAGTGGTGAATGATTGTCCCTTGTCCACTTATGTTGACAACATATGTTAACTCTCAAAATCTGCAGAATTATTACTTTGGTTAGATGAAATTCTTACATTTAGATAAGCATAGTTAAAATATTTTATGAGGGTAAAATGTTTTCGTTTCAGTTTTAAATACTTTAAAAATCTTTTGACTCAACTTTTATTTTGTTCCTAAAAGCATTCACAAACTCAAACTTACACAATGTCAGAAATTCATTCAGTACTTTAATTTGCCACAGTAACTCATAACTGCAGAAGTCCAAGATGCGAACAAGACATACCTTAGCTCCAGAACACTAGTTACATTTCCAGAGGGGAATATGCGCCGGACGTAGTTAAAATCCCCCACGTACAGACTGCCGTCTATCCCACACGCCAAGGCCACCGGAGCCAGCAATTTGTTACCGTCAGCTTGACCATTGCAGCTCGGACAGGAGATGCTGCGGCGCCTCCCGTTGCCCATAATGCTGCTAACGACTGGGGGTTGCTGAGATATAAATTGATTTTCACCATTGCCTTTGTAGAGGATTCCTGCCAGATAATACAGGAAAAAAAATAACAAACCAAACCCCAATAACATTTATAAAAACTCCAAATGTATACACATAAAATGATGCAAAAGTATTCTAAATATTCTTTTGGCTAAACTTACACTTCATTAATGTAAATTGAATGAAGTTTTATTGTTTCACCACCATATTTTTCTCACTGCAAATAACAACTTCATTAAAACATATATAATTATATTTAGGTTATAAACATGCAAACATTAGATTATCTTGTCCCATAAAATTTAGTAGAAACACTAAATAATGTAGCTCTTGAAACCCCAAAATATTTTCAATTGTTATTTTTAAATGTTAATGACTTTTATAGTTATAATTCAAAATAAAATTTGTCACACTGAAGGAAATATAAGGCATATTAATGGAAGGGAGGTCTGTGTTTCTACATCTTTGAACATCAGCATCAACAGTTTTGAAATAGCCCAGAAAGGACTGAAATTCTAATGTGCTTTATAAAACAAGAAAAATAATATATTTGCAAATTGTATTCCTGAACTCCTAGTATAATTAATTATGAATATCATGTCAAATGTAATCTGAAGTGGATTACTGTTGCAAACTGTAAATATTAATTAAAGAGCCACTTCAAAAAGCTGTAGATTTGCCTGAATTTTACATTATAAAAGATTCTTCACTCAGCTCACAACAAAAGTCCTCTGGCAACAAGGTCTGCCTCAATACCGTATCTGCAGTTATAGGCAGTTATTAAAAATGTCAAAACAACAAAAAAAATGTGGTGCCAGGCCAACCTGCCTCTAAAACTTAATTCTGCTTCGAGGCATGAAAGAAACAATAATTTTGTGAAGACAAAACAATGTGCCAGCACTATTTTTCTTCCTTATAGCCTACATAGGAAACCTGAGAGGAAAAATGGATGCTTTATGTTAAATCTTCAGTCTTGGGGGGAAAAAAACCAGTACGTTAAGTGTTGCCAGGACCCTCATTGTTCAATCTCATGATGAATCTATTAAGGTGTCCTCTACAAATGGTCAGCTATTATGGTTCTACTCGTAAGTCACCATGTGTCTTTCCATGGTATAATTCATGTAAACCACATGTCACTTTGTACTGTAGAGAGATCTGGGTTTTATTGATTACATGCCAAGAGTTTCATGCAGTTTGGAGCTGAGGGATGCAGTAATCTTTTGAGACGTTTAGAAGAAATTTAAGATGTATTTCTCTTTCCCTCCTCACTCCCAAAATGCACGATTCGTACTGAAAAGTATGAGAAAAAATACTTTGCTTTCCTCTTTAAATGTTTTAGGTGTCTTCACTGCTTTTAATGTTATAAAATGCAAGAGATCATAAATGTAAAACCAATATACACGATAAAATTGGAAAAAATGAAAATGGTTTAGGGAAATCTAATGGCAAGTAATCTAAATAAGTAATCTAAATCAAAAGAGGAAGAATGTATTTTTCATGAATAGTTAAAGCCAGAATGCATTAACAGTATACGAAATCCCCTCTCCAATGATTACATCATTTATGACAATCATGGCACTATAATTTTGCCTGAAATAGCTGAGTTCTACAATTTTCATCAGAGGAATTCTAGAAGTCAGCACAGTGCACTATTGCACCTGATTTATTCTGTCATTACCTTGAAAAATTGGTCCTTCACATTTCTCCTCTGTTATCACAGACTAAAAGATGTACATTAGACTATTTACTGCAGTAGTTTGGATTTCCGTGCAAACACTGTCTGCAGTCTCTTCTGAATAGATTTATGCATCTCATCCACCTTGTCAACTCTCCACTTGGTTTATTCAATTAGACACATGACACTTTGAAAAGTCATTACTTGTCAAATGTACTTTTAAACATAATTTAAAGCCATCATCAATTTACCCAGCAACAGAATCAATCTTACATATATATTTATAATTATAGCTCTTCACATTTTCAGATGGATTACTTTACAATAATTTGCACAGGTTCGTTTTTTGTTTGTTTGTTTGTTTGTTTACATTTTAAATTAGGTACAATGAGACCTTTTCCCTTACCAGTCAGAAGCAATGCTTTATGTGTTGATTACTGTGTAACACATTATAAGCCTGTGTACTAGGGGAAGACCTTCACAGGACATGAAGTACTGCAGAAGTTTTACTCTGCAGTAAATTACTCTGGATTCCTCTCTTGCATGAAAATCCAGTGCTACCAACTACTACTTTAAGCTATGTGACTGTTTACTTCACCTTTTCTATATGCTTCCGGCCAAGTTTTCCCAAATTTCTTTCTGTTCATTGTTGAGGCTTCCTTAGCCTAGCACCCTGCAAACAGTTGCTGAGCAGTATGCTTGACAAATCTACATTGATGACAAAGTTACTGTGCAACAGCTAAATTCAGCTGGGGAGAGGAGTGAGAATATGAGCAAGCAACAGCTCTGCAGACAGCAAGGGCTGCAGAAAGAGAGGGAGGAGGTGCTGCAGGTACCAGAGCTGAGATTCCCCTGCAGCCCATGGGAGAAGACCACAGTGAGGCAGCTCTGCTCCTGCAGAACATGTGGGTGCACGGTGGAGCACATATCCACCTGGAGGGCCCATGCACAGCAAGGGGATGCCCGAAGGAGGCTGCGACCATGCAGGAAGCTCATGCTGGAGCAGGCTTTTGGCAGGGCCCCTGGACACATGGAGAGAGGAGCCTGTGCTGGAGCAGGTTTGCTGCCAGGACTTGTGATCCCACTGGAGCCATCTGTTCCTGAAATACTGCACCCCGTGGAGCAGACCCACACTGGAGCAGTTGTGAAGAACTGCAGCCCGTGGGAAGGACTCACACTGGAGAAGTTCATGGACACTGCCTACTGTGGGAGGGAGCCCACGCTGGAGCAGGGAAGAGTGTGAGGAGTCCTTCCCCTGAGGAGGAAGGAGTGACAGAGACAGGGTGTGCTGAACTGACCACAGCCCCCATTTCCTGTGTCCCTGCACCACTGGCAGGGAGAAGGTGGAGAATTCAGGAGTAAAGCTAAGCCTGAAAAGAAGGGATGATTGGGTGAGTTGTTTCTAAGATTGGTTTTCTTTGTCACTACACTACTATGATTTGACTGGTAATAAATTTAAATAATTTTTCCAAGTCAATTCTATTTTGCCCATGACAGTGACTGCTGAGGTGCTGAGAGATCTGTCCCTGTCCTTATCTCAACCCATGAGCCTTTTGTTCTGTTTTCTCTCCCCTGTCCAGCTGGGTAGTGATGGTGTCCAGCCAGAGTCAACCCACCACAGCATATCCAACACAGACGTTCTGATGAATTAATTAATGTATGTATATTTATAGGATGCAGAAGCATGACATTCAATGTAAATCATAGACACAAAGAAAATCCTGAGGTGGAATGGACCCACAGGATGACTGAGTTCAACTCCTGGCCCTGCACAGGACAACCCCAAGAATCACACCATGCCTGAGAACATTGTCCTAACACTTCCTGACAACTTGGTGATGTGACCACTGGGGAGCCAGGGAAGCTCAAAGCATTTACCATTTGCAAAATGTTCTGTAATTACCTTTTTTAAAAATAACCGAGCAAATAGCAAAAAGTTTGAATGACAGACCTGAAGTGCAGGGCAGTGGAACAGTTAAACTAGCAAGAAGAAAATGAACTCCTTACCATTCTGAACATCCAGTACATGATGCTTATCCAGTGTCCAACCACCCATGTTGGAGGCATCCAGTTCATAACCCTGCAAAATGGCAGTCCGCTTTTCCCAGAGAGTTAGGTCCAAGCAAGACTCGTACTCGTAACCTACAGACACTGAAATAACAGCATGTCCTCATTAAGAACAGGACCTTGTTCTGAAGAAGAGTTTAAAGAATGTGATTTCCTTAAATGACATGCTTTCTTTTGCTCTCCTAGGACATGTGAAAATTCCTATGGCTTCCTAGCCATGTTGAAAATACTAACCAGAATCCTAGCTTATTAAAATATTTGTGGTTATTACAAGTAAGTGAATTAAGACAGATACAGAGGAAAGCCATTTTGTGATGTAAGTCAGACTGCTATTGTGCTTTACTTAAAGTACACAGAGTGTTGCAGAATAAACACCATAATGTATCATTAGGCTGAGAGCTACTTCATAGGAAGGAACTGAAGTCAAAAATGTCACTTTTCACTTTTCATGCAAAGGAAAAATGGTTTCTTTTTCTTTCTGAAGGATTTTTTTTTTCTCATAATTCAAGGCTTAGATTAGTATTTTTTTAATATGTCTTAATATCCACTGAAATAATTTTATTCTGCAAAACACTTTCTACTTAATGAATACAAGCATTTGAGGTGTGCTTCCCTTTGTTAAAGACAACACTAGAAGTGCAAAAATCCTCTGTAACACATACCAACAGCTTCAGATAATCCATAGACCCTCTGATTATATGCATCAGTTTTATCCCATATGAAGGTGTATGATAGATTTGGGGATGCAGGGAACCATTTTTGGAAAAGTCTTCCGACCACTGCCACCATAAGATGAACCTTCATTAAATTAAATGGTATGATAGACTGGGTCATAGTAATCTTCAGTACAGATTTATATCCTGCAGCCCTGGAGCTCAAGTATGATAACTTCAAATCAGTTCCTGGTATTGTCGTTTCTTCATGAAGTACCTATGCATTGTTAAGAGAAAAATACAGTAATTATTTGGAAATTAAATGAAACAATGCAGCCATCATAACAGGCTGCCTAACATATTATGTGACAATTCCTTAGGAAATTTCATCTATATTTGGCTTTCATGGTTAAAAAGCCATAAATAAATAACAACATTTAACGCTTTTTCTAAAAAGTCAAGTCTAAACTCTTCATTATACTGAAGCTGCTTAGTTGGTACTTTCTGCTCAAGCATTTCAAAATTATTTCCTTTATTTTTATGGAAGGAAAAGGAAGCATGAGAAAACATTCCAAACTGATTTTTCCTGAAGAGACAAAAAAGCACCTTTCAAAATTGTCCCTTATTATACTGCCATCCATGTCCCAACTAATAAAGGCACATGTAATAAAAGCAGTAGAGCCTCTAAGGAGAGCAAAGCTTGAGATTTGGGTTGGGATGCCTAATTTCTTCTGTAGGAGCAGGAAGAACTTCCAGGTATTTTATTATTTGCATAACCAGTGGATTGTAAATACTTTAAAATAGAGCATTCTTCCATTTGTTTTGAAGACAGAAAAGTAGGATGCCTCAGGGAAAGTTTTTCCATATTTTCTGATCAATATTCACTACTCAGATATCAGCTTATCACTTTCACATTTTAGAGAGGCGGAATGAATCAATTTTATTTTTAAAAGGTTCCTCCCCTCCTCTACTTTGTCATTTCCTCAGAGCTGAGGAGCTTTTGTGGGTGATGGATGGATGTGAAATGTTTCTGTGTAATGTGGATAAAGGCAGCCTATATTGTTCTATGCCTCAGTCAGAACATAAACACTGCAGCCAGCACTTGCAGTGAACAGCTACCAGGTATCCTGGTTTATTGAAGCAAACAAAAGAAGAGGAAAAATGTAGCTAGACACATTTGTAAAGGTAATGTTTCTTTGGTGGAGAGTGCAAAGGCTGCAAAGGATGCTGAAGCACAAGCCCAGGACCTTAGTGGTGTCACAGGAACACTCTTGGAAATAAATTAAGAAAGGTTTATTTTACTTTTCTGTCTTCTGGTTCTGAAGTCTGAAGACCAAACACTTCAGTATTTGTGGAAAGCAGACTTCAGGATGAGCAGTGTCACAAATACTAGGCTTAAGACTTTAGTGGGATCAAAACCTGACTACTAAACAAGTGCTGCTAGCTCTCTGTGTCAGAGAAATCCTTGGATGCTGCTTCTAAGGAACTGACTGTGTTGAATAGGGTGAAGTAATGTTGTTGATGCTCAAGGAGGGCAACACGTGCTACACCATCCTCTATATGAGCATTTTTGTTGGATCTACAGAAAGATTTATACAGTATTAACTATATCTACATCTTTACCAACAACAGTAACAAAAATTCAAAAATACTCTTTTGACTCATTGTCTGGCATTGTAATTATTTACATCTGATACATGTAGACATATAATTGTTGTTCTCCAGTAAGACTATAATAGAGCTGTAGGAAATAAAGTAGGAATTGGAAGAGACAAGACAAATGAAATTACTATTTTTAATTCTTAATTTTTATTCTTTGACTATTTCTTTACTCCCCATCAAGAACCTGGCTGAAAAGAAATGACAAGCAGTCACCTTGAAGGAGGTGAGCATGGCCTCATTTCTCTTTGTAAATCTAGTCTGCTTTCCCTTAGCTCAATATACAGACAGTGTCTAATCCAGAGAACAGGCAAATCTTTTCGACATGAACAAAACCACCTCTCTCTAGAGAGGTAAGTGGTTATGAACACATTCCTTTTCTGAGACTTTGAAGGAAAAGCACAAACCACCCAGGAACAAAATACAAATTCCTCCTCAAGACATCAGCAGGACTCTCATGTACTGCACATTAAAACTGCTCTAACAGATGGAGGTCCCTGTAAGCAAGAGGAGAAAAAGAAATAATACGCTTGTAATAGGACACAATTTAATGGACTTCAGTGGTCTCCTGTTACAACCATTGCTTCTTTTACAACTGCAACTGTGGAAGAGCTGTGTGAAACACATAGGTGGTCTTCCAGTACTCTTGACTGAGATAACAGGCAATAAAGAGGACACCTTGAAGTTTCAATTTTCAAGAAATTCCACTGTGTATTTGGATTACTATCAAATTAGAAACTAGGACACTCATGCAGTTCTCAGTGAGGTTTAAAACAAAACCTAAACCCCTATTATTAGTTTCTGCAGAAGCCTCAAACACCTGCTGGAAATCTGACTTACAACTTCCTTTTTTCCATAAAATATCCCCTGTAGTAACTTATTTTCTTGAGAACTTTAGAAATGTATAGGTAAGGTTATGCAACTCAATCTCTCTCCCAGAATCAAGCATTACAAAGAGAATTAAACAGTTTAATGTTCCTCCAAAAAGGTAAATCATCAGGCACAGCAGAGAGCTCCTATGGGAGCCATGACAACACATCAACTACAAAGCAATTGGGAAAGTCACCGGGAACAAAAGTCACATCAGGAATCACCAACACAACCAAGCTGTCTGTACTTCACCTTTTCCAGACTGAGTATCAAGCTACCTTGAGAAAGGCTGATACCCTAAGGGGACTGAGTTATTGCCCAACCAACAAATTCTAATGGCTGACATTTTACCTATGGGTGATCAAGCTTCTCCTAAAGACAGCTATGAAATATTTAACTTAGGGGACTGAGATAAGGGTCACCTCAATTTTGAGAGTTTGTTATCCTGGGAATTCGAGCTGGTGTCCGAGTCACATAAACTGTGCAAGGCTCCTCGTCTCTCATGGCCAGCAGAACTAAAGCCATCCAGGCTCTAGAATGCTTTCCTGCTCTAAAATATGATATGATTCAACTGACATGCTCTGATGGTATTCAGAACACTGAATAAGTAACTCAGTTAGAGGGAGAAATGCCTGCTGCGTTGCTGTGATTTTTTGGGGCAAATTGAACAAATTCAATAGAGGATCTGAGGACAAATTTTACAAATGACTGCAAACTTTAGTCCTAGTGTCAGAAAAAGGTTGTTCGCTGAGAAGTAACAGCTGAATTGGTGCATTAAAATGTAACATGATCTCTGTTTGAGAGGGGTAAAGATGGCATTTTTAGATACAGGCAACTGCTGCTATTACATAAAGGCTGAGATTAAAGAGTACCAAAATTATACTTTAAGTAGAAGCTGAAACTGCTCATTTCAAGACAGAAAAAATGTTTTCCTTAAAAAAAAAAAAAAAAAAAAAAAAGCCTTCCCCTACAATTGAGGCTCTTAAATTAGCATTTAAATCAAGAAGAAATAAAAAAGGGTAAAAATACTTGCAGTCTTAAAACATGGTTTAGGTATCACAGAGAAGAGGGGTAGGAAAAAGCCATATATATGTAGAAATATAAAAATGCATCTATAACAGAATAAAGAAAAGGCATGTATACAGTCTCAAACAGAAAGCAAAAGAGATGAAAACCATAAAATATGCTGGAAAAGAAGGAGATATAAAAATGGAGGTATTTGGTTCTACAAATAATCTCCATTTTTTTCTCAGTATGAACTTGAAGTTCTGAAGATTTTAGGTAGGTAAAACTAGGTGCAGCATCCACAGAACACTAGAAAGATTTTTAGATATCCTATTATGTTGTTAGTTTAAATGTTAAAACAGGTCAATTTCTTTGCTGAAAATGTAGCCACCCAGAAATTACCAATAATTATTTTCATTAGGTCATTGAAGCTCGTATTTTATCCTGAATTCCTCTGGCTAAATAAATTTTGTCAACTTCTGCCGCACTACTGACAGCAGAGAGAATCTGAGGTGAAGAACCTTGCATATATAATTTGAAGGAAAACATCCAGTATTTGTTCTCTCATACACTTGAAGTGATGGAAACAAGAGTCTCAGGACCTGCAAAAGGCATCTTGCAAGCACATGTAACAGTGGATAACAGAAGTTTAGGACAGGGAAACCCTCAAATACTCAGTTTCAGAAGTGCTCGCTGTGACTCACGTGGGTTTCTGCCAGACCACATGGCAATATATGGAAAACAGACATTTTAGGAAATTACCAGGAAAAAGAGAGTAACAACATTACCTAATACATAAAAGCAGCTCCATCTTAACCTGAACTCCCTCATCTGCATGCAGTTTATTGCCTTGTTCCACACTGATTAATCTCAGCTACTTAAGTCTAGGCAAAGCATGGTAACTTGCAATTAACAGTAGATAAAATCATGCCTAAGCAGTCCAAATTTAGTTAACATGTTATTATCAACCCTCTTGAGTAATGATCTATTGGGTCTGTGATCACCTCTTTACCCACTGTGTTTGTTCTTTCCCCTTGCTTGCCCTTTTTTCCTTTCAGTTTTCTTTCATGCTGCTCCTTTGGCATAGACTTTAATTCCCCCTCTGATCAATTTGGGATTCATAAGCCACTAAGTACACTCTTGGAAACATTATCTCCAAGGGATGATGAAGCACTTCAAGGGATGATGATTACAGCAGCACATTATTTGCTCCTGCAGTACGTGATGGTGAGTGCTGTCACAGCACACGAACAGGGTGGCTAATACTGACTGCAAGAACATGGGGAATTACTTCTTTCTCTGTGCTTTTCTCCAGTCTCACAGCCTTTAAACTGGCATTACCCCTTTTTATATGAAAAGATCAGCAGCAGTTTCTCTGGAGCTGAACATACAGTTTTGAATAGAATTTGGTTCTGCCCATCTTTTATGAGAGGAGTGGTTTTTTGGGGATGACAGATTGTTGAGCATTATGCATTTCTGAGGAGAAATGGCCCAAAGGGGTACGCGCCAGTCACAGTTGTGCAGCTCCCACTTGCTGAAGCAGAAAATCATGCGTGGGAAATTTATGTGTGGGATAAGCAAAGAATACAGAAGAAAAGACTGCTTAATGTTTTCTTACATAGTATTGAACTGGATTTTTGCATACATAACAAGAGGACCATTTTCCCTCATCATAAATCACCCAGCAGCCCCAACTGCCTAGGATCCACTGAGAATATCTTTCCTTCCAGCTGGTTTCCTAGGGAGACAACTTGACCCAACAGTCCTGCCCGCCCATCAGACCTCCCACCTCACAAATTTTGAACCTGGTAGACCATTTCAACCACATTTTAAGTAACAGTAGAAATCTCTAAAGATAATTAAGTTTCTTTATGTTTGTAAAAAAAACCCAAGGGTTCTGGTAGGGAAGAAGTAATCAATTTGTGACTCCTGTGAGAAAGAAGAAAAGGCTGAATACAGACTGGGGGGAAGGACTGGTTGTGACAGATAGATAGAATTACAGCAGTGGGTGGGAATGAGTAGTAATCCAGACTTCATTAGTCCCACTGCTCAGGAAATAACTTGTTTACCTATACACTGCAAGTGTTTTTTTAAAATTTGTATTTTCTGACATTTTTCTATCATAACTTTTTTCTTGAATTATATATATCTAAGCCATTTTCCATAATTCAGGAACTGAATCTATAATCTGTTGCCAAAACAAGTAAATCAGAGCTGTTTTTCAGTGGACTCTGTTTTGCAAATACTTTCTTTTAATTGACTTGCAGCTATCAAAGGCACAGAAATGATAGTGAGGATAAAAGCAACAATTTTCTGGCACAGTCTAGATTTGTATGAGTGTTTAGTTGTAATTTTCTTACATCTTTCCTTTAAACCTGCTCTTACCATGAATTGCTTAATGATTTAGCTCTTTTCTTAAGAGCTCTGCATGAAAACATTTGAATACATTTTCTTTGTTTCTCTTGAAGAGGCAAGGACATTTCTTAGTGAATGTGAAAAACAGTGCTCTATATAATTATAACATCGTGGAAGTAGGGGCAAGAATAAGAAAGAGAGAGAAAGAGGGAGAGAAGGCGGATTGTTTCACTAGGAAAAGTTTGAAAATCCACACTGAGATATATATTACTTCTTAAAATGTAACTGAAATGCTTTATGAGCCAAGAGACTATCCATTTTACTAGTGATTATTATTTGAGATGGAGGAATCTAATACACCTAGCTTGGGAAAAAAAAAAAATTAATCCATAGTTTTTTCCACTTAAATCATGGTTTGGCTGTTAAGTCTTACTTTCGGCATTACAAGTTCTGAAGAAGATGACTAGACCACAAGCTCACTGGCTTGTCCTCAGTGTTGCAGAGAGTCCTTTTATGTTATAAAAATCTTTGTGTTATGCTATTTGTCAGGAATAAACAGATATTTCAAACTGTGTGTGTCTTTGGGACACAGTGGAAGAACACCTTTCGCTTTCGGTCTCTGAGGTGACCTCTAACAAGAGGGCCATCCTATGAGGCCGATGCACTATAGTGTGTCCTTTTCATGGGCCAGTGCTTGAACGCTAACACGTTGCATAAATTAAGTGATGCAAGCAAACGTAAAACTGCTGTACACACAGCTTTCTTACTTTTGTTTTTCAGATGAAATTTTAAAGATCGTCCCATAGAATAAATAAATTGGTCTGAAAATAATCACGTGTTGCAAATTCCTAGCACTTACTCAGAATGACTTATTTATGAACAGGAGTGTGCTGTTTTCCCTCTGGCTGCTAAACACTAGACCAGATAAAACTGTGTTTGTTTGAAGCACACCTTACCTGTGTCTCTGGGATGATAGGACTATCTTCAGGAGAAATTCTGAAGAAAGTGGATAAAGGTGATGACACAATAACAGGGTTTGGCCTTACAAATCCACTTAGATCACAGCTGGGAATGTCATTCTCTTCCTTCTTCATGACAAGGGTATCCATGACATAAAAGACATTCCAGGGAATCCACACTGTGTGATACTGTGTCAGGAACGGTGATCGCTCAAACACCAGTGTCAGAGAGGCACCACCATTTGCTACCAAGTCAAACCTAGGGAAAAAACCCAAGAGGGCTAGCTAGTCAGCAAATTCTCAAAGCCATCCACAGCCTCTATTTTACTGATTGATTCTTCATTCCATTGTACTGCTCTGAATGCAGAATGGCTCTACTGGGAACAATGGAGAAATCAATTAAATTACATTACATTATACTGCACAGAGCGAACAGAGAATTTGGGATGCTGCGTTTAAATTCAGCAAGTCCTTCTACTTCTGAAGTATATAATAATCAACATGTTTTACATTTTAAGAATGTAAAAAGTACAACTTCAGTCAATTACTTTCCTAACGTGTTTTTTTCCTGTTATTTTATTATCTCAGTTTTACAAGCAGCTCTTCAGTAACACCTCTGCTGTCTTCATGTGTTACAAGTGCTTCAAAAGGAACTTACATTCCATCCTGGCGAGTGATTGTATATCCGTAGTCTGGATAGTGTAGGAAGGAAACATTGACTCCAATGAGTGGTGTTCCATCAGCAGTTAATACCTGGCCTCTTATGACAGATGCAAGACTATGAAAAAGATGCAGGATCAAATTACAAATTTGGGGGGTTTTGTTCTTTTTTGCATGAACAAAAGCTAGCGAGTGAACACACACATCCACCCTCACTCACCCAGCCAGCCCTCTCCACATGCTATCAACTATCATGTAAAAAAACATTCCTCAGACTCTAACCCTTTTGCAAGTTCACATAATTTACACTGTATAAACAAATGCCTTTGACTCTGCAAATAATAATTTTGTTTCAGTATTGTTGATTTTACTTTGGTTTATTTTGTCTGTACTGAGTTACTAAGACCAGAAATTAACTGAAGAATTTTAAGAACTTATAAACTCTATATGTTCTCACTACAAGTCATATTTCTGGCAACCTCTTAAAGAAAAATGTACTTTTCAATTAGTTTCAAAGCAATCTGTAAAACTGCGGGACTATGAAGTGCAAAATTTAAAAATGCAATAAGGAACATTGGTGCAACAACTTTTAATCAACTGCTGTGCCCAAACACATTAATGCTGTTAAATTACTGCAAACGCAGTAGTTCTAGTGTAAATCATCCTCTTTCACTCAGTGAGATCCCAGACACCTGCTTCCTGTTACTGGCTTATTTTCAGGTCATTACTGCTTCATAGAGCACCAGTCAAATAGTTTATGCAATTATGCTGTCATGTACTTAACAGTTCTATTACATTAATTCATAATTTATATTATTTAGTGAGCTCAGTTTAAAAAGTGCAGCTTTGCTTTTCCTTCTGAAGTGTTTTCATTGCTTTGATATATTTCCAACTGAGCTAGCCCAAATCAACTGGTTAAACAAAGATTTATTTAATCATTAATGAAGTGCCCTGTTAGAATACAGATACTAAGCGTGGCAAGTACATTCTGTAACCTTCTGGCACTGATAAATTGAATTTTGCAAGAAATGAGACAAAACAAGCAATTCGATATATTAAGAGAAAAGGTCTTTGCTCAAAATCCACACCAGAAATTCGCAGTCTAGGGGATCTGCTCCTCACATGAATCTCACGCTCTCCAGTTCCTTTTGTGTTCAGGAGCACAAGATGAGTTGTGCTCACCTCTTATTGAAAGGGCTTTCCCCAGGTATGACATGGGTGCTGTCTGCTCCGATGAGGAAGCTGATGCGGTCGTAAAACGCTTTAGCAGCTTGCTGAGATGGTGACTGCTGGCTTTGGCTGATGATATCTTGGGGATCAGGCAGTCCACGACAATAAGGCTGGTTTTGGCAAGAGCTCTGCAAACAGCAGTCAGGATCCATACAGTCAACTAGCCCATCTGTTGGCAGAAAGTCACACAAATGAACAAACTCTTCCTCCTGCCCCAGTGCATTGGAATGAGCCAGCCAGCAGGGAGATGAAAAAAATTATGTAGTACGAAAGAATACTCATAATTAAGATTTTAATGAATTCCTTTTCAATTAAAGAAAGAGAGCTTGTTTCCACTGAGTTCTTAAACTCCCATGAAAATCTATGCAAGCTGAATATACTCAGTATCCTGTAAAAATGAGCCTATTTATTCAATACTCTTCTAAAAACGTGTTGAAGAAACTCGAAAATGAAGGCACTCAGGCTCTGCACACACTGTTAACTTATAAATATTAAACATTTTAGGTAGGCCTAATTAGCTTTTATGTGAGGTTATTCGACTTGCTAGAGAAAAGAAACAAGTAATCTATGTTGCAAGTAGCTTTAAATCTTTCACAACATGTATCTAGGTGGATTCCTTTATACCTTGGCAGAAAGATTTTGTTGCTAGTGGCAAGGCAATTTCCACAAATTTTTTACATGAAAATGTATGAGAGAACAAAATCTGTATTTAACATTTAAATTTTATTCTGAATAAACTTATGGGAAACGCTGGCCAGTATAAACAAGATTTAAACACATAGGTACTTTTATACTTATGTGCTGAAATATTCCCTTATGTGGAACATGAGATCTGTCACATCACTGAAAATCTAATTTGATGAAAGATTAAAATCAAGATCAAATTGATAACTACTAATTTGCTGTAAGTAAAGTCATAAGGAAAATGAGCTTGGAAATGTCAGCTACAGAAAATTTCTAGATGAATGTAATCTGGTGTTACAGAGCTGATAATTGTTTCCCCAAAAGAACAGCAAGACTGAAATAGCTCAAACATTTTATTATTCCATTTAGATTAGAGAGGGAGCTTGCTTGATGCACTGAACTGAAAAATATACCAATGCAGCACTCAGAGGAAACCCATGACTGCTTGTCTCACAAAAGAATCTGCCTTTAGAGTAAAACTTCTTTCTGAAGGGAAAAATATCATCCATTTTTGTTCAATCATATGTTGAAAGAGTGTAAGTAAACAAAGATCTTCTAAAGGTATTCTTCTAAGCATTGCTGTGCTATGTGGATCAGTTAGAGGACTCGCAAAATAGTAAAGGAGTGGGATTTCTGTTCTTTCACACATCTAAAATTCTTATTTAACTTGCCTGACTTTGAAATCAGTTCAGGGAAAATAAAAGGGCTGAAAAAAGCATCATTAAGTATATCAAAGTTTAAAGTTTTTTAAGAGACAAGAAAGAACATTGATTTTTCCTGGGATGAGGATATGCCAGAGGGTCACATTGCCATTCAGATAGACACTGACAGGCTGCAAAAACGGGCTGACAGGAACCACATGAAGATTCCACCACATGAATGAGAAGTGCAAAGTCCTGCACCTGGGGAGGAACAACCTCCAGCACTGTAACATAGCTTTGTGGAGAAGACCTTGGGAGTCCTGACGGACACAAAATTAACGCGAGCCAGCAACACGCCCTAGCAGCAAAGAAGGTGCCAACACCATCCTGTGTGGAGCACACAGCTCTGTGTGCAGGCTGGGCTTTCTGTACAAGAGACATGGACACACTGGAGAAAGCTCAGTGAAGGGCCATGAAGACTGTTAAGGGCTTCTAAACACATCTCTCCTACATGGAAAGACTGAGAGAGTAGAGACTGCAGAGCATGGAGAAGAGAAAGCTCAGGGGAGGGCATTTTATCAATGTGTACAGATACCTGGTGGGAGGATGTAAAAATGTCATCTTCCAGTGGTGCCCAGCAAGAGAAAACAGGACATGGGCACAGACTGAAACACAGGAAATTTGGTCTAAACAGCAGAAAAATGTTCTTTACTGTAAAAGTGGCTAGATACTGCAACAAGCTGCCCAGGGAAGTTGTGAAGTCTTCATCCTTGGAGACATTTAAAACCCAGCCTGAGCAACCTGCTCTAGCTAATCTGGCTTTGAGCAGGGGGTGGGACTGGATGGTTTCTAGAGGCCTTTCCAACCTCAAATAGGCTGTGACTCTTGTGATTTTCTAGTCTCCTTCTTGTAAAATATGAAACTCTTTCCTAGCTGAAGTACTGACCTCCCTTGTTGGTTTTAACTCCAGAAGCCTGGATCAGTGACAAAACTGGGGGTACTGCTGGTTAAAAGAATATTTTTTGGGTTTTATTTATCTGAATGGTCCCCCATGCAATATCTGGTGCAGTTGCCAAAGAAATGCTCAGATTTCTCCATTAATCTTTGTTAGTTTATAAAAAGCAAATGTACATCTGGAGTATAGTCTGCAGGTCATAAAACTGCATGGGATTGACACCTTCTGAACTAATCAGCTGGAAATGCATTTTTACAAGCCTCTCCACTAACATCAATCAGAGAAAGAATCTCATTTTCACCAGCCAAGATACTGGGATATGCTGTTTGTTATTTTCCTGTGGAGTTTATCAGTAACGTGCCCAGGCGAGTGACGGATGGTTATGAATCTGGCTCCTTATAACTTGAGAAAACATTTTTCATTCTTTCTCTGTACTTATGTGGCTAGAGCTATCTAGTACCACTAAGTCAAGTGCTCTATTGCACTATGTGAAACGGAGTAAAATTTCCTTTCTGAAATGGCTCTGCAAAATTATTGATGAATTTTGTTTAGCCTGAAAAATATGAGACTAG
This sequence comes from Prinia subflava, assembly GCF_021018805.1. NCBI lineage: Eukaryota > Metazoa > Chordata > Aves > Passeriformes > Cisticolidae > Prinia > Prinia subflava. The sequence goes on from NC_086253.1 coordinate 34,073,690, forward strand.
GCTCAACAACTAGGCCTTGTCTGTTATATCACTCAAATATGACAGCGAAATTATAAACAAAATAGAAACTCCTACAGGCAGCAGGACAGTCATTATCAATGTCAGAAGGCTATTTATATTTTCTTGTTCTAGATGTAAGTGGGACTTACATGGTACTTATATGGGACTACATACAAAAGATGTAATGACCACTTTATTGTTTTCCTCCTCAAAAGCTAAAGTCTAGCTATAAAAATCTTGACTAATTTTACTTTTCATTTGTTGCAAAATGCACTGAATTGCAGTGGAGCATGGACTGTTGATAAAGTTGCTTATTTGGAGAGCTTCATTAAAACCATTAAAACTCTACTTTTGGGGTCGTGAGACCCCACCTGGAGTTCTGAGCCCAGCTCTGGGGCCCGCAGTAAGAAGGACATGGACCTGTAAAAGTGAGTCCAGAGGAGGCCAGGAAGATGACTGGGGGCTGGAGCACCTTTCCTATGACAGGCTGTGCGACTTGGAGTTGTTCAGCCTGAGGACAAGAAAGCTCCAAGGAGACCTTGCAGCATCCTCCAAGTACCAGAAGAGGGCCTGAAACACTTTAAGAGGAACTTTCGACAAGTGCAGATGGTGATGGGACAAGGATGACTGGCTTTGAACTGAACTGGGCAGGTTTAGATTAGATGTAAGGAAGAAATTGTTTACTGTGAGGGAGGTGAGGCACTGGAACAGGTTGCCCAGAGAAGGTGTGGATTCAGAATCCCTGGGAGTATTTAACACCAGGTTGGATGGTGTTTTGAGAAACCTGTTGTAGTGGAAAGTGTCCCTGTTCCTGGCAGGGGGATTGCAACTAGCTGATCTTTAATGTCACTTTCAACCCAACTCGAGCTTTCTCCAGGCTCTTTATGTGATTAAATGAGAGGAGTCAAGACAGAGAACCTCCACAATGCATACCTGAAAAATAAGATGTATCAGTGGGATTGTTTGCTTTTGAATGGAATAAAACTGCTGGAAAGAAGAAAAATAGAGAGACAAAGTAAGTCCTGGGCAAAAGATCTCCCAGTGTCAAGAGGAGATGGTAGCCAAGGACCTGCATAAATCCCATTCTTCTTAAATATGTTGATCATGTATTTAGCAAACAAAAATCTCCACAGAGTGGAATTCAGTTCCTACATAGGAAGAATATAGTTTTGGCACTATGATGCTTGGCCATTCCACCAAGATAGTTTTGGTGACTGGCAAACTAAGGCAAGAGACAGGAAAGGAAAGAAAACTGTATAAACAAATCTCAGTTATCCTTACATACTTCAATTTTGCAACAGGCTATAATGAATGGACTCAATCATAGGCATCAAAATGACTGCTTGTAGGAACAGTCGGTCAGAAAAGCCAGAAAAGCACAAACAGCCCTTGATTTGTTCCTAAACAGTGTGCAAGGACCTTGCTCAATGTTACTATTGCAGTATCTCTACAAGCATACCTATAGTATACTGAAATTCAGCTTTAGTGTTGAGTGAAGAAGCCTAAAACATGAAATGTGGGGCTCCAAAATGAAATCTCTCTCCAGAATGAAATCTTGGACCCACTGTGGATAAGTCCCATGATATATGAATGGAGCATGGACCAGCAACCACAGATGCATTCCAAAAGCTGAAGAAAATGGGAAGTGCCAGAGCACAAGCCAGAGAACATGAGCATGCCTCTGTATCACTCCTAGTTAAAGTAGATACTTCCTGAGATTTCCTTAGCTTGCATTATCTTTGCACTTAAAAACTCTTCTGATATTCAAAATATTTTGTGGCTGTAATTCCTCACTTTAATTAGCTGCCTGTTAGCATACAAAAGAAAATGTAAGTTCATCTACCCTATTATAATGTTTTGCTAAGCAACAGCTATTAGCCACCATCAGAGAAGAGGTTTAGGCAATCTTTCGGCTGAATTTGTACTATCCTGTGACGTTTGCCAGGAACATGCTGTCTTAGACTATGCAAGTAATTAAAAAAATACAGTAGTGCTAAGTATGCTTTCCTTTATTGCAGTATTTATTTTCATTTCAGCAAAGAAAGAATATTAATGATCCCTTAAATCTTGCTTGTGGAAACCTGTAGCTACTCTAAATAATTGGATAGGAGCTAATAAAAAGCAAACTTGACTAAGGAATCTGTTGAATAAGGACCCATCTAAACTAAAGAATAAAGTGGCCCTTCCTGTTTCTTATTCTTCCTACAGTGATAACAAAGCATGCCCTCCTTTGTTCAAGTATAATAGGGACACCTCTTTTCCTCAAGAAGTTAGGCTTATTCTACCCACAGACAGCTCTGACTTCCCTCTCCTCACAATTTCATTAGGAGTTTTTATTCAGACTAAGATCTACTTGATGCACACACTTTCCCTGTGGGCAGCTAAAATGTAAAGAAAACTCCAGTCAAACACAGGGGAAAATAAAGACTGAGCCTTAACATGAATAAAAATGATTTCCAAGACTCTGAAAAATCTGTATTAAAAGGAAGATAATAATCATCCCATCATATGTCAATAGTATCTAGAAGGGAAAATACTCAGGTATGTCTTGATGCCATTAGAATTTCCTATGGAGAATATTCCCATCGGGATCCTTAGGATGCTTATGTTCACAGAATTTGAATAATCAGTCCCAGAAAGAGCTAACAATCAAAGGAACAGCAGACACTTTTATTCATGAACTGTGCTTATATTAATATATGAAATATATTCTACCCAGTGTAGGATAAGGCATAAACACTAACCACAGCCTATCAAACAAACAACAACTGAGATAACTAATTATATAACCACTGAGCCTAGTGAGATGTAGATCACACTACCTGCAGTCATAATATAAATTCAGCACAAGTGCTCAGATAACCTAATCTCCTACAATAAACAAATACAGCAGAAGAATACTTGTAACATTCCCTGTAGCTGTCTGAAATTTTAATGGCTTGCCTGGAGATTAGCAGATTGATTGCAGGAAAGGGAAGTAGTAATTCTTCTCTTTCCAGGTAGCTTACAAAACAGACTTTCTTTCCCTAGTTTTGTTAGGTATACTTCCATTTTTAATTAGATTTGTTAAATATTAACCCTTCTCCTCAGCCACAGTCAAAGACTGAAGTGAATATGCACTGTGCTGAAGCACATAAATTAAAATAAGAGAAATGCCATTGACAAATAGCATTATACAGACCAATCACAGTAAAACAAGTGCCTGGCCAGCCCATTTCTCATGCATAGCTGCATAATGATGTCCATAAAGGCAATACAAAAAAAGAAAATAAGAAAGAGAAAAAAGCAGCAAAATATCAGCATTAGCTATTTTTCCCCAAAATCATTCTTTCGTCTGTAAGTCATCCTGTTAGATTGTTCTGCTCCAATTCCTTGTTCCTTTCCCCCACAAAAAGCTATTACTGTTTTCAGTCTGAAGGAGCAACTTCTTTTCTCTTGCTCCATTTACATGCATTGCTGTTCACCTTGTTCTTCTTCCTCCTACTGCTTTGTTACCTGCTCCTGACTCTTGCTGTCACATGTCACATCCTTACATGATATTTAACATTTACTGAATCTGTTTTAGTCTACTATTGGGCTTTTAATGTATTTTCGTTTCCCCCCCATATAATCTATTTTTTTCTGCATGTTGTTTATGCTTCCACCTAGTTTCTTCTCCTTGCTTTGTCTCTCTCCATGTTTGCAGATTTCTCTCTCTTTCTTATCTTGTAATTCCTTGGCCCACCTGAACTTAATTCCCCAAACATGGACATCTCTGCTGGAATCTGGGTCAGACTGTTTAGACCCGTAAGTATGGAAACACTGCCTCAAAATATATAATATGTAATGGAGAAGGATGACAAGCCAAATGATGTGTACAGTTATAAACAGGAGGACATTTTAATGGTATTATTTTTCTTCCTCAGTAAGTAAATGCTGCTGTTATGTACAGTTTGTGATGTCTAAGATCCCAGCTGCAGTAGGGATATGAGAGCAGAGTCAACCAACAATTGCAGAGGCATACACATTCTAAAACAGAAAGACGAAGTCCCAGATGACTTTATCATCATCCAGAGGCCCTAATGGAGTTTTTATCTCTTCTCTGAATCTGAAGGTGTTAAGCAAAAAGAATTGATGAGAGAAGGGGAAGAAAGACAGACAATAAAAGCCTTATGCTGATCTTATATTGGACCGCATTCACATTTGATCTTGCTTTTGTGGGGTTTTTTATGTGATTCTGGAATCATGCTAAGTCACAGCCTCTCTAGCTTCCCTAGACTACAACAATAACCACAGATTGATTCCTTAGGTTAGCAGTCCTGCCTGCATCTTGCTGCAGATTGTTACCTGTCACCTGAATGACAGACTGTGGAAAAATAAGCCAAAAAAACCCCCACAAACTTTTGGCAGCATCCTGTCAGTTATGTGAGCATTCACAGGCTATGGAGAGATAAGATCTCTGTAGGCTGGGCAACCAATTGTTTCCAGCAATTGCATCATAGTTCAAAACGTGAACTCTGAGTTCAGCCTATTCTCTTGGGAGAATTTCCTTGTGAGGTCACTGAAATTTTGAACTACTTCTTTTTTTCCCCCCCATCTACAACAGTTCACTGAGTTGAAATTACATTTTTTTCCAGTATAAAAGAGCACTGCAGGGAAACTAAGGTGACACCTATCTTTTCCTAAGTACACATCTCACCTGTCACACGCAGCTTGTAAGGCTTTGCTGATATGCCATAAGGAAGCACTGAAGACCATGGCATATTCTTTACAGACGTAAGAGCAAGTCAAATGTGCGTATGTTTCTGATGGTAGTATTTAAACACCTGACTGAAAAACCTCTGTTCCTCAACGTCTTCCCCAGAGTTAAAGATCCAGTTGGTGTCCCTTACCTCCTTCATTGTCCTTACTGTCAGTGCAGAGAGTTTCCATAGCTACGTCACAGCCTGCTCCCCTCCATCCCGGCTGGCAGACACAGTGCCAGCCATTTTGGTCCAGTGTGCATCTCCCATTGCTGTTGCACAAACCAGGGCAGCCCTCTGTTGAAACAGACAAAGAAAAAGCACAAGTGATTTAAATATTGTAATTATGTAAAAAGAAAAACAAAATACAAACAAGGGACACTTATTGGGAACAGGCCTTAAGAACAGCACAAATACTGTAATTGCACATGGACTGGAACAGCAACATTACCTGGGGAACATAATTCTTAACAAAGTGGCATCTTTGATTGGCCTGACACTTGAGACACCACTTACCTGTACAGGCAGGAAATAAATGCACCAATCCTCTAAATACCTGCAGGCCAGACAAAATTAAGTTTGTTTTTTAAAATTTTTTTTTCAAAGTAACAAGAGATGAGTGCATAGTGCAAACACAGCTGTGTAAAATGATACATTTTTCTGTGCTCATAGAATAGATCATGATTTGCTCTATGCAGTATTGATTAATTATTGGCACAAGTGATTAAGCTCCCTTTTACTATGAACAAATCCCTCCAAATTCTTAAGCGGGAAAATGGGTACGATTTTAGGCAAGTATTAAAACAGAAGGTTAACTTTATCTGGTCTCAGAGTTGCCGTGTATTCATGTGAAATTACAGTGCGTTAAATAATTGCACAAAGTATAGGCCAGCTTTAATGACTATACTTTATGCCAAAAATACATTCCTTTTCACAGAATAAGCAAAGCCCAGGAATAGTGAAGCAGCTTAGCATCTACTCTAACAAACATTAGGATTCAGGCTGCATACGGATGGGACAGGACCAACAGGATTTCCAACTTAATGTAATAGCTGTGCGTATTTGATTACTTAGGACGGACAAAATGAAATACCATAAGGACCACAATAAACATTGATAGACTGAACAAAAACACGGCAGTGACGTGCTTCAAGACAGATAGCAGAGAGTGATTTTTTGTGACAATCTCCCTAAGGCTTTTGTGCTGTTACCTTTATATCCTATCTTGTCTGCTTTTATGGCCAAGGAGGGAAAATTTGGGAAACAATTAACATAATTTAATATATCCAAAATCGATAATTGTTTTCAGTCTAACATTGCATTAAAAAAACAGTATCTGTCACTTCCTAGTGATGAAATCTGGCATGCAGCCAACATGATCTGTATGAGGATGACAACGCTATAAATATGTAGATTTCAGTGCTCCTTATCTATGACTATGATAAGATACTGACAGAAGCAAGTACAGATATGGCACTATCTTATGAGAAGGTGGCTACAAATCAGATATTTCTGGACACAACAATTTCCTGTAAACTTTCATCCAAAAACCCTAAGTAACTGGATAAACAAATCTTCACTTTTTAGAACACCTATCTTTGTCAACTACCAATCCATTTGGACTAAGCTTAGAGTGGTTTTCCAGAAGTAAGTTGCTTTTTTCTTCTAAAGAGTTTTGAATTTAATGACTCCTTCCAACCTTGTAGCTCCAAATTACAAATATATAGAAAAAAGTTATAAAGGATGCTTAACTCTTGTCAAATCACTCTTAGAAGGCAGAGAATCAGGAAAACCTTTTGTGAGGAAGGATGGGGATGCTACAGTTATGGATGGTGTGCCATCATGGCAGGCTGAAATTAGTCTTGCTACTTTAATCTTTTCAGACTGCACCTGCTAATAGTATTTCTTAATGTACTGAGATCTATTTTTTCCTTAATATTTCTTCTATTGGACTTATGGAAGACTTACATATATAATTGCAGTACTGACAAAGCAATTTAGGAATCAACTGGGTACACTCAAGACTTATTGTGTGAAAGCCTGGATATTGCCATCAATATTGCCATATTCTAATGAAAAAACACAAGGAATAAAGGAAGATACTCAGGGAAAGAGGGGTAGGAATATTTTAAACATTTTTCTAAATCAATTTTTCACCATAACTGAAGATACAAGAATCTTTGCTGTTTCATGTTAGGCTTTTGCATCCTTCAGCCCCTTATTTGAAAATGTTGCATAGGCTGTAACAGATTTTTCTAAACTCATACAAGATATAAGTCATAATTTCCTATAAATGTTCTACATTCAGATTCAGAAAAGCTTATAAGCCTTAGGAATTCTATTGATGTGTTGGTATAAAACCACACACATCTCTATAATTAATCTGTTCTTTAGAACTAATGACACTCATCCTGTGACAAGAGTATCACTTTGCTTTGTTTCCTTAATATTTAGGGTTTTGCAGGTAGAGGTCCAATGACAAAACTAACAAGTAAAAAGTTCCAAACAGCAAATGAATACTATCTTCAGTTATTGATTCAGATTAAATCTAATATGTGTATACAGTTTATACATAAATGTATAATTACTGATAAAGTGTTACCATATAACAGAAGCAAAATTTTAAGATGATTGGAAAGTCATATGAGTTATATTTAATCCATGGAATGTATGTAAGAGAAGATTCTTTTGCCCAGACTAGTATGTTTTTAACTATATATTAATATAAAAAAACCCCAAACCCCATGTAGATAAAGGCATGTCAAAGAGCAAATATACAGTACCTTTCACTATCTTATCCAAATAGTGAGCTTGAGAATTAAAAAGAAAAAAAAAAAAAAAACAGACAGACATTTCAGAAGTGTCACATGAAACAAGAATTGTTCAGAATTCACATGCAAATCAAGCAGGTGCACCTGACATGAGAGGTCTTACATTACAAAATGAAAATGTATTTCAAGGCTTTTAAAAATGCAAGAAATTCTCTTTTCAGCAAACATCGTCCTGAATCAATGAAACTGTTTTAGAAAGTAAGCCTGCAGAAGCAAAAGGGAAGCTACATTTCTGAGACTACATTTTCTTCTGACTTCACATGCTTTGATTTTTTTTATATAACAAAGATATAATCAAAGCTAGTTAAAAAATTCAGTTTTCAACACAACATAAGAGCAATTCTTTAGCTTATGAGCTTTCAAACACTAACCACGCATGAAGATTTTTGACTTGCAGGTCACTCATGACTCTGACAGCATAACCAGTACACTATCTTAATTCTCAATGGATTAACAGGATTTTTAGGAGGATTTTTTCTTCTGTTTCAATTCTGTCACAGCTATTCCTCTGAGCACACAAACCAAGTATGTAAAATAAGATGTATTGTAAATATGGGGTGGAAGGGAGTGTAGTGGAGTTAGTAGTGTGATGATCCATTTAATTTTGAAAAGCAGGTGAAAATTAAACTAAGGCTTTAGATGTATAAAAATAAATAACATGGTATATACAAGAATAGCAAGACTTCTTTTTGTAAGTTATGACACTTAAGATTTCACAAAAGATTTGAGGAGGCAGATGGATGAATGACATACAGAGCATAAGATGGATTTCGAGCAGCAGGGCCTACTTTTAATACATGAGACACAGCACAGATGAGTAACATATTCCCTCCCTCCTTCTAGGAAACAGACATCAACTGCAGTTGTGTGAAAGGGCTTAATGTCACATAGCAAAGCCACCAGGTGCATTGCAGGCAACCAAAGCCAGCCAGCCACGCCCAAGGAGATGGGGGACTACAGCCCACAGCAGTAGGGACATGCCAAACTGAGCCAGGAACATTGGATTCAAGCCCTTGGTTTTGCTGGGGACAAGGTCTCTCACCACAGCTCTCATGGCCTCTCTTTCTTTTAAAATTTGACTTTCCTAAATCCCTGGTGGATGACGGACCCTGTCTGGCAAGCTGTCTGTCATTGCTAGGATCCCTTTGGATGGGTAACAAAGCCTTTCCAGCTACAGCCTTTCCTCCAGTTGGGATGAACAGAAAAAAGCTGCTCTGGACTCCAAGGAGGGAGGTGATATATATCAGGAGGCACAGTCACTGCTACAACTAAGAGGATGAAATTTTCTAGTTTCTTTTTCTTGAGAAAAGTGTTAGGTGTCCACTGCACAGCTTTTTTTTGGTTTTTCCTCTATAACGATAAGGTTAATGCAAGACAAAGTAAAATGAAAACATAAATTACAGAACATTTAGAGCAGCAGCAACAAGCTAGGTAGTTTTTCACATTAACCACAAACAAAAAGAAAAATGATACAGCTACATTTCAGTGTGGATCAAATTCTTCTCTTACTCATCCAGTATAATTCCCTTAGCTCCTACACAGCTTAAAACAGGGTGTAGTATGTGGGGAGGAAAAATCAAGCTTTATTTAATAAAAGAAAAGTAATCAGGTCTGTCTGGGGAATTCATCACATTATATGCCTCTATAAATGTAAGGATAGGTAACAGAACATTAAAAAACCTCCTAGAAAACAGTCCCTGCGATCCCAAGCCCGCCCACACTAATTATTTTAAAAATTCAATCTTCATTAAAAAAACCCCAAACAAACAACGAAACAACAACCAAAAAAACCAAACAAAAACCCTCCCAAACACAAGAGATATTAAGATTTTTTTTTAATCCAGCAGTCTTATAAGAAGTCAGCTCCAAACCACAAAACTGTAATGCTCAGAAAACAAGTTCTACCTTCCAGCATCCTTTTACTCATGGTCAGTTGACATTAAGGACAACGTAAGAAACTCTTTTGGTTAATATGCAGCATTGTAGAAAAACCACAAAGTAGAAAATGAATGACCAAAAATTGTATAACTTTGCAGTGAAGTTTAACTAGCCATGCTGTCTTCCTTATGTTCATGGCATCGCAACTGAAAGAGGAATGAATCTGTGTGGAAATACAAAATACGAGCCTTTCCCCTGGTCTGTATAGGGAATTCCAGGTGGGATTTGGAGCACTTCAGTAGGACGGAGCATCTCTGCAGGTGCTCCTTGGCAAGATATTTACACATCTGGCACACAAAGGTTATCTTATGTCCTTAAAAAGTCTAATTACAGACCAGACAATATACCTACAAGAGTTTTTTTGCAGAGTTTAAGACTGTGCCATTTAAAATCTTGCTATTGTCTACAGGAGTAGAAAGATTTCATATAACTCCAAATGAAAAAAAGAAAAACAAAAATGAAGATATAAGGTTTGTACATCTTCTAGGCTACTCAAAGCCCAAGAAGATCTAAAAATCATAAAAAATAAAATCAAAATACAAAATTCATACAAAATAAAATAGAAAGGATGCCATCAATCTGTGTGGGTATTTATATAAATATGTGGCAGATAAATGATTTTACAAAGAAACAGTGACAGTCAGGCAAATTCACATTTAACACAGCATATTTCTTAACCAGTCAGAACCCTGATTTTTTTAAAAAAAATTATTAAATGTCTCCCATTGGTTTCCTATCAGAGATATAAGCCAGTGTCTTCCTTATTCATATATTACTTCCTCCAGGTATGACAGAATAGCCTAAGAATAAAAGTACATATTAAATCAATTTATTCCAATCAGCTCCCATTTAAATCAGCATGAGTCACATACCCATTGATTTGATGTTCCTTAATTGGTACTTATAACACTGGTTTATTCTGATTATTCTGTCATATGGGATTACAGTGCTGACATGCTTCTAAAGGCTGTACAGTGACTTTATATCTCTATTAGTTTATATCATTATCCCCCATCAGACATCTTCACCCATCATAATCTTTGTAATCTGTACACTAGACTGTAACATGCCCCATGTTTTTGTAATGTATATATAGGCCTGTTAGTCTTAACTCAATAAATAGCTCGAGAGTCATGAATTACTTCGCTGTAAAAGCAGATTTAACCTCATAGCACTAGCAGACATGAAGCAAAACCACAAATGAACGTGACCAAAGCCATATTGACCTAGGTCACCCTAAATAAAAAACTAGGTTTTTCTGAAGTTTTTTTTAACTTTTGACGCCTTGAAACTATGAGTCAAACCCCTGCCTCCTCTCCACTAATACAATCAACTTTCTCCCTTCCTTACTGCATTACAGTCTCCTCCTCTAAAAGAAAACAAAAGGAGAAAATAGAAAGAAAAAAGAGAACCAAAAAGGGGATGGAGGTGGGAAGAAAAGAACCAAAGTGGGGAAGAAAAGAAAGAACAGATGATGAAGAAATAATTTCAGTATTGGAAGCAATGAAGAAAGCTGTTCTGCTCCTCTCAGAGCACGCTCTGCTTTGCTTCCTCTCCTCATCTCCCACAGTCCTTACTGCAGTTCCCACTCCCTGGTGAACAACTGCATAAGTACCTCTGCTGCTCACACAAACGTCATTCTCTTAGATACCCATCCTCTACAGGAACATGTGAACGACACCCCTTGCATCAGTCACGTTTACACTTCTACATAACCTTGCACCAAGTGTCATACAAGTAGACAGCCGTTTTTTCTTGGAATAAAAATTGACAGTAAGCAAACTATGCTGTTACCATATTGTTTCCCTTAAGCTTTCCACACATTTATCTGTGTCTTTAGAGGTAGAAAGTTTTAGTATCTTCACTTATTTTCATTAATTTTTAGTATTTATATAAACCTTTGTTTACAATCCATATGCCAAAAAACTCTGAACACATTAGAAGAATACTATGACAGAGGCCATGTCAAGCACCCAATATTTAGGCAATGATGGGTTTATGGCTTCCTGTGCAAGTTTTATACACTTCTTCCCTTGTGAATGTGCAGAGCTCACAGTCTTCATTCAGCACTCATTCTCTCACAAACAACAAACAGTTGAAGCCCTAGTAGCAGGCACACTATGCTAACCTAAACAAGGAAGCAACAATTCTCTTTTCAGGCTTTCCTATCACCTTCCTCCCTAAGTCACAATTATTTAGCACACTATCTTCATACCACTGGAATGAAGAGAATACATCCTTACCTCACTTTACAAGTAAATAAAGAATAGAAACATCAGAGTGAGAAATCTCCCTTGACTTGGCTACAAGCACCTATGATGTGATTTTCTGGAATATTTAGAGAATTATATATTATTTCATACAACAACCAACATTTTAAACAACTCACACATGTGCAAATCTTGTTCCCAGAAAGTGAAGGGTAGTTAGAGAGAACTTCTTTAAAGTCTGTATTTGTGAGCAACTAACAGAAAATACATGTTATAATCATGGGTTGAATCCAGGTCTTCAAAATCATCCTTTACCTGTTCATCCTGTGCACTAGTCTCTTCTTGTGAACATTACTTTTTTCTCCCTGTGCAGCCAAGCAGTAGCAGGGGCTGAGGCACACTCTTTATCAGTGGTTTCACAGGCACTGGCCAGCAGAAGAGAAAACTTACTGCAAGCTTTAGGGAGAATGCAGTTTGTACACAAGTTTGGTGCTTGTTTTGGGGGAACTGGTACAGAACTCAAAGCTGACAGCTCTGGTCTGACTAATCTACTCAAGACTCAGTCCACAGTGGTTTACTCCCCCTGACGTGACTACCAGATCACCCTTATTTCCTCTCATTTCCACCCAGCCATGATTTAAAAATTTTGACAATTAAACCACCTTTTGAACATAAAACCCCAAATAACCCTTGTAATATTTAAACTCAGCATTTCTTATACTACCCACAGCAGACCTAGGGAATAGCATACTGATTCCTTTAGGGAACTGTTTTCCCTCCCAAAGAATGACTAAGAAAAGCATGCATCCATATGCAAATTCTGAGGAGCTTCATGCCTCTACCAAAAAACTTACAGAAGTCCAGAATTCACAAAATTTTAAAGCTACTATTGTAGCCTGTCTTCAGAAAGGTTCGCTCATGTCAAATTCAGCATCTCCTACAGTGTTTCCTGCCTGGCAAACTGCTTCCTAACTTGGATTTGTGCAGCTGGTTATTCTTAAGCACAGAAGACAGCATTTGTTGAATTGCACCTTATTTTTCTGCATAGTCTGTACTATTTGTTAAAGTAATTTTAAATTCTTGTCCTGTCTTCCAAAGTGCTTGGGGGGCAGCAGGCTTTGGTATCATTTGCAAATGCAATTCTTTCTATTCATCACTGAACAGTACTGAAAGCACATGTTCTTCCACTGCAAGCAGCTCAGTCGTCATCCATTCTCTGAGTTTGTAAGAACCTTGTCTTAGACATACCATATGTTCAGAGCGTTGCTGCCAATAGAGGAGGATTAAAAACACTCTTCCCCTTTGATACTTTTTTACTCCTAAATTTCCCTTTGCCCTTCTTGTAAAGGAGAGCACATGGATGGAATTATAGTTTCACACAATTTTATTTCTTTTCCTCCTTACACAGGCCAAAACACTGTCGTCACCCTGAACTCATACCTCCTTAATCGTTTATGCATTTTAAATATTTGCAGAGAGACCTGACTTCACTGCAATTTATCCCTTGCCAAATTGCAACTGTTCTTTGCAGCAATCATTTATGGGATTTATATACAAAGGCACATAAGCCCATTATCCTTTAGATTTTTTGTTCTGGAGAACAAAATTTGTTCATTCCAAATTTACTGTAAAGTAAGATTTCTAACCATTATTAACAGAAAGCTATGTATGTGTTAGAAAAAAAGGTTCAGTTACTTTTAAGGATGTAGTAGACATAGGAAATTTGGGACTACTGGCAAGATCACGAGCAGTGTTGTTTCCTATTTAATATTAACTTAGCTGGAAGAGGATTTAGAAGAAAGGGTATATCCCATTAAGGAGTTAAAAGTATCCCAAATGTACAGGCTGAAAAAGTTCAAATGCCCATTTGAATCAACAAATTTGTGAAGACCTGCCTCAGCTATAGGTAAAAACCTGACACATTAAGAACCGCATGAAAGATAAATTTAGCTTGGAAACACATTAGGGCATGGCTCAGGAAGGGAAGCATTATTGTTTCCATCCTTCTCCCTGACTGAAAGGATTTATGGAATATGGTCTTACCAGCATGCAACAATACCATGTACAAAAGCACTTACTCTCTGGCCACTTCAGCTCAAATAAGCTTTTCAACAAGCTTTAAAATTCTTCACATCTCAGAGGATTCTGTTGCTTTCTGAAAATGTGCCTAACTTGAACTTCACATGTGGTCCTCATTTAAATGTAAATTAACCAATTAGCAATTTAAAGTATGTTAACAGTTAATTTGTATTTGAGACACTTGGTCTTGAAATGTGTTAAGGCCTGACCAGTAACTCACTTTTTTTCACGGTTCCACAAATGTGTGCTCTATCTTAAATTCACCTGGTAATTGAGGTTTTTTTGGGTTACCAAATGTACAAATATTTGGCATAGTCAAAGCTTGGCCTGGCAAATTAATAACATGCCCTTTAGGTACAGGAAATATAAATCCCAAATTTGTTCTAAATTTCATGAAATCTTGTTAAACTGTGATTATCAGTCCTCTGGATGTCAAGAAAGTCATCATCTCTTCCTTGCAGGCTTTTTGCATTTACCTATAGAGGTATAAATATTGCTGTAAAATCCCAACTGCCAAGCAGTCAGGTGTTTTGAAACTAGGGTTTCACTCACAATACTGTGGTGAGCTAATTGATACTGGATAGAATTAGTTTTGATTATTTGATAAAGACTGTTTGTATCTGAATGAAGGTATGATCTTTGACATTCAATCTTATTTTTAAGATGAAACTTGTATTCAGGTATGATTCCAAGAAACCATAACTAAAGAAAAATATAAATTTAGGAATTTTGTTAATTGCAGAATATATTAATAGAGAAGTAATTATTACAATCTGAGAGACAAAAATTTCAAAAGAAACTTCAAATTTATGAAAAATTCCTGTGCATGCATTAAGATACAATAAAAACTTGACACTTCAAATCTTTCTGAAATATGAATATCATCAGGAATTTAAACTTCAGGGAAAAATGAGCCATGCTTGGCAATTAGCATCAGCACCAAAATGACAGTGGGCATCATAATACTGGTTATCTGTGCTGCTAACGTGCAACTGTAGAGAAGATGGATCAAGCCCTCAAACTGGTTCATGACTTACTCTGTCAAGCCCACGTGTCAAAAATGCATAGTGTAATGATATACAGACATATCAAGTTTCCTATAAGCATTCCGTTTAATTAACTGAAGGGACACATTTGTCTTTACTTGCTCTCTGACCTTATGGAGAGATAAAGTGTCATTTCCCTGCAGTCATATTTGAAACCTGCAGTATAAGGAGCCCTAAGCTAAACGTGCTGAAGGGAGCAGGTGCATATAACTTATTGCAGGAGATTCTGTCTCAGCACTCCTCAACACTTGCTGTACTCCTGTGCTTACGCTGATGTGATCATGGTCACGTGGAAAAAGAGCACACTGATGCCTCCGTGTTTGTCCCCAGCCAGAAAACCATTTTAACTGGTCACCAGGACAGTCTGTGCTAATGGAAACACACTTATGGGAAAGCACTCTAGATTTAATTTCTTCATAATTCTGAATATCCAAACCAGATGACATTCCTGATTTTCTGGCTAAAATAGATGAAACTAGAAATTCCTTTCTGAGGAAAACTTGTTTTTTTGGCTTGATGGATTTGAATGTCATGCTACTGTTTTTCCTACAAAGAAAAAGGTTAAAATAAATAATTTGCTGTTCCTTGTTACTTTTTTTTTCTCAACTAAATTTTAGGGGAAATTCTTAAAAAATAAACCAATTAGATCCCAGTTATCACTGAAATAGAAACATAAGCTGCACGCTTCTCAGTGCACCACCACTGGCTTTGATTTTCAGCTCAGCATATCAGGTGAAGCAGCCTCATGCAGCACTCAAAAGTAGCATGGAAGTACCATGATGCTAACTTTAGCCCTCCTGAGGCATTAATATGAATGCTTAATGGCATTAATCCACATTTAGCTCATTCATGTTTAACGATATGCTTTCCATGCATACATATACAAATATTAATTTTGGATTGAAAGATAATCGTTCAACATGATAACAATTAAACAGCTGTAACCTGTCTTGTGTTACGTAATGGAGCTGCAGGCAAGCTTTATAAACAGATGGTCTTACCCACCCATGCTTAATGTTAAAGACTTTTAAAAAAGAGGTGTTGACAATTCTGAACAAGAAGGCATAGTTTTAATGCAAATTGGCAAATTTGCAATTTAGATTATGCAAAAACTAATTTAGTCTATAGAAAAAATTAGGCTGCATTGTAAAAGTGAGTTGTTACACAGCACATCGATATAGCAGGTTCCCCACCAACATAATTATTTACTAATTTCATTCAGCTAACAGAGTTTAATGAAAAAGCAGCGGGAAAAGTATTCTTATTTATGGGCTTCCTATGACAGTTACCTAATACAGTCATGGTACATGACAGTTATATCACAAAAAATAATAGACTTTCTGAAATAATATCTATTCCAATCTCACAAAACAGCTACTCAGACAGGAGAGGGTCACTGAACTCATTGAAAGCCAGGACAGAAAGGAAACAAAAACATACTTTAGCACAACTCTGTTATGAAAACTTAATTACAGAGCAAATTTTCATCCAGGCTATCACCTGGGCACCAGCTGTGCATCTGCCATCTTGTATCCCATTGAGATGCAGGCTGAGCTTCAAAAAATAATATCTGAATGCTCACCTCAGACCCATGAATGTCACTTGGAGACCAAATAAACAAGTGACAGGTGATTTTCCATAGCTCTGCAGTGAACTGTTGATTTAACCTCTTCTCATGGGGATACAGGAAATTGTAAAACATTACATTAAAACATTTTAGCAGTGCCTGTTGTGACAGGACAAGGGGTAATGGTTTTAAAGTAAAAGAGGGTAGATTCAAACTAGACTTAAGGAAGAAGTTTTGTTAAGTAGGGTAATGAAAACTAAAACAAATTGCCCTGAGAAGTTGTGAATGGCCTAGAAACATTGAAAGTCAAGCTGGATGAGGCTCTCAGCAAATGAGGCTCTGAAGATGATGCTGTTTACTGCAGGGGTTTTTGACCTCTAAAGGTCCCTTCCAACCCAAACTCTTCCATGATCCTATGATTTTATGACTACAGTTCTCCAGAGGGAAGAGATAATAAGCAACTTAGGTGCCTTAAATTGTTTAGTCCTTGAAACATACAATGCCTATATTTAGTTCAAACCTCTGAGATGCTCAACAATAGCACCAGGTTTTGAGTTAGGCTAATTCCTATTAGATTCATTCATCAAAATGCTGAGCATGTACTTATCTCTGAACATCTTTGATACAAATATGTGGAAGCATGCATTCAGAGCAAAGGCAGTGGCTCACAAATGTGGCTGACATTAGGTGTGCTATGGGAGCTGCACTACCCTGTGCCAAAGACCCACAACGGATCAGTGGATATCAGCAACAGACATCAGGTTTACTGCATTAGTCCTAAGAGTCTTTCTAAATACATTGCTTTAAACAAATAGACCTCCCTGCTTTATTTAGTCTACTCTGTTCTCTATCACAAATTAAAGTATATAAAATACATATGTATATTGTTTCTCCAATTCAGTCTTGTCATCTTCAGCCTTGGGGAAACCCTTATGTTTAACCCAGATAAGCAGATGTCTAGATTTTTTGCTGAACAAATAGAAGCAAACCTTTGCAAGCACCTAAATTTTTTCTTCCCAACATCCTGAAGTATTGAAATAAAAAAAAAAAAAATCAATGAAATAGGTATTTGGCAGTTTAGAGTAATTAGAATTTCCTCTGATTGAATGCCATTTAACTATTTTGAAGTATATTTAAAAATCGGCATAACTCAAGAAGCAATCTAAGATTTAAATAATATTAGAGAGAAATACAACTAGAGACTACCTTGTTTTAATAAGGAGACAGGTTTGGGTTTTGCCTTCATTCTATGTTTCAACACATCAACTTACAATACAAACAGTGGGCTAACTGAGAGAAAATGAGACTGGACAGATAGTTATCATTTAAGAATACATAAAAATTGTTAGCTGAGGTACAAACCAGGTTTTTTTACCATTTTGAATGGCATTCATGCTTTACAAAAATACCATAAGTTCTTTGATCAAATGAGTTATGGATTCAGATGATTCAGTATATATTAAAGTTAGTGCTTGCGTGTAATGCATACACATCTGCCCCATTTTGCACATCTGGCCAGAGATCTGGAGGGCTATTCCTTTCCCAGGAAGGGCGTAAAGTGAATTGCCCTTAAGATTTACAGTTTCTTTGGAATACTCCTTTCTCAAAGAAGCTGTTAATTTTGGCTGTTGCACTTCAGAGGGCTTCCAGCTAACAGCTACAACAAAGAAATACATTTGCATTTCTAAAATACTTCACAGTGCCGCAGCTAAATGGTTAATGACTTTTAGAAATAAGAGGGGTGCAATTGTTTATTTTTAGATATATAAAGGGAGAGTGAGTAGGAGTCTTTCATACACATAACACAAATTATGCAAATATTCTGCTACTAAGTAGAGTTGTAAGTAGTATAAAATGCCTGGGTTACAAATGGAGGGTGACAAAAAAAAATTGCTTTGCATAGAGGAACACTCTGGAGTCCCCTGTGTTTTGAAATTTATTGCTCAAAAAGAGCTACTACCTGCTGTAGGGTAGATGAGAGAAAAGCGAAGTGACTCTTCATCTGCCAAGCTAAGGAGGCAGCAATTTTTCCCCACTAAGTCGAAATACTGTTGGAAATGAGCAATAAAGTGACCCGGCTTCTCTGTAACATGGGGGTCCTGAAGAAAACAGCTCTAAAAAAATAAATGGGACAGCAGGCTAAAGCCTGTGCCTCGTTACTTGCCTTGGAGTCTGTAAGGGCAATATAAACAAATCAAACTATCTTTACTGCAGCAGCCGCCACAAAGTAAACACCTATTTAAAGAATAAACAGGTGGGAAGACAGACCTGCTTGCCCAGTGCTGAGGAAAAACTTGTTTGTGCTTAATATGTTGGAAAAATTGTTCAAAAGCAGTTCATCCGTGTATAACTACAACCCTTGAAATGCTGCCAAGGTCAGCAAGACCAACAGCAGAGTGATCTGCTGAGTAATTGCTCGTTGGCAAGTTAAAGCAGTCAAGGGAAAGGCTTTATCCTACTTCTAAATATTTACTTTCTTTTATTGTTCAGAAAGCAGTTCTCTCTGTACCTCTCTATTCTCTTTGTCAGCATGTTTTCTGAAAGCTCCTCAAAAACATTAACCCTATTGATTCTCCCTGCAATTCTGCAGATGCATTTCCCTCATAAGTTTGAGCAATTTCATTAGTATTAGTACAAAAACCACAAACCAACCAACCAAATTTTAAAAATCAATTGTGATTGCTGTAAAAAATAGTTCTCAAGTCAATCTGAATACTTTCACACCTGACTCTCTTCTAAAAAAGAAAACCTTACCTCATCTTGTGGGGGCAATGATGTGGGTATTAACTGATACAGCTGTAACAGGCCCTCATTTTCCCTGTCCTCAAAGCTCTTACCACTGCTTCTCACAACCACAAGTACAGCACCACCACCTGCCCTTCAGCCAGGGCTGTAAAGTACCTGGGAGCACTGCTTGGGTTTTGCTATTTTCTAGATAATTATGTCCCTGTTATGGCTTAGCTGTGTTAACACATTCAGAGTTAGAGCCCTTCTAAAACTTCCATGAAAGTTAAAAGTCTCCAGGCTCTTTTTAGCTTGAGGCAAAAGCAAACCACACTACATTCACATCCATCAGCTCCACTGCAGTTAGACTTACTGTCCTATCCTGTTGCTTGAGCTACATCACCTCTTTTAATCATCTCTCCTCCATCTATCCAAACATAGAACTACGTGGAGTTTTTTACTTATTGGACTTTTTTTTGATTATTCAGATTATCCATGATTTCCTCATCACTCAGGGTTACGCTTGCCTTTGTCTGACCTGTGGCTACCTCGTTTGTTGCCAATTCAATCAATTTCAAAGTGCTTAGCCATGATGCTTCTCGTACTTGGGAGATGTGCCCCATACATACTTCAGTCATGTGGTTACTCCTGTTGCAGCCTTTAATGAGCTTCATGCAAAGCTCTCCACTCACCAAAGCACAAAGCAGTCATCTCTTACATGTACACCACTGCCAGCTCCTTTGCCTGTGCTCCCTACCTGTTGCCATGCAGGAGTTTCTCTGTGCTTCTGCTGAGATAAAAATTGTTTGGATGGGACTCCACTCCACTGTTACAGACCTGTAGCATCTTGCACAAGGGGGAATTAGTGTGGAAGGGAATTTCCTAGCACTACATCTCCTCGTTTTCTTAGTCCTCCTATTTACATGCATGATTTCTCATGCTAGCTCACTGTCAAAGCCTGTGTAGTGGAGAAGGATATCCTGCTCCACATGGGACATATGGACTGTAAATAACTGGGTAAGAAAAGCTCCACTGAAGATTTTATAATAACTTCCAAAGGTTTTCAGCCACTAGAAATAACTTGGTAACAGAAACACAGAAGCTGTAATAAGGATGGCTTCCTCACAATCAGCTGTATTAAACTGCTGTTACCTTATTAACATGTAAGAAATTTGACAGTACTCTAAAATAGAACATTATGTTGACAAGAAGATAATTTTGGGCAGTTAGATCACATTTATTACATGGTGGAAGTGACATTTTTATGTAGGCAAGTCACTTTTTAATGCTTCTTCTCCTTAAAAGAGAAAAAAAGGAAGAAAAACAATAAGAAGCTTCATTTCCAAAGGACATAAAGCTATCACATAAAAATAGAAAAACACAAATCAAATAGTATATTTACCGTTCAAAATAAAAGTAAAAGGCAGTTAAAGGGAAAAGATTGAAGAAGAAATTCTTCCACCTTCTTTTCATGGTGAACTAGGTACGAAGAACTGACCAGCCATTATATAACCATTTCCTTTCTTAAGATATCAACTCTTTTTCACAGACTGACACATGCAAATATTCTGTTTGAAGAAACACTCTTCAAAGCAATACACTTCTCACTCAGAGGCGGCCAGCAGCGCCGGCGGTTTGAATTTTGCAGCGAGGGCAGGGTAAAGCACAGGCAGCCTACCAATGGTACAGTGCTCTCCGTTCCATCCCTGGCTACATTCACACTTGCCGTCCTTACAGGTGCCGTGCTCGGCGCAGCGGGGGTGGCAGGCCCGCTGGTTGCAGGCTGCGCCCGTCCAGCCCTCCTCGCAGCGACACGTGCCGCCCATGCACACGCCGTGCGTGCCGCAGTCCGCCGAGCAGATCTCTGCAGGGAAACGGAGCCACCGAGCACAGGGGAGAGAGGGAATACACTGATTAGAGGCGCTAAATGTTAATGCAACATGTGAAGAGTAAGAAAGGCAAAATCTTTGAAAGTTAAAGCAAAAGAATTTACTGGGAAAGACATTTTCATGTAAGATTCAACAGAACAGAGAGCACAGTTTTATCTCTTTGCTAATGTTCTTTTAGTTAGCTGCCAGACTTTGGTGATGTTTAAATGTTCACAGCTCTTTTGCTAGCTTGCAGTAATATTCAAGCACGCTTCTTTGTGGTCACATATGTCGTAAGAGTAACCTTTTTTGTCTTAGATTATATGGCACTCAGACCTACCACAAGTTACACGGTACTCAGTGATGAAATGTAACATATACCTGGATCATTGTCTGTTGTGAGTGAAAATCTAATACGACAAAGTTCCAATTAGCAAGGTTTACCCTCCATACTCTTCTCCCTGCTTCTTTCAAAGTTAAAATGTGCCATTTCTGACACATTTTTCATTATAAAGAATCAGCCTTAGAGAGACAAATTAGCACTGTGCTGACACACTGACACATCTGCAAAGTATAAAAGATCATTTTACTCTTTTACTTTCAGTAAATTTGTATCAATGACAGCTATGAACAGTCTGGTTTCAATAATACTTTGTTAAAAAAATAAATCAACATACAACAATTTAACTTGTCATTTACATATAGTAACAGGATCTTGTATCTGAGAGAGTAATTGAAAAATATGTTAACAGCCGAAGGTAGTCAAAGGCCCTACAACACATATTAAGTCTCAGCTAATATCAGATGATAATTTACACTGCCAGATTTTGCATTTACTGTTTTGGTTCATTTAGTCAGACTCCAGAAAACTTTACTTCTGCTAAGCAGAAAACAGAAAAACAAAGAGATACAATACAGCCTGAGGGACTTGTTTAGTTTCTTTGGCAATACAGCTAACTGTAGCCATGTATGGTTCATAGAAATGCTACATTTAGGTGTTTTTTTTTCTTTAAAAGACATCAAGTAGTTCAGTGATAAAAGATCAAAATTATTTTTAACAGCAAAAGAAACTTGCATTCAGTGCAAGAAAGGTTTCCAGATTCTTGATCAACAGTGTTTTTCTCCCTGCTGTCTCAAAGTGCTGTGGAACATTAAACACAGTATCAAGGAGCTGTGACGTTTCCCATAAGAAACAGCCCAAAACCTTTATGGAAAAAGACAGCTGTAATTTCCCCCTCCTTTCCCCCCCACCAACTATATAGCATTTTATATCTACTTTGAATTAAATTTTTGATTAAAAGATGCAAGATGGTTTGATTAACTTCAGAGTCACAAAACATCACTGCAGCTCTGAGAAAGAAAGGTTTATTTCTCTTCAATCTAATCAATTTTTCATTAGGGTTAAGGTGTTTATCAGCTTTTAGCACACTAGCTTTGAGCAAGGTGCGTCAATCTTTGTAATGAATTTATTAATTAGAGTTAATTTAATTGAAGTGGAATTGAAGGGCTAATTAACGGACAAACTGCTGATGAAGATAGAGGAAAGCTCTGCTGATTCCAAACCTATAAAGCCCTCTGATGGAAATAACTCATTCTTTTCTTCATCTAACAGCTTAACAACATGTTTATGGGTAAGATTTACTTTTTTAGTGTACTCCACTGAAGGTCATTTTGCACAGCTTTAGCAAATAATCTCTGCATGCTTTTATAAACATTCTTTTCTGAAGATATTGAGATATTTGAAATCAGAAACATTTTATGTTATTTTAATGACAAATTATTCCATGAAACGCAAGTAAAAGATGGAGCATAACTGGTCATCAAAAGAAGCATAGAGGACGTGTCAGTAAACAGGGAATCCATGTTTTGCCTAAGAACTAGACAGGGTCTAATACAAATAGCCATTTTTAATGCTAGAAACAGAATAGGACTTTTTTCTTCTAAACATTCCACAGAAGACAACATTTTCTTCTCTTTGTCACTTTTTCTTGCATGTTTGGAACTCTATCACTCTCGTATGCATAAACCATTATGAAGTATCACAGATCCTGGTCAGGAAGTACATTTGTTTTAAAAAGATGGTTCCTCATGAAAAAGTTATATTTATTCATAAGCTGGCATAAACCCAGCTAGCCCATGTGTTCACTTTTCATTAACAAAACGTCTGAATTCTTAGATGAACTGCTTTAGACAAATACATGTCTCACAGTTAGACATGACTTCTTTTTTGATATGTGGCTACCAAACAAGATTCTAAAAACTTATATTTGTCAAAAAGATGCTGTCATACTTCATAAATATTTAGGTTCTGCTCTCTGTGCTAGTACCTCTAGTTTTCTCCTTTTGCTTCTAAGCTCAGACTATGGTTTTAATAAGCTCCATGCTTTTAATAAGTTCCATGCTTCAAGAAATTACTCTGCTTCTTTCCTCCTACCAACTCCTTCCACCCTGGCAGCCTGCATCCTGCCTTGAAAGCTGTTTAAGACTCATTCTTGCATTCCCTTTGCCTTAAAATTTGAATGCTATCTGTTTTTCAGGAAAATTACCTCAAATTAGCTGGAGAGATTCTTAAAACGTGAATGTTCCTGACTAGTGTAGTTTTAAGTCTTTAAGTAGATGTATTAAGAAATACCCATATAATGCAAAGAATATTTTGAACTTGTTTGTGAAATACCTGAAGTTACCAGATGAAGGCAGCTAAAAGATACAAATACATTGATTTTCAAATCCTTCAACCTCATCAATTATTTTGAACCTTTGAATCAATTTACAGTTCATGCTGAAGTCAAACTCAAAGAGATCAATCAGCCCAGCAGGTCAAGTCCTAACACAATAATGTCATTAAAATGCTGCTATTCAAGACGTCAACATTTTATAAAATGCCAGTGCTTTTAACTCTTACCATTGGAGCAATCTGGACCTGTCCAGTTGGGGTCACAGGTGCAGCTACCACTCTCTTGAAGGTAGGTGCCATGACCAGAGCACTGGTCAGAGCACATTGTCTTCAGGATTTCACAGTTGTTGCCACCCCAGCCCGGGTTGCAGTGGCACTCACCGTGGATGCACACACCATGGCTGGAGCAGGCTGGGTCCAAGCAATCCGCTGCAGGCAGATGAGAAAGATCAGCTTAAACCTGTCCATCCTAACAACAGTAATTAACCCACACATGCTAATGGCACTTTGGGGGTTAATTCACCTTCCAAGACCTTACAAAATAGGCAGCATTGCACCTATCTTGGAAGTAAACATTAGCAGGCTGAAGCTGAGAAGTTCACCTTTCTTTCATTGCAATGAATGAGGAAAATACTAAGTGGACTAAGAGCTCTTTGTGCCAGCCTCCCTTCTCTGGCTATAAGGTAAATCATTCTTTGTCATAACTTCTTGCATAGCTGCAATTTACCTTCCAAGAATGCCTCCCTTTCACACCACTTTCTGATCCTGAAAATCTTGTGCCTGCACATAACTGACATCAAGACAATTACAGGTTACCACTGAATTATGGGGCATCTTTCAAGGTTTGCTGATTTTTCTGAATTACAGCAAGATTGGCTTTGGGTCTTGGGTAACTGATCTTGACTTTGCCTAATCAAAATATTCTAGGTGTTGGATTCTCTGCAGCACTATTCTCTGGTACAAGTGACCCAATCCACTAGAGTATAGTTTTGACAGCTCTATAGGAGCCCCAAATTGTTTCAGAAATGAATGAGTTGCATACTGTCTGTCTTAATTCACTTAGGCTTTAGATGATGAGATTTAATTTAGCAATTTGACTCAATAAAATGTTACACTTGTAGGGCCAATGGTCTGAAAATTTAATTCCAGAGACTTAATTGCATTACTTTGTGTGTGGAGATCAATAAAATCAATTTGATTGGGGAAGAAAATAGCACATTTTACTCCCTAAAAAAAATAGAATGGAAAATGAAGAACATTTTGCAGCACACCAGAATGAATATTATTATGCACATCTCTGGAATACAAGAATAATGCATCATTTTTCCCCCATGCATTCAAATCAGCACTTTCCACAGTCTGGTCAGTGGAAAAGACTACTAATAAATTCAATAAATTAATGATTACTTTATACTTGGAAAATTCAGTAAGAATTCCTACATATGTGTTTCATGTGCTTTCTTCTTAGCTGACTTCAGCCAGACAAAACCCAAATATACTGGCAAGCAAAAACGTAACATGCAGGTTACTTTGAATTTTCCCACTGCTTACTTCAGAACAAACAGAGTACAATAATTCTGTTGAATTCAGTGATACTAGTGATTCCAAAGCCTGATTTTTAGTATTGTAAAAACGATTTTTGAAAAACAGGGTTAGTGCATAAAATCTAAATCTAGAAAAATTTATAGAGCTGGGTGTGCCTGCCAGCTGTTAACCTGACCAACAACAGCTGGTGCTGGCATAAATATTTACTCATTTACCTTCTTCACAGTTTTCTCCTTTGTAGCCAGAGTTGCAGGCACAAGAGCCCATGATGCAAATGCCCCGTCCCCCACACTGAGGGTCGATGCACTGACTCGTAGGCACGTCACACTCGGTGCCCTTCCAGCCACTGTAGCACAGGCAGCGTCCTTTGGAGTACTGCCCATTGCCACTGCACAGCACCGGGCAGGCTGCTGTGAAACAGAACACAGCACAGCAATCAAAACAGAGATCTTCACCACAGCTTTATAAAGAAGCACATCTGAGATGTTGCTTCTCTGATGTATCTTCATGCTCACTTAAACTGACTTGAGAAAAGCATTGGGTTGATTTACCTCTCGAACAGTCGGGGCCCAGAAACCCAGGAAAACAATGGCAGGATCCAGAAACACATTCACCGTTACCATGGCAATTTCGGGGGCATTCCACCACAGACTCTAAAAGGAAGAAGAGGAGGATAATTCACAGGTGCCCACTGCATGAAGTACCTGTCATTTGAGCCACTACTAACTGACAGCTTGGTCTTCCGCCGAGAGGTGTTTACATTTGTTCTGTTTGAAGAGCACAAATAGCTGTGATTTTCTACTACTGATGCCCCCAGTATCTTAAGACATTATATTTCAACAAAAATGCTAAAAATTGTAAGTGTAAAACTATATGAGCTCCATACTTAATATCTAGTCCTGTGCCATTTAATAAATACTTCAAAACAGCATCCTCCTGTCAAGTACTGTTTTACTACATGTACTTATACCTTAGACTAAGAAATTAAAACTCTTAGGCCTTAGATCAAAAAATTTAAATGTATACTCTGTGTTTTATTCTGAGTAGCAAAAGAAACACATAAATGGAAAACCTGCAAAAAAAAAAAAAAGGTCAGATCATTTAACTAAGAAAACCTATCTATGAAGTCCTAAAAAACCTGACCCCAAGCTAGCATTTGGTAAGAGCTTTAAAGATTGTGCTTACCTATAATTATGGTATTAAAAGACACCTGCTCTGCGTTTTTCCCATCATTATAAAAGGCCAGGTGCCAGATGCCAGAATCCAAATACTGGATAAAACCTGCCTCGTGGAGACTGACAGACCTCGCCTGCCGTCCAGCTCGCTCCGACTCCAGCAGGTTGCGTTGCTCCCTTGCAATCAGCCGGCTGCCATCCAGGAGCTCCACAAAGTCATACTGCAACAAAACACACACGGGGGCTTGACAGGCTACGGAATGACCACGGCACCACCCTGACAATATGCTTACACTTAGACCAAGAGTTTCCTTTTGGAGCAGGGAAGCAGGAGCTGAAACCAACCCTTTCTTATTTCTTTGCTCCGTGCTAAGCATTCAAACAAAATTAGCTGCTAGTTCTCATGCTTATTAGAATGACTTTTGCAGTAGAAAGTGGCCAATAAACCCATTACATACACTGGGGGAAGAAAATAGCAGTTGACATGAGTCTGCAGTCATGACTGGCACCTTAATTACAGATGAGAGCTAACTTCCAAACTGTGTTACATACATATGGGCTAATATCCAATATATATCTCCTAATATCCTAATAGCCAATACCAATAATCTACTTTTCTTCATTTAATTTCAGATGAAATATTAACTGTTCAACCCCCTTTTGTACAGTCTGGAATTCTGGAGGAAGGAGAGCAAGAGCTTTACTTCTCATCACAGAAGCTCAGCACAGGAGATGGAAAGTGGAAAACCTCGCAACTATCAAAAATGACAAACTGACCAAGCCCCATGGTACCTCACGTCAATGGACAGCACTGTATTTTAAAAACTATCATGGGGCTTGGAAAAATGTAGCAGCATCTCAGCTTTTAAAACAAGCAAACTCACAGCACAAGTTTTTATGCATGTTATGCATATTTATGCACCCTAACTAGGGCTAACAGCACCTGGAGGGCTAAAACTGCTCCAGGCCCTACACTGATTTTACACTATCTGGAGCCTGTTCTCATGGCCTGAAAGTTGTCTTCTGCATGTTGAACATGCAAAGATCAATACATATAGAGCAAAATTAAAAGGTAGGAAAATTGAGGAGCATTCTTGCTTGTGGTAGAGGGTCTCTGCTCTTACTAAGACTGTTCAAAGTCTCACTTCTACTGTGACATATGTTTATCATATGAAGTGAACTGTACCACACAAACTTTCAATCTTTCCACACATTGAAGATCTCTCTCAAATGCAATTACTTCCAGGGCCTATTAAAGTAGAGGCCAGCATGTGGAACCACTGATTCACCTGAGCTGGGATAAGATCAGCTTCCAGCACCAGAGGATCAGTGATTTTACACCCTGCCTTGTGACCTTCAAAAATTGCTTCTGGGACAAAAGAGAACACGACAGCCTTTGTCCTGGAACAAGAGTTTAGAGTACTTATGTTCTCTTCTTGAAACTGCCGGCCAAAATTCACTGGTATTGTAAGATTGCTCCTCCCCAGTAATTAGAACCATCTTCCCACCAGCCAGGATGTGAAGGAAGTGCGTAGTTAATACAACTCTACTAACACCCAAGACACTTTCCGAGCTATGTCTGAATGAGCAGAGTAGAACATAATGTGATTAGGATGCGCAGAAGCCGGTGCCTCAGCAGCTTTGTGTGTGCTGCGCCACATGGAAACGAATGCGAGCGTTTGGGGAGAGCAATTATTCAAAACCATTCAGCACTCTCATTTGTCAGAGAATTAAATATTTATCTTATTTTGTGAGAGAGAGAAAAACAATTTTGGCTTTTTTTTCACTCCTGCCTCTCTGGTGGTTTTAATATTTTTAAAATGGGTAGGCTCAGAGAGCTCTGAGTTTTACAGGTCATTCATAGACATTAGTTGTGACTTTGTAATTTGTATATGGCAAGAGACCACTTTTGTAGAAGGATAATTTCAGATTAAAACTGTGTTTTTGATACAGGAACAATGGTTACACCACTTGATTGGCCATTAATGACTGACAAGCACAGTACAATTCACGATTTTGTATTTGTAATGTAATAAGGACATATGCTGTTATCAGAACACCATTTTAGACTTCACTTAAAAAGCCATACAGAAGGGAATTTACTTTTCATTCTGTCCCCCAGCAAAAAACCAATAATTTATCTTAACTAACCCTTTTAAAGGCTGCTTTTTTTATATTTGGGACATGGCAATAAAAACAGACTGGAAAAACAATTATTGTCATAAGCAAAACCATACCAATTTTATTTTCCTCCTACAAGGATAAAATAATTTCCTTTATAGTGAGTCTAAATGTGATGATTTGCCCTACCATTCCATACAGTTTTGCTTTAAACCAAAGTCTATTTTTTTATTCTTAAAAATCTCTTCAAATAAACATATTGATTCTCTGGCTGCAGTGGAACTGACATTTTTAGAAAGTGTCACAAAGACTTTCAGGCTTGCATTGATTGGGTTTTGAATGGACAGCCACCGTCAATTATTTCTGGTTGATTTATTTATGATTCCCCAGAAAGAGAACTATGCATCTCAGGTCAGTCTGTGACACACAAATAGCTGTGCTTGAGACTAATTTTGGCACCTAAAGAGAATACAGCAAAGCAACCAAAAATTCTGTCCTGAATACGATACATCAAAACCATTTCCTATATGCCATATCCCTATTATTTTGGATTATGGGACAAAAGAAGAGTTAAATTTTGTGCATTCTGTTATTGTTTAATACGAGAATTCTAAATGATTGATAGGAGTATTATACATATAGTTCATCCTATTACAAGACAAGGGTGTAAACTAAGACTTCTTGAGATCTCTCCCAAGCTTTTTTCTATCACACTTTTATTATGTTTCCTGCAATGGTAGGATAATTGGCACCAGAGGTTGTACAGTTAGGGACAGATATTGACTACAGTGTCCTCTTACCTGCTGTCAGGTTTTAACTGGGTACAAAAAAGAGGTGGATAAACAGGCAGAGGGTACAGGAGAGAAGTGGAGAACAAGGTGGCAAATGTAAAAGCCAAGTTTTGCATTTCAGTCAGAGGTGACGGTGGAGAGAAGGCAGACATTGGTAGAAATACCAAAGGTGTAAGGAGGGAGCTAAATAAAATTGTGCTATAAGGTTACATATGTAGGTATCACAGGCATATGAGCAAAGATATTGGAGAAGGACAGGTGACAAGGCAACTTTACAAATGCTGGCAGAGTGCAGGAAGTAATGAGTTCTCTACGATTTAACGTAAGATCTGAAAATTCAAATACTGACGTTCGAGAAACAAGCAGCAGTTGCTCATTTGCATAAATTTTGTTATTAGCACTTGTCATTCTGTGACTAGAAGATAAGGGCAGATAGCATTCAAGAGACACAGACATGAAGTGATATGTGTGAGTGAGATCCTACTTTTCAAAGTCCTCATGAAACAAGCCCAGCTTTACACATCCAGAGGTGGGCTCTGAGCCAACTTTTGTCATTACAGGATGAGATCTTTGAGCTATGGTAGACAGACTATGGAAATATGAGGTTGATTATTTAAAAATAGCGGACATCATTAAGGCACTGAATGAAACCATCACAGTTAAACGCCTCTTATGTTCTGTGCTGTTCTGGTCTCCACACTTTGAAAAGGCTGCATTAAAACTGGAGAACATTCAGAAAAGGATGACCAAAGGACTGACAAAGCTTTCATAAAAAGAATGACAAAACAAACTGGAAAAAATACAACTCAATGATTATACTAGAGATCCATAAATCAAAGGTGGCATGGAGAAGAAATAAATGAGAAATTCTTGCCTGCTTCTTCCAAAACACTACCAAACTGTATGTCAAACAAAAGCTACAGTCTCAAAACACACTGAGGAATACAGTGTGAGATGCGTAGTTAAGCCCTGCTACAAATGTCACCGATGCTAAAAGCTTCCATAGATTCAAAGGTGACTATGCAAATTCACAGGAAAAAATAATCTATCAAAGATTTGTTGGCAAATCACAGACAGCATCTTTGACTCAGCAAAGTCCTTCAGCCTTAAAACTCTGGAGGCCAAAAGTATATTGAGGGAAGAATAACTACAGTGCTATCACGCTGCTTTATTAATCTCTGGCCTGCTCATGGCCCCCATCACAGACAGAAGGCTAGATGGGCCTTTGACCAAACTCAGCATGGGGATTCATGTGTTTGTCTGCTATGTTCCTGTAACACTTGCAGCCACATGAGTGAGCTGCCTTGTCTCATGGACAGGATGGAAGTGAAGGATGGAAGTGGAATGGAAGGATGCAGGGAAGCCAAACATCAGCTGTTAGTCTGTCCCTGTTACCTATGCCCAGCTTGCAGTTAGGAAATTTTGTCAGTACCAGACAACCAGAGTTAGGGGAAATAAGAAAGCAATAAATGGACTTATGCTTGTAATCCCCTCAGTGTTCTATTTCATTAGATGTCTTTTTGCCAAAATACCTTATTTTCTTTACATAAGTTACTTCAGTTAAATATGTATTTACTACATCTTACTTTAGTTAAATATGTATATATTTAAATGTATATAATGTGTATATATATATGTATATATAATAAATGTAATAAATGTATATAAATGTATACAAATGTATATAAACGTAAATATGTATATCGAAGTCCTGTGTTAGGACTTTGTCAGAGAGAGGCCTAAACTGTCAAGATATATTTCACTCCACTTTTTTCCCCACATGAAGGAGCATGGTCACAAATAAAACCCCAACTGCTTACTGAAATGGCATTTTTAGGAGATTACATACATGCTTTATCTCAGGCACTTAAATGGGACATCATTGGGTTCAAGACCATATAAACATTCTGATAAACCTGTACCCTTGGGAAGCTTTAGCAGCCTTGGAAGTTCACTAGGGCACTGATAAGTAAGCATGCCTAATTTTTCAATGTATCAAGTGTCAGTCAATGGTTTGTAAAAACTACTCAGATTATATACCAGGCCAAAATAGGACAAGAGAGCTTGACCTATCCTGGGAACAGTATATCCAAAATGTCAAGCAGGACTCACATATGATTCCTTCTGTTGCAGCATACTTAAACATTAGTAAGGACTTGGTGTCTGTGTAACATGGAGGACAGGAAACAGATTTAGTCATGTCTGTTTTTGGATAAAGCGCATTCTTATTTCAACCTTTTAACAGGATAAGAAATCAAGTAAAGATCATTTTTTAATGGGCATACTTGCATAACTTCTTACGTAAATGCAGTCTAGATCAGCCTCTTCAGTTTTATTCATTCTTGCCACACATGTATTCCCCTAACTCCTGTTATTATTGTTATCACTGAGATGGCATTTGTATTCCAACCCCCTATTTCAAATGGCTGATAACTTTCTGAATCAATTTTCTTTACGCTAGAATTTTGTGTGGTTGTTGCCAGCCTGAGGGTAGGTGTTCCTATGTGAAGGTATGAAGAAAATATATCTAATCATTATTATGTAGGTCAGACTTTTACGTAAACATGAGTGCACTTCCTGCATTCAGTAAAGTGTTTGTACTTTAATGGAAACTAAACTACAAAATGAAGTTAATGTAACATTCCTTGACTTTAGCTGCTTTGCTGACCCTTCCTTTGTGGTTTGTGACTGTTAAGTAGGTGTAATAATTATTAAGATATTAGTAATATATTTCTATATTGTGCATATTTTAAGTTATGCCTGAATAAAAACAAACAAACAAACAAACTTAAATAGCGCAGTAGCATGAAAATAAAAAAAAATTAAAAATTGGACTGAATTAAAATATATGAATTTTGCAGCTCTGGATTTGCTGTTACAACTGTGTATCAAATGTAATCAGTCAAGCTTTGATACAATTATACCATTGGGTAGCTATACTTAGATTTGTGTCCACCACAAATCCATACACTCAAAAAAAAGTCACTAAGATGTTTCTCCAAATTGGTAGAAGAAAATGGGTTAAAATACCAATCCAGGTGGAAAAATGGATCTGATCCAGCACTTGGACAAATATTGTGCTGAAAGAAATCTAATATTGGAGGGTATTAAATCTTTCAAATAATACAAATACAATTGATGCTAAAATACCATCTGAGGCACTGATTCTCTGTTTCTCCTGCCAATTCAGAAGACTGTTCATTCTTTTATACTTTAACTGTTCTATTACTCTATAAAAAGTCAGTTTTTTGTTACTAGGAAGCGTGACTATATGCGACAAAAGGTGTCATTAGAAATCTTCTGAGGGGAGGAATAGAATAAATCCTCTGGGACACTTTAAAACAAAGTTTCAAGACACTGGATGCCTAGTGAAGACTGCCACTTTTACAACCCCAGTTCACTGTATCTTTGTAGATACATATTATATACTTTTTCATTTATGTTTTTTATTTAGTGAGACACCAAGCTGTAAATACTGTAGTATTTGATTGTCTTGTTTGAAAATTTGGTTAATGTGCTATTTGTAGGAACCTTCATTCCATCTTATGTGTGGCCATAAGATTCTATATTAGTTTCCTTAGGTTTTTAAAGATATGTGCACATATCAAAGAATAAAAAAAGTACCTATAAATTCTGCATGAAACAACTCCATATCTGAAGCACCATTAATCAGGCAATAGAACAGCTCATAATTAAGAATACCCTGTACCCTGTTTCTAGATCCCAACACAGAGTATTACAAATGTTCTAGTCATCATGTGTCAATGAAGTATAAACAGTAAAAATAAAAATTAGCAAAATGGAAAATAATGTAATCCTGAGAGAGAAAAAAGATACAAAAGATACAAAATCATGGTTTTCAATAATGTGCTACTTTTAATGCAAGCAGCTCTCACCTGAGTGTGTGAAGGTGGTAAACCTTTTCGACCATATACTCCAATCAATGCATCTTTCTGAAGGGATATATTGAATTTTAGAAATTGTGGCTGATCAATGAAGAGTTGTGATCTCCAAAATATCCCAGGGGGCACTTCTTGTATCGCTCTTCGGCCTATATCAAGTTCTCCAGAATCTATAGTGTTGTTCTCTTGTGCAAATCCTCCTAGTTTTCCTGATGGGTTAGAATAATAAGGAGATCAAAAATTAGTGTTCCCTTCTGGCTTTCAATCATCCTTCATATATATCTTCAAATATTTAGAATTACCTCAGAAAAATGTTACCTGACAATCTTTTTGAATAGAAGATCCCAGGAATTCAATGATTTGGAAATAAAAAGGCAAACATACCACAAATACCTACACAGTAAAAATGCTCTAGCATCCCCAAGGAGGAGCATTATAGAAATGGTTTAGAATCTACATTAAACTATTCCTTTTTTTCACTAGCATTTTAACAGGGGTTTCTTACAATAAAGTCTCACATTAAAAAAAAGAAAAAGCAAAATGCATCATACAGATTTTAAGAATAATAGATACATGAACACAAGTTGTCAAGAGAAAAAATATAATCTTTTCTATCATAAATATCAGAGCATTTATTCAATACTAACAATTGCTACAGCTCTGGTTACCTATTTTTGGTTTTGTGTAAGCAAACAACGCCATATTTGAGTGCTGGCACGTAAAGGTGGGGCTTGAGTGAAGCAATACAAAGAAAAATGGAACTGTCGTTGTAGTCTTGGAGTTTGCTGTGTTTTTACCAATTCATATTTTTTTCATCAGCTAGTCTATTATAAAGATTGAAGTAAATCCATCTGAATGTGATAAGCATGTTCATGTGATGCTCACTTGTTTGCGTACAAGTGTTCTGAAGAGCTGACAATTCAGCCTTGTCTTTTATGTTCAAATTCTACATTATTCATCAACTGATAGCACAAACTGACACAACCTTTTTGCAAACATTTAGACTGTAAAAAAAAACCTAGATTAAAATCTGAAATGCCAGGTAAGGTCACAGATTGATCCTCGCCACTTTTTGTGCATCCAGATGAACCGAGACTGCTGTTGAATTAAACAGGTACAGAAGCACTGCTGAGAGGCCTTGAGTGGGAACTTGTATTATCATCAGAGCTGTGTCACAATGGCATTGCAGGCACTGAAAACGTCTCACAGGATTATCACATTGATCAGAGTGCTGTTGAGAAGAGACAGTGAAATATCTGATCTTGAAGAAACCAGTTTTTAAACACTTTTCAGCATGAGTCTAATACTCTCTAAATTTGTACTTAATCTTTCATAATAGTCATGTGTTATTCTAGAAGATGGATCTGTATTCACTATTTAAGTTTATTTAAGCATTTGTTTTTTACTTCTTTCTTCAAATTTAAGCATATTGTGTTGAATAAATTCACACGCTGATGACTGGTAATCACTAAACAATAAACACTTGTTTGCCATATTGATCTGCAACTTCCCCTATTTCTACATTTCAAATGAAAAATAGCTGCCTCGTACTACTGAAAAGATGAGCCAGACAGCTTGAGTAATGCTGTTTATCAAACACCTTAACCAGCTTCCCAGGAATGCCTGTTTCTGGGGTTCAACACTCAGCAGATAATACACTTATGGACTCCTATGTTCTTCACCAAAAAAAAGATGGTTTTACTTTGTAGCCACATGCCCTTCAGCACCCCAACAGCTCTCTCAAACTGTCAGTAGCTGTTTGTCACCCTAAGGTTAGGGTGTTAATTATTCTTTGTTCCCTGTTGTATCTCAATGAGGGTAAGAAAAATCTTCATCGTGTTATCATAATTTCCTTTTCATTTTCCAAACAGTAACAGTTCTTACACATAGCTTTAAATCAAAACATGAAATGCCATGTTCATTCACATTTACTATCAGGGTGGTTGAAATTTCTCAAATCCAAATCAGAGGATCAGAACATTACTAAGGGACTCGAGAAGGGTGGTACTGAAAGTTGTTCAGCTGGCAAAGTATCCAAATCAAGGCTTCATTGATTCTTCCTTACAGTTTTCAGTAACCAATGTGATAGCTCAGGGGCCCTGCTCCTCACATTTCACATCTAGTCATCACAGTTTCCCTTCTGCCTAACTGGTTTTTCTTTTTTGTGGTTTAAAATGTGTACTCTCTGGTCTGTCTGTTGTTTAGTATTGATGCATGCTGATAAATGACCACGTACCCTATTCTGCAGAGGATAGCATTTCAAGTGGGTGGAATTAACCCTGTTCTCTTGGACAGCATTTAGGGACATAAGGAAGGAAAAATGTATTTGATGCCCTTGTTATTTCCTTTTATTTTTGATACAGTGTATAACAGGTCTTAGTTTGTTAAAAAAAATCAAAATTATAAAGAGAAAAAACCCAGTAAGTGTTTATAAAATGTTTACAAAATCATCCATATATTTTAGAAAAGAATGTATATTGGCTATTGAATGCAGAAGATAATGGGATTATGAGCTGTCACTGCAGCATCAATATTCATTAACCACAGAGTAGCTTTTTGCTGTTCATTCAAAACAAGTAAGAAGAATACAGGAAGTGATAATGACTAAGTACAAGAAAAAGGCAGAAAGGTAAAGGAAATGAGAGGAAAATGTCCTACTGGAGAAGTTCCACAGGCTTATAAAGATGACAAAAGGAGTGAACTGAGCTATAACTTTTCTATGACTTGGAGCTGTGATAATTTGAAAAAACTGCAATATGTCAGTTGCTGGAAGAAGCTTCCTCCTTCTCAGTGGTAAGGAGGTCAGATGTACCTTGTGAATGGGAAAATGGATTTTTGTGTAATGAAGCAAACACTGCATTCATCAACCATTTAAATCAAGTTTTCCATTCAAAACCTATTGATTTGGAAGCCTCTGCTAGCCGAAACTGCACAAGCTCTTAAATGTTTTGAGAATCTTAAAGGGCAACATGGAAAAAGGTTGATAAAAAAATAATCCCTTTATGTCGTTTGTATTTTAAAAGCTCTTACAACAAAATTAAGAAAGTTTTTTCTTGCTTTATATATTGGTTGGATGATTCAGACCCAACGCTATATGCTAGAGACTTTGAGAAAACAAATGTACATATTATAATTGACCAATCAAATTTCAGCGAGAAATTTAAAAAAAAAAAAAAAAAAAGAAAAAAAAAAGAAGAAAATATCAAAACATTTTTCTCTGTAGAGAAAAATCCAAGATATTCCATAGTGAGGTCATCATGCCACACAAAGCTCCTTGACCATGAATTGCCTTCTAAGCCTAGCTAAGACAGAAGCTTCAAAAATATGCAAATTATTCCCAAAGTGCCTTGTCTGGAGCAAAAACTTCAGAAAAAGTGATTATGATGGAACACACACACAAACACAATCTTTTGTTGAAAACCTACTAAGAGCTTGCTGAAAGTCCCAAAGATTGACTCCTGCTAACAGGTCCCCCTTATGAAACAGCATGTCCTGACACCTCGGGCCCCTGGCTTTGTTGTGGCCCTTTGTTCAGCATGAGGCCCCTAAGGCAGGATGGTCCAAGCCAGCCTCAGCACCATCCTGCTATCTCTGGGGACCCCACAACAACAATACAACCATTATCACATATTTTAGAGCAAACAGATGTTCTGCTTCTCTGGATATGATGAAAGCTTTCCTATCTTCATCAAATATCACATGTAAATTCCCATGAGGAATTCTGCTTGACAGCTAGCTTTCCTAGTAAGATAGCACTAGTGCTTAGGATCCATAGGCCTCTTCACATGCTAGGTAGGGGAAACTGTGTGTTCCTGTTTATCTGTTCCTGTTTATCTATTTAAAATTACTATTAGTTACAAACACCCTGCATTTGCATTAAATATAGTGTTTTGGAGGAAAACTGCTAAAATTTGATCATGTAAATAAGACATGGAGAAAGGAAGGAGATGTTTCAAAAGGAAAAAAAAATGGTGCCCATTTCACTTACCACCGTCTCCAGCAGGAACTGTTACAGGATGTGTTGGCAAAGTATCAGAATTCACTTTTCCATTCTCAAATGTATCATTTTCAGTCTGCTGCAACTGCCAGTTGAGGCCAAACAGATGCATTGCTGGTGGTAGAGGATACAGGTTATTTGATGCTTTTAACCACAATGACAAATGGCACAAGTAACGACTTTCCGTGCTTCATACTGGAATAGCAACTCATACATTAAAAAAATTAAATTACATGAACAAGCGTTTGCAGACTAATAGTTCAGCAACGGCACAAAGCAATTGCTACCACTGTCCTTTAATGATACAGTGCTTTCAGTGAACGCAGTTGACAGAAAGCTCACCAGTCTCATTTTAGCAGTCCCAAATCAATGTTCAAAAAGATAGGCAGTAATTATGTTCTTTTCTCTTTTTTTAATTTTTGATCCTTCTGGAGAGACAAATTTAAGTGAACTTCTAAACGACCTACTAAAATAAATTATTTTCCCAGCAGATGGATCCATCCTGGTTAGCCAGAAAGGGAAAAGAAAAAAATATAGGAGTGGAAGGAGGGTGCTGTGGGCGTTGCAGGGCTAACCTAACAGATGAGCATTTCATGCTGTCAACAGCACCCTGCACAACCTCCTTTTACATGACCATTCCCTGCACTAGTCTACAAAACAAGGCCAAGGCCATGAGCAGAGACATTGGGACACTTTGCTCTGATAATGGTAATGCGTAAGTTAGGTTTCTGAATTACTTAACTCCTCACAACCACGTTCATTTGAAAGGTGATAGCATGTTAAAGAGTTTAGCTAAGTTAATTATGAGCCCGAATCAACCTTCCATGGTGTTAGGGGGAACCTAAGGAACCTCGATTATGAGGGATTAAGGAATGAACCCAGCATCTACACTTTTAGACCAAAAATATGGAAAGAAACCCCCTATCTTAGTGCTATACTGTGATACTCTCATTCAATTTTATGCTCTCTCTGGATAATTTTCTTCTCTTCCAATGTCTCTGTAATGCCACCACAATTCATTTTATTGTAATTACTCTATTTTGTGCTTGGTGTAACGTAGGTTTGCTCATTCCATGACAACAGTTATCTGCAAAGCAGCTAAAATAGTCTCTCAGTGCTACTAAGGAATAAAAATACACTGGGAAAAAAATCTGTAATCACATATTTTAATTATTAGTGAAAAATATAAGGAAGATAATTCACTGCACTTTGTTGCTTCTGATATTTCTCTCCCTCTGAAGCAAGATTACTGTTATAGTCAACATTACTAATTTATTCATTCTCACTATGCAAATGACTAAAAATTCTTCATCCAATTTGGTTTAATCTCTGTTCTTTACATGTCTCTGTATTGACCATGGCAACCCTTAAGATGAACAGGCACCAATGGAAGTTTAGCTAGCCAGGCAATAAAAACTGCTGAATTAAGAGGTTGTCTGCCAGGTCTTTGTCTTAAAGCCTTCCCCTTACCCTGAACAAAACAAAAAACCAGAATGCAACTAAAGACCCATTACTGAATACTTCAAAGAATGAAATGCTCACTACAGATGACATATTCTCTTTTTTCCAAGTCTCTGGCTCTTACGCTTCTTTCCCAGACCTTAAATTGCCTGTCAAAGCCTGATAATGTGGAATGTTCCTTGACCCTAAAAACATCTTTCTTTTATCCCCTCTCAACTCTCGTTAAACCATAAATCTGACCACCACCATCTGTAGCACATCACCAGAATTAGCCATTATTATTTTGACCCAACCTCAGCTGAAATCCTTATTTATGTATTAATCACTCAACAAGTGTATCTGTTTTAATATATTTCAGTAAAATCCCTAGGGTCAAACTCTACAATTTGTTATACTTGTTCATTTCACTGGCAGCACTGAAAGACTGAAAACAGCTAAATATTTAATGATTTTAACCCATGTACATTTCTTGTTTTCAAGTCCAGAGATCTAAATCACCTCTCTTAATTTGCTGTCTTCTAATCCTTTTATTAGTTCATCTGGAGAAAAAAAAAATAAAGTGACATTCATTTTGTAGCTCTAGAAACACAGGAGCTTAGAATACCATTAATATCTGCTGGTGCTATGTACATGCCCTGTGCCTCTTCATGCACTGGGAGATCAGAAAGGGAAGCTCCTTCTGACCTTCTAGCCACATGACCTTCTAGCCATTTCCTTGTAATTCAAAACAGCTGGAATTTGAAGTCTTCAAAGGCAAAGACTGTAGGATCAATATTGATTACACCAATATAACGACAATAACTGCAACGTAAGTGACAACTACCTTTTCTTGGTCTTTGTTCCACTGTAGTTTATTGTCAAAGACTGGGAGTGTTAGCTGTATCCCTCAAATATACTATTCCTCTCTTGGCTTTGACAATGAACTAGAAACAAGCTCAATACACAATGTTTAGTGAAAATGAACAGATGGATAAATGCAGCTGTTTCACAGATTGGGAATGTAGGAATATTTTTTAAGCAGACAAAAACTGTTGCTAGACAATTCCAATGAAAAAACTTACAGTGTGTACTAATACACTAAATAATTCAACTGTGTAATCTCTCTGAGCTAGTACTATAGAATTTAGAGAATTCTCCTTTCAGAACAAACATGAAAACAACATGGAAGGAACAGGCTTGTTGCTAAAGTATCAAACTACAAGGCAGAATCTCTTTAGAGATAATGAACTTTAGGAACATAGTTAAATTGACTGATGAAGACAAACTCAGGCACTATTCTGCCAATCAAAATTTGTCTTCTCTCAGGTAGCCATCAATATAAAAGCAAACTTTATGTCCTTATCAGTTTTATTAGGAATTTAGGCACTTGATAAAAATTCTTGATGTTACTATGAATCTGCTTAGCAGCACCTGGCACTGGTACCTCAGTGGCATGTCTGAGACCCTCAAGCCAAACGGTATGAACTAGTTCTGAATTTCCAAAGGGAGAATGATGCAATCAGACTGTGGAGGTGTACCTGTTTGTCTGATTTCCTTCAAGCTAGAAAAGGATGCAGAACTTCTTCCAGCTTTGGGATCGGGATGTAAGAGATCAATCTCCTTCACTTTTTCTACTGTGTTCAGAGAAATAGTATGTTTACTTCTTTTAACAAAGAATTTTATATATAAAGCAAAACTTAAAGCACATTTAGAGTAAAATTTATTTCCTGCTGCTATTTTTGTCCCAAATCTAATGAAAAAAAGTTTCATGATTTTTGGATTACATATTGCCTGTCTGGTTTATTCCCAACCAGTTTGGAATTTATTTGGTGTAGATAATGACAATGAAACCAAGTGACTCTTCCCAGCGTCACTAGCTCTGACTCTGCCAAGTCTGTGGGGATACCAACATAGGAATGACTTACTTTCAATACTTTGATGGCAGCAAGGACTCGTGTGAGAATGCCAGATGCCTCCAACCAGAAGGTAGGCAGATTGTGATGGTTGCAGTCACAGATCACAACAACTCAATCCAAATAATCCACAGCTGCAAGCATAGATGAATTCTCAGGGGACGGGAGAAAAGACTGGTTGTCAAAATTACAAAAGTGCCCACAAAGCCTAACAAAAGCCTCCTTTTACTTGTATCAAGACTGGGATGATTGCTTCCACTGTGGAATAGGATGGCTTTTTAAGCAGAAAAACAGATGACAATATCCAGGGAAAAGGAGTCCAGGAAGGCTGGATATGCTTTAAAGAAGGAAATCTTGGAAGCACAGGAGTAGGCCATCCTTCTGTGCTGAAAGGTGGGCTGGTGCGGAAAACTACGATCCTGGATGAACAGAGAGCTTTGAATGGAATTCAGGGAGAAAGGGAGAGTTTTTCACCTCTGGAAAAAGGCATCAGCAGCTCAGAAGGACTACAAGGTATGAGGCCATGCAGGGAGAAAACTAAGAGGGCCAAAGCCCACCTTAATCTGTCCATTGCTATAAAAGACAACCAATGATTTTAAAAACACATCAGAAAGAACAGGAGGGCAAAACCCCTCCATCCTTTCTTGGAAAAACAGTGACAAAAGATGAGGAAAAGCCTGAGGTACTTAATGCCTTTGTTGCCTCAGTTGTTAATAACAGGATCAGTTGTCATCAAGGTATCCAGCCCCTGGATCTGGGAGACAAGAGACAGGGTGTAGAATGAAGGCTACATAATGAGGAAGGGAATTGTTAGTGACCTGCTATGCATCTTAGGCACATAGATGTTCATGGGGCCAGATGGGATTCACCTGAGTATTGGAGGAGCTGGCAGAAGAGCTCACCAAGCCACTTCCAGTCATTTACCAGCAGCCCTGGCTAACAGGGGAGGTCCCAGGTGAGTGGAAGTTGGACAATGTGACACTTACGTACGGGAAGAGCCAGAAAAAGCTTCCAGGGAACTGCAGGCCTGTCAGCCTGACCTCAGTGTGGGGAAGGTCATGGAGCAGATCACCTTGAGTGCCATCATGCAGTGTACAGGACAAATGGGATCAGGTACAGGCAGCAGGGGTTTACAAAAGGCAGGTCCTGCCTGACCAGCCTGGACTCCTTCTGTGACAAACTGACCCACTTAGTGGAGGAGAGAAAGGCTGTGGATATTGTCTACTGAGACTTCAGTAAAGTTCTTGATACTTTCTCCCACAGCATTCTCCTGGAGAACCCGGCTCCCATGGTGTGGCTGGGTGTAAACTGACTGGGTGGGCAGGCCCAGAGAGCTGCTGGTGAATGGAACTGCACCCAGCGGGGTCAGTCAGGAGTGGTGTTCCCCACAGCAAGTGCACCCTCAGCAAGTTGACAGATGACACCAAGTTGGGCAGGAATGTTGATTTGTTGGAGAGTGAGAAGGCTCTGCAGAGGGACCTGGATAGGCTGGATCAGTGGGACAAAGCCAACTGTATGCAGTTCAAGAAGGCCAAGTGCTGACTCCTGCACTTCCGTCACAACCCTAGGCAGTGCTACACACTGAGTGAAGAGTAGCTGGAAAAATGTCCAGCAGAAAAGGACCTTGAAGTGCTGGTTGACAGCAGCTGAACATGATTCCAGCAGTGCCCAGGCAGCCAAGAAAGCCAATGGCATCAAGGCCTGTATTAGAAATAGTGTGGCCAGCAGAACCAGGGCAGGGATTGCCCTACATATTTGGCATTGGTGAGGCCACACATCAGGTGCTGTGTCCAGCTTTTTTCACTACATGAAAAACATTGAGATACTGAAGCATATCCAGGGAAGGGCAATGAAGCTGGTGAAGGCTCTGGAGCACAAGCTTAGCCCAGAGAAAATGAGGTTCAGGGAGACCCACATGATCACCACATATACCTGAAAGCAGCTGTAGTAAGGTGAGGGTCAA
Organism: Prinia subflava; assembly: GCF_021018805.1. Lineage (NCBI taxonomy): Eukaryota > Metazoa > Chordata > Aves > Passeriformes > Cisticolidae > Prinia > Prinia subflava. The sequence goes on from NC_086253.1 coordinate 34,116,195, forward strand.
TCTCTTCTCCCATATAACAAGTAACAGGCCAAAAGGAAATGGCCTCAAAATATGCCAGGAGAGGTTTAGATTAAGGAAAAATGGGGATTAAGGAAAAAAATGTTTTCATGGAAAGGATTGTAAAATATCGGAACAGGTTGCCCAGGAAATTAGTAAAGTCACCATTCCTGGAAGTGTTCTTCTATGGATATGGCTCTTCAGGGCATGGTTTAATGGTGAACATGGTGATGGTGCTAGGTTGATGGTTTGACTTGATGATTTTTATGATATTTTCCATCTTTAACTATTTAACTTATGATTATTTTTTAAAACTAAAATAAAAAACCTCCTAATTTTAATTAATTCTAATTAATTTTAACTTAAATTTAATTTATGAAAAAACCTACCATCTTAAACCTAGTATTCCAGAATCTTCTACCTATTCTATTATTTCAGTCCCTACACTAATTCTGCAAAGTAATCTCCAGCTACCAAAAGTTCTTTATTTGCCGAAGTCATGCTAACATTTACCTTTGGACTGAGCTGTTTAACGTGGCATTTGTACTGCTACTGGACAAATGATCTGCATGGCCAGCCTTTAGAGTGTGGTGATAGTCTACATTGTGAGGAGTGCATTCCCTCTAATAGAGTGGAAAGAAGAGGCATCAGAGATGAGAAAGCTCTCTCAGATCTGGGCTGCTCTTGGCTTGAACATAGTACCAGTGTCTGTGTGTTTGCGTAGTGCTGGTGAATATGGCTAAATTCACAAGAACAAATCCCAAACATAAAAGCCACAACCAAATCAATAGTTGGGCTCTTGCCCTCCTCTTTTCCCCTTCCCCTGCCAAATGGACTGAGATGTTCAAAAATTCAGAGCTCAAATTAAAGGAGTGCATTTGTACCGACAGTAGCCTTAATGCTAGCATAAAAATGCTATCATTTGTTGCAGCCAATTGGGTAATCTTGCCATCTGTCACCACAAAGTTCACTGGAGGGTTTCTGAACCATCTTAAAACTGCTTTTTCAAGCTTGGTTGGTCTTGTGATCACTGTGTAAGTGAAGTCTAGTTATTTTGGTTTGTAATCAGCCCACAAAGCCTTCTTCCATGTCCTCTCAATAATTAAAATAGCAACTAAGAATACATTTCACTGCAAACACTTGAAAAAAAACCCATCACTAGTTTACACTGTGTAAAACATTTTGCAACAATCTTCAGGAAGAAGCTGCCCATTTGTTGTACATGCTCCTTTCTTGAGAAATAGTAATTCAGTGCTTTTCACATTATCTTTATAAGGAACTCGTTCTTGAGAAATACACTGTATTATCACTTCAAAACCTTCTCCAAGACTCTTGCATCCAAAAAGAAATCAGTCCTTTATTAGCAGGTGGTGAAAGATGGATAATTTATGTAACTAAGTGGCAGAACTAGAACTGTGAAGGCTCACAGCTACCTGCTGCATTCAACTGCATACCACCTGCATTTTGCTGCCTTGCTCAATATCTCAAAGTTCTTTTCTGCCAAAATTATAAGAGGCAAAAAGAAGAATTGTAACATAAAACCAATTCTTATAGCTGTTCTACCCTTTAGCAAGAACTGGACTTGTCTGAATTTTTTTCCTTCTTCTCACACTTGAATGCTGTGAGGACAGGACAGGTAGTTCATAAAGGAAGTAGGGATTAGCATGACTAGTATCCAGTGTATCTTTGAACAGAAAACAAAGTTTAGACCAGATTTGAATACACACACAATGTTGGGGCTTGTGAATATCAGAACTTTTTTTCTTTGTAGAAAAGAGTAGCAATATACAGTAAAAGCCAGAGAAACTTATTTATTGTTCTGGTCAAAATTCAAGGTTGTCTCTATCATAACTCATCAGGATCAACTGTAACTTTTTCTAAAGTACTGTAAGTGACAAACGTTCACATGAAACACAAAGGGCATAGCAAACACCCTGTGAGCTGTGCAGGTGAAAGAATTACAGATGCAGATCATAAGGATGCACAAACAAAACCATACACATACAAGCGGAGGCTTTATCCACAGAAGCAGTCCCACAGTAATGGAAGAGGTAGCGCTCTGGAGCACTAGTCAGAAGTGCCAGCAAGTCAAGACCTTCCCCATTCTGAATATGGCAACTTGCTTTTTGCAGGAAAGAATTCCAGAAGTGACACAGGGCGTTTCAGGAGAATAAGAATTCACAGGTAGGAGGATTCTTTTAAGTAGGAAGAAGAAGAAAGTTGCCTGAATTGGGAAATGGACTTCCAGTGTTCCTCCAGCTTTTCTCAGAATAGCAATAGACGAAAAATTAACACTAGACAGCAGACAGAAAAAACACTGTCTGTCTCTAAAAAAAAATCATCTCCCCAAAACCTCTGGGATAAGGACTATGGCATATGTTCTACAAACATAAAGAACTCAACACCATAGGGGAAGTTGGCAAGAGGAACTGAATGATATTGGCCACCCTTCTTCCCTTCTCCCAGGTGTTTTACAAGGTATGGTAATCAAGTCTCATTATTCATGAAGCTGTGCTTGAAGATGAGTTCCTTGCTAAGTTATTGGACTCATGTTCCAGGACTGCCACTGATACGTATTTCTGGGTGCTGGTATTTTCAAACCATAATTTAAAAATTGGTTCCTTAGAATTAATTGAAAAATCTTTATGCACACTTGAACATAAGGAAAAGTGAACATAATCTATATTTAAAGCAATGCAAAAAGATTATAATTTAAACTAAGCAAATTGCAATTATTGCTCAATCTTGTTGAAGGATTATCTTCTATTTAATCTCCCTGTTGGCAATACATTTTAAAATGAAATATTTGAACACAGAAGTGGTTTTTAAAATTATCTTCCATGTATTTTTCTTGCAGCCATAATTAGAATCTAAACCTATTTTATTCTGAAGGACCTGAAGTGGACCAGAAGATGTGCAAATGAACTGTCAGTGATTTACATTCATTTGCTTTTTCTAAGATAATAGGATACCTTGGATGTTGCTGCAGATCAAAAAGTGAATTAAAAACAGTTAATTAAAATCTTAAATAAAATGAATTAAAAGTTACAAAGACAAGTTCCTTATTTATTACTGTTTTTCTCAAATCTATAAACCCTCTGTTATTTCTAAATTTAAAATAATTTTCAAGTACATGCTTTTGAGCACCTTCAAAAGATTAGTCACCAGCAGCATCATATAAAAACTCCTGAACATATACACTGAATGTAAGACATTTTAGTATAGTGCTATATGAAAAATTTAGTAATGACTATCAAGATCAATATAGTAACTGAAAAACTGGTATTTTCCCTTGTATCCTGAACAGTTGAATGGCTCCATTGATTTTACTGTTTCATCTGCAAAAAAAATCTGACCTGTCTAGGCTATTCCTCATTTTCTCTTGGAACCTTTTAACAATCAATTTGCAAAACATCAAAAAAATTTGCCTAGGAAAAATGTAACAACAAAGGTATATCAGCTATCTATTGTGGATAAACTTACTCTCTTTGACCGCTAATCAAAGATGATTACATGGCACTTTAAAGTATTGTCGTATTTGAACTGTTAAGAAAAATGTGTGGTAGTCTTGGTGTAAATATTTTTACTGTATTCACCCCAAGATGGAACATTTATTCCTCTTGTATGGCTAGATGTCTCATCTCAGTTGTCAAGCCAGGGACTTTTATGTAACAATGGTCTGATTCTGTCAACTGCATTATACAAGGCACATTCAAAGCTTAAGGGAGAATCCCGATTTCTTAAAACAGAAACAAAGATAATTTTTCAGTAGCCTCTCATTTAAATAAGATGTATCTATTATGCCTGGTTTCAGATTTACCCATCTATTCTGAAGAGCAGCAAAACTACTCCATTTTGTAAGAGACTCTACTATAGCTAAATACTCTTTAGCATTATCCTGGGCTTTCTCCCCAACTTTTTTTTTCCCAGTTTATGTTGTTCAGTCTAGAAAGATGGTGAACAGTCATTACAAGTACAGAAATGATGGAGAAGGGCATACTGGATCGTGGACTCTTTTGAGGCAAGGGTTGTTTTGTTCATATAAAGGCAGGAAAAACATTCTGTAAATTTTGAGTTTCTAGCTAATAAAGTCATAATCAATGATTTTAAATATTGTGGGGGAGAAGAAAATGTCCTTGATTTACACATGCCAAGACTGGGCTAAGACCACAGGTGAATAACTTTTCTGTACTCCTTCAGGGATGTCTTTATTTTACTGCTTCTCATTCTATAACTCTTCCCTTTTCTTCCCTAAACTTGCTTTCTAGAAAAAAACTGAGGCTGATGTTTGTTTTATCTATGCTAGTTTTTTTCACAAATCCAACAGAAGTCTTGCCTTGTCCTTTAGATCACACCCCCACAATGTTAAGATGAGCAATGACAATGTAATGTCTCAAAACTAATTGGAAACACCTTTCTTAGGTAAGAGTATTGGTGAAGCGATCCAACCATTTTTTATAGCTCAAAAGCCTTATTTATGGCAGAGAAACCAACCACCCCAAACCCAAACCCACCAAAACCACCACAAATCTCTTGAAAGATATAATTAAGTGGCACTATATGATCATGCATAGCCTATTTGCATGTTGATGGCACAGAGAAGTGCAGGCTGAGGAAAAGATTTATGAACCAAAGGAAAAAGAAACAGGGGCCAATTAATGCAATGTTCAAAGGACACACCGAGGTGGGAGTTAATATTATATAGTGGAACACTTGTGTTGCATATTCCCATCTCATGACTGGCTAAAAAAGATCAAAGCTTTTTTTATTCCATATTAAGAGTGACAGAATATTACAGCAAACATGCAATATGGATAAATGTAATACGCTTTAATAAAAGATGATAATAAGGCTTGATAAGAACTTTTGGAATGTCACCAAATCTGACATGTAAGATGAAAGCATCTGTATGTAGAGATTGTAGTATGTTATTTGGAACCCCACGGAGCTAAACTGTGATTAGAACTCCATATTTTTCCATAAATTAGCTTTTGTTTTGAATTTCCTGCTGAGATCATATGCAAGTTGATTGAACATGCAAGTCAATATATAGGTTTTCTAATCCTTTGCTGTTTTTTAGGCTTCATGAGATCACAATTACAGCAGTCCACTTGTAGATCAAAGGTATGCGATTGAGGCCAAAAGAAAATAACCTATAACCTCTTTACAGAACTTCTTCATGATGATTTAGACCTCTCCACGGTAATTACTACTCGTCTATCCAAACCATGCAATTATGTAGATACATAAGATAACGACTACATGCAGATCTACTTGCAAGCCCAGAGAATTTCCACTTGAATCCATATTAAAAAACAGAATGGATATGCAGAGCTCATCTTCAAGGGGGCCTTTTTATACAACTCTACCTTACCTCAACACCTCCAGGGTAAACTTGATTCAAACCCTTGGTTCAAAACCCCAAGGTTGACAACAGCTCAGTGATTGCAGTCATCCTCTTATTGAAATATCACTGCCACTCTAGGGACTGGCTATTAGATACAGAATCCTTTATTATATCATCAAGAATATGTTTTATGTGCATTGGAATAACATACTATGTTACTCCACTAAAGGGAAATTGTTTTTTTATGAAACTACTCCTGTGAACAAAGTTATACTGTAGATACAGGAAAAATACTATTAACAGAAAAAATAATTTACCATATATGATTTATGAAAGGAAACTGTGACATAAAGACAAAGTTACCATTAATTGTTTGTAAAGCTAGTGAATTGCTTGCAAGTCAGTTTGTAAACCACTTTGTATTTTGTATCAGTTATCTAAGCCTTGGAAAAAACAAGTTAGTATTACAGTTTCACATTGATTTCTTTTTTTCCTTTAAAGTTAAATCACCCACAACACTGCACAGTAAAATCGTACAGGTGATCTTAAGAAGAGCCAGTCTTAGCTCTAAAGTAATGGTCACTTACAAAATTGAAAGAGAAAACCAGTTACTCCTTTTAATATGTGAAAAGACATTGAATCAGTAATAAGGATGTGTTTTAAATTTGTCCTCTACTTTTGGCTACAGCTGAATTGAAATAACAGTAATGACTGCATGTCTCCTTTTCAAATGCAGTGCCTTAATTTCATTACCTTTACTTGAGGATACTAACAGGAGGCAGGAAAGAAGTAGCTGGAGAAATAATTAAAAACCTGGTAAATAATTTGAAAACATAAATAACTTTTCTTAGCAATGTGAAAAGATTTGTAGTGAGTCAAATGAGGACCCACTGTCCAGCAAAAATGCCTCCATAAAAAGGGGTGTGAGACTTGGCATTTCAAAGATGAAGGAGAAGATAAACAACAGATAAGCTTGGAGCTTCCATAAGTGAAGATAAATTTATTGTAGCCAGTTCCTGTGCTACACCTTAGGAAAGCAGTGGTTAGCGGTAGATTAACTCATGTGGCTGGATATTGTTTTAGCTTTCAAAGAATATTATTGAAATAAAAATACTACTCTTCCTGTACCATAATAAGGGTAACTTAGAAGTATTTTTAAATTACATAGCTTTTTCTATACTGAGAGGTTTCTGGAATTAGCTGATTTTCCAAATGGCTGATATTCATTTATGTACCTAACCCCGTCCCTCCCCCCCGCCAGCCCATTACTGCTTCTATGAAACTAGTAAAAGAGATGCATTTGTGTGACCCTATTTTATCAAATATTGTCAAAACCACTCTGGTTTTATCAGTTTTATATTGAGCAAAAACAACCTTTTGAAATGCAAATCTCCACGTCATCTAAACAGCTGTAGCACATTTCTTTTTCCTGGGTTATAAAACTACAAATGCTGCTATAGGTGACAATTCCTAAGAGACAGTGGGCTTGGCTGGGATTTTTGGTTGTGTGGTGTGTGTGGGGTGTTTTTTTGTTTTGTTTTGTTTTTTTTTTGTTTGTTTTTTTGTTTTTTTGGGTTTTTTTTGTGAATGGAGTTGTCTGAAATGGCATCAATTTCCTGTCTACTTCAGAGGACATCTAACTTTCAACCATAATTAATCCCTGCAGTGGGGTAATTACATCCATATAAAACCCATGTGTTCTTGTGATCTCAGCCATGAATGTATTATCAAATGGTATTGCTTAAAGCAAGGTTGGGCACATGCACTTGACCTTTTCATTTTATAGTGTTTGTGTGCAGAGAGGTTTACCAAAATCTCATCTAAGTCAGACATTTTTAACAGCATGATTTTTTTTAAAGCTTCCAAAAAGAGAACAAGCAGTTCTTTCCACAGAAAAAAAACCAAGAAAAGTTTGCGGTTTACAGAAAAGATGCAGTTTCTGCACAAAACTACCAGCTTTAATACATGTGTTGTAATTCAAATATCACAGCAGACAGCACGTGCCTAGGAGCTGACTTCTTTCTTCACAGGCATGAGTTAGAAATTAATTGAAACTACCAGCAACGAAGAGATTAATCCTAAGTCCACAACAACTCAAGTAATCACCCAAGCAAATATCTGCTTTGCAAAATCATTCATTAAACAAAAGCATTCATTTGAAGCATTACACACGTTTGCCTATTATTAAAACACATTACATGTTTATCTGGACTGATAAAATAGGAAGAACATTTCTTAAACTACTCTAAGCTTACTCTTTATCAAAACACAGTGCATTTTAACTGAATATCCCATTAGTCTGAAAAATTGCTAATATTTGGGAGTCTGTCAGAAGCCTAGACACTCCTAGGAGTGCAGAAGGACACACATCTCTACAAAACCTTCCTACAAGAGACTTCAGTTTTCCTGAAAGGAGCATCCAGATTTTGAAAAACATCATACTGCTTCACAATATGATGTGTGGGACTTAGGGGCAATGACAACATCATGTCATCTTGCAGATTATTACTCCACCTCTTATATTGCCAGAATTACTGAGTTTCAATTTTCTCCACTGGGAAAAAGTGCAAGGGTGACAGGACTATTGCCAAAAAAGCTTGTGATAAATCTTAATTAGAATACAAGCCTTTGGAGCAGAGGTGTGCCTTGACAGATTAACTTTTTTAATCCCTTGAAATCTTGTCAAGTCTCTTTTAACCTCCTGATTGTCAGTTACATGTTCCTACATCCTTTCGTGTGAGGATTATCTTTCTCAATGAAGGTTTTATTCTCAGTGCCACTAACAATAATAGCAAGTGACATCCACAACACCAATCAACTCTGAATTCTCTGTACTCCTGAAACAGTAATATTACGCTTTGCACTTAATCTGGAACACAGCAACAAGATCTTTGCTTTAAAAGCATCAGCCAAAGGCACTATGCACAATAGCATTCTTGCAAGAGAGTATATTTCACGTTTATGCTTCAATATATAGATGTTCAACATGTTTAGATTTTGTACTATTCCAAAAAAGATGCGAAAACACTTTCAGCCCAGTAAGGTGGTAAAGTACAATTTCATTTTTGGAATAATCATTCTATTTCTGTCGGAAAAAAAGAAAGAAGGAAAGAAAGAAGGAGAGAAAGAGAGAAGGAGGGAAAGAGGGAGGGAAGGAAGGAAGGAAGGTGTGGAAGGTAGGAAGGAAAAGGGAAAAAGGGAAAAAGGGGAAAAGGGGAAAAGGGGAAAAGGGGAAAAGGGGAAAAGGGGAAAAGGGAAAAAGGGAAAAAGGGAAAAAGGGAAAAAGGGAAAAAGGGAAAAAGGGAAAAAGGGAAAAAGGGAAAAAGGGAAAAAGGGAAAAAGGGAGAAAGAAAGAAAGAAAGAAAGAAAGAAAGAAAGAAAGAAAGAAAGAAAGAAAGAAAGAAAGAAAGAAAGAAAGAAAGAAAGAAAGAAAGAAAGAAAGAAAGAAAGAAAGAAAGAAAGAAAGAAAGAGCAAGAGAGCAAGAAAGAGAGCAAGAGAGCAAGAGAGCAAGAAAGAGAGCAAGAAAGAGAGCAAGAAAGAGAGCAAGAGAGAGAGAGAGAGCAAGAGAGAGAGAGAGAGAGAGAAAGAGAGAAAGAGAGAAAGAGAGAAAGAGAGAAAGAGAGAAAGAGAGAAAGAGAGAAAGAGAGAAAGAGAGAAGAGAGAGAGAGAGAGAGAGAGAGAAGAAAGAAAGAAAGAAAGAAAGAAAGAAAGAAAGAAAGAAAGAAAGAAAGAAAGAAAGAAAGAAAGAAAGAAAGAAAGAAAGAAAGAAAGAAAGAAAGAAAGAAAGAAAGAAAGAAAGAAAGAAAGAAAGAAAGAAAGAAAGAAAGAAAGAAAGAAAGAAAGAAAGAAAGAAAGAAAGAAAGAAAGAAAGAAAGAAAGAAAGAAAGAAAGAAAGAAAGAAAGAAAGAAAGAGGTGAACATAAGAAATCACATTATTATTTACAAAATATTTCCACTCTAAGGAAGCCAAATTAGCTCATTGCCAATGCTGTAAACATTATATGAAACTCATATGGATATCTAAAATTCGTAGCTTTGGGATACCAAGGAAAATAATTTGATCACATGTTAGAGCTGAAAATCTCTGTAATGCACAGTCATGGAAGTACTAGCTGTAATGGTGATTTTAAGTAATTTAAAAAAAATTGAAGCAAAAAAACACTGTGGAAAGTCACATTTTTATCTGAATACTGCCATTTACCAAGCACATGTCATGAATGAGTGGAAAGAGCTGTCTGAACAAATATTAGTTATTAGTAAGGCAAGGGCTATATTTATCAATTGTCTGGCCTTTATGATTGTATTTTTAAAGATTTTTAACTACTGAAACAGAAGCAGCATGTTAGTACCTCAGACTTCAAGGATTATTCTAAGGTCCATTCAGGAGTTAAAATCCTTTAGTAATTTCAGGAGGTGGTTTTCTAGCTGCTAAACAATCATGCTGTACTACATTTGCCGAGTATCTCACCACACACTGAAGGCCCAGTTGAAGTGACTACACACTCTTTGGCCTGCCTTCTCATTAGGCTGCATACCTGCTCTTCTGGCAGGACAGAGCAACACGTGGTACTGATATCCAAAACAACAGGCAGACAGATTTTGCCAGGCGTAGAGCAGAGCCACACGTGCTGGGAAGGCAGAGCCCTACACATGGCACTGCCATCAGAGGCAGCCAGCTTGTGGCTGACCCTGACACTCACAGCTAAGAGAGATCTGGAAATATTCCTTCTGGACAGAAGAGAGATATCCCTGTGCACCTAATCCACAGATTCTTCATTTGAGAGGCAGCCACTTCCAAATCACACCAAGCTTTAATTTTGAAAAAAAAGATGAAAAGGAACATTGCTGCTGCCTCCAAATGCACTAAACACATGAAACCATCCCTAAAAGCCCCATGGATTGTTAAAATGAGTAGTGAGTCTACACTCACTACAATTCACAAGAATTGATGTACTTTCAACAGTGCTGGAGACAGTGGCTGTCTTCACAAATCCAGATATAGGTGTACGGTGAGCAAGAGCATGAGAACATCACCGTGGTTCTGCTGGGCGCGTGGTGCGATCAGACAGCGCCAAGGAGCTGTGCTCAGACAGCTGGCACACTTTCTCAGAAAGGTTTACACAGGAGAAGATTCCCTGCTGTAGATTTTTGCATGGTAGTTTGAATACATTCTGACAGGTAGATTTGGTAAACTGTAAATCTCTGAGCAATTCCTTCAAATGATGACAACAGATCAAAAGGAAACCCCCCCTTTTTTTTTTTTAAAGAATCAGATATATAAATATATTTGTTTACCTCATGGCTTTATTTTGTTGGAAAAACAAATGGGCTGAGAGCATAAACCTAGCTAACTGTAAAAATCTGCTACATATCTGTAGACAGGGAACATATTTCCAACCCACACACCTCAGTAAAGCTCCAGACTTAGCTAAGGTCCCAGCAAACCTGAGTGAAGCAGACAGAAATGGGAAGAGAATGGAGAAAGCCAAAAGTTCTTGATGAAACTCTCAGTGACAATAGTATTACAATACTCAAAATTAAATGTATGTCAAAAAGAAAAACAGTTTCTGTAAACACATAATGAAAGGTAAGGTGATTAATGGCAATTAAACCATATTCTCCCTCATGCCTGTTAATTACAATACCTATGCTGGGTATTGTAATAAAAATTCCATTTAAATGGCACCATTAATTAAGTTGTTTTCCTTATTCCTGGCAGTAACTGAGCTTTACAAACAGCAGAATAATGTTAACTTGGCATTGCAATCAAAAAGAAATATTATATAGCTCTTTATTGATAAAGTAAAATAGATTCTTAGGTATATTTAGGCATTGCTTTAGTCACAAAATTTAGTTCTATAATTGCCATGGCTGTAAATCATTTAGTTCTGAAGAGAGTGGTTCTGCCCTACTCTGACTTCTGCCACTGACCCAACAGGAAGGGCAGGTGGTCCCCCACGATCTGGGAAGAGATGTGAATGCCAGCAGCTGTCACACTAAATCCTGAGTAATATGGGAGAACCACAGATAACAAACTCAGAAACTGTAGTGAAGACATGGGGAGTTAGCCTCAGCCACCAGAAACAGACAATATACTATTTTTAACAATTACTTAAAACTCACCTCAGACAGTTACACACTATCTTTCACACTTTGCATGCTTCTGATGCGTCAGTCTCCTCTAAAAATGAGGAGTTTTGTTTGCTTGTTTGCTGTTTTCCTAGATACTTTCTTCTTCTTCTCTTTCTACTTTAAAACCTCTTAAGTTGGTCTGTTCTTATTCTCAAGAATTTTTTGAGATAACTCTGAAGACAGTTGTTCATTATTAGAAATATACTAGCACATAATGTTCAGCTGATTTTCAATATTTTGGGATGATGATACAACACTAACATTTTTGGACAGACAAAAAGCATTAGTGCTTATGATAAGTGCAGAATAAGCACAATGTTTTTATACAGTGTAGAAAATATGAATTATCTGTAATTATTAAACATAGCTGTCTGGTATCTTTTCCATTCACATTTCATTTGAAATTTGCATTATGATTGTACAGTCATCGGTGTCATAGCAGAACCCAAATTTTTCTATTGTTTCTCATAGAAGGAAGTACCATCAATTCTCCCACACATGTTTTCCCAGAAGATATTTCGCCTGTTAAGTCTAAATGTTAGCTTTCTTTTGTGTCCAAAATGGATTTGTTTAAGTAGTAAAAAAGTACTGATAGATAAAGAAAGTGGTGATTAAAAAAATGATAAAGGCAATAGTGACAAAAACATGTGGCCTTTTAAATGAAATAAAATTTCTTTTTTCCTTTTTTTGTTTTTCTTCTCTTACTACAGAAGAGATGACCTTCTGTTATCACCAACATGTAAATACTTGCTTTATCACAGCGGATAGCTGGCTGGTGTATATTCATGTTCTGACCACTGACTGCTGAGATAATGCTAATAAAATGATCAATCCCAAGTTACACAAACAGTAAAATGCTCAATGACTTGAAAGTATGACAGTTGTTGTGAAGCAGTCAGGACAGGAAAGGCCTGACTAAATAGCTCAGGTCCTACTGTGCATTCAAATGATGTTTTATGTTCATGGAAACTTATTTAGCAGACGTAAGACAAAATTCATGACAGCCACATGCGATTTTTCAGTGTACAACTCTTCACACCTAGTTGACTGAATCTGGTATCGTGCAGTTCCAGCACGGACTGAGGAACTGAGCTGCTCCTCTCTGCAGTTCCATGTATGCTGAAAATGGCAGTAATTTCTTGTATTGATTTTGACAATGTCAAGACAGTGCCATTGGCAATGGAGAATCAATTGCTAGAGCGACTCCTGGGGAAAAAAGAGGTTCTCTGAGGTCCCCAAATTCTCATTAATTTCATCCATTAATTGCTGAATCCACACTACAGCAGAAATAATTAGTACAGTACAAATCAGTTTGTTAATATAGCTGGTCAGAGTCTGTGGCATGTAATAAGAAATTGAAAACAACTCCTGACTGGTTAGTTCTCTACAACTACACAGTGAGTTTTTCTGTTAGGAAAAGATCACGTCTAAGAACAAGCTCCTTCCCTTAGTAAAACCCAAGTGGACAAGGAAGATCCCAAAATGTGGAATTGAAGGATTATGGTTACACATGAAACTTTGACTTGGTGCTTATTTTTGACCTAGGAGGTGCTCTTCAGAACTTTCTTTCAGAACTTTCCTTTTATTCATTCATGCACTGCAAGTGATGAATGCTGAAGGAGGCAGTAAGCCATGGGGAAACTAAGGACTGAGTTCTGTGTTGTCTCTGTAATGTAAAACTGAACTCTGTTTCTGGCTTTCACATGGACTCTCTCTACCAAGTTGATTACAACTGTTAATGTCTATATAGAAAGAGGTCAAACAAAGGCAACTTCATTCTTCCTACTCTTTAACGGCTTATATTTAGTACTGTTCTTCCTAGTCTGCCAAACAGGGAAAAAGATTCTAAAATCTTCATGTTGAAAAAATAAGGGTGCTTTTTCCCTTGGTTGCAAATCTGATTACAGACAGAAGTTAAGCAAATGAGCAGCTTAAAGAAATTCCAGTGTTAACTTGATGCCTAAATGAGGCAGTTTGAATTCTTTACTCTGCATTTTGTAATCCATTATTTCAGGGAGCTTTTCCTTGAATCCTTTACTTTAAACTAGAGCTATTGTTAATTCCTGTCTTTTCTGTGTTGCTACATTATCTTTTGGTTCAGCACGTGCATGTTTCTGTGGTTTTACTTCTTTCTCAACCATTTAACAGTAGATGAAACCTCTATGCAAAGGACCATAATTTTCCATAACTTCCTTCTATTTTCTCTAAAAATTAGTAGGTCTAATTGACAGCAACAGTAAGCTTAAATATTTTGTATACTGCAGAACGGTTGAGAGAGACTATGAGGGCTAGAAATGCAAGAATGCATGGGAAGAGTGTCCTTTAGACTGAAATAACATTTTCAATTCCTTGTGATCCCCAAGACTGCACGAAGTGGCTTTAGAGTGTAGTGTTTGCTCTGGTCTCTACCCATGCTGACACACTCTGCTCTCACCTCATCTTTGCAGACTTTGTAAACATAGGAGTCTTTCCTGTCAGAGTGATAGAAGAAGTGCAAGACATACCAGACTCTTGATGCAGCTCCTTCCTCTGGCTGGGCTAATTGACGGAGCAGTAATTGACTGAGCACTTCTGCAAAGGCAGACATGAAGTCTAGCAAACTGTCTCTTCTGCCTTATGTCGCCTGAGCAGAGGCAGCAAGATCTCAAGTCACTTTCTCTACCCCATACTCACTGTAACTAAAATAAGCCTGGGCATGACGTGTTCATCTCTCTGTAATTCTGAGAAGGGCTGGGTTACACCACCACTCACTGGAGGGGGGTCTGCAGCTGCCACAGTCACACAATGGACATCAGCCACACCTGATCAACATGTACTGGCACATTTTGCCACAATCATGCTGCAAAATAGGTAATTTCCCAGCTCTTGACAGTGATACTTCATATTGAATTCCTTCTTTCATGCAAATGCTACAAGGTGGTACCATTTTCACACGTGTGGCAACATATTTCTGTGAAGTTCAAAACATGTCCCAAACTGGCTATACAAATGCGGCATGCCACCTCAGCTCCTGTAAATTTCAGCAGAGATGTCAGACCACTGACTGTATTGGAGGCATGTCACAGGGTGCTAGAGGTCATACAATACTGTAATCCTTCCCTTCTTTTTATGCTATAACCAATTTCCTACTCAGTCATTTCCCTTTCACATCTATGTTATGAAATATGTCTCCTCTGAAGGCCAGCTAAAAGTGAGTTGGGGTTGTTCACCCTGAAGAAGAGAAGGCTCTGGGGAGACCTTACAGCAGCCATCTATTGCCTAAAGGGAACCTGAAAGAAACCTGGAGAGGGATATCTTACAAAGACAGGAGAAAGGGGAATGGCTTTAACTGAAATAGGACAGGTTTAAACTAGATATCAGGAAGAAATTCTTTCCTGTGAGGTGGCCAGACCATGGAACAGGTTGCCCAGAGAAGCTGTGGATGCCCCATCCATGGATGTATTCAAGGTCAGGAGGGATGGTGCTTTGAGCAATCTGGTCGAGCACAAAGTGTCCTCGTCCATGGCAGGGGCTTTGGAACTGAATGATCTTAAATATCTGTTCCAACCCAAGGCATTCTATGAAATAGTTAACAAAGATGAAGGAGTGCTTCCATCTTACATTAATGATTTCTACTGATTTATACTTGGATAGCCTATTAAATGGGGGATATTTCTGATATTACATCTGCAGAGATGGAAAAGCCACATACATGAATGAGTGCAATCCATTCGTGATTTTATGGACATGAAGTTCTCTAGAGAGCATCTCTGAGTGCTGAATTTTACATTTAGATTGCTGAGTTAGCTGAAATACGCGTAATATCACCAGTAGGCATTGAGCTCCCTATTGACTGTGGGCAGAGGAAGGCTGTTGTGCATTGTTTATTTCAGCTAGGATGTGAGCTGGCGTGCACCCATGAAATTAAATGTTGTGCAGATTTTTTTTTTACAGGGTATGCGAATAAATGATGTGTGGAGCTTTCAGCTCTTGCTCACTGGAAAGCTCAGTTCTTTTTCCCAAATACAGGAATAAGAGCTGCATTAGACATGCTTATATTTCTTAATGTGCCTGTGGGAGAAATAATCTGGTACAGCTATCTTCCTGTGCCCCTCAGATTCATAAGTAATCTGGCTCTTCGGGGCTAGCAAAGTGTAGAGCTCAGCTCACAATCGGGTCTCCAGTGTTTTACTATAGGTATGGCTGTTTTTCCTGACTTTTGACAGTGATACTTCATGCTGAATTCTTCCTTTCATATTTATGCATTTATGTAGTAGCAGATGTTTACTTCTGACGATTATTGCGGCAATATTACAGAGACTGAGCACAATTAATGTGTTTTATAAGTGGGATTATTTCAATCCCACTTAAGAAAAAGATTTAGTGTCAAAATTTAAACCACACCTTTAAACTCCTTGAACATTGACACAAAATAACCACAAATCCCATGACTGAAGAAAGCTGAAGAGCAGTGGCAAGGCCTACATTTGCATATATGTCTTTTGCTCTTTGGGGCTGGCAGCTGAGGTGGAAAGGGTGCTCAAAGGGCTCAGCTTTGCTGGGTCAGAGAGGAATTTCTCCAGCTCCTCAGCAAACCAGTTTCTTGCATTGTTCACAAGAGTTTCAACACAGTAAGAACTACTTCAAAGACGCAACAGAGCTTATGCTGTCTCTTGCACTGAAATGGAACAAGATTGTTTGAACGACGATGAAGATTTAAGGATCTTAAGGCCCTCTAGGCTCTATTATAAATTAACACTGATTTTAAAAAGGGGGAAGGAAAGAGAAATCGACTCTCCTTTCTGTTTTCTTTCCTCCACTCCTCAAGACTCTAAACTTGTGTGCAACCAATACCAAATGCAGACCATTATACTTATATTTCCATAACTGTGGTGACCTAAACTTCTAATTAACCAGTCAGTTAAATGAAAGTCTTTGAAGACCATTTATGGACTCAGAAAAAATCTGTTATCTGGACAAAGATGCAAAGGAAGTTAGGAGTGCAAAAAGATCCTGTTCTGTTCTCTTATTGAGGACATTTTCTCATAGCCAAGCACTGCTCGTATTAAATGCCTAAAACTCAAACTATATAATATTTATAGTGAACATTTATTAAAATAATTAAGGAGATTAAGAAATTATGGAAATCTTCTAAAAAGAAGAAATCTTCTAAAATTTGGAAAATGGAATTTACCAAACAAAAAGAGAAAAGTGTCAATAATTAAAAATAAACAACCCACAAGAGAGGAAGAAGTCTATATCTTCACTGCATATTGTCCTTCTGGCAATTATTTTCCCTATTTTGCAATCAAATATCTGTATTAGACTTTTGCTCCAGTGCCATACACAAACACACATGTATGCAATGATCAAATAAGTGACAGTTAGTATTTCTAAAGATTGTATTTGCAATATTCCAGCAAAATGACAGGAAAAGAGTTCCAAAGACATGCTGCAGGTTATATTCACATCATGGAATTTTTACAGCCTATATTTTACACATACTTTTATAAGAACTTGACCCCATATAATTTAATTCTCATTCAAATGCTTCTCTGAAGTTAATTCACTGATCATCAAGCTACAGAATGCTTGCAAAATATTAAAATTTTCTAATTTCTCTAAATAATTGTGACTTTTCATTAAATCCTTGTGGCTTTTACTGTTACCAAAGACTTTGCTAGTTAAAGGTTAGTATCTCACAGTCCATCCACAGTCCATCAGACACCACTGCTCATCGTGACAATTACAAAAAACGGGACTCACCTATGAAGTAGGACAGCAGTATTGCCAGCAGCACTGAGACCCCTACGGCACAGAGTGCAGTACATTTCCAGCTACAGTACTTCGAAGACTTCTTGAATTTAAAAGCACTTCTGGATAGAGTGTTCCTAGGTAGTGGCCGAGTAGGAGGGGAATAAACAGATCCGGATGCCATTGTGTACCCTGGTGTTGCAGTACTGAACAGCGGTGTGGTCCCTGTTCCTGTTTTGAATAGGAAATGCCTGTGAAAGAAAGAGCACATGGTAATGTATAAAAGTGAATAAAGCTGGAGCACAGGCAAACATAACTCTTTTGTTTGATGTTGCCTATTTTTCAAATAGCTAACAGCATCCAGTCTACAAAGGGTCACAGAAGCAATAACTTGTCATGACACTCACACATAAAAAGACACTTTCCCTTTAAGTAAAGACCAAAGCCCCCCAAACATTAATAATACTCTGGTATCCAGACAGGAAACAGAACTACCCAAAATACAGTGTACCAGGGAGGAAGTCTCTCACAGTTAATCCAACAAGTAGGGACAGGCTTTCTGCTGCTGTTTATTTGTGTTGGCTTCTGCAACAGACTACAGGGAACTCCATTAAAAAGTCAATAATGAGCAATGTGACTGCAGCCCACACTACTTATCACAGCTTTCCTAGGTTAAGTACAAGGAAAACAGTAATCTCTCAGTTACAAACTTTTGGCAACTTTTCCAAAAATAGTCAGCTAAAATTTTTTTGAGTGTGTCCTAAGTGCTCAGTTCACTAATTCACATCTACTTGCACATAATCCTACCATAAAAAGGTCTGATTATGGATACAAGCAGCTAGTTACAGCCTAGAAGAAGTACTCCAAAGAAATACATTTACTAAGTGTTCAAGAAGACCAAAAACCAGCAACAGATATGAAAAGCAACGTCAAAGTTAAGACACACTCTGAGTTACCAGTTTAGTTTCTCAATTAAAATCTCCAAAGGAAACATTACTCCTTGAGCTTCTATATGGTAGAATCCTTTAATTTCAGTTCAATTTTTTTCAGTTTTGAAAGAGCTTCTAGACGTGGCATATTCTACCTGGAGTTTTTCTTCAGATGCACATGCACAACTCTATGAACAACAAAACCTCATTCAAAGAAAGGTCTTTGCACCAGAGGTTTCCCACCTATTTGTTATTGGCAACTCTGTAGCATATGGCTTGCCATTAACTAAGTAATCCCCGCAAAATGAACACATTATATCTAAAAATGGTAAGAAAGCATACTGTGGAGACTTTGAACTTACCAATGCACAGCTAAATAGAACCATAAAGGTGTTTGTGTTTTGTCATAGCTAAGAGACACTCATGAATTGCTGACACCCAGGTCCTGCTGAAGGTAAATGCATGCCCACGCTGTATTTGCCTCCTGCCTGTCACTTATACAGCATGGCTCAGAGGATCCAACTGAGCCAGCTGGGCAAGGGAAAAGCCTTTCTGGATACACCACGTGGCACTGTGAACTGCTCCTTAGTTAATGGGACTTTGATTCTCTGGGACACATGCTCGGATTCTTGTGTAGTAATGGACCAATTTAAACTGTAGAGACACTAGAAATTAATTTGCCTCACTGCAGCCTAAGAAAAATACCAGCAGTTGATAAACAATACTTGTTGTTTACAGGTGATTTTGCTATGAGAGGTTACCAGATGAATTAGAACATCTTGGCATAGGCTCTCTACTTGAAAATATTTGCATTACAAACATGATTCCATGAAATATTTTACATAGGTTACTTCATTGTGAATAATATTAAACTTGATGACAGCAACAACAGAAAGTTATGCACTAGATCTACTGATGCGCAACAGCATATCCCAACTTTTTTTGGCTTTTGAGCTCATAGTAGAAAAAAAAAAATCTCAAAAGACAAAGCCCTGGTAGCTTAAATCCTGTATAAGAAGGTACTTCATTAAAAGTTGTGAGATTTTCAATGTAGCAAACACCAAAATAGTAACTACCCCTACAACAGCATAACTTTGGCTGCACAGATTCACAGAACCATGCAAATTCATTAAGTCCTGATAAGTGTCTTATCCACTTGACCTTTAGTGCTCTTTCATTCCTGGCTACATATGGTAAATGCCATGTCTAGGTATATTTCACAAAGAGATCACCAAAAAACCACCAAATACAAAGGTAGCTGCTTTCCTTTCCATGTGCAATGTATGCTGTTTTGGGGGCAGAAGGAAAGTCATACAGTAGATACTCCTCCTATACATCAACTTCCTGTTAAAATAAGACGCTGCCTGACCAGCCTGCAATTTTCACATCCTCCTTCTCCTGCTGTTAGACTCAACAGACTAAAAATGTGAATTGGCATTATATGAGCACTTGACTAGAACTCCAATATACTTTAAATTTTAAGAAAATAGTGCAATAAAACTGTCTGCCACTGGTATTTTCCTTCTTTTATTTCTCTGAGAAAGTGAGAATTGATGTTGGCTTTGGCAGACCACAAACTACTAGAGACTGTAATCCATATTCTCAAAGACTTTGAGGAGTTAATCCCATAGATAAACTCGAGAGATGACAGCAACGGTGTGAACTGTCTTAACTCTGACAGTCCACCTCAGGCATCTAGATAATGAAAGAAAATGGTAACATTTTCTAAGTGAATCTTAGAAAAATGGAAGTTGAAATGACCCTTAAGATTGAGTCCAACCATTAACTCAGCAACGCCAAGTCCATCACTAAACCATGTCCCTAAATGCCACATCAATACATTTTTAAATGTGGAGGGATTATGACTAATTTTTAAATACCTGGATGGATTATGACTCAACTACTTCCCTGGGCAGACTGATCTGATGTTTGACAACCCTTTCAAGGAAGAAGTTTTTCCAAATATCCAATCTACACCTCTCCTAGTGCAACTTGAAGCCATTTCTTCTTGTCCTGTGGCTTGTTACTTGTGAGAAGAGAACTACCTCCACCTGGCTACAACTTCCTTTCAGGTGCTTACAGAGTGTGGTCAGAGCCCCCCTCAATCCTCCTCATCTCCAGGCTAAACAACCCTCAGCTGCTCCTCAGAGGTTTGTGCTCCAGACCTCTCACCAGCTTCGTTGCCCTTCTCTGGGTGCTCCAGCAAATCAATGTCCTTCCTGAACCAGGGGCCCAGAACTGGACACAGCACTCGAGGTGTGGCCTCACCAGTGCCGAGTACAGAGCGAAGATCCTTTCCTGGTCCTGCTGCTGCACTATTTTTGATCCAGGCCAGGAAGCCACTGGCCGCCAGGGCACACTGCTGGATCATGTTCAGCTGCTGTCAACTAGCATTTCCAGGGCTTTTCTGCAAGACAGCTTTGCAGCCATTCTTCCCCCAAATGGTAGTGCTGCAGGAGGTTTTTGTGACCCAAGTGCAGGACCCAGCACTTGGCCTTATTTAACCTTATCCAGTAGGCCTTGGCCCATTGATTCAGCCTGCTGAGATCCCTCTGTGGAACCTTTTACCCTCCTGCAGATCAACACTCCCATCCAGCTTGGTGTCTCTGTGAACTTGCTGAGGGTGCACTTGATCTCCACATTAATAAATCATTGATAAAGATTGTTGACAACAAAGCCTCATCAGCAGGGCAAGGCACGTGATTATCCTGCTCTGCTCTGCCCTGCTGGGGCCTCACCTTGAACATTGTGTGTCGTTTTGGGCACCACAATCTAAGAGGGTTATAAAGCTATTACAGAGCGTCCAAAGGAGGGCCATGAGGATGGTGAAGGCCTTTGAGGGGAAGCCGTGTGAGGAGCAACTGAGGTCACTTGGTCTGTTCAGCCTAGAATTGGGGTAACTGAGGGGACACCTCATTGCGGTCTACAATTTCCTCACGAGGTGAAGAGGAGGGGCAGGCACTGATCTCTTCTCTGTGGTGACAGTGACAGGACCAAAGGGAATGGCCTGATTCTGTGTCAGGGGAGGTTTAGGCTGGATATTAGAAAAAGGTTCTTCACCCAGAGGGTGGTTGGAGACTGGAACAGGCTCCCCAGGAAAGAGGTCACAGCACCAAACCTGACAGGGTCCAGCAAGTGTTTGGACAACACTTTTGGGCACATGGTACAACTCCTGGAGATGGTCCTGTGCAGGGCTGGGAGCTGCATGATCTTGGTGGGTCCCTTCCAACTCAGCTTATTCTGTGATTCTGTGAAATTAAACAGGACCAGTCCCAATACTGAGCCATTGGGAACACTACTTGTGACCGGCCACCAGCCGGATGTAACTCCACTCACCACTCTCTGAACCCAGCCATTCAGCCACTTTTCTATCCACTGAAGAGTGCACCTGTCCATGGCATGATCAGCCAGTTACTGCAGGAGCATGCTGTGGGAATTTAGCAGCAAGAATTCAGGAATGTGTTGTCTTAGGCAGCACATGGCACAGCTCCTCACTTTAAGCTATTCTCCTTTAATTTAAATCCCATGAATACAATGCCAGAGTGGTTGCACAGTCTGGTTGAACACTGCGGGAAAAATAATGACAGAAAAGTCAGTCTGGCATCTTCATGTGAGTTAAGAAAATTTGTTTGGATCTCTTTATTTCTAATGAGTGGAGTTACTAACAAAGTTGTCAGAGACTCTCCTGCTACATTAACTCTGAGTGCTAAGTATTTAAAGTGTAATGCTATCAGACTTGCACATCTTGTCTGCCTCACTGAGCCATGCCAAACTGTTCCTATGAGACTCTTAGAAGGATATGGTATCTGACAACAAATCCAGGCGGCTTCCAGATAATGCTGAAATTCTTATGCTCTTGAAATACAATCCATCCACAAATTATTTTAATTATCTATATAGTTATCTACCTTGTCTTTTCAAACTTTGGAACTCAAATAGCTAATTTCTAAAGCCTAAACTGTATGTACTACTTGACCAGGCACTGATTTACAGGAAATTACACTATATTTCATCTCATAGGGAGCTTATAGCATCTGCAATAGTGTATCTTCCCTTCAAAATTGATCACATCACATGCACTTGCTAGATCGTCACGTAAGCAGCACTTTAAATATTTTATTAAGCTATGGAGTACAAAACTCCAGTGAATCATGCTAATATTTTACAAGACAAGCCAGTTCTGTACTATTAAATAATTCAATTCAACTTTTAAAGCAAATAATATTCTACTTTTACATTTATTCAATATATATTTCTGCCAACCTATTCAATAGATGTTGCTATTAAAAAGTCAGCTAATTTAACATTTTAAGTGGGAAGCATTCAGCACCTAACAAATCTAAACTACAAAATACAAAGTTATACCATAAACTAATCTTCGGATGCAAAGACAGCTGGGAAGCACTCTTATTTCACAAATGGTAGGCATTTTACTTAAGCTTGTGCCCTTACAAGAGAAGATAGAAATACAGCATAAAAACCTCAGAGGTGTCAGCTCAGAAAACAGAAGCACGTGAATAAAAGTAAAATAAACATGTTTTTAATTTTACTCAGTACTTTTTGAGCACCAAGTGCTGGTGTGCACTGGCTGACATGCAGATGGTTTCTTTCTTATCACACTGGGTTGGTGGGGAGAGGGTTCACACCAAATCAGATTTTCTTTGTGCTGCCACTTCCTCTGTGGAAAATAAAACTGAAGCATTTTCTACTAAATTCAGTAAACAGGAATTCAGAAGAGGGGAAAGAAGTGATAAAAACCGTTCATGAGTTTGGCAGAAAGATTAAGTTAACTGGAAACTGCTTCTTCATAGAAATGGAGATAGACTATCAAAATATTCAAGGACAGTAAGACTCAGCTCAGAAGCTCAAGTACTTTTGATATAAGATAGCCAGGTGTCCAGCAACAGAAATGTGATTCAGAATAGCTTTCTTCATGAAAGGATCTATGACAAGAACTTTTGACCGCAGTTTAGAAGAAAATGGACACTATGCATCAATGAATGCAATATTATATAAATATGTCTGGAAAGCCCTAGACTCCAGATTGCCAGAAGCTGAGATATTATATAAATAAACTATCACCAAGCAAAAAGGAATATTACCCATTACTTTATAAACAGACTGTTCTCAATTTGAATAGAGTTATTGCATAATTTTAACACCCCTGATGTAATTTTTACATTAAATACATGAATTTTTTAGCTTATGCTGAAATTGCTTCACCTTGCTAAAGAATATTTTGTCTAATTTTTGGCATCATTTATACAGAATGCTTTGCAATACTTGGAAGATGTAAAAAATCCTACCTTATCAATTCAAAAGACTTTTTTGGCAGCATTTTAGTTCTGTT
This sequence comes from Prinia subflava, assembly GCF_021018805.1. Classification (NCBI taxonomy): domain Eukaryota; kingdom Metazoa; phylum Chordata; class Aves; order Passeriformes; family Cisticolidae; genus Prinia; species Prinia subflava. The sequence goes on from NC_086253.1 coordinate 34,139,684, forward strand.
TTAAATTATTTCATACAGTGCAACCCTGCCAATAGAGTGCTGAATCACATGGTAAGTATGCCACACCATATTAAAAGTCACACAGGACTTTTACAAAACTCATACTAAATATGGAACTGCAAATAAGGCCCAGCAAAACTGTACTGAACTCACGAAAGTACATCAGAATATCCGTAGTATTTTTTCATCCTGCCAGTGAGGTTAACTGGAATCTATTATTATTTTGTGCAACATTATTATTTAGTTGATGTCTGCTATCAGAGAATAAAGGTCAATATTGCTAGGTCTTATGCATATATGAATAAACACTCCTCGTCTTAAGTACTGTAATACCACTAATCCAGAATAAAACAATATTTAGAATATATGTGTTTAAAAACCCTAAATCTTTGGATCTTGTGTATCATTGTACACTAACAGCATTTGAAAAACATGGAGGAGAATAAATCTATTAACTTGGTCGTGTTTCTGAATAGAGAGATTCCATTGCGACCAGCAAAAAATGTCCTAGTGCTATTGCACTACAGGTTTTCTTGCAGCCCTGTCTCCTACACTGTCCTCAATGCAATGTTTGGTCAGTTCCATGCTGATCCAGTTAGGGATATTTGGCTCTTCAGATCGTTGCAGCCCACCTCTAGAAGACAACTGAGGAAGAACAGCTTTACCACTCAGAAGACTGCACTACAAAAGGCACCCCATGTTAGAAATGATCTCTGGCCTGTATTTCTGATGGAGGTGTCTGTCTAAAAAGCAGTGCATGTAAGGGGTAGGATTCTTGAAAACATTTACAGAACAATGAGAAAGTTAGTTTATTCCAAAAGTGGTGGGAAAGAGATAACTTATTTGACAGTGAACAGTGACAAAAGCTGTGTAAAACTGTAACCAAATAAGCAGAAACAGGTATTACTGTGGTAGGGTAGACCATCAAGAACAACATCCTGTCTGAAAGTGGCCAGTACAAAGCGAGGGACTGAATGCCTTCCAGTCTATTTATTCACTAACAGCTTGCTCTTCCTCTAAAGAGTCCAAACCTTACGCTCTCATTGATATCTTGTGGCATTTTACTCTGCAGGCTAAACACGCACTATACCAAAATGTATTTTCTTCTATCAATTTCAATTTAAATTCAACTGATTATTTCCTTGTTCTTGTATAATGAGTATGTACTGTTTGCCCTGCAGTACAGAAAGACAAGTTTTTATAATACTACTGTTTGATTCACTTTATTTTTAGGGTAAAACACACAAAAGCATTAAGAACTAATTGCCTAAAGCAAAAAAGCAAAATTTAGGCTTTTTATGGGTCAGGCAAAGGCAACTGTGGAGATGAGGAAAGCTAGTTTCAGATACCTGTTGTTCCAGTGCAGAATAAATCAAAACTGACATTTGGAAGTTGACAGAATAGAAAGTGACTTGAAGAGAGGTGAAAGAGGAATGAAAAACTATCCTTAACATTTTTTTCTTTTACCTCTAGCTATCAAAATATCCACATATATATATATATATATCTGGGACGTTCTGAAAATTTCTTTCATGTAAGCAAAAAGTCCCCTTATCTGTTTTATTTGACTAATCTGTTGCCCTTACAATTTGAGAAAAACTCTGGACACAATAGCAATCACCAGCAGAGGAAACCACTGTTGACTCAAAAGATCACTGTACTTTACTGGGCTCTTCCAGCTACAGCAATACCATTCTTTTTTCTGTAATCACAAATTAAATATTTTATGAAATGAGTACACCAATTTTCATATTGTGGAGCACAGGTTAATGTTCCCCCCAAACCAACTCAAATCTGCCAGTATCTAACTCCATTAAAAATTATCTATTTGCCTCTAAGGTGTGTTGAATCTGTGGACATTATTACATGAATTAACACATTTTTAAACAAGCCCAGGTAAAATGTCTTATGCATTCTGTTAAGGTCCTCAATCTGTTAGCCTGCATTCACTCCAGGGCACAAGAGGTAATAGCTACACCTTCGACACTTAGAAACACATCAACTGCATTCTAAGTCTCCAGAGGTGGAAAAAACTATCAAATCCACTTTGTGTGAATGCAAGTTAAGAGAAATGTAAATTTTAGTGAATTTATATTTGGGTGACATACTTCTGTATCAGGACCCAACTCCTCTGCTTAGAATTCAATAGTACTCCTAATGACCTGGGTTTGATGTTTATTATAATGGTATTTATGAAACAAAAACCTAGGAATAAAAACTTAACTATTCTGTTCTGTAATGAACAAGACTGTGATGATTGCTCACCTGAACTAAAAATAAACCACCAGATTTTGCCCCCCAAATGGTCCCAATTCGTGTTGCACCTATCTGGAGACAGAAGCAATCAATAATTCTGCTTTTCATAAACATAATGGAACCTTCTAAAAAAGTTTGGCAGCACTATGAGGCCAACGTAAGCAAATAAGTCATAAGGGTAGCTGAAACTTTATATTTTTGTTTTTCTAATGATTCAAATGGGCAGAATAGACTTTCACACAGAACACACTTTTAAGGTTTGGGAGCTCAACCTCAAATACATCATCACCAACACATGCAGAGATGGTGCACGTCTATTTCTGTGCAAAGACCTAGCAGATTATTTGCCTTTCCATACAAAGAGATCAATTAATCTTAAAAAGTTACAGACAGGATGGATAAATCCAGCTGAAGCTATTTTAGTTTGTTCCAACTTCTCTCATTTAAGATTTTGTTTTTATCTCTCCCTGACTTTCCAGAATGCAAACCAGCTGAATTTTTCTCCCCTTGGAGTAGGTTATCATGCTTTTTTGTTTGTTCAAAAAACACCTATGATATACATTACCTGTCAGAACGAGGAGAAAACCAATAAATGTGTAAAAGATGGTGGTCCAAGATCATGATCAATCACAGTACTGCACCTACTGACTGGTGTGCCCTCTCTCTGCTGACAGACGCTATTCATGCCAGATTGAAGTGGGTTCTCTGAGAGAGACCATGACCCTCACCTGCCACCTGATACTAGAGAGCTCTGCCTGATTCACTAACAGATAGATCACATCAACAAATATGATTCCTTGCACAGAGGTGAGGAAAAAGATAGAAAGAAAAGATTAATCTCTGCCGACTGACATTATAGGAAAGATGTAAAAGATAACAAAAATTCCTGGCTAGGTTTCATGTGAACTCTGGTTCATTGATGCATGAGATAAGCTTTCCCAGCAGGCTCTAGCAGGAATTGGATTTTTGTTTCTCTGTGAACACTTTATGCCTGTCTTCATCTTCTTTTAACATTCTTTTGAGATGAAACCTTGTAGCTGGTGGTGTTTGCCCTTAGCACAGGCTTATGACTGACTTCCACAGAACCATATGGCTACATTTAACATAACTCCAAGCCAGCACAGAAAATGTGTTATGCTGTGATTTTGTCATAGTTTATTTTCTGGGCAGAATTACAACCAAAAAATTTCTGAGGAAGAAATAAAAGGGAATTTCCGCTTCCTTGGAGTCATTATTAATGCTATCACAATCCTGAAAACGCTTCAAGTCTACAGCAGACAAAATGATGATCAAAGTTTGAGGGAAAGAAAGAAAGAAAAGACAGCTATTATCCATATGCAAAAACAGAGGAAACATCTGTGGGAAATGGAGATAAGCCTCTTCTACCAGATTATTCAAATGCTTCAGAAAAGCACTTTACATATGGCAACGCTTGCTTGAATTTGGCTGGGTTTATACCAAGGACCCGCCTTCTTTGCAAACTGAACACTGACATCCAAGAAAGAACAAAAGTCCTACTAGGGCTAAAGTGTCTTCTTTACTGCTTGTGTGTTCTTTCACATCTGCCTCCTGCAGGCTACAGCTCCACTGCTGGAGAAAGAATGGAGAAGTCAGGCATAGCAACTTACATCTGAAGCTTCAAAGAGCAATTCAGACAAGACAGTGTCCCAATCTGCTGTGAAAAGTCACCAGGGCATGATGACTTGAAGGACTGAATGCTGACAAAAGCCCTGAACTTCCTCTCCTTCGGTGCTTTAGAGTAAATCTTCCTCTTCATCACCCCTACATTCTTGGTGGTACAAGAAAGAATATAGTGCTACTGGATGTAGAGGGCACCTGTTATCCTCTTATTTGTTTCTCCAAATTCAGTTTTGGGGTGCTAGTTCTGGACCCCAGAGAAAGAGGAGTTCATTGTTGCATATCTAGGATGAAAAGAGCCAGAATAATCAGATGGCTCTACCAAGCCTGCTCCTTTGTGCTTCTCTCTGCTATGCTGCACTCTGTGAAGATGAACAAGGGGAACAAACAATGCTAAGCCACACTTTGCAGAAATGAGCAAGAGAGTCCAATGCAAAGTGCCTTATGCTGAGTGAACCAGGAAAGAAACATGGCTCAGGTGTAGCTACTCATACTGCTCATAGCAGAACTGTCCCACTACTTACTTTCCAGATGAGACTGAAACTAGATCTATGTATCGCTGAAAAAACATCAAGTACTTCTGTTGCCTCACAAGCTTCCTCTATGTCTCTCAGTGGACTAGTACTTAGACTTCCACCTGGGTTATTGTAAGTGACTGAAAGAGGCTGAGTACAAAAGGGGTAGGAGTGAATGTTGGTTCTTGATATTGTTGGTGATGTTCACTTCTGAAGAAGGCAGCAGTTGGGAATGAACTTGGCAGCCCCTTACCGCACTTTCTTAGACTGAATTCAGTATTTCTGATACAATAGTCCTGCTACTACAATTCTCCTCTCTCCAAAGGAAGGGAGAGCAGAGGAAAGCATCTGAATTTTGCAATGAGGCCTGAAATGCTTATGTAAGCAGTAAGGATTTATATTACACTTCCTTATCTTCTCTGACTTTCTGGAATCATATCCCTGCCAAGACAGAGACAGGAAAACTTGTCTCTGAGATGAGGCACTCTAACCTTAGCCAGTTCCTATCTTAAATATTGAATAAGTTACACTTTCCAAGCAGAAAATCAAAGGAAGGTAGAGCACAGCTACTCCTCCAATCTTTTTACTACCCTTCTTGTCTTCATAAAGTTGAAAGAGAACAATTGCTCTAAATGTCTCAAAAGGCACGTGGAGAGTATTTCAAAAAGAAATACAGTTTGAGAGGGACCCAGAGCTGCATTATGTACCCAAGGATCAATTCAGAAGTTGGAACAAAGGTTGAAATTTTGTCTAGACTGACGGAGCTACTGGACGTTTTCAATGAAAATAAAACCAGAAGGAATTTAAGGAGGTGAAGTATTATTCTGCCAGTGACTGAGAGGATCTGATTCTGCCTCAAGCTGCAAGCAGGCTGAAGAGTCCATCATAATGGATCTGTGAACATTAGCTCACTTGTTGATGTCCACAGCCGCGTTTCTCTCGCAATTTGAAGATAACTCTGATGAACTCTGTGCTGCCACTACCATGGTAAAAGCAGTCACTCACACGCCCAGAGCCTGTCACTACAGCAACAGCACTGTCATAACCTCTGAGTTACACCCACTGTGACCAGCTCGGCAACTGCGCACAGACGTCTGATGCAACAGTCATTCCTATATCCCAGCCATTGTTCCTTGGGGAAAACTTCAATACTGTGCATGCATAGTCTCTCCTATGCAACATGCCAAGTTTCACAGCACCGAGAGCACCATTCATGCATTCACAAAGGCAGAGGATTACATCTTGTGACCAGAGGAGGGTGACACTTTATATTTTATGGTACTCATTTCCACACGCCTTCTTGCAGCTGGTCTTCTCTTAGTGCAACCAGCACTATCAGAGATGCTGAACACAGGCACTATGCAGTCATCCAGGTCTTTGTTTTGCCATGACATTTGGTATTGTTTCCTCACCTGTTTGAATGTGACAGAAAGAATCTACAGAATCTGTTAAAATTCCCTTCTGGTTCAACTTGACCTGAACTTACTGCAATGGCAAGCTCAGCTGCAGCCAAGCAACTGCAGAAAGAAGTTAGCTTTTAATTTTGCTACTTTTTGTGCTAGCTTTCATGATTTTTTTTTACTAAAGTGTTAACTTGTGATTTTATTTAAGTAAGTTTGAAGAAACTTTAGAAATCATGTTGATTTCTTTCTCATCTGCATAGGGCATCAAAGAGAAAATCTTTGGTTTGATTATTTCTGGCTTCTGTCACTGGTAGAGCATATGCCAGTAGCCAAGGTTTCTCCCCATGTTGAGTCAGTCCTACAGGTGATGAGGTGTATATAATTCAAAAAGATTTCACAAATAATCACAAGCAGTAAAGGACAAGAAATTATCTTGGTTTTCATCCTTGCTATTCAGCCTCTAGTACTCTAGTATTTCATCTATGTCCTACCTTGCTTAACCAGTCAGTCTCAGTTCCTCCATCTACCCATCAGGACACCCACTTCTACCCCTTTTTGTACTCAGCCTCTTTCAGTTTTCTCCTCTACCACTATTAAGTTTAATACAGCATGCCCTAAATTCAGCTCTCTCCCTGAACTTTCTCCCCAACAGATGACAAAAATCCCAAATCAACCTCCTTGCAAAGAATTCTTACTTAAATACAACAGGAAGTTTTCTAACTGTGCAAAAGTATGAAATTTTCAGAAAATGACGGGACAATAGAAAACAAGAAATACAGAATATATAAAAATACATAAATAGAAAATACTAGCAAGCTTTATCTATAAGTAATATAAATAAAGTCATTTGCTGATAGTGAATCTTACATATTTTCAGATTTTGACACCTAGGTAACAGAGAATAGGACTATCAGGTTAGGTATAAGGAAAATAGACTTCTTACTTCAAACTAAGCTGATTTATCAACAGGTACAGTAATAGATGTTATGTACTACTAGTGTTTGTACACTAATAGGTGTAATAGGGAAAAGAATAAAGCCAACAATACATACTACTAAAATACATTGAGATTTCCAGCTGTCTTATGATAATTAATACACTGTGAATATATCTCTCAAAGCTATAAACAACTACTCTTTAGGTCTAAGCCTATGAAATATTAAAATTTCTATGTAAAATGTCTATTTCTATAATCATTCTTAACATTGAAATTTTCAAATTCATTAGATTAATATTATCTCTGTAAGCTGTACAAATGAAGAAATAGTGTATCATAACGTAAAACATGCATGACAAGAAAACAAAGAAACAAATATATAATGATTCTAGCTGTGACACAGTATGTTAGTGACATTGATAAACTAAATTTTCATGCTGATAGCATGTTGTAGTCTCAAATCTATTATGCTTTGGAACTGATGTATTACCATCTCTGGACAACTTTCACACCAGGAGATGATCCCTGCTAGCAAAATTTTAAAAAGGAAGGGATTACAAACAAGATAAATTTCATTTTATTGTTACCTGAATTAGTCTCAACTAACAGAAATTTCATACAACATACTCCATTTGCTAAAATACTTACATTTGTTGATCCTATTACAAACATACAAAGCATAAACCAGGCACAGTTCTATTAACTCTGCTACAGCATTTATGCATCTGAACCAGTATTGTATGGTAATTGTTCTACAGGGAACAGTAATATTTGGCTTTGTTCTGCTTTAATACAGTATGCTTACAATTTTACTTTGGAGACAATATTTTGGGATCTCTTGGCAAATATCTACAATATCTTTGAGTTTGCTGATAATGACTGATTAATTGAATTTAACATACCATTATCTTCCTGCTGTTGATTTTAATTTGTGGCTAAGTGAAAGCTTAAGAGTTTTTGGGAGAAGCAGATCAATGTACTGTGTCAATATATATTACAGATTAATTAGTAGGCAACTGCAGATCTCCTCATTTAATCAAATAGCACATTGTCCCTTTTACTAAGTTAGGAGTTACCATTAAAGAAACAGAATTTGGACATAAAAATCTGATTTTTAGTGGAGTACAAACAAACTAAGAAAGGTAAATTTATAATTAACAATTCAGAAATGATACTGCTTTGTCAGAGTTTTTTTTCTGTGTATGTGTGGATCAGAAATGAATTATACTGATTTGGCACAAGAATGCCAAAACACAGTTCAAAAATTAGATACAGATCATTGACAAAATTAAGTAGATATGGAACAATCCTAAAATAGAAGTTTTACTTAAACAAATTGAAATATTGATTTATATGGAATTCTCTACTTACAGTTACATATTTATCAGTAGTTGCAATCTCAAACTAGCTGTTAAAAATATTAGAGATTAGGTATGTAGCTCTTGTTAACTTATTTGATTTGTCATTCTTTATGCTATATTATTATGTCATAATATTTCTAAAGTAGTAAATTTGCCAAGTAGTAAATACATTACAAACTAAGGATCAGATCTGGCAAATGTGTAATCATGCAAATAGTTTGCAACAGCCTGCAGAATTATACCACAGAGAATTAATACAATGTCAATTGCATTCTTAATGTCTTAAAGCAAGCAAGATTTGGCAGTCAAAATTTACCATTTTGTATCTACTATGAGTCTGTATGACAAATTATTTGGACTAATTTTTAAAAAATCAGACATAAGGATGAGTAAGTTTGTTCCAGATGTTTTCCTATTGCAATTTTTTTTAAAATCATACTTTGTCTTCTGTGTCAATAGTTAGCATCATGCAAACACTTAAGAGTCACATACCCATAACTGCTATCGTGATATGTTGGAGAAAACACATCCATCTCTATAAGGCTGTCATGACCATTTGCAAGGACTGCTTGACTTTCTAATTCTCTATACATAAAGATACAAAAAAATGAAATTAGAAGTGCAATTTCAAATTAAAGAAAGGGATGATCCCACAAAAAGAATATACTAATTAATTCTGTTGTGTAACTTTATGCAAAACTGAAAGTGGGATTTATCTGATTTATCTTCCATGCTGTCCTCTGAACTAAGTGCTGGGTTGTAACCTGAAGACACAGTGTTATAAGGCTACCTTTAGGTTGTCATTACCTTTTGCTGATCTCTTATTTATGTGCAAGTCCTTCAATACAATTCCTGACTGCTGCCTATGGCTAGGCAGGCTTAAGGACTGAGCAGTGCATAGTGGGGGATGTTGTTTACTTGATAAGGCTGGACCAGAGATGAAGTAATAAAACTGCACTGACTATTAAAAGACAGTCTCTTGCTGGCTATCTGGCGCAGTCAGCCAGCATGAAAAATATGCAGAGGGCTGGCTACCAGGGTGAATGGGCTTCTCATGTTCTGCAAATTACAATGCACAGCAGCAGGAGAGGCAAAGGAAGCATCACAGTCTCTGCTTCGCTCAGGGAATAGTGAGGAAATGAGGGGGAGAAATGAAGTAAGCCATTATTATTTTGTTTAGAACTGCATATTTCTTTTGTCCTATCTAAAACAGGGAATGATTAACATGGGGCAAAAATACTTGGGTCCATTTTTACATCAATGACTTGTGAAAATTGAAATGATAAAATCCAGGAATACTGTGCAAATGCTACTGAATTCTGGACTACTGGTGCTTTCCTAAGAGCCAGTGGACAATACACACAGCATGATCGAATTCCAAGTACTTATGGTGACAGCAAGGGATATTTGAGCAGGAAAGAGGGATCAAGCATGCCAGAGGGATCAAGTAAAAATCTAAAGTAAGACACTATTGACATCAAAGAAAGCTTATAAGCATATCAGCTTGGTGTTTTAGGATTCAAACAGATGCTCAGTGAGAAGCCAGCAGTAAGAGAATGTCAAAAGAAAACGGAACATTTTTGACTTTAGTCTTTGAAAACAATACTTATTTTCTAATATGTATATATAATGATCCTATAATTATGGCATGCCAATTTCTCAAATGCATTTCTGCTGTCAGCAATCTAAGCAGAGTCCTGTTTCTTCAACTTGCAGATCAGCAATGTGACACACCCACAGTGATAAACAGGCCTTCAGAAGAGCAGGACTTGAATTCCATTCCCAGTTTCTGCCTTTATTTTGTACCATGCACCTTCTCAATACAAGTAACATATCTAATCAAGTCCATGTGTGAAAACCTGGGAGGCTTACAGATCAGAACAGTTTTGAATTTGATTAAACAAAGCACTGTTCTAGTGGGTGGAACATGTAAAATAGCTGGTTTGAGCAGACTTTAGCCTCCAGCAACACTGTGCTTTTGCAGAAAATCAACCAGCCTCAATACAAATTGATTTAAAACTTCCCTGGAAACTATCAACACCCTTTCCACACCTTAATCAATACTGAGGGCAATTGGAACATTTGCAGTCCACCCCAATAATGACATACGTGTATGTTCATCACACTTTAGGAGTTTATAAAGTCTCTGTATTCTAAAATGAACTTTGAATCAAGTTTACAGAACAGTTTTGAAGTAACACATTCCAGGAAATACTTTGTCTATACTATTTCTGAGGTATTCCAGTATTTTAATTAAATCCTTCAAAATGCTAAAATATTTTCCAGCCATCAAGTATGCCTTCAACCAATACCTTGTTTTTTTCTTGGTAAAAAAAGTAGCTAAGTAGCTGAATACAGTAATGTTCCTAGGATTCCACTTTTAATACTAAGTGGTATGAGAAAACTAAGCACTATTTGTATAAACTGTTAGTTTCCTGGCTAGTTTTTATAAAAATATCACAGTCTATCATACAAAATGCAAGCACCTTTCAAACGAGGTACTTTTTGCAGTAAATCTAGTAAGAAAAAGCAAAGCTCTCCTTTGATTCACTGGGACATTAGCATAGATTCTGAATAAAGTTACATAATATTCTCAGAGATTTATTCCTTGACTGGAATACGTAAATTTCCCCTTACCAACAAATTGATCTTTTACATTCAATGACTAAAATTAATGAAATAACTTCCCAGGAAATGCACTAAGAGATGCTACCAGCATATTTTTATCTACAAATTTATGAGTTCTAACATACTTTTCCTCTGTGCATCTCTAACATTCATAATTGATTGCACATTAGAAAAATTCTGCACATTCAAATATTTAACAGAGAGAGCATTTAAAGAAGTGATTTACTACGTATTTTTAAATATCAGTAATTTAGATCCTACTAGAACTCAAAGTCATAAGAATATAACTACTGATACTGGTGCTCAAGGAATCATTACTAAAACTAGTAGGTGAATAAAAACTTAAAGCTCGATGATAATAAAAAAAATACTAATAGTTAATTACTAAATAATCTTTCATTATATTCAGACACCTGACATGTAATCCTATATTTGCATGACTTTGGCTGTCCAAACCAGTAATTCAAAGAACAAATGGAAAGTTTTTTTATTTCTTCAGAAGTTCATACTATTCTGTAGTGCTGGCTCCTCCAGCAGATCTATTGGCTCTACAAATGAACCTAACTTACAGCAGGCTAGGGGACAGTCAAATAGTAAAGATCATTAAATATTCAAAGAAAGGCGCTGTAGTCTGCAGGAAACCTACAAGAAACATTCTTCTACCGTCTTTGGTTTTTTTGTTACAAATTTTGTAGATTTTACTGAGCCCAAATAGAGGGAACTTCTGCCTCTGCTTGGTAAACTCATTGTCATTTAAAGACAGCATCAAAGATGAAAGAAGCATTCACACAATTCAATTCAATCAAGTTACAATTTTAGGTCTTCATAAACATTTAAGTAAAAAGTCTTTTTATACTTTAAAAAATGTAGATTGGAGTTTCTCTTGGACACCATTGATCTGTACCCTTACAGTTCATCTTTTTAGCCAGCAATGCTTCACAAAAATGCATTAATTCTTGTTAACAGTACTTTGCAAGAGACAAATTGCAGTATATTCTATTAAAAATACAACTGAATCCAATATTATGGAATATATATCTTTTGAAATCACTTTTACTACTAAGGCAGAGCAATAGGGACTAAAACCTCCTCCAAGCTTTGCAAATACATCCCTCTCTCCTACATGCACATACACAAACCCAGCAAACTCTATGTCATTTTTATGCCACCTATCATCAGTATGAGCCTACAGAGCTAGAAAGATGGTTGTGTATATATGGTGACATTCACATTCTCTACCTCTAAATGGCTGTCATCTAAGTCAAATAAAAAAAAAAGAGAGAAGGAAAAAAAACCCAACAATAAGCATAAACTAAAATATTGCCAGAGGAAATAAACTTTTTTAGTCCAAGAAAAGGATGAAGGAAGAGATCTATCACAAAGTTGTTAATATAGTTGATACTGAGACTGAAAATCACACTTAGTAGGGAACCTTAACCAAAAGGGGGAAAATCAATAACAAATAAGATGGGTTCTACACCTCCAGAGTTCCAACCAAGTAAGACCATTAGAAAAATCACAGTAGTAGGGCTCTGTCAGTTTTTACATGAAATTTTTACGTTTTACCTCATTCACAAGTGTTCAAAACTCGAACACTCAAAATACCCTTAGCTTTTCATCAGAAATATTCAAAAGATGAACAAAAATACTTTACTCTGCAAAAAAACTTAAGGTTGAAGTGGCATTCTCTTTCAAGTAGTCCTACAGCTTTATAAAGACAAAAATATATATGGCAATAGAAGCAAACATCAAAAACCTTACCCATCTACTTCAGATTAACTAGCATCAGGAAAACATCAAACATCTTTTTCTCCACTTCAAACTTATTTGTTCTGTTAGAAATTTTTTTCTTAAGTACTATACTGTTTGAATATGATGGTGAAATCTCTTCAGTGGAATGCTGTTCCACAGTGCTTATGTCTTATAAACAGCACAGAAGAGTCCAAGAAAACTAAGAAAAGGAATAGCCATTCCAAGCTGCCTAACAGAGGAGTTGCCTGAAACATCTGTGGCAGCAAAAACTACTTAAAAGATAATCTTAAAGTCATGTATGTTTGAAATTAGTCAAAACCATCTTTGCTTTGCTATAAACATAATTTAAAGGGATTAACAGAACAAACTGAAAGGATATAATAAACATTTTCAAGAATTACTGTAAACTTCAATATAGTAATAAATGATCACTTTAATAACTAAATTGGAATATTATGGTTTTCCTTAATAGAAAATTAATGCTGACTGAATGTTACATGAGTACTAATTAATCACTGTAGGTAAAATCAGCTCTGTGACAGTAAGGCCTATCATTTTTTAATAGATCATTCTGCATCTAAAAAAGCTAGTGTCACCCTTCACCTTAGCTGCTTCTCTTGTAGAGCAAATTATCAATGACAAATTTACCATTACACCAGAACTGAGTTCTTTTGTCTCACCAAATCCTAGCACCTTTAGAAACACCTAGCTTCACGTAAGTATTTCTTTAAAGGTACCAAGTGTAAGAGTTAAAAACTCTTTCTGAATGTTATTTGACATTTGATCTGTATGACAGTACATATTTGACACATTTCTGGCAAGCAAGGAAAGAAATTTCTTCAAACAGGCAGATTATGAACAGGAAGGAAAACTCTTGTCTGGAAAAATTAATATATTCTAATTAGTCTGGAATAGGACTGTAAGGGAGAGGAGTGTCACCGAGGATTTTAGAGTGAGGACATATTTTTCAGGACTGAAAATTTCCAGTTTTGCTTGCTGAATGAGGGGAAGTATTAGATGCAGGTCAACTTTCATTAAGTTAAATGTTTTCCTTAGCATTGCCAGAGCCTGTAGTAGTACCCGAGTAATTACCTGCTTTCCAGTGGTGCATTACTGCCAAGCACCCAGCTGTCCTGCAGCTGGACTGACTCAGGCGTGGTTTGCAGCTCGGCGGGCAAAGCAGCCGGCGGGGCCGGACTCTGATTCCTCCTATTTGTCAGCGAGTTTCTGTTCAGTGAGGTGATGGATGGGTGATGCTGTGCTGAATGTTGCTTGTGAGAAGGTGGCAAAGGCTGCAGGGTTGACTGGCCTTGGTTATTTGGAGGTTGTTCTAAAAAGAAAGAAAATTAAAGTACATTATACAACATCTTGGCATTTGCTACAACCAAAGCAGAATGAGAAATTCAATAGAATGCCATCATCTAATATATTTGCATATTATTCTATTAGCAGACATTCAGTGACATTCTGTAAGAGCAAGTTTACCCTTGATACACCAAGTTCTAATTAATACACAACAGATGGTAAAATTGCTTTTGGTTTTAATTTGTTTCAGGTTTTTTTTTAATCTGGTTTTATTAACACCTACAGAAAATAGCATCTGACAGATCCCCTAATGTGCCTTTAGACTTCAGCTTTTTTTAACAAACCAACCCTGAAATTAAATGGGTAATTTCAGTAGAACACAAAGGTTTTCAAAATGCATATAATCCCTATAATTATTTAATGGAGCTTTTTAAGCTTTATTTAACTGCAATAAATTATTACAAGCTAGTTGCTAAACAGCAGTAGACTAGTTTAGTGCATTTCAAATAAGGCAGATCTGCACTATGATCTGCTAATAGATGCTAAGTATTCTTTAGCAGAAGGTCACTCTGCGAAGCAGATGTTGCTTCATGGATATTTAACAGACTGATTCACATCTGATTACAACGTCAGAAGACTCATATACTTAATGACCGTCACATCCATTAGAACCCACACAGAACAGATTTTCCAATTTCACACCATGCAATGTAAATAAAGTTTGGAGGAAGTCACAGGTGATAAGAGAGTCAGACCATCAAAACAAAAGGAAATATTTTCTGACTTAACCAAAGCACACAACATCATAAAGCTTAAACCCAATACCTCAAAACAGCAAAACCTGCAATCAAATACCTCCATCAATGTTAGGCTTTAACAATCTGTTCCATAAAATCAGTGGCAAGTAAGTCATAAATATAAGACAAATCTTTTACAATATAATGCATACAAAACTAAAGAAACCTTGATGCTTAATTTACCAGACTTTAGCAATGACTGATGACACTTAAACGTGTAACACTTAACAATTATGTAATTCAAACTGCAATCTATTTCCTACCCTAATGTAGAAGAACATACTTCATAGAATAAATGCAAGTGTTACGCAGAGCAGAAGATACAGGACATGCAATTTTCTCAAAGTGTAAAAGCTTTTGGGTAGTTTTTAAATTAGTTGTTTGATTTCCATAAGCAATTCCCTTTTGGAACTGGTTATAACTGCAAATTGTTACAAACTCAATAATAAAACTCTGGTACAGAGAACAAAGGAAAAGTATTTCTGTTGAAACAGATGTTTCCAATAATTTATAGGTGACTGCTACAAAATTAACTTAACTGTGAGCAATTTCCCAGGTTGTGAACATTAGACAACATGAAAATGTTAAGAAATGGTCTTAAACAGAAAAAAACAAGTCATTGGAATAATTTCTTTTCTGAGAACCACATTCTTCTTTCCAGTGATTTTGTGTGGTCAACATGACTTTTGTCACAAACAACAGCAATGCTGAGTCTCTTATTAAAAGAATGACAGCATTTATACTGCTAGTGAGATTTTCAACATCAAATCCCTAATATAGTAACGCAAGATTGCAGTCAAGATAGGATACAACTGATAAGTTCTATCTTCACCAACAGTGACACAAAAGCTGTCACTGCATGTGATTACAATCACTATGAAGGGCTTTAAGCCACATTTCAACAAGCCAGCTAAAGAAAGTTAACTGACCAACACTTGAGCAAAGAATTTTCCCCATGTCTACTAAAAATTTTATCTGATTTAGATAACAAGCTATTTATCAGCTGGTGCAAAATTAACAGTGGCCTTATATTTTGTAATATACAGGTGCATGTGTATATAAAAATATATATATAAAATATTTATGTGCACATGTGTCTAAGTATTTATAGATACATATATGCAAATATATATGTACAAATTATTAACTACAAATTACAAAAAATACAGAAAAATGGCAGGTGGAATGAAGTAATTAGCATTAATTTATTTTTAATCAGATTGATTAATTAAGATTGTTCTTAGAATCAGGCTTCTTTTTTATTCCTCTTTTTAACTCTCCTATCTGCCTAGTGTTTTTGGACAGTTTTGTCATGATCAGTGCAAAACTGCCCTCCACTGCAGCTCCTACCAGTTGAAATGTTATTCTGACATCCCTTTTGTTCCTTAATTTCTCTTCTCATTTACAATCTCTGCTGAAAATCAATCAGTCTATCACTTTTAGTACTAAAGGTCTTGCACCATTCTGTGCTAAAGACAAAGCAGAGTATTTAATCATCGTTGTTCTGTTGCACAAAGGAGTGTTTGAGTACCAGGCTTGTCTTAGGTAGATGTCAGACCTTCCCCCACACTCTACTACCTGTGAGGAAGATGGATAGTGAAGGTTCTGGGTGTTTATATACTCCACAAATAAATCCACAGATTTAATAATTACTCTGAAAATATTCTGGAAGAATGAAATTGGATTACTCAGACCATAGGCCAGCTATCCAGGCCACTATGGGGGATTTAGATTATTTCACTATAAATTTACTGTGAACCAAAAGGCCCTTCTGCTATATATCATATGAACATTACTGACACTAAAGACACAGAGGAACATATGAAAGAAATTAAGAGAGGCTAGAAGGCAGCTAGAAGGCCAGAGCAAGTGCAATTCGGCAAAGATCACTTGTCTTCCAAGCCCACTTTCTCTCTCCACAGAATGCTGACAAGTGACATTTTCTCGTGCCCGAGGGTGGCTACAATTGGCAGGGAATCTACAGCTTCCTCAAAATCAAAAATACCTGAAAAATCTGGAATGATTTATTTCTTTTCTAATTGTGCAAAAGCTATAGGTAGAGTTGCATTTAACAAGGTTAGATTTTCCATAAATCAACAGAGCTAAAATCTATACTCCTCTAAATTTCCTCAGTCCAACACTGTCATTCTGAACGAGAGATCACTGAGGACTGCTTTTCAGATCTGTTCTTCAACCTGCCAGATTTCCCCAACACACAGTTCTTCTGATTGCTGCACAATTTCTAACAAAACCCTAATATTGCACCACTGATTTGTGAGGAAGAGACAATCTTCACAACACTCGTGTTTTCAACGGCATTCTTAAGCTGGAGCCAGATTCCCTTTTTTACTCTTTTAAGGAGTTAAGAGCTAAAGAACAGCTCTCAGTATTACTGAGGCTTTCAGACAAAGCTATCGGTCTTATGGAGTAACAACCTCTCAACATCCCTGTGACACTGAAAATATTCTCCCTGCACTTGCAGGGAAACTGAGACATGGATGTTAAGTGATTCACACAGCTCTCCTGAGAAATCAGCATTACTGCCAGAATAGTTCCAGTTTTCTTGCTATTCCTACTTAAGAAGTTTATAAGGACAGTGGGATGACACAATATGTACTTCATAAACTCTGCAGCACTGGACACCACTCCCTGTAATAACAGCCTTCCATGTGCTGCAATATCAAGTGTCAAGACCCCGTACCTCCTCTTTCCTCCCTACCAACGTCTTTGCTGGAAAATAGGAGTCCTAGAGGGAAATACCTCTTCCCTTGGTTATAGACAAGACAGCAGCCCTGGGACTTGGCCAGCTCCTTCACAATAAAACACTTATTAGAAGAAAAAGCATTCAAATCTGATAAAGTACAACTGGGTTGAAATACTTAAAAACTATTCGAGAGGTACAGTTGCTTTGCTTTAAATTGGATTTTAAATGCTATCTTAATTGATTTAACCTAAATGGTTATGTCTAATTTCCACTTAAAATAAGCAGATATGGGTAGGTTCAGGTAGGCTTATGTCTAAAAATGTTAAGTTTTAATTATAATGTTCCTGTTCAGTCTAGACCTTGATGACTGTAGAGAAATCCCATTCACCTTAAAAAGCATTCCAAAGCAAGAGGCAAACGTAAACTGGCCCAGCAACCAGTCTGTCAAAGTTCTTCAGGTGCAACAAACAAACCCCACATTTTTGAGGCATTTGTTGAGTAAGAAAACGTCATAATAATTATGTGTGTGAATCCATGTACAGAACTCAGCAAAGTCACAAGAAATTGGGCAGAAAGCTGTCTTACTACAGTTACATGACTTTTTCAAAACATATTTAAATTGTTATTTACCCCAGGGAATCATAGTGAAGCAAAGCAGCCTTTTCAATTGCAGAGGTAAATTATATGCAGCTCTGTAGCCTTTCACAAAACCTTTTCCTCTTTTATTTTCAAAAAGTAATCTACATTTAATTAATTTTATCATTTAATTGTTATAGAATTTGAACAGCATAGGAAGGAGAGACACTTGTGATACCTACTTGTCACATGGGGGAAAGGGGCTAATTCAGAGGCAGAAAAGCAGACCAAGTATCCACAAAAAAAAAGTCATTTGTTTCATATTTTGTGTGATAGTCTTTCTGTAACAGATGGATCACTGAGACCTGTCAGCTAGCTATGCAACTAAGAAAAAGAGAGGTGATTTCCATTTGATAAGGATTATGGTTTTAAACAGTGTAGAACTAATGTGAACTTACAATTTCAAACACAAAAGCAAAGTCTTCCATTATGAGACAAACATTTCAAATCTGAACAATATGTTATTCAATATCTACGTCTATGAGAGTCTTAACTCTTTCTGGTCAGGCTGCTTCTTTTCTCTTCTCTCTTTAGAAAAGTCTCTGCCATGGTAAAGGCAATCTCCATAATATGTACTAGAAGTAAGAATCTGGAGTAGGCTGAATGTTTTGGAAAACTGGTAGCAAAAAATAACTTTTGTTTGCAAGTCACTGGTCTCTGGTCTGCTAGCCCTTGATTGCTAGCAGTAAAAAGTAATTTCTATAAGAACTGGTTTGATTTCCTCAATAAAACTCTTTCAATGGACTTGAAATTTTACCTAATTGACAAGTGGTCATATCTCCAAAAGTACAGTAAGCAGAAGTGGGATTTACTTCAGAAGTCCTGGCAAATTGAAAAGCGTGGGTATTATGGCTTAATTATTCCTCCCCAAGGAGCTCTTTTTTTAAGTACCTGCTTGTGGACAGGTAAGACAGGCTATGTGCACCGCTACGGGCAATGCTTCAGGGAACCTGTGGGCAAGCAAAACCAATCACCCAGAACTCTCTGGTCTGGGATTGCCTTCCATGAGAAGCTGCATTTAATTAATGAAAACATAAAGAAGGTTATGTGTGCAGAAAAGAACTGGGTATTTAAGTGTTCATTCGTAATGAGGCAGATCTGTCTTTTGAATGAACCAATGCTTCAGTTCAGTTTTTCCTGCCAGGCAGTGCAAGGCTCAAAGTTTCCTTTCTGATCATTCACTACAAGCCATAGGGGTAATTTAAGACAAGTTGCTGTATGTGCTTATTTTGTGCTTAATGCCAAGTATTTGATTAGTCTTATTCACATCCAAATTGGCTCTGCTCTGCCAAATGCTTTAAGGATC
This sequence comes from Prinia subflava, assembly GCF_021018805.1. Classification (NCBI taxonomy): domain Eukaryota; kingdom Metazoa; phylum Chordata; class Aves; order Passeriformes; family Cisticolidae; genus Prinia; species Prinia subflava. The sequence continues at coordinate 34,158,922 of NC_086253.1, forward strand.
CTAACCACACACTCAACCCAGGGACTGAGGTGACACACTGCCTGCAACCACAGGAGAGTCCTTTCACGCTGATTTGTTGTCAGCCTGCACACCATCCTTTTCTGCTTGGTTTATAACTAATGGATGTAGAACAGGAAACAGAATTAACCCACAGCCACTGCTGCAGACTTCTCTTGAAGCACTCTGTGCTCCTGTGCTAGATACATGGTGACAAGCATAAGGAGAAGTGACAAGGACACTTTGATCTATTTATGCGCATTGTGTGTGTATACTATTATAATATAAAATGGGCAAAAGTCAAACAAGTACCTTGATCAAAGTGGGCCAATGTTTGTCTCCTCATCAGTACACAATGCCTGTAGGGTCTGAAACCTGTCAGGCTACCTGGGAGTGAGAAACTACCACTGCACTTAATGAAGGATAAGCTCTGAGAGATTGCATTGCCATGCTTGTGATTTTAAGTTTGGGAGAAATAATAAAGAAAACCTTAATTTTTTCATCTATATTATACGTTTTCCTTTAGATTGCAACATGACTTTACTTTTTAGAGTGAAATAAAGACTTCTGTCCTGAAAGAGAAGAAAAACTTATTTGACTGTGGAGAAACTCAAAATGATCCCATGGTTCACATGTGGTGTCTAAGACCAGATGACAAGAGGAGAGAAGTAGCTGAAACTCCCTGGAGGGCAGTAGGATAGCCCCTAACATGCAACATTGGTGTTTAAATCATAAAGTACATGCTGGTAATTTCCCACACCCTAATAGGACACTGTTCTTTACCAGTTAAATATGCACAAGAAGAAAAAGAAACAAGCCATGCAAAATAACTGCAAGCTTTAGGAACTGAAGAAAAAATACTTTTACCAACGTCTTTCAGCTGTGTTATATACAGGAGCATTATACTTCCAGTTAAACGCTTGTAACTTTGTCTACTTCACATCCACTGAGCATAATATTTTCCTTCAACATCTTCATACTGATAATACCTGTGCATTCTCAGCTGTTTTATAATTCAGCTCTCCCTAGTGTTTTATAACCTTGCTGCAGAAATAGAAAGCACCAATTACTAATTTATTTCCAAAAACTTTGTAAAGTATATGAACTGAGCTTTAAACTTACTTGAAAGGCACTTTTTTGTCCCTGATATTTTTAGAATAAACAAGCTGAAAAGCTATACCCTATATGATATGTGACCCTATGAAGATAGATAACATAACTTTCTATTTTAGGGCATTTATTTTGAAAATCTGATTAAGATAGATGTCTCCAGTTTGTAATTCTTCAATGTCATGTTGTCATAGCTCCCATCATCAAGATGCTTTAAAGCTTTTCGATTAATATTGTATGCCAGAACTGAAATTACATCCTTTGTCATTTAGTTCTTAATGGTGCAAGTGATATCTATCAAGTAGTGTTTTATGAAGCATGTGTGATTTTTATTACAGGCTGTTTTCACAAATCTTCTTCAGGTTTCATAAAGACTGTTCATGGTTCACAACAAATATGCCTTGCATTTAAAATCATGCCAATTCTCAATGGAAAATAAACCTTGGATTTTTCAGCGAGGTATATCAATGGAACAAAACTCTTCCTTAATTTAAATCTGTATATAATCATCTTAATTAGCAAAGCAAAAATATTACCGTAAGCCCCTTCGCTTTACATGAGAACTCTAGAGAAAAGCCCTCTGAACAACAAAAAATGTAATAATGTTTCATTTTCATAAGTAAAGGGTTATGTTTGCCAAATCTTGTAAGTGCCCTAATATTTAAAATAAAGATGGCACACAGGTAGAACAGAAGATACAACATTCCCCCGTAATCCAAGTACAACAATGATCCTAATTTGCAGCATCCATATTTGTAAGAAAAGATGCATACAGTTAAATTTCTTCAATTTACTGGAAACGAGATAGTTAGGGGCAGCTGAGAAGGAATCTTAAGGCTGGCAACTTCTGGTCAACCTGCAGTTTAAGCAAAAATCTGTAAAGTCAATAAAATTTAGGCCTTAGATGACACATGAGCAGAACGCATTTTTTCAAGTGTGTTTTTGTCCAAAGACTTTCTCTTGTTATCTAACAGAGTAAGGCAAATGCACTGCAGGAAGAAATCCTGCCCATTGAGAAGAAAGTGGGCATTTCTTCCACAGGTGGTGGTGAAAGGAAAAATCGCAGGATTTACTTCTGAAAGGTTTATTAAATGCTGTTTCCCCTCTCTGTTGTTCACTGTGGGAACGGAACCAGCTCACTTTTAAAGCATTTTTTCCATTAGCTGGAATCGATTCTCAAAGCATTCCAACATAAACACCTCCAGCCTGCAACCACTCCATTAACCCCTTCAGTACATATGTAACACACAGTCAGTATTACGGCAGGCAAAATCTGTTTAATTTAACTACGATAGAGAGATAATGTTTTCTTATTTCTTACTCTTTCTGGTAAGGCTGCTATAAAAGATACCTATAATAAGGGCCCAGCTAACAAAAGTTAGTTACAAAAGTATATGGGGTGCAAGAGCTCAGATTTGGAGAACAAATACCACCTGGATATATGAAAACCACTGATGGTGTTACCATCCATAACACAGACATTTAATGTAACAAAGTAAACTGGACTTTGGTGGTTTTCAACTGAACTGTGGAAGCTTAATCACCTTATGAAAGCTGAACCGGAGATAAATATTTCAGCTTCAGTGAAAAAAGCTATAGTGGAACTAGTTCAGGAAACAGTCTTCCTAATAGTAGCCTCTTTATCCCCAGAGGGATTTAAGAAGGAAGCCGAAAAAAGAAAAATACAGAAACCCTGCTTAAGTAAATTGAAATTTAACCTGCTGGAGTAACGTGCTTAGGAATTTGCTTTCCGTGAAAATGAAATAAAAGAGAGAATATAAAACCCATGATGGCAGCCATGCACACAGGATGAACAGGAAGCAATAGTGAACTTCCAATCCTGCTGTTGTATTACACAAATGCCATCTCCTTCCACCCCAGCCTAACCCACAGAGTAGTAAGCAGGGATACTAATATACATTATTTATATCCTCTTAGGACCCAAGGTCTGTAAAACTGAAAAAAATCCTCCACTGGTAAAATGTCATTGACTTATTTCCAAAAATTTACCTGGATATCAAACTGGGAAAAGTTGCTATCACACTGTGAGAAATGAGAAAAGCTTGGTCACTTGAGACACAAAAATGATACTCAGCTTATATTATCTAGAGATTCAAAATATAATAATGCAGCCTTCAGTGGTGTGCTACTGGCCTAGCTTCTCCACAGTGGGGTTCAGATGTTTTGCATGACTGCGGGCTTGAAGGTTTTTCCTCCCACTGGGGTATAGCAGTCTCCTAGAGAAACAGTCTGTGAGGAGGGGTATCACCAAGACCACGGGCTTAGTCATATTTTTTCTAATCAGACCAGACTTATCTTCATCTTCATAAATTAGATCATCCTTCATTCTAGTTTAGTCAGAAGTGAGAAAGCTATGCATTATTGTTAGCTTCAGGCAATCTTCTTTGCTGCTAACTCACGGAAATCAGTGGAGAAACACGTTTGCAGTTAACAAATTGAAGGCTCGTTAGTCAGAGAATTGAGGTTTCCACTGAAAGAAAACAAAACATGAAACAAAAATGGAGAAGTCCAGCTAAACGACTTTGTACAGGGACAAAATTTCAGCTTTCTAAAATGGTGACAGGGGACTGGAGTTAATTTGAAAAACCTTTGAGTACATAGCCAAAACCTGCCTGTAAAACACAGGTAAAATGATGCAGAGTATGCCATTCCCACTTCACTCATGCTGCACCTCGTGTCTACACCAAATAGAGACAGACAATTGTGACTGCAAAAATAGTGATTTATAAATAAATGTCAAAAAGAAGAATCACGCTTCAGCTGTAAGCTGGGTAAGCTCTACAACGATTCAGTCACAGTGTGTTAATATATGTACTCGTCTCATACCACATGTTTAACTGGAGTTAAATGTAGCTCCCACTGCAAAGTCTGATGCATGGCTTCTTAATAGATTTCTCAGCATTTTCAAGTGTTAGATAATTTTGGTTCTTATCCAAAATCATTAATCCAGAGTGAGCTATGTGTGTTTTCCTTTGTCTTCTGATTTTATGTCTTACCACTTCCAAGAAAAACAATTAGCCAAAGCTATTTATTTTTGAAACATAGCTACTACTGTACAGGTTAAGAAAACCTAAACTCTTCTAACCTGAAAAAATACACTCATAAGTCATGATTATGTAATGATTGCAGATGACATAATCAGTGCTGCAAAAATCTGCCTTTCTGCCCAAAAAATAGATTGGCATCTAAAGGTTCTTTTACTGCTAAACCTGACTTTTACTGACATATGGCTGACATTCATGAAGAAGGAACAAATCCCTAGTCTTCCTCAACTTCAAGAGCCAGAGGAAAAATTCTGCATTAAATAGGTCAACTGAAGTTTTTTCATGGACTTGCAATAGTTAACACCATCCCTTGAACATTTTGCAAATTTACAAATCTGAAGGCAGTTCGAAAGGCCCCTAAAATTAGTTCATTATAAGCAATTAAATTCTTTACCCTTTCTGCATGCGCAACCCTTGTCTGTACACACAAGGCCACACTAAGAAAATCTGTGAAAGATAAGCTGGGAATGGGAATACACAATATAAAACTTCTGAGCAAAAACAGGTGAGTTTGTTTCATCAGATTTGAAACAACTCAGATAAGAGGGATTTGTGTTTTGCTTTGGAGGAAATGAAAACGGAACAGGGGCAGTGACATGAAAAGAAAACCATGGGGGAAAACTGGTAGAATTGCACAGAAAAGAGGTTGAATGAATAATACACAGAGGAGACCTCACAAAAGTGAAGAGATGAGAGAAAAGTTCTGAGAAAAATGTGAAAGCATACACAATTTCATTAGAAAAATCAGAATAATCAAAGTTTTATGAAAAACATAGAAGTGAGATGCTTACTCTGTGCTGACTTTAAAAAAGGAATTTAATCCTGGCCTCTAGAGTTAAAACAAAAATTCTTACAGACTGCAGCTTGGGCCTTAGAGCAAGAGGGAAATAAAGCAGTAGATCACCAGATGAATTCTTGTCTCCAAATCAATTAATTGATCTGTTACCAAGTATAAGAAATAAGCAGATTATGAAAGACAGGAAAAGAATAGGGAACCAAGCTTTCAAAATAGCTTTTAAATACTTTTTCTCTTAACTGTGTCAAGGAAGAGAAACGCATAATAGGGGGAGGCCTCCACAAGAGCAAACTAAAGAACTATTGTTCACTAATGACTTTAAATAAGCTTTTTAGGCTTATATTTGAATTAGAGTTTAGCTCTTCCTCTTTATGAAAAAAACCCCAACAAAACCACTCTTGATTTTAGTAAGATATTATTCCATTCTAATGACAATCAAATCGAGTTAGGTATCAATCAAAAGAACAAATCCATTGCAAAAGATTTCTTAAAAGGTATTCTGGGTTTCCAGTGCAGCTGCTTCCCTTCTCAGTAGGAAGATTAAGTCATTAACCCTCAAATCAAACCTCAACTTTGAATTGCTAGGAGTTGAAACAAAAACTACCTTTCAACCTGACTGCCTCACTAACTTATCAACAAAACTTTCCCCTACATGGCTTTTTAAACAAATCTATAAATTCAGAGGTATAAGTGGACATGGAAAGTGATTTACTTAGACATTTGTATGTGTTCACTATTTATTTTGCAAGTGCTGTGAAAGACAGCAGTAATGCTGAACAGCTTAAACAGACAGTATTGTAATTAATGATAATAAACAATTCTGTTCAATACTAAACAAAAAGTTAGGGGTAAAAGTTCATAATTTAAAAAAGAATTTATAAAACACAGAAAAATGAGAAAAACAGTTTTTCTTACACTTAAATTATATATATATTGACAAATTACTGTAGGCTTTGTCTTTCCTGTATGTATTTTCATTATGTCCTAGTTATATTGTTGCTACAAAGCTGTTTGCAGCAGATGAAATTTCACATCAGTTTCCAGCTAAACTTTACAGCTTCTTGACCAAACCAAGCTCCTTAAAACAGCATGGCTGATTCATGTCACAATAATCTCTTCCTTTCAATAACACTACTGTAATTCTCAGACAGACACTGACAGAACCAATAAAAGGTAGAGAAATCACAGCTCACTACTTCCCCCTTCAATTTAAATAGCCAACTAAATAGTACCTACAAAAAGCTCCCAGAAGAGCAGAGCAAAAGTATTTTTTTTGAAAATAAAGTTTCTGAAACAATGCCAAATACACACAAATAAGCACAAAAAATATCACCACCAGGGTGCAGTGAAATGTGATGAAATCTCTCATATACCATTAGCAAAGGCAAGCTGAATTCATTCCATGATGCTGCTGACTTCCAAGAACTGCAGCAGCAAGAGATGTTGCTGCTTCTTCTGGGATAAGCAAAGGCTAAAAAAATGATTGATTACAATTTTATGTTCTTCTGGAATTACAGATTCCATATATTCTTTAGTTCTTAAAAAAAGGACTGATCTGAAACCTCCTAATAGTAACCTAATTTCTACATATGCAGAATCTGTGTTGCAAATTACTTAATACAAAGGAAGTGTGTAACTCCTTTTAAACCTAACAGCTGTCATTTCACCAGTAACAAATTTGCCAAAAGCATTTCTAGGTATGCTGGGAGAGCACTTGCGAAGACAGCTTGCTCACCATGTAACACTGCTGATTTATGAAGCAGGCTATGCTCCAGTCAAGGGGGACAAGATTTAACACAGGCACAGAGCCAGCAGAGATCTGAATGACTGGACTCCCTGAAAGCCTGCTGCCTTCCACTTGTGCAGAAAAACCCCTCTATTTCTAGCATAATCACACCCTCTCCACCTGAACATGTTCCCCAGATCCATCTCCTGCCTAAACTATCATACTGGAAAATATCTTTCTTTTTGTCTTCTGCTGAAACTGCAACACTGGGGACAAGGAACTCGTGTGGGGGTGGTACGTGATTGCAAGGGAAACAGATGGTTTCAAGCTGAGAAGTCTGGTATTTAACATGCTTTTATAACTACCACCGGGGGCTAAAACCAAACATTTCAGGAGGAAGAATTGTTTCATGGTAAGATCGCAGCAGAGCATGTCAGGAAATCTCTTTTTGTATTCCTGGCATAGCCAGTGGTGTGATCACAAGCAAGCAAGCGCCTTTGTACAGCCAGTGGTCTTGCTGCTGAAATCAATTATGTGCCCAACAACTCTTTGCTGCTCTTGAAATGGTAGACATTCCATGTGTAAATGTCCTCTGCTCTCAGACCAAATTTACAATGACAAGTACACAAACAAACGTGTTTGCAGAGAGGTAGAGCAAAGATAGGCTTTGTGTTCCCTGAGAGGTGACTCCACACTGCTGCCAGATTGAGGAATGGGAGGGGATACTCAAAATACCAGATTTTTTTCTGATATAGGTCAAGTTTCCACCACGTGTGGGTAGGGAAGCACATGTAACCCATCCCACCTGCTCCCTACAGAATTCCCTGCAGCGCAACTTCCTGGCTCCACGCAGGTATAAGTGTGAAAATGTCACGTGCATGTCCTTACCCAAGGTGCAAGGTTACATGGGTTACATGTGGCATTACAGGAGAATGTCCTGTCTTCCACAAAGACAAACCATCAATCTCACAAACAAGGTGACATTTTTTCACTAAAAGCTACTGGATGACTTTATAATCTCAGGTGAATTGAATCTATTAGAGAGATTCACACTTTGGAAATACAACTCTAAAGAAAATAAATACAAACAAACAGGAAGACTTCGAGGTACATTAACTGCAAAAATTATCTCATAAGCAAATCCTTTGAGAAGCTGCAAACATATACAATTAGAAGCATTTTCGAAAACTGAAAGCCTAAATAGCTGTCAGCAACTTCACCAGTAAGTGTAAGTTATTTACAACAGCAAGCAGACAGATTATCAAGATAACAGAAGCACTGATTAATTGTGTAGCCTAAACTGGCAATGAAAGCAGAGTAGAGCCCTGTATGTGTGAATATTTATTTTTAAATAGGTACATTTACTTCCAAGTTTTCCTCATTTAGTTGTTATCATTTAATAATAATCATTAAATCAAATTGCTCTTTTAATTTTTAAAATGTTTAGAAGTAAAAACATGTCATTGTAGATAGCCTCCTCAAGACTTCAAATCTCTGAATACCAGTGAAAAACTGAACAGAAACGAAGAGTTATTTTTGAGTTGCTACAATTATAAAATAAGATGCTTGGATGGCAATATTCTTCCATAACATCACAAACTTCAAGCATGGATTCCAAAATATTTTACAGCTGTCAGTAAAATTTGGGTTAAGATCTATTGAATTTTGTTAAGTACAGACTTCTTCATGGCGCATTACATGTATTATATGCCATTCTTTAGAGACAAATGGAAAATCTCAAGTTTTCATGTTTAATGGTTTATATTCAGAACCTTTTCTAGCTGTACAGGACTTCTGAAAAAGACAAAGAGTGATGCCTTAAGATTTAGCTTTCATGTTTTTCAGATTCTGTGCTGCCTAGGGGTGTAGTTCTGAGCCTCATATTAAGTGTTAACAAGCTCTCTTCACAGAGCAGGTAGACAAAACAAAGGTCTAAAGGGAAGCCAGAGAAGCCCTCTTCATCAGGAACTGTAGTGGCAGGACTAGGAGTAATGGGTACAAATTAAAAGAGGGGAAATTTAGGTTAGATAATAGGAAGATTTTTTTTTTTTTCAGGGTGAGACACCAAAACAGGTTGTTGTGGGAGGCTGTGCATGCCCCAAACCTGGCAGTGTTTGAAGCCAAGTTGGATAAGGCCTTGAGCAACATGGTGTAGTGGGAGGTGTCCCCTCCCATGGCAGGGGGAATTGGGACTAGATGATCTTTAAGGTCCATTACAACCCCTTAACATTCTATGGTTTTATGATTATATGATGATTAACGGGGATCAAGGTTAATGAGGATGTATTGAAACTTTGGAGACCTGAACATGACTTAAATGGAATAAGAAGTTGCAAATCTGTTGGTTTTGGTCAGGGTAGAGAGAGTTTTCTTCACAGTAGCTGGTACGGGACTTGGATGGTATGCTTTGGATTTGTGCAGGAAACAGTGCTGATAAGCCAGCAGCATTTTAATTATTACTGAGCAGCGCTTACAGAGACAAGACCTTTTCTACTCCACTCCAAACCCCACCAGTGAGGAGGCAGGGGGTGCACAAGAAGCCGTGAGGGGACACAACCAGGATAGCTCATCCAAACTGGTCAAAAGGATATTCTATAAAATAGGGTGTCATGATCAGCATATAAACTAGAGGCAAGTTTGGCTGGGAAGCCACTGTTCAGGGACAGGCAGCAGTTGGTTGATGATGAGTGAAATTCTTTTAATTTGCATCATTTGTCTTTTATGGGCTTTACTTATCTTTATCTTTGTTATCTTCCTCTCTATTACAACTTATTTTTCCTTATTATATTTTATGTCAACTATTAAACTGCTTGTCTCAACCCACATGTTTTCTCTATTTCCTCGTACAAATTCTCTTTCCCCTATCCTGCTGGGACAGGAAAATAAACAAGTAGCTGTGTGTTGTTCAGTTGCTGGCTGGGGTTAAACCATGACATGCAACTACCAGCCTCAACATGCTGGAAGTCTAGATAGAAGAAACTTACACCCTTATCCCATGAATCACAATGGATATACTTTTTCTAGAAGCCAGATGGCTGAGGTTGCTGGCATGCAGAAAGTGTACCCTTGGCCAGCAGACAACTACATGGATGAGTATGTCCTGGTTTTGACTAGCTCTGACAATAACCTGGGGGTTGAGTCAGACTAGTAGGAAAGTATGTAAAATGAAGGCACTTGCAATGCCTCTGGGCCCATGCCTCATTCAGACTCAGAGACCTGACACAAATCTTGTTCATTGTTTCTCTCCAGTAGGAGCCTTGTAGCTTCTTTAAGTAAACGCCATTTGATTATTATTTATCATGTGTCCAAAACATTAAATTGCAGAAAAACATCACATCTGCCAGAGGCATGACTCTTGCTTTATGACTGTTTATAGTCAACCCTCACCCAAATGTAGGTCATGGGGGCACTACTGAATATTTGTCCCACTGTGAGAATAATACAGATGAAAATCATTTGGGCCATCAAAATAAATGACTCATATACTGAATGAGAGATTATGCCACCTTTTCTTTAGGAAATCCCAAGAAAGACATTTGTGGGCTGGTGCGCTGCTGCTCATGCCGGTGTTGTTTTCTGTAACAGTTACATGTACAGCTAATCTCATGTCAGTTTTCATAGTCCCAGCTGGTCAATTCATCAGGTTTATGTACAACAGGATGTGTGAACTCCTCTCACACAATAAACTCTCCAGGTACTCCAAACTGCACTGTACTTGGTGCAGATCTTTGCTGAACATAGGAAAAGATGCCAGATTTACTCCCCCTACAGTTAGTGCTCAATAGTTTGTTTAACGGTGGAGGCTTTTGCTAATACCAGTAGTCTTAAACAGCTTTATAATATTCATATAACATATATGAAACTTGTAACACTTTATAAGTTTCTTACTGATAAAAACAGAGTAATTCTGGTTATTGGTCCTTAAGATGTAAAAGTCAACCCTAGTTGGTTTGTGTGTCCTCTACATCAGAAACAACTTTCACTAAATGGAGATGCACTTTGAGTTTTTCAGTTTGTGCACACATTACAAGAGAGAATAGCAGACTAGTTTCTATGCAGATGGGTTTGTCCCCATTTAAAGTATCTGCAGTGTCTATCAATTAGGCCATTTCATTAACACCTGAGCTTAACCATATCCACCATTCCTCTATTGAATTTACTTACCTTCTTTTGGTGCAAACAGGGAAACTCACACATAAGAATCATTACTGAGCAAATAAAATCTTACTTTAAAAGTAAACATAACGAAAGAACATTCAAGAAAGGTACGTACTACTACTCTACTAGTCTCACTACTACTACAGTAAAAAGGTCCCTCTTCACCCCCAACTCTTTTTGCATTCACACAGGAATACATTGAGAAGCACAGCTCTAAGAGAGACATCTGCTCTTACAGAATGAAGAATAAATCATAATGTGTTTGATATTTGCAGCACTGTTACAGCTCTTGGAATATGAATATTTTACACCATACTCTAGGTATTCATGCATATACATACAAACCTACGGTTAATAAATATATAAGCACGTATCAGAAATAAATTTTATTACTTTATTAATATCTTTTATAGTTGTGACATGTCCTTACTTTTTAGCAGCACACAAATGAGAAGTTACTGTCTGGTGTTGCCTGTGATAATTTACATCTCCCTAAGGATAAGGGTGCTAAGCTTTCTTCAAACCACTTATCCTTGGCACCAAAACTGAGCAATTACAGCTATGTCTCACACTTTGTCTTTTAAGGATGTGGCATGTTTATTACTTGCAAGAGAAAAATGACTCCTACGATGATGTTTTAAAATCACTGGGTTCAGACTAAACACAAAGTGCTGTCTATAAAAGACAAAGTTAAATTTGTATACAGCTCCTATCTCTATGGTATATGATCACAAACGCCCCAGGCAGAAAAGTATTCCTTTCTTGCTCTTGCTCTTAGCAGTACAGACATACTACAGAAATTTCAATTAACAGTTTGGAAAAGATTCCACAAACATTTTGCTTCTATACTAACAGCTATTGGGTTTTGACCTAGAAATTATTATTTAAAATTCAATTGCAAGTGTATGGTGCAATGGCACTTTGTAATCTTCAAAACCACAAGAGCAGCTAATGACAGTTTGCTTGAGACTTTTAACTTGTAAAATCATAGACTTAGTCCCACATCACACATGCCTAACATGTAAATGCAAAAATCACAGCAGCTTAGAAAAAGACCTCAAAACAACTACACACACAAGAGCAATTAGGAAATTGCTCTTCAGCTGCAAAACAAAACATGTAACGCTGAATGTATAAAGCTGTCCAGTAAAATATATTCATTGCATCAAATGAAGGATATGATAATTACAAGTACTTTCCATAAATCTGAAAAGCGATGTAATAGAAAATAAACAGCCAATAAAATATGAACAATTTGGAAAAAAATAACTCAAGCTATTAGTTCAGAGATACAAAATTATATTGGTCTCATTAATCAGTTCAAAAAGTTGTATTAATAAACAGAAATTACACTCTTGTAAGGTCTTTCCTTTATTTTTGTAGAGTCAGTGTGCCTGCTTTCTATATACTAAATAAGGACACTACATATGAAAATATCTATAATTAAAAAAAAATTAAAAGGCCATAGGTTTGAAGGATTATAATAATGAGAAAACTACTACTTATTTTTTTCCCCACAGTTCTTTATGTGATTCATTGTAAATCTTAATATATCTTGGATAATTCACATTGTTGCACAGAATTTTATTGCACCATACATGTAATAATGACATACTGAATGTATGAACATATGGTTGAGAAATACGACAGAGAAATTACTGGCCTGATAAACTGACAATATAATCACAAATAAAATTCTCCTAAGTTTCTAAAATACGACAGAAGATGAAAAAAAATTGTAAGTTACTTTCTTGTGCCTTCAGAAAAGCAATTTAAATATTCTTCTCCTTCCTTAAAAAAAAAATAGTCCCTATGCAATGAAGTCCCTTAAAAATGCAAACATCTGAGAAAGGAAAAAACAAAGCACAATGGGAGGCACAAGCACTCAGACATGTTGAAGATGTTTCTACTAGCATACAAGAGCATGATAAAATAGTGAAGAAAGAATGGTGAAAAACGTTTAAAACAAAGTTGAGAAGAAGGCTGAAAAGGGAAGGACAAAGGCACCCGAGAGGAACAACTGTCCTAGGACATAAAAGCAGCAGCTATGTTGTTTGTAAAATTTTCTTTAAAGTGCAAATCTGCATTATTTTTCTTGTTTGGCTTTTTTTTCCCCCCATTGACGACACTCCAGGGTGCCTCAGACCTTTACTGCCCATATTTTCTTTCCTTTAAAGTAGACTGGTCCCAACTACACCACTAGTGCATTGGGAGAGATCCTGGGATTGCTCATCTATGCCATGGACGTTCATCCACTGGGCATTACAACGGCAGCTGCTCCCTGTGACCACTGGAGCCCTCTGGAAAGCACCAGCACAGCCGAGGGCTGCTCTGCATGTCTCATGTCTGGAGGGTGCATGGCAGAGGGCACTGTGCACCCAGAGCAGGTGGGAAGGCACCTCAGGGCCCTCAGAGGCCGCTGAACAACCAGCTGGGGTGCTGGGAGGTAACTTTTGAATTAATTGCTGAGCTCTCTCTGAGGACACACATTTCTTCAGGGGTAGAAAACACCCTCAGGTGTGATCTCACTTGTGTGTGATGTGAGTCACTAAGGCAGTGGTGTGTGTCCAGACAGGTTCTTTTTTTGCAAAAGCTTCCATACAGTAGGCAAAATGCTGCGTGTTTTTTCCAGCACTTTTAAACTCTTCTATCCTTTGGTCAACAGTTAATCATTCATCTCACATGCAGATACAACTATGTCACTGTCACTGCAATCATATCCTGATGCCACTCTAATATTACATCCTTCCACGTATGCAAAAAGCATTCTTATACACAGTCCTGCTTGCTGACTGCCTTTCACCTCTTGAGCAAAAATACTTTCTCTAATGGGATGAAGACAGCACGAAATGCTACAGAGAACACAGTTCCTAATACTGCTTTCAGTAGTTCATTTATACCATTAATTTCTTCACAGAAATTTGAAATTCCAAGCTTGAAATTTGTCTGTTAAATATATGAATTTTAAAATATAATCTAATAATATGAACAACATTTGGGGGAAAATAAGATCCTTATTTCTAGAACAGGTTTGTTCCTGCACCAATGGTTAACTTCAGCTATTAAAATCCAGCCATTTACACAGTATTGTGCATTAACAGCAGGCATACAAAACTGTATAAAGTGGAAAGAAAAAAGATGGAGAAAATGGTTGGAGAAAAGCACAAATCCAGTTGTTAACTTTCACACAGTGAGTGTAAAGAGCCATTTCATATCAAACTCACACATTAAAGACTCTAATATTTCAGGTCAAGTGGGAGCATCTCACCAAGAAGTCTGAAACCAACTACTCTCTACAGCAAAAATGGTCACGTGGGGAAATTAGTGCCATTACCAGTACCAACATCTCGATGATTCCTGCATTTAATCCTCTTGTAAAGCTATTAAGGTATCCAGAAACACTTCAGTTCCCTGAGTCAGATCAGTAGCCTAGCACCCAAAAGGTTAAGATTATCCTGCTCTGTGAAAACCACATGAGATTGATATTTTTCTGTATCTTCTGGCCTCTCTGCAGCTGCAAATTCCCCCAAAAGCCAAAGCAGCCTCCAAGAGAAAAGACTGTGTGTTTTTTTTGTTCAATTTTCATCTCTTCTAATAGCTTTCCTGCCACAAGAGGGTAAGAAGGATCAGAAGCAGGCAGGAAGTTAGTTTTCACCCCCAATTATAGAGGAACTACTCTTTTAAGTATTCATGTTTGTGTTTTTGCTGACCCTTCTATAGATGTCTGGACTATTCTCAGAACAGAAAAGAAGGTTTAAAGAAAATTCTAGATTACAAGTTGTAATATGGATTAGAAGCAAAAATCTTATTTTTTTGTTTCAAAAAACATGCGCATTATGTAGCACTCCACTCCTTTAATGTGAAGACACTAATATTAAAAAAGAAATATGACATGGTTGCTTTAATTATGTAGAACTGTAATTGGCATTTATTGCATCGGGCTTCAGAGGGATAGGAGCATGGGGTGGAAGCTGATTTTTTCATTAAATAGCTGCCCCAAGGCAGATACATTCTGAACAAAGCACCTTTTCATAAGATATACCTGTCCCATGGAGAGAACAACAAAGGGAATGAGGAAGGGGACATAGGAAGCCTGAACAAGGAGAGAATCATATGAAAAGAGTCCTATAAAAAAGAGAAAAAAAGAATAAAAGAGAAAGTAGTAACTAGGATGGAGTGGCATGGTATGGTCTAATAAAGGTTAAATGACTTAATCAATAAGAAAAAGATGATTTCAAAGACTAAGGGCAAAGAGAGAGAAAGGAGGAAATTAAAACAGCACACCTAAAGGATAAGAAGGATTAAAACTAAGATAGAACAAGAAGAAAAAACCCAATACCCAATCTCTCCAAAGAATAAAAAGAAAAAGGAAAAAAAAAAAATCACATCCATGCAAACAGATCTCTTCAGGGAGTAAAAGGCTCGTGCCTGTTGGCATCTGTTTTACTGTAGATTTGATTATATGGCATTCCTCAGCACTTTTGACTGCTTAAGGAGCATTAAACAGATGAGTCATGAAGGATGAAGTTAAGGGCAGAGGAGTACAGGACAATCTCTACTTTCTCATCTACACTCCTTTCCTGCTTTGCCTCAAGGTGGCTACCAGCAGTTTGGGTCTGAAAGAGCCTGAAAAGAACATCTCCTTGCTTTTTTTTTCCCCAAGATGAGGCATGATATGAGAAAATATGGCCCTTAATCAGTTACATATGCTTCTAGTGGAATGGGGAAGACATTCCTGCTCCTCAGTAAGACATCTGAACAACATCAGAAATTGATACAGGGTGCAGGTGAGCAGTCTCCACTATTTGTACATTTAGTGTTCTACTGATATTCCACAGCACCAATGGAAATCTTTATTCCTACCACGGCAAACAACAAATACAACAAGCTAAAGCTTTCTAGTTTGCTAGTGTGTTCTGTGGATTCAAATCAGAGGCTTTGCTGCATCGCCACTTGGCTTTGCTCGTATCTCATGGTCACTATTAACAGACAGCTATGGCAAGGGGCAACGCCCTTTCTGCCCGAGATTCAGACAGTGGAATGGAAACAGGACACCATCTTAAGACTGTTAACCCTCAAAGCAACAGAGCTTTGCACTTGGAGGCAGAAATCATGGCAAAGGAACTTTCTTGGTACTTACATCAGCAGAGAACATGTTTTTCAGTGGTAGAAATACTGCATCTGCAACTACTTTTTTCCTTTGCTACTCAACATCTCCAAAAGAATCAAAAAGCAGTAGAGCAGCACTGATGCAGCAGCAAAAGAGCACTGCATCTAGAGGTTCCTGTACTTCATACCTCTTAAGAGGTTTTCCCAAAGGCCATCTGCAAATGCCACTGAATTGTTCAAGTCTTTATAACCACAGGAATATACTTTTCACATTTCCTTAAATACATTTTCAGTTCTGTTGTAACCACGGGAGTGCAATAACAGGAAATGGAAACATATGCATATATTAACTACAACTTAATTCTGCCAGGAGATAAGACATTATTTGCACTTGTGCAAGTAGAGAGTCACTAATCATCATCACTAAGATGAAAGGTTAGTGCATTGTTTATAGACTATTTAGTATTCATATTTGATTATTTCAGAATTAGTGTCAGAGAAATTATATACTACTAACCATACACAATCCCCCTCTAACAATCTTTTAATCATTCTCTTGATTTTCTTTCTGCCTTCAAATTTCTTGAACTTTTTGTAGAAGCAGTATCCTATCCATCACTCAAAAATACATAAATACATGGTAGTTTAAGATTCCAGATGCAAAATTTACAGGCACTGTCTGTCCTAAAATATGACAGAACAGATTACATCTGGGGCAGCATACCATACAAGAACATCAGCATTGTTAAAGCATGCATGAAGAATATGAAAGCTACCCCAACTTCCCTAACACAGAAATGGTACTACAAGGTACTTACTTTTAGAGATACGTGGTTTAAATGCTTAAGTATAAGCATTTCATTCTTTACTAGTTTGAATTTTAATTCTCTCTCAACGAATTTTATATACACAAAGGGACAAAAAATCTGGTCTGTTGTGGTTATGATCATAGAAAGTTATTATATGGTAATGAAGCAAAGCTGCACCCAAAGCTCAAGACTGTTTCAAAAGAACTTCCAGATAAATTTATTTAACAGAAATGTTGATTTGAGTATTACTAATGATAAAGCAACTAGATAAATCTGGCCAGGCTGTACTATTTTACTTGGTTTTTATTCTGCTGGTCTTTCTCTACAAAACTAGCCATTTTAAATGTCTAGCTAACAGTATAAATCTCTGTAATAGGGCAAGGAAGAATTTCCCTTTCAGGCTCAAAACAATGCAAGTGCACTGGCTGATTCCTCCACCCTGCCTAGGAATGTCCCTCAGGGCCTCCAGTCCAGAAGGCTTGCAAAGCAGTTTATTCTGGAGGGCTTTCTGGAAGCTAGAGAGGAGTTTTAAAAATATCTAACCCATCCTCCCTCTCTGCCCTCCTGTTTACTGGCTTAGCTACACAACAGTAGCCGCAATTGACTACAATTAGGAGAGATATCAAAGACTTTTAAACAGGACATTACATTAAAAGAAGAAATAATTCAACTTCAATGAGGAAGAGATCCATACATGATGCTGTGGTGCACTCTGATGCCAATTATTTTGAGTTATTCATACAAAATGATAAACAAACAGAAAAATATTGCACATTACACACCACTGATTAAAGGCCTTGAGGACATAGATCAGGAATAACATCTGAAGAAAAATATTGCATCAAATTTTGAAATTTTAAGAACTATACATTAAAAGGCATAAGGAACAACTTTATACTGTATCGCTTGAGAAATGCACAAAAAAGACTTGAAAAAGACCTATTATTTTTAAATTAGCCAAAATACGCCAAAAAATGCTGCATACCCGAAGGTACATTAAGATCTGAAGTACATGAAAATTGAAAATTATAAGACCAATTATTGTTTCTCTTGGTGGATACTTTTTTTCTGATCATTACTATATATTCTGATGTTAACGATTAAAATGGTGAAGTGCTTCTTTCTAATTTTACAATAACAATAAAAATAAACAGATCTTTGGACCTATCAGACATTCATAACAAACAACTTCTTTACTAATATACTGCTTTAAGAAACTGTATGTTTCAGCTTTTCCATTTCTTTAATTCCCGTCTAGAGTGCCTGCTGGCAAATCAGCAGCATGTCAGAAAGGGGTGAAGAACGTGAAGATATATAAGTGTGAATTTCATGAAGTCTGTTGCTCCCTCTCTGTTATATATTTCTGGCCAGTAAAACAATGTAAGTACTAGCTCCAAAACCCCATGTTGTGCGTCTCACCCCAGTAGCAATTACAGGAAGAGTCCAGCTGTAAAAACCTGATGGAGACACTGGGCAGATTCAAAGCATCAAAAGCGCAATTCATTAGAAGTGCTTCACTTGTTTTCTGAAGCAATTTTGGAGCTGGTGTACACAGAGATGGGGGTGCAAGGTCACCCCTATTCTCGCCTTTTCACCACTCAGCAGAGGACAAACTACGAGAAAGTAACCCAGAGACTCAAGAAATACCACAGACAGTATTTTAAAGCTTTCCTGAACACAATGTAGGACACTGCTGAGGAGAAAGAAGGAAGCATTCAACAAAACACCCCTTGTGGTCTCTGCATTTAAGAATGAACAGAAAAACAAGCCCCTGACACCAACTACTAGCAACAAAATCAAGGGAAAGCTTTACTCTTCCTTGAACCTTTCTGAATTAACTAAAAGACTCAACAGCAGCAGCTGGTATTTTGTACTCAGCCAAGTACAAAATAGCCTACAGAACAGCCAAGTCAGCCTCCTGTATATTCAGATATAACATGCTTTATTACAAACAAATTCCATTGTATATTGTTTGAATAGCTACTGCAGTGTAAATTGAAGCTTCAAGAAACGCATACAAAGTAATATTTAAGAGTTCTTTTCATGTGGAGTCTCCAGGTTATGGCAATAATGGGATAAGTTTACTGCTGATTACTGCAAAACAGAGTACCTTTCAACACAAAGATGAGCTGGACTGATGGCAAAATTTACTTCCTATTAATTTGCAAGTATCCTGTGATTACAGTATTTCCAAATTGAGGACTTTGTTTTGTTTGGGTTTTTTAATGACAACAAAGTATCCTGTTACATAAACAGAACTGTTCTTTGACACTGCATCTTGCTAACTGTTTTGGGATTTATCTTCAAGAGAAGAATAACAATAAAGAGGCAAATTAATTCTGTTTTCTGTAACTTTAGCAGGGATACTAGTGTAAACATACAGAATTCCCATGGAGAGAATATTTTTAGTCCTTTGTAATAAATGATCAGTAACTTAGCAGACAGAAACAACCTTACTTTTTTCTTTCCCCCCCTCCTGGCTCAGAGAACATATCTCGTACCTATGAATTCTAACGATTAAAATAATTCTACCAATTACTTTGCTGCATTCCAGTAAGCATAGTCAAGTATGTAATGCAATAAACTATGCCTGAATGGTCTGTTTACCCCAAAGCAAGTTACAAGGAAAACTCTTTCGCCTTAAAGGACTTGTCTCTTTGGAGTGTGCAGGCTGGCAAAAAGCCAAGGGAAGCTGGTGCTTAAGCAGCCAAGACTGAGCAGTGCCTGTGTGCACTGCAATCTCAGCCAACCGCAGTAAATGTTATTGGAGTTTTTGTGCTGTAAAATTGCTGCTTTCATGCCCACTGCATCTGACAATAGGAATCCTTGGCCTTGCATGAGAAAGGAAGGTTGATGTGCCTTCTAGTCAGATCTCTGTATCCTTAAAAAGCAGGGTTACTACTCCTGTGTACTCCTAATGGGTTAGTGACAAATAAATTCATGTCAATGCTACGTCAGACAAAGAAAGATACTCAATGGAGAAATATTTGTGTATGAGAAGAGCAGAAAACCCATGCTTTAAGCACAGTCGTTAAGCTATTAAAACTACTGATAATATTTAAAAAGATAAAGGATGTTAAAGGTGACAAATGCTTAGCCTTTCACTTTTCAAAGCAACTTTGTGGTAAGCTGTTTTCACAATCATCCAATGGATATTATTTTTTGCTTAGTGACTCAAACACAAAATCCTTAGCATTTCTCCTATGAGAGACTGCAACAAGCATCTGCCAGCTGAATTTCTGAGAGTCCAGCTTATTTTCAGCAAGCAGCATGTTTAAAGCACTGAAACACGATCCTCCAACTTACAGCTACTGAGAACAGAGTTCAAATGAAAACCAAAAGGCAATGAGAAGACAAACCGGATTTTTTTTTGAAAATTGTCAAATCATCTGGGTTTTTTTGCTACAGGAACTTTTCAACACTATAGAATAAAATGAATGCTGCAGTTGCATTGCAATGACCTGATTTCTGTATTAACCCCTACTAGCAACTTCCATTTAATCCAACAGCAATTCCTCAGAAACATAGAATCAGGACATGGCGATCACTGGAACTATAGAATCAACCAGCTATTAAAAGAAAAATCAAGATTTTATTAAAACCTCACTATCTTCAACTCATTCTATGTTTCTGGAAGAACTTTTGTATTCACAAATCCATCAAGGCTTGGTGAGCATTAGAACACATAAGAGAGGCTTGCAAAACTGTAAATTCAGACTGTTGCCACCAAGTGATGAACACATGGAAACATGCGTAAGATCTTGAGTCTTCCCTTTCTAAAAATGCCTTTTTGAAAAAGATTTTGCATTGCAGTACAGAGTTAAAAATACT
Organism: Prinia subflava; assembly: GCF_021018805.1. Taxonomy (NCBI): domain Eukaryota; kingdom Metazoa; phylum Chordata; class Aves; order Passeriformes; family Cisticolidae; genus Prinia; species Prinia subflava. The sequence goes on from NC_086253.1 coordinate 34,179,523, forward strand.
AGATCTTCCCCCAAAATAAAATAATGAAAAACAAACAAAAAAAAGAGGTTAATGTGATGATGTGACACATATCTGCTCCTGATGTCATTCAAGTTATTTGCTGTACACACACATAACATTTGTTTCTCAGTTCAGCATAAGTAGTACCTGGGTGAAGCCCTCAGATTTGTAATTTATAATGAAAATAAACCCTCTATGTGACTGTTTCCTTGTCCTCTTACCTTCTTTATTACAGATTAATTTCTACTATAAATTTCTTACAGCCTACTCTCCGCACAAGAGCTGTACATTCTCGTTCTTGATTGCGACTTCAGGATTCTTCCATTAAACTGTGACAGAATTGAAATTCAAACTCCTTATCTTGCAATTAGGGATGTCTGTTCTGTAATCAAGCAGTCAAAGGAAACGATGTGTGTGCAAGCACTGGCAAGAAGGAAGGATACATTTTTGACTCTTATGTTCATCTATTGCGCCAGGTACATGTTAGTTCACCAGTGAGCTGACACTTGGGTGCAGCATTCTTTCCACAGTAAAACGATATTCTGCTTTTATGTTTCACTGTATTTTAGAATGAATTTATCTTCACAGATCTTCTTAAATTGCATGATTTTTTGTACTATGATTTTTGATGGGGAAGGAGGAGTGGAAGAAATGTCTCTACATCAGATCTTATCCGCACCATGATACACAGTTGGCAGGTTGTCCCATCTGGCATGCATTCGAGTATAAGACGGATAATTTGTCACTCTGAATCCTCTGATTTGTGAAAAGGCCAAAATCATCTCTGGAAAGATATTCTGCAGCTAATGATACAGGAGGTGTGGGGGAGACTGTTCTTTGAAGGCTACAAAGGCCACAATCTGAGGAGAAATAATTGGGTCTTGGCTCTTCTATTAAGTAACGTATTAAGAAACTGAAAACGACAAAAATCTCTTAAGAGCAAAACATGACTTACAACAATCAGATATGAGAAGTAATTGCCCACCACTTTGCAAAATTTGATTTTGGAGGGGTGAGGGTGAGACTGGGGAACTGTAATTTGCTTTTGGCAAACAGACTGAATGCTTAATTAAACGGAACAAATGTACATTTTTGTACATTACAGGAACAATGTTGACAGAAGTTTGGCTTAAAAACCAGTGAAAGAGGATAAAAAGATAGATTCATGAAATTGAAATCAAATATCAAAAAAGAGATAAAAAATAAAGTGGCAAGCATTCAAGACTCAATTTTCAAATTTTTAAGGCAACTACATTTGCCCCAAGCAAGTGGAACAGATAAATCTGTCGATCTGTAGTTCCTGAAAGACATTTGCCTTCCTGCAATGTCTGACTTTGGGCCATAAGAAATTTACATGTTTCAGTAGCTACCAAGGAAGGCTGCAAGCACTGCTACACACTGGCTGAAACAGAACTGTCTCTGGCCTGAGAAAAAAAGTCAGCATGTATTTTTATAACATGAACTTATTCTGTATTTACAGAAAGCTTGTCAAGTACCTCTATTCAGCATCATGGGCATTGTGAATTTATGGGTATCAAACATTTTTGCTTACAAAATATTTACACGAGTACGTACATGCCCAGAAGACATTGGCAGTTTTTACTGAGAACTGGGAATCTTATTTTGTAATTTTGCAGGGTATAAAATGGTCCAGCGTGTGGGAAGGGAAAGTGGCTGTTTTGCAAATGATTCATTGTGGAAGGTCTGGACAATTTCAGAGTGAGGTCTGGGCTACAGGACAAATCATCTTCTGTTAGATTTAAACAGGCAATGCATTTCAACATGCAGGCTGCCAATACAACACGTTTAGCCATAGCTTAGTATGAAAATCTGTCATAAACTACAAGCTCACACACACACGATTTGAAATGCACAGAAATAGTACTAGAAAAGCTTCAGGAGGTTATCTCAGTCCACCTTCTCCTAATTGAATGTAGGTTTGTTCTCAGCAGCATGAGTTACATTTTTATTTGTTTTAATTTCATGTTACAAAGTGAGAGAGCTTCTGTCACTTCCTTGGGACAGACTTTGATATCTTAATATAGTTAATTGTTAAACCGTTTTTCCTAACTATGTGCCTAATCTTCCTTCCCTTCCCTTCCCTTCCCTTTCCTTCCCTTCCCTTCCCTTCCCTTCCCTTCCCTTCCCTTCCCTTCCCTTCCCTTCCCTTCCCTTCCCTTCCCTTCCCTTCCCTTCCCTTCCCTTCCCTTTCCTTTCCTTTCCTTTCCTTTCCTTTCCTTTCCTTTCCTTTCCTTTCCTTTCCTTTCCTTTCCTTTCCTTTCCTTTCCTTTCCTTTCCTTTCCTTTCCTTTCCTTTCCTTTCCTTTCCTTTCCTTTCCTTTCCTTTCCTTTCCTTTCCTTTCCTTTCCTTTCCTTTCCTTTCCTTTCCTTTCCTTTCCTTTCCTTTCCTTTCCTTTCCTTTCCTTTCCTTTCCTTTCCTTTCCTTTCCTTTCCTTTCCTTTCCTTTCCTTTCCTTTCCTTTCCTTTCCTTTCCTTTCCTTTCCTTCCTGTTACTTTTAGTTGTATTCCCATACTGCAGGCAAGATGTTCCACTCAGTCTTTGGTTATTAGCTTCTCTTTGCCAGCAATTAATTATTGCTTAGGCCATAGATTGAGCCAAAGTTTAATCTCTTACTTATTCCCATAGAGTAATATCTCTAACCTCATAATTGTTTTCATACACATATATCTGAACAGTAAAATAAAGAGCAATAAGAGAATTTGACAGGAACTTTGAAGAAGCAAGATGCTTGAATTCCAAACTTATATTCCATTGGTGCTATGTCTAGGAATCCCTCTTTGCAGATATATTTGTATACCCAGTTCAAACTGTACTTGTGAGTCAGACCACGTTGCAGATTAATGCCTAATTAAAACTCTCTATGACCACTTCTCCTTAGCTTCTTCCTGAATATACTGCACTTCAGACCAGCTTATATTTTTCAGTTCTAATTTCATTAGTTTCTGGCTATATGATTAATGATCTTTCCTTGCCCTCTTCTATTAACATTTTGTCTCTAGTTGGCACTCAGAACACTTGCTATTTAGTATCATCAGGAAATTTTTAGTACCATTTTTACTCCTTCATCCATATAACAAATGAGGATGTTAAATAAAACCAAGATTATAGCATATCCCCATGATGTTCTTCAATACAACTCCTCCTAGTTTGAATGATTAGTCCTAATTTATTACCACAGACTTTCAGACCAAGCAGGTCTGAGTTAATTTTTCAAGTAACATGTCTTAAGCCCAGTGTCGGACCTGAGGACAAATTGTATGCACTGATACAACAAGACAAAATTTAATTTATCATGAATTATGAGATAAGAGATAAAAATCTCTTTAAACAATGTGTAAGACAACAATGAAAATAAGGCATGTGGATACCCTCACAGATTCCAGATAACTGATAGTTCTGAGAATGAATGAAAAGGAAAAGAAGTAAATATATACCCTACACTGAGAAAAACCTAAAGAGCTTTTAAGCATTTAATCTCATAACCTAATGTTTATTTCCTGGTGTCCTAGAACACCCCCTTCCTCTCATTTTGTTCCCCAATAATTTGAACTACTAAAATGCAGTTCATTAGAGTACGGTGCTAATAACACCAAGGTTGTGGGTTCAATCCCTGTGTGGGTCATTCACTTAAAAGTTGGGCTCGATGATCCTTGTAGGTCTCTTCCAACTAAGAATATTCTATGAAATCTAAACAACTCCTTCTGTGAAATTACATTGTAGGTGACAGCCTGGCTGCCAAGTTCTAGTTCACCAGCACATGCCGTTTCCTGTGTGGAGTAACTGTGGCAAAGCAGAGACGGAATAAGGACTGAGAAGTGTTCAGTAGGCACTAAAGCAGGACTACCAGAAACCCACACAAGGTACTTCCACACTGGCTTAATTTACCATGGGCCTTTTTTAATATTCACAGGTTATTTCCAACCTTCTCACAAGCCAGTTGCATATGAAGGGGGAAATTCCATTTTCCTCTTCCCACCCCCACAGGAGCTGCAAGGGAACAAAGTCACTAGCATCTTCCATTAACTTACAGCACAAATCCCTGTGTGTACTTCCAACCACACTTCCATTTCATTTGGCTCTTGGTGGAAAGAAAAAGGCAGAAGTGAGGCAGATTGTTTAGTTATGCTGGTTATACATGAACAGTTGTATCTATGCAGAAAAATAAAATGTGAGAGATGGAAGGACAATCTGAAGAGTAAAAAACCCCTAACAAACACCTAATAAAATTCACACATATGTTCTGTACATGTGTTATATCTGGTCTTTAGCAGTGCCAGGCTTGAGCATTGGGCACCTATTCCCTCAAGTACTTGTACAAAAGCAGAAGGTTCTGACCTTGGCTTCTTGATACTGTGGGATAATAAAAACAATAATTTCTGTATAGGAGATACTTTTGTATAAGCTCTCCCATCAAGTTCTAATGAGTCATCATGAACTAAAGCCCTCAATTGATAGGAGAATTATGCCACAGCACATTTAGTGTCTGTAGAGTGAGATGTCTTACAATGAGACCTCCAAATGCATAGAGTTCGAATACGTTTTCATTCAACCAGCTTTATTACATTATTTTTTCTCTTTCACAAGTTTAAATTCAGATTTGTGCTCTTGATTTCCAAATTTATAGGAAGGCTTAGCCATTTCAAACTGAAAAGTCCATCAATCTGCAATTCCCATGTGGCTGGAGCCAAATCTTGTTTATTGTGCATTACCTGGCAGATCCTTGATCAAGGACAACTGAAAACCAGTTTATATTATATTGAATTTTTTCAGATCTTCCCACTACATAAGCGATTATCACAAGCTGTTATTAAGAAACATGAGAACCTTGATGCTCAAATGCACTATACAAATGCTGCTGTGAAATACATCCTTCTCTATTCTGCATTTTATGGTTCTCTCATAAATTTCCAATTTAGGAGGTAAAAATTCTCAAATCTGAGTTTCTAACTCAGAATCTTCAATCTCATTGTCAGTAGTAAGCATTAAATATTAACTATACCTTGTCTTCATACCCTCTGCTTAAACTAAGAATTTAGCACTTTATTTCTCATATTGAATTCTGTGTTAAAATATAAGCTGCTACTAATGTCAATAAATTCCCCTCCAAAGTCTGACTAATCTATAACTTTTCATGGAAAAAGATTAGGAAACTTATCAATATGCTTAAATACAGATACTCAATGACTTCTGTTGTTTATAAGACTTAGTGACATAAGGAAACTCAGTCACATTCAAGAATCCTTTCCTCCCAGTTCCCAGTTCACTCTACTCTCCCTCTCACTTTGACAACTGTTTCATTTCCCTGCACATGTATTCAGATGTCCCTATTTCTTATAAACTGCTGCTCTTTCTAAAAACAATAAATGTAGTAAGTAAATTGTTCTGATAGCAGTAGACAAAAAGACTAACTGCTGGAACAGTTCATATACTGAGCTGTGCCCTGAAGAACAAGTAGAATTAATCAGAGATGCTATGTAAAAGAAGAGTTATAACTGATGGTCCTAAAATTGATCTCCTCCTGAATTTCATGACTTACTAACACACTGCTCTTAGAGAAATTAAATGATTCCTATTAAACCGTCCACAACACTTTGTACTTGATCTGAATTTTTACAGCTACTAATAATACCTCCATGTTGACCTTAGCTCCTCATAGTAAGCATCTCAAAACTCATTTTACTAATTTTGTCTTTGCTATGTTAGCTAATCCCAGAAAAGGAAGCTAATTCCCACTGGTTAACAAAACAAGCTAATCAAACCCAGCATCACAGACTAAAATAATTCTACACACATATTCAGTTCCTTTAAATTTTGAATGAGCCGATCAAATATAACACATTGATTAAATGGACTCATTCTAAAGGAAAACAATCAGATGTTTGAAATAGACTAAGAAGATATTAATTCAAATTGCTATTCAAATAAAGTCAATATAACTGAAAGCAGTTCAATAATATAATTGTTTTCAGTCAGCACCTTTTTTATCCCTAAATGCTTCAGCAGTGAACCCCCACCCTCTGCCAACATAAACACTGGACAAAGTAATCTGGAATATGGCACTGGACTTACTTTGAACCCATTAAGATTAGATAGCATTGAAAGCTTACATGAAGACGCAAAAGAAAACTAGTGAAAAAAAAAACCCTCTTTCTGTGAAAGTGCTGCATTACTTACGATTTTAGCTAAAGAAACTGCAAGAATCAAATAACAGCATACTAAATGCCACAATTAAATGATATCCACTTGATAGGACAGAATTGGAGAAATCCACATACTACAATGCAATGCTACACAACCATATCATCAAGAAGAAGAAAGGGTAGCTAACTTATTAAATTTTGCTTTTCCCTCTTTTACAGAGAACATACTTTTTGCCCACAAGTAGGCCATCAGCATATAAAATGAGAACCCAACCATACGCAAATCAAGTAGATAATCTAAGCAATGTTCATTGATGTGCTAAGTGAAAGAAATCTTTCTTCCAGTAACACAAACCCTCATCCTGCACCTGATTGTAGAAATGGAAGTCCACTACCTGAACACCTATGATCTTCTCCCTTACCCAGCAGAAAACCAACAAGCCTGACTTAAACTACGGCAATCACTACGTACACAGTATATGTGGTTGGCAAGCAGAAGCACTTCTAAAAACAAGTCTAATCTTGTGGAGAGAAACATCATTGACAGCAGGAACTACAAACACTTCTGCTACACATATACACTGAAGGAGTGAACATCAGACATCCACAGGTAGAGGACACAGGAGAGAATGGTGGGAAGAAAGAGGGAAAAGGAAAAACAAACACACTTGCAGAGTATGCTGGGTTTTCCTCCAGCTTAGCAGAAGTCTTACAAAGAACAACAGTGTCAACATATACCATGGTGCTAACTCCTGTCCTACTTTTAATCAAAACCCCTCTTACATCATTCTGCTAAAAGGACAAGACTTGGCCTGACACAGGATCAGATGAAATTAGTTTAGCTTGTCTGGGATGAAACAGGTTAAGGAACACTCCTGAAGGCTGGTAAACTCACTTGCAAGCAACTGTTCAAAAATTCAGAAGTAGCGACAAGACTTAAAACCTAGAGGAAAGATGAAGACTTACTAGCTTCCTAAGATATGCAAGCAGATCATCCCAACTATTCAAAAATTTTCACAGTTTTGTCTCGCTTTTGCATTTTTTATTTCTATAAAAGAAGGGTTGGAGGATACAGTAATCTAAATATATTGACTTATTGAACTAAATCAGGCTACATTTTGGATAACACATATATTTTCTAACAGATTTCATATTCCTAGACATAAAAGAAAGATAGCATACCCTGATTATGACAATGCATGACCATTTTTTTGAGGTCTTCACAGATTAGATACTGCGCAAGTTGAACATGCAAAAGTAAAGTTATTTATTTTAAAGATCTTAATCCAAATGTGTCAAATTCACATTCATGAGTGGTCTTCGCAGATTGGCCTTTTAGACACAACAACAAAATTTCACTCAAAGCTAAGAAGAGAAGCTCAAATTTAGTGCTGTGCTTGGCAAAATAATTCTGTCCAACCAGCTGATGTGTTATCGGCAAAAAAAAAAAAAAAAAAAAAAAAATTTCTCCATACTCCCTCTAGTGGTTCATCTGTAGGCGAGATTTAAACAATCAAAAGACAGAAATGGTTCTTAGAATACGAAGTGGCTTGTTCCCAGCTTTGTTGATCTACCCAAGAAGGGGTGTTAATTAAAAAAAAACATTCTTCCAGTCTGCCTAAACCAAGAAAATTTTTTCAGTCATGCATCAAAAATGGAAACCTGTGGCTAATATATTTACTCACATTAAAAGAAAAAAAAAGAAAGAAAAGAAATAAGAAAAAAGAAATAAGAAAAGAGAAATAAGAAAACAGAAATAAGAAAAGAGAAATAAGAAAAGAGAAATAAGAAAAGAGAAATAAGAAAAAAGAAATAAGAAGCAAGAAGCAATTAAAAAAAGGAAAAAAGAAAAAAGAAAAAAGGAAAAAAAGAAAAAAAACAGAAAAAAGTGGTTTCTTTGGGCAGGACGTTTAAGCAGGCACTGGTGTTTAAAGTATGTCACTCCTTCTGCTTAGTGATGCTGGTTAGAAGGAAGAGAAACATGGAAACATACATCTCAGAAGCCACCACTGCCTCCTGTCATCTCATAGCTCTCTTCCTTTAGAGCTTTCCCTCAGTCTCAAGTGCCCTATCCAGTGACAAAAATCCTGCTCTACTTCCCTTAGGAAATGAAAGGAATGGCTGGAACCCGCTAAACTTGATGAGGTAGTAAAAGACAACTTTTACATTATTCTGAAGCTAAATATCATGACAGTTTAACCAACTTCAGCCTGCCCTCTAAAAAGTACAACCAAAGGTTAGTCACTTGCTAAAAACTACATTACATAATATATCATTAATAGCTACTGCTTCACATAAGCATTGCCTGTTAAATGACTTAAATAAGCTTTTCTATATTAGCAGTTATTTTCTACTCTTGCTTATCTAACAGTAAAATAGAAAAAAAAATTGCAGCATTTAAGGAAAAATCAGTTTAAAATACAGAGTCATTTTGATATATTTAAGTTTTATTAGACAATTTGTTAAGAAGATGGAAAATAAAAGGGTATTTAAACTATGGACAAAGTGTCCTCTTCTTACCATGACCTGGGACAGATACTGGGTTATCACCGGTCTGTACTAGATATGAGCCGGCAGTATAGTCCTCATCTGTATCAGAGTCCTGAACTGGCTGGCTGCCATTATTACTTAATAACCACCTCTGGTTGTCATGGAGATTGGGTGATGGAGGAGGGGAGTGTAAATGTTCAGTAACTGATGGACTAGATGAGGAGGATGGCATGGGAGGACCTATAAAAAAATAAAAAGCATTTAAAATATGGGTCAAGATATAATATGAAAAACAAATAACTTATTTCTTGTATCACCAAAAGGTGAATATTCTACTTCAAACAAGAAAAAAGATGGACAAAGAAAATATTACAATTGCCTGAAATAAACTGGTTTAAGTTCTTTAGAAACCATAACACAATGCTGTAACTTGATATTTCAATGAATAGTGTTTATCATACAGGATTGCTTCTTTCAGTGGGACACTCCTGTCTAAAATCTACTAGTGAAAGAAAGTAACACAGATAAGCAGGCACAGAGACAGAGAAACAGGACCAGTTTTCCAAGCTCACACATACAGGGAAACTCACCACTGTAAATTTCTACCACAGGAGTTACTCTGACAGAACTTTAGTTTTCAGCAGTGTTTCCCAGACATGCATACTATTTAAAACCCTCAAAATGTTTCTCCTGTCAAACTAGTGTCCATCTGCACAAGTTGTTTTAAAACATGCATACACAATGACTACATCCCATTTCTGCATCTTAAAAGTATCCTAAAGTCATCAAGGAGGAAGACAGATTAAATAAAGCCTTATATCATAACAATGCATTTAGTCCTTCAATGAAACAATAATTAGGTCAAAATGCAACAGAGAGTGAGTTACCTACTATACCCTGTGAATATATAGGTTCTTTACAGTCTTTAGTGAGCACAGATCTGACTCAGAGTAAGACTGCTGGACTACTTCTGAATAAAGTGTTGCCTGTGCATGGGGAATGCACCAGAACATGAAGAAGCTTTATTACATAATTTATGTTAAAACCAAAATTAGATTAATATGCATGGTTATCATTCATAACTATAAATCTAAATTTAAATTAGAGAAAAATAAGCTTTTTTTCATCATATAATGATTTGGTTTTATGGTACTTAGTAGCACAGTTATGCTGGAGAGATGCTGTACTTCTCAATGTTAATAAATCATACTGGCACCAGTAGCTTGAATTACCTTCCCTCCACCTCCCTTGTACATGCTAGAATCATGCTAATTATTTTTTTTTCCACATTCAGTTTATACCGTCATATAGTATCTCAAATATCTCTAAAACATGTTGCTAAGTCCTTACAAATTCATTTCCCTGGGAATAAACCTATGACAGTCTCACAACAAACTATTTACTTTATTTCCACATATCTTTTATCCCTTCTTGTGGAGAACAGCACAACATATATTATTATAATTTAGGATGCAGGCTTGGTCCTGGAAGGAAGGTGAGCACTTACTATTAGTCAAGTAACTCCCAAGGTTTGTAATCAGGGAAATAAAAGTATGGGGTAACAACATTTTACAGGGCTCAGCTTGTGAATTTAGAAGTAGGGGGTGGGCACATTTTGTAGTTTGAGATAAAATGACAACAGGTTTTCTTGCTACACCTTGATTTTTCACATTGCTTGCTTCAGTAACCGGAATTTGTGGTTATTTCTTGATGGAATATTTAATGCATTATTTATGATACACTCAAACTGATTTAGGTAGCTGTTATATTTCATTTTTGAACAGTTCCAATTAAAAAAAAGTAGGGGTTTTTGTAATTTTTTTTTATCTTAGAAAAAATCTCCTTTACTTGCTTTGGACCTCTCCATGAGGAGAGCTACAGTAATATCTTCCAGTTGTATATGCACTGTCTGAAGCAAGTCAACACCTTAGTAGTATCTTTGGACTTTATATATAACATTTCTCCTTCTCAATCTACACTCACTAACTTTCAGGCATAACAGAGCCTTGATTGCACAAATCATAATCATACAAAATATCGTGTTGCCTGAAAATGTGCCACATCCAAGGTTCCTTAATTGTTTTGTAAATTCCCTCATTTACTCAAGCTCATTAATTGTCTCAGTGCTACCTGGCTAGCTGACAGTGCACTGCACTGATGAGTAGCCACCCAGAACATGCTTCACTTGGGTGCCCTGGTTTGCTGAATTTCTCAGTTCAGAAAACACTGCGTGTCAGGTGTGGGGTGAAAGTGCGAGGGTATAGGCAAAGCTCCCACCACTACACTCAGCAGGGACAGATCTCTGCTACTAAAAATCATTTGATTAGGGCTGTAACACCACCAGGAAATTATGCAACTTTTTATAAATAAAGCTAATTCTTGCAGGCAGGCCTTACAATTGTAGAATCATTTAGGTTGGAAAAGAAATTTAAAGTCATTGAGTCCAACCTTTAACTCAGCATTGCCAAGTCCACCACTAAATCATGTCCGTAAGTGCCACATCTACATGTCTGTAAAACACTTTCAGCAATAGAGACTCAACAACTTCCCTGGGCAGCCTGTTCCAAATTGTGATCACCCTTTCAATGAAGAAATCTTTCCTAATATTCAAGTTAACCTCCCTGACACACTGCTAGCTCATGTTCAGAGGGCAGTCGACCAGCATCTCCAGGTCACTTTCTAGCTTTCTTGCCACTTTTCTCCCAGCATGTAGCATTGCATGGAGTTGTGACCTAAGTGCAGGACCCAGCACTTGGCCTTCTTGAACCTCAGACAATTGGCCTCAGCCCATTGATCCAGCCTGTCCAGATCCCTCTATGGAACCTTCTACCCCCCAGCAGACCACCATTCCTCTCGACTTGGTGCTGTCTGTGAGCTGAAGGAGGGCACACTTGATCCCCTCCAGATCACTGATAAAAACTTTAAACAGTACTAGTCCCAGTACTGAGCCCTGGGGCACTCCACTGACCAGCCACCAGCTGGGTGCAGTTCCATTCACCAGCAGCTCTCTGGGCCTGCCCACCCAGTCAGTTTACACCCAGCCACACCATGGGAGCCGGGTTCTCCAGGAGAATGCTGTGGGAGAAAGTATCAAGAACTTTACTGAAGTCTCAGTAGACAACATCCACAGCCTTTCTCTCCTCCACTAAGTGGGTCAGTTTGTCACAGAAAGAGTCCAGGCTGGTCAGGCAGGACCTGCCTTTTGTAAACCCCTGCTGCCTGTGCCTGATCCCATTTGTCCTGTACACTGCATGATGGCACTCAAGGTGATCTGCTCCATGACCTTCCCCACACTGAGGTCAGGCTGACAGGCCTGCAGTTCCCTGGAACCTCCTTTTGGCCCTTCCCGTACATAAGCATCACATTATCCAACTTCCACTCACCTGGGACCTCCCCTGTTAGCCAGGGCTGCTGGTAAATGACTGGAAGTGGCTTGGTGAGCTCTTCTGCCAGCTCCCCCCCTCCCAGTACCCTTGGGTTGATGCCCATAGTCTTGTGGGTGTCTAAGTTGCACAGCAGGTCACCGACTATTTCTTCGTGGATTAGAGGGGCTTAGTTCTGCTCCCCACCCCTGTCTTCCAGCTCAAGGGGCTGTGGGAACCTTGAGGTCAACTGGTCTTACTATTAAAGACTGAGGCAAAGAAGGCATTATGTTACCTCAGATTCTTCCTCATCCTTCATCACAGTATTTTCCCCCTTCACCCAATAAATGATGGCTATTCTCCTTAGCCCTCCTTTTGTTGCTTTGTCACAAAGTTACATGGTCTGCAGAGAAAAGGAAGCCAGCTATAATATGAGCCAATTTTTCACAAGAACCCTAGGCCAACCAGCTGGGACACCTATTTCTGTACAACTTCATCCAGAACTGGCAGTGAGCTCCTCTTTGATTCCAAGTGAAAAGAGAGATAGCTATCTATACTGCCATTTATAGAATAAGCTACACATTAAGAAAAAAAATACTTAACACACTTTCTAGAGGAATCGTAAATGATGTGCATATTCCTTTCCAATTCTTTTTTTACATGGAATGAAAGGCATTTAAAAATATTTGGCAATATCCCTCTTGAAGTTTTAAACTCATTTAAAAATCATAAAAGCCATTAAGTATGATAAAAGCCAATTAGATTGATTATAACACTTTTTTACACACAGCTTAGAAGCATACAACACTAAGAATATTTCACTCTAAGAAAACCCACAAAAATACAACTTCTGATTTTCTCCCCATTCTGCTTCTTTTGGTACTCACTTAGCAAAATATTTAGTTCTTCTGCTTTAACTTTCTTACCTGTATTTTAAAAAAGCAACAGTTCTTGTTTTTATTACGTGAACTTGATTCAACAGTAAGATATTTGCACAGGCAAATATACTGGACTTAAGGGTATTTAAATCTCATGTTTTAGGTCAGTTATGAGGAAAAGCACACTTTAATTTGTTGGCATTTTCATAATTGAAAAGATATGACTTTAAATGATCGTTATATACTCCAAAATAATTATCTTCGATGAAAATGCAAAATATAGGCAAACTTCAGCAAGAACAGATTCAATATTACAATATATGAAGAGGTGAATACATTTGCTATGGACATGAGTCCCCAAAGAAAGTAAAACACAGAGAAAATAGGATGTAAGAAGAACATTAAAAAAGAGATACACATGAGCTAATAATGGATACAGTAAATACATATGAACAAGATAAATATGTAAAAAAAATTTGCAGTGTTCTCTGCCACGATCAGCACTGATCTAAACATGGCACGAATTAAAAGTTGGAAGCAGAACTGATGTCACATATCGAAAAGCTCAAAGGGACACGTACTGCAAATGCAACCCATAAAAAGATAGCAAATAAACAATGGGGAAGATGGGAACAACGGACTGGTAGTAGTTTCTAGGAATTTCTATATTAAGTATACTAAGGCTTAATTAAGTCTAAAGCTGAGCCTCTGTCAATTGTTGCTGCCCAACACCATGGGAATCAGAGCAGGGAAGGAGAGTGGGGATGCTGCAGAGTTTGGGAAGGACTGGGGTCAGAGAAGAGAATAGCTGTGCCTTCAACCCCAGAGCCTCAGGCACTTCCACAACCCCCAGTTTACAGGTATGTACAAGCTGCCTTCCCTTAAAAAAACCCAACAAACCGAACAAAACTATTTGCAGCATTTAAGCTTATTTACATAGTATTACAAAGAATGACTCCAACAACTGCTCAGCTTTCATCCCCTGTATGTCATCAATTGCTAGAGAAGCACTTTGCTTCAACAACACCAATGGGTGCCTGGATGAACTGCACTTCCGCTAGGTGTATTTTAGAGAAAATAGTGCAAGACACTTTTGGAACATTTTGGGCGTTTAGGAGAAAAGCAGGATGGGAGAGAAGCAGTAGTAATGACTTCCTGCTGTTGCAGGGTGGGCAGGCTGAAATAGATGATCCAGAGTCTCTGAGGAGCCCTAAAACATGTGCACTTATGAAATCTTCCCACCAGATTCAAACTCTTAAAGCAGAGAGATTTTGCTGGCAATGACAATAAGAAGAAAGAAAAAAACTTGTTTATTTTCTATTCTTATTATAAATTAGATTTTTTTTACTATAATTCATGAAGCAACGAAAATTTTCCTGAGCTGAAATATGATCTTAAAAATGTGTAGTTTTCATTGCTTCATGCATTTTTGTAATGCAGATCTGTTGTTCGTATATCTAGATTGTCCCTAAAAACCTGGCATTATCAACTTACTTTCATAAGATGCATTGCAAGTTACGTACTTTGAAAAAGCAATTTCACTATAAAATTTGAAGGGCCATTATTTTCATCTCAATCAGGTTGCATAAATTTTACACCCAACTTACATACATACATACAACTTCTGATGGCTGCTTAGAGCAGTACAACAGCAGACAGCTCTGTTCAGGCTGTTTAGCTATAGCAGAACAGTGCACTTTTCCATTCACAGTGTTGGCAGCCCTTGTCACTGAGACTGAAGAAAAAAATTCCTCTATCTGCATCTCAAGCACACAGAAGGAGAGTCTTATTTTGAAGTAGTAAAGAGATTGTTACTAACTTCAATGTCAGTAAGAAAATGATATTAAATTACAATTTGCAAAGTAGATCTCTCTTTACTGAAATTACTGGCATTTTTGCTGGTGAGTTCATGGAAATGAAGACTTCATGTTATATTAAATGGCACTACTATGTCATATAAACACGAACTCAGACCCCATACTGTGGAAAAACATGTTATACATATAATGGGTTACTAAGAATAGTTATATATCTCTATTTTGTACTTTACTGCTCACAACAGGACAAGGCAGGTTGCTGGGGTTTGTTTTTTTTTTAATAGAACAGTTTAAGGATCTTTTAAAACTTGGATGAGACAGGCAGTGGTTTTTGAAGGTCAGAAACGACATGTCTTCTGGCTAAATTAATTAGAAACCAAAACACTTTCAGACATGAAGGACACTTACAAGCCTTCTGAATCAAGCTGAGATGACTCTTTGCAATCTGTTCTAAGACTTCCCAGTGCGCTGAAGGCTGTACACACTCTTGTTAAAAAGGGCACCTATACCCTCCTAACAAGTTTACTGATTGCTTCCCAAAAATTTCAATTTCTGGTCTATCACATGTAGATTGACACAAAAAAGCCCCTAAAAACCCCCAAACCCCTACATCTGATATGTACAACCCTTAACAACTGCATTTTGGACCTTTTCATCTCTGCATATAAAACAATAAGTTAGTAATAAGTGAGTTTTAATTTTAAGCTAATTTTTCATTATGGACTTCCTATATGCTCTCCATCCTGTATGACTTGGCATTGGCATTTATCTCTCTGCTGGATCCTGCAGCCTTCTGCAGCCAACCTGCAGTGACAGTTATCTCTTAATTAATACTCTACACGCAAATGGAACTACAAAAAACTGCTGTTGTACAGCACACAAAGAACAATTATTTATAACCGACACAGTTCTCTTTATCTACTTATACCAGAGTCGACCACTGTAGCTACTGTGAAGATCTCCCCAAAGAAATACATGCATAGAGAGTCTTCCAAATATATATACGCATATATAAATAAGACTGTATAAATCCATCTACAGTGAAAAACACTGCACTGAGAAGAAATTACATGCCAAGAACTCTTTTAAAAATAAATGCTTTCAAATGCATAGCAATGATGCTTGTGATGTGCTGTGGATTTTCCATTTGTGTTTTGCTTTATTTGTAAGCATAATGGATAATGACCCTTTTACCCATGAACTGCAAGGTGTACTTTTGAAGTTTCAAATCCTTCTGAGTGCTGATGAACTATTCCTTCATGTCAGATGCAAACTTCAAACACAAAGACATCTACTCTTCCTAGATTTCCTCAAAAAGTTGGCACTTCTAAACAAAACAGATGAATTATGTTGACATATATTTGAACTCACAAAGCTGCAACTACTACAGACTGTGAAAGCTAAAATTTTGCAAGACCATAATCAAAGGACATTGATTTGAAAAACAAAAGTAGTTCATTAGAAAGCAAGACAAATACTGTCCTGAAATATTGTAATTTGGTTTTTTTTTTTCTTCTTGGAAGTACAGTAAAATAACCAGACTCTGTAATATAAAACTGGCAATTATCTTCTAAAAAAGAGAAAGATTTCTTAAGAAAAATGGTTATGCCTTACAACTGATACAAGTTCTGAAGCAAGCACTTTATGCTTTGATGAATTTTGGTTGTTTCAAAAAGTTAACAGCTGCTGCTCAGCAGATTGTTAAATGAAAAGGAGAGCCCTGCTCTTACAGGGGTCATACTGCACGACCACAACAGCTCTGTCTTCAATCCTGAGTTCAGGCAGTGCTTATTTTTGCATTAAATGGGAGTTTTGTCTGTAAAGAAATTGCAGAATCTGAGCCTTAACTGAAAGAGTATCCTAACCAAAATTCATACCTCTTACTTATTCCTATTTAAAAAAAAAATACTATTATTATTTTCAAAAGGGATCACTTATAAATTCAGAGCCAGGTGCAGAGCAAAGGTCCACTCACCCAGGCAGAAAGTCCATAAGTTGAACTAAAACCTCAAGCATCTCCAGCATCCAGGGTTTATTTTTTAGGTGCTTCTTTGCTCAGCTCAACTGAATCTTCCAGTTTATTTCCCCCAATATTAATTAAAAGTGGGCACACAAAATACTGGAAGGGAACAGAGAGCTATTTCCAGAAGTGTGAAAATCTTCATTCTCCTCAGAAAAATCATTTTAAGTGATAGGTCTTTGTATTTTTAGAAAAACATTCCTCTTTTTTGGGGGGGTGGGGGCGCAGTTTTGGACAGAAGCAAGCTGCAATCAACGCCAGATTGCAAAATATTCCGATTAACTCGTAACTTGAGACATAGTTCTCACATGAAAATGTCACCTCTCCATTTAGAGCATCTGCTGGGATTCAGACTCCTCTGCCTTGTCAGGAGCCTCACACAGCTCAGCCAGGACAAGGAGACATTAGCTCAACCACCGATCCAGCTGTACAGGTTGCGCACTCGCAGTTTTGGCCCAGCCAAGGACCAGTTAAAACCAACCTGCAGCCAGCACACAGGAGCTGGAGCATCACAGCCAGAAGGTCTCCGAGGGCGTGCAGCACTTGGACTGTGCAGGCAGGGAAGCTCCTGGGGTCCCCATCTGGGTCCTGTGTAACTTGGCCGCAGACCTGGCCCTTTCCTACTGCAGCAGTCGGTGCCTGCTCAAGGGCGGCCAAGAGGCTGTGGTTGCTCTACATGCAGGCACATATGCACAGCTGTGCACCTGTGCAATGCAAAAGGCACCCATGCATGGCCAATCACTTCTGCCTCAGTCAGAGCCCTACATGGCTGTGCACATCTGCCTGCGCCTGCTGCTTCACTGACCACTACATGCAGGCAGGGAAAGGGCAGGAGAAATCTCTCAGGAAAGGGCAGAGAGAGATCTCTCAGGTAGTAGAAATGTGCAGCCAGTCATTCTCTCTTCTTGCTACTCATCAATTCACACGCAAAACAAAGCATTTCACAGTGCTGTAAGAAAGAAACCAGCCCTTCTCAAAAACCTGCCAGGATTTTCATGTTCAAAAAACCCAAACTATAAACACACCACAGACACAAGCTAAAACCAGGAAAAAAATCCCACCAGGGTTTTTTTTTCCTGCGTTTCCAGAAATGGAACCAAGCAGAAAAAATGTAGCAACTGGCAGATATCATAATCAATGCAGGAAGGATAGCCACTCTGAGTCTGTCTTATATTCACTCAGCAATGATGCTGAAGTGTTTACCAAGTTTCCACTCTCAATCCTGACCTTTGAAGACTGTAATTTTTCTGGATGCTGATACTCTTTCAGATGGCAATTCATAAAGAGTAATCACCTATAAAAGTAACCTTTGAAGAAATGCTTCTCTGTTCTTCCTATCCATGACTTTTTATTATTAGAGGTGAAATGGATTGAGCCCTGTCACATCTGGTTTATCATTCTCCCAACATGACTCAGTTGGTAGTCCATGCACTTTGTATTTCACAGTTGCTTTGGTCTAAATTAGCAGGGGCAAAAAATGTCTTTTTGGAATAGGACAAGAAACACATCTTCAAGAACACAAGACAATGAAGTTTTTTTTGGAAGGGAGTGGGCAAGAGGCTTCTTAAAGAGGAAATAAACCTTCTGAGAATCATTCCCCAGTCACTCAGTTTTAAGAATCAGGTAATTTCCCACCCTCATTCCTCCAACCCCTGTAAGAATGTGTTTAAAAAGGAGTGAAATCAAATACTAATTAACTAAATTTGGTTTTCTTAATTCTACTGGGTCCTATATGAGAAAAGCAGTCTAAGAAACGACAGGGATAGCAGTTTTGTCTACTTTTGCCACCAGCGAGGCCACTGCCTTGTAGTCTGCCATAAAGAGAACAAACATCTTCAAAAAATAAGTCCAGAGAACCTCTTAATGACATCAAATTGCTTATGCTTGCAGACCAGAGAACATGACTTGTTTTCTCAGAAGAAAACATGGCAATTTAAAGAGATTTTGATAGATGTGAACAAAGAGCAACAAATGCTGAAAAAGAGCTCTATAAACCTTACTCACAAAAGTAATCCTATTTTTTATAATTCACAAGAATCATCAAATATTCTGAGTTGGAAGGAACCCACAAAGATCATCAAGCCTGTCTTAGGTAAATGGCCCATATGGGGATCAAACTCATGACCTTGGTGTTTATTAGCACCATGCTCTAACCAATTAGTTCTTTTAGTGTGGTTATTTATAGCCCTGTGAGCTGCATTTTTGGGATCGTAGCTATTTCAAAAGACCAGAACTGTGGCACTACAAAAGAAGAAGTGGAGAACAAACAGAAGGAGGAGAAGGATGGATAGAATGACTGTTGCCATCAGCTTCTGATTGGCAAGCTGCCCCAGACAGTGGCACATGCTTCCCCACGAGCTCTGTGTGCCTCCCAGCATGGCTCTGCAGGGACCAGCACAATGTCGAGCAGCCATCAGAATGAGCAGCACAACTGCCAGAGCCTTGCATGAGCACTAAAACATCATGCTGCTGCTCGCTGCCTTCTCCCAATAAACTGAGGGAAACCAATGAAATTTCCCATAACACTAAAAAATCATGCCATGCCTACAAAAGCCTGCATTTAGCAAAAGGAGAAAGCAGTCCTGCCAATGAAACATCAAACTTACCTAACCAGCAGTGAAGTCATGAAGGGCCTGAAGGTAACACCACTGAAATAGGTATTTTTGTTAGTTCCTTGTTGCTTCATTATCAAATTTCTTCCTGCAGCACTTTCAAGTTCTATTTCTTGTTAGGGATTTTTTCTGTTACATTAAATGTAACTCCTTAACAAAAGAATTTTGGGGAGGGGAGGAATTAGAGAATTACCAGAAAATTATTGACTGTTGTCTCACACAGTACCACTCTCACAAGCAACGGGACATTTACTGGACATTGATGTCTCATTACATCTAGTATGTAATTTATTTCTCTGCTGGAAAAGAACTTATCAGTTTTGCCCATGTGGAGAAAATGTTTCTACTTTAGAAACAAATAGACCACCACAGGCAAGAAGCTGGAAAGCTCAAATGAAAACCCACTGCATGATCACTGAAGTCAGCTCACTACCAAAGCTGATAAAGCAGCAGTGATGAAATGGGCCAGAGGTGGCATTTTGGGGCCAGATTTTTGACAAAGCCTCGTTGAGGAATTATTTAGAAAACCAAGAATAATAAAATCGATATTATACTGAGAACTGAGAGAAAGCTGGACTCTGTATTTAGGTGTCTCTGGAAATTCAGCATTAAACAAAATGCCCACAAAGTCCCTTATTTTTGCCTGAATAGAAAAGCAATAATGTATCAGCTGATGAGAAAATTTTGTGAAGCGCTACAAAGCTGCATATTTTTAGTCACTCTTCCATTGTAAAAAAATATTGCTATCTAAAATAGAATATATTTTGACTAGTTACATAAACCCTCTATTTGATAGCTTTTACTTTTTTAACATTTTATCTGTGTTTACACTTGGCAGGACTGGATAAGTGCTCTAGCAATATGTACAGTTTAAAACCATAAATTTCAAATAGGGTTGGTTAGCCATTCAAGTTCAAAAGAACACAGACTTAACAGTTCTTAAACAAATACAAACCCCCTCACATTAGCTTAGGTAGGTCAGAAAATGCTGAATGGAAGTAAAAAAATACCTTTGGCCTCAGACTAAACACAGAAAATTTCAGTCCAAAAATGCTTCTCATAAAGTTATGAGCTAATGAACAACAGGGCGCTCTAAAAAAGTTCCATGAAATATTAGCTACAAAATCCAGCAATAATATAATAATCTTTATTTCTTTGCCAACTCAACCACTTCAGAATTGTAAAAAACAAAGTAAAGTAGACCAAACCACACCAGTTACTGTGAAGAGGTTTTATCTCAAAGAAAATAGAAAAGAACCAAAAGATTGGGAGAAAACTCCAAAATTAAGAATATATTTGTTTATGCCTGAGTGGAGCCAAGGGTAACAAACCCTCTTTACCAAGCTGCTTCCAGAATCCTTGGGCCTTGGTCCAGGGACACGCCAGCTAGGCCATCCATATCTGCCAGCAGGCAGAGGTTATCCATCTCTTTGAAAACGGATGAAAGAAAATTGCTGTCTGAGTGCTTTGCAAACTCTGAAACAACTGCTCTTCAACTAAACAGCAGAGTTGCCAGTAGAAGATGTACAAGTCTCCGAGTCCCTGAGAAATTATTAATGTTGACATATTCTAGTTTCAAGATGCCACCCCTCAGTACCAGTGAAAGCTGCCATATAAAAACCAGTTATTACACAGAAAGCATTCAGAACAATTGGTCTGGAAGCCCTGACCTATAAAACTAAAATTCCCCATATACATTATGGCATGGGCTTCCCGAGACTATCTCTGCCCTCCCACCAACCTTCATGAACCTCTGCTGCCAAAACATCTACCGAAGTACTTACTGATGAGAAAAGACATGAACAAATTTCTTACTTGACTAGGCATTTTTTACCCCTCTGAAAAAGACACTTTTTAAAGAGATTCTTGGCCAAGATTACATTTGTATTCACACAATGCCTCTTCTATGAAAAGATGTAATGCAACCAATTATGAGAGCAGCTCCTGAAAAATCCAACTAAATGGCTTGACTTGGTCTGCATTCATATCAACACAAAATAACTAATTTTATACGATGCTTGATAATGCAGTGCTGTGTAAGGAAGAGATTACAGAGGAACTCTTAAAAGATGCTCATTCTGAAAGGATCAGACCTTACAAAATGCAATTTATAGGCATGGAGAAGAAAAGAAACAGAACTGAAATCAGTTTTATCCACATTTCGTTAATTTTGTTCTTTGGCATGTTAATGCCTAACACACATGCAGTTTTCTGGTGCAGTTGCTGTTACTACACAGAAGTTAAATTAGCTTCCTACACCTGAAATGTCATGGCTTCTACATGGAAGACAAAAGAATAGTCTTAGCTCTCTTGCTCAGCTATCTGAGATGCCTTTTTTGTGTTTTGTTTGTAATTGTTATTTATCTTTGAGATATGGTAGTGGTCCAAATAGTCATTCATTACATGTTCTGATGCTGTTTCTGTTCTTGATATATTTCTGAAGCAGTTACAGCTTGCAAAGTCAATTCTTGGTCATAATCTTTACATGCACAAGGAAAAAACAAATCACAGGATACTTCAAAGTCAGATCCTGTGACCACAAAAGGCTGTTAATCAATGCAGTTTAATTCAAAGCCCTCTGCCACACTGATGTTAAGATTATGCGTGCTGAGGTGAGCAGGCAGTGATATTAAGAACCATACACAAATTTCATCTGAATAAAAATGATGCATCAGCCCATAACATTTATCAGCCTATACGAACTCTCAGGAATCCAACTTCCACTGCAAGTGTCTTTTTGGATCTATTTACTTCAGAAGATGTGGTATGAACGATAGCATAATAAATTTTACTATGTTTTTAGGCATAAGTGACTCATACATCATTCCATTTGAAAGAAAAAATCCTAACATGCAATACGATATGTTACTGCAGCTGCTCCATGGGAATAACAACATATCCATTTGGAAGGAAAAAACATTTGTGAAAATGCCTGATTAGCAGAAAAAGCAGCAAACAATTCATTATAAATAATAATACACAACTGCTTTTTTGATGTTTTTACGGTCACAGTCTCTTTTCATTGAATCTATTGGATTAAATGAATTCAGCTCTTCCCCTCCTACCCCCAGCTCAAAATAGCCTTCATTGATGTTATCCATAAAAGCAAAACAAAAAAACAGCCTTTGAAGGAGGGGCTGTCATGTGAGTTGAATGTAAAGTTACTGGACAGAGTGCATCAAATTATCTTTTTACTTCAGGCATCTCCTACCAGGATCCCAGTTTGAAGGCAGAAATGCATGTTCTCTCTCCTGTTTGCTTTGCAAAATACTGTGTTTTTATCTTGCATGCCTCCTATCCCCTGCAAAGATTATGAACTGAATGCTGCAAATCCGGCAGGCAACAAACCTCTGAGAACTGTACAACATATGTGGAGCCAAGGCAGTGCCACCTGCACCTGTGACCTTGTAGAGACAAGGCTTCCCAGTGTCCTGGCCTTCCTTTTTACAACCAAGGAAATCTCTACCTTCTTCCCTCTTACTTTTCCCTAGTCTTTTATTTACTTAATGGACAGTCTTTTTCTCTCACATCACAATTAAAAAGTTTCAGGCACCTTTTCTGTTACAAATTCAATAATTTATTCCACTAAAATTATCAAGACAAGGATATGTTGGCATGTTGACTGCAGCACTAGTTAACGAATTAAGCCATTTAATGTAAACCTCTAGCATACTAAAATATAGAAATCATGTAGGGCACTTTGGGACACATACATGGGACAACATAAAGACACAGGTAATGTTAATTGTCATTGCTTACTTTTCATGAAAGCAAACTCAGGACATGTTTAAAAAACAATGGGCAGAGACAGTTGGGCAGTTCTTACGGACTGTCCCACGACCACTCACCAATACAAACTGCAGACTCTTCAACACCAGAAGAGACCTAGAATGACCTTTATTCCCACCTGCTACTGAAGAGGCATCTCAGATGGTATCCCCAACTTTGGGGCCATGTAAGGGTGACAAACCATCAGAGACAGCAGCTAACCAGAGAAAAGACACTTGAATGGTTTACTTGATTCGGGCCAGAGGGTTAAGTCTGTGTCTCCTACCTTCCAGGTGAGTGCCCCAGCTAATGAGCCTACAGCTAATAGCAGAGCAACTAGCTCTCCCTCTTTTTTTTCATTAAAATCTGAAGAACTGTGTTTAGTTCATCATCAAGATGAATGCCAAGCCTGCTAAATTTTTCATGACACTGAATTCTTGTTCTCCTGCCAGCCCTAGTTATGTGTGAACATTTCAGACTCCCTCAGGCATTTATTTTACTACAGAGTCCTGAAATACTTAAGTCTATTAAGACCTAAAATAAACAGGCAAAAAGGAGGAATCTGCTAGTTGTTTCCCCAGTCTACATTTTGAGTAGACAGTGCCTACACCAGTGAAATTCAGAAATTATTCTCAGTATCACCAACAAAATGATGGTACATTTGGCAACACATGCATCAAGCCATGTCAGCTACCACAGTGGGGTTCAGCTCCACACCACAGCAGGAGCAGCAGTGTCTGCAGGCTGTAAAGATCCAGCCAAATAGGGTGGATCCAGAAAAGCTGGATTTACTAAACCCACACACAATGGCTATTCTGCAAGTGCATTACCTCTGGATTTGTGCCCAAAGCAGTCCCTGCCTGCTCCCTTGCTGCCAGGAAAGAGTACAGCTGGGAGCAGACTATGACTGAAGAATAATTCACACTATTTGGCCTTGGTTACCCTCCTCACCAAAAGCCTTTCTGGAGCAGAAAGCGTGCTGGCTGCATGCTAGGCTGGCCTGCTGCTGTGCATTGAAGAAGTGCAAGCTTGAGGAAAGGAGGCCAATCATCAAAAGACTTCAGCCAGGTCTTGATGGGCAGCAGACAACTGACTGAAATAACCACAGGGCTGCAAATCTTCCTGTCATACAGGCTAAAAGCTGTGCCTCCCTAAACGCCCTGAAAGAACACTCAGAAAATATTCCCTACATAAATTACCTGGATTCTAAGTCACCTACTGAAATCATCTTACAGTCACTCCCAGTTTATCTGTGCGCTCTGTAGCTCCTGTCTCCTTCATAGGAGGTCTGAAAATACACCAAGCTTTGTTGTGTATCTTGAGGTTTCTTACACGCTACAGAAACTCCAAGAGCACTTTTATCCACAATGTTTCATTATTATTGCTATAGTAATTTGGATTATAAACTTAGAAAGGAAGTACAAATGGCCAATTTGTGGCCAGAAAATATAAAGCCTGATATCAGATCTAAAGATCAACACTGTTGTCTTAGAGAAACTCTGTGTGGGTGTGAAAAAGTATGTATGGATATACAGAGTCTTATGCTGGATATGCTATGTATAAAGAAGGCAATGTTAGTACTAAATCAGCTGTCATGCACAAATCTACAGCTCATGCCTGTCCCTGGCATATCCTTATAAATGTCTCAAAGACCAGGCCATCTTCTATATAATGCCTCTTATCATCCATACTTAAACTTCCACTTTTCTGTTGCATGTGTGGGGGGTTGTTTTTTAAGTAGTTGGTGTCTTCTTCTATATCTACTTTGTTTGAAGCAAAGTTTAAAAAACCTTTTGTTACAGTTTCTCTCCTTTTCAAATTACACTTTTTCAAATTATTTTTATATAGATATTAGTCCTTGGGAGACCAATGCTCAAGATCCATGTAATAAACTAGATTTAACATGGCTGCGATATGTCTCTGTAATCCTGGCAGGTGATGCTGCCTGAAAGCACAACCTGAGATGAAAGGCCTCAAAGCTTTTTGTCATTCAGACCTGTGAGGGATTTTTTTCCTCAACACAAAATCTGACAGTGGGGTCTTGCTAATGTCCGAGCAAACTGGAGTGCTGATATCCAACTTGTTCCTTGCCCTGTTTCTGATACTGCCAAACTACTTTGCCAAAGAGATCTTTCAGGAGGCAAAAATGAAAGAATTTCCCTAGACATTATGAATACAGTGGGGAGAGATGTGGGAAAGTCTTCCTAAAAATTGTAATTCTGTAAAGTGTGTGTAGTTATCATTAAAAAAGTAGAGTTGGACTAGAACTTGGCAGTTCTTCTACATGCTGTTTCCCTGTGCTGGTGAAGAATTATGACAGTACCTCAGTTTTCTGTCTGTTGACAAAAATTTTCAAAAGTGAAAGAACAGGAACAAAATCAAGCAGCTCTCTGTGAGTCCCACATAAACAGTTCTCAGTTCTACAGGTAAATTTTCATTTAATCTTTGCCTGCCAAACTGTTTAAATGCACATCATGTTAGTTGCATGTATTATTTGTAATTCATTTTACCTAATTACCTAGTGATTTTTGCCCTGTTTTTCTCTCTCTTCACCTCACCTTTCACCTTGACAAACTGAAAACATGCCAATACAGAAACTATTTCTTCCTATAATTGGCAGAGTCTTTATGCATAAGTGGAAAAATGCTGTAATCCCAGTTACGACAGTACTCTTTTCTCATTCTTCCAATGAGAGCATAATGGAAGTATCAGCTTGAGTGGCGTATCTGTGATGAATCACATCTCATGCCCCTGAACACCCATGGCAGATGAAAAAGGGAAGCAGTCATTTCTCTCACTGAGGACTGACAGGATGTGAAACACAGAGGAGAGTGAAGCTGGAGGATCAGAGCTGCCAGTTTTTCCATCACACAGGACTCTATAAAGGACCACAAAGCCCATTTCCATAAGACAAAAACACAAGAACACGGACTCTCAGGGACACGGACTGAGTGGGACAGAGCTGTCCGCAGCAGAGCTCTGCAGTAAAATCATGGCTACGTTTCTGCAGATACCCAAGAAGCTTTACTGCTCTTTGCTTTCAAGAAACAAAAGGACCTTCTGTCAAGGATTTCACCTGCAACATTCTTCTGCCTTGAGGAGTGGGAACTCCACTTAAGGAGTTAAGAGCTCAGAGACTCGATGGATTCAACATTTACACCTAGTGTAACTAAAATCCACTTCCAAATCTCTAAAATCTGAATATATAATACAAACACTGAAACAGCTTTGTCCAAAAAAATGGTAGATTGTGACCCCAAAAGTATCCTTCAGTAACTTTTCTTATTCAGCTTTGAATGAGAGCTGGAGTAACGAGGAATGTCAAATGAATATTTCCTCAAACTGAAATATGACAAAAGCTTCACTCAGAAACTGCACATGGTGCTGTCACACATTTATTACCCATGAGCTAAAATTTGTCTAATGTAATTTAAGATTGATAATTACTGATAGGGGCCGTATGTGTTTTCAATAAAAAGAAATTACCAAAATTAACAAGACTGCTCCCTTTCTAGAGGACTATGGTTTGAAATAACATCTCAGATTTATATAACTGAAATAACAACTCTATAAATTTTCAAGATTTTAAAAATTTTCTTCTCTATAAATGAAATCTTGCTCTTTCTTCAACTGTTTGCATTATTCTCTCAAACACCAGTAAGAGGAATGAAAATACACAAAATCAAACAAAGCAAAACATAATAGTATGTTACTTGCAAATAAGAGCAGAGGACTTGCATTTTTTAAATCCAGCTTTTAACAACTGATCTGGTTTTAATTTATGATTAAAATTATTATTATTATTATGTTAGTGGGAACAAGGAACCCTGGTATGTTGGGTGTTACAGAATTACGGGAAAAAAAACCCCAATTTTTTCTGTGAATGAAGAAAGAAATGGCTGGTACTAGATTCCATTCACCTGAGAGTGCAAACTGAAAAGGGAGAATAACTGAATTACTAATGATCATCCCTCTCCACAGTGCCTTGCTACTCGGGGTCTCCAACGTGGCTAATGTGCTGCCAAATCCTAATACAGATTCCAGAGAAGCTCCAGGGGAACGGCAACCTGCAAACCTGACATCCATACACTAGTGAAGTTAATAGAAACTATAATAGCAAAAAGACTAAGTGGGCCCTAAGTGGAGTCTAAGAAGAATCAAATTTCAGTTTTTCATTAAGTGAAATCTTGCAAAATTAACCCAATTCTTTAAATAGCTCAAACAAACATGTGAAACCAGTGATCCAGTCAATCAATTTCAAAAACGCTTTTAACAAGTACTTTACCAAAGGCTTTTAAAGAAACCCAGTACCCATGGCAAAGCACAGGTCTCTGTGCAGCAACATGACTGGTTAAGAGACATAACCAGAAATTAGGGGTAAAAATCAGACCTGGAGAGTAAAGGAAGCGCTACCAGTGGAATACCACAGGGATCTGCACTGGGATCTGTTCCTCTTTCCATACCTGTAATTGACCTGGAAAGGTAGCTGAGCACTGAAGCAACCAAGTTTCCAGACAATACCAATTTATTCATGGCAGTAAGGATGAGGGCAAGTTGTGAAGAATCACAGGACCTTATGAAATTGAGTGACTAGACAATGGAATGGTAAATTAAATTCAGTGTGGATAAGTGTAGAGTGATGCACATGGGAAAATATAACCTTAACTTCACATGTACAGTGATGGGCTCTGAGCTCAACATTATCGCTCAGGAGTGAGACCTTGAGGTTACAATAAACAGTGCCATCAAAATGTCAGCTCAGTGCTCAGCTGCCAAAAGAAAGCAGGCCAAATATTAGGTATTGTTAGGAGCTGAACAGGAAGCAAAGCAGAGAGCACAATTATGCCACTCTGTAATGTCACTCAGTTCACACACTGCCTCTTCTTCCAGTGATATGTTTTGGGTACATGCTTCATCACTGAGTATTTTGTGTTTACTTTTACAAAGATTGGCGCAAAACAGAAACATCTTAAAACAGAAGAGTGACCTGTAATTAGCAAGACAAAGACAGCAGTTTCAGCACTGTCTGCATCTCAGTTTCACAAGAGTTCTCGGAGACTGTATCCAAAACTCAAAGAGACAGAATCTTCTATGTACTTGCAGATAATTCAAAAAAAGAGGTTGACGAATTACAGATACAACCAATGAGCTCTATTATAAGGCATCGCTATACATCAAAAGCTTAGCTTATGCACTTGCATAAGCTTTACCCAGTACTTGAAATCCTCGGGAAAGGACAAGTTTGAAGATCTGCCTTCACTCCAGCAGTACACAGCCAACTAAAATCGCTTTGCCGTGTCATCTTGAAGCGACAAGGTCTTAAGTCTTAAAGTCTTAGTCCAAGTATTCACAAAAGGGTAAGTAAAAACAATTTAAATTAAAAATCTTCATAGTCTTGTGTTACTCCCTGCTCTCATTTCCTCATTTTCTTCCTTAACAGCTAGCCTGCTCAAGATGCTGCTCGAACCAGTCTTTTGGTTCATGGTAACAGAAAACCACTTTTACCTACTGAGGTTCATGTAAGGGGGAACAACTAAATTATGTCTAGGCCTTCAGATTTCTAGCTAATCTCTATGCATCTCTACTACATCTACTTCTTGATTTTATGAGAAAGGGTTTGCCTGTGTTCTAATGGACTGGTATTTACTTGTATCTTTGTCTAAATTCACAAGCCACAAGAATGTTCTGGTTTTCATTTAGATTGTTACACATCAGACACAAATTCTGTCTATCAGTAGTGGCTACCTAAAGTGTATCTTCTACTTACTTGCATAAAATACTGTCTATTTACTTCACATATTCCCAGTCTGGTGTATAGGAGAAATATACTCTCACCATAATCTATAACCAACCTTTACAGTAGCTTTGCCTATCATGTAATACAATAAATACAGAAAGAGAGAGAATACATTGGAAAAAAAAGCAGCATTGTGATAAATAGTTATTACTTAAAGTCATAAATGTATCAAATACGAACATGAGTATTTTTAACACGAAATAAAGCTATGCAGGGTATTTAATTAGTTTAAACTGTTAGCTAAGAGTTGGTGCAGATGGACTAATAACACATGTAAAACAGACCAAGTTTGCAAATTATTTTTGCCTTTGTTTTAGCCCTACATTTCATTAAAAATCCCTTAGTGATTATTTCCATTTGAATGTTACAGTGTTACACTATGAAATAAAGATTTTTTTTATTATAATTCTTTTCCTACAGCTGTAATTTTCTACCGTTGAAGTAATTGAAGTTTCTTTCTTTTTTGAAGACACTTTTCAATTTGTGCTGTCCAAGCATGTTTTAAAGACATATCTTGAAGGGCACTCAGCAGGATGAGCTCTGGAAATATAAATTATCTCAACTAACAAAAAAGCTTCTACAGGAATAAACCGTATTTTGATTAAAGTAGAATGGAGAAAGTGAAAAAAATATTAGCTGGTAGCAATGCACTAAAAATTTCAGTCACCACAAGTAAAAGAGAGTCAATCAAACCTCTCACTGAAATGCCCTCAGTATTCTTAAGACAAGGCAGAGAATTGGTGAAGCCGAGGCAGGATGCAGACTGAACTCAAGGCAGGCACATGAACTCACTAACTCAAGCTCTGTGTCCATCTATCAGATGAGATGACATTTCGGCAAGACTGCAGTTACTGTAGTTAACCAAAGAAAACCAAAACCAGGCAACCATCATGTCTCTCTCACTCTCTTCTGCTGCCCATAACAAATTAAGTCACTATCTGTCTCCTGAAGTAACAGAAGAAACATTAATTAATCACAGAAACCCTTGGATCACTAGATAAATCATTCTGTTGCCCCCACGTTGTTTTCAAAGGGCAGGGCTAAGTTGCTGCAGCTACAGCTGCTGCCGTCGAGCACCAGCAGTAACACTGGGCAGCTACAGATCACCAGCAGAACAGGTGAAGTGCAAAACAGCAGGCAGCCCTTTAAAAGTCCTAAAGCACCCTGAAACTTTAATTCTGTCACGCAGTTAGAAAACACTGAATAAATGAAGTTTTCAGAAAGCCATTCTATCAGAATTCCTCATTACGCGTCTAATTACAAGCTATCTTTATAATGTACACCTGACAACATCGTGAAAAGCAGTTTGCTTTAAAGGTCAGCAGAACTAAATGAACAATCTGCTTTTTATAGTAACAGGTGAACTTTTCTTATTTGGCTGCTTAAGCAGCCAACCCTTGAGTTGAATGTAATTAGGGAGGGGATATTCAATTTACAGTATCCACAAGTAATGATAATTACACTGGTTCAAAAAAGCCGTTGGTAAGCATAAGAAACCTTTGTAATTACATCCCGTTTCCAAAATTACTTGAGCACTGTGAACTCGAAGCATTTCAGCAAATGAAGGCCAATGCACATAAAGGAGAGCTACGGCACTTTAAAAGCTGCACTGTTTAACATAATGAGCCGCCCGACCGGAGGGAGATCGCAGAACGCGCTCCATAACTCACCCCGACAGCCCACGCCATCTCCTTCCTGCTCACAAACATCCATTAAGAAAAACATAAGCCGGCTCCCTCAGTGCCTCCTTGCCATCCTCCGCCAGCATCGCTCAGCTCCCCTCGCGGGGGGCCAGCCCTGGACGCGTGCTGGGCTCCGGCTGCCGATCGCGCCACGCTCGGGGAGCGCTGGCGCTGCCAGCCAGGAAACGCCGCCGTGTCCCCCCCGCCGCCAGCCCCGCGCCGGCAGCAGATCAGCTCGGTCAGCAATCCGCCAGGACAAGGTGAAAAATAAACAAACAACCACGTTCACGGCAGCTGCGGCGATCGCTTTCCGGAAGATTATTCGGGCATTATAAGGGAGATGGTATTAAACGCTGCCACTTGCAGCTTCACGGCTCTCTGCGTATTCGCGTCAGCCTGGGATGAGCACTTAAGCAGTATCATCAGAGAGCTCGCCCAGCTGAGCATCTTCCATTATGTTTTTGTCTTAAAAGGAGATAGCAGGAACCTCTCTGCCTGACAGGCAAAAGGCTTGTCATAATTCATTAATAACACAGCCTTGCTCAGGTTTCCTTCAATGAAATCAGGCAGGCATCCTATGAAGAAAATGCTGAGAGAACAACAGCTTCTCCAGACACAATGCAATAAACTTGCCAGTCCTTGGCACCGTTTGGTGTCTGAGACAAGGATGACCAACGCTATTTGACAAGACCTGTCAGAGTCCCTTAGGGATCCTAGTGAAGAAATTCAAAAACCCAAACAGTAATTCCTCAGCAGGATGCAATTCACTGCATGGAAGCAAAAACTTCACGTTTCAGCTGCAGAGATAAATGTACCAGTTTGCTTCTGCTATGCTCAGGGTAAAGTTGGCAATTTACTCTGAGGAACTGTATGTACCCAAAGGGAAAAAAGCAAGAAGAGGTGTGGTAAAAAGCAACAACTGCAGTATCAGATAACTGCAAAAATTAACAAGACTATCACAAGTCTTTCCATCATATAGAAAATACAGCTGAGGTTATCTGTAAGGAAAGGAAACAAGCTCAGGCTAACTGTCAATATAAAGTCATTAGGATGGCATCCAAGCAAGGAGGACAGAAAATTACTTATTTTCTTTTTTCCCATTGTCTAGTATGCATCCATTCATACAGCACTAAAATGCACCTGTTACATTTAATTGAGTCTCATGTACTTCCTCCTAAGAGATGGTTCCATCATGAAAAAAATGAAGAAAAGTACTCCTGCATTTGATCTAGTAGCTTTTCATACACTCACATTGCTTCATATGACAAAATCTAGTAATACAGTAAGTACATGCCATCCCAGCATACAGCATTTGTTATGATCCAAGTTTTAAACAGCCCTCAGCATAAAAACTAGTACTACAAATTTTATCTTTACTATGACAGGGTTTCTGGGTTTGCATTTGATTTTTAAAAGATGCTTTATCATCATTCAACAGAAGTAGTCCAAATGTATATAAATTAATTTTGTACAATTAGGAAAAGCAAGAATGTAGTGACAATGGTTAATTAATGATTTTAGAATATCTGTGTCACGAAATCATCTTTTTTGCAATAAAGTAGGCTCAGGTAATTTGCAAACAGCACAATATTATTGCTTCCCTAAGCTCCTTTGTGTTTTACTTAGGCATGATAATTTATTTTGAGTGCAATATCTGTCATTAAAACTGTGGCTTATAAACATTATTAGAAACAGCTCTATTAGCATATCTAGAGATCACTGGTTTTGAGAAGAATGCAACTGATTGAACAGAAATCAATAGGTATTTAATGATTTCATGAGAAAAATAAGTGACCCTCACACCCCTAATGGATTAATGTCACTTATATACAACACATTGCATAATGCTGACATAGAGCTACTCAAAGCAGTGTCACTTTTCATATGAGTGCCTTAAAACCTTATCAAAGGGAAATTGTGTTTTAATGCTATTTCAGATGTCATTTTTGAGAGTATTTTTACAATCCCATTTCATAAAGCAGAAAGCATGATCTGAATTATTACAAGTAGCTTTTGTCATTGGCACACGTACTAGGTCACCCTCTGAAGTTAGCTGGTGAATGAAGTCCTGAACACAGGAGGAGGGTAACACTTTGAAATATTAATCAAACAACTTGTTGACTGTCGGCTTTCATCTCTCAGTACACCTTTACTTATATATCTGAATCTTCCACTAATTACCAAGAACATGCTTTGCTAGGGAAGGGAAACCAGTCCTCATGGTCAGTACTACAGCACGAGGTAGACGAGATAGATGGGATGCACAGCTCCCCAACACGCTTCTTGGGAATCCAGACAGAGGAGGGAGATAATCTAAATGACAGAGTAAATGCCTTCAAATAAATGCTTGCCTCTCAGCCATTTAGGCGACCTCTCAGATCTCTTAAGAACACGCGTGTCTGTCTGTCCATCTTCAATACAGTGCTTTTTTATCCCATTTTACATCTATTCACTAAAAAACAACTGTGAATCACAGCAAACCATTTCATGGTCTCACTCCTTTATTTTCACTTTAACAGACTGACGACAAAAATATGCAGTATTTACTTGGTATTTCTTCAGTGACATGAAAGCTCCTTTTTGGGAAAGAAACAAGTCAAATTCAACATGTCACCATGCACTAAGAAGGCTTTGCCATTACCAGGCTGCCTTTACAATTCCTTTAGAGTAAAGCCAAACATAATGGGGGGAGCTGATGTTCGATTTTTTTTCTTCTTTTTGCCATATTATCAATTCTAAATTTTTTGTGCAACACAAAGTGAAAATAACTTAAAAAACCCCAATCCTTTTTCCTAAAGTTAATGCAGTCCCAGCTTTCATATATAGTTTTCACCTGAGGAAATGGGAAAAAACTCTGTTTAGATAAAACAGGGAAGCAAATGCAAAAGCTTTTTCTGACTGACTTGAACGTTTCCTTATTTCTCCCCAAAGGATATAGAAACTACTCCAGTAAATGTAGCATCATAATTGGCTATAATTGACTCCATCCTTCAATTTTTAAGGCAATCTATAAAATATGGATCATTTTGTCAACTGGGAGACAATTTTGTGACACCACACTGTTTATCTCGGCACAGTGATCTTAGCTGCACTCAGTATCATTTGTTACCACTCAGACTACCTTATTTTGGATGTAATCCTGCACCTCTCTACGTTTAATGCACTGCACACTAGCTAGCTCCAACACCAAACACTGTGAGTGCTACCAAAGGGAATTAACTGCCGAAGATCATTGTCATTGGGGATAACAGCAGGTGAAGCACAAGCAAGCTCTGTTCCAATCCATCAGTGTACTTCATGCTATGCTGTCATTAGTCCATCATCTCACAACTTACTGAACATGAATCAGAACGGATGGGGGACAGAAGAAAAATGCAAGGTTTAACTGCTTTGCTGCTGTTTTTCTATTACACCTGCTCTTTTATTGAATTTGCAGCATTTTAAAGTAAATGTCTAACACTCTGGCCATACAGATTGTTATGACGGCAGTTTTGCATCAGACTCTTAAGTCACAGCAGCATGATGACCGCTGAATGGAAATGACTGCATCTGGCCATTTGTAACAGCTGAAATACTGTAAACACCTCACAAAGATATTGGCTTCAAACACAATCTCTGAATGATAGAAATGGTTTTTCTTTTTTTCCTACATCTTCCAGTAATTATTTGTATCTACCTCTATATGCTGCAACACTTCAACTGAAAACTAAGTAAAAGGACGATAAAACCTAAAACCTGAAAAAAAACCTGAAATAGTCACAAAACTGCAGCATATGATTGATAGAAACATTGATGTAATGCTGTCCATAGCAACAGTTTAATTATGAGCATCTTGGCAGTGAGCCTGCTCTATGTGTTGATTTTCCCCAGCAGAGAATGCCATACAATCCATCTTTGTATTATGTGCTGTATGACTACGTGGAGAGGCCAATCAAAGGGGAACAAGGAACAGAGAACTTGTAGTAAATACTGGGGTGATACAGGAGTAAGTACATTGACCATGAATAATTCCACTGCTGAGGACTAAGAAGCCTGAGAAAAAGGAGGGGTAGAGAAGGAATAGAAGGAGGGTCCCACCTACAACAGAATAGCATATTCCTCAATTACAGCAATCACAACATACAACATGAATATACCTCTTCTACAAATGCCATGAATTACTGGCACCCAGTTTAAACAGTCCCATCTCAAACTCTTCTTCCCAGGATCTCAGTTGTGTGGAGGAACAGAGAAAACCTTGGTGTAGTAGGAAAGCAGGTCCCCCACAGGGGACATAGGGCTCAGAGTCCATGGCTACACAACACGGTGTAAAGCAAAGCCTGCCAGAAGCAGCAGGTCTGCTGGGTGGGGCAGCCACTGCCAAGAACCCAGAGGCCATGGGATTTGTGCTTTAAGGGTTTCACTCCTGAACAACACTACAACACAGCTAAAGCAGGCACATCAGAGGGGATGCACAACATCATGGGTGAGCTGCAGAGTTCACACAGTAAACCAGAGGGCAAGGAAGCAATAGGGACAACTGGAAGGCACCTTAACAGGAAAAGGCACCAGTGCAGGCTTAGGTTATAAAATAAATGGTGAAATCTGACTGTGACTGTTTCTCAATATACTCACAGGTAATTTTCAGACAGAAACAAAAAACCGTAATAGAATTGCAATTTATAATTAAACTTACTTCCAATGTCTGTGTTGGAAAGTTTGTTTAAAAAGCCCCAACAAAAATGAACACAACGTGTATCAGTCTATATACAACTGCAATCTACAGTCCTCATTTATAAAAATAAAATTTTAAAAAGTCCGTAAATTCCACACCTATTTTTTGAAATAACATTTAGGACAATGTTTCTGAAGCAGCAGTTTAAGGTTATATTATCCACTTTTTAGTTTAAGGAAATGCTCTGGTAATTTTTAAGTGTGAACACAGGTTTTGTGAAATCCTGTTAGGCTATTACATGTGGTAAGAAAACCATCAATCATTTCTGCAGTCTGGTGTCCACATTCACAACTTAACTCAATAAAGACTATTTTTAGTTTCTATTAAGGTATGAATATTTTATATTTATAACCACATAAATCAATAAGAATACTCATATATGTATATACATGGATCATACCATGTATATCCAAAAGAATACAGAAATTTGAAATAATGGCACTCAAAAAATAAGATTCCTGAAGTTTCCAGAAATTCTAAGAGACATAATGAAATCAAACACAAGTGTTGTTTCACTCAGAGTTGGGGTTTTTTGGCAGTTGTATGACTATTTCCAGCTCCAAGACACTGTGACTGCATCATACCATGAAAACACATTGGTTCTTCTTACTACCAAATGTATGGGCATGTTCTACCTGCTGTGGATTACCTGGCTGACAAACTGCTTTTAAACACAGAGTGTTAGAATCTGTGAGAGTGTGCTGTACCCTCACAAACTCTTGCTCATTAAAATTTACTTTAAACATGGAAGAAAAATTTGTGTGTATGGGGGTGTGGGTACAACTTAATGTTCAGATCAATACATTATAAAAATCTATTAAATCATTGCAATAAAACTGAATTAGTTATTTAAGTCTTGAAAGCCCAGGTATTTTAGCTCTGAATTCAGGCCTCATATTTAAGCTCAGATCACTTAAGAGGTACTCTGGGTTTCTAAACAACAATATACTAGGAAATGTCTGTACCTGATAAAAACTCTTTTTTTTGTATCAGCTCAAAAAATATTGTTTGATCATCTCTTTACTGTACATTCTGTCATAAAAACACAACATCTTCCAAAATATCTATGTGACTGTACTGATCAAATGATTACCTGAATGGAACACCCAACTGGTTACATTGAATATTCAGTTAACTTATTTACCCTTCAACAGCTAGAGAATAAAATACAAGAGAAACCCAGAGGAATGCCTCATAAAGATGTTTTGTCAAGACATTATTCAAAGCTAGAGTAATATGAACAGTTACATCAGTCCTCAGTAAGTTTACCTTGGTATTTTCACAAAAAGGTCATTTGCAAAATCTTCAGAAAAAAAAAATTATACTTGACATATCACTGTGTCATGCCAGGGTTTGTGGGAGAAAGGGAAAGTGGAAGTCTGCTCTCAGGCAGACACAACTCCATGGCTTGTACAGTGCTCTTGGTGCAGGTGTTTTAGTGGCACTTTTTATTTGGGAAAGAGAACTTTTAGATACAAGACTGACTGTGCTTTGTAAAAAAGGCTGTATTTGAAAATGCTTAATGGCACCTCTGACACATAGACACAAGTTTTGCAACTAACAAAATAATTCTTAAGTTCCATTCCAATTGCAAATTAAACAACTACATTTTTTTAATGAACCAAGAACTGAATAAATGATTAGAGCATACCTGAAGGTTCTTAATGACTACTAAATCTGACATTAAAGTTTATGCCCATTTAATCTTTTATTACTTCTGGTGCATTACTTTAGATTAAAGCACACAAGTCTGGCTGAAAGTAGTTTTGTCCTATGATCTGTACTATAACTTTTTTCCCCTAATTGAAAACCTAAATAAAAAAACCAAAATGAGACAACTACACATCAAGTCTCAAAGCAAAGAGGGTGATTTGCAATTTCAGAATTCTTAGCTGTCAGAGGAGGCAGCAAATATCTTCTAGTTCAAAATAGTTATTTTGGTAAGTCTCTCACTGGGCAGAGTTGGGAAGCCGATACAAAAAGCCCTGTGGAGGACAATAAGAAATATTAAGCCTGGAAAAATGCTACTGACAATATCTGCTGAAGTTGGACACACAATTGTCCAGTTATCAACCGCATTTCTAGGCAAAAGCAGTGGCTCAAAGTAAAAGGGGCTGTTCAGTGAGAAACAAGGTGCCACTCCACATAGAGAGCTGGAGTGAAATTTGGTGACATTCTATTCCAAAAAAACCTGCCCCAAACAAGGAAAAAGGCCCCACAAAACCAGAAAGCCCTCTGCACTAGTAACTCCCAATGCTTCTGTTTTATTCATTGCTGTATTGAAGTCAAACAGTCTCTTTCTCCAAAGTCTCAGAGTCCCAAGGGAGGTGCAGATGTTTCACTTTCTCTTTGCTAAAGCAGCTGAGAAGGCTGAAAGTTTGGGGAGGGTTTCCTGAGTCACTATCACTCACAGTAGTATCTGATTACTCTGCCTGAGCTGGTTTTGATTAAAAGGAGGAGAAGCAAGCAGGAGACAACTGTAGTAGCTAACAGATGAATACTGATTCAAAACTAACCTGTAAGACACTTCTCAAACCATGTTAATTAAGTCTGACAGTGAATATGGAGCTTCTTATTAGGAATGCACAATGAACACACAGCCATGGGCTTCACTTATTTCAGCCAGGCATCAAGAAACGACACTTTTCTGTGGAACTTCTGGTTTACAAGATTTATCTTTTAGAATATAAATACACTTTTTTTTAGCAGAGTGCAGCTCAGATTCCCAATCAAAACCCAGTTATTTTGGACCACAACTGTGAAGCTTTTCATATTTACACGTTCTTGAATTAAATATTAAAATGGAGGTGAACGTTCTCAATAGGCAACAATTGTCTGAACTATCAGACATTTGATCATTTCTACATTACACAGGGCTGTGGCACAAATGGTAAAAAAAAAGTTGTTTGAGGGTGTATTTCTAGAATTTGTCACAATGCCAGATGTGCAAGCAGTACTTTGTATCTTGGGATCAGTTTAAGTACCTCACTGCAGTACTGAGCACAGGCTACTAAGCCTTGCTTCTGATCACCCCAGGCACTGGAGTGACGTCACATGGATGCATTGCTTTGGACTGGGGCAGTAGCTTGGGTACCTCTACACCAAATTATTGGAGGATTAATTGGATTTACTCAGAGTTCCAATGTGGGGAGAAGCAGCATCAAGGTAGACGTGTATCAGAATTTATAAATTAAACTAAATCAAATTAAATTAATTACATTAAAATAAATTAATGATTCTACACAAAAACAGATAAATAAAAATAATTTAAAAATTCAAACCAGAATAGTGGAATTATGTAGTGTAGGGCAATTATTACAATAAATAAGCATGTAATTTCTTTTAACAAGTGATAATATTAGAGACTTGGACCTTGTTTAGGCACTAGCTCCTAAAGGAGAGGGTATCAAAGCTTTGTGTGAACTGAAACTGTGTTCCAGCTAACCAGTGAACATGAAAGGATCATCTCATCTCCGTTATAAAACAAGCACTTAGATTGAGGGTCTCATGCCAATTATGGAAGCCTGCTAAAAATAGGTCTGATTAAATAATAAGCTTTCCTTTCTCCCCTTCACAATCGGAGAAGGATAAAATGTTTCTTCTCTCTCCAAGACACTGCGTCTTACTGCATTTAAATTAAAATACAAATTTGAAACACAAACCTCTTGTTTGAAAAAACATACCTGTTATGTATTGGGCAGAAAAGACATTTATAGACTACAAACTATTATACTGAGACTGTGCTCAGAAAAAAAATCTGCATCTGGCCCTGCACATTCCTACACTACTCAATCATACTGTCAAATTAGCAAAACGTTGAAGGAGATACAGATATCCATTAAAACACCAAAAGAAACCAAACTGAAACAGTATAGTACTTAAGCACTATGCTTATTGCTATTTCTAAATTTTAAAGATACTTTTGAAAGTTGGTATATTTGATAAGATTAGCCATCAAAATTTTGGCTTCATTAATATCCTCAATAGAGCACTTTTTTTTTTAAGCCACACATTTCTTTGCCAGATACCTATCCATTTGAGAAAGCAAAGGAAGCATGAGCCTTTCAGCAAGGCTGGTTTACCATATGACCAGACAAGATGACAAAGCTTGAAAAAAATAGATTACTTTCTTTTTCTTCAGTAGGCTAAAAAGTCTGCCTGGTTCTGCTCATTCATCTCCTTTAGTCCAGCAAGCCAGAACAGAACAGTTTACTTCAAGGTCTCATTAGTTTGGATTTACCATCTTAGGTATAGTCAGAAAATATTTTATGTTGGTTTCTGTTGAATGGACTGTAAATGTATAAAACACAAGTTCTTCACGGCTTTAACAAATTATTCTTTTAAAAAGTGCAAAAGAAAAAAGAGCTTTCCAAACTATAAAAGTCAGGCATAAATCTAGGAAAAAGAATGGAAGTAAAAAGCCTCAAAAGCAGTACTGCCTCAATCATAAGCAGAACAATTCCTCCTCTATTCTGTAGACAGATCTGAGATCCTGTTTTATATATAAACACATCCCATATTCCACTCAGCTCTTCGACTTCTAATAAAATTTCTTAACACAATACTCAGAATAAAAAAGTAATGGATAATCAGCAGAAAACTATATTGCTCTCAGAAATCATTAATATAATTTCTGGTTCCATATGTGAGCCTCCCTGCTTCACCTTTGCTTACATGCTCAAAGATCTGAGCATGTATGCTCACACAGATTACCTCCTTCTAACAAGGTAATTGTAGCTTTGTTCACAAGACTGGGTAACAGTGCATTCTAACTCAGAAAGAGGAAAAAGGAATACTGGGAGATGTGGGTGTGAGCACAATGAAACTAAAAAATACTGTGAACAAAAATGTAAAAGAAAAAACCATAATATTCTAAATCGAACTAGGAGTCAATCCCATATCTTATTCCATGTGGCCAGATCTCTGTGCCTGTAGGGAGCTTCACTTAATTCAGTGGGTTCTACACAGCTGTAGCCATTTGCAGACGTATTGACTGTATTTCTTTCTCTTTGTCCATGTATATTGGAAAAAAAAATGAAAATTTCAACACAAAATAAAACCCCTCCTGTGCTTCCCTTCCCCAAACCCACCATCCCTGCCTTTTTTAAAGCTTGGCACTTTGAATTCTCCACTTACTTCTTTGACCCATTTGCCAAAGATCTGGATTTGCAAGAACCAGCAAACCATTTGCAGCACTACGGAAAATTTCTAAACACTGCTCTTGTGACTAGGTATAGTGAATTTTTGGAATTTTTTTTAGTTTGAAAGCAGTGGTAATTACTCAGGATTTAAATCAATTCCTTTGGTCTGTAACCCGTCATTCTGACAGGATTTGCTTTGCTGTGAAGTTCACTGCTTGCTTTACTTTCTCTGGTGAATAAATACAGCCTAAAGACTGAAGAATAATTTTATTGCACAGAAATTTTGTGCATGAGAAAAATGCTGTTAAAACATAACTATTTCATTGCCATTAAAATCCCAGAAGCAATAAGGCATATAGACAGGGGCTCTGTTCAAGAAGAGAAGCAGAGACACAGGTCTAGATGGACCTGCTTCCTTTTTGCCTTTTTAATGCCATGTAGTTACCACACCAACTCCTATCAACATACAAGTGAAGATGTGTGTGGCAAGTTGTTAAAACTGAAAACAAAGGTTCAGATTAGCTTGATTAGCTCTGCCTACAGCCTTATATGGAAAAGACACAGATGTGTCTTGTTAAATTGAAGAACAAATTCCTCTGTGATATAGTCGGCAAAGAAGCTGGGTATTAAAACAAAGCATGAAGCCTGTAATTTAAAAAAAAAATAACACAGTTTACATTTTCTTACCTGTAATTTTTTTTTTTTTTTTTAAAATTGACCAATATTCTGCAAGTGGGGAAAGAAAAAGAGTTTTAGCCATGGCACAAGTCTGACACTGGCTCCTACAGCACAGGAGCACGGCAATCCTGGTGGATGCTGGTACACTAAGATTGTTCCCTGAAGCCACAAGAAGCCACTGGCTGCTGCCCTACCATAAGCCTGTCAGACAATGCCAATACTGGATAAAAAGGCTGTTACTGTAGGCTCAGTAGACCTAAAAAACCCCACTGATCAGCACTGCTAAAAGCTTGAATGTGAAATTGCAGCAACACCTCCCTTCAGAGAGCAGCTTTAGCAGAAATGCCTTTTCCTTTTATCCCTGTTCCTCCTCTTCTTTCAGTAAAACAGAATTTAGATAAATAATCTGATGTATTATATCAAAATGCATAGAAAAAGCTTTTGTTTTTAAACACATACATTTTGGTACGCAAGAGGAAATCACAGTGTTATCATCCTCCTACTTGCAATTCTTCCCCAAAGTATCAAAATGATTCCCTACATGGATGCAAACACACGCTGACATAAATTTGGTTTCAACCTTTGAAACTCAGTGTACTGTGACCTCTCTAAGCACTCATCTAAGTATTACGAAGGGAGACACTCTAACTGACAAATATATGAAATGAATGGATAAGAATCCTTCAACTCAGCATTCAGTTGTGGCTTCTGAAGGTAACAAGCAAGCGTGCACCTCTCACCTAAGATCATCTTCTCAAGGGGACTCTGCAACAGCCAGGAAAGAAGGGACCGTTTTTGCTTTGTTACAGTCCAAAACAAAGATGAGAGAAGTGATGCATTTACTATCATTTTATATTACTGTACTCAGAACACTTACAAATCAGAATAAAAAAATGGAGGAGCAAAGTGAAGGGAAAAAATATTAATATG
This sequence comes from Prinia subflava, assembly GCF_021018805.1. NCBI lineage: Eukaryota > Metazoa > Chordata > Aves > Passeriformes > Cisticolidae > Prinia > Prinia subflava. Next base: position 34,221,573 of record NC_086253.1, read on the forward strand.
GCGCTTTTTTTCAGTATGGATCCATTTCTGTGCCAATCAACCCAACATCACATATACTGAAACAGTGTTTTGTAAATCTGCAACTTTATACAGTGTGTATTTTGAAGCGTCCCTATATTAAAAGAATGGCATTGCAATACTCCTGCCTTGGTTTTTGCATCAAAACCCTCTTTCTAGAAGGGATTTAAAAGTCCTAAATGCTATCTGCAAGAGCTCCTTATCTTTGGAGGAGTCACTTCACTTACAATGCTTTCTGGAGGTGCTACAAGGCTGTGCACTCCAAAGCATTCCTCAGTTATCAGTCTGAAATATCAGAAATGCGCCTATTTGCCTATTAAAAAAATATTGATTGCAGATGTAATCCAATCAGCATTACAAGTTATTTTATATAGTTTAAATAAAGAATTTCAAAATTATCTTTGGGAAATGTTTCTAAGGGACTACAGTGAAATTTTTTGTTGGGGTTTGTTTGGTATTGCCAATCATGACAATTTTGAGGATTCCTATTTTGTCCTGGTTTGGAATGGAAATATTCCTCCTGATGCATTAAAGCTGCTTTTTCTTTAGTGCTATTCAGAACAGTTATGCAGATTACTTCTGTTGCCTGATAAACATGTAACACCCATCAAATTGTAACAAAGAAGGGGAAAATGAATTGTGGCACAGTCGGCTTGGAAATATATACCTCAGGGACACAGTTACATCACAATTAAGTCACCTGCTTGTACACCTGGTAGGACTGCCATTCAGGTGAGAGCCATAAGAACTTGCCTCTGCTTACAAGGCAAATTTCTGCACCTCAGTGTGAAGAAACCCTAGCTTACGTGCATGAGAACTCACAGAGGTCCAAGTTTTCACCAGCAAAACTGCAGGAGCTTCCTGAGTTCTGCTGCTGAATATCTTAGCATTATCTTTATCTTACTCTTACTGAATATATTGCATCTCCAGGCCATTCGCTACCCACAAATGAGAGTGACCAAAATCCCTTGAGGGCTCTCAAGTCGTAAGAAAGCTCCGAGTGCCTGAGGCCATCGACAGATGTATTGCCCTGGATGCATCTGAGTGGGGTGAAGAGGTCATTCCTTCCAACTGCTTGTTGCCCAGGGAGTTGGCAGAGCGGGGCAGGGAATAACACCCCTAACCATAACAACACCACACTCATTTCCTAACCCCCAATGTCAAAATCACAGGCTAAAAAGGCTGTGTTATCAGAAATGCATGAGGAACTGTTTGGAGAGTCCAGGTTAGGGAGCAGTTAGCTGGGCACTTGGCTGGCACACACAAAGGAAGGCTTGGACGAGCAGCTGGCAGCAGAACGCTCTTACATGGCTTCGCGGCTGCCAGCAGTGCTTGTCTGACTGCAGCCTTCACTGCCAATGACACAGTTCAGCACAGTTCCCTGCTCGTTCAAATCAGCACCAGCAGAGGAAACACGACCCTTTTTAATTATTCAGAGAAATCCTTTTCCTTCTAATAAAAACTATGACACTTAAGACAGTGCTAAATGTGAAATCTGTAGGACCTTAAAATGACAATAAGCCAGAGCATGTCCCTGCCATACTACAGAGAACACTGTCAGTGACAGGAGAGAAACAGGGTTGGGGCTGCTTGCCTAAGCCTTGGGAGAGTGGAAAGCCAAACAGTACACCCAAAGTCAGAAGTCACCTGCAAATGACTCAGCAAAGCAACCTAGATCTCAATATTGCTCCATGCCAAAATCAGATGTAATCTCTTTCATTATTTTTTTTTATTTTTGCAAGAATGTAAAAATTAATATATGGCTAATCTTCACCAGAATTAAAAAAAATATTTAGAAACTGGTAAGCCCCAAAGTTTACACTAACAATTATTAACAGTGTTAAAACAAACAAAAGAATTTCACATGCAATGATGACTATTCCATGTTTTATTTCCTTAATATGAGATACAAAATCTTTGCAGGCAGGCTACAATTATGACCAAGTATCTGTCAAGATCAGAGGCGCATAACAATGTTACTATTTAATGTCTGCAGTAATTTTTAGTGTGACAACATCTAAAAACACCATCTGACTTTTTGTTACTTTGTTTGTGGTATTATGCACACCATGGTGTAGAGACACTACAAAATACCATAAATTCTGTTTCTGTAATGACTGTATGCATACAACAGAATAGGAAAGTGAGAAAAAGGCTGAAAAAAGGGGAAAACAATAAAATTAAGATATAGCTGTGAAAACTCAATTATACATTCCAACAGAACAAAAGCTTCCAAATTTTCTCACAAATTGATGAGGGAGATGAAATAATATCACAAAGACTGTTACATAAACCTAAAGATTATATAAGAGCAGCAGATATCCATATTATATAAGGCATTCTCTAAACTTACTTGTACTTGAAAATTAGGGTACATTCACTCACCATACCATTACTATACCCATATAGTGAGATAATTTTTTCTCAGTAATTACCTGAACACGGCAGCTGGGATTTTAGCAACTGAAATCATACTTTTGTTCCTAAGAATTATCAGATGAGAAATTCAATGTACTGCTAGAAGATTCCAATACTCTCTGTGGGCTATAATACTGCAGTGGGTAAGGAGTTTTGACAAAACAATTATTTTTTAATTCCCAGAAAATGCAATTTGGAAGATGAAAAGAGGACAAAGAAAGAACAGGGAAAGTCCACAAAGGTTTGGTAAAATCTTGAAATTCCTTTATAGACATGTTCTGCCTGAAAAGCAGATACAGCTTCAAATATTTTGTGAAGTTAATACGGAAATGGTTGCTAAAATGTGCTTTCAAAATAAAACACCTTTACAAAACAGTCATCCCTCTAGGCAGCAGCTCCTCTCAACACCTCCAATAATCCTACAGCTCTTGTTCAATAGCCCTTCTCACCTCTGAGCAGGAAGCAAATTGTGAAGTTGAGCGGCACTGTTATGGGACACTACCTGCTGTGCTATCAGCAGACTTCAACAAATAATTAGAGCTGCCTGCAGCCATCCAGCACTGTAAAGGCTGCCACCAAGTCGTGTCGGTGACACTTCCCGCCAGTGACTGTCCAGCTGAGAAAGGGGCAGCTATGAGAAGTTTCCAGACTGCTGCCCTCTTACCTTGTTCAGAGCATGTTTCTGTCGCACTACTTAAAATAACAATGGTCCCTAAGGTCTTGCTGACTCTGGTAATGCCACTCTTTTCTACGTCAGTGCCCTTGAATGTGTAGCAGCAACACTGGGAGTGAAAATGTCTTTACGTAGAAGGAAACAAATTTTTCTTTCACTACCCCATATGAATTGCACCAGCATCTAGAGCACTGCATTTATTTGCCTCATCTAAACACAGTCAAATACACACAGAATCTATTGCCAAAGGTCAAGTTATGATTCTTAATTTTATGAGCATGAAGTTGCTGAGCCCTCTAGGGTAGGATTCCTTCAAAGGAGCGATTCAAGTCTGCTGCCCAGAACACAGGACCTAATTCACTCCTAGCCTTAAGTTTAAGCATATTTTGAAGTTCCTGTTAATTTAATTTCACCCACCTGCCACCAAATTAGAGAATTTAATGACTAGAGTACTAAAATTTCACCATTGGTAAAGGTTCTGGTAAGACTCCTGTAAAATTTTTGTTTTATGCCCAGCGTCAACATTTCCAACACATGAGAGGGAAGGAAAAAAGCAGAATCACACACAAGGTTTTATGATAACTGCTGATGCTTGTTTTCTTTATTTTCTGGCCTCAACTTTTTATTTTCTTCAAAATAGCTGACATCTGAAACTGTCTTTCACAATTTCAGATATAAAATGTTCTCTCAGGTTTCTTTGACAAAGGATATTCCTCTATTGAACTTGTTTTAGCTTACTCAGAGAAATCATCTCATCTACTTGCATTTCACTGTGAATTTCTGAGATAGGCTACTCACTGAGTTTATAGAAAGCGGATATCAGTCATCAGACTAAATTAAATGAATTCAAATAGAAAATAATTTTTAAAAGTATGTCAGTCAGTCATACACAAGAAAATGTCTTCTTTTGAACACAGAAATAGTCATATTTTGGCCAAACTTGAGAAAACAATAAAAAGTTAATGCTAGTAGCAATGTTACAGAGATTTTAAGTGCAGTAGCTTAATAGTCGTGTTACTTAATAGTTGCTATGCATGAAGATAGTAATTTGAACACAGAGATATTAGATAAAAATTTGATCAGAATTTTGTAGTTTTAGCTTAACAGAGAGGCTCAACAGCCATATTGAGGATAACACCATGAAGTGAAACACAGTATTTCAATCGTACAGGATAAAGGGAATGCTGGGAAAGACTTGTTGCAGGGAATGAATACCAGATCTTGGACAGAATATTATGGAAATACAAATGCTCACGTCAACATACAGAAGTGAGCAGCCAGCAATCCTCTTGACAAAATCAAAGAAACAGAAGGATGAGAAAGCTTCATTAATTTGGAGTCCGCATCATAAGATGGCGTGGTTGTATACCGAGCACTGCATACGTGTTTTCTGTAATTTTTTATAAGCTTTCTAAAACAAAACTAGCAAAGTCCGCAAATACATATAACAATAGCTTATGAAAAGCCAGACGTTCCAATGCACAGTAATATAGAAAAACAGAGCAGAGCTCTGGCCCTGAAAAGCTAAATAACACAGAAAACATAATCTGAATATTTTACTCAATGGGGACCAGTTAAAAAAGAAAATCTTAAGTACATATAGACCTTGCTGGTAGACAAATTTAGCTCCTTTTTGCAGCCAAGTTCCAAGACCTGTACTTTCTCCATTTGGGTCACAAAATACTCTTTGGTATATACTGAGTTTTAGTACTTTTCAAATACACAGTGGCCCAGATGGCAGAAGAGCCATGCACTCACTGGCAACAGTCAAGGCTGCAATGATGCTCAACACCAAGAACACAATGTGAAGAGTACAGGACCCTACATGCAGTTCCAGATCCAGAGACCAGATATAAATTCCCCAAGACTGAAGTCCTTTATTCAGAAAAGAAATAAGACTGCAAAAAGGAAATATCTCATTATGTACATGTTTAAATCATATTAATGATGCAGACTAGAAGGCTAACAACAACTTCTCCCCCAAATCAAACCAAAGAGTTAAACAAAAAAAACCCCAAAACCGAAACACCAGAAACAAAACTCACAGGATTCAGGTACCATATTTAGGAAATAGAACTTAAAAGAGCTCACACCCATAAGATTTTCCTGCAAAAGTGAAAAATGCTTAAACTAACAGGAATTTTTCTATGTCTGACTCACTAAAAAAGATTTGAGCTTCCCATTGCTACTTCACAAAGAGGCATAAGAACAAGCAGATGTGGTGATAAGGTACCCTGTCCCTTCTGAGAAATATGACAGGTGCAGAAAAAAAAGAGATCTTAGATAAATATTTAATGAGATGATCAAGTCTTGTATGCCATAAGAAGTTTGGTGATTTGTGCCGATCCTTGGTTGCTTTTCAGTGCTTGTATGTCTCAAGACAAAATAGCTGTTATGTTTCTGATTAACTCTGAAAAGGGAAACAAAAGCTCCAAGTAGACAACCCTTAGGGCACTAGTGACTGAGCGACTGTCAAGAGTAAAAAGTTCACTTGAGCTGTTTTATAGCTCTCCATTCAAGGTAATAATGAAGACACGAATACAACCTTCACCTACTGACAGGAGTGTGGCTGGAGGAAGACTCCACCAGGGAGAAAATGAAACAATCCGAGATGCAAATAATTTTGGGGCAAATCAACTCATTGTGTCTCAACAGCTACAACAGTGGGATGGGTTTCCAGTGAGCTCTGCCGTAGTCTGAAGAGTTCAGTAACACTAGTTGATTTGGAGATGAGAAGAATACATGGGAACACATGAAGAACTCCACAGAATTGTGTAACACTATAGTAACAGGAGTGATGAAAAGAGCCAGAGAGATTGGACGATGCACATTCTTGAAAATTAATAAAATGATGACAACCAGTCATGGAAACTAAAGCCAAGAAGCGTGGAAGAAGAGTGACACCATGATGAGCTAGTGTGGCATACTGCTTCCCTGGACATAGTGGCCATGACCCTCTTCTGCTTTGAGAAGACATCAATTTGAAAACATGGCAGTTTAAATATGAAACCTTATTTCCTTAGAGATTTATTTGAAGGACTGGAGAAGTAAAAACTGAGATCCCGAAACTATAGTTTGCAATAATGTATGTATGGAAGTCAATGTAGAACATCATCAAAATGCCGCAGTCTCATGTTATCATAAACAACTTATATTATAAAACATGTAATGCTTAGAAGCCTCAAATAAACAAAGCACTTAAACATTAAATAGTGTTTTCATGAAGTAAGATACTATTCTTGAGCACACAAAATGTTGAGAATACAAAATGTTGACATGTATTTTGTGAGAAAGGTGATGTCACTATGCAGTTGCTATATACAGATTCTGTTTTAATAAAAAAAAATTAGAAAAACCTGAAACAATTTAAAACCAGACAATGTCTGAAATACTAATACATAGAAAATACCTAGTAGTTAGAATAAGATACAGTATTTAAATACCACTTTTTCATACCTAGGTTTCTCAGAAAGCAGAAACGCTTCGAGAAATTATCAACTTTCACAGCACTGATATGAGAGGTTAAGGTTAGTGGGAGAAAATGAACGTGACACTCAACAGAGAACACAGAAAAGCCAGCAGCATGGATGGACTGGGTCCTTTTCTGACCAAGAACAGAGGATGAAGTGCAATACAAACCAGACACACCTGCCAGCAAGCCAGGGAAACTGGTCAGAATTTTTTGATACAGTCAAAATATAAAAATACCAAAGGAAACAAACTGTATTCTTCTCAATTTTATGGAGCAGAATGATTCACTCTCTAATTCTTTACAGAATTCCAAGCAAGGAGACACAGAAAGACAAAACCTTCAAAGCCACACACACTGAAGCAGACACCAGAGTATGTCAGCTGAACAACAAAGTCAAGTAGAGCTAAAATGCAGAAGTGAATCATCTATCCACCTCTGTGCAGCAGTTGTGCCAGATGCCCACGCAGGAAGTTCTTCCCATCTCTGTACATTGAGGTACTCCTTCAGAAGCAGGAGAAATCCTAATGAAAGCCAGTCTCTGCTGTCCTTCCAAGGCCCATGTCCCACAGTCTGTGATACTTACTGATGTTGGTGTATAGATTTCTACTCGGTTTGTTTTGTATGACTGAATTCAGCAGTTCTTGCATGACAGAGATCCTTGATCATCAGAGTGCATTGTGAGGATTTGTGTATTAATTAGGGACCATAATAATCTTCACAAGTCATTACAAATAGAGAATTTCTCTTCCCAGAACTGCTTCAGCTTGGACAACACTACAAAAAACTGGCTAGCCTCAGGTAATATTATAAAAACAAATTTTATTTCTGGTCAGTGCAACTGCAAGAGCCCAACTTCTGTCTGTCTACCCTGACAGACAGAGCCTCCTCCTGAATGGGGCTCCCCAAGGCCCCACTGTTGAAAACAAGCCAGGTTTCAGGGCCATTCTATTGCAATGGCCTCTTCCTTGTGTCTTTGCCCCACTGCCTCTTCTGTACAGCACAGCCGCAACTGACACAGCAGAGGCTCCCCTTGGAGCAGTTCACTCCACACCCCAAGTTATCCAAATCAATGCTTTACCACCAGACAGTAGCATTTTAATTCTAGCTGCTAAATGCAGTAATTTGAATCAGCATCTGTTTTCAAACAGTTACAATAAATTTGGATCCTTGGTCTGGAATCAATTTGTACTATTGCCAATTTGACTAAAGTCAGTAAACTTTAGCTACAAAAGGTGTATTTGTAGCACTGGGATATTCTTTATATGGTAAAATACAAGAGAGGGGCAGCCAGGAACATGACCTATAAATTTCATAATCTTTAATATTTTTGAATATTGCACCTAAATTTTTTTTTTTTTTTTAATTTAGAAGTGAAGCAACAAGCTTCTACAAGCTACAGAAATATGCTGAAGTATATGGGAAGGGCAATCAAACCCAAATTCACACTTACTTGCAGTTTCTCCTTCCAAATCAGCCAACCAACAGCTTGGCTGAAGAAAAAATAGGAACATTTGGAGTTTTACTCCAAAAAAATATATTACAGAGGTACGTGATTGAGTCACTCTACCCTGTTTTTCATAGATCCTTTGTTTTGTATTACAAGCTCTTCACGACAGGGCCGTGCCTCTACATGGCTGAAAAGGGCTTAGTACAAAGAGGTTCTAAAGATGTGTGGAGACTTGTGTGACTACGAAAATATTAATATTTTACACTTGATTTTAATATTTAATATTAACAATATCAAGAGAAGCAACAAATATCACTGTGGGGTTGTCACAGGTGTAATCTCGGCAAGGGAGAGAATGTGCAGAAAGATGAAAGACTGGATTTTCAGACACTCATGCCTGTAGATCCAATCTGCATGAAGAGGGTCCTCTTGGCACCCTACCTGCTGTACATGGCAGCTGCCACTGACTGTATTTCACACTACAAAATACAGGCTTGACAAGGTCTGCACTGGCACTAGAAAACTCAAAAAAATTAAACAGGAAAATAATGCTTATACTCAACTGCACCATACGCTTTAGTGAAAGGGTTCTCATAAGTTTCAGGCATGCACTTACTTTCTTACCATGAGGTTCAATCCTTCCTAGTTATAACCAAAATTTTTATATTGAATGCTGTAAGGAACTTACTGAATGTCCTAATTTGATCTACCCAAAGTGAGAGAGGGTCATCATGTGCTCAGCTGCTCCCGATTCACATTTCAGGGTATGGTGAAGTGCATACTGCACTTAAATCTATGGCACAGCTTCTGTGTTCAACTGAATCTCACAGAGAGGCTACAGCTCGAATTTAGAGGTAGAAAGACACTAAATTACCCCCCTCCTTTCCTTGCTTTTACACGTGTTATTTCTCAGTGCTGTGTCCAATACACTATTAAAAAAAATTTAGGACTTAGACAACTTTCTCCAGAAAAATACTATTCTTACTTTGTTCTCCAATCTATACATTTTTTCAATATATACTGTAATTTCTTCCCTTATTTCTATTATTACTGGATATATATCACTTCAGAAAATTTTCTTTCCTTTTCCGCTAATTGCTTCTCTTTGTATTTGCCAGTTTCTCCACACTACCTTGATCTTCTTCAGCATATGGACTTCTCGCACAAATCCCTCATAACAAAAATATGCTCACATTTATGCTGAAACACAAGGCATTGAAATGAAAATCAACAGTTATAATGTTGAGTTCATAATCTCAAATACATTTAAGAATAATCATATTCACCATGAACTCACAATGCACTAAAATTATAAACATGAGTTAAAATAAATTGTACTGAATTCTTGACTTAATTTTAAAATGGAAGTCAACAATTACTGCAGGAAGAAGACTGCACTGGCTTTACCTTCCTAAATGTAGGATAAAATTTCCTTGTAAACAAACACAACCCACCATCAAAGAACTAATCATTCCCACATCCTATACTGAACAGCAACCTTTACAAAAATATTTCCCAGTAGTCCCTAAGAATTCCCCAAATGCCACTTCACAAGCATAATTAGAGAAATAGTACAAAATGCCCCAAGGTCAGACACAGAAAAATACAAAAAAGAATTAAAATTTTCTGTGGTGAAGAAAGTTGGTTGGCATATAAGACAGGTCTAAACCCAGGTTTGGTATTTGGAATACATGACTAAGCAAACAGAAAAGAGTGGAAAGCTGCACAGAAGGTGGAAAGATATTAATTGAATTAAGAAAAAGGGAGGAAATGGCTGAATTACAAGCTTATTCTTTTATTCTTGTATTTCTTTGTTTGTGGTCAGCTAAAATAGTTAATTTTAACTTTATTTCAAAAGTTCCTTGCCTGAACAACATCAGTCACTAAATTCCCTTATGACTTGATAATAGAATGAAGAGTTTTCAATGCCTCAGTATTCTGTAATCAATACACTGCTCTTTCCATAAAAAAGAAACAATGGCACATTTAGAGAGCAGTACATTCAATTCTGGTTTTGGTGTTACACAGAAAACACCCTGAAAATTAAATTAAATTATAAAAGGCCAAAGTTATAAGTAGAAATGGAAAATAAGCATATTTGATTTAGGCACATATTCCTAGGTTTATTATTAAGGATTGTTAACTATGGCAAAAAACCCCAAAAAACCCCAATAACAACAACAACAAACCAAAAAAAAACAAACAAAAACCCCCCCAACCATTTTTAACATCACAAATGAGGAATATTACTTCTATTTCCAAAAGAAATGCCTTCCCCAATGCTTCCTCCAAACATTCAAATCCCAGCTTAATAAAAACAAATGGCATCCCTCATTTCTTCAAAATTGATATCCAAAGGTTTGCTGTTCTAACAGGATATAGGCACTTTGAAATCCCACAATTATGTATTCATGAGCTAGAATTCAGGCTTTTTTTTTTCTCTTTCTTTCCAGATATGGGGAATATAATAAATACATTTATAATTCTAAAATTTCAAGACCTTGCTTCTGAACTGTGAAAATTGCATAATGGCAGATATTAAGGCCATGGGAAACATCACAAAATCATCATAAAGGTGAAATCTTATTCCCTTGGTACGTAATCTCCATAGTCATTTGCAACCATTTTCAGTAGCAACAAGATACTAGCTAATTATTCGGTTATGTTTGCAATGTTATTTACACAGTGAAGCTACAGGTGATTTCTTACAAAGAAAAGCATTTAGAGCAGCTCCAACAGCATGTAATAGATGTTTCAATCAAAATTACAAATATTGTACACTTCAAATAGCTTGAACACATGAAATTCAATATATATCAGAGGAAAACTTCGCCCAAGGCTTCCAAGAACGAGTAAACCGAACAACACAACTTACTCTGCACACAGCAAGTGTTCATTCACATGCAGCCAACTAATTCAAAGGCTCAAGAACCTATGTCTTAAAGTGACTTTTCATTTCCAAAATTACTCAGAAAAAAGAAATGAAAAAGTTATTCAACATTAATAATTGAAGCTGTATTGAATTTACCAGACTAGAAGGATTTTTTTTTTTAATATATGAGGAAGTTTTACTAAGAATGTCCTTCAGGCATTTTTTGCTTTTCTTCATTTGGCTGCTAAGTGGTAGTCAGATGCATTCAGATCTTTCAGAGAAATATTTATAAGGAAATGAGATCAGCTTTCAGCTGAAAGTGAAGATGTATCTAATTTTTTACTTAGCATCATTTAGTGTCACAACCATTCAGAAGTGAGATCTTTCCTATCAAAGATTATTTAAAATAATACAATGCTGTGACGACTCCTAAAAAAAAAGTCTCAATTTGTTTTGTGTACCACTGAGGAAAACAGTTAGGTATGTATTTGATAGCAGGTATTTAGCATAAGTTTCCTAATATGCATATGTAGAAGGTCTGGCATAACATTTACATTAGACATTCTCAACAGCCTGTATATATTTAGCAATGTGACAGGAGATGATCACCATCAGCAGTCTGAATTCGACATTTAGGAAGACATTAATAGCAACACTAGGAGCATGACAAAATTGGACAACAATAATAGAAAAGTAAAATGATGCCGTTATAATTAGGTTTCCCAAAATAAGTCTATTTTTTAGTCATATCCTTCTGTCACTGCACCTACAAGCCCTTCATAAAGGAGTACTAAATTTGCTGACCATTAAACATGCTACAATCAGGGCAGTTAACAGCAACAACACTAGAGTTTCCCGTATTACTCAGTTTACCTGGATACTAAAATACTTTAGTCCTGCAAAAAGGCCTTCACCAAACACTTCAGGATGACACTTACTGCCATGCATTTTCCCTCTGCACATTTATGTCACAACAGAGTGCCTTAGGAGGTTTAACTTCATAAAGTGCTGAATTCAGTAGGATGTACATTTAACATGGTTAAAACACAAAATAATTTCAGAATGTGTAATAATGAAGGTCACGTGTCAAAATGAACCTCACAAGCCTGCACTGCTGAGCCCCTGTGGGCTCGAGATCCGCACTCTTCACCACCATTCGGGGCCACAGCAGCAGCACTCGGGTGTGCAACAAAAACACGGCCCATGGAGGCACTAGTACTCAAAGACACTTCCTACTGACAACAGGGAATGTTCAAAGCCTTTTGAGGGCACTCAGACTTGAGGTGGTTTTGGGCACTGCCTGGGCTATTCCAAATGCTGGCAGGAAAAATTAAGATTTTCCTGATGGGGAAAGGCCTTAAAGAAATGTTTGTCTGGTGAGGTCTTCCACCTTCTGTAAAATATGGCCACTCTAAGCCTATGAAAGCTTCTGACTCCCTCCTCCTTTTTTATTTGCCTTTTAAACATGGCTTGACAACACACCCAATGATCCATTCCAGAGCTGCCATTTCAAGGAGATGGTGCATTCATTTCAAAATGGAGGGCAATGTCTGCTTCTGCAAAGCTGCTAAGAACTGGCAGTGAAACCACCTACAGCACAGTAAAATATTATGACAGGGAATTTGTGAGATTCTTCCTCAGAGAATGCTAGGCTTGGTTACAAAAAATAGCACCAAAAATTATCATGTAGAAATCGAAAGGGGCATCGGCACTTACTAAATGCTTCATGTAGTGGATGTGGAAGCATTTCTGAAATGCTGCCTTACCAATAAGTCTCTGTATGCCAGCAATAGGGTCTGGGAAGAGTTTGTGGGTCTGGCAACCTTCATGCCATGAAATGGCAACCAGCATTTTCCATGCTCTGTGTTAGCCTGGAATGAAGCCTCAGAAATGAAAGCACACTTTTTGATTTAACCTGGTTTCCTAATCTACTCTCAGCAAAGATTAAGTAAAAGGCAGGCTACTATGAACCTCCAGTTTATCTGGATTATCTTACCAATATCTCCTATTTCACTCATAATTGAGTTTTACACATAAAGTTGCCTTGTTCATCCCACTAAAAGCAAGAGTTAATATCTATGTTCTACCAAAAAATAGAGTGGATGATTCCCTAAAAACCAGTCAAGTAAAAACAAGTTAAACAAAAAAAAATATTAAAAAATACACTTTTTTCTTGTTTCTTAATTCCCCATCCCCCCAGCTGAATTAAGTTACATTTAAAGTTCATTTTTTGACAGCATTTTATATTAAAATTGAGACACAAAGAGTATTGTGGAAAATACAAAATTTTATCTGCTGATAGTAATCTTAGCTTTATCACTGAACAGCCATCTCTCCATGCACTAAAACTGGTGTTTATCTCCTGTTAAATTCTGCAAAACAGTTTATCATATTCTTTACACTTGATATGAATCTCAGCAAAGCTTATGAAATACAAATACTGCACCGAAGATATTCTTTCTATTTGCAGAAGAGGGATGCACATCACTTATTTCAATGCCTTTCTTAATATTATTAATAATACATTCTCAAAACAAAAATTAGTTTGTATGCTGACATATCACACTCACTTCTCCTTTACTGTAAGTAAAACCAATTAAATAGTGGAAGCTAAATGATACCTTAAGAAATCTTCTTCTTTGGGCATTGTTGGTTTTGAAACAAACTGGACCTGAAGATGGGGATGCTCACGCACTTGTTCAAAACTCCAGCAAGTTTGAGACCCAGCACCAGCCAAGGCTCAGTGGCCACAGGCCGTGTGCTGCCCCTACCCCAGGGCTACAGGTGCACATCAAAAACAAATCCCTGTGACACTGATAATGTAAGGCCTTTTTATAGGGATTTGCTGCCCGAAAAGGCTCTACAGCCTCACACACATCTAATAGCTCCCACTCTTAACAAAACCCAGAACAAACCTGACCTCACAAGCCAAGTTTCCAATCAATTAGCAAGAACCTGCAGTAAAACAACTAAAATGCAGGATGACCTTACAGAAATAGTGTTTATCAGATAAACCTTATTTCAAACAGCCATGGTAGGTCTGAGCTGATGTTCTCCTTCATCAATCTCCTCTTTTAAGTATCCATTTGGTTCGCAAATAGCAAAGCTGCATTACCATAAATGAATGCATCAGGAGAACACGTAATCCTTCTGCCCAGCCCTTCCTCTCAGGCACACTACAGGATTACACGGGATCACCTCCTTGAATTTTGGCATCTCTCCATCTTCTTTGCAAACTCACACTAATGAAGCATTAGGAGAGAGCTGGGATGACTCAACATAAACCTTTTTGTTTAGTAAAAAAAATTATTTAAAAAAATTCAGCAATAAATTCTTTGTTGCTTCACTGTTCAGTTTTGGCCATCATTCCCCAGTTTTGTTCAAGAGATTATAAAATCACCATAGCACTAAAGCTGAGGACCCAATAGTCTAGAGACTCATACATTGAGAGCAAAGCATTTTGTGTTTGGCTTGTTTGGTGGTTTGGTTTTTTTTTTTAGGATGACGTTCAAGCCTTTATATTCTCATTCTTTCAAAATACTTCCTCATCATCTCTGACTTGTAAGTAAACAATAGTGGATACTGTATGACACCCACATGGCATCTAGCTCTGCCAAGTGATTGCAGACTGCCCTTTTCTGTAGGGGTGTATGCCACAGAGAACTGAGCAAACATTCAGCTCTGGGAAAATCAAGAAGCTCAGCTCACTCTGCTCTGCACACTAGCTATTAAAGGAGCTGTATTATTTAAGAGTGCTTGCCTGCATGCACCTTGTGCAGCTGTTTGAGAGGTGTTTGTAAAGAGTACATTCTCTCTGAGAGAAGGAGGGCAATGAGATTGAGCAGCAGAGCTTTGGGAAGAGGACCAAGTGCAGCCCAGATTGTAATCGGCATGTTTTTGAGGCAGGACTATGCTGCCAGGGCACAGTTGCAGCAAGACACTGACAGCAAACTCACAGGGTGTCTGGGATAGAACCCACTCATTTTTCTATGGAGAAGGCCACTCCAGCTTCTCAAGTTTAAAGACTATTGTAGAGATTTTTTTTCTTCAGAGCAATTGTACAAATGTGCACAGTAAGCATACTGAGGCTCGAATAAGAGCAGGACAAGTTCACTTTCATATCCCACTGGGTATCCTAAAAAGTAAATAAGCAGCAAACACGCTGCAAGTCAGCAGTGAAACCTTCACTTTCACTGATACTGCAATCACCGATGAACATCTTTAACTGATACGTCTGTGCCTTACATACATCCAAAAGTGCAAGGAAAACACCTTAAAGAATGGGAGACTTAGGTAGAGCACAGAATCTCATACACCTCTGCAGAAACTCAATCCAGTCTGCCACCACCAATACTTTACCTGAATGCTAAAGAAGATGCAAAAGAGGATGTAGGTTTTTAAAAGGTATTCGACATCAGTGCTACAAAGGCTGTAGTAATATTTTAAGGCCAAGCTATTCACACTGCCTACCACCAAAAAGGGGTCACCCCACCTTACCTTCCACCTGCTCTAGCAAGCCATTCCCACCTCTCTCTCTCTGCCTTTTTTACCCATCTATCTGTATGGGGAACTGATTTGACTTGCTAACCCAACAGAAAACGATGTCTTTTCCTCACCATCACCCTCCCTGCCCCTCTTTCTGTTTCCTTCTGTATTAAGTTTTTTTGCAGCAGTGAACTGTTGGCTCAAGACTGGCTACAGTCTTAGAGAATGACTCTACCCCAAGATTTAGGGTCACAGTGGCAGGAACAACTTTTCTCTTTCATCCTCTCCTGTCCCTAAGTACAAACATCAAAAATCCTGTCTGTTACACTCATACTGGGAACCTTTGTGTAATGGAAAGGCTTTGAATCCTTGACAAAATCTTGTTCCACTTGCAAAAATTGTGCCCCTACAACTTTGGGTTAATGATGAACTTCCCTGTTCTAGTATCAGACCCTGTGGTTTCCTTTCCTTACACTGCCAGTGTAAGTGGGGTCTTTGCTAGGATTTGACATAATTGCTACCTTAATTGCTACCTAATGTTACCAACTAGCAGGACAGAGTAATAGAACAGTGCCTGGTATGTCTAAAGCCTTGGGCAGTCTGCATGTCTGCAGAGCAACTAGAAGCAGAGGATGACAAGCTAGAAAAGCAATTACAAGCAAGTAAATAGCTACATAGAAACTAAAAGAAAGCCACCGTAAAACAATATCCTCAAAGGTACTGAAGTATGAGGTTTTTGTTCAGATTTATGCAGCACTGCAGTTATTTGGGGAACCAGCTAAGTTCAGTTGGTTATCTTCATATTATAGCATATCACCAACCTTCATTTGGAAACAAGCCCCATTAGTTTATTTTATGCAAGTCAGTCTATTGCTCTAAGTTAGGTTTTGAAGAAAAAAAGGAAGTAATAACAGCATAGTTCTAGAATTGGGATACCAAAATTGTAACTGCTCAGATATATACCAATCATTTATGATTATTGCTCTTCACAGATACAGACTGTATCTGTGAAGATATCCTTTCTTTTCTGCAAGAAATCCTTTCTTTTGTTTGAGGAAGGCAAAACTAGCCGGTTACAATGCTAACAAGCAGTTCTCATAATTAGTCATAACATCCACAGTATCTCTTCAGATATGGTCACAGGCAATTCGAAAGCATTTTGAAGTCAAAAAGTATTACTAATTGAAATATTGCAAGGTTCATAGGTTTCCTGTAAGAATGCAAATTAAATCTTAGAATAAGTTACTTAGTAATTATCTGAAATTCAAAAATTATTTCATCCTTCCTCTCACATCAACTTGAAAGTGCAAAGAATAAAAATGCAACTTCCAGTGTGAAGTGCCAAGGTCCTGGTTCCCCAAGATAGCAAGTAAGGTACTTTTCATTTTCTAAAGCAACGTTTTCCAACCTTGTTGTTCACACCAATAGTGGCTCTGGATTGGGAAAAGACAGGTCTGAGCAAAAGAGCAGTAATGGTAAAAGGAGATGCACTGAACATCCCATCAGCAGCTACTGTGGATTAAGCAGTGAGAAACTTCTTTAAAGTTAATCCTGCATCCAGCCTGCTCCTGCTGAAGCCGGTATGGACAACTCTCACACAACAGCCTGAACATGGCTTGTTCTCTCTGTCTGCTGACTATACCCAAGCCAGGGTCTATGTGAATTTCTGTAGTCCTATAAATTAGGCTGTTTTTCTAGCAGGACACTGAACTGAAATGCAGTTTGAGGGGGTTTTCTGAAAATGAATGGAGTCAGTCTCTCAAGTTTTCACTGAGACTGAACTAAATTAACAAAAGGTGATTATCAACTAAGAAAGAAAGAAATGGAGACACAAGCTAAAGGAGAGGAGAGACTGATGCTCACATCTCCCTAAAACTCAAGGTGCCCCACATCTTTCTCCCTTTAAACCACAGTAGATTCCTTCAAAAATATGTCTAGTTCAAAAATATGTTTGCACTTTTTTTAGTGTATATTTCTAGTCTAAACAAGAACTAAATGGTTTAGTGTAGTCACAGATAAGCCAAAGCCAAAAGCACTGCTGGCTCCAGTGAAATGGTAAAGAACCACCAAAAAGGAGCCCAAGTCTGCAGTGAGGAACAAAAGAACACAGCTCACCAACCAACCAAGCAAAGGAAAAAAAAAAAAAAAGTCCATGGAAAAAGAAATAAGGAATTAAGAAATCAGAGCAGATATAAACAAGAAGGGATAGGAAAAGTAGGAAAATTTCAAAACAAGGTATGTGGGAAAAAGCACCATGCCATGAGACCATTTCTAAGTGAGCTTCCAGCATGAAATATGCTGGCCTGCACCTCTCCTCTTGTGGGGTTATCCCTCCACACTGGGAAGAATGGATAGCACAGTTAACAAAATGCAATCAGGGAGTTAAGCACAGCTCAGAAATACACAATCAGCTGCCCTGTAGTGAAAAGTCACCCTGACCAGTAAGACACCGGTAAGGAGAAGATACAATCCACCTCTGGGGAAAGAGAATAAACCTCTTTCCCCAGAGGTGGGGAAAAGTGGTATAAGGCATTTGCTCTTCCTGCTGTGTGGTATCTGGAAAATACTTGGTTCCATATGAAGAAAATACAGAAGTTATTTTGGTCTTTGTTATAAGATGGTGTTTTTGTATTAAATTAATGAATGCATAGCATATTATCATATTCAATGTAAGCCACATGCAGGGAAGAGGTTTTAACTTCCAGTTATATTGCTATTTTCTTCTCATTTTAAACATGTTCTAACAATTTTCACACAAATACAGGCAAGCCCTCTGTGCTATAAATAATTATACAATCTTTAAAACAGCACCTTGTTCCAGCTACTTGGATTTATCTTGGTTTTGATTTGTTTAGGGTTTTTTTGAAACAATGATTTAAAAAACCAAACACAGACAAATCCTGCCAGCAAATGCAAGTAAGCCTGCACCAAACTTATCTGAAACAGAGTCTGTCAGCAACGCCCCTCTCAGCTCTGCCAGTCACCTCAAGAAACAGCATGCCCAACACAAATGGATCACCATTAGATAACTTTGAAACCCAGATACTGCACCCTTATTACAGCACAGCAATAAAAACTTCAGCTTTCCTCTTCCTCATCCTCCATGTGCTACAACCCTCCACCTTACCCTAGGAAGCCAGCTGAATCACAGTTAAACCAGGATTTAGCTCAGAGGAGGGTTTTTCGGACTGAAAAGCCTCAGGGACAAAACTTAGTTTGAATTGCCAATATAGCGGAGATAAGATTTTCAGGGCTGTATATAACTGGGATAGTGCATGCAGGAGAAAATGTAACATGCTCAGTTGTTCTCCACAAGCACCTGTTTTAAGTCACTGGAGCACCCCTAGAGCAAACTCAATACATGTAAAGAGGATAGGGTAATATCTCTTTAGTTTGGTAATGTCTCTGCAGGTGGCTACTGTCAGTATTTTCTTAGTGTAGCCAATTAGGTTTTTCCTTGGTTAAAAATGCCACCATGGAGTTCCCAGGGAAAATAATTATGTGAAACAGCTGACAACACATTTACGCCTAGGAGATTATTATCTGTTATAAAAACTGGAAGAAACTGATAAGCATTCATATAATGGTAGACCAGTTTTCATAACAGAAATGGAGAAAAAACCCTAATGATATTTCTAAACAAACATTTATGCCAGTAAACATTCTACCACAGATGTAACTGTATCAGCAGCAGAACTCAGTTAAAACAACAGAAGCCGAAATTATTTCCCTTAAATAACAGATGCTTTTACCACTGTGAATAGGGTGCAGGGCTTGCCAATACACCTACATCTCTCCTGCAAATATTTTGGAAAAAGTAAGCCCGTAACTTGTGTTCCTGTCACAGCCTTGGTCTACCACAAGTGAGAGCAAGCAGCTTATGGGTTTTTCCATTGTATTCTTAAAATGTTTGATGCAATAGTTCTAACCTTACAAGAAATGATCCACTGTTTCATTATGAAAATCTATTTGCAGTAGCCAGTGAGGAGGTTTTACAGGTTGAAAAGGTGCCAGAGTTTTAACGTGTTCTTGGTATTTATCATCTCTAAGTTTGTAATCAAAATTCTGTTATTCCACATAGTAGAAATACATAGCTTTTCAATATTGATGTAAATTTACACAGGCTACTAAACCACAGATTCTTCAACAATTTTAAGATTGTCTTATAATATATTCAAGAATCCAAGAAGAAAAATATTGTCTATGCAAAATATTTCATTTGACTTGTGTGATTTTCTGATTAGCTGATTTTTTATACCTATTCATGCAAGAATTTTGGCATCACATAAAACCTTTTAGAAATGATCAAAGAAAAACATTTTTCTGGTCCTTGGAGAATACATTTAAATTCTGTTCATTACTAATGAACATAAATTTATTACCCATTTTCCATTTCTATTATCAGAGATTATTTATTTTATTGGCTACAGATGTAAGTTTAAAAATCTTAACATGTAAGATGTAAGTTTTAACATCTTGTCACAGACAAGTAGGAAAGATACTATTTAAATGACATTTAAATTTTAGTAGGAAATACAGGAGGTATGTTCACTATCAAGCAATCCCATTATACTTGTATTTCTAAGTCTCTTGGGATTAAATATTGTCTAAGGGATAGCAAGACAATAGTTTTCAATGTATTTATTGTCATAAATATTGTACCTATTTGTGAATTGAAATGCAACCACACTTGTAATCTATTGCTATCCAATAAAACTAGCTTGTAGTAAGTTGCCCAATAGTTTTGATAGTATTTGATTATTCACACATTACAATGCAAGTAACAACTTGAAACATCTTTCTCCCTTATGTGAATGAAGGAGTTTAAAACACTCCCATTACCTTGTTGCCTGCAAACCTGCTTTCCAAATCCTTTCTTCAAGAGTGTTTTGTGACAGCAAAAAACCCACAACCCCAATATGTGTGCTTGTAATCAGTTACAAAGTGAGGCACGCAGAAAAGGATGCCTCTGAACAACAAGTTCAGAGACTAGCAAGTCTCTCAGTAAATGGCTTTTTCCTCTTTCTCAAGGCTTTCATAGAATGAAAAGGATAACAGTTCTCAAATGCTGGCCACCTAAAAGGCACCTGCATTTAACATCACTATGACACCTAAAATAAAAAAAGAAACATTTGTTACCTTATGATTTTAAGAGTTCCCAATCGGAAAAGGGTCAAGAAAGGTATTAGACACATTTGACACACACTAGACATCTGTTCTAGGGAACTCTACTCAAGTAGACAGAAAAACTTTACACATGCTTGTAACAAAGATATAAAAAATAAAAAACCTGATTGCTAGTTTCAAATGCAATTCCTCTTTAAAAACTGATTTGTTCTTGTGGGCATGTACAGACCTGCTAGTGCTACAGCTGCCATATAGCAGGGAATTTGTCTACAAAAGCAATGTATCTAGTCGTAATATCCTTCTGAAACATGAAGGTGCTCATTTCTGATTTTATTGCATTTTTATTATTAAGTTATTATAGAATTCCTGTGCTGCATCTGTCATTTCCACTATGCACTCTGTTTCTCAGGCATTTACAGGAGTGAGTTTAATTCGTATCTGCTGAAATTGGGTGCATTAGTCAGATTGCATACAAATTTCCTCTGAAGAGGCGGGGGAAATAAAAAGCTTTGGATTTCTTCCTTGTGAGTCCAAGATATTTCATAAATATTGATACCATTTCAATTTATTAATAATATTTTATTTCATTAAGCTATCCCTGGGTCTAACAGCCTAGAATAGTGTTTTCCAATCCAACCTGCACCAGGACTATGCTGGCCCTGTGCCTTCTTAGGTAGCTCTGTGCTGCCATGTGAAACGAGGGACACTGAGGGCTATCTTTGCAGACACATGACTGCAGTAGGAATGGCTCTCAAGGAGAGAGCAGATCTTGAAATGATCTTAAAATAATTCTGGGAGGCAATAATCCCTATTTTGCAATAGGATCTAGAAACTCCAAAGATTCAGACTTCAGATACCATCTGTGACCTCCAACAGGTTTCTTAATTTAATTCACATTGCACAGGGAACTTTAGCTGCCACTTAATACATGACTATTATGACAAGTTTATTACATATATCAAATAACTTATAACATAGCCCCAAAGTATGATCACATACAGTATGTTCTAATAATGTCTATCACTTTTTCTATCCAAAAGTGAGTTCATTAAATGCACTGAAACTCTAGATGGAGTTTGAATAACCCAAGAACTCTGATTTTATGACACGCCTTGGCATGGTTTTATCTAGATTACATTCAGGTTTGCTGTTAGAAGATACTCAACAGCACATATTTAAGTATGGGTATCTGAAGTTACAAGTAGCTAACAGTAACATCTTTCATTGTTTTATTTTTGGCATGATTCAGGAAAGTATAATAATAAAATATCAGGAAAATAAATATATGCAATTGTCATACATAAAATAGATATTAATTTATTTGATCCTGGTTTGCTTATATGACAGATGTGTAATTACACCAATTCCATGAACACTGCATTACCATCAACACAAAAAATTCTAAAATTTTCTACACATTTTATTACAGATTAAGCTTATGTTCTTCTTCAACAAGGTTATACTGTTTCCCTGCATTGGCACATCAACTTAAGCTGCATATAAAGGAAAGAACCAAGTTTGACCATGTGGAAGAGCTCAGCAACCTAATAAAATCTGCTGTACTAACTATGCCACAGATACTTGCAAAACTTGGGTATTTCAGAGAAAAGTATACAATATTATTGTTAATTTGTATATCTATCTAAAATATGCTACTGTTATATTTTCCCAAATGATCAGACCATTAAGATAACCTTTGTTCCATTAAGTCCATGAAACTTTTACCACAGAAGTTTCTTTTGAAAACACCAGCACGTCTGGATAGAAGACTTGTTAACTGTGCAAATGCACTCACATCTGCCTCAGTGAAAGACCTTGAGTCACCTCAAAGAATGACACTGTCACAGTGACAGCAAATTGCCTATGTGTGTCTGTGAAAAGTAAACAAATACTTTCCTTCTGCTTCATTTTAATCCTAGTGATGTTGAGAAGAGCTATCCAGAATTATGATAAGAAAAGGTAGAAGATCTGTCTGTACAATTCAAATCAGCACTTGAGTGAAAGGGAGAGCCAGAGATTACTGATTAACAGATCAACTTGTGGAGTCCACTACTTTACAAAAATCTGGCTTCTATCCACCAGTGCTAATCAGTTTCTTTAAACAAGCATAAGTGGCTTTTTAAAAGATGCACTTCCATTCAAAGCATAAACTAGCTACGTTGTTCCTCTGCCACAGAGAGACATTTAGTGTGAGTTCCAATTGACTTACAACAGAAATGAGTACATTTCTTTAGGCTCTTCATATGAGTAGTCCCAAAAGGGACAACTTACATGTTTTTCAACCAACTTAAAATCCGGTTGTAGCAATATGAATATCAGGGTACAAAGGTTTATGACTTTTAGGATGTTGAGTGTGTAGAGGAAGAACTTTCTTCTGTGAACTGAAAAACCATATTGCATACGTTTCCATCCAGCAGACATCAAAACATGTCTTGTTACTTAGTTATCTCGCTTTAATGAAGTGTGACCACTAACATGAGTTACAGTATTTTTACTTGTCTCAAAAAATGTGGAAAGGTACATGAAAATGAGCCAAACCTGAACACTTTTCAAGCTGATTTCACTGATAAAGGAGCAACAAATCTGGCAAGAACAGGTATGTGCAAGGTAGTTATGCATGCAGTCTCTCAACCAGGCTGAGTGCTGAATGGGAACTGACATTTCATATTCTTGTGTGGTTTTCTCTATTTTTTTTAAAGCACTTAGGAAAAATAATCTCATTTTCCTAAATTAGGAGCTATATGACAAAAAAGCCCTGGAAGCAAAAGCATCACTTAAATGTCCTTAGCACAGGAAGTCAACCTGTGGAATCAAGAATTACTAAAATGAAGATAATTACTATCTTTTAAGAAGAGAGTCTCCAGATTTGTCAGGATCACTTTTTAAAGGGTTCCCACCTGCCCTGGCCTGACAGGCCCATATAGAAATCGCCAGAGAAAAAGAACAAAGAAATCCAGACCTAACTAAAATGGTAGTGTAAAAAATATTCTGAGACAGATACACTGGGTGAATTTGCTGTTAAGTTTGCAATGTTATGCTGGATGTGTTAAAGGCTTCTGTCAAATACAAATTTGTTTAGAGACACAGGTGTGTCCTTTATTTTACCCTTTCCCTCTCTTCCCTACCACGAGCCTCAGGCTTATATCTGCACTAACTCAACTGGAGCAGTTTAGTGCAAGCTTGAGGGTAAACACTGGCAAAAAATCATCAATAACTTGCAACAGATAGCATTCTTCCTGCCTTAGTTTTTGGCTAACAACCTGTGCTCTCCCGGATAACACTCACACAGTTCAAGGAAGGGTATGAACCACAGACTGCTCACAGGAGGTTGCATGAATGATGTCCCCAGGCTGTTGGTAAAGCACTTGTGCACATCAGTGATACTTGAGCTGTAACAGAAAATGGACCTTGGCTTGTTCCCTTTGCTACTGGTCACAAAGACTAGGCATCTATCTCTCCTCTACAATCTATTTTTTTCCTCTCTGCAGTGAAAAAGAAATGCACCTGGCTGGTCTCTTCTTTCCCTTTCATTGCTCTCTTCACTATGTTGTAAAATTTGGGAAACCCAAGAAAGGAGGGAACACCCCATGGCTATAGGTGCTAGCCTGCAACACACCACTCTGAGCTGCAGGTAGCTTTCAGCAGGCAGGCACAACTGATACTTGCCAATGCTTCTCAAGTATTACAGCTTTGCTGGGCTCCTGGATTTATCAACTTCAGTGGCCTGTTCCATTTCAATGCTCAGGTGGAATGCTAAAGAGGTGCTGTGTTATAGCCACAAGTGGAACATCAGCCAGCTGAATGTAAGGAACTCCCTCCGTTGGCTAAAATTCAAACAATACACATGCATGCATACGCTGTTCCAGACTAACACAGTTCAGTCACCCAATGATGTTAATAAAGTGTTATAAAATGCTTATAATTTCTATACAGACTATACCAAAAAAACCTACTTTCATGAAGCAATGGTAATTCAGTTTGCTATAGGACTCAGCACATTTTTGTATTACTTAGTAAAGATCCCCATGTACTCTACTGCATACTGACCATATTTGGCCTGAGAACACACATGGAAACTCCATACACATAAAAAGACAGGGGAAGATAATCAAATAACTGATTCTAGCACAAGCTCTGCTGTATATTACAAAGTGAAACCAAACACTCAAAATGAACAATTTGTTATCCGTTATTTCATGAGGTACAGTTGCATTACAGGAAACAAAAGCACACAATATACAAGCAGAATGAAGAACGTTCAGCTCGGTGTCACCAAAATCACTGCAAGTAAAACCAATTGCCTCAAAGGCAAAAACATAACTTTGTCTGAAGTAGACTTTATTTTTATTCCTTTTTTTTCATCTCAAGTAACTGGTTCAGCTGCCATGGCTCTGATCAGCAGTAAATTAGGATTAGGTAGAAAGGACTAGGATGAGGGGGTAAGATAAAAGGTGGGGGGAAGAAAGGTGAAAAGAGATTTGATAAATAATACACACATCTCTTCTGTGAAAAGCTCACAGAACTGCTGAAGAATAACTTGAAATACTATCCAAATGCCACTGATAGAAAAATCGTCAGGGGAGAAGGGTTTACATCCCGAGAGGAACCCACTGACTGAAAAGTCTGTTTAAGATTCCTTGACCTCAGGGAAAAATAGGGTGGTAAACACTGGGTTCTCATACAAATGAGGAGTAGCACGGTTTGCAGAATAAGACTGTCTGAAATGCTCTGAAGATACCATTCAATGTTATGAACCTTCCTGTATTCTTTGGAGAAAGGACAGCTGTTGAAAAGAAACTCTCCTGGCAATAATATATATGCTCAGCTCCATAAATCAAAATTTGCAAGGAAGGGCAAAAGAGAAGGAAGACAGGGTAGGAAAATAAAAGTTTTTTGAAGTACTTCCAGTCTACAAAAACGACTTCAACATTATCCATACTTTCAGCATACTTGTCAAGGGACAGTGACATCTTCCTCAGCCCAAGATCCATCATCTTACTGCTTGTCTCTTGCTTGGTAGGAGAGATCTTAAGATTCAGTATCATTACAAGACAATAGATAGGCCTAACTGTGTGGCAACCTTCCTGAAGCCATCTGATGAAAAAGACAGTTTGACAGAATTACGTTTTCAAATTCTGACTCTATGTGTCTGCCTTCAAAAGGCTTGTCTTCTGGTTGGGCATATGGAAACACACACACATACTTTCTGCTTTATGGCAGAACATGATTGACAAGTACAAGGAGAGAGCTGAGGAGGAAGCAAGGATAATTAAAAAGAAAGAAAAATCTAAGAAACTTCTTTAGACTACAAAGGCAAAGGGCATTTCTATCATATAGGTGAGCAGATCAATAGGCAAGTCTGTGAGGAACATGGGGAACTTGGCATGAGTGAAAGAGGAGATTCTTTCTCCATCTGGATGATGCTGCTTCATGCTGAGAACACACTCTGACTCTACAATCCTGTGCTCAAGACCACACCAAAACACTGGTGGCAACTTCAAAATCTTAACTGCCCAGTAATGTGTCCCAGAGAAATACTGCAAACCCAAGGGTAATGTACTTCCTTACTGCTATAAAACCGGTAAGCCTTTCACCTCCAGAGACAGAGGTGATGATGGGAAGAAGAACCTTGCCCTCTGCTTAAGAGAGATCACCTATGTGTTGAAGAAAACGAGTTCATAGTCTGCAAGGTAGAAGTTGGAATCATGTACCTTCAAAATGGCAACACATAATCAAAGCTTAGGAACAAAAGGTGTAACAGCCACTCAACACATTACCACAAAACAAGTAACACTTGTTCTTCAAAAAATGGAACTTCTATTAACTGTGCTAAGATATTTTCCATTGCCTCCAGGGTGTTACCATTACAAAATGTGTCTTGATACGCAGTTCATTTTTTCGGTCTTTAATCCATCTTACTGCATCTAGATACATCATCTGAGTACACAAGGTCTTTAAAAACCTTGCAGGTGGTTCTTCACTGTGACTAGTCTGCATTGCTTCTTCCTTTCTTTTCACCGTTTCTTATAAATCATTCCCTCTAGTCTCCAATAATTTTAATGCTCTGCTGCGAGTCTCAGTTAATTAGCCTGTACCTTCAGGTGGTCAAAACTGGATCCAGTTTTTTTGTTATTGTCTTTTCTTGTGTTGTGTGCATTTCTTCAAAATTCCCTGAACAATTATTCCAATGCCTAAACAGGGCATATAAAAAGAAATATCACTAAGTTCTTTTAAAGACCAAAAATTGAAAACGACCCTGTTTATTCAAAATCAATGTAGTTTTACATAAATGAAAGAAATCATTCTTGAATGAGAGAAGACAGGTAAAGAAAGAGGGGAAGATGGACAGTTGAAATTTTTTGATAAAATATTTATATTAACATGCAATAGCTAGAATTATACTTTTATAAGCTTTTAAGACATCAATACTGACTACAATTACAAAACACAAGTAAGACAGAATATTAACCATTGATTATATATTTTCTAAACTATTTGTTTCTACCTTAGCCACAGGCCTCCCAGGGTTTGAGTATCTTTATAAAAACATAAATACAGACACATTCAAACAAATAATGCCTAAGGCTAGAAATTGGTTTGTCTGTCCTCGTAGTAACTTAAACAGTTTAAAACGCAGTAATGAATAAAAAACAATGATTATTAATTAAATCCTTAAAGGTAGTAACATTATTTACAATAATTAATATAAAGGTCACCTTAATAGACAACTTAGAGATATTTCTAGATCTCCCAAGCCAAAAGATAAACTCTTCAGTAGTAAAATTTGCCATTATTAGAAAAGTTCATTTCATTGTTCAGCCTCTAACTCGTTATCTGTAATTAAGACAAATCAGATTTCAAAGCAACAAGAGAAGCCTGTGCTAAAGCTATTTGAAATACACTCTGGCAGGGACAAAGCCAGTAGAGAGGTGGCTGTCATAAAACAGCCAAATGGCTTTTTCCACCTCCATCAAGGTCACTTTACTGATGATGTGCTCAATAAGATGATAATGCATTTAACCACTTTCCTTGCATCTGACTTCGACCTTACTGCAAATCCAAATGGCCTTGTTTAACTACCCTGGCCTTTCAACATTTCCCTGAACAAAGATAATTAAGGAGATATACTGCCCCCTACTATCACAGGAATTGAAAGACAAATAAACTTTTAAGAGCACAGCCAGGTGTCTATTGCATTAATGTACAATGTTTAAGCAGGGGGTAAAATGAAATAATGGTTAAATAATTATAAAAGGTTAACAAAGTTAACTTTGCTATGTAAGGCAATTCTGTTCTGTTTTAAAGAAAGAACATAAGAGGCTTTCCAGGCTACTTTTTACAACTCCCTGGACAACTGTCTTTTTTTAATGCAGTTTCTCACTTAAGAGTAAAAATGTTCTGCAAAAATTAACAGCTCTGAATTTTCTGCAGATTTGAAACTGATTATATTTCATACAAGGGTACAATAATGTTTTATGAAAAAGCAGGTCTATATGGTTAAACCAAAAGCTGCTCTAAAAACTCATTTCCATTCCCTTTTTTTTTTCATTTGTGTGTGGTCAGCAACTATACTAGAGGTGAAAATTAAAGCAGTTTAAAAACTAGTTTGACAGTTATGACAATTTGAAAGCATAAGGTAGTGCTTTTTAATGGTTTTTACAATTATGAAAACCAACCAAATAATGCCGTTATATAATAGCAGTGTCGCCTTTTTTTTTTTTAATTAATATATACTCTTATATTCCAAATAATTCTCAAGGAAACTAATTCTGCTTCATACAAAGGAAAAAAAAAGCCCCATGTCAATAGCTCTTGGACTATTTGGAATAATAACAACTGAAACAGTATAAAAAGAACAAAAACGCTGGTAAAGCAGTTGGGTGTTAATGCAGAGATCTTATTTTAGATTAATTCTTTTTTTTCTAAATCTATCTTTCTTTTAATCATCTTAGAAATATTGCTGTATAGGTCTGAATCCCCTTCAAAAGCAAGAAAGTGGCAAAACAGCAAGTTGTATCAGAACTTATTGATGTGATACTAGATATGTTAGATTTCTGCTGCTGCCAAAATTGCTGTTCCTTTGCCACAGAAAATTAAACATGCAGAAACCCTGTCACATGTCTTTAATCAGTTTTATCATAACACAGTTCTTCAGAAATTACAGGAAATTCACCCCTGCCATTTTGTCAGGCCACCATTACTTTGAGTTGTAGATGTAGTTTGTGCAAATTTCAACATGTTCATGTATTTGGCTCAATCTTTTGCTGTAACACTTCTTAACGCAGACTCAACTCCTGAATTCTAAATACACCAGAAGTTAAACCTCCTGTAAACGTACCTTCATGTAGTAAATACAAAAATCAGTGATTACAGTATCAAAACCATGAAGTTTGCAATGAATTCATATACCAAAACTATGCAAAATCCTTTCTGCTGTATATAACAAGCCATAAATAAGCCTTTCATGCTGAGCTAGAATGATTTACTATTTCCAGAAATGAGAAGTCTATCTTTTCCTTACATCTAAAGGGTTTGCTTCAAAAACAATCTACTTTGCAGCAGTTTACACAAAACAATTATTTCGTTTCAAGTTCGGATAAATGGTGGCCCTAGTCAATCTGAAAAGAAGACTACATACTTTGTTGTTACCTTGAGTGAGTCCTGAAGTTTTCATGTATAATTGCACTTTGAGTTCCTTAATCTTACACAAAGAAGATGAATGACTATTTTCTACTCATTCAGAGTATTTCAGCCACCTACCTATTCTGTTCAGAGTTTTTAACGTGGGTGATGCTTTTTAAAGGAACACAAGTCATTTTTCCCACTTGTCCTTAACATTTAAAAGGGTTAACTTCACTGGAAAACTACAGAAACTTTTTTTTAGTACAGTTGCTTCATTTCATGCTTATTTCTTGTTTTGTATAAAAATCTTCAAACCTCAAAGATATATACATCTTCAAACCATTAATGAGGTCACCAGCTCACAGCATCATGCTCCATACATTACTGAACATACAAAAGCCCTCTTGCTATTCCGAAATGCATAAATCTGTAACTACCTCTGGGAAAAGTCCTTCAAACCCACACAGAGCATAGCCTGTAGACATATTTAGAACGAATATAAGAGCCAACAGTAAGATCTTAAAACACAAGCAGAAAGGATAGAAAAGCTAATGTTTTTTGTTGTTTTAGACAATAATACAGTGAAGTCCTATTTTCTCATGTAATCACTCAAATATTGATCTATTTTGAACAAAGCGTACCTTTTATTTTTCCTTGTGTAGTTCAACAAGTGAATTGGGAAGCAATACAAGATACAGGAAGAGAAATTGTAAAGTCTGATCTCACAATTGTTTATCAGACCATTTTGGTAATTTGAAAAGTCATGTTAAATCTTCACAGATGCATGTTAAAACTGAAAGAATATAGCTTAAGATAAATTCCCTAATTTGGGTCCATTTGCATCATATAGTCATATTTACAGATATTTCTGTATCTCTCAAGCCAAATGAAAACCTCTTCATACTAAAATTTGCCATTATTAGAAAAGTTAATTTCAATGTTCCGCCTCTAACTTGCTATCTGTAATTTAAAAAAATCAGATTTCAAAGCTGATGGGAGTATGGCAGCATTCTTATCGCAGACCTGTAGAATGAACACACATCTGACATGATATTTTGTATTTTTTTATTGCATCAATTATAATTTTTTCCTAGACAGCTATCACATCAGCTGCTTTTCTTCAAATGGAAAAAAAATATTCCCCATGCTGCGTGGAACACGTAACTTTTTGCGTCAGAAAGGTTAGAAAGTAAAAATGACAAGCCAAAGCCATCTAAATATAAAATGTTTTTTTAAAGGTCCTATTGCTGTAGGTTTCTTTCTAAATTGTAACACACCCTTTTATAACTCCTTGAAAGGAAAAATACCCTTATACTGTGAAATATGAGACTGCTCTACACACAGGATTGCAGAACGATTAATCAAAAAATTTTGTAACAATTCATTTGTAGTTACTGAGCTGCTTGACAGTTTTGATCCCCAATCTGATGGATGAAAAAAAGATAAGATAGATTTTTTTCTGTTCTTGTTTGAGCACTTCCCCCTTCCCGGGTTTTACACAAATACTTCCGCCAGAACTTACTGAGGATGCAGAAAAAGATTTACCTTTGAATGAAGGAAAAGTGCACTCCACCAGCTGCATGCACACCACTTAGAAGTTCATGGGAATAAACCCAGCCTATTTAGTGCCATTATGCAAATTACAAATTCTTATCTTAATGACAGGCTATACTGAACATCAGGCAATTAGATCCTTGTGTCTGTTAAAGAAATTAATACACTTTCCAACAGACGGGGGACTCTTGTCATCTTCAGTAACTTTTCTACACATTTTCAGTGAATTTCATCTGTGGATTAGAGATCTTAGGGGAGAAAAGGTACTTCCCTTCCTCTGTCTCCATTGTTCTCTACCTTCAAAGCTTCTAACAAACAGCTCCAGAGCAGCTCAGTCTTTCT
The DNA here is from genome assembly GCF_021018805.1 of Prinia subflava. Taxonomy (NCBI): domain Eukaryota; kingdom Metazoa; phylum Chordata; class Aves; order Passeriformes; family Cisticolidae; genus Prinia; species Prinia subflava. The sequence continues at coordinate 34,252,603 of NC_086253.1, forward strand.
CTGAGAAGTTGGTAGTTCACATCCTAAGTTTCTTTCCCCATTGCTAAAATATTAGAAGGCAAGGTTTTTGAAAGCTTTCCACAGGATCAGCCAGAAAACAGACACAAAGTTAACAAAGGGCAACTATCACTACAAAGTGTCAGGTTTGTTTACTGCAGCAGATCAGTATTTCCCCAAATCTTCAAAGTTCAGATTGCTCTGTTTAATAAACTGTTAAAAAAACGGCAAATGAGCTAAGTAAGGTGAACATAAGCAAAGACAACTTAAAATAAAACACTCCACATACAGATGGGTAGTTCAAATTCAGATTTGTGTGGATGAACAGGAAAACTAAAATTGCACAAAAATTGCAATGGTATGTTCATGCACTGGAATACAGACATTATTATTTAAAGTAAATTTAATTTCTGACATACCTTTCTCAGTTTTTTTTTCCCCAATCCTTCCTTAAAGTCTACTCTAGCAATTAACAAAGGTCTCCGGATGGCTCGCTGAAATACTTAAAGCTGAAGAACAAAAGGTTTATTTTAAAAATGAAAACCTTGGCTTGTACAACTCCAGACATGAATCTGCTTTCAATTACTGAAAGTATTTCCACTTCAGTGAAAAAGGATCAAATCTTCAACTACACCATCTTTAGGCAATGAATTTGATTATATTAAGCTTTAAGAATACAAAATGACTTTGAGACACAGCTGTATATTCCATGCATATCGTGTATTAGGTACACAAAAAAGAAGGAGCTGGCACTTTAAATGAGAAGCAGACAGAAATGTGTCTGCTCACAGCAGCACTGTACTTCCATACCAAAGCTCTGCTTTAGGGCTGTTTTTTTTTTTCAGGTGCCCACATAAATGTCAAAGATTACACTAAGCTTTAAATGAAAGATTTTACAAGCCTTTAGAAATGAATCTGGGCCGATTCTTCCCCCATACTTTTATTTGCATAATTTGCACTGTTGTAAAGTTACATTTTTCTTTCTAGACTTTTGAACGAGCACAATCTCTTCCACATCCCCCCCAGTGAAGCAGGTATCGCATCCCCCAGGAAGCGCGATAATCAGAGGCACTTTACACTTTTCCCATTATGCGCGCGTAACAGAGTCGGGCGAGGGAGCTCGAAGGCTTCGCTCCGCAGCGAGATGCGATACCTCAAAAGCAAATTATGCAAAAACTTCTCATTTCTTACATCTCCGATTTCGCGAATCTCTCCTACCGCATCCCAGCCAGACACCGGGTCGGGCTGTTTCAGCAGCACGGCCAGACACACGACGCGCGCGGTTTCCTCCCGGCTCGGCCGCCCTCGGCTGGCAGGGCGGGCAGTGCGGGCCGCCCGCGGCTCCTCGCGGCGCTGCCCGAGCCGCGCAATGAGGCGGCGGCACCGCCCCCGCCCGGCCCGGCCCCGCCCCGCCCCGCCCCGGGCGGCCCGCGCGCGCCGCTCCGCCGCCCGCCCCGTCTGCGCCCAGCGCCGCTCGCCCGCGGCCCGGCCCCGCACAGCCCGCGGCGCCCAGGCCCGGCCCGGCTCCGCCTCATCCTTTCGGGGCCGCGGCGGCTTTGCGGGGCGGCCGCGGGCGCGTACGGCCCGGAGCTCCGGGGAAGGACAGAAGGAGCCTTCCCGGACAGCGCGGAGCCGCTGCCTCGGCGCTGTTCGTACGGCTGACGGGGCAGCGCGGGGCCGCGGGCGCTGCGGGGATTTCCCGAGGCGCAAAATAAAATTCCCTGCCGCGCAAGGTAGTTGGTGTATGAGCGTAAGGTACCTGCCTGGCTCCCTCCCGTGCAAGCCGGCAGGCGGTGAGGGAAGGCGGCTCCGGTCGGCGCTGGCGGAGGGCGCGCTCGCGTGTGGCCGCGGCCGGTGCCCGAGCAGAGCAGACGGACCGGGCCGGGACCAGAGCGCAGCTGTGGGCGCGCAGATGTGACACCGGCCCCTCATCACGCACCACCTGGGCTTTAATTGAAACAGAAACACCTCCCCCTCCATTCAGCATCGCAGGAGACAGTTTTTCTTCGTGTCTGTAGAGGCATGAATGTAATACACTCCGCTTACTTCAAAACACTCGGCAATCTGATCAAGTCCTCTGCTGATGAAGCCTTTGGAGTTCCAGCTTGATCTGACTGGATGCATCATAGCTGTCAGCTAAAGCTATCAAATAATAGATACAAAATATAGCATTCACATGACTCACCATTAATTTCTGAAATATCATAGAGAGCAGGAAGAACTAGATGTCTACAAAATATGCAGATACCGATGTACTCATTCAAAATAGAAAAGCCTATTTTCGCCTGATAATCAAACGGAAGTTAGTGCCTCTGCCTTTAGTAAAAGAACCAGATTTTTTTTTTAACCTACCCCCTTTCAGAACATGAAACTCTTTTAAAATATATGTGAGAATGATGTCTCTAATTTAATTCTTAACATCACTTTACAAAGACCCTTTTGAGCTGGCTTAGAAAATGCAGTGATATGTAGGAATTTCTACAAAACTTCTATTATGGTTTTCTTTTCACCTTGGACCTTTGCTAATAATAACTACCTTAACTCTCTCTCACCCTATTACAAGAGCCATTGCTGACATAGGCCAAGTTATCACAGCAGCTGCTCAGAAGCTACATTTTGCCAAAAGTCAGATCAAGACATTGTTAATGATTATACAATACTTCCATGGAAAATAATACTATTCCAGAATATGTTTTCAGCACTGTTACGCAGAAGGCTGCAATAAAACCACATGCTTGAGATGTATTATTCATAAGAAATTTAATACTATCCAAAAAGCTCACACAAGTAGTGCTCATTTTCAACTTCCTATAGAAACAAAGACTATACAGACTGAAATAGTAGAATTCTGTGAAATGGGGGACAATAATGATCTAGGTAGCCAGGTCCTGATGAGGGCAGTCGTAGCTGGCAGTGAGAAAAAATCCTGAAGAAATTCCAAAATAACAGCACTAATACTACATCTTGACCTGAAGCTCTTCAAGTCAGATATGCAACAGACTGTATGTGCTTTGGCTTAGCACAAGGGAGAAACTTTAATATAGTCACCATTGACAAACTCCCCTCAGGTTTGGGGGCTGTGTGATAAAAATGGGAGGCTTTTTGCATTTCAAATTCTGGACAGACTTCTATCTGTGATAGCTACAAGAGCAGCCAAGAAAAAGCTAGGAGATGAAATCATGAACTAGTATAGTCAGCTTAAGGAAGCAAGTTTCTAGCAATTCCACAGCAACATTCATATTCTCAGCCTCTCTTCCAAGGGGTCTAGTTGCATTAAATGGGGTATTAGATCATGCAAATATGATTTTCCAAACTGCTTGAATGGAGTACCTATAGATAAGCACTTTCTGCCATTGAAAAACCTACAAAGTAATTAATTACTTCAGGAATATATCCTTTCAGATCTTAAAAGGAGGAAGGGTAACTGGATGCTTGGAATCAGCTCATGCAGAGCTTTAGAGCACATTTGAATTTCTGCCCTCAGAGAACACCTGTAATTGCACTTCCTCTACAGAAGATTGCCTTGGACCTGTGAAGGAAGCAGGATATTGGGTCCTCCAAGAGCTAGATGCTATGGAAGAAAAGACATATTAAGATAATCCCTATTTTCAAAAGAAAATTATCCACACCTATAAATTCTGTACCATTTTTCTACCAATATGTATCACTCTACATTCAGGAAATGAAGACTGCACCCTATCAAAAAACAGGACCTGGATGTCATTGCAGTGCATCCACTTCTCCATTTTCAGCCAGCTGCAATGGAATTTTCCTTTGCTATGATGCCCCCTGTGCTGAGATTCCACTGTCCCATTACTGCCAGCACAAATGATTTATGGAATCTATAAGGTGCAACACTAAAGACATCTCAAACATAAATGTTTGCTTAGGAAAATATTTTTGTGGAGTAGATAAATGGGCGTTGAACCAAACTCCAGCACCGATATCACACTTTATGCCAACATAGCTCATGGCCAAACAGTAGAGAGAGAGATCAAACAAAACCTTGGGGGTAGCTGGAAGGGCTGGGGGGAAGAGTAACATATGTGTTTAATTCATACAAAAAGGGAGAAGCACTTAAAAAAATTACTTGGTCAGAAGGATTATTGCAGTAAATTATGCAGAGCATTAACTGTTGAATTTGAACCCATCTTTAGTCTTTCTTTATTAATAACTCATTATAGTCCTTTTCCTTAATGTGGAATAAATTAGAGCCATGCTAATCCATGAAGCTATCTGCAGGTACATTTATCACTACAGTAGCCACTTTTACTCTCCTTCCTGGAAGCTGCATTTCATGGGCAACAAACACTCATCCCCTGCTGAACTCAAGTCATAGTGGCCTTTTCAGGTCACCGCCAGGGCCACCTAAAAACTTACCTTTATTTCAAAGAACTGAAAGGTACCACACAGCTGGCCTACGTGACATATGAATATGTGAAAGAATTTTTCTTTCATTCTCACACTCTCTCTGTCATATTGCCACGATTTAGATCAGTGAAAACAAGTGATCTAGGGGCCTTGCTGGTATAAAAGGGTGAGGAACTGCCAACAGGATGTTCTTTGTGGGAACTCAAAGCTTTTGGAACTGATTCCTCTTCCCTGATCCAGAAGAGCTCAAATTTTATGGCTTTCATAGCATATTGCATAGTTCGTATTTTTCCAGAGTGCATGAAAACAGGAGAATTGTGAATGTGGTTAGTTTCTGGAGGCAAGTCTGTGTTTTAGCTTTGAAACTGGCTGGTTTGCATTTGTTTGAGGAGCAGCTTAGTCAGAATGATTAATTTCAGTATTTGCATTTGAATTTGGTCAGATATTCAGGAATTTAAAGGTAGTAACAAACATATACACTCTCTGATAAAATAGGTATTATCACAGAGAACTGACACATTCTATCACTCATAGCTGACGCCTGGAAAGGACTTAAGAGGTTCCACTGGAGGTGACTCTGGGTAGTCATTAGACCAGAGTGGCCCAGGTACAAGTGGCTGTGCTCCTTGCAGCAAATAACACTTCAGTCCTTACTGTTACCTTCTCTGAGTGCCATCACGTCAAAGCAGAAAACTTTATTGAGCCTGTTTTTCACATGAAGGCACAAAGGTGACTTGTCAACACCACAGGAGCAGTACCATAGGGGAGGGAAAATATGATGCCTCAGATAGTCTTCTACACTAATCACTGAGCCTTTTTTTTTCCTCATCAAAATAATAATTTCAGCTATTTATCAACATTCATGATGATCAATGCTGTGATGACTTTTATTAAAAGGGAACAAACACTTTTTCAGCCAAATACTCATTCACCTATTTGAATAGTAGTAGCCTAAGTGCCCTGTTAAGACATCCTGTCATAAATACTTAACTAGTGTTACAACCACTTCTACTGAGATGTTAGTTGTACTTTAAAGAGATAGAGTTGTCTGCATTACAAGAAGTAAAAATGGAGTATCCACCTAGAAGCTGAAATTGCACAGCATCAGTATATCACTTTGGAAACCTGTTTTTCTTACAAGTCTACAAAAAGACAGGGTATTAAGTTATGAAATTTAAACATTGCCTAAGAAAGATTTTTGTCAGGTAAGGTATAACAGCAACATATATTATCATGTCTGTTTTACAAACCAGACTTCATCAAGCAAAATAGTTATAATCTAGCTTTCCAGTTCTGGCTGGAAATGTATTTTTTAAAAAAGGGGGAAAATTCACGTCTAGAAATTAAAGCCTTAGAAATACTATCTGATATCACCAGGATTAGCAGTATAATGTGTTCCCATGAGAAAGCACATGTGCCCAAATGTATTTAATGGAGAACATCTTGTAGTTCTTAAGCATTTAAATAGTATGCTACATTGACTAGTTTTTTCTCACAAGTGAGGATTAAGATGAGCCATTTTTCATGCAGTAATGATGCTGATTTAAATTAGAACAGACTAAGACAATAATGAGCTCACAGATTCAGTGTTCAAATCTGAAAACAATAAACTTTTTTCTCTTTTCATTTACATAGATAAAATTTAACTCTATTTTTTGTAACCCCTTCTAAGACTGCATTAAGAATTTTGCAGTTAGAGTTTTGCATAAAAGTGGAAATTGTAAAGCAAGTAGATTTGACCAGGGTAGGGCAAGAATTATAGCAAAAATATAGTCCTTTCAAAAAAAAAAAGGATAAAATTATGACACATTTCTCGAATGTAAGTGGGTAACATGTGGGGCTTTTTTCCTAAGAAGCAACCCAAAACTACCCAGTGTACATCTGTACTGTGATGTTTGAGTGCTGTTGATTCATGTATTGAAGTAAATAATGTTCCTCTGTTCCTTGTCAAATTTCCCAGCAAGCTCAATGCAGTGTGAGGCCAAGTATAAAATGCAGCATATTTATGTTTATTAGCAACTAGATTTTTGCTCCCTAACAGTACACTGCCCCGATTAGAATCATCCTACTCTACATTAATCAGTCATGTATGAAGGTATAGGAAAACACAAATTTACAGATGGAATTCCTCGATCTCCAAAATCTGAAATATGAAAGACATAAATATTAATCATGATGCTTTTTATAGTACTTATGAAATTCTTAGGGTTTTTTTTTTTTTTTACCTAAGTGTTCAAATACACACAGCACCAGCCAGGCAGCAGAGAAAAAAGGGCCCATATGCTTTGAATGATTAACACAGTTCTTGGAAATAAAGCACACATGCTTTCCTTATCTTATAGTACACTAAGTGAGGAGAAGGAGAAGGACATTTTCATGGAAGTTCTGGGGGATTAGATGATGTATCAATGAGCCCTTTGAAACAAATATCCCTCCCCCCCCACAAAAAAGATTGATTCTATTTGTTTCAGAAGAACTGCTATATGAATAACAGTAATGAGATGAAGTGATAAAAAAGTAATGCTCTAATGTTTTCATGTCATGTTACATAATTCTTGAAGAAAAGACAGTAATAGTTTAGTGAAAAGTTTAAACCCTTCACTAATGAAAGAAAAATTCAACTGAAATCTGAACCTTTTATCTCTCTTTAAACTGAATTCTCTACAAATCTGAAACCGGTTTATATTTGCAAGACTCACTTCAACAAATCATCAAGACCCTGAAAGATCCTAAAACACACAGTTGCATCCCTTCCTTCCTCAATTTATCATGCTGTTTTCCTATTTTTCTCAGTAGCCTCCATCAGCAGCTGCTGGAGGCTCTGCTGCTCACTGCTCTTGTGTGTAAAAGAAGGCAAAGGAGCTGTTGCTTCCACAGCTAATGCTCTGAACTGGAGACTGAGTGTCTAATCTTCATAATAAGCAGCTTCCAACTGACTAAGTTTTGATTTACATTTAATACTTAGGTCCACAGCTCTAAGTCCCTCTGGATTACTGGATTATTTTTTTAATTAAAAATTTACACCTTTTTCAGAAAGAAAAGGGGGAAGATATTTATTGCAAATGAAGATGACATAAAAATGTAACTGGAAGAAAAAAGAGATCAATTTGGTATGTAAACTCATGAGATAAAGGACATCTCTTAACAAACAAGGTAGATATAGGCTGTTTGAAACAATCCATTTAGAGTAAAATAGTTTTATATAGAGATCTGTCAAAAAGAATTGGCTTTTGTGAACAAACTACTCTATTGTGAATCTCTTAGAACTCATAAAGACCACCAGCAGAGCAATTCTATCAGTACAAGAGAATAAATTTTAAGAAAAACCACTCAATTCTTAACAATAAATCTAGAATTTTACACCTCTAGAAAATTTAAACTTGTATTCTGATCATATTAGGAAAAAGAAAAGAAAAAAAGATTCAAGGTACTTCTTTGAAATTATATCTTTAAAAAGATATTTGAAAAACATTGGCTGGCACACACACAAAAAATCAATATCCGTGTGATTCTCACAAAAAATATTTCACATATTTCTTGGAATAAGCATTATACTGATCATGACACAAACTATGTGGCTGGGACTGTGGGTTCAGCTGCTGCCGTCCATCTTCTATTTTGTCCTTTTATTACAGGAAAGATGACTGAAAACTTGCTCTGTCATTTAGCAATTTCTAAAATTATGCCATTCAGAAATTTCTTTTTTGCTCAGGAGAAAGTAACCATTTATTTTCTCCTAATTACAGTTTCTCCACTTTCCCTTTACATTATAAGTCTTTGGGGAAAAAATCCAACCACCAGAGCAAATTTTCTTTTTACACAGTTGCTGCTTTGGCAAGATCAGAAAAAAGTGTCATCCTTTGGGTAAGTCTGTCAAACAGATTTCTTACATACAGTTTGAGAATGTTCATCTAAAAGTACTCTATCTGCACTTCTGTATGCTTCTATGACATTTATTGCCTTGGAAAGGTGGCATAAAAATTATTTCACACTCCTCTGACACCCGGTGTGAGCCATACCTCTGCAAGTGGTCTATATACAAAATGGTTATACAAATCATACATGTAAAATAAAATTAATACTTTCTAAAATATTAAATTGGTTTTATATATATAAGAAAACTGCTGTTAAGCAGAAAGTTTGTTTCCTTGGAGGAAAAAAAATAAAAAGGAGGTTTTCATAAGGCATAAGAGTAAGGTTTATATGCACTTAAGAGTCCAGTCAGAACTGTGTACATAAACAATCCTTCCCGTGGTAAACATTCTGGCAGAGGATGAATGCCTGTTGATAGGTGGGTTGTTAGGCACAAGACTAAAGGCTGTAGGGCATCTAGAATTGCATTTATGGCACATCTTGAAGTGATTTGTTGGACATTGATTGTCCTAGAGAGGAGGTGATTGTTTTCTACATTTGACCCGACACATCTACTATTTGCCAACATGCCAAACTGCTAATGAAAGGATTTTTCCCTATATCAGCAGGTGTTGCATATTCAGAAACAGGGTGTAGACACTTTTAAGAATTTAAAGTTGTCATTTACTTAACAGTGAAGAAAGGAGAAGAAATTTTTTTTTTACTTTATATTTTGTGCTCACACACAGAGCAGGAGGCTGTACCACAGGTCTTACAAGAATCACTTGGACTTGACTTTCTTCAAGCAAGGCTAACCATTGGACAAACTTCCAGAACACAGTATATTACATAGAAATTATCACATGCAATACTCCTAAAAGTCTTTCTTCCTACTTTCTTCCTCATACTTTATTCATTTGCTTGGCATGCCTCTGCATAGATGTCAGACCGCCATGGATCCAACAGCTTCAGAAAATACAGTTTGGCTCTGTCAGTCAGTTACTATTTTCACAGCAGCCAACTTTATCACTATCATTTCCTAATTCCATCATCTAAATGATTTTGCTAACTGCATTTCACTGAAGACCTTCCTACAAGCACTGCCAGATTTGCAAGCTTTGGTGTTAAGAGCCAAGAGAAGGAACTCAATGTCCAGCTGAATTCTCTCATACAAGAGCCCTTAAAACATGAACAAGCGGTAGAATATTCAGCCCAGAAAGTATTTCTCAAAGAAACTAAATATAGTATGTATATACAGAGGGCATACAAAAGCTAATGGCATGACACAGGTTTTTAGAGTCCTGATGAATCAGTGCAAGTCACAGGAAAGATACCTCCTCCCCAGCCCTTCCCCACTTTTCCCACCCACCATATGCTGGTGCAAAGCATGCAAAGTATAACTCTAAATGAAAAACTACATGGAAGACTGGAGCTGCATTTAGCATTGATAATGCCAAGTGACTGAATCAATTTTGAAGGCAAAAACCTGAGGTCAGAGCCCAGCCTGCTAGAGAAGGATTCAAAGATAAGAACAATATTCAGTAAAAATGCAACTTTTATTGCAAAAATACTGCAGATAATTAAATTTATAAAACCTATCCTTAGTACTGGTAACTGGAGATAGCATAACAAGTGTCTGTGTCCACATTTCTTTCTACAGCAGTGTTTCCTGAAGCATTTCCCCACATGCACTCAACTTGCCTTTGCTTTTCCCTGCTATCTGTTATACTGCAAGAATCATCATCAGCCTTTTCTCAACAATCTGGATATTTCCTTACTTTGGGATTACTCTTCCTTCCATCCAGTTTGCTGGGCATGCTTGTGCTTCCTGGGAGCTGAAATACTGACCTCACTGCATTTGCCTAGTATTTGGCTGGTAGGGTCAAAAGAGCAGAAAAGTATGGAGAACAGCTTGTTCTTGGATGGAAAATCTAGCAAAATATGTTAATTTTATTACAAGAAAGATCTCTAGTCCACATTTAAAGTCTCAATTCACTTTCTGTAGATATGCTGTTCTCACATCTCTGTGTCCACCACCCAGAGACCCAAATACCTTTTTGTACAACAGGTGATATATATACACAACTCAGTCATTTTTCTAGGCAAAGGCAGTGATTGTTGAAAAATGAACTTCAGGAATTGCTGCCATCTGCTCATCCCTCCCTTGAATTGCCCTTCCCTATCTTGTCCACCTACCTTGGTGATAACTTTGAGGGGATGATACAGGAAGTCTCCAGTGGAACACTATGCTGAAGAGCAGAGCACTGATACTGGAACTCATTTGAGACAGACCTTCAAATGTGGTGTACCGAAATACTGGTGTTGGAAATCCTTTTTTCTACTTATGCGGCCTCCCAGAAATTCTTCTGAAATTTCCCAGGAGTCAGTGCTTCCTGCAGCCGGACCACAGGCAGTGGAAAAAATACTCCAAGGGCTATGTAGAGGCAGAGTGGCACTTGCTGTGATTGCAGGGGAAATGTGGACTTATTCCAGAAAGAATTCAACCGGTTGTGGTTTTCAGTTCTCACCATAAAAGAAAGGGATTTGTTGCTATCCATGTTACACAGGACAGCTAGATGGAGAGTGCTTAGGCATGTAACTACATGATTTCAATATCACTTCTAAAACTTTTATACTCTAAAGCCAGGCACAAGAATTTATCAACTGAAGTCCATCAGTATTCTTTGCCTTTTTTTGTGAACACTCATACTAACATCCAGCACAAGGGTCACATTGCTGTTTAAAACCCTCCTGTACTAAAGTAAACACACCCGACACTGATAGATTTCCTGAACTACCCTGAGGCAGAAGCCATTTCACAGATGGAAGAAAAAAAAAAAAATAGATGGGCAAAGGAAAATCTGCTTGAGAGAGAGAATTTTGCTTCAGGTTTTCTAAATCCTATCATCTATATTTCATTCTGGAAAATTCTCCAGTTAACAGAGATATTTTCACTATTGTAATAGCTTTTTTTTTTCCCTGAAGCATTCAGAAATTGATAAAGTTGGAACTTGTGCTTTGCCGCAAATTTTTGCATGCCGATTAAACAAGTTAAAAACATGTCCCAGTACAGAGGAAGAAGGGTTAGTGGAAGGAATAGAGTATTTTAAAAGTTAACCATCCAAGAAAATCTATCATATGAAACAGTGTCTGGAAATCTGAAGCACTTAGTGATGAATGTGTAACTCCCCCTAATGGATGCATATTTGAATTTATCTTAAAAGAAAATGTCAATAACTGTAATCCTTTTGCTAAAAATATTAATACTGCTGTTATATCACATTCATCTTTCTGGCTTTTAAAAGCATCTCTTAAGGTATGCATCTATGACTTACAATAAACATTAAACTACTATTAGCATAATTTTGTTTTCTTAGGGAGTTTTATTACATAAAGTCTTAAATATATGTGCCTTCCAGCATGTTTCTAAGGTACACACTCAGTAGCCATTAAAATTCCCTTAAATTATCTTCTATCAGTCATTTCAACTTCTGTTTCAGCTAAATGTTTTCCTGTTTCTTAAAAAGTCAGCAAATTGCTATAAAAATGACAGTGACAGGCCACAGTGGTTTGGATTCTGTGGTATAAAGAAACACTTCATATATGCACAGCTGCTGGTAATGAATGCTGCATGTCTGAGGCCTAATCTTGGACAATTTCCTACATTTCTGACTGCAGTTTCCTTGGCAAAATTTCCGAGACCGTATTATCTATAAATCCCAGTATTCCAGCCAAAACTTTTCAATACAAGAGTCTGGCACTGTGCACTGGCTTTCAATAATCTGTCCTCTCAGAGTTAACAATGTTTTAGGAGTCTTTGCCCTAAGTCACTCCTACCAATTTTTTTTTTTTTTTTTTTGGGAAACATTGTGGTCTACACAACCACCCCCTTAAAATACAGCAGACAGATTAAATTTCTGCATAACAGAATTCCTGCTTGTGAACAATGTCAGAGAGACAGCATCAGACATTACAATACATTTGTCCACTGCCCAGCTACAGTAACAGCAGCAGCAGCAGCAGCAGCGGGGTTGTTTTCAGAACTCTCAAATTTAAGCTCCTGAAACATCAAGGGTAAGCGAATAGCTCTGGACGTTGCTCTGCCAAGACTCTGATAAGCCTGGATGTTGTTATAATTGGTCTGGTGATACTCTAACCAAGTGGTGTAAGTAGGGCTGAGATTAAAGGCTGGATTCTACACAGGTCACACTCGCTGAAGGAGGCAGTTAACCCAGCTCCTCATAGCGGGGAGAGACTGTAGATCTTACTCTGCTCCCAAAACTAGTCATCATCTAAACACAGGTCTCCTCCGAATGCAGTGAAAATGCAAAGAAAAATGCAGCAGTCTGGAATGAAGCTATGGGTGTAATTCCAAGTGACTTTCCCTAGGTTTTTATTCTGTATTGCAAAGGAAGTTTAATAAAGCTGGTGTTGTTCTTTTTCAGTTTTTCGGTTAAAATGGGACCTACATATTTTCTGTTTTTCTTTGCAGGAAGTAATTCTTAGCAAAATATGCTCTTAAATAGGACTTACCCAGCTGTCAAATTCTACTCTGTAATGCCAACAGAATGAGATTCAAAACGATGGATGAACATATTGTTAAAATAATTACATTTTAAGGCGAAGATAGACATGTTCTTCTATAGCAAAGGGAAAAATACACTAATAAGCTTAAGAAGATAGATAAAATACATTCACCTGCACCACTGATCATCATACAGAAATATTTCTAACGTCATGTGAGAATGCAAATGTTCCGGCACCGCACCACACGAAGGTTAAAAATTAAGTACTCAGAAGCAAAAATCTGCATTACAAACCAAGAAATATGGAGAAGATATTGGGGAGAGCTAGAAATATAATTGAAGAAGGATATGCTACAAAGTGAAGCCTGGCACAATAATAAGAAAGATATAAGAGCTGCCCAAGAATTCTGCTGATTTTATTTTTAAAAGCAAACTCAAACCAAGCAATTAATCTTACTCTGATTAATTAAAGAATGTCTAATCTTACCCTAGATTATTTAATCTAATCTAAAAAAGTAACTGTTAATAACTTTGTGACAGGATAATTCTCCCCCCACCCCCCTCAAAAAGAACCAACAAAACAAACAAACAAACAAACAAAAAAGCTGAAGCTAACCCCACAACAAACATACTCGATGAGCTAATGCATTTAACTAAGAGTCAGTCTAACTATGGTTATGACTGTTGAAATGTGGATTTTCACATCTGTCTCATTTGGACAGTCAAACTTCCAGGGCCAGCCATGACAGAGATTTGCTTTCCTCCCCTAACAGAAAGTATTACTGAGATTTGTTTTGTATGTTTGACAGAGAGTAAATTACACAGATATAGGAGATCCTCTGAAGATTTGTGATCTTTATGAAAGAGGTTAATGTGAGTCAGAGAACATCAGAGTTTGGGATATATAAAAAAATACAAATGCCGTCAGTCATTGTCTTAAGACAACAGCAAATTTTGATTGTTGGATTTTCTTGAAAAACATCTTTTATATTACTTCTGGGATTAAGTTCACAGTTCAACTCCAGTACAAAACCCTACGGATGCTGTGTTCATGCCTCAAAATAAGTTCAATTACACAGTTGATTATTTAAAGCCACCACTCACTGTTGAGAACCTGTTGGTACAATATTAGTTTTGCATTGTGGGAAACATAAAAGAGCAAATGAATATTTTATCCCTTTAATTTTGTTAGGGGGAAAAAATAAACAAAGGAATATCTATGTCTTCCACTCCTCCAGACTTCAATACTCATGTCTTATGAAGTACAAAAGAAAATGTATGGATGTATAAACTGAAATGGTTTAATGCTGCTAAACATTGCAATAAAACATAGATGTCTTTAGATAAAATTAATGCAATCTCTTATACAAAGACTACATAAAACACAAGTTAAACCATATATATGATAACACACAGAGTGCAGCACTAAAATTATGACTTTCACAAATTCATATACCTTGCTGTCTTCAAATATTTTCACAGTCATAATTGTAGACAAATATCAACAATTTAGTCCCTCCAGATCAGACTGGAGAAAGGTGAGAGAGGTGAGGAGCCACCAGGATGATTTAAATATTAAAGAATTTGCCACATGAAGAGAAGTTTGAAGAAAGGATTTGGGCAATACAGGGAAGAGAAGACTCATAGGGACCAAATAAAGGTCCCCCAGTATGTAAAAGGAGTTTAGTGGGACAGTGGGGGTACTCTCTTCACAAGGGTGCATGGTGAAAGAACAAGAGTCAGTGGGTCCAAGCTGCTTCAGGGGATATTCTGTCTGGATGTTTTTAAAAAAAATGCTGAAAGTGGAATTGGAATCTCCCTTGATGAAAATTATTTCAAGTAATCTCTGCTTGAGACATGGCTCTGCATCGTGAATCATTGCTTCTCATCCACAAATTACCATTTCTTCTTATGTATCTTGCCAAACAAAATACCATACGTGCAGAAGGAAAAAAAAGGCGACAGTTCAGTCGTACTGCTATCAATATTCTTCATTTGTTTACCCACATACTTTCTTCTACATATTCACATGGTGCTTAAGTGATCTGAGAAACAAAAACTGATTTGGAAAGATTTGGGCTTTTTAAAAAGATACGTTGCATTAAGAAAGTATTGTATTTATGGCTAGAACTGCAAAATAAAGCAAAATAAATGTAGTTATGAATCAGTAGCCTACATGCAGATAAACTTACACGGTTGTCTTAGATTCACCTGCACCTCTTTCCTTGTGTTATGCTAAATTGCCAGCGAAAAGTTTAATTTCAATAGAGCATGTAGACTGTAATAATGTGAATGTTCAGTTTATTTCTCTCTATGTAAAAGAGTAACAGTACTCTTCTTTAATGGGTTAAACTTACATTTCCTGTGAATAATATAGGAAATAGGGGAAAAAAGATCATATAGAGTGATGTATGTAGAGAATTACTGACAAAGAATGATTAACTGATAAAAACAGCTAAGTGACAGGCAGCATAAATTATCTCAACTCTACTAGTTTCCAAGCACATACAGGTGCACAGCATTCCAAAAGAATTCTTACTTCACAGTACTGAGAAAGCTCATAGCCAAATGTTTAGCTGCAAACACTACTGCTCTTTGTAAGTTTCATTTAGCTACAAATAGACACCTAAATGTATATATACACACGCAGAAAAATACGTATTTATTTCCAGAGCCCAGGAGTACCCTTACATAACCAAGTAAAAATGGAACTCTGCTTGCTTTGAGACGGTTGCCATTCCTTTCCTCAGTGAATTACATCATCCCTTTCTGTCATGGGAAATCTCTTGATACTGTTCAGTACTAGCCGGAAAGTCCTTTCACATGCAAAAAAAAAGTGCATGATAGGGCCATATAAGCTCCCAGCAAGGGCAGAAACACTTAGGTGGGTATAGTGGCTCGGGCCACAGGCAGAGGTAGGTGAACATGGGATCCAGAGAAAAAAGCAATTTGATGCAGTTATGTTGGATATCCTACAGGAGTTGGCTGCCTAACCCAGAGGATGAGCCTAGATTTCACTATTCCTTCCTAAATGCTTTCTAAGAAGAAAAAGAGACTCCAAGTTCACCCAAAGCCTGGTGCCTGAACCAACTGAAAGGGTCTTGCCAGTGTGAAACCCTACCCTCAGTGAGACTAACAGTTGAATAAATAATAACTGTACATCACTATAACACTTCTGCAGAAAATGAAATGTATAAAGCAATAATATTCAAATTTAAAAACAGAAGAGGAGAGGTTATATTTGCCAGCAGTATACTAAGTTACTTTGTTATAGACTGGAAACAGAAATTTATCACTCGCTGAATCATATTTTGTATTACTAATTTTGAAGTTACTGATTTTGTTTCTATTAATTTCAAATTACAGACTAAGATAAATGAAAACATTTAATTCTCAAAAGCACAGAGCTAGAGCACTGAGTTTTCTAACTATAAAACCTGTCATGATGTCAAAACTTAGGGAAAAGATAAGAATGCTGTCTGATGAAATATAGGTAATTATTGTGGCTTGACAAAACTAGCAGAGAAGAAATAATTTTAACATTATTTCTTCAGTAGTTCATTATTTCTCCAGAGAGTAAGTGACCATTATCTTTTAGGTATAGGACTTGGTGCACATCTCAGCAGGCTTCACAAAGCCACCAGTAAAATTGTTTGAACAAAGCTTACAGTAGAACAAGTTTATTTTTAATTTGATACAGTATATTTGTTCTCAGTTGTAAAGTGACCTTCTTATTTTAACATAATATGGACCAGTAATTTCAAAACCTGAGGCTGAAATTTCAGATACGTGAAAGTAAAATTACCACAGTGTGCTCCCTCCTTACTCAAATTTGTGATGAACAATGAAGGAAACAAAGCAATTTTTAATAATCTCACAAATTCTATGGCTGCTTTTAGATGACACAGCATTGACTCATAATTCATCAATGTATATGGGATAACTAACATACAGCTATCTCATCTCTAAAATGAATGTTCCAGTATCTGCCAGGACAGGGAAGAAGTAACCTGGAAATCTACAAACTCAATTATTAAAAGCTAAGTATTAAAGATTTTCTGTATTGGATGTTAAGACCATAATATCCAGTGACTTTATTTTTCTCACCTTCCCTAATAAAAGGTTTCTTTCTTTATAAACTGGTCAGAAAGATACTTTATACCAGACAAGGCTTGTGAGCTAAACTAGGCTGAAGTCAGCCACTCTTTCCATGGCTTGAAAATCGTAACTGCCCCCAGAAAAAACAAAGCAACAGAAAGAGCTGCTTTTCCTTGGATCTCTCCTGATACCATCAGATTTACCCAAAGCAGATCAACTCCGGCACATTTCAACGAACAAAGGTTGTGAAGCCCCATGTATTGCTCACACATGTGGGAATATCTGGATTGTTTGACAGCAAGCCCACTCAGCTGGGAGCCTACCTGGACATCAGCAGTGCTAAGAAAGCTTGTGGGAAGAAAGGTGTCATCCTGAAATGGCTGAAACATGGTTAAACAGCCACAAAAGAGAATTAGTAAAAGAAAGAGGCAGTGACACTCTCAAGAAGGAAAAACTGACATAAGACCTAATAGCCCTGCTCCCTCTTGATTAATGACTCTTTCCTGCGTGATCCAAGCACCGGAGCAAAATGATTCTCTCTAACTTGAGACCCAGTTTCTGAATGCTGGGAAAATAAAGATGGAACAAACAAGTGAACAGACAGTGAATTCCTGTTACGCCTTGTGCATTTCCCTAGGAAAGGGAGGTCAAATAAGAAGGTACCAATGTACAATTGGTGTATTAGAAGAGGGAGTACAGAGGTCTTGGCAAGGTGATCAGTATCCACAATAAATGTACATTTATATTTTGACTGGTTAACTATTTATGGAAAGTCCTATTTGTACTTTTAAAATTTGGGTTTGAATTAATTTCTTCCTTTTTCTGCTTCACAACTGATTTTGTCATGTAAATGCATACTACAATCAGAAGGTACCTGTAAGCACAAATTAGATTATGTAAAACTAAATCACACACTTCCAAGTCTTCAGTAAACCTTAAGCATTTTTGTATTACAGTTACGCCAGTCTAAAGCTGCCAAAAGGGGAGGTCTCAGGCCTGCCTGCCTCCCTCCCATCCCTTTTGTTAGATCAGCCTGTACAGCTGCAGGATGAGTTGGTTCAGCTGGCTGGTGATGTAAAGTAATTGCTTTCAGGGTTAGGATACAGGTCCATTAAAGTTGACATTAAAATATTTAGTGCTGCTGCAGTTACGTCCATCTCCAAAATCTGCCTCCTGTGTTTTGTCAACCGTGCTGTTTGTCTGACTCTGCAGGGAGCAAGTTCAAGCCACTAAATCTTTGGGAAACTATCCAAAGAATTCGGAGGTAGAGGGGGTGGGGAGAGGATCAGGGAATAATACTCTGCTGGCTCAGTGGCCTCAGCTAGATCATTAGGAATTTGGATGAAAGCCTGTCCCAGCACAAAGAAGGAGCAGCCACCACATAGCAAGACTCAGGATCAAGGCAGCACCAGCACAGCCTACACTGCCATGGACCATCACTCCTGGATCATCCAGTGAACTGACAACCTCTGTGTCTGTGCAATTAAGTGCTAAGCCCGCAAAAGAAATGGCCCCTGCCTTTGTTTGGAGTCAAGTGGGATGGGATGGGATCATCCCCTTTCAATACATATGGATATTGGACTGGATACGGTGGGGTCAAAATTGTTACATCAATACATCAAGAAAATATCAATATGCAACTCAGCTTTTTTTTTTTAAATCTTTTGATTCAGAGATTTTGTATGTTTATATTTAATTGAGAGAAAGGGTGCAGAAAAGTAACATCAAACAGCTAACAGTTGGAAAAAAACCTGCAGTCTTAAGAGCTTTTTCTAATGAAGTCTTATTCATTTATTCAACTGGAATAATTTGGTAATTTTTCAAATTAGGATTTATTAACCCTTATCCGACAAAGGCATTAAATTCAATAAATAACTCCAAAAACCCAAAACACAGCAGTGAATCAAAAGATATATTAAACTGAACTAAAACAATCCTGAGACAGCTGGATCATGAAAAATTGTTCAACTCAGAGAACATTTAAAGGTTAGAGCTCTATTACAGGTAAAAGAAAGAAGATCATAGAGAGAGAAAAAAAGATTAATATAGTGAGTACCTGGTGCTTCTTTTATTCATTTCATTTTTACTGTAAGGCCACCATTTTGCAGATGGTCTGAAGTATCACATTCCTTACCACCTCAAAAGATTCTATATCAATTATTCTAACTGGCTGTAAAAGAACAGCCTACAGACAGCTGCTGGAAATAAAAGACATTATAGAAAAAGTTTCCTAGTATCTTTCTTCATGAAGATTTTTAAATAAAGACAACTGTAAGATGGCATAAACCTTGGCAGGTTCACAGTCTTGCATGCTACAAATGGAAGCCAGACTCAAAGACTCCCACGATCCAAGCACGGGGAATGCTGGCCACAGAGCTACACTAGCTACATTTCTGGTTTAACTTCATTTTAGGAGAAAAGATAATGATTAAAATTTCTGGCAGTTGGAAATCTATCATAAAACCACAGAGATGGTTTCAGTGGTTAATTAGTCTTGATGCTAAAATGCCATTGAATGTAAAATGTCAACGTTAAAATTTACATGAATGATTTCTACATGATTTTGTCACTTATCTTCTCAGAAAAAGAGTCAGCCTTGTAAAATTAAAAATAGTCAGTATTTATAGAGCACAGGGAACAGCACTGTCTTACTTCATTTCTTTAAAAGTTTGCCCATGTTAGACAACTGCATAGAAGTCAACATTAACAACTGCAAGAGTCTTTGAAACAGCTCTTTTAATATTCTTAATGGAACTTTACTATAAATTGGCATCAATGTCTGCAGTCTTAACTCATCTGCTTTATGTCTACCTATTGTTTTACTACATATTTTTGCATTCCTGAATGAAGTAATTTGTCTAGAACACTTGAAAACATCCAGTACTAATAGCTGCAATTTAATATTTCCATGGGAAAAGTAAATATTTTATCATATGATGTAACAGCCTCTTTGCCACCTTTTCCTCCATCTAACTACAGAAGATAAATATTTATTGAAAACCTCAGCATTTTCTGCCTTACTCTGGGGAATTCTACTGGTTTTATCTAGATTTGGTTAACATTACTGGGATTCATTCAATTTCACTTAACAGCTACAACAAGAAGCCAAACATCTGCCCCATTAAAGGAAAGAAAAAATTAAAAAAACAACAACAACAACAAAAAAAAAAAAAGCCACCAAACTTTGTGGTCATGGCTTTCTCCCTAATTTTTCCTTCTGCTTTTTCAGTGTTCTGAATTTCTTAGCTGATACATACTAATTAACATCAAATTATGCTTTCATTCAGCTGTTTTTCAATACACATCCTCTCAAACTGATTTATTTAACAAGGCTTTTTGTTTCCTGTCTGAGGCAGTCTTCAACACAAACTTGAAAGCATCATTTCAGTTTTGGATTTAATATTATTTTGAGCTTGTAAAGTGTGTTTTTAATTTACCAAGAGAGATTTTACATTACAGTTTTCATATAGAGAATATTTCCTAGTTTTCATTTTCTTCTATGTAAGAGTCATAAATTAATCTGTTCATTCATCTAAGACAACACTGTGATTTTTTTTTCTTCTTTTTTTAGCCATCAATATATGTTTAATAAAGAAAGAATTTACTGCATCAATATTTTAGATATCTATGATTTTCCCTAATGTCTGAATCATTTTAGTACTCTCAGCATAAGCCATACAGAACATTTAGTCTCTATGATACTTTTTTCTTCCTATTTGATATTGTAGGCAGGTTCTTAGAGAGTCATATTGTCTCTTGGTGTTTTATGTCATAGATACTTGAACAAGTTCAACATTGAGCATGATTTCAAAACCAACCCCAAACTTCAACTAATACTACCATGTTCTGTTATGTAGTGACAAAAAAGGTGGAAAAGCCCAGCTTGGCCATACAATGCAGTCTTTCAATGGAAACATTTTATATGTTATTTAAATTGTGTAAACTGAAACAAAAATGATAAGAAAAAAATGAAGTTTGTTTAGTGAAACAGTAATTTTAACCAATGTCATAAAGAAATTATCGTACACCTTAGTACAATTATTGGCACTCTGCACTGTGTGTTTCTTGGCATATTTTATAATCAGATTGTAGTCCCCTATAAGACACACACAAACTATGAAATACAGATATTGTTGTAATAATGTTCCTACTAAAATGGTATTTGTATTCTTAGCATATTAATTTTTCTTCTAAATAGTTAATTGCCTTTTTTTCTTCTACCTTTATTTGATGTTACTGAAGTGTTTTTATTTATTCCTATTTGCAATTCTGGAAATATTTGTAATTTGTCTTTTACACATAATTTAGGCGATTTATATGTGTGATTTCTGTTGTAAGCACATTAGTTTCTATACCCTATACTAATTTATTTTAAAATAAATTTTCCCTTCCTCTTCAGACACACCTGAATGTTATTAGGTCTATCATCATATATGGGCTTATTTTTTACTTCCCTAAACTGTTAACTGTTTTACTTCCCTATAACTGTTCTTATACAGGCCTTCTACAACTGTTGTGTCAAAATACATTGATTTGTATTTATCTGTTAGTGAAATAAAGAAAATTATAACACAGTAAATCAAATGTAGAATGCAAGGTTGTACTGCATTTCAAAGAGCTGGCAAGTGAGTGGAGAGATGAACAATTCTCCCCACAAACTGTTAGCAATAGTCATTTGACATCAATGATTTACTACTGTTGAGAAAAAAAGACTTTTTCTCTTTCACCTCTCACTTCCTACTTTAAAAAATATAAAATGTACATGTTAACACATTTCAGACAGATAGAGTCTTAGCATTCCTCACTGGCATCAAACAGATCACTGCCAAAATGATGAGACAAGCATGCAGTCAAATGTGCCATCAGGCTTGAAAATCTCTGTGGTCAGCAAACTTTGTTGTACAAAAAAGGCTGACCTTTACTATCTTATTATATTTTATTTTTAAAGAAGGGTTAATTTGGAGATCTGTTAACTCACACAAAATTAGATTTAATGAGGTCTTTCATGCTTCTGGATGAGATGCTGATTTACGGGTTGCCACCAGCAGGTGCTGAACAGAAAAGTGTAACTTGTTAACTTGGACAATGTCAAACTGGTTTAAATTGAATGAAATGACATGAAAGAAATTAGTTGAAAGGCTCCAGATTGCTTTATAATGCTCTTTCAAAATGCATTATTCCCTCATAATGATTTTAATGACTGAAAAAATATTATAGACACTGGTTACATGAGTGCTAATTTAATAATGTTATATCACATGATAAAAAGGGTAAGGGTGTTTTTCATTCTATCTGAGTATTAAAAGGGTGGGTTTTATTAAATTCCTATAAGAAAAACAAATCTCATTTCTCAGTAAAATCTGTGGGACATAAACAATATATTACTATATATCCAATGTGCAAGTAACTATGGTAATGAAAATATAATAAGAATCTGAAACTCATATCTTGATTCTTGAATTTCTTGATTAGTCTTTGTTTTCAAAACCAGACTAGGTTAATAACCAATGTGCTTAACAAAAACTTAGTTACTTTCAAGAATGTGCTACTGTTTTGTAAAATGGGGACATGCCTTCCCTTCCATTTATTATATAAACATCTTTCAAACCATGCACATCTAAGGATGGATGTCTTCATACAGATGCTGAAATACCTGACCTGGCAAGTATGCAAGTGCCTCTGAGCTGCAAAGCATCAAAGCATGTTAGCATTGTGCTGTACCTCTTGACAAGGTCTATTAGTCTGGCTGAAGCTCCTGGCTAATGCAGGGAGACTTCTGCACCCCAAGTGGCACTGCTGCAGAGTGTTAGTGGCACACGCAGATCCGTCAGCCGGGCTCTGCACAAGCTGCCTGGCCCGTGGAAAACGCGCTCTGTCTCTGCACTGCATGCTCTGGAACACTGCTATCTTTACGTCGCTTTTACAAATTATATTGTGAAGAACACACAAGTCAGACTTAAGGAAATGTTTCATTTTACACAGAAACCTAGCAAAATAACCCTTGCTGGAATAGGTACGTTTCATTTCAGGTATGCTGAAATAGGGCAAACTGGACCAAAAAAGGCTGGGAAAATGCAGGGCTTGTCCTCACTTGCACTCCACAGATCATAGAAAAAAGCTGTTATTGTTCTCTCTCCTTTGCCTCTTCCGTGCTTTGCTTTGACTTTTTGCATTGAATCTGGCTTAGGTAGTTCCATCTCACAAAGTCACCTTTCACTTTGTGATTACTAACTTGCTTGTTCTGTCTATGACATATTAACAGAGCAAATCCATGGCCAGAGACAGATATAATGGGCTTATTGAGGAGGAAGTCACATAAATGCTTTCACATCGACTTACTGCCTGAAAAGTACGATGAGCTCTTTTAAAGAACAGTTTGCTAAGTTTAGGCCTGGAATTTGAGCCTTACAATATTTGTAAAGGAATAATGGTACCAAGTAGTGAAACAGAAATCCTTTTCAGTTTCAAAACTAAGTCTGGCTAATTAAATTATGCCCCAGTTCATACATTTTCTGCCCTGATGGATTAGAGGATGATACCACATTAAAAAAAAAAAAAAAAAAAAAAAAAAAAAAAGCCAGAGTTTTTAACCAGTAAGAGATCTAACCAATATAGATCTCCACTGGGAATCTGTGCCTTTAAGGAACTACAAGTACTTCAAATGGAGACAATTTGATAGGATTCACAAAAGAAAAAGATTAACTAGGTGCAGATAGGTCTATGAAATTACATGACAAAAACTTCTAGCAGGGTCTGGTATCCTAAAAATCGATTAGCATGTTAAACAGTTTAAATATTAAAATTCAAATATAATAATATGAATGTACAAAAAGCCAATTAGTTAGGACACTAACTGGAGGGGAAATAAAAATATTATTTTATATGATATATAAGCATCTACAGTTCCTCAGAGTTGAACATATGATTTAAAAGAAAACCTACAAGTTCTTTTCTATCAAATAATATTTCACTTAATAAAGATTGTATTCACACAGCTTAGGAAAAACATTTTAAATGCAATTCTATACAACCTATATTTACAACAGCCTGTATTTAAACTGCTGTGAAGAGGTCTGCTATTTGGATCATGGTTCAGGACCTTGCAGATGTCTCTCTTGGTACTTTATACAGTCCTGCAATGACCACTTGAGACGTTTCAGGAGTTATAGGCAGGGTGTCTGGGGGTATCTGAAGTTCAATTTGTAGTTCCCTCAGTTAAATTCAGCAATAAATATAAATAAGATAATCAGCAGCATGTAGACGATAGTCTTTGGTGACTAA
This sequence comes from Prinia subflava, assembly GCF_021018805.1. Taxonomy (NCBI): domain Eukaryota; kingdom Metazoa; phylum Chordata; class Aves; order Passeriformes; family Cisticolidae; genus Prinia; species Prinia subflava. Next base: position 34,276,728 of record NC_086253.1, read on the forward strand.
TGCTGGTGGAGGCAGTGAATAAGCAGGTGCAAACACGGGTCTTACCGAGTGAGGCTTTCCAAGCAAGGCAGGTCCGGCCCAAGGGACAAAGGAAGGGAAGAGGACATAATGATTCAGGCCTGCAGGCTGCCAGCTGTTGTAAAAAACAACTACAGAGCTTTCTATAGGTAGGTAAATTGCATTCTGACTACACTTGCTGATTTCTGGGAATGTAATTTTCTAGACTGTTAGGGCAAAATACTACAACTCTGCTATAAGCTGCAGGCTGCACTTCCTGCAGCCTTGCTGTCAAAATATATTCTTGTATTTTGAAATAATAGCTCAGAGACAACTTGTGCAAACAACAAATGGAAAAATGTAAAATCTGTCCTTGTCACTAGTTTAGAAGCATCCAAAGGGTACATTCTATAAGCCTGCTACCACATGCACAATAGCTATACAAATGTTTTGAGATAAAACAGCAGTTCTTACATTCATCATTTTAAGAATAAGAAACTCATAACCGGGAAAGGGCAAGGGAGACAAAGCATAGTTTCAGATACACAGTGTCTCACCTTAAGACATCAGATGCACCAATGTGCTACTCAATTTTAGAACAAGCTAACATTTAGTGAATATGAATTCAGCTGATGTGAATTCATACAGAATGAATAAACCTATGTAACTGTGATAACTGTAACTCTAATAACATCCTAAAGAATCTTTTCTTTCACCTTCCAAAGGTTGTTATATTCTGGTGGCTAGAGACCAGATGATTTTTTTGAACTATCATGACATAAAAGTCACATTTCGAGGAGGTATGTGTAGTTTTCAGCCTTTTTAATTATTTTTTTCTTTTTTTTTTTTCCTTCACAGACCTTTTAAGAACTTTCCTATGAAGATTCCTATACAGCAAATTTAATCTTGCCAGGCTTAATTTTCTTGCTTTGCCAGCTCTCTTAAAAGTCATCTGTGGCCAGTAATTGAAAACCGCAGATTGCCGAGTGGAATCAGCAGTCCTGAGGGGTACATTGTAGAAGCAGCTGAACTACGTGAGAAAGCCTTGGATGGTTTTATTACAACTTGACTTTCAGAAAAGAGAATTGTAAAACCAGAGCTGAAACAGACCTTGCCTATGGTGAGGGAATGTTAAGGAGGACCCCTGCCTAACACTGTCTTATTACAGAACACTGATGAACAACACACAGAAGTTGGTGAACCAGCTTTGGAGAGAGATTACACAGTCACTACATGCCTGGACTTTCATGAACTTGCAGTCTGGTTCATGTGTAAAGTTGCTCCACAGTAATCCTCACTTCCCCAGCGAACTCCCCAGACAACAAATTTAAATTTCTCTAGTATATAGGAAGGGAAAGGGAGAGTAAAAGAGAGGAAGAAATCGGATGGTAACTAACATACAAACTAAGCTGTGACACACAATGTAATTTCTCTTTTGCTTCCATTTTAGTCTCTGTGCAACAACATTGACAAGTACCAGAGAGAACAAAAAACTTGCACATTTGCAATATAATAACCCACTGTATACCTGCCAATACTGACAGCTGACAGTTCTAACAAGACAGGAGACATGAACTACAAGCTAGAGGAATCATGGATTTCTTCAAATAGACACACAATACATGCATGTGTACATATATTTTATCCTGCACCTTCTCATGAATGCCAGCTATCCTTATTCAGAAAGTGGACCATTCAAGGGAATATGGACAGTAATTCTCTGGAGTCTCCAAAAAGACATTTCCTGTCTAGTCAAGATACTTACTAGGAAAAATCAGTATGGGCACATGTCTGTGTGCAAGGTGGAGTTCAGGCATTTCAAAGGAAACATAAACCATTCTATTGCTAGATGAAAACAAACTACGGAAAATGCATAGGAGGAAGGAAAAGAGTTCATTTTATCCCTAACAAATATTGTCACTTGTGACAGTTTCTTGAATATCACGATTTTCTTTGCCAACTGACAGTGGCCTTGATCTCACTGTACTCTCATTGCCAATACTACCCTAAAACTGTGCCTCAAAATAATTTAGCTTCAGACTGTCTTATCAAAATAATCTTCCTGAGTACCTACAAGAAGCTCATCTACCCCCAGTATTTACAAAACTTTGACACAAAAATTGGAGACACCTCTCAGAGAAAAGAGCTACTAGATTTTGTACACCATAAGGAGATTTCTGAACCTATTAAATATACTACAGACCCATAATGCTCTCCCTTCAGCATAATAAATCAACTTGTCTTAGAACACCAAAAAATGAACAAGGAACCAGTGTACTACTTTGTGAAATAACAGACTCCACTGTGAAAACAGCAGACCCACTTCTCTTTGGCCAATAGATTGTGTTAAACAGTTTCCAAAAATATGGTCTAGTGCAGGCTGAGCGCACTAGTATGGTGTCAAAACACCAATTCCATGCTTCTGGTAGAGTACATTAAGAGTCCTACCTATGTACCAATTAAACACTAATATGGTAGATCTGTCTAACATCTGTGTCCAGCACCACACACTGAGCTGAATCTAAAAATCTAAGCCTCTTAGATGGTCCACTGAATGCTTTACAGAGGAGTTGGTACTTCACACAGCTGTACACAACCGACAAAAACACCTATTAGTTTAAGAGAAATTATCTTTCCTAAGCCTTTTAAGAGGAAATATCATGAGTTTGAACTTCACGTTATTTCCTCACTGATGTGTGTGAGACACTTCACATACTCCTTCCTACTCTGAATTTAATATTCCCTTGAGATAGGAATGAAGTCCTGCACCTTGGACTTTGAAAGTGTTCTAACCATTCCCTTTTATGTAAAAAATGCAAAACATGGAATTTGGTATTGATACATCTGCATGCTAGAGAACATGATCCACCCAAGCCTTTTAGAAGCATTCTCAGATCTAGGTTCTCATTGTCTAATTCAAAATATGGAAAGATTTCTTCCTCTTCAATATGCAAAATACTCCATGATGAGAACTCATCCTACTGCCATGCCTTTCCAAGATTTTGGGAAACTGCTTTTAACCTTTAATGATGCTCCTTTAAATGGTGACCAAGAGTTTTGCAGTTGGAAATGGTGTCTCTTCTGGTGTGAGGGTGAGAGTGGGATTCTGGAGACAGTGATAATACAAATACAGGGATGGAGTTTGCTATCATGCCTTACTAAAAAAAAATCCAAGTTGCCTTTAGAGCTTTAACCAGAGAAAAAATGCTTGAAGGATGTCAGTGTCTGATGCTGAATCTCTCCATCAGATCACAGAGCTTTTTTTATGGCTTTAACTCTCAAATTTACTAATTGACATCGTATGTTGCAATAACAAATTCAGTCTGTGGCCACACAAGTCCCAGACTTTCCCTGGGTAAAGACTTTTCTGCTTAAGGTTAATGCTTTCAAAATACATGACACCAAACTAGATGTTATAGTGACTAAAACATGTGTTATGCCCAAAGGAGTACGATTCAGCAAATACAAATACAATAATTAAGTGACCAAACCAAGCATCAATATGAACATCCTATGGTTCGAATAGAGGTCTACCAACAGTGGACCTCAAGGCAACTTTGACAAAGGAATATCAAATCTTTCAGAGAAAACTGTATAGAAATTTTTAGCATTACAGAAAACCACAATCTATGCAAAGACTGACCCTGCATCAATAACTTAGAATTGAAGGTTCCTGGCCTTGTTAACGTCTGTGTTCTGGTTTGAAAATTTTAAGGTACGAATAAAAGAGACGTCCATGGGCTGAAATCAAAAATATTTTTCATTACAGAGTCTTCAGTTATTGAACACAAGTAATATGTACAACATTAAATCTGTGTGGTTGTAAAATCTGATTGCAGTCTCTAAAAGAAAACACACTGATCTTGTCCTATGGGAAAAGTAATAAAATACAATAATGTTGAACATTTATAAATGACCTTTCCATTCATAAAAAGATAGAGGTCTCAAAGGAATCTTGCAATAAAATTGCATATGAGTCTATCTATTATCCATCATGGGGAAAAAAGAACCCAAAGTAAAACCCTTCAATCTGAGGAGAATATTTTACTAATCTATTCCAAGTCCAGTGGAGCAGAAGCCTGAATGCTCTAGCTGCAATATTTTGCTCCACAAGAACAGCAAGCTGCCTGTCATGGGTCACATATATTGCTTATCAACAGAGGGATGTTGGTTCACATATTCACATATATCAGAAGTCAAAATCTCCAGGCCAGTGATGCTTTTCACCTCCAAAATTGCACCTTGAATTTTATGCCAATCTAACAGGCGAAAATGAAACAACAAAATATAAGGCCAGTGAGTATGTGACAATGAAGTCCTTACTTTTACAGTGCCAAAAAAAGTCTAGAAAAAGGAAATCAGCATATTAAATCTATTTTAAGCAGAAAAATCAACCTTTTTTTTTAATAAGGAAAATCATACCAGCCAACTTTTTAAGTAATTGGTGATTTTATCATCCTGTAGATTTAAGAATGTAACATGCTGTTTTTCTCATTTTTGCTATTTCATCTTCAAGCCTAGGAGAAACATTTTCACCAAGTAAAAAAAAGCAAATTTCATTAAAATTTGTGGTGTCCACACCGTGACACCTATGCAGCAATTTGTCTGCAATATGTGTTAGAGGTAAGCATGCACTTAGGGATCACATGTACCCATCTAAGAATGTCCTCATATGGAATGTAATTGTAACAGAACATATTCCAAAAAAAAAGTACTTCAAAAACCAAGGAGAAATTTTGCTTTTGAATCTGAATTACTACATGACTGCACATAATTCTTATGTCTAATTCTCTGTGACATCAAAAAGAATCTTGCATGATGATAGGTGGATAGTACAAAAAATTGCATACAGCACAAATACTGGAACAGACTCCTGATGCCCAAAAATGACCTTTTGGTCATATTTCATTTTGACTTTGATGTTATTACGATGTGAACGGCAGCAAAACTAATTAAAATATCCCTTTGGTACAAAGAAGGATTTTGGCTAAAGAAAAAAATGTCCAAATAATATATGGATATTTTTCATCTATGTTCAAGACCATTTGTGATTCTTGTAACAAATCTTTGAATATAATCACTTGTCACCAAATTCAGAGGAATCAGGATGCTGGTTTTTCATAACTAAGACAACTATTCCACAGAGGTTACATTTTTAAATGGTCAACTGTATAGCATTTCCTACACACTATTTTCCAGTAAAAAAACATCGCTAAGTAAGCTTTTTATTATACTGGCACTAGAAATAAACAAATTACCAGATTAAAACAAACTGTAATAAGTGCTGCATACAGGAGAAACATTTTACTGGCATGAGGAAAAAATGTTGAATATCGAAAAGCTTCAACTCTTGATTCAAGTCATTCATTTCAACAGACGTTTAAAATCCAAATGTATTAAGATGGGCAGTTTAAAGAATCACTTACATGAAGAAAGTGCAAAGAAAGCAACAGTCTTGTTAGCTAGCCTGAATATTTGCAGACATTAGCACATGAACAGTAGCTATAGATTATATTAACCATATCCAGATGAAGTTTTGGCAGGCAGACAAGCAGAATTCATGAGTCTTAATATTTATATAAATTCAACATGGTAAAAAACACCCATCTATGAATGCACACTTGCCTAGTGTATGGTTTTCATACTTAAGACCACAATCCAAATTGGTGGTTGAATAAATCTCAGAAACAATTTTGTCCTAACATCTCTAGTCAGCTATTGTCACTAAGCTTATCTGTTTAATAAAGCAATCTTCTGTTTTGAAAAGTGCACCAGGTGTGTGCTTCACTTTTGGACACACACAACCTGAATCATAAACAAGTGAATGAGAAGATCCTTTTTGTACCACTTACATGGCACAAGAATTTTTCTTGGTGAGGATTTGATGATGAAAGTGTTTAAAAAATATATCTCTGACTTCCAAGAAATATGCTTCCAAGAAATAGGCTGACTACCACACTTGATATCTTTGGGCAGCTCTCTGTCAGCCGTCTTTATTAAAACTGTTCTTTCTTGCCTAAAAAACTTTTAGTCACATGTGGCACTTGTAGTAGACTCCTCCATATCCATATCATATCTGGATTACTGCCAGATGTACTGACACTCCAGGAATCTCAAAAGTTCCTTGTTAAATGAGGTAACTGAGCTCAAATAAATTTGGAAAGAGAGGGGTTTAATACATACATTCATTAGATATATGTATCTATGTGTCAATAGCCTGTGGTCATTTTTGAGAGATGAAAAAAGACAAAATCAGAGAGGGCACCTCCTTCTAATTTTGCAAGTGTAGATATGCTTGGAACACTCAGATCCAAAGGAAAAAGTCCTTTATTATAAATGTTGGTTTTCAGGTGTCACCTTACAGCCCCGGGCACAAGTTCCTTCCTGGATATTACTTCTGCAGCAGCTTCATGGCTACATGAGTGATGCTGATGGCTCAGCCTTTTGTGAATATCAGCGTAAGACATCTGTACAGGCAGTATATTGATACACTGTTAGGAAGTGCAGGCACCTAACCTGAGGCTTTGGATTCCACCCAGTGACAGAGCACCCACAAGTCAGATGCAGGACCGAAACTGGATCTCACTTTTGTCCAAACTCATATGTAACACATACTCAATCATTAGATATAATTTGAAAAAGCAAAAACTACATTTTCACCTCTGAAGATACTTCTTACCTGCTGAAGTAATCATGTGCTTTTGAAATCCAAGAGTTCTCTCAACTTGCAGACAGATTTCACAAAAAATCCCAAAACATATAAAATACATTGCCAATTTTGCAACTTTATAGAAAACAGCTTTAAAGCTAGAATCAGTAGATCTCCCTTTAGGTGGTTTGTACTACAATTGTAATACTAGCTGGAAAACCTGCAAATGCACCCACCTTCAACAGCTGTGCTGCTTTCCACGTTTCATATTTAATAGTCTTTGAAGGCACAGAAGGTGTTTATGGAGTTTGTACAGGTAACAATCATTGGAGGCAAAATTCTCTTGCTCCTTTCACCAGTGCAGAAAACTAAAGAAAAGCCTTGCAAAGCCTGCCCTTGCTCACCAACTGTAAGAGGAGAGCTGTGTGGCAAAGGTCTGCAATGGATTTTGCATCTTCCTGGAGGATTCGGAGCAGAGCCCAGCAGCGGGGCAGAGAGAAGCCTTTCTGAGGGAAGCCAGAGGCACTAAAACATGAAACATGAAGCTTCTCCACTTGAAATGTATAATGGCACAACTATTATTGTACACAAGGTGTGTGGCAAATCTGCAGACCATGATCTGGTCCCTGGGGAAGAAATCTCTCTCTTTCCTCATTCTTGATTCTTACAGACCATCTTTGCATGAGCGGCCCTGAATTTCAGTCTAAAATTTTCCCGACTAACCTTTTAAGGGGTTAATTTTAAATATGGATCTTTTCTGTAGAGGGTTCAATTCCACATTCTGCCTCCAAGGATGCTGAGTGTATGCCAAGAATTTTATCCATTTGTTTCAGAAGTGTCATATCAGGAATGAATCGATGTGTTAAGGATTGCCTGATAATGTTGTTGTGGGATTAATCTTACAGAATAGATCATCGGCACGGCTACCTTTGGCATTCTGTGTGCACAGTGTTCCATTTTAAGCGTGAAAAGCCTTCTAATGCCAAAGCAGAAGAGCCATATATTGAATGATCTGCCACCATTCAATATTTAATCCTGCAATTGAAGCCACTAAAGGGATACAGAAAAGTAACAAGATGAATGAATTGTGACCTTAAAGTTGCAAAAAGACAACCCAAACAATTTATCTTTCTGGCCCGTGGTGCATCTGTGGCCAATATTCCCATCACTTCTCTACAGTTTGGGATCTGTAGATTGATCAATGTCACATTAGCAAAGTACCTGAGAAGACAGCTTAGCAATTCAGACAACCTGCTGCATATGCTTTAAGAATATTCTGTGTCAATTTGGCTTATCCATAGCTGAAAGTAAAGGCTTCTTAATAAAAAAATCAATTCCATTTTCAAAAACACATTTCTAAAAACAGTGGCAAGGTGGCTAGACATAAAGCTTCTGCTAATCAACAAAACACAAATAAAACACTCTGAAAATCTGGTCAGCTCAAAAATCCCATCAGACTGATTCACTATTAAGACTTGCTAAGAGATTATTTTACAATTTACTTTTCAAAATAAATGTACTTGTTTCCTTGCAAAAGAACAAAAAGATCAAACAATAAGCACACAGTGATACCAAGACTGATGGAGCTGAAGGCTGTTAACACCTCAGAGATCACCCAAATCTTTTGCTCATGCCTTCTGTCATAACCACAGAATTGTTGAAAATATGTGCTTAGGTTTATGTGGTAGTGCTAGCTAAACTCATAAACTAGCAAATAGCCCATGACAGAATGGGGGGAGACACACAGACAACAATTAACAATGAATATCACCGATTTACCTGCCAGGAGTAAATCTTCCGAATCACCAGAGAAAGCACAGCCGTGCTTGACTTCAAGGACAATTTTCTGTCCATTTATTTCATGATATCTAATTGGACTTTGTAAATTAGCATTCCTGCTTAGGGACAATGCTTTTCTTGACTGAGACTATTGCTCTTTATTTATAAGGTGTCAGTAGTATGTATTAGCATGCATAGGACACATATTCCAACCAGTCTCATCAAGGAAACAGTCTAAGATCTCTTAACAGTAAGCTAGTCACAAAAAGCCAGGGATTTGGACTTTACTGCAGGTATTCCATCCACTCTGTCTTTATAGATTAACTGAAGTAGTTTCTAAAAATCCACAAAAAACATATCTTAATCACTGCTTCTAAATTTGTGATGTTACAATTCAGTTTTTTCTCTCATAGTAATTCCTGTGCATTGAACTAATTAAATTTTTTATCTGACTAAAACTGATGTGGCAGTAGAGTAGGAAAGCTGAGTGGTCCAGAGGTGGCTGTGCTTGAGTGATTAAGATGAAAACTTTCTTTCTTTTTCATAAGTGTATTTCATTTCTGCCCAGATCAATGGATCAGAAATAAACAGAATTAAGCTTGCCTAAATCAAAACAGAATGTTATTAAAAATGACAAAACAACTTCTCTGGTTTGCAGTGTTGTGTTACTGCAACATAAATAAGAAGGGACCAAATTATGTTACTCAGTGTATATTGATCATTCCCACAAGAGACAGTGAGACTGGGATATGTAGAAATATCCAGGCATAACATACCAGTGAGTTAATGCTAATTTTTAATGAGTGCACATGTGCTTCATTCCTCATACTAATAATCTGTAGGTGATACAGCAAACTGGAGAAAAAATTAGTTTCTTAAAGAAATGTATATTCTATTCCTATTTTTTTTTTCAATAATTATAACCCAAGGGGCTCAGTTAAACAACATCAAGATAGGAACATGATCTAAAGTCTTGTAAATTAATGCAAGTGTTCTACTGAATAAGGTGAGATTGATTTATAACCCTTACAAAATATCCATATGCACTTAGTTTAGTAAGACAGTACTTTTAAAGTAGCAAAGCTGCTAAAGCAAAGAATAACTTCAGTCAAAGTAAAGCACTGTCCTTTCTTATGGTGGCTTCCCCCTGTGCCCTAAACATTCAGGAGCAAACATTCACTATTTCCATCCTTTTTTTTTTTGTCTGTTCAAGAATTACCTGGTCAAGCTAATCTGTGATCAGCCAGCAGTTTCTCATATAGTTCAGTCCCTACTGTAAATGCACAGTTTTCCATTTTAATATGTATTAAAATTATTTATTTAATTCAAATATGAAAAAAAAATAGTAACTGCTGCTTTCGTTATGAGAGTCAAAGCAAAAACTTGCCTCAAGTTCACAAATGATTGAGTTCTTTAACTGTGTTAACAATTTTCTATTTGGCTTTGGGGATAGGTAGTATGAGACACATGCTTGTAGGGGGAATGAAGTGATGATTGTTCTAACAGTGTTGGAAATCTTTCAAAAATGCTGTTTTTGTAAACTTCATTCACATAGAAAAAAAGGCTGTTACGTTTTGGGCAGAAATAACAAATACATTAATGAGTAATCATCCTTTTGACAGGCTTTTGTTTTTGTTTGGGTGTTTGTAAAGCCAATTATAATTTTGGAAATTGTGGAAACCCAAAGTAATCCAATGTGAATTAAAAAAAGAAAAAGAGAGATTAAATTATTTTGGTTTGAAGCTGCATATTTAAAACCTTTATTAATTGTTCTTCATTTGTTTCAATGCTGGATTTGTTGTCTTTACAAAGAATAAAATCTCTTATAGCTGCCAATGCTATAAATTCTTCCTAGATCTAAATCAGATCTGTTCTTTCTGGTGAATTCTAAGTTACACCAGTGCAACACCACTGAGAACACCTTTGGGAAAGCCACGAAGAGAGGAGTTAAATATTTACTTAAAGTTACCTAATTGTGTTAATTTATAAGCAAGACCAGGACAGACTGATACATAATTCAGCTACGATAGCTAATCCAAAGCAATGACAACTTTGCAAGACCAAAGGATTTATAAATCAGCACTGCCATTACTAATGTGAACTGCAAGCACACATAAAGCTCCCAGCAGTTGAGTCAGAAAGAGTAATTTCCACAGAGCCCCTTTTCTCAGAGGAGTTACACATCAAACCTCCATAGAACACCTAAGCCTGGTCAGAGCAGTCTCAAATGCCTCTCAATGGCAGGACTTGTTCACTTACTCGATCTAAAGAAAAGGATGTATCATTCTCAACATGAGGAACCAGTTCTGCTCAATGTTGATACTTATCAGGTTTGGTCTCCTGTTTTTAGATATGAAAAGCTTTCACAGTGCTCTCAGCCTCCATGGTGCCTGAATGCTGCTGAACAGATGAAAAACAATTCAAGCTATCATATCCTGATTCTCAAATCATCATAAAGTCTGCAAGTGCCCCATAATCCTTATCACAGCCTTTTCTAGTAATGAATTTTGAGTAATTGGTGATTTCACAGAAATAAAAGCAGTATTGTAGCATGTGAAAATCTGCACAGCACTGTCCCCAAACTTAGATATGCAGAGCAAGGGAGTGACTGCACCAGCGGGAGACGGAATTCTGTCATATCAGGATTAACTTCTAGCATTTGATTTTATTTCCAGGTATGCAGATATTCTTTGACTGATTTTCACAAGCCTAAAAAGCCTATTTCTTTTGTTTCTTCTGTAAGAAAATTTTCACCTTGTTCCCCAATATGTATTGTTGCCTCCACAAAGTTTAAGTGGAGTCCTGATAAAAGAGAAGAGAGGAGTCTCAGAACATTTTAGAAGTTTCTAGCTGGTAATTCTTTTGTTTAACATATGGATAAAGAATGACATAAAACTCTGTTTAAAGGTAGGCTCTTACACCTCTAGTTTTGTAACATTTTTATGTTACATAACAAGTATACTAGGGTTTTGCCAATATACAAAAATACTAGGGTGTTTTTTTTTAAATAAAACACTATACAGGTTTTGTATCTCACCAATAAACATTACAAAGATACAAATTCACTATTGCACTACTCCAGCTTATGAGAGTAGCACTGTTGAAAATAGTAACATCAAATATTCTGTAATTCTGTGTCATAGGCCTTAAATATGGAACAGAAGATATTGAGTGATATTTAGTGGATACAGATCTGTATGCATGCATAAGACTGCATTATGCTGTGATTTTCCAGAAGTGAACAGGAGGGATTAAACAAGCAAGTATCAAAATGCAATATTTCTAGGCATTTTTTACTGTATTTATTCAGGGAACCAGAAGACAGAGTTTTATTTGTCTTAGCTAAGAAATGCTGAAGAAATATTATGGTTTCTTCATCATGTTTTTCTTGATTTGTAGAGGAGTTGGCCTTTGGGAGATTTAAAAACTTGGCAAAACCTACACTAACATATTACAAAGGTGCAGGTAATGGACAAGAATATGTTTCATGAATTTGAAGGGAAAGAACTGATAAATGTAAGTACTACAAGCTGAGATAGACATTAGACATTAAAAGTGACCAATACTAGAAGTAGGTTGAAGAAAGGTCAGTAGCTTAAAATGTGTAAACGGGAAAACATCATGTCGTTACACTATTAATTATCATTATTTTGAGGAGGCCATGATGTTAACAAGCTCAAAATGTGTTTCAGCTAAGATCTAAAATGCAGAAGTTTTTACCTGGTTATGACGGAAAAACCAACAATAAATTCTCAGAGGATTCCTTGGAGAATAAAAAAGGGGGGGGAAAGAAGAAAAAAAGAAGTTTAAAAGCTTTGCCTTTCTTAAAAAATGTGTTTCTGTGAACTTCTATTATTTACACATCTCAGTGACTGTGCAGCATCACACAGATAAAGCCCAAAGGAAATGTAGCAGTTAATAAATTTTTAAGCCCTTCTCCTTTAAAACATCAGCACTGGGCAGTCCAAAGGCCTGGCATGCCATGTCAGATGCAAAAGGATCTGCAAATCTGAAAGAGTTATCGGGGCTGGGGAACAGCTGCCTCTGCAGATCCCAAGGCCCACCTGGGATCCACTTACTACAGCCTGTCTTTCTCACCCACTTTAATGCTTATCCAGTCAATGAAACATTAGATGAAGCTAAAGGATACATCCCCAAAGAACCTGACCTTTAAACAGTCACCTTGTGATAGAAAATTAACTACAGCTCCCTGCATCTGCAGAAATACCCTGATGTTTGTGATTTGTTCCTGATGACACACATGCACTCCGCTGGCACTCTTTCTGCTGAACTAACACATGCATGTATGTATTTGTTTGCGTTTTCTTTGCATTTTGTATTTTCACACTTCAGCACATCAGGTATTAGTTGCTAAGGTGAATAATTTAAAATTATAGCAGTCAGTGAATTTTCAGTGACAACTGAAAACGTAGAAACTTATTTGGGTTGTTGGCTTGTTTTAAAAATCAAACTTGCATCACCTGTGAAAACATATTCTTAACTCTTTTATTAGTAGAACAACCAAATCCATTCTCTTATTTTATTAAAAGAACAATAGGCTGGGTTTGATGGCTACTATCATGAGGAGCATGATTAACAACCATGATTTTTTTAGGATCTTAACAAAGAAATTTTTATTAGGACCGTACCAAAGTAAAAACTATGTGTATGACATGGAATGGAGGATAGGTTTGTGAAATGACAAAAAAAAAAAAAAAAAAAGACAAAAAAAAAGACAAAAAAAAAAGACAAAAAAAAAAAAAAAGAGGCAAATGAGCTAGCAGCATACTTTAAAGCAGAACAAGTGAAAATCAAATAAAATATTTGATATTTGCAGCAGACCTGGCTTTTGCCTATTGCTTAATATTGTGTGATGGGGAAAAAATTATTATAATAATGGCTTTTCAGAAAGAACTCTCTCTCAGAGCTAAAAAACCTGAAAAGTCATTTGCCATGCCACAGCCACACCCCCCTCCCCACCCCAAACTGTTCTTTCTTAGCTTGGACATGATGCACAGGGTTCCAAATTTCAATTGCTTAGCAATTACAAGCAGAGCAGAAAGAAATATGTCACATGCTGAAGGTGCCAGCTGCACATGTACTTGTGCAGGTGAAGATCCGTGTCCAGCCCCAAGTCCTCCTCTTGTAAGGAAGTGGCTAAAATAACATTTCCAACAATATTTAGTATCTTACATTTTGCAGGTGGTAGAAACCAAATTGGTTGGAAATATTGCTCTAATAACTTGGTACACAGATATAAAAGCTCTCTATTGGTCTCCCATTTTTACTGAACACTACAACAATTCCATTCTATCATTCATAAGACTACATTTAATTCTATTTGGAGGGCTGTCAACATTACAAATAGCATATGAAAGTCAGTAGACCACACCTTCAAACCACTACAAGTTTTAAGACTTCAAACTAAAAGCTTTCTTTAAAGTAATCCTCACTGGAATTACAGTACACATGAATTTTTGTTCATTTATTTACTATTTTCAGTCTTTGGAACAATTACACTTCGATAATATTTTTGCTGTAAAATATACATGTTCCCTTCAGCATCAGTAATAATGTTCTTTAATGCTTTCTCTACAGTCAAAGACACACACAGAGAAACATTTCACCTAAAATCAACCTTGGCATCTACATCTGCCCCAAAATACTTGATCCACATTCTACAGTTCCTCTCCATTGATCATGGATGCATAGACTCCATTCAGACAAATCCTTCCTGAGCTAATTTTGCCAAATAAGATTGACATTAACACATGAAGAACTTATGCTTATGAAGTACTTCCGGATGTGAAAACAAAGAAATCACTGATTTTCTTTTCTGAGGTGACACAAAACAATGTAGCAATAGCTATAAGGAGAAAAACCCCAAACCAGCTGGCATAAATCTAATGACCAAAAAAAGAATCATTATTCTCTTTTTGGTGGTAGGAATGGGGCATATAAAGATTACAGCTCATTGCATACTCACAAATGAAAAGACAAAAATTAATTTTAGAAAAAGTATGTGGGATCTTCTAACAATATCTGCTGAAGAAGGCAGAATTGACAGAGAACTTGTGCAGGGACACAAATCCCACCTATACTGATCCTTTAAGTAAAGCAGAATACATCCACCTGCTTTGATGTATTTGGAATGCATTAGTTAAGCACATAAAACAAAAACACCTATCAGAGGTTCTGTGCTTATATAGACAAGATCTCAGGGACCCAGAAAACAGTACAACTCAGTGATGCAATGAGAGAACGAGATGGTATTTTAAAAGAGTGGGGAAAAGCAATGCAGAAAACTGCAAGTGGCTTCAAACACACATCATCTTTACTGACATCTTAAACCTTAAAACAAAGAAAACACTGACTACACTTACACTAACATGTTCCTCAAGAGAAAGAATAAAGGAGGCAGAGAAAACAGTGAAAGCTGCATTTATTTTCAAGGCAGTTTCACTATTGCTTTAATAATACAATTTCTTAAGGCAATCAAGAAATGCACAAGATCTATTTGTATATTTACTTATAACAATAGATGGAAACAGATAGATGTAATTTCTCTATATACTGTTTTTTCTCAATATACATTTTCCAGCCTCAAAAATGACAACTAAAGGGCAGTTTATGCTTTCAATAGGCAAGATTATTTGTTACAGAACTGGGTTTTTTCCACATTTTACTGACCATTTTTGAGATATACTTTCTGCTCTTGAAGCTGAATACCAAGTACATATTGTGCACTAAATTTGTAGCAGCTTTAAGTGACGTTAGAAGAAAAACGTATTCACTTAACTGCCAAACTTTACATTTTGAGTTCTTAACTGGGGTTTTGTCATGTCCCTTATGCACGGTAGACCTAAATTATAAAGCATTGGCCCTGAAGGAGTCAGCTAATCCCCCGACCTGCACCTCACTCCTAGTTTGATCTTGTTTGCTCTGTGCTGTATATCACGGTATTCTCACCCTACGGGCCAAAAGAGACTCATTATCCACCTGAAAAGCAAAAAACACAGCACACATCTAAATCTCAAACTGATATTTGCACGTCCTTGTTATTTCAACAGGAGCTATGCAAATTCATTTTAAGGATATAATTATAGTTCGAGAATTCCCAGGAACTCCCAGAAGATTTGACATTTCCCCCATTCATGGAACTGAACCAGGATGGCAAAACAAGAGCCACTTTAAGCCTCTGACCACTTGCAAATTTTTCTTCCAATTTACATCTGCCTCAAAAACTATACTGTACCCTTACAACCAAAGCAGTAATTCTCACTCTATGTGTTGTCATTGTAAATGACCTCATTGTCCAATTTTCCGTCCAATTATTGTCTACCTACTAGCTACCAAAACCATCCTGCTGCTGAGGAGCTGTAGCAACGTACCTCAAAACCTTGCAGTGATTTTTAATGATTTTTTTTTTCTTATTGGTGATAAGTGGATAGATCTCAACTGAAATAGATCACTCCCCATTTTTCATACAGCCAGCACATTTCATCTAGGAACCAGATAATAAAACCTTCACGTTTATCTTCACATGTGCCTTCCACCTGTCCATGTACTACTTGACAAGCAATTCTTAACTCCTTAGCTGAAAAATACAATACTTTTAACTTCATATATACTTGCTTTCCCTATAACAAGTACCTGGCCCAATGAGTAAACCAGTATTTACATTTCTGCTGCGCATCTGAAGAAGGGCCATACCATCACCTGCTTTGTAGAAATGCTGATGAATTGTGACACCTTAAAAAAGAAAAGGTTTAGGAACACTTCAAGACTCACAGATAAAGGGCATGAAACAGAAAAGCTATGTTTGTCAATATAGAAATTTGGAAAGAGGATTTATA
Source organism: Prinia subflava (assembly GCF_021018805.1). NCBI lineage: Eukaryota > Metazoa > Chordata > Aves > Passeriformes > Cisticolidae > Prinia > Prinia subflava. The sequence goes on from NC_086253.1 coordinate 34,293,009, forward strand.
AAGTTAAAGCAATCTAAAAGATGAAACTCATGAAACATGCCAGCTCTTCCTCTTCTGCAAGGCAGATTACAGTAACATAACAAGGGGAGAGGAATGGCAATGCAAGGCCAAAGTAGAGGATCACACCATTTCAAGGGGTTTTCACTTGCTGTAAGACTGTTACCGGATTCTATCCATCAAAGGTAGGCATCAGCCAAGGCATTACAGCACCACAAGGGGTTCCAGCACTGTTTTCCTGTACAGGGAATACAAAAGCAATGGCACAGAAACCATTCTGAAATAATCAGTCTCCCACTGAAATCATGAGGCCTGACAGGTCTGATAAAAGCAGTCCTAGTGCTCATGCCAAAAGACACCGGGGGAAAAATGAAGGCATTTCCTCACTTTGAACTTTTTATACGCTTTTCAGGAGGCATGTGAAGGCTATAGAGCTATTTTAATGTCTTTTCAGGGCAAATATTCTTTGCATAATAACCTGAATCAAAAGTATGCAGATTCTTTATGCTGGAAGAAGAGCTCAGGTACAATTACAATATGATACAAAGAATTTCAGGTGCATGTTTTACAATTACATTGATTATATTGAATAACAAAGTGCAAGGAATTCTTAATGGGTGACAAGGAGATAGATTGTGGCCTCTGTATCTTAATTCTGACCTTCAAAATTACCTTGGACAAATTTTTAAGGATATTACAGCTATGATCCATCTACTGAGTCTATGTCTTATGTAAGTTAACTTTTTATACATGACTAACACTATACCATCATAAAATATTGCTGATTAATTGCATGTGAAGTTATTATTCCAATTCTTCATTAGAAAGAGAATTATCAGCTTTCTCATCTTACAAACATGCCTGAGTTTCTTCCTTTTCTCAAGGACTCTGCATACTTTAAACTTCTCCTACCTGAGTTTTGAATCCATTCATATCTTCAAGCACAAGTATCAGCCCCCATTTTGTCAATGGTCCCAACCACCCAGCAGCATTTCCAATTAATTCTCTCACTTCCTTTGTTTATGCCCTGTTTTCTCAGCACTCATCTCACTGTTCCTGCCCCAGTACTGTAGTTCTGAATGGTATTTGACTTGAAAAAGCACTGGAAAGAGATTTTATTGGGGTATTGTACTGGGGAAGAGAGCATAGCATAGACAGCAATTCCTGCTCTAGCACTTTCTCTGTCTTCACTTTCCTTTGTTTCCCCCTACAAGGAAGGAAGTGGGAGGAGGAAAGCTACTGATTTTACCTGACTGTACACTGATGCTCATTTGTTAGGTTGTAAATACACTCAGCATCATTTGCATATTTGCCAGTAGAATCCTGTAAAAAGAAGATTTGCTGGTTGGGGATTATTTTTTTCTCATGTTAACACAGAAGTTTGGGCTGGAATCTAAAATAAAGCACTTGGATGCCAAGCAACCTGGCAAATTCTCAGACCAGCAAGTGTTTGAGAAAATAAAGAAATTATCAAAAATATTCTCAACAGTCCAGCTTGCAAAAGTGTTAAAAATAACAGATATGCATTGTTATTAAACACTATTTTAAGAGCAGCTAATCAAGACAGGTGAAAGATACTAGACATTTTACTTCTGTCAGCTTTCAAAATGTGATTTTCTTTTTACACATTGTTTATAGAAATCTATAGGGAATCACAGGAATGAACAAGACAGTGAGAAGGATCATCCATTCTTAAGAAAACACTAATCTGGTCTGAAAACCTCTGGGATACATATTTCACAGTCTTCCCAAGACATCTCAAACAGGCTTAGCTACCCTAATGCCCAAGCAACATCTCTCTTGGAACAATTAACATGTTATTTCTGGACATGCTGACAGAATGACCCACACTGTTGCTCCCTGCCCCACCATGAACCTCGTAGGTTTCAGGAAAAGCACAAGATCTTTCCACCAATTTCCTTTCTTTAGAAGAAGTTAGGCCACTGTTTCTTCAGAGGAAATACTCTGCGCTTTCCATTTAAGCTTATTCTGTTACTTTTCCAATGTCTTGGGTCCAAAACTTTATTGGTTTGTGAATCCCAGTGGCACTATAGGTGAGGCCTTACAAGTGCTGAGAGATGCAGAGGGAATTCCTTTATGATTATTTCATATGACACTCAGGCTTGCATCTCAAAAGATTTTTTTTTCCCTTCAAAAAATTATTACTGTGTGGATTCACATCTATGAACAATTCCTTGCAGTACTTAGTTTCTTTCCTACAGAACATCTGCCAGTCAAGTGGTTCTCTCATCCTGAAGGTATCACTTAATTATTGCTACTTTAAAATTGAATTGCAGTTTATTAACTACAGTTTCATGCTCACAACCGCAGTATATGAAGACTGTAATGCTAATGCCTTCCAGCCAAGTGTCTGTGGCTCCTCCTAGCCTGGCACTGCTAGCAAAAGTTAATAAAACTACTCCAAACATTCAAAGACGTTCATGAAAATATTGACCAGGAGTGGAATCCACATCTCCACAAAACCTCAGCCCTTGGTTGTTTAGCTGGTAGACTGATCACCTTTCCTCTGCATATACAGCAGTCTGTAATTCTGTTTCTAACAAAATTTTGTTGTTGGTTTTTGTTTGTGGCGTAACACAACATGTAATGGAAGTGAAAGGCAGTGCACATTCTAAAATTCCCAAATTTATCACTCCATTTGGTAAGACACAAAACAAAGCACTCACTTGTGTTACCTGAAAGGCTGTTCTCACTAGTGCATCTGCAAATCCTCATCACTGAACCATTTAGCTTGCAAAAGACCTTTAAGATCATAAGAGTCCAATCACAATGCTGCGGCTGCTTCTGCTTTTTCTAATTGGAATACTTAAATTGATTGAAATCTTATATGAAGACAAATTTATGAGAAGTTTGTGAAATTACAGCTCCAAGGCTGTAATTTCAAAGAAGTTCATGATGTTAATAAAGGTGCAAGTGATAATGACACACTAATCAAATCAGTAAATAGGCAAGAGCTGGAATCACACACACTTTCACATAAGGGAAGCAGGTAACTTCTGTTTTCACTGTTTGGTGACATTAATGCAGTAATACTGAGTAACTGCTGACAATTAGCCAGAAGATGGAGCAGAGGTCTTGTAAAAAAATCACTCCCTGATGGCAAAATATTGAAAATTCAATTACACTCTGTTTATTACAGGCCTACATTAGGAACTGCATTCATAATAAAGACCTTGATAATATACAGATTAATCACAGCACAGGGGAGTGCTTTGCTAACTTTTTTACTCCTAGATGCCTTCTTCAATATTGAGTTTTTAATATATCCAGACACATCAAAATGTTTTCTATAAAGCTTTTCAACTAAAATTCCTTAAATATAATAGTACGATATGTGAAAAATGTTCTAAAAGACTAGCTAATTCTATTACAAGTCTTTGAATAAATCAAGGTGTAGATACTAATTTTTAAATACCCTTCAAGAATTCTCCAGATCTTAGAATTCATTTTTTTTTCTATGAAGAATGCTATCATGCAAACATCATGAAAGTCACATAGGCTACAGAACTGAATACTTTTCTGCATATATTCACATTTATATATGTGAATACTTTCTTTACACCTGAGAAAAGCCAGCAACTTGAAGGCATGCATATCCAATTTCTGCAGATACTGCAGATCAGTTTGAAGTGATTGAATAATCTAGTTCCTACTATTCAAGTTACAGCAATTACACAAAATGGTCCCAAGCAGAGTAGGTAGTTATAAATTCATGCTATGACAATGTGTATTGGATACTGCTGAATAATTTAGTTTCTGAATGAATATAGTCAGCACTTTGTTTAGACTTTTAATAGTCTATTGCCTACTTTAAAGACTTCTAGCTGCAAATTCTTCAGCACAAAGGCTTTAAACTGATGTATTTCAAATCTATCTATATGCTTACTGATTTTAATTGCATTTTGCCAGGGAAAGCAGTAAGACCTGAAGTGGAATAAAAAAGTCCATTGTCTTCACATTTAATTTAGATGTATATGTCACTTAGAAAATGCAAACTCTAGGAAAAAAGTACTAAGCACATGCCCAGTATTCCACAGGTTAGCTGTCTCCAATTTTGTTTATCTCCCTTGTAAAATCCATCCACTTTAGGGAAGAAGTCTCATCATTTCTGAAAAGGGATTGCCTGAATCCACAAGGCACAGTAACTCACAGTGGTGCTCAAGCCACTGACATTCAAGGTAAGCCCAAATGACTGGATCAGACAGGACCTTGGTTCTGAAGAATATGCCCTGAATACAACACACAATGGCACAAAAGGTAACTGATGATACCTCTGCTATTTTAAATTTTCTGGAACAAGAATCCTGCAGCCTTGTCCAGCTAAGCTTGGACACCTCTATGACAATTAGGGAAAAAAAACCATCACAGAAAGAAGAAATTGTGAATTTGTTGTTTGCTTCTGTGGCCCACGGATTTTTCACACTGCCCATACAAACTCCTTCAACAGCCACACCTAAGTCAACATTTAACTGCTGTGAAAATGCAGGACCCATGAAAATACAGTTTATAGTACAAGATATCCTTTGAGACAAACCCCTTGCTAGCAAAAATGAGACAAAACAACAGCACATCCTTTTAGCTTATACGTGTGTTGTTTTTTGAGACTTTTTCTCTGAAGTAAGGCATAAAAATGAGATGCAGAACACTTTGTGGGATGGTCTGACAAAGTTCAAAAACTGGAAGAAAGACTAGGGAACTTGTGTTCATCCCAACATCACTCTCCTTGTATCTGCCAGTTTCTCAGCCTGCCTAGTGCATTTGCTGTGAATGGTCACAACCAGGGAAAAGACCAAAATCTCCACATGTTCATGGCATCCAGCCACCAAGCTGCATCTTGCTCCATTAAATCTTTCTGATCCATAATATCAGTCTGTTCAGGTGGTACCTGGAAGGGCAATACACAAACTGAAGCCAAATCTGTAGATGCTGGGAGTGAAGTCTTGAAAGCTGCAATACATACGCATGCATGATGTCACATCTCCAGTTTATCCATATTCACAGGACTGCATTTTTTTTTCCCTCTCCCAGTCTGCTGATGGCTCCAACCAAGTCTATAATCTAGAATAGTATGAGTTGATTTGCTAAAGCTTTCGTGAGATCCTAGTTGATGCTGCATGCTCTACATGAATTCTGGCAATGTCAGTCAATCTGCATAAGGATTTGGTCCCTCCTCAAGCACATTTCCACGACTGATCTATTGTAATGCTTAGCTGTCTGGAAAATCCTTTTATTCCTGTGCCCTCTGCTACATGCCATGCAGTGAAACTGCAAATGGAATACTTCTTGCAGAAGTGAGCCTTGCAAGTTAAAAATCTGTGCAACCAGAGGTGTTTGAAGAATGGAAACATCAAAATGAGAAGGGCTAATAAGAAGTATATGGATTTATTGACTCCCTTCAAATGTAGACAACTGACATTTCAGAATGAGCAAATACTATGAACACAAGTATTTTCTCTTGAATTCTGCTTCTCCACAGCTGCAAAACAAATGAGGCCATTTCTGGTTACAGCCAGTTGTGAGGAGGTCCTGGGAAGGTACTGCAGAGAAAATACAGCATGGCAGACACATTTAATATGGTGTCAGAGCAGAGAGCAGACAAAGGCAATGCTCTGACCAGACAGGGCTGCTGCCTGCACTGTTAACCCTGGCTTTGCTCTCCACAGTTTCAGCTGCCAAATTTAGGGCAGACATTTCCTTACTCTACAACAGACCAACTCATCTGGGGAAGGGAACAAACACGAGTGAGCTGCAGTGATACACACGTGTCCAGCACACGTAATGGCAGGTGTTCCAGTGCCAGCAGCTGCTTCAGCCGTCCCAGTGCTACATGGCTGCTAGAATGCAAGCCAAGTTGAACCTTCTGTCACCAGTGGAATTTGGAGGCTTTTCCTCTTCCTTAATCCACTGCAGGAAAGCAGTAAATCTGCATTCAATGTCACTGCAAGGCTGTGTGCTTCTTCCTCATCCCCACCTATGACTCCAAAAGTGCAAGCATCTGCCTCCAATTTCCAAGAGTCAGTGGCTGACTATAATGTGGCACATTCATTTCGTGCAAGAATGGAATCTGGCTCGTCTACCTGATAATAAACTGTTCCCATGCTTTTGGTGGAATGGCAGAAGAGGGAAATGGCTTCATTTAGTTGTGAGAAGACCAGTTCAGATAGTTCCAGCGAGCTGACTTCACCTCTTTCCCTCATGCTTTGTGCATCCTATGGGAAAACATGAAGCACACTGAGCAAGGCAGTATGTGCAGATCTCCAGAACAGGAGATGGAGACACCTGTGCCCATTCTCCAAAAAAATAAAATTAATCTGTTACTGAATCCATAACATTTGAAGCCTCAGGTTAAAAAGCCCTGAACAAGAGAAAAGTGAAAAGGTAAAAATGGTATTGTAGAGGAGTGTGAAAAATGTCAGTACTTGATCTAAGAGTAATTTTTTGATATAATCAAAAATCAAAATAATCAATTCAGGAAGTTTGTAGAAATTTAGCCAAAGCCTGTACAAGGGTACCAGCTCTGCTGTGATGGGAGGTGGCATGGAACTGAAGAAAGGGCAGTGACACAACCTCTGCTTCTTTACTCCAGTACAAGTATATAAAGAACACATTTCCAGTAACAGCAATTAGCAGCAGCAATACACTTCAGGAACATATAAAAATATTTGCATTTATTCAGAAAGTGCACACACAAGCATCCTAAAATGCTTAAAATTTGTGCATCTCATCTGAAATTCCCAGAAATTGTCTAGGTTTTCACATACACTTTGCTATTTTTAATTGTATAAAATTTAGAGGGATTATTTGCAGGATTCAGAAGCACTTCTAAATTTATACAAGTTTGGCCCTTTGTAAAGCTCCTGCAAATGTATTTTGATTTTGTATATATTTATGCGCATATACACATATATATACAAAAAATATTCCCAACTGTTTCAAGTTCAAGACGTTAAAAAAGGCAGAGTTAGTAAATTTGACAGAAAATAAACAGTTATGATGCTCATTTATAAGTAGGAAAACAAAACCAGAAAAAATAAGCAGCGTGCAAAAGCAGATACAGCAAATTAGTGACCAAATCAAGATTTCATTAAAGTGTCTCTTACTTCAAAGCAAATGCTTTGAAGGCTTCCCACTTGTAAAGTTCAGAAGAAATTGATAAGCAGAATGAAAGACACTGGAAGCAGAGTTTAGCTGAGCTAACAGTTGTGCTTTAGCAATTACAAGTGATCAGCACACAGAGTCTAACGGGTCTAACCTGAACTCACAGCAGAATACTCAGCACCGATCCCAGACTAAGTTTAATGGACATAATGAGCCATTATCAACACATCCAGGAGCATGGTACATTTTCTTTGATTATTTCCACAGACTATCCAGGTCCACTTAGCTTGTGAAGTCTGATGAGAGCACAGCCTGAGGTAATACAGACACAAAAACAACTCATAAAAGATTAGGTCAGCTTGATTTATCAAGGAAAAATAAAGTAGAACCACATTGGAAAAAAAGATTGTGGGTTTTGAGGAGGGGAAGGACTGGGCTTTTTTCTTTGTTTTTGTTTGGTCATTTGTTTGTTTGTTTGTTTCTTAAGGCAAAAAAGCATAATCACAAATCACACATTTGGATAAAAACAGATTACATTGTCTGGCTTTTTACAGGTTCTGGGAAGAACCATTGCTCCATAAAAGCAGAGTCAGACAGCATGATAGAAAAACACTCAGAAAGACTTTTTTTCTTTCTTTTTTTTTTTTTTTTTTCTTTTTTTTTTTTTTTTTTTAATATTAAATACGACCAGGAAATATTTTTTCTCATATCTTGTAGTGTACTAACTTTACTTTAAAATCAAAAAGAAAACTGGATTTTTAAATAATCAAAATGAAATGATTACTTCAAATTCATACTATAAATTATATATATATATATAAAATATATATAAATATATAATATGTTATAAATTCAGGGGTAACCAGAATCAGTAGGGAACCAGTTCCTACTGAACTGGTAGGAGAGAGATTGTCTCTTGTATTTACCAAGCATAGATACCTTTATCATTGAAAACAAAAGAGAAATCTCTCAGTTCAATTAACTCTCTGGCTTCAACGAAAAATACAGTGCAGTAGAATCTTTTTTAAAGGAATAATTTATTAGAATTCTCTTTAATGCTTTTTTCATAACACTGAAATACCTCAGAAAAGAGGATGAAAAACTCAATTGTGTAGAGCTGATCAGAGGAACAAAAATCCATTCTGAATGAAGGTAAGCTGATTAACATTTTTTTATAAAAATCAATGCATTTGATACTGCAAAGAACAAAGAGTTTTTAAGAAAACAAGAAATGAACTTTTTATAAAAGCAAATTGCTGGCTGAAAGTACACAGACTCTGTTACCATATTTTAAATATTGTTATAGTAGTTTAAATGTGCTCCCTAAATCCCAGAAGTGCAAACATGACTCTCTGGATAAGGAAAATATTAAGGTTTACAAAGTGGACACCAGCATTTTCTGGGTAAGTTCCATTAATAGTTTTATATGATATATTGCATTTGGGAAAAAGGTAAGAACTGTAACTTATATTTTCAAAAATGTATCTGAGCATTAGTAACAACTGAAAATGAATTCTGACATCTACATACATGTCACAGAGCCATCTAAGTCACACTTGACAAATAATGCCTTGTACCATGGGGACTCCAACATGATTCCAGTTTAATTAATGTTGAAAAATAGCTAACTTCCAAGTACTAAATCTTTATGAACTCCTATGAATTGCAGGCAGCAGACAAAATTATTTTTACCTAGCTGTATTTTTTATGTCATGGGGATTGTTGCATAGGAATAAAAACAGGCATATGAACTCTCTCTTGGCTTATTTCTACTCATAGCCTAATGGCCAGCAGATCCCAAAACATTCTAATAAATTTCATTTTGGGGTAAGACAGGAAAACTCCCAGGACACTGAAGAGCCTTCAGTCTCAAAAACTCTTACAAACTGTATTCCAGAGGATTACTAGCACTGTATAAATAAAATCAAAGTCTGCTGATGAACTACCAGATCCTAAAACCTTTAAAATACATTTTCTTGTGTATAGGAACTGTCTGGTAAATTTGAAGACAACCAGCATAACTATTTGATACTTCAGAGCTTTTTCTTTGAAACTAAAATCTCATGGTTATAGGTTTTTTCCACTCCACAGTAATGTCCTGCTGTATTTTGACAGAGAAAAAGCTCAATTTTCAGTAAAATATAGAAAGCAAATGAGAAAGAGAGGAGAGACAGAACCACAAAAATGCGAACCCATTTGTCCATCCATGCATTTCTTCTTTGCAACTTCTACACACCACAGGACAGATATAAACCCAGCAAATGCACTAGGTGAACAATTCTAGGGCAGGGACTTCTGGTAAGAACCCCATCCTTTTGCAGCTGCAGCAGGAATCCATGAAAGACAGCTGAAGCACAACACAGCTAATCTAGTGAGCAAATGTAAGCCTGGAACAATGGACTTTTACACTCAGCCCACTTCTATATCGAGTCTTCCTGTGAATTTAGTCAACATTCTCTATATTAATTTGATTTTTCTGGGTAAGATTTTCAATAGCACTTCAGTGATTTAGAAGCACAAGTCCTATTACAACTCATGAGGATGTGAGCTCTCAATCTCCAGGGTGATTTAAAAAAAAAAAATCTCACTCTACTTGTAAAATGGAAAAACAATCATTGTTTTCTGCCCTACACCTGATACAAGGACTAAAAGGAATATTCAGCACTGCCCCTGCCTGAACTCCTCACTTTTCCAAGACTCGAGAGGCTAATATAACCTTATCATGACTTCAGGTCAAAAGATTGAGTCTAATGGACCAATGGAAGGAATTAATTTCAGAGCTCAGGACCTTTAATTGAGAACAGATGGTGCCTAGTCCCTATAAATTTAAAGTCTGGGGGCCTGTTAACAAACGCATCTAATCTCATCTCAATTGCCATAAGCAGCCAGGATCCAGCAATATTGAGTTTACAAAACAATATAACAATCTCCTAGAACTCCACTGAAAGCAAACAAGCAGCAAAGACAGTTAATGAAAAAGACATCATATGTTCTCTGCAGCTAAAGTAGTTAAGGGAACAAGCAGCAGAATTCCCCACTGAGTGCAGCTTTTGAGCAATTTTAAATAAATCTCCTTACAGAGCATACAGCAATCATGAAATGAAGAACTTAGCAGCTTGAACAATTCTAGTTAAATCTACATGGAAGGAGACTCGCTGCTATCTATTTAACCAAGGCCATATTCTTTCCAAGTCATTTTGTCCCAGATATCTCATAAACTTTGAATATTCACAAGAACTTCAAAGATTATAAACTATCTTGATAAATTCAATATTCGTCTTCAACAGCAGGAAGAAAAGAAAATTATGAAACCTTCTCAAAGAACTAAATTTTGCCTCAAAGTATCTGAGACTTCTCACTTTTGCTATTTTTCTTCAAACTGCACAAGTGACCAACTCAGTTCAGTTAAACTCACTGCAAAAAGAAAGTCAAGTTCTGCAGAAAACAACATAAATTCCTTAGACTGTCTGCCACAGGTGCAGACTGAGACTCCATAGCATTAGTCATCAGCACTTATCCAAAGCAATTTTTTTGTAACTTTAAAGTTGTTTCTAGAAATATTACATTAATAAAACCCCAGTGACTGGGGGGGGTGGGGGGGAGGAGGAAAATCAATCTCTCCAGCACACATTCAGTGGCAGATGTGAAACACCAGAATAACTTTCCCTTGCCCATGCCCATGACTGCACATGTATTCACTGTGAAAATGCTTCAAAGTTTCTAGGTCATTTGAAGAAGAAAACAACAGGTCTTCAGACCTGTGTGTTTATCCTAAGAAGAGCTATGTGTATGACAAAACCTTACAACAAAAGGTATTGTAAGGATGACTATGTACACAAGTATATGCCTATACACACACATTTATGAACTTATTTCATCACAAGGACGCAAAGCAACCATTAAATAGTCAGCTAGAAAAACAGCCTGTGGTCTGTCTCTATTCTGTCTTGGCCTGACAATCCAGAACCGGGGTTTCTCAGGTCAGTAGCTTCTTTTTCTATTGTGAATACTGCACTAGAGATGGAATTGCTCACATTTTGTCTCAGATGTACCTAGTCAGAAGCTACAGTGCCCCAAGGAGGGACTGGCCAGCAGTATGGATCTGGCATAGCAGCTGCACAGAATCATCAAACTGAGAAATCTATTATCTATTATGGGTGTTATTACAGCAGTTATGAGATACACACACCTACTAAACATTTCCGTATTTGTAATTCAAGCCATAAGTAATTTACACTGTTCGCTTTTCCTAACTGGATGCTGTGGGTTCATAATTGTAAAATCTAAAAATAAGAACAAAGAACAAAAACCAAAGCAAGCTATTGATAAGAATTTTGCAAATTTCCATGTGCTATACAGAAACCTGGACTAAACCCCAGTGGTATCAAAGGCACTTCCACTGAAAAGATTTCTAAGGTGGAGTGCAAAAAACCCCAGCAACTATTATTCCTGGTTTCAGTGAGCAAAACCCACATTTCTTCTCTACAGTGTACAGGTGAAAACAACAGATAGCTAAACAGCTGACATAATTTAGGAAGAAAATGGTGTACTGAATGAGGGGCAGAGTGTGGAATAAAAATGAAAATGAAACCCACAGCTTCTTAACAAGCATTTCTTTCCTGAGATTTGAGACTTCATCCTCTTCTTACCTTAAATCAAGAAAAAAAAGCTTGAAGTTTGCAAACAGATCAGGCAGCATATTATCAAGACCCAAAACAGTTGTGGCTTGAAACGTAATTTTATACCAAATTCTCATCTGTATCAAAGAAAAAACCTTTATACAAAAAACAGTAAAGTTAGTCTTCACATGGTTCTAATAGGAGTTAAAGAACTGTCTATTCCAAAAGCCCTTGCAGCTTTTTGTAAAAAAAACCCCAAAAAACAAAAAAACAGACTTGAGAATTTTTCTCCAGCATGCATATTTGACCAGCATACAAAGGCTGTTACCTATAACTATTATTGATACTCTTATAATTGCACAGCTTATATGTACTTTAAAGTTGAAATCATTATTAGATTATTTCTCAATATGATGTAATTATACAAGGAAACGCAATTAAAATCTTATTTCAGATCAAAATTAGATGAAGCTTTAAAACAACTGAATATGAATACTCCTCCTTTTTATATAGGATCACTACTATTTAGACTTTATCTCTACCATTCATTAGGTGTTAGCTGATGAATATAGTAATACCTCTGTGTGTATATACACCCCCACCCTGGTATAGACATATCTTTACAGGAAATTAGGGAAGTAGTAGCTGAGAAACTTGCTTTTTAATGCTTTTTAATGATAATCAAATAATCTCACAGCTTTGACAGATTTTTTTTTACGCTTTTTATTCCAGTAATAATTATGCCAATAAGCCTGATTCAGCAAATTTGTTGCTCTCTGATTCATTAATTAAAACAATTTACTGCTACCACTGTGATTTTTCATGGACATCAAAACCACATTTTAAATCAAAACAGCAGATCATCAGTTTACAGATGTGTAAAGCATACATTACTCTTATGGCAACCTCACATTTAAATCCTTGCACATCCAAAAGAACACATATGGTTTAAGGGAAATGAAGAGCAATATTTTTATATCAAACTTAAAATGAGGAGAAAAAAAGTCTATGAAAAGTTAACCATTTCCAGTTAGAGGAGAAAAACAACATATAAACATTAGTATTATATTAAATTACAGAACAACATTTTTATAGCCTTTATTATATCAACATGCTTCCTGCTGGCTAATTTTTGGGTTGAATAAGAGACTTGACTCACAAAAAACAAAACCAGAAAGGAAGAGAATTTCTATTGTGCACGCACTTCATTAGGGACTGACAGTAACTACAGCAGGATTTAAAAATTGTTTTGAAGAATACATTAGATGATTAAATATCCTCAATCTACTTCTCTGAATGACTTTTGCAGTGTCATTGAGCTAACTTCTACTTTTTGCTATTTGCACTGGTGCTTTGGTCTTTTTTGCTTTTTGTGGCCATTGTAACAGCCACAGTATCTAGACAGAACACACAGGCTGAGCTCTCTCCCAATCTCTTCCAGTGTGGTGGTTTCAAACTTCTGGTTATGCTTGTTAACCTTGCTCTAGGCCTCCAACTGGCTGACACTTGCCTCAGAATGTAGTCCCAAAACAGTCATGGAGACACATCACTTCTGTCTTAGCACAGCGCTGAGTGCAGCAGCCAGATTATTTCAGTAGCACTATATATGTATACAAAGACACATCATAAATTCGTGGAAGAAACCCTCACACACCACAGAAAACACCACTGCCCAATGACCACGGTGACCTTAAGCTGATGTCTACCCAGGAGGAAACAGAAATGTTTCCTGGACATGCAGGATGGGGAGAGGGAAGCCAAAGCTCAGTGACAGTCGAGACCCCCTTGCACTGCAGGAAGTGGGAGCTGTAAAGCACCACTTTTGCAAGCTGAACATACACAAGTCCAGGGGCCTCGACTTGTAGCATCTACTGGTGCTGGCAGAGCTGACCAATGTCATTGGAAGGCCACTGTCTGAGTCCTTGAAATGTAATGGCAATAGGGAAAAGCTCCTGATGACTCTTTAGACAATGAAGGTCACGTTATCTTCAAGATGGGTAAGGAATATATGAGGAAGCAGAGGCAATCAGGCTGCCCCCAGTCTCCCAGGGAAGATGATGGAACAAATACTGCTGGAGTTATCCTTCACATGCTGGGATAGACCTCCAGGAAACCATGTACTAACATGTACTTACCAAAGGCAAATCATACCCAAACAACCTGATGGTGTTCTACAAACGGCTAATTGTCTCAGCAGATAAAGGGAAAGCAGCAGATACTGTTTCCCTTGACTTTAGCAGGTTTTCAGTGTGGTCTCCCATAGCATCTTGGTAGCCAAGCTGGAGAGAAATGGACTGAATGGGTGAGCTGCAAAGAACAATTTAGTGGAAAGCTGGTTTTATGAAGAGGTTGAAAGATTAGTGTTTTGTAGTGCAAAGAGCAACTCTTGGTCAACATTAATGGGATTCATCAAAAGCTAATATTGGGACAATGTTGTTTTATGTCTGTACTACATTTAACATCTTGAGAATGAGTAAGATGGAATGTGCCCTTAGCAAGTTTGTGGATGACACCAACCTGGAAGGATTGATCAGTACACTGCAGGGCAGGAGTGCTTTTTGAAGGGATCTCAACAGGCTGTAAGAATTGGCGAAAAAACCTCATGAATTCCAAAGGCAGAGTATCCACAGTAACAGCACTAGCTGGGAGCCTGCTGGGAAGCAGCTTTGTAGTAAAGGACCTGGGCAGCCAACGAGGACAAGTTCAGCAGTGCGCCCTTTCAACAACAAGCCTAACCACATACTGGGCTGCATTCAGAAGAACGGAGCCAGCATACCCTGGGAAGTGATTAGTCCCTTTTATTCAGCATTTGAAGGCCACATCTAGATGACAATATTCTGGTTTGGGCTTGCCAGTACAACACTGATAAATTGGAATGAATTCAGTGAAGACTGCCTGCGATGATTGGAGTGCTGAAGCATACAAATTCAGGAGAAGCTGAGTGAGCCTGAAAGGCAAAAGGTAGAAATCCAACTTTGGTCTTCCATTACCTAACACAATTGTCCCAACTGCAGCGAGTAAACTCTGATTCAATATAATGGGGAAAAAAATCACAATAAAGTTGGTTAATCATCAGAACAGTTGCCCTGAGATGATGCAGAATGTCTCTTCTTGCTTGTTATAAAGCATAAACTTTTAACAGATTTTTCCTAGGGTGCTTGCCATCTAACTGATTAGAAAGGTTTCTTCTCCTTTCTCTTTGCCCCTTCTGAAGTTGTCCTGTTCTTTTTCACCTTCCAGAACCATATCCATCTTCAATGATTTCTCACACATGAATCATAAAAAGCCCAGAAGCTGTAGACACTACACATGCAGGATGAAATTTATTATCTAAGCAACCTCTAATCCTTTCTTTAAGAGTATAAATATTAGCTCTGATCAGTTACTCAGGTAGAAAATGCTGAAAAACAAAACCAACCAGAAGAAAAGATATCAGCAATATAGTCTTCTTTTATTGCTACATAATAAGTTAACTCCGTCTTCCTTTTTCTTAGTATTCATGTTTCTGTACAACTCTACTTTTTTACTGATTGAGTCTCAATTTTATTTGTATGTTCAGATCTCCCCAAGGTCTTCCTGAAACATCTTCATAAGCTCCTCCTCTGAAATTTGATCTTGCTTCCTTTTTCTGCATTTACTTCCCTTAAAATTCAGATTTTTGAAGGAATCCTGAGATATGAGAGTTGGTCTTTAAACGCCTCTTTCACCACTCCTCAACATTAAAAAGATTTATAAGCTTAAGAGCCAAGAGCGAATTGTCTGAAATTTTCTGCTTTGATTTTTCCCTGTAGATCCCAATTCTAATTTTATTGATGTCAGCTGTTGCTAAACCTGCAGCTCCTGCACATCAGAAAATTTCTCCAGGAGTTGCCAAAGAGCCTCATCCTCTGGCCTGATAGTCTACACCAGACATAGATAAGATGTAATCTTATGCCATTCCTTAACAGCAAGTTCAGCGACACTCAGATCTATGAAGCCCAGGAGAATACACAGAATTACTACAAAAAGGTCAGCCCAGTTGTTGCCTCTTTGGCCACCACTAGCTAAAGAAATTATGAATGTGATTTTCACTTGCATTAACTAGTTAATTAGATTATTAACTGAAATACACCCACAAAACCACTATCATAATATAATCTGAAAACTAGCATAACTATAGAAAACTTTCAGTATTTCAGAAAACCAGATAATTATTTTTATTTATGGATTTCTGTTTCATGTCTCCATAACCAAAGAAAAAATTGGATGCCTGTTAAATATTAAATATTATTTCAGAGCTGACTTCTGTTAAAAATAAAACAGATTGATTTCCTGGTCATGAAATTTTTTGGCAGCAAAGCAAGATTTAAGACATATTGGCATGCTTAATGAGGAGCAGACAATTGCTGGATGGAAATTTGTGGGAAAGAGTGAAGAAATTGTAATTGGTGGTATAGCAGTAAGATGAGGATTAATTCTCCAGCTATGTGGCTGGTTTTGATCAGTAGGCTCAGCATTTGGCTAGCAGGTGCAGCTACTATCAATTGGGTTCATTTAAATCAAGTTTTGTGCCTTAGCATAAAGAAACATGTTAAATGGGTGAAAGCATCTGACATGACTTCCTGAATTATGTGCATTATTTAATAATGCAGAGTTCAATTATATGTTATAGATGAACTGGGTTAGAGACAACAGATTAAAATGTCTCGACAAGTACCTTACCAATGCATTTCTTGGGTTTCAGAGATCTGAATGCCAGTAAATTCATCATTCTGGAATTCTCTGGACAAGAGATATTAGTTTCACAAGAATGCTATCCTTCAGAAACTGTCTGAAGTTGGAGAGGTAGCAAATAGGTGCCCATGCAGCTAATAAACTGGTATTTTCTCTTTATAAGAGCCCTCAGCAATAAACACTCTACCAGCAATATCTACTTTTCTGTATCCATGAAAAATTGGTCTAAGTTTCAAATCATTTATCTAACCAATTCAGAATGACTGCCTGAGGCCATGAACTTGACTCCTTCCCTCCCTTTATTCTTTTTATTTTGCTACATCCTGATCTCCTCCAGTTTTTTAACAAACACAAATCAGTGCAAAATTTTCACTAAGAAAAAAAAAAATAAAAAAATCCCCCCATTCTAGTGCCATCAGAACTACTTTCTGTGTGCCCAGGTAGTTTTTGTGGCACTCAGATACGTGGCATGCATGTATCTGGAGTGCTCCTCCCTCTGCTTCCAAAGGAGTAGAAGGTGACATGGTCTTGACCAAACACTTCGGTCTTATATGTGTGACTTTCCAGTCAGAATCATTGTCACAGCCTGACTTTCAGGCCAGCACACAAAAAGCACAAACAAAACCAGTTATATCATCTTACAGGGAGAAATAGATAGATAGATAGATAGATAGATAGATAGATAGATAGATAGATAGATAGATAGATAGATAGATAGATAGATAGATTAGATAGACAGATAGATTAGATTGATAGATTAGATAGATCAGATAGATTAGATAGATTAGATAGATAGATTAGATAGATTAGATAAATAATTGATAAGGTGCTGCACTTCTGGAATAACTTGCTCAATTAACTTTGACATTTTGCTTATTAACCTTCTAATGTCTCATTAAGTCAGAGATTGCCGTTTAATGGGTTTAAAAAATAATTCAAATATAGACGTAGATTCTAAGATACCTTAAAAATATATTGACCCTTTAAGCAAATGGGCCATTTGAAGCCTAACTATGACTTCTAGCTCATACTCTCCTGGAATATTTATCCAGTTTAAAAGACAAGTTTTAGTAATCTTAGAACAGCTTAACAACATAAAGTTACTGGCAAGAGTGTAAGAGACAGCTGGCTTGTATTTCAAAGCAACAGCTCTTAGAACAATCACCAACATAAATTTCTTGATGCAGCATTTATGAAATAACTTGCAAAGAGAATGGAGAAGAAAGCCTGAAAAAGCATGTGCATGCTCAGTGTGCTCCAACTGATACATCACACTGTACGTGACACTGGTTGGTTGCCCAGATTAACAGATGCAGGCCCTCCTTCAGGGAGGCTGACATGACAAATCCCTCAGAATACGATGCCAAGAGTCATGCATGGAACTTGAATGAAGTCAAAGAAAAATATTTCTTTTCAGAATTATTTACTGAGCGATATCCTAAAACAACCTTTGATGTGAGAATACGTCTATTAACTCTCTGTTTGATACATATTCTGTTGTTTTAAAAAAGAATTATCTGCTGGCAGTCCCAGTATGCTCTTAGTATATTTAAAATTTTGCCGCTTGATCGTGTGCAATGTTATTTGTTCAAAGAAACTTCTAAATCTTCCATTATTATTTAAAAATTTAAGTCACTTTTTTAGGATTTCAGAAACATACTATTAAGACCTTGACAAATAAAAAGTTATATTTTCAACAAACTGCTTCTTCATGCTCATTGCAAGTATGCAGCGGAATTGCAAGTTTTGCCTTCCTGAGGGTTATGCAATCTACAACTATTTCATAAGAGCAAATACATAACAGTTACAAGGAAGGAAAGGAAATGCAATTTTGAAGCTGAGCTTCTCTTTCTGTCTCATTGGCAAGAAAGAAAACCCCAAATATATCCAGCAAATTGTTAATCCTGAGATCATAAACCCATAGGATAAGCTGAAGTTCCCATCATCTTGAAAAGTCCAGTTAACTTCAATAAGGCCTGATTATGGGAATGGATTACTTAAACAGTGAGTACTTTTACTGGGTGAACAGTGGGATTGCAAAACTCTGAAGCCTTTGGTGGGTATGATCTGGTGATGCTGTGTTTTGCTCATCATCACCAGTTGCTCCTTTTTTACCTTACAGGTAAACATGCTGCATAGAAATGCATTTGCCTGTAAAACAATTCCATCAAAATTCAGTCACGAATCTTTCCCACGCAGCAGAGGAGGATGCAGTGCAGAGGACTTGTTGTAACTCTCACTTTGGTTTCAAAGCCTTATCAGATTTGTCAGATTTTAACAGTATACTGGCACAGCTGTTAACTTTAGGCCATAAATTAACAAAACTTGCACCTGCAGCTTAGTCCTTTGATAACAGCACCTGCGCCTGCCAGGGCCATACCGTTTCCCTGGCTTTAAATTGTATTTTCTATTCCACTGTGAGCATTAAACGTACTGGGTTCCAACAATGTGTAAAAAGTGATTTCTCAGCCAAGTCTTCCATGTTCAGTGGAAACAAAAATTCAGAGGAAAAAAACCAAAGAAGATTAAGTTTTCACCATCTTAACATCTCCACTGAAATGGCAACCCATGACATGGTCCAAGTTATAGATGTTTCGTAACCCTAGGGAACTCTCAAGCCATCAAAATTTCATTAGCTTCACAGCAGTCCCACTACATTCTTGAGCTGGACTGCTGGCCTCCCTATTAATAAATAAATCAACTGTAATCCTTTTTAGTGACTAAACTCTTTGTTGAAGTTGTATCAAACACCAGACATTCCCTGCATAATTTTAACCACTGCAGAATAATGCAGAATAACTTATTCACAATCTTCTCACACATGTAAAAACAAAACACTCCAACTTTCAGCTGATGGAGGACGTTTTGGCATATTTGTAATCAGATCATTTCCTTTCTAAAAATTGTAAATATAAAATTTATTGAAAAGTACACCAAGCCTGTGGTACCTCTGAAGCAGTCACCTCTTCAGTAATGTAAAGATACAACTTCCTATGAAAATAGCGTGTGCATGCATGCATACATAAAGACATATTTCCAAGATCACTACCCAAGGGTTTTACAAAAGGTCAAGAGAATTTGTTTCACTACATGCCTCTCAAAATCACAGGACTGCTCAACAACCTATTCTGGATTGCTCTGCAGCTGAAATACCAAGCATTATCACACAGAAACTCCACTGCCAAAAGGTGGTAGGCAAGTACTTCTGTCTTCCTCTTTCACAACCTGCCTCTGACTCAAAACAAATTTTCCAAGCATGACACCAGACACCTGTGAACACTGAGAGCTGTCTGCTCAGGTACCATGTGGCATTAAGTCCAATACAAAAGGAGGGTCCCATTTAAGACAGTGGTTTTGTACAGGCATCTTCATGTAGAAACAGCCACCAGCGGAAAAATAAGTATGAATAACAGCAAATTATAGCTTTGGTTTTGCTTTCTTAGACTGAAGCTAAATAATAAACATTATCGCTTGTAGTTTAAAATAAAAGTGCATTAATATTTCAAGGATTTCCATACATACATACCTACACAGCTGTTTCCCACTATGTGCTACAGTCATTGCCGGAGAATAGCAATAAAATTGCTCTGACTTTTGTACACCTGAGCAGACAGGTTTAATAAAGTCATAAAATGACATGTAGACATGCACGCAATAGCCATCACTAATTTTCATTGTTACTTTCCATTTTTCTTTATTCCTTTTTTGAATTTTTCGCATAGAAAGTCATGAAGTTAATAGAAGAATTGTTTTAATTCTAGCAAAGCTGAAAATATTCTGCAAATCAAAAGTTAAGATTGGTACAGTTAACATTTAACACCACATTAGATTCTGTTCATAACCTCAAGAGCAGGTAAAAAAACTTTGAAAAGCTTTAAAAATTAATCAGTCAATTGTATTAACCTATTTTCGTTTAAACTCTAAGACTTAATATACAATGGTCATACCCCACATCCTACAAAGCTAAGATTTTTGTTGCAGATTTTAATTGCACAGTAATCCAGTCCCCCAGGCACATCAAAGGCCACATGTCCCTCTTCAACACAATTCCAATTGCTCTCATCAGCTAAGAAGTTTAAAGCACAATCAAATTTCTTTTTCAATCACATGAGCCCTGTTAATAAGCTATTCTTTGAGCTCACTCATCCATTCTAAGATTCTGCAAATTCTCCAAGATGTCTTGAAGAGCAGTTTACAATGAAACTTTTGAACGCAAGCTAGCCTGGGGAACAACATTATAACCACTTAGCTGTTCCCCAGAGGGTAACAGGTGACATGGCCTGAGATAATACAGAACTAATCTTTTTTTTGTGATTAAACACTTTCAAAATTACAGTTAAAACATCACATCCAAAGGTTACATTAGTTAGGACTGATACTGAATATTGACTTTTACGGGAAGAGGTGAGAAAAAAAAAGAAGGTAAATAATTCAAGGCCATTCCTTTAATAATTTAAAATTACTGAGCGTCAGTAATTTTAAACAGAAAAAAACCCAATCATTTATACATGGGCATATGCATAAGAACTTACCATTTTCACTGTCGGACTTGTTTTCATGTTCGGTATCAGTCAGAGTGAGGGCTGAGTTGGAACGGCTCGACAGACAGGAACTGCGCCCTGATTTGACCCCCCTGCCCCAAAGTCTCATGGCATGCTCTGGAGACATCACTCCTTCATTTTCAGTATCAGCATCTGACCCTGCACTGATAGAGTAACCTCTGTGGGGGAGCCCCATTTCCGCACAAAATGCCAGTCCTCGACGAGCTGCTGGTTCACAAACTCCTAACTGCCTTAGGGTAAAATTCTGTCCTGATTAGGGGAAAAAAAGATAACAAAAGATGAGAAATTTTTAATTATTTTATTTAACGAATTTAAAATTAAAACTCTTCATGTGTACAATAGTCTTAGATATCACATAAGGTCTTTTGTCAAAATTCCACCTGGATTACAATCAAATGGATTCTTTTGTCTCCAGCTCTCCTCAGCAGTATTTTGTCAACTGCTTAAACGCATCAAAAGTGATCCTGGGTAGCAAATAAACAAAACAGAACTTCCTAACTAAGAAAAGCCCATTCAGTACATGAAAAGATTTAGAAAAATATAAACCTTTCCATTTTTCAAAGAAAAATTATTTTTAAGCATATAAGCACTTAACAAGGAATTTGTCAGGATTTTTAACTTGGTTCGTTTTGGGGACAGTTTTTTGTTTGTCCCTGTTAGAGGCCAAAGCAAGAGGCTATTTTCCCCATACAAATGTTACCTAATGTGGCAATGGAAAAGCTAAACAGGAACAAAATTCACCTGGTTTTTGATTTCTCTGCCCTACTTTTATCCACAAATACAAATAAACAGAAACAAGGCCACCTGTTACCTGCAAGTACTCCAGGAAAATTGTTATTTTTCATGTCACTGTATTTTGAGAAGGATTTTATACTTTTACTGCTGAAGCAGAGTCTGTGCATTTTGACAGACTTGTAGCCTGTTTTGGGGCAGAGCAGGAGACATAAGTGAATCCCAATGATTGTATTAATAAATTAGGTGCAATAAACTTGTGACACTTCAATAACTTAGAGTGTCTAAATTATGCGACACTCAAAAATGACTGCCTTTTTAATGGCTGTGTCTTCATCCTACTTTTATGCCTGTAGATTTCAGACATTTTATAATATATAGACACTTGGCAAGCTCCTTTGCATACCTATTATACTTTACCCTAGTCCACAATTATTTCACAGCTCTGAGAACAAATTAGGACACACATATTCAATTTTTGAGTCTGACAGGCATCTTAATTTCTCCATAATTAATCATTTAACATAAAAACACACTAGCAAGATAATGAAAGCTTATACTACGTCAAGAACAGAATTCTATACATCAGAAATAAACAGAATTGCAGAAGTATGAATACAAAAGTTCAAATAATTCCTGAAATATTAAGAGTTAATGCACTGGTTGTTGACTTTTTTAAAGTGATCTGGTTAATTGTTTTATTCCTGCAATCACCTGAAGCTGTTGCTGCAAGTTTCTTCGCAGTCAGAACCATAAATGAATTCTGACAATGACTTTCCTAAATAATGACAATCAATTACTACAATTAGGTACAAATCAAACTACTTATTATGCTGCTGTGAATAGACATTTGAATGCACATATATCTGGAGGAGTAAATATAAAGGAGTAAGCATATCTATGACTGTGTCTGAACAGTGTCCAGGGTATAAGGAAGGGATTATCATGCACACTGATAGCATCTTGGAATTTTTTAAAGCTGTCATGCCACGTGAATTTCTGGGTTTTATGAGAGCTGAAACTAAACAGGGAAGGAAACAGGCCAAACAAACCGCCCAGTGGCAACAGGGTCAGAGCTGAAAGTAGTAAAGTGCCTAAAATGCTTATCATTTTGCATTTTTGTAGATATATGCCAAGACAGTTTAGAACACTGGTTTATGCATTTGGTACATCAGTACGTGAATCTACATTTTCAAACAGTTGCCTAAAATCAGATACAAATACAGAAGAAGCCTCTGTGCACATGTGTATGTATACAGCTACCTCTACACATATGGAGTAGATAAGGTGTGAACACAGTCGCACACGCAGCATCTTATTTATTCTAAAAAGAGCATTTTGAGAAGCAAAATGGAAAAGAAAGAGGTATTTTGACTGAAGACAAGGTTACTTGAGTCAGTAACAAAACCACTGTTGACTTCAATGCGACAAGGTGTTATGGCTATGGGCCCCACAGCTTCCCGGTGCTGAGAAGGAGGAAGGAAGGATGCAGACACAGCCACTGCCCTGAGCCACAATGAGAGCAGCCTCAGCAGTGGGAGAGCATCACACCCTGCAGCTCCTCCAGCAGCCTGCCCCACACAGCCCCTGCTCCCCACTGCAAAAACGCCCTTTGCACTCCCGCAGTCTGAAAAGACTGCTCCACGCACGCTTCTTCTGTCGTCACAGGCACTTAAGAGAAACCACCTGAGGCATTCCAGAACATCCTCAGGAACTTCCTAGGAGACTTGGTCTCAGGCATAACAGATCACCTACCATCTAGTCATGGATTTTTAACTTGAAGTTTACAACACCCTATCTCCACATAAAATATCTTCTTTTTCCCTCTCTTGTGAATGATAAAAACCTCACAAAATGGCACTGCACAGGCAAAACACAAAAGGGGGACAGGTTTGAATACTGCCCTCTCATCTCATTCAATATATTAGAGCTTTTCACTACACTCAGAAGTTTTCCAACATAGCCCAGAAATGTTGTAACAGCTTTAGAATCATCAGGCTACATAATCTTCTGACCTAAAGCCTTCCTAAGAGCTTCACTAAGAGGATTGTAGTCCATGTAAGTTGTCTACACAAATGAAAAAACAAAACAGACCCCAAACAACCCACGAAACCCTAACTGAGAAGATGACATGGAAAAAAAAAATGTTTATTTGTGTAGAAATTCAAAAATTCAAATCCCAAAGGAAATCATACGTATGTGATAGAAAAATTTTACATCAGCTTAAGGTTCCTGAATAATGAAAACAGGAAATCTTCCAGGATCCAGGGGAAGCTGAATACAGCTGGGATGCAGACCTAGTGGGTAGCAGACTAGTTGGGAGCTTTTACCTGATAATGAACAACACTATGAAATCAAATTAAAGGCTGAAAAAGAGGATGTGTGATCTCAGTGAGAAAAAAGAGCATGCAGTGAGGATGTTCACAGAGTCTCTACTTAATCTTTCCACAATGACTTCCATATGAGGGATTTACTCAACAGTTTCTTAAACGTTAGCATTTGCAATTTCTCCCACTGACAGTAAGTGCCTCAAGAATTCATAAAGACTTAAAAACAGTTTGGCCATTGCAATGAACCAATTCCTGTGAAAAAAACGGAGGTACAGAATAAACAGTTACCATAATGCTTTGTGGGTTTTTCCTTTCCTTTAAAAAATGTATTAAGTGAAAATGAGGAACAAAATTAGACACAACATTTTAAGGAGACACCTTTGATGGTTTTGGACTTTTTGGGATGATACATTGTGAAGTTAAGTTTTAAAAACTGACAATAATGCTGTTTACGGCCACTCAACTATTAGATGCTGCATTTCTCCTTGTTAGGAATATCAGTTCATGGGTATTGTAAGGATTGCTGACGTGCTCCATTTGTGCAGACAAGAGCAAAACTAATTAATTAATAACTCTAAAACAACTTCCTAAAGCTTGTGCAGCAATCACTGTTAAAAACACAGCATTTACCAACAGTGACCATACATGCCTACCTATTATGTTGCAATTTTCTGTGTAAGTGGTGATCCATGTAGGCTTGGTGCACATCCTTAACTACACATTATACAAAAAAGGATACCAACATACCTTCAATACATGTCCATATATAGAATTATTACTCTTAAAAGATAATGTGCATATATATATTTCTCTGCCAGAATCACACAGGTTACATCATCTAGAAATGATGATGAAATCTAGTTTTTTTGGTTTTGTTTTTGTTTTGTTTTTTTTAGTTTAAACAAATACTGCTACATGAAAGTTTAACATATGCAGAAATGGTGTAGTTCTTTCCAAAGCTGTAAGTTAAAAACTGGAATTAAATGGAAACCTGCTGCACTTGTGCTGTATTTGTTTCCTGGGCCTATTTTGGGGAAGTCCTTCAAAGATCTCCATAATAACTTAAGCTTCAAGTTGGAAATGTTATCTGTGGAAATGGGTTTTTGAAGAGGACTACCAAACAAAAGAAAAGGTCCTGTGGTTCTTCAGTTGTCAGTGTCTGCTTTAAGTTGGATCTGTACTAAATACAAACACAGAGATATTATCTTAAAAACCATGAAAAGGTGAAAGAAACAAACAGAAGCAATGAACAAAAGTTGCCAAAAGAAAATTTGTCAGCATCTCCAGCCATCAGCACTGTCCTTACTAATTCATTAACCAGTGATAAATTGACAAGTCAGGTTTTAGCAACAATAGCCCATAGAAAAAAAAAAATCTGAACAGCCTCCAAAGCGCCTGCCTAGTTAGCATAAAAATACACCCAACTCCCCAAGCTTTTAAACAGAGGAATTATAGTGTGAGTGTCTTTGCTGACTGGTTTTGTCCTGACAGGACGGACACAGTACCAAAAAGGCAGAGGTCTCAAACACATCCAAGTTCATACTTTAAATTGTGTTCAGTTTGGCTCTTGATAATGTTTCACACTGTATCTGCCTCTCTGCATCATTCATTAATTTTCAGTCCCCTTTCTAATCTATTCTTCCTTTGTATTTTACCATCTACCTGCCTAGAACACATTTGAGGCATTCAAAAACCAAGCACATTTTCCCTATAATCACTATGTGATAACGCATGGCAAAAATACTTATACCAAACTTAGTAAAACTGTGAAACATCTAAAGCTGTACAGATGCAAAACAATGATCATGGTCCTTAGGAGAATCAAACTTTTCCCTTACAGTTCCTTGACTTGCTACTTAATTCTTTTTTTAATTAAAAGTAGTTTCAATTCTTTAGAAAGCAAATGAGGGAAAAGATATTTTTCTAGTTTTTATTTTCTATCTGCAGATTACTGCATACAAATACATCCCCAATAATAGAACATTTATTATGTAACCTTATTGTATAAGCAAGCAGTGGTGTCCAAGTGTTCCTGCAAGGACTATACTTTTTTGTGCTAGTCTGATATGGGAAAGGTACTTACTTCCTTTTTATTTCATATTTAAACACTATTTAAGGGATACATTTCTCCTATTGAAGCTCTTTATGCAGAGCTCACACAATGAGGTCACTTGTAAGGCAATGTCTTGAGAGGAAGAATATGGAAATAAATGAACAGTAGGATAACAAACTTGCTGAAAAT
Organism: Prinia subflava; assembly: GCF_021018805.1. Lineage (NCBI taxonomy): Eukaryota > Metazoa > Chordata > Aves > Passeriformes > Cisticolidae > Prinia > Prinia subflava. Next base: position 34,319,323 of record NC_086253.1, read on the forward strand.
GAAAGGATGAAGATTTTTTTTTAAATAGCAAAGCAGATACCTTAGATACTTTAGAAAACTCTGACAGGGAGTATACAAACACTGTCCCCAGAAGTCAGAATGTTAGGTGGGTAGAATGCAATTGCACAAAAGAGAGAATGACTAACAGATGTGATACATCCATTCTGTCATACGTCACAATATATTTAGCAAAAGGGAGTTTTCAAAGCTGTACGTGCAGAATTGGATTCACTAGGATGTGAGAAAGTGCAGTGAAGACTGACAAGTACTGAGCTTTGCCTATGTTAACATTTTATTTCTGATTTGGTGTAGTATTTTGTTATTACTTCAGTCTGATTTTTGCTTTTGTGAAAATTATCTGTGAAATTTAAACCACCTTAATCCACTGTATCACATTTTCCTCCTGTTCTTAATTCCTGTGTTTTTCTTTTCACTCATCACAACCATCTTCCTTGTCACCTTTTAATCTCTTTTTCTTGACCTTTCTGCTCTATTCACTTTTCCATCTTAACCTCCTTTTCTTGTCATTATCTGATTTAGAGTGGAGCCGTAAGATTCATGTGAAAGACAGTTGCTTCTCTAATATATCCAGTAAACCACATAATAACAAAAAACATTGAAATATATTAAATCTCATCAAGTGTGCATATGATTGTCAAATGCTTGTTATTCTCAACAAACATTAATCAAAGTTTTAAAAGTGTTTGGAGGCATAAGTCACGGTCTTGGTGACTTCAGAAAAGGTTAGTACAAGATACTGTGAATTCTCTGAGCTCTGCTTACTGTGCTACTCTTGATAGAAGAGCTTTATGCAAGACTCAAATCCCAAGTCAATTACTGGGAAAAAAGTAAAAATTCACACATATATATTTGCATGTTTGTGGGAAATAAAGTATTTCAAACTTGATACGTGTTTTTATTACTACAGAATCATAAGAAAACACTGAAAAGATAGCCTGGGAAAACTTTTATTTTCAGATGTAGGGAAGAATTTATGTGTATGAAACACGATCATCTTCTTGTCACTGGTCTAGCACATTACGGTTCAAACATGCAGACTCTCCTATGCAGTATGGGAAACGCCTCCTTTTATTCCCTGTTAGGCTTGAGGTGATGGGGGATCTACAGTCCTAATCCTCAGACTAGAATATAAGAAGCACTTCTTAAACCAGTATAAGGATAAAGGGCTGTTCATCAAGCCCATCTGAAGTTACCACAGAAAAAGATTAAAGCCAGCTGAAGATAATTTCACAACTGCACAATTCAAAGCTGTGAAGCAAACATGTTCCACTAAATAAATTAAAAATTTAAACATTATGGTTCCAAATTTGGGGATTTTATATTAAAATCTGATTTTATGACTGTGATTATACAATGCACAAACTACACTAAGAGAAACCAGCACAGCTGTCCCAATCATGGGCTGAAAAAGGAGGAAAAACGGATTTGTGGATTTAGAAAAGAAATACAGCTTCATGAGTAGCAAAGAACACAATGTCTTGTTCATGAGCAGAATGACAGCATAGGCATTTTAGGCCTCTCTCTTCATCTTTGGATCCTGGGACCAAAACATAAACATTCGAGCATCCATTTATTACAAAATAAGAATTACAAAAAGCCTAAATTTGATAGATAGGAAGAAAATATGACCCAAGGCTAAGCAACGTAGAGATGATGGATATCCAGTCTGCAAGGAGCCTACAAAGATCTGACAGGTATGAACTGCCACATTAAGGCCAGTAGGGTGCTAATGACATGACATACAGCTTGAAACGGGAAAGGAAAGCGAGGAGGAAGGAGGCAGCATGAAGACATGCACGCAAATTGGAGCTCAGGTTTACTGCTGTTCCTCCACACAGGGAGGTGAGAAAACTCTGCTATGATTTATGCCTTTCCATGAGGGAAAAGCATACCTGCCACCACAAGTGACCAGGTGGCCCAGACCCAGAGGGATATGTCTCTCACACAATTAGTACTGTAGGCTTCGAACTGGTACGAAGTAAAAACCCAGTGTGCCTATTTGAAGCTGCCCATACATTTCAGTTTGTGGAATTTCATACAGAAGTATTCCACATGTATGGGAGCTACTCTTCAATGCATGGACAGAATGAAGTGCTCAGACCATCGCTGCAGCTATACAGAATACTGACCCAAAAATTTCTGGAGAAATTAAAACCTCTTATTCCCTGTATCACTCACACTTTCCATCACAATTCCCCAATTCCCCAAAAGGCTTTCCACTCTGTAAACCCCCACAATAAATGTCATTTAGCAATGTTTTAATTTAGATGTTCTAGCAAAATGTCCATTACACTGAAGACATGAAAAGATTTTCCACTCAGAAATATTTATGGCACTACACACACACACACACACACAAAAAAAAAAAAAAAAAAAAAAAAAAAAAAAAAAAAAAAAAAAAAAAAAAAAAAAAAAAAGCTTGAAGCAAACGTGCTCATGTGTTCCCTTGGCTCTGTCATTTCCTCTTTTGGCTTTAATAAGCTCACTAACACCAAGTACTGTCTCTCAAGCCTGTAAGTTGACACTTTACAAACTAATTTCAGAAAGCATCAAGGAACTTTCTGAGAAATTACCCCCATTTTACATCTCTGCTTCACTTTATGCATTTATTTGCCAGTGATGGAATAAGCAATCACTCACAGCTTGGCCCCCAGCCCTGACTCTCAGCCTCAAGCACTAAATCAACAGACAGGAGAGACAGGACTCTTCAGCCTCTTTCATTCCTCCCCTCGTCCCATCTCTAACTGCACACTTTTCTAGCTTCATCCTCTCTGTAGATGTTAAAATACTGAAGTCATCTTTCATAGCCATGCATGGGATCCATTCATCTCCCCAGTCCACTGTTTAGTTTTTATTATGCACAGAAGCAGCACATACATCTCAGTATATGAGCTATGGATAGATATAAGAGCAGTTACAGACCCTCTACAGTATCTTCATTTCCATGAGGCCTAAAATCCTTGTGAAGGTCTTTTGCTCACCTTATAAATCTTTAATCATTATGATCAAGACCTTAATTCTCCTATTTTGCAACTGGAAGAGAAGGTTTCTACTCTATGGACTTGTCGTGGCTGTGTAGAACTGCCTGAACAAGCAGTCTGCTGCCAATAACCAAGGCTGATTTCTCCCTGGAGAATCACAATTACCCTTTGTCTCTAGATCTGTAGCTCATCTACAGGCCATGTCCCACAAGGGGCCAATTTCACCTAGATGAATACCTTAGACCATGTGTGCATGTCACTGAGCATGAACTAAATATACTCCTAATCAAATAAAAGTGAAATGTTTTCCTTCGTACCACTTTGCAGCTAATAGAATAACTTTAAAAGTCAACAGATTCTTATCATCTGGATCCCGAAAACCAATTAACTTCTTATTGTTGCTTTAAGAAGTTACTAGTATAGCTATGAAAGATTATAATACTACTTAGCACTTACAGTGCTTTTCATCTTCAAAGCATTTCACAAACATAAACTAATTAATCTTCCCAAAATGCCTGTGAGGTAGGTAGGTGTTATTATTCCTATATCACACAAGGTAAAAAAAGAAAAAACACCCCTGGCAGAAGGTTATGTGCTTAGCTCAAGGCCACAAAATTATCCAGAACATACTGGCACCGTATGCTGCTTACAGAAGTTACCCACTGAAATCAGGCAGACACTGCAGGTGGCCATGTTTTAGCATAACAAAAAGGATCTGTCATGATGACAATCAGGATACATTTTGCACTGCAGCCAGGAAATATAAAACACCCACTCTAATATCTGCCTTAGATTCTGAGAGACACTGCTTGCCATGTCACTGAATGGTAATTAATTTGCCCACTGGGAGATCACAAAGTCATTAATATATTATTTTTATACCTTCATTTAAATATCTTGTAAAGCAAGCTGATTCAGTTCTACTGAGAAGCAATACTTGCCTACTCAATAGGCAAAATCAGCTCATCAATAAAGCCCAAGTAGAAGAAAGTCAAAATGTTCCTAGGTATCTATCCTTCCATTGCTTTGGACAGGTAAAAGTAGCTTTTAGGTTTAAAGCTACCTTTTTTAAAGTAGCTTTTAAAACCTCAAGCTTTAGGTTTAAAAACGTGACCATTTAAATCCTTTCATCCTACAGTTGACATTTATGGTGACTAAAAAGATTAAACATTTTCCTATCCAAATAATTCATTTTGGGCTGCTAGTATTTAAAGCAATAGACTTTGGAGTCGTATTACATTAGGATAGTGGTTGCAATTAAGGTACTGGTTTCTAAGGTCATAAAAATGTATCCTTGAAAGTGTTTAATATCTCATGTAATAAAATAAAATTGTCAAAGCATATAAATCACTGTTTCAGGTTCCCCTTTCACTGAATGGTGATATTTTTCTAGCACCTAAATCTAATTTTCATGGGAATAGCAGGTGAACAATACCTGCGATACATCCACACTGTAACATACTGCACATGGCATTACTTTTCAGCACCCAGGTATGAATTGTCCAGCATACTGTGAAGGAAAGGAATTCTTTTTCTTTATTTATTTGGTACATTCACCCTCTCTTCTAGCAGCTTCAAGGAGGTATTAGGGCATTTAATCTAATTGAAGCACTTAAGTATTCCAGAAGAGTCAAGATACAAAGCTCTGCATAGGAATGGTTTCTCCTGCAAAACTGAAAGGGATAGAATGAAATTAAATTGATCTTGAGACTTGACTGACAGTGAACTGTTCTGATTGATAAACGCAATGAAGTCATTCTCACTGCCATCTAAGACAACCAAATAACTTCACCCACAGTCTAAATCATATTTGACTCAAAGTTCCAAAAAGGAAAAATTTAACAAAACCTGCACTACTTCCTTGGGTCTTCTAATAAAAAAAGGTGTCCTACCTTTTCTATTTTTTTCTAATCCAGTTTTCTAATTTACAGTTTTCAAACAGTGCTGTGATGATTTTGTAAGAAAAGATGAATATTCACAAACCTGCACTGAATTCTCGCACCTGTGCTTGTGGGTCAGCTCCTGTTCCTGTGCAAAATCTCCCTGACATGACACATGAACCTCTCTGTAGGACCACTACAGTTCTGCAATTACAAAAGTCTTTGAAATGGAACCATGACTACTGGAGAGGTATTTAATAGTTCCCTTTAACATGTGTCTGACGGTAAATAAAACACAGTTTTTGCATGCCTGCATTTTTTCTTACTAAATTAATATGAAGTTTTTCAGTTATTGTGAGTCCAGATTTGATTCTTTACAATTGATCTCTTTACAATGATCTCTTTACAATTATATTAATATTGTTAAAATATTACTTCAAATTTTTTTCCAAATGCAATTTTAAAAATACTGCTTACTTTCTGTATTTCTACCATCCTTCCCACCCACACTGTAGTCATGCCACACTTTCAGATAGTTTTGCACAGCAGTCTCATATGTACTTAATATCAATTCACAGAGGATGTGATATAAAATATCTAAACACAGGAACTTTTCTCTGTACAACAGAGAAATTCAACTTCTGTCAGCTTTAATCTTGAATTAGCAAGAGACTTGGGCATAATCCAATACACAAACATCGAACCAGTCACAGAACAGTTTGGCGTGGAAGGTCCCTCACCAATGGCCCCTGTCTAACTACAATCATTTAAGTTGCTGAATTCAATTAGAGAAGTAAATTTAAATCAAGTAGAGAAGCACATTTAAATCAGGCTGCTCTATATAGCTGGATATTTCAAAGTATATGAAAACAGCTGTCATCTTCTTCCCTAACACATGCACAGGAGACTACCATGTCATCACACCTTTGAAGTAAACAGTCTTTTATGGAGCTTCAGCCATTGTGAAGCATCAGATTAGATATCTTCTCAAAGATTAATACAAAATTCAGTGTCTTTCTTGAAACTACTTTTAACAAAAAAAGGGCTTGTGGCCTTCATTTACATGGCTCTCCTGTGGGGTTTATAAACAAAGAGAAAATGAATAACTAATTTAAAAGTTCTAAAAACAGTAGGCTAAATAATCCTCATCTAAAATTTTTAAAACAAAACCAGTTTTGCATCAGGTGAAGGAGCTTGAGAAAAAGAGGAAACTAGGTCTTATCTCTCATGAATGTTAACTGGAAGCATGTTGCCTAGATGTAGCTCCAATTTCCTAAAACAGCTTACTTGCTCTTCTAGTCCTGTCAGATGGGTTTCAAAAGTAACAAGACAATCACCAGTTATATAATAATTTCATGTTCAAATTTTACAATTTAACTTTACAACATGCTTTAAATGCTGTTTTGAGAATTATAATGACCAACATATATATTTTTCGGCTCATACTTCTATTTTTGTAGTTAATCTAAAGCAACAGCAGTTCAACTCATGAGGAAAAATATCATTAGACTGGAACAGACAATTGGAGAATCTCCTCTCTACAAGAAAAGAGCTCATGGAGTAAAGCTACCACTTAATAAAGCACACCTATCTCCAACAGCAGTATCCCTTTCTGTATTCCTACCACTGGATTTTGGGAAAGAAGAAGCACAAAAACATGTACTGAAACAAGTCAGGAAGGAGAGTCAGGAAAGTTCTGATTCATTAGCACAAAGCTTTCCAGGGACTTAGCCCAAAATATCAGGCATAAAAAAACATAGTGACATTTTAAATGTGAGTCAGCAGTGCCCTGGCAGACAGGAGGGCAAACCACGTCCTTTATCAGGCACAGCATGGCCAGCCAGGCAAGGGAGGGGATCGTCCCACTCTGCTCTGCACTGGGGCAGCCTCACCTCCAGTGCTGGGTGCAATTTTGGGCACCACAATGTGAGAAAGACATTAAACTGTTGGAGAGCATCCAGAGGAGGGCAGCAAGGATGTTGGAGGGCCTTGAGGGGAAGCCGAATGAGGAGTGGCTGAGGTCACTCGGTCTGCTCAGCCAGGAGAAGAGGAGGCTGAAGGGAGACCTCTGTGCACTCTGCAGTTTCCTTGTGAGGAGAAGAGGAGGGGCAGGCACTGATCTCTTCTCTGTGGTGACAGTGACAGGACCAGAGGGAATGGCCTGATGCTGTGTCAGGGGAGGTTTACGTTGAATTTAGGAAAAGGTTCTTCACCCAAAGGTGGTTGGGCACTGAACGGGCTCCCCAGGAAAGAGGCCACAGCACCAGCCTGACAGAGCTCAAGAAGTGTTAGGACAAGACTCTCAAGCACACTGTGATTCTTGGGGTCTCTGCCGCAAGGCCTTGAGTTCAGGCATTGAACTCAGTGATCCTAATAGGTCTCTTCCAACTCAGAAGAGTCAATGATTTTATGATTTTAATTACTCCACATTTGAGAGACTTGAGAATCTTGCATAAATGCTCCAGTAACTTTCCAGCTGACACTGGAAATTTCATATTGTTGTTTTACACTGGGCAGAAAGTGAAACACTGGTCATGATTAATTTTTTTAATTCATCCTCAATTAAAGGTATTTATTAAAGGTTGCCTTTTTATTTACAAAACAATTTCTTGTTGAATTAGGAGGCTGTCAATTACACTGTCAACAAAGCCACATATACTATTTCTAGGCAGAGGGGAAATAATGACCCACAGGGAAGCACCTTTTATATATTATTTAAAAACTTTTGAAATGACCTTGAGGACCTTTTCCACAAAATACTTCCAATGCCAGAAGCTGTAAATTCTCAAAGATGAGTCAAAGGAACACACTGCCTAAAACAAGCCCTTTATTACCTGACCCTATCAAACCTGTAGGTAGTCCCCAAAGAGGCCAAAGCAGTCTGCAGTACAGGAAGCCAATAAGCCATACAAAAAGAATTAAAAGGATAATGAGGGAAATTAAATGGGCACAGAAGACAGTGCTGAGACCACTGAGAGGTGAAGAGGGTATTATCTATCCTAGCTTGCCATTTTAGGCCTGTAGATAAGCAATTTATTGCAAATTGGGCAATATGTATTAGCTAATACTGTGTGCTTTTCTGAAGAATGAAAAAAGGAATAAAAATGAAGCCCCAATGCACCATCATATGTGACATGCCAGACCACGTAACTTCTTCCAGTTTGTTATAGCTATTTAAAAAGGAATAATATTCTAGTCAGGCAATTGTTTATGTGTTCTTTAAATAAACAGTGCCTGTTCCGACATAATTTCATCCCCAGTACTAAGACAGTGCCTACAGTACAGGTCTTAGAAAACTTCCTCTTGATTTTATCTCATTAAAGTAATGATGTCAAGGTGACTACTGACTTAAAAACTAGAAAATAGTGATAACCTGGAGTTTCAACATCACAGAAACCAAAAATAAACAGCAGAAAGTAGAGTAGAAAAGCAGCAAGCCTCAGTTACATGTGCATAAGAGAAATATTTTTATTTCCCTTGCAAACATTACTAGGCAGAGAAGTCAACACCATCTGCCCAGCTCTAATTTTAATGTAAAGTTATTCTAAATGGAACAGAGAAAAAACATCAATGGAGAAAATTATTTAGATATTGTAAAATTAAAACTAAGTGCTGTCTCGCCAGGAGTAAGATTTCTAAATCTGCTTTTGTTTCTGCATAAAATAGGAGATAGCTTTAAACAAAAAACTGAGTCATAGGTTCACCCAGCTCTTGGCCTGGCTTTATCCTTTTAGATAGCTGGGCTGCAGTACTCTAGAGATTTCATAATTTTTTTTTCTCTTTACATTAAATAGCCTAGTTGTGGAAATGTAGAAGTATCAATTCCAAACACTACAGTTTTGAACCCAAAAGTGACACATAAGTGCTGAACCCTAACTGGACCGAAGTTCAATCACTCAGAATCCCTGAGATCTAAAGGGACCTCTTGAGATCATCTAGTCCAAACCCTGTGCTCAAGCACAGTCAACTGCAATAAGGTGCAAGAGAACCACATTCAGTTAAGTTTTGAGCATCTTGATGGGTATTTAGATTTCTCATGTCACTTCAGTCTTGTACTCAAAAACTCATCGGTGAGCTTCAGCAGCCCATTACCATCTGGTTAGATATCAGAGTTAGCCACAAAAAATCATCCAAGACTCCCAAATGCACAAATTGTGAACTAATTTACCTTACTCACTGAACAGTGCTCTGTTACTGCCCTTGTAAAGTAAAATAAAAAAGCAATAAGCTAATGAATTATTTGTATGCTCATCCATACATACTATGTTTCCACAAATCTATTCGTAGGGCTTGGCCTTCTTGGAAGACTTGTATTTATCTATTTTTTATTAATTTTTAAACTATCTACATTTTTAGATGTACTGGAATGGCAAACTTTTGAGCAACCTATTAACGAGCCAAAAAACTGGGGGTCTATTTTTAAATTGTAAGGCCTGAATGCTTCACACTTGGCTCTGCAATATTGCCACTGACCCACTGCCCAACACAGGCCATTTGCTTCCTGTGCATCATATACTATTTCTTCCAAAGATGGTGCCAATGCTTCCCCATCTTTGTAAAACATTTACGGAGATATGAGGGAAGTGTGCTGTGTGTGTAGAGTATTACCAAAACAGATGAAACTGGCAGAATAACATACTCTTCCTGCAGCAGGAATGCCTTGGAACTAATGAATTGTACACTCTGAATTCAAACATCTTGCCTACCTTGTCTGGTATACTCATCTGCTTCTCTGTGGACCAAATCTTTTACCCGGTTTCCATACAGCAACCTAGAGGAATCATGATCAAAAGCTTTCAAGGTTTCACTGGAGCTGTAAGACTTCTGGGTAGGCACTCTGCACTCCTCATTTTCTGCAGAAGAATTTGTATAGCGACGTTCCTTGTCCCGTCTGCTCTTTGTCAGGGAGCAATAAGGCCTACGTTCCTTCACATCCATACTTCATTCCTTCTCTGCGCACATCAGTCCAGCTTATTTGGAAGTCTTCTCTACATTCAGCTTACATTCACCTATAATAAAATTAGAAAGACAACCACTGATGTGTTACAATGATCTCTAAATTGCTGTAATTGATCCCAAACTGTCTGGAACAGAATGAAAGAAAGGAAGATCTGCTCAGCAGTGGGTGAGAAGCACTTCTGTAAGACTTGCCAGAGCTCCATGCATGAACTACCCTGATCTAAAACATCAGTAAAAAAAATCTTGTGAAAAATATCAACAAAATACTACTCATTCTTATACAACAGATTAAAAGATGAAAAGCAGAGAGGGATTGGAGCAGAGAATGGGTTGGAAAAATAGCATTTTTTCTGCATTAGGAAAATGTTAGTTGTCTAAGGTCTATCTGTAGGTAAGTTGTTTTTTCCTTTTCCTGAGAAGCCTGCATACTTTAATGGCAAATCTGGCTTTCTTCTGCCTGTTGGAAACTTGTGGTTTTAATGTTTGGGGTTTTATAGCTTTTTGTATGCTTTTAGACTTCTACAATTTTTATTGTAATTTCTATTCTAAGAAAATTATTCTCATCAGAGAACATGTATGCGTAATTTCACTGCAAGCTACAAAAACAACACATGTGGTGTGCAGGAAGGTTTATCCAAGCCGGTATATTCTATGTAAGCTATGCTAGAAGGCAAGAAAATATTTGATTTGTAAATGACAGTCAAAAATAGGTTTTCTTCCCCTCAAGTTTTTAAGGAATATTACAGTAAGAATCATATTTCTATTACTATTTCTTTTGCTTTAATATTTCATTCACGTATTTTGAAAACAAGACTTTTCTCAGTTTTCAAAACAAAATATCTCACTTTCATTTCTTGGGTCCCACCTGCTACCAAAATACCTACATATATGACAGAAAGAAAGCCTGGAAATTTTGCTTTTGTTTTTTAAAGAGAATTGCTAAAATAAAGTTAAGAATATAATGGTTTATCTTTAAAGAGCCGAGAAAGCATACATATCACACAGCAACACACATCACAAAGCAACAGCAAACTCCATTTGCACTCTTTTCAGCAAAAATAAGGTTGCTTTATAGCTCTTCACTTATTTAAACACTTAATATCAAATTAATTAGTTGTCACTCCTTAAAATATTTTTAGAGAGTATTTAATTTACTATAGGGCCATAGATCAAGTTTGTGAACTAGAGTCAGTCATTTATCTTTTTTTTTTGCAATTTTCCAAAAAAGATTATTGCATTGCTTGGCCTATGCTAAGCTCAGTTTAGACTCAAGGATAAAGCTCCAAAGGCTTCAATTTAGGGAAATCATCTTCTACTTTTATACTTTCAAATTTTAAGTGGTTAACTGAATTTTTTACATGATCCAAAAGAGAAAAAAAATACTATTATACAACAGTTTATTAAATTTATGACTGTTTAGATGTTTGCATGCCCACGTAGCACATCTTTCTAGCTTATATGAAACACTCAGATTTTAAAACATCTGATTTACTAATAAATGCAAGTACTTTCCAGGAAAAATCAGTTTACTAAACATATTATAAAATCTGTGTTTTATTAATACTAAATTGAATTGTGATTTTTTAAAATGATTATTAACAAATACACATGGGAATTCCTTTGCAGTGTAAAGTCTATCTCCTCTTTCATCTAAGCACATCAAGACTTTAAAGGGCCACTAATTCCTAGTGTCTCTAAACTGCACCGTGGGAAAACTCACACACACTATTCACCATCATGACTATTCAGCATCAAAGAAGAACAATTTTTATTTTTTCCAAAATACTTTATAATGTTAAAGAACCACACCAAACAAACAAACAAACAACTAACCAAAAGCACAACAAAAGCCAAACCAACAACCCAAACTGTTGTTTGCACAATACCTTGTTAGTATACCAAGCTAAAATCCTCAAAGAGTCAATCTATGCTGTAGCATGAAGAAGTACTGATCTGCTTCCCATGGAAGTCAATGAATTCAATAAAACATCAAAAAGCATTTCTCTGGGTTATCTATTGCGTCTCCAGGCAAAGAATGAAAAGGTTAAAAAAATACAAGCTGTTTAACAGCACTGCTTTATGGAGACACTTCAGCAGTGATTATCCTGCCAGAATAATGAGGACTACTGGATTATTTGTGGGCATTTTTGAACAAAACAAAACAAACACAAAATAAACCTTTTAGGATTTAAGAACATGATCTCTTTGAATCTGGCATTAGACAAAATACCTGTTTACTTTCAGTAGCCTTTAACTTTAAAAATTACTAGTATCTCTCAGCAAATCTTGGGAAACGCTTAACATCCTCAGGCTTGTGTCTTTGAATTTATTTCATCAGTGAATTAATACACATCTAAAAAAAGATAGAATAAAAGCTATCTTAAAGATCTGTCTACAAATAAACTTTCTTTACTGTGATCAGACAATAAGCAGAAAGGGAGAACACAAACATATTTGTAGAACACAGAAATAAATATCAGAATTAATGTTTAAGTAGGGTAACTCAGCAGTGACAAGTCAAACAAAAAGAGATTTTCAGATGGCTTTACTAGATCCTTACTTGTCCCATTATGAATCACCCCTTTTTTTCCCTAGAAAACACTTCTCACACCCAAATGAGAGTATTTTCAATTATTGAGAAAACCATTTTATTAAAACCCCAAATTGTCATTTACTGCATCTACTTAGCCCCTTTCTTTGAAAACACCACTATTAAAATACTAACAAGATTTCACATTCAAATCTTCACAGATTTAAATGAACCACTGCTGCACACATTTGATCATATTTCCTTTTTTTTTTCTTTTTTCCTATAACATTAAAGCTGCATCTCAGGGCCTTGGTGGGGATAGCTGAATGCACAGCAACTAATTTACAAAATGAGATTAAAATCTTAAACCAAAGAGAATTAAATTTATTTTGTGATGTATTATAAAACACTTGCAAGGAATTTTTGCCCATATGTCAATATTTATGGTCTATCAGGTTGCTTCACTCCAGCTAAATGAAGTAATTTTCCTAGAGCAATATTTACAAAGCTATTGAACTACTAACACAGTCACAAAAGGATGTCAGTTCAGCCTTGCTATATACTGCTGCATGTGTTATACTGCAATGCTAACGTAAAACAGCCTGCACGGACTGCAGGAAATAAAAAAATATATTTCACTGCTGCGTGCCACTACTTCAAGTTTCTGTGTAATACTTTTGAAAGCATAAAAACTGAGGATGCTCATCTGTGTCACTGAGCATTGGGATCTCCCATGACCTCCTCAGTGATCTCTGCAGTGTTGGGGGCTCCTGGCTGAACTGCACAGGAGGGTGTTCACTGATCACCAGGCTGACATGTCAGCTCTCATACAGTCAGGCTCAGCCCATTTCTCTGCATGGCTCAGCTGACTGCAGACTCAGAATCTACTCTCCCAGTCTCACTCCAAATTTTAAAAACAGCTTGAAACCATAAAGAGGCGATGCCCCTTTAAAAATTAATACTTAAATATTCTTTCAACTTAATTTAGAAGGAAAGAAGGAGAAGCAGAGAAGCAATTCTTGTTGTGATCTGGTCATTGGGATCAAAGAGCTCAAAACCTTTTGTGTCCAGCTACATCGTAGACCTCTGCCATCATTAATACCTTTATCACAATATCTAATTACCAAGTCTGATAAGTTATGTGCAATTAATAATTAAAACAAATAAACAATCAAAATTCCTTCTTTTACTTTAAGTGTCATAGAGACACCAAGTGGAAACATTAAAACTGAGCACAAGGCATGTTCACATACAGGTGTCAAAGCTACCACAGGAGCTTCAATGACTGATATCTCAGACACAGACAAAGGTGACTGATGTCTTTTAGAAGTTTTACACTGCATTTAAAATTTACCAGGACAGCCTTTCATCAGTTTCTCTTAGTCATCTATTGCAACATGAAATAAAGTCAATGTAGTGAAAAAGGAAAAAAAAGGAAAACAACAAATCACTTACATTTTTTCAATAAAAACCCCTTGATACTTAGGATCTACACTGCAACACAGAAAAGTACTACAGACATACTTTAATTGATAAGATGTAAAAAAGACATTAAGGTCACATTACAGCATTATCCAAAACACCCAGGTACAACTTTAGCATGCCTGCAGGCATCTAAAATGTTATGGAAAATTACTGTATTTCATTCAACACCTTGAACTCTGAGTTCCTCAAAGGGTTGTTGCAGTTTGGCAACAGGATGGCAATCTTGCCTAAGGTACACAGTGCTCCCTCCCCATCGCTCACTTGGAGAAACTTCTCCCAGCATTAAACATGATTCAATGAACATCAATGTACCTGACTAAGAAGTCTAAATATACCTCAGTATTTTATGACCTTTGAGATCTAAAAACCTACAGAAGCATGAAATAATAAACAGGTAAGAAATAAAATATGTTTGCTGCCAAAATGACAAGATAATTGTATAGAAAAGATGGTGTCACTGCTTGGGTTGATTTATGGATCTACTATAGTCACTTTCAACATCTACATCCATTTTAGACATCTCCAAACATACAAAGCAAAACTGGAATTAGTTCTAAGAATAATGAGAATCATTAATATATACAGAGGTGGAATAGAAAATATTCAAAAACGGAAGGATGAAACTTGTACATTCCTCTGCCACAGGGGAACAGTAAGAGAGTTTGAAATAGAAGGAAACACAAAGGAGATCTCTCCTCCTCAGTCTCAAGGAGAAGCAGCAGCAAGGAAAGCAGCATGCTGTTGGAGCAGAGCCCTTCTTACCTCCCCGATGCCAGCAAAACTGAGACAGGGAAGGAACTTACACATTACATATCACAAACTTCCCTCCAGATATCTAACTTTAAAAACCTAGGCATTCCAAAGAATCATATTATTCCCAGCTGCAGAGACCTACATTATCATTGAATTACTGTTATTTTTGTTATAAATGACCATTATTACAAATGAAGAGTCATTGATCCTTCCACATTGACTCCTAGGTGAAAGCACAGTCTGAACACTTGCTCAGATGGGGACCAAATCTGCTTTCATGATTCTAATAAACACAAGCAGTACAAGAACCCTGAGGTTTCTGGTAAAAGAAGCAGGCTTGAACATCTCTCTAAAATAAAAGCATAGGATTTTACAGTCTGGGAGCTAAGAGAGTGCCTATTCTCAGTAGTGACAACAGTTGCTGAAAATAGTATCTAAGTAGTGCTGTTCAACAGACACGTGTCTGCAAGTGCCATTATTTTTATTTAATAATAATTTCCTTTGTACCTGTAATTGTTGACCAAGTTAAACAAATGTAAATATTGCATTAGTTAAAAATTGCACTAGGTATAGTATTTTTACAGCCTCTTAACAGCAGAAGAACAAAGCAAAATTCAACTGATACATGTTAACAAGTAGATTAAAAACCTCAGGTACAATATGCAAAAATTAAGGAAATCCGTCCACAAAAAAAAACACTTCACAATTCGCACAACTAATCACCCATAAAACCTATTACAAACAAATACTAAGAAAAACTCAAAAAGCATAAAAGAGTGATGAAATTTCCACTTCAATGGCTGATAAAGTGAGATATGTCAGGAATCAACTGAGCTGGAAAAATGACACTTTGAAGAGGTGCTTAGGATGATCTGTAGCCATGGTGTGCCATTAGTCAAACTGATGACTCTTAATACATGGACATTTCAGGTCATCATATCTAGAAACTCATTCTTAATATAAAAAGTCTGTCTTCCTGCGTAGAAACTAGAGAGAATGCATCCCAAGTCAGCCTTCCTAAGGGGGAGTGAGAAACAGATGGCCTGTCAGACAGTTCACAAACTAAAATTTATAAGAAGCCTCCTTAAGTCACTAACTAACCCTACATTTTAGAATCAAATTAAAAACAAACAAACAAACAAATCCAGCAAAATAACCCTAACAAAAACACACATGCAAAAAAATAGTAATAAGTAAGACAAGTAAAAAGTATTTTCTATTCTTCTGCATCAATCAGGGGAACAGAACACTCATATCTACCATCACAACAGAATGTAATGTTAATATAAAAGTTACTTTACATAGTCTATCTAAAAATCTTAACTACATTAGAGACAGGATAAACAACAAATGAATGTACTCGATGTTCTTCTGTATTATGGAAGTTTTTTGCAATAGAAGTCAGGAAAATGAGCAAGATAAAGACTTCTGCAGCATCCTGGTTAGTCACAGAGGTTGATGTTTGTATAACAATATTGGTGCCATTACTTAAAATCAAAATCCTTGGGAGCTGAGGGAAAGAGGGAAAGAACACCTCCTATGGGCAGAAAGGCATAATGTACTGATAGAAGTCAAGGGAGCACTTCTCAGGATTGCATTTTCCTGGGAGGGGATGATACAGCAGCATTTGAGATGGAGCTGCGGCTATTTCTGCATGCCAGAAGCCTCTCCACAGCAAGGCAGCAAACCTTCAGACAAACCTGAACATCACCCCAAGCTGGGCACACAGATGCAGCCTGGGGCTGTGCTGGTTATGAAGTCACCAAGCAGGCCCTGCAGAAAACCCACAGCTTGCAAGGAGGGAGGGCTGAGACACCAGAGCAGCTGGAACAGACTCTTCAGAAGAACTCAGTACAGGGTTACACTGACAGCTTCTGTTCCTCCTTCAGAGGAATGGTTTGGGGGAACTGTCATGAACCCTGATCTTGAGCAGAAACATCTACCTCTAATTTGGGGAATTTGTATAACAAGTGTTTATCTCAAAGGGCTGAAAGAGCTAAGTGAGAAAGGGAACACAAAGACCGAAAGAGTATAACAATATGGTGTGATCCTTTGGTAAAAGGGAGGGTGAGAATATGCCATGAAAAGACAGAGGGAAAGGAAGTTGAGAGAGCAGAAATACTGCAGTATGAAGAAAAAATGAGTAACAAAACAAGCTCAGGACACAAAGTGGAAAGAGAAGCACTCAGTAGCACTCATTACGGCACCATTGGGGAAGACAAGTGACACAGCAAATCTAGCAAGAGAGAAGAGCTTAAGAGAAAAAACAAGTGGAGGAAGAGAACAAAGCAAACTTCAGAAGGGAAGAACTTTGTGACTCATTTACTTCAGCACAAAATTATAAACTCGTAGAGTCAGCACTGGGCAATTCATTACTCAGCAGCAAGTAAAAAGGCCCAAGTAGTTCCCTGTACTACTTTAAACCTGAAATTCATCCTTTATGCCATCATGTCCTTCCCTTCTCATCTTTTACACACTCTTTTTCTGTCACTGTGTTCTTACTCAACCTATCTTAATGGTATCCTAATATGTGCAAGTGTCATTCCTTCCTGAATCGTGCCTCCCAAATCTACTTTTGCACGTGCTCAGAGCTCTTCCACACAATCCTCTTTTGTTGTGGAACAAATCTATAGAAATCTAAGGATTTTTAAAACTAAAACAAGTGGGATGGAGAATTTGACACATGAACAACATATAACAAACCATGAACCTGAGCAAAGGTTCTGCAGTCCCCGAGTCCCCAGTCAGGGAGCACAGCACAGTCATTTCTGCATTTCTGTTTGGAGAACAAAGCTATCAGTATGTCAGCGTCACCATCTGAACAGGCTGTCGATCACTCAAGTCCTCCTTCAACAACTCAGAGTTAATTTCAAACAATTTGATAGAAGTGAGGTTTCAAAAACAACACATCTCTCAAGTCACTATAAGGGAAATGAAGTATATTACATGTGACATGCAAGAGCTGGGCATACAGTCACAAGGCTGAGCTGAAAATATTACTGTGAAGGTGTCTGGAAATGAAAGAAGGACCTGAGGAAACTGTAAGAAGGCTGTCATTGAGGACACATGGGAGAGGGAAGAAAAAATACAGCTAAGTGTAGGTGCTGCAGCTATTGCTGTGGTTGCATGACATAGGATACACATGCAGCATCAGCCTTGGTTTCCAAGTTCAGCTTCTCATAGTGAAAACTGAAATTCCACATGAACAGGAGACACTCACAAGATTTTTCTTTTCTTTACGATCTGAGAGGTAACCAGATTTTTCAGTCACAGTCTCAGTAAAGGATGAGGATACTGTTGCAGCCTGGTCACCTGGAGAATTATTTAGTGACTCATCTCTATAAAGAACGACTAATAAGATTTTCATGGCATGACAATTGCTTTAATGCCCAAGAACTTTGTTTTGTTCAAAGTTATCCCCTTGCCCCTGACTGACTTTTACAAATAGCAACAAATCAAAGCACAGATACAAACAAGAAAATCCCCAAACATCATGAAGAATCCCCACAGAAATGAGTATTCTATATTCATACTGCCACAACATTCACTTACTACTCCTAATGCAGTAGTGCAAAAAATATTTACAAATGCCACCATAAGATGCAGTAAAGAACTGTTTAACTTAATGATGTCCACATTAGCAATCCCTACTACTGTATTTAACTATCCCATCTATTCAGATGGCATCAGCTGTCATGTGTTCCTCTATACTCCCCAGGTTCCTGCTTCCCTCTCTGCACAAGCTGTGTCCTCTTGTCACAACCTCTAATTGTCTCTTCTTTAGCACAATCCAACATCAGCAGACAGCAAGGGCTGGAGGTTGTTTGCCCTGCTGGATCACTTCCTTTCTGTAATCCCTGTTCTAACTCTCTTTCAAAGCATCCCTTTCATTCCATCAGATTTTTAGCCTTACCTTAAAGGTCATAAAAAACTTTTTGTCCTGTAATCACCCTATTCCACTCTTACCTCACAGGTTTTGTCTCCAGTTTCAACAGAACTAAGACTTTCATTAGGGCAAACAAAAGAATAATGCATTTTTAAAATAAGTTCTTTGGCTAACTATGTGAGACACTAAGTTTCCCACAGTAATTAGCAATTGTGTTCAAAGGACCACATTGCTCTCACATGGCAGAGTGTCCACGCATCCCCTCTGCCATGACCCTACCTGACTACCAACCAAGATCCTCTCTCGTAACTACTTAAAGAACAATTAATGCTCAGTAATTCAAAGCCTCCTTCAGGAAGCTGGGGAAGTAGGACAAAGAACTTCCTCCTGCTGCCCTCCTCTTTCTGTGGTGTGTGTTACCTGTAGGTAACACCTGCACTCACATGTCAGAGAACCAAGCCTCAACTTCAAAATATGCTTCACTGCCAAATGATTCCAGTTTTGCAAAATAAGCTCAAGCTCCTACAGGAAATAATAATAATGAGCAGCTTCATATTATGCTTTTGGAGGAGCTGCTTCTTTAAATCCTTTAAACTACCACTTCATATAATACTCAGAATTTCTCAGTACATGCATTGATTAAAAATCCTTCTAATTAAAGTAACAATTTACTTCAGCAACAGATCTGAAGGTGACCTTCAAAGAATGGGCTATTTCTATTGTTAACAACATAAATGAAAATTTGGTCTCCAAACACAAGGACAATTAACTGTAGCTGAATAATGAAAATATTTCCCAATTATCAACTAAATCCTTTTAGATCCAATAGGAGTTTGCAGAGCAGTTCCACAGCTCAGTCACACCAAAACAAAACAATATGCAATAGTATTTCTTATCAAGTACATTTAGCAAGCAGAGGTGCAAGACAAAGCCAGGAATAGTGGAGTCTTCCACTCGTTTACAGGACACAGAAGGCACAAGCAGAAGAAGGAACTCTTCCCTACAGTGACAGTCAAGATGCCTCAGACAAGTCCATCTGGAATACATGGGTGGATGAGCAGATACTTTAATTTCAACTGTTTCAAATATTTCTAATACCTTTTTAATATGAAACACAAAGTGAAGCATCCATTTTTTGCATGGCCTTATATTTAATATGAAACTACTTGTGATTTTCTTAATCTATATTTAAGGCAAAAAACATCAGTTCCAGCATAGGCACTTCCAAGCATTAACTTTTTGCTGAATCGTCTGGATACTTGAGATAGTTCTGTGGAAACAGAAAGAGAGCATGAGATGCATGAGAAGATAGAGTCTAGAAACCTTTTTGATGTCCACAATGCAGTAGAGGGGCTCATGTTGCTCCTAAAGTGAAGAAGTCTAGAATAGTAGGAAATCCACAGTGAAGTTCTTTAACTACTTTAGCTATGTTCAGAAGCATTTTGAAAACTTTTGGAAAAAAATTGATCCTAAGGGGTGGGTCCAGGACTGAAGAAATGCAGGCATTAGAAAAAGAAGGAAATGCCTTAAACCTGCACCTGAACTTTGCGGCATCAAAATCTTGTCTCTGTATTTGCACAACTCAAGAACATGCTTAAAAATGCAGTAGTGAGAGGCCTGTACTGAAAAATTCTGGCAGCACAGTTGAATTTACTAGAAGTCATGGCTTAAGCTAGCAAAATCTATTGTGCAGATGCAGCGATGCTGACAGGAGAGTGCACTTTAAAAACCACTGATGTAGATAAGCTCTGAGACTGGAGCCGCTCTGATTAATATCATAGGCTCTTAACGCACCCAGGTGAAAGGATGAGCACACCCAGCAGGGTGAATGAAGGGGTTCAGACTGCTCAGCTATCATCTCTGGACATACTCATCTTCTGGGGAGGGCTCATTCAGCTGGGAACAATGAATGTGCTACTCCACACCTTCGATTCATGCCCAGACTGCCTGGTAGTGCTGCACAGAGCTGCTGGGTAGGTTCAGTGATACGATTTTTGTGTTGAAGTTAATTGAGGCGTCCAAGAAGCAGGCTTCAGAAAGAAAAAGATTTAACACAGGTTCTTTGCTGGTACTGGGAGAGTTTATCTTTCATACGGGGGAATGGGAGAGATAAAGGAAATCTTAATATTCCCTTTTGTCAATTGAGGTCTCCAAATAATTGAATAGAAGTATATGTAATCAAAGAATTCTTACATACACTCAGCAAGCAGTGCAAACAAAACCCAGAAAAAAGACCACAGCTGAAACTGAGAAAGACAGACTTGTACAGAGAGTTTGAAATATACTGATGGAGACTAGAGCAAAGAAGGTAAAAGAGAGATTGGAAAGTTAAGAGACATTTTATAGCTCTTTGGAATGATTAGACAGATACACATCAGATCTTAACCATTTGCAGCTCTTATGTAATCTTAAAAAGCTTAATTGAACATTACAAAGCTAGTGACATGTTTATGTGCACATATATGTACATATAAAAATAGATGGTTTATATATATGAATAAAAAACACCAATGAAAGACATGCTATGGGGAAAGTATTATTAGCAGTACTCTTCTTCTAAAGCTAAAGTAACAAAACCCACTATGTAGCTAACCTAAGTCAAGACAGCTTGGGAAATGCATGCAGCTGATCTGACGCTCCTTTGCTTTCAGCAACTGTATATTCCAAAGCATCCAGATGCTGATAAATTGTCTCTTCATGAACTAATGGTAAAAGTGACCAAACCAAAACCACCAGAGAGTATTGGAGGGACAAGGCAGGAATGTTCTTATACCTATGTAATTTAAGTTTTTCAGTAGTCTCTCTTCTGTCTCCTCTGAAGCATAACAGATGCTCCTCATCAAAAAAATCATGCATAGAAGATTTTAAATTTAGGTTACAAATCCTTTAGTAAAATGTGCAAAATATCACTGAAGAGAAAAATTGTATGCTGGTTTTGGACTTTGAAGCTAGAAAAACATGAAATTAGTTGCCTCCAAATTCCCTTTATCTAATTAGTCAACTAAAATAAAATTTATTATGGGAACAAAACCAGCAGCACTTAAAATAGTAAGATGTTGATAATTATATAGTGCTCTGCATTCCCTTACCTGTTATTCCCTCAGGGCTATGTTCCTTTGTACCCAAGGGAGAAATTTGAAGCTTTTGGCAAAGGTACCAGATTTATCAGGGGCTGCTGCCTGAGAAATACTGTCTATCAGCAAGTCAAAAACATTGCTGTGACTCTGCATCTTCCATCTCGTATTTAAAGCATTTATTTACCTTCCACAAAAACACGGCGTGAATGGCAAAACCACCACAGACTGGTATATGACTCTGATTTAAGAGCACTCACTGTCCTGCAGGATTGTTAAATTAGAGATCGTGCCACAATGATTCAGTAACAGCTACAAGATAAGAAACTAATGAGGCAGTATCTCACCTCACCAGGTATCAGTCCTGAACGCTTGCACAGACCTGTTCAGTCTGTGCCATGCTTGAGACAGGACACAATACAGTTTCATTAGAAAGAGGTCTGTCAGTCTCAATTTCTGAATTCAATTGGATTTCTGAATGCCTTATCCATAAATCATGAAGCAGGTTGGCTTCGTTAAATGAGACAGAGTTCAGAGTCACAAAGTACCATTTGCCAGAATCCTGGTGATAAAATTCTGGAATCTGGGTCTTCATGAACCACAGGAAAAAAAAAAGAAAAAGACTTGGGAGTCTTTTGAGGAGTCTGTGTTCTGCCTAGGGAATGAAAATGAGACGAATTGGATTTGGCAGATGCTTAGAAGAAATTCAGTTTAAACTTATTTAAAATAAAAGAAACAAACAAGAGAAGCTGTTCTTTTTAAAAAGCAAAATGATGAACAACAGCAAATGTAACAGCCATCCCTTCCCTTCTCTACCCCTTGCAGATGCTCTCATTCGAACACTCATCCAAGATGAGCAACCCTGGATCCAGCACTCTGCAGCGTAATGGGCCTGAGCACCCCAGGGATAATTCCACCCCTCTCCTGCTGAAGCTGGGCAGCACACAGGATGGTTCTGAGACTGGGGCAGCAACAAGGAAGGTTCTTATAAGATTTGGAGAAAACAGGCAGTACTGCACTAGCTTATTGCTTGTACCTTCTTTACTTTAGCATTAAAAAAAAAAAAAGACCCTTTTAGCCAGATTTTATTAAGTTTCTGACCTGCAGCTATGACTTCAGTCAGTCTGCTTTGAGTGCATTTCGTAGTGTTGACCGACACAGTTCTTCCAGACAGAAAATACAAGACAGATGCTCATGATTTCAGAAAGCTTTAATCTAATTTTATTTCTATATATGAAGTAGCATAATAAATAGGATTCTTGTCAATGCCTGTGAAAGGCCAGAGGTTTTGCACTGACTGGACAGAGCAAGGTCTCAAGAGCTGTCTGGGCTTGTCTTCACCTGTCTGGTTTTAACAGTTGCCAGGTGGTTGAGCAATAATTGCCTGGCCTGACCCCAAAACACAGAGGGAACGTCTGACACCCCGGAGTGGTCACTGGGTAACAGGAAGAACTCTTCATGTCTCCTGAGGCTGGGGAAGGCTTTGAAGCAAACCTTAAAACTCAGGCTGGGCCCTGATGCAAATAAAGCAGGCTACAATAAAGCATGTAAAAACAGCCCTAAGTGAGCCAACATCAAGTAAGATGCCAGACCCACTGTGAACACTGTGCTGTCTGCAGTGGAAGACACAGAATGCTGGTGACTTCATGGAAACACCTCCCCACCTGCCATTTTATTTACACCCTCACAACCCAGAGGAACAATTAACACCAAAACCAGCAAAAATGTTTAACACTCTTAAGTGTATTACTACAGATATTTATATGTTTTTATACATTCTATGGAGTGCAACAATGTTAAAATATTAACTGGACCACTAGGAAAGTCTCAGTTCATTATCTGTGTCATGTGCCTTTTAAGTTAAGAAGATTCAGAGTGTATCTACAAAGCTCACTTTCCTATCCATCCACCAGGGGCAGTTTTTAAAAGCAAAGAGAGAACTGTGAAAGCTTGGTTTCCTGAGAGGTGTAGATATTAACTTTCCAGCCCCTTTGTGCTGCTTTTCCCCTACTTTTTCCATATCCAAACCCATTGTCTTTAGTAACTCGCAGTAGAGAGTAACAGTGATAATGGATGCAGCCACACATGGTCTCATTTGGGCAAATAGCATCTGACTGATGAGTGATGTGTTATAGGACACTAACGACATGCTAAACCATGGCAGAATTATTACACACTGCATGCAAGTTCCTACTTTCCAGTTTTACAATAATAAGCATCAATAGATTACAGAATTTTGAAGGAAGAAGACACTTCAGAGAATCCAGTACTAAATTTGACCTGCTGAAACAAAAGAATTTTAAAGACTGTACCATTAGAAGCTAACAATTTTGAGGAAACTCTAAACAGTCTGTATTTTAGGTAGGCAAAACTATTCATGACATCGAGAAAAGCCTTACCTTCCACCGTGTATTAGTCATAATCAAGACAATCTTACTATCTTTGTTTCAAGTTTGTTTTGTTACAATGGATATTAATGTATTTGTTTAGATAAATAGGTAGTTTATATATCTAGTAATTACATTATGTGTTAAAAGGTCAGCCTTATTACTAACACTAATCACCTCATTGGGATTATTCACTGAAACAGCAAACCCTTTTCACAGACGTTCTTTGTTCCATTACTGCATAAGACCTGTGATTAATATTAACTTTTATTTCAACACTGATCCTTACAAAATTCAGAAGAAAATATTCTCTTTCTCAATTCTTTGGAAGAAAATGCTATTTCTCCCACAGATCTTAAATACCCAAATTCCCAGAGACAATTTTGTGAAATGAATCCTTTGATGAGCTTCAGAATAAGGCATTTTAACAAAATACTCAACCTCTGTCTCAATAGTCTGCTGCTGCCACCATTGCATTGTTTATAAGCTTCCAGTACTGTGAATAATTCAGAAACTCATCTGTTCCATTCAGTGTAAAGACAATGTTGAGAGAAAAAGGTCACTTTTTTTTCCTCTTCCAGCCACTAACTTATGTATCCCAGCACTGGTCTGATGGCATGATACACCTCGTGTTTGACATACATCTCCTGACAGCTTCTTAGCAGCAGTTAGTCTGTTTAGCTTAGACTCCAGAAATAATAGGAGCACAAAGGACTGACAAGTCTCAGCAGTTATACACAGAGCACCAGCACTCACATTTGCAGTAGCTATTCCAGATACTCGATGTACAGCGGGCTTAATGCTTGATTATAAAATAGACAGATGCCAGCATATGTATCAAACCGGGCAATCTGGTACTGATGCACAGAAGCAGTGGTGCTTAATAAACATTTCTTAGGCAAAAATATGAGCAATATAATCACCTGTTTCCCAGAGACTAGCACTTGAAAACACACTGCTCCAAGCCTTTTTTGAAAAGGCTTTAAATTCAGTTCTGCTTTCTCTCTCATCTTGTGATTAACAAGATTAACAATATATACACATACAATATGCAGTTTTATTTGAAAATTATATCTGTCAGAGCAAGACAGACTCATGCAACATAGCATTTAAGGGATTAATTACTCTTTACTTCTTCAAAACTTCTTCTCTTTCACTTAAATAACTTTTTATTTTACCAAGCAAGCTTATTTTAAGTACATCCACAAAGGATTTGTGAATATTTCACCAATTATAGTGAATATTTCATCTTTCAAAAAAAGAAAACTCTGACATTGTATTGAATGCAGCCACATGCACTGACCCACAAGTTTGTGTTTAACCATGCTAGGAAAAAAGCTAGAGTGTCCTTTGACCCTAAGCATTTTTACCCCTCTCTTTCATTCTTTTCTTCCTCTGGCTGAAATAAACTCAATTGTCAAGGAATACGACCACCTAAGGGCAAAGGAAAGATTATGACACTCTCCTTAAATAAAAATAATACCTGTAAGAACCCCAAATGCCCTCTGCAGGGAACAAACTAACCCATGCCCCAAATCCTCAGTATTCAAATAGGGTCTAGCAGGTCATGGTTTGCTACCTGACATCTTTCGCCCATTTCCTTCTTCCTCACCAAATAACTTTAGATACATCACAATGTCAGATTTGGTCTCCCGGTTTTGCTGAAGGACTTTTCGATGTCTTCATTACTGAGATCAATGAACTCCTCTCTCAGGCTTCAGCAGAAGAAGAGCAGCACTCTATCCTGA
Source organism: Prinia subflava (assembly GCF_021018805.1). Lineage (NCBI taxonomy): Eukaryota > Metazoa > Chordata > Aves > Passeriformes > Cisticolidae > Prinia > Prinia subflava. The sequence continues at coordinate 34,345,027 of NC_086253.1, forward strand.
GGAGGGTAACCTTTGTCACAAGTGTGCTTCTCCAAGAACCACCTTCCTAAATATGGCTAAAAATTATAAATTTCACAAAAATTAAAACAAACAACCCACCCACCCTGTGTTTGCACTTACTTATAAATTTTGTTTTATTACTTTCTTGAGGGAAAATACCATAAATAGATATTTGTCATTCTGACAGCAGAACAAAGCCTCTGCTTCTAATTTAAAAGCTCCCTATATATCTCGAGTCTATACAGACTATCACAAGCATGCCAAAGGGTCAGAAGTGGTTAAAAACTTCCCACCTTTCAAATGCTGCATATCTGCTATCTCCCGTTGGAAACATCCTGTGCAAAACTGAGTAATCCAGACAGTCATAAAGCAGTTCTTGATCATTTTGTATGGTCATCTCAGCATCTCTCAAAAAAATTACATTACTACCACGTGAAGTTTTGGATTACGTCAGGTACTAACAGATTCTCATAAACACACAAGCGCCTTTGCACAACTTCAGGAAAACAAGATATTCTTTTTTGTCTGCTAAAGAAGCGATTCAAATACCTGTTTTGTTCTTTTGGTAGAATTTACATACCCACTTATTCTAAATGAAATAGCAATTTTAAGAAAAGGATTTTGTTTTTCCCCTTCAGACAGGCATCCTGTCTGAACACCCCCCACACACACACAGAATACTGGGGACTGTTAAGCTGCTCTCCTACCAAGTACCAGAGCAGCTACTGCGCTTGCAAAGGGCAATCAGATGAGCTGCTGCTCACCAAAGGCAGCTGCAGGCTCTCCTTAGCCACACAATCCACAGAATCACATTAAGGTTGGAGAAAACCTCCAAGATCATTGAGTCCAACAGTTAAACTACTGTTAAGTCCACAATAAAAATGTGTCCCCAAGTGCCACATCTGCATTCTTTTAATACCTCCAGGGATGAAGACTCAACCACTTCCCCGAGCAGCTTCTTCCAGTTCTTGACAACCCTTTTGGTGAAAAAAATTGTCTAAATAATCAATCTAAACACTCCCTGCCCCCAGCACAGCTTAAAACTCGGGGCTGTTGCTTCTCATCTTCAACAAATAATTCAGCCTTAGAAGCCAGCCTGACTCTTCAGGACAAAATACTTCCCCAAAGGCCACAACAGGTAAGATGACCAGCATACAGAAGATACATCTAGAAACTCATACACAAGTTCAGCAAATTAGTGAAGCTATTTAACTTTTATGAACAAGAGACCAAAAAGGCACGATACAGAGCTCAATATAGAGTATATTCAACTCATCATTAGGCAGAGCAACTCCTATTTATGCCAAGACTTTTAACTATGAAGTTGAAATAACTCTGTCATTCTAGTGTTTTGCCTCAATGCAATAACAACCAATAACATCACTGTGCTCTGTAAAATTGCTGGTGATTTTCCATGTTGGAAAGGAAGTCAAAAGTTTGGGTTTCTTACACTTCTGCTGGTGAAGAGTGAAAGAAACCTGTGCAGCAGAGCAAAAGAGACAATTAATTCAAGGCAATTAATTCAAATTAATTTACACCATTAGGTTTACCTGTCCAATTCAGAACCCTGTCCTCTGGGCTGTGTGATGAACACAGATAACCAGCTTAGGAACATGGATTTTTTTTGCTGGAATTGTTTATCAGCAGTAATCTTCAAGGCATACCATATTGAAAAGCAAGGCAAACAAAAATGGAGAGCTAAGAATTTATTTTCAGCTGTAAACAAGAAATACCAACTGGTATAAGGACTGCCATGTGCACTACATTTATTGTGTTACATGCCTCACAACAAGTAACAATGCAAATTATACTAAAAAAAAAAAAATGATTTTTAAATTGTTGTTAAAACACAGCCAGAGCATACAACAGAAATAGTCACATAAGACACTATCAATTTTTATATATTTTTTAGTTTTTTGTTTTTATATTATTGTCTGATTGTGAGAAACATCTAGGAAATATATATACAACTATCTGTAACAAAACAAACCAATTAAACCATCTCAGTTTAAGGTTCATTGCTAAGTATGGAAGTAACATGAAAACACAGGTGAATGATGGAAAATACCTATATGAAAGATTTGCATTGTTACTTACTTTAAAGTTTGTAAGTTCTGTGCATGCATTATCAACATAAAGTCTTAAAAATATATTTGTATTTGTTATTTATGAGATTCCCATTGGCTCCCCCTAATATGTTCATACTGTGAATTGTGTGCTAGAAACCAGAAGAATTTCCACAAATTAATTGCTTGCCTCTTTCTACTAAGATCACTACACATTACTGGTAGCAGTAAAAACACTATTCATTAATTTTTATTGGAGGGTGGAGGAGGGAGGAAGAGGGCACTGTGGTCCAGACTCAGAGGAAAATAAGCATTAAATAAAAAATGATAACAAATGCATTTTTTGGAGTATGTACACAGCCATATGCTAACCTGATAACACTTATATATATACTTAATCTTACTATTTGAAGTGTCTAATGTCTGGAACAAAATTAGACATACATTTTTCAAGGTCACACACGTGTTAGTCAGCCTATCACTGTGAAAAAATTTGTTTTTCTTGTTGAATGATTTACATTCCAGTATTCCAATCTGAAGTAAGCTTTGACAACTCACCTTAGAGTGATTAGTCAGAATCTCAGAGTTTGTGATGAGTATTTTAAAAAAATCACTGTGTGCAACATACTGTGTGGAAACTATCTATAATTACCAAAGCTGCTTCTTTCATAATTGCCTCCCATAATAATTTACAATCCACATGCAATTATGCATTCTGTACAAAAAAAAAAGTCTTGAACAGGATTGTAGGAAAATGTTCAATCCCCTCTAATATTTTCATATGTAGCTGCTCAGGTAAGTTACTTCTCAAGGGTTGTCCAAACATACTTCTTCACTACAACAAAGCCTGCCTACTAGACAACACAGATTAGGATTTAAGGCAATATTTTTTATTTTTAAAAGTTCTATTACAAACTGCATAAAGAACACATAATAGCAAGCTTACTTAGTGTAAAAAATACTTGTCAGTGAAGCTCCAATAATGCTTTGAAACTCATGTTTCAAACAAAGAGAGCAATCACAAATCACACCCTTCACTAAAAGATGCAACGTGTAAAATATGACTTGAAGGGCTCTCTTGGGAAATGTAAACTATTTAAATATATAAAAATTTACCTTTATGTGCCAAAGGAAGCCTTTCTCTTTCAGTCTTGGAATCTTTACCTATTTATATAGCATCTTCACTGATTTTTCTCCCAGCAGGAACCAGCAGCAGCAGCTGGAGGAAGCAGAGTTTCCCTCCCTTTCTCCATAGCAAGGCCAAGGAAAGCATAGGTCAAGGTTAGCTACAAGCCAGAAGCCCCAAAGCCAAGCTCATAGAAAGGAGCTGCCAGCCCTGTCTCTTCCTACAGCTCTTCCCACTCCGTGTACTCTCCAGGTTTCACTGCTAACTACTGAATTTAACTCAGGGAAAGAGCACAAAGATTTTAGGCTTACATTACAGACACAGAACTCAATGGATTTGTTAAGAGGGTGGCTTTTGTTTAAGGGTTGCTGAGTTCAATATCCCTCACTACTTGCTATAAAAAGCTTGCTCAGGTTTAAAAAAAAAAAATGTATGCCTTCTCATTAGTGATCTCTAAACTTTCCCTTTCCCTTCAAGGCAAATGATCTGAATGATCCCATTTTGACCATATTCTGAGAAGATTAACACCATGGGTATAGCTTCTGTGTCTCATCTTGGGGGTAGGAAAGGTGACTTTTAAGGTTTTCCATCATATTCTTGAAAATAAAGTTGAATACCAGACTAATCACCTGGCCCTGAGTATTCTGGGTAACTGATAAAACTTTAAACTTTATTCTTTCATTCAGAATGTTTTGATCAGCAAAACAACAAATATTTCAAAATGTTTATCTTAGAAGATCTTCTAAGATAATAATATTACCTTAGGAAAATCTACTTCTTCCTTACACACAGCAAGATTCCTTAAAAAAAATTACAAACAGGAACAATAACATAATTGGAAGGAGGCACAGGAATTTTTTCATGCATAATTATCTTCTAACCCTTCCAAACTGAAAACTATTTGAGAATATTAGGAAGTCATAAGAATGTAAATATAATAAAGCACAAGCATAGAGACCAACTAATGGGAAAATCTGAATTCATCCCACGGAAGGATTTTTTTTTCCCCATTGACCCAAAAATTTGATAACATTTGAGAATAATGTTTTGGAGACTTCTATCAGACAGCTGCCTTAGAGACAAGATGTTCAGATCTTAGACTCCAAAGTAGCTCTGTAGCTCTTTGAATTACAGTGATCAAATTCAGATTTTAAAATGTAGCAGTAGCTGCCAAAAAATGGTAAAAGTACTGTCTGTTTGTCATACACACACAAGAAATACATATACTGTGTTGATGCGATGGAGAATATTCAAACTCCTGGTTTCACACATTTTTACAGTTTTCTCTCTCCTAGATCTTTCAGGTGTCTAGAACATTTTTCACAGAAGTAAAATGAACATGACAAAGGAGACATTTGATAAAGTTTCTTCAAAGATAGGCTCTGAAAATCTAAGTTGATGTGGTGTAATGGGAGAAATATTCTCAGAGAGAAAGCAACAGACAGATGATAGCCAAATAGGGCACGAATACATGTTTTCTCTACAGAGAAAGCTCCCACAGAATTGTGCTGAAAAACATTATCCGGAGACTGAAGATGTTCTTGTTCACTGTCTCTTAGAACTAAAGCAATTTCTTCATATTTCTTCACATTTGAGTACAGAAGGAAGCAGAACAGTAAACTAGCTGAATGCCTGGCCTAACCAGTACCTCTCTTCTTGTGCTTTTATAGTAGCACAAGCTACGGCATCTCTTAACTCAAACTGCAAAGAGGCCACTGCCCTTTTTCCCCTCCACCCAAGCCACATGTTTGCAGTGCTTTATGTAGCAACAGTACATCAGGATGAGAGAAAAAATCAGCCAACTGATTTGCCTGGGTTTGTCTTTCATGAGTCCACAGAAGCAGCATATGAGGGGGAAAAAACCTCCTGGTTTCATACCTTCACTTCAAATAGGGTTCTGTCCTGTGAAAAATTCCAAGAGAAGCAAGTAGCAAAAGAGTGGTTGAAAAATGGAGAATTTCATAACTTTGACCTTATTGTAAGGAGATTATAAATATATTTTTTGCAAGCACCTCAACTCACACAGGTTCACAGTGGGTCACTGAGCTGAAGAATTTCCCCATGCTAAATACCAGAGCTGGTGTGAGGAGTGAGGGAAATGGCACAGCTCAGGGAAAGATCTCTTTTGGTGCTGGACAAGTTATATAGTTTGGTTCCTTACACACCAGCATATATAAAAGAACTAACATGGTTAAATATTCTATCAATATTATTCATAATAGTCACAAACCACTAACTTTTCTGTATAAAGTCAGGAAAATTAATGAAGACTAGAATAGAACTGAAGAAAATTTGAAAACCTATAGGTAAATGAAGATCATTCACCTGCAGAAAGTATTTTGTTTAGACTGAAAAGCATATTTTTCTAACACACAATGTTGCTGGTTTACCATTGTGTATTGCTCATTATTTGAGACATACAGAATAAAAATAGGTATCCACTGAAAAAAATATTTCCATCTCCACACTTCCAAAGCAAAATTTACTGCTTGTAACTTCCTCATAATAGCTGACTCTTCAAATCTAATTTTTTGCTTCAAATACTTTGGTATATTTACCAAATCTTATGTTCACAAATATTGTTCTGAAGAAATCACTTTCTTATTAAACATTTTTATTTACGGCATCCTCTGTAAAGCAGAGAATTTAACAAGGAATATATTGATTCCGAGATAATAATAAATGGAAGCTGTGTTATCTACTTAGATTTTCCTCAGAAATAGGATCAAGTGATAAAGTAGTGTTGTGATTTGTAAAGGTCACATGCTGGCAGATCAAATCAATCTTAATTTTGAGAATGGTGTAATATTAAAAAAAAAATCAATTTCTAAGTGCTGGATTCTTATCAATACCTAGCTTGAAAGAGCCAGTCATAACTGTAGCTCTAATTAAGATATTTTGATGAATTCACAGTATTAATTCCTACTCCTAAGATAAAAACCGTGTTGTGAGCAGTCTGTTTGCAGCAAGGTTATCTTTGCACTCAGATATATTCTGTCTCCACCTCTACCCTAGCTCCAATATTTTTTCCAGTGTTGTACTATTTTTAGTACTACTACAAAAACAGCACACATTAAAAGAAAATTTAACAAAAAATTATGCAATTGCAAAAATCTATTTGCATTTGGATTTAATCTATTTAACAATATTCTGCAACGTGCATCTTGAACTCAGAGAGAGTTTAAAAAACCAATCTTTAAGCTTAAAAGACAAATTCAGTACAAGATAAACAAAGGACAGAGGACTGCTCTATCTCATTTGAACTGCCTAAATGTGTTTCAAGGAGAAATGCCATTGAAATGGACAAACAAAACACTGTGGTTTAAGAGAAATACATGTGTTCTGTCCCTTTGAAATTAGTAATTCTAATATTTGGGGGGCCAAGTAGAGTTTTACCAGCATGAAAAGTGTCAGTTCTAGTTTCTTAATTTCATGAATATTCAGAAGAAGACACATCTGAAGCAACACTTAGTCAGAGATGTCTATTTTGTATCAACAATCTAGCAAAATACTTGCATTACCACAGCCTTTAGGCAAGGGATGACTAGACAGACTAGGAGAGAAACACTGCATATTTATTTTTGTAATTTCCCCGAGCTTAATGATTGCGTTAATAAAAGTATTTTGCTGTCCTTTGTTAATAAATACACTAGAAATATTACATACTAGAAATACTTCCATATTTATATTCTGTATGAAGCTTGCTGAGGAGTCTGTGTGAGTCTCTTGCATGAAGACTTTAAAAGAATTTTTTAAAGAAAAACAGAAACTGCTTATGGATGTCTAACAGCATAACTATGAAATACAAGTATCATCCCAGATCCTTTCCCTTTAATTAAAGTTTTTTGCCTTCCAGGATTTTTTTTTATTTTTGTAAATCTAGTAATCAATATCAACCAAAGTGTTTGGTAGTCACTGATCCTGGTCACAAGAAGGCAGCAAGAACACTAAGATTAGTGACATCCTTTTGTCCAGACTGGAGAAGGTTTATTCCTCTCGCTTGCAGATCCCAGATGCCCAGGTGTGGATGCCAGCCACACATCAGCTACCACCAGCATGCCACAGTCATTTAGCACCTTTAACTTGGTGGATGTGAAAAATATTGAGGTGTCTTTAGCCAGGAGCACTCCGAGTAACACCTGCCAAAGGCAGAGCATTGCTCTGAGCGCAGCTGCTGAAGAGTCTCCAGCGATCCTGTCTGTGACAGGATCTTCCAGCACATGGAAACACATGCAACACCCAGCTGCTGGCTGTAGGAAAAGCTCTCGTCCATGGAGTAGAAAGTGAAGGACAACAGCAGCTCTCTAGAGCTGAGAAGATGCTTACACTATTGATGACAAAGTGATGGCAAGGAGCAAAGCTCGGTATCTGCAACCCCGCCACCTACAAAGCAGGAGGAGGGGGAATGTGTTCCCAAGGACAGAGCAGACAGTGGCAGGAGCAATGCAAGTAGCCAGGGAAGCTGAGCATCCACCACTGCATTGAAGTCCCACCGTGAGAAGCTGACTGGATGGGGATAATGGGCTACCTTGACTCTCAGAACAACTGTCTTAGAGAAACACCAAGAAGGAAGAATAGGAGGAGAAAAGAACAAGAACAAACCAGAAATTCAGCAAAGAGGAGGAAAAAACCTCTAATTCAGAAACAAAAAGGGCTGTCACTAAGCGAGAGAAATCAATTTCCAGAAAAGAATAAGGGAGGTTCAGGTAACCACTGTCTGCTTCCTCTAGGCCAGTATTCACATGTAGAATATCCCATTCTAGATCAATAGTAAGAACAGAACAAAATGAATCACTTTTTCCCCTTTACCCCAAAATATTAAGTCATATTCCAGATTACAATACAAACTAACTTAATCTTAGTCATGTATTCAACCTAAAATTTTATGTCAAAGTCACTATTCAGGTAAGCTTAATGAAAATAATAACTGTATGCCTACACTGATAGAGATATCACAATTTCATACTCTTATCATGACAGAAATTTCTGACCCTCAACTTCTATTACAAGGCAGCTTGTAAGGATAACTTATCACTCTTGCCTTTATATCTAAATAATAAAGAAATTACTGTCAGAGCTGTGCAGGGTCTCTGTTAAGGATGGTTATACTCCTTTTCTGTTTAAAAGGAGAACGTTCATTCTGCAAATCAGAAGACTAATCCCAACAATAACTTCTCCTAATAATTACCTGCTTGCATTGTGGCAACTAAGGAGATACTAAATTACATCTGAAAAAACCCATCCAGATCTCTGCAGACTCATAAAATATTGAAATATTGCATATGATAAACAAAACATTTAAGTGGAAAAATGCCAAACAAAAACCAAAACTTTTAAGTTTCAAACAAAGTGAGAAAGTCCAATGTCTCTCAAATGCTTCTGGATAAAATTTGTCACTTTTACTTGAAAATTTGCTAACACTTTGTAAAGGTTTAGACAGAATTAACTTCAAAAGCTTTCAGAGCTACTCTCTGGTCAGTCAGTGACGTCTAAGCAAATTTGTCATGACACATAAACACCATTTTGGTAGGAACTGGTTTTCCTTAGTTCACATTTGAAGCTAAAACATTTTGACTGAAACAAACACAAGCCTCCATATAGGCTCTGACCTTTGCATAGCTGATCACCTCTTTTCAAGTTCTGCAGCTGTAGCTAGCAACAACACGCTAATGAACCATTTGCCTGTATTCAACCACCTCCAAATGCCTCAACCCTTGACACTTGAAAAAACCCCACACACTTTCTTTGGCTGGAATTTGGTGGTAGGAACATTATATTAGCCCTACAGATGTGACAGATCTGATAGAGTCGATATAGGTAGGACTCAAGCTCAGAGCTAGAGCTGTTGTTGCTGCTTAGCTCTATTGCTATCACAGCAGCCCAGCTTGGGATTTGCTCCCTTGTCTCTTGCTCCTTGCTCGTGGTGCAAACTGGTAGCTCCCACCCTACTGCAAAAGCCAAATGCTGAAGGACTGTATGAAATGTCACATATGAATGTCAGTAAATGTTCTTACACTTTAAAATCTAACAAATGAGGACAACCACAAACAACTTCAAAATTAAGTTTTAAGAAAATTATTCACCCAATAAGATGATAGAGTAGCTGCAAGAGAATAGCCTAAAAATATTTTTAAGCAACACATATGACACAAGAGTTCCTACTAAAATTCACTTGACTCATGTAACTCATTCACTGACTCATGATGTGCTAAAATGAAAACACTGAAAGTAAAATATACAAGACAGTATATTCAGATTATGAGTAAGAGAGAATGGTTTCAGATTGATCCTGAAATTAATTGGAAGCAAACCAAGTTATAGAACAGAGAAAGAATGACTGCTTCATTCATACACTGCAAATACAGAGACAAAGAAGGGATGGAGACAATTGAAACTGTCAAGACAGAAAGTTCAGACCACAGGGTAGTAAAAAAAAAAACAAACACAAAGCTAGTGTTATATATAGTAAATGACATTTCCAGGTAGAAGAGAATTATCAGTTGAGAAGTTCAGGATCAAACATACTACCAAGGTTATTAATGGAAAGTCTAAATAGTAACTATACAAGAAGAACAGTTGATTTGTCCCCAGGAGAAACACATTCATGCGAAGAATTTAGAGGGGAAAGTCAGAACCAGCAGGCAAAGAGAACAGAGAAGAGTCATTAAAGGTGTCAAGAAATATGTACAGCTGAAAATCACAAGCACAGAACTGTCTGTCAGCAGCATAATTTAGACCCTGTGTATAAGAGCAAATGGCCAAGAAGTGACCCTTGTGAGAAGGACTCGAGAGAGCAAGGGTCTTGTCACGTAAGAAACTAACAAACACACACCTTTTATTTTTTAAGGGATGTGTAGAAAAATGTTAACAAGAAAAGGATAGGGCAGGCAGTTGGATGAGAGATTTCTAGAAATACAGCAGTTATATGAGGAGAAAATGAAAGAAATAATACCTGCACAGAGAATGCACATAGTTTCTCAGAGCAGTCATCATTATCCTGAGTTAGGTCAATCTCCAGTGTAATTTCTGAACAAGTATTATGGAAAAGACTATGAGTAAAGTCTAACACTGACTATCTTCTCTTTTTACTACCAAACAATTCATGATAAAAATGTTCCTTAGCTGGAGGAATTTTATATTGAGCCCTCTAGAGACATGACAACTAAAACTTTAACTGAGCAATCTAAACCAACTCTTAGAAAGCAAAGCAGCAGGCAGACTAGTTCGCTCCAGGTACTGGGTACATTTACCCATTTATTTGAATTACCCAACTAGATAAAAATTGTAAGGCAAGAGTATCACTCGTCAGCACATATCAGTTACAAATGGTGCTGTACATTTCAGGAATACACTAAAAGAATCTGTAAGTGTCTAACTAACCAGCAACTCAGTTTATGCCTAGGGTTCTTCTCAGAGTCTGAAGAGTTTCAAGATTCTCTCCTTGCTTCTCTGAAACTGAAAATTCGATAGAATATGCATAATATCTGAAGCAACTAAGCTGTTGTCACAGGAAACACCTAACGGTTAATTATTCTATACACTATAATCACATAATAGTAAAAAAAAGGTTTATGAGAAAATGGAATGGCTACCAGCTTGCTCAAACATACTTAAAACAATCAGAAAATAGTAGCTGTTTTGTTAAGAAAAAAGTCTTAACAGCAAATCTTGGTAAAAACAGTTTTGGGTGTGGTTTTTGTTGTTTTTTGTTTGTTTGTTTGTGGTTTTGTTTGTGTTTTTGTTTTGTTTTGGTTTGTTTTTTGGTTTTTGGTTTTTGTTTTTGTTGGGGTTTTTTTGTTGTTGTTGTTGGTTTTGATGGGGTTTTTTTTGTTTGGTTGGGGTTTTTTCGCCTTTTTTGTTTTGGTTTGGTTTTGGGTTTTTTTGTTTTGTTTTGTTTTTTTACTATGTAGATATTGGTTGACTATTAGGTGATGCTTTTCTGCCCAGAAAACAGATGCATGTGACATCCATTAATGGCCCATGTTTGTTTGGTATGTCCTACACACAGGTCAGAGGTGAAAATGGCAGAGCTCTCTCCAGTCTTGCAGTTCTTACATGAATTAAGCAGAGGCTGTCTTAACAAGCACACCCGTAACTCCTGCATCCTTTTGCAAAGACTTTGCCTTCCAAAAAATCCACAACAAAACAGAACACTAGAAGCTGCCTTTTATTACTGAGATCAGGAGAATTGAAATTATAATTTTTAAAAAACCCTCTAAGACCATAAAAAAAAAAAAAGATTTAAATGTTTCAAATCACGATGATGCATCATATGCACAGCATTACAGAGCACATAAAAACATAACATCCTGATATTGCTACATTTAAGTGTTCTATAAGGATATATGTATGATATATTGTGACTTAAAACATTTTAATTCCATTGAAGAAGTTCTATAGCTTTAAAACCTGCTGCAATTTTGCATGGCTGCTGCCTCTTACATTCTTCAACATGAAGTGACAGATTCTCCAGAATATTTACTTATTAAGGTCTTGTCTTGGCAGAACATGTAGGGTCTCATTTTATTGTAGGATTGTAACTTTATATACTCATTACCAGAGCTTCTGCTTAGAATCATGGCATCAAATAGTACAGCCATCTCAAGCAAAGTTTTTGTTCAATTGATTTTTCTCACTGTCTGAACCCCTTTGCTTAAAAATCTTGATGCTGTGAAGCATCTAAAAATTGTTAATGTTCAGTACACAAGGCATCTCTGCTGTATTGTCAGTCCAAGACTCAGTGGATAAATCAGAAATACAAATATGTTAAAGAAATACATATATTTGTATTTTACAGGACAGATTTTTAACCCTGCCTCAACTGGTAAAGAAAAACAAATGCTAAGTACTTATGCAAAAACCTAACATATGAATAAATATTCAAGAATATACACTATACATATATAGGTACTATATACGTACCTACAAGTTATGTATGTAGCTGCTTAGACATAATACTCTAAGAATAATCTTGCAGTATTAGATTAAAAAACCAAGATGAATGAATAAATATTGCTTATTTTCAAGTTTTAAACAGTGCAAGTTTCCAAGACAAACATGAAAGTTGGGAATGTAACATATTGCTCTGAAAACACTGAATAAACCAGCAAAATGGGGGAAGTTTGTTAAAAATACAGATTGAGTCATATGCCACAAGTAGGAAAGTAGCTTTGTCAGTGTTTGAAAACCAGCAGCACAATGACAAAATCCAAGTTTCTTTTTATCAAATATTATTTCAAGTCAGCTGATCTTGAAAAACAAAATAACTGAATTATCTTTCATTCTCAAATCACAATGGAGAAAGAAATTTAGTAAGTAGAGGGATCAGCTTATGTATCACTGGCAACAACTCAGCAAATCTTCTCTATACACTATAAGTGCATAACATTAACAACTGTTTCATATTCAACTTGAAAAGGTTACTGTAAAACAGAATACAGAATGTATCTAACATCTTTTCACTGATTTTATTTACAGTGTTTCTTGTTGAAAAAATGTCTGCATAACATAAAGCTTTGCTATTAATACACCACGATTCTCCAGTTTCCTTTCAGAAAAAGTAATGCTTATCTCAAAAAAAGCCCCCAGTCTCCCTATTTTGTACCAGAATCTCAATAGGTTCCACAGTCAAAGACATCAAAGACTCTCTTCTTCCATGAAAAATGCTTGAGAAAAAAAAAAAAATAGGAACAGCAGAGATATCCCTCTTGCATCTTCTCTTCATCTCTGCCAGTGATTTTCATGAAGCCGTGCTACTAATTAAACGGACTGTCCAGATGGGCATTCCCTGTTTTCTGGGCAGCTTTACACCCTAATGACCTGGTGCAAAGCCCTTCCTGCCTCCTGCACTGCAGCTCCTGTGGCTGCACTGTGCCACCCATGCTGCAGGACCCAGAGTGCCCAGGAGCTTTCTCAGCCCGGCTCGGTGTAACAGGGTAGCTTCACTCCAACCTCACAACACACAGCAAACAGAGTGGCAGTGTGAACCAAGAGCTGCTAATGCCTGACTACAAACATGGATTTCAACTGCTGACAAAGAAATCAGATTTATGGATAAACAAAGAGGCTGAAGCCCATTATCATCCACCCATCCCAATAAAAGCATCTGCATCCATATAGGAAGGACAACTGAACAGTCATCTGAAATAGAAGTCATCTTTGACCTTCAATTGCTCCCTGCAGAAGAAAAGCAAATTATTCTTCAGTCCTGAAAGCTTTAATTGAGGAATTTCACAGACGTTTGTCTTTTTAGTTTGTTTAATGTTTGTTTTTAATCAAAAACTTTCCGTCAAAACAAAACTGGTAAGCTGATGGCAAGATAATTCTGTTTGAATATCACAACATTACTTCAGTTGGTAGTCAGCCTTCAAAAATTCCTGTTATTTAAAGAGAGAAAACTAGCTTGAGAAATAAATACCTTAGTAAGAAACAGTCAATCACAGAGAAATAAAACAGAGGCTAAGAGGAGGATGGTGCTTTCAAGGGAGGCAAGCAATCCACAGAAAGAAATCTGCTTTAATAACTACATTTGCCAGAAAGCATGGAACTAATTATGGTTCCAATATACATAATGCATTCAGAGACCTCAAGTAACAGACATTACTACCTGGCATTTCTAGCCCAGTTGTTGAAGTATACTGATTGTAAGCATAAATGTTCATATTATGAAACAGGCAGATGGTCTGCTTCACCAGAAACATTACAGTCTGACATTTATTATCAATTGTACTGATTTAATACTAATGAGAGTAAATGGAGACAGATTTGCAAAAATCTGTCTCTTGGGAAGATATATGTGTACCTTTAAAAATCTTTTACTTCATATTTATCATGTTATGGTACCAAGAAGAATAATGATGTATTTTAATATACAGCACCACTCTGACATTTGCACGGAGTATTCAGGCCAGGAACCAAAACCTACAAGAGAATAAATTTCTTTAGGAAAAGAAGCAGAGGTGGTGCTTCAGTAACTCTGCCACAGCAGCAAACAAATCAAGATTAAACTCAGTTTTTATGATATTATAAAATACCATTATATCCAGTACTGATGCTTTTGTTCACAAGTGCAGCAATTTGAAGATATGCACGGCAAGGGTAGGTAATGCTTACTCTCCAAATGCTGAAATGCTCTGCCCTTCCACAGTGTGTCCTGCTGACTGCATGCTCACTGAGGGCAGGGGAGAGAAGGAAGAGGCACCAGGCTCGCCCCAGGATGATGAGCTCCCAGGAGCCCCGGACTGCCAGGAACCCAAGCTGGGTTTAAGCAGCACAGCCTGCCCCAGCACAGTCACTGCCTGCGCCAAGCACGACGGTATAAATCAGAAATCCAAACTCAGGAACATCAAACAAGGGGCATAAATTATCAGTGCTTTCTCAAGCCTAACACTTCTCCTTACACTTGTTCTTCATGCAATTGCTTCAGGCCTTAAGAAGTATTAAGGTTGGCTATGTTTCTCATAACGAAGCAGCAGTGACAATGTTCCTTGTAAATCAGTGTCTGGTCATCAGCATTTCTGTGAAATGACCACATTATCATCCTCTCAGGTTTTTGCTCTTACGAAATGCCACTAGCACTCCTTGTCACATCAAGGCAGGGATGCAGAGCTTCTACAACAAACCAATACCACAGGAGCTCCTTGCTTGTTTTATTTCCTTCAGACACTTTCTTTCCTGTTCCATTTCTTCTGCAACACCGTAGTGTGATCAAACACACAGTGATTCGTTACTTTCTCATTAATAACAGCATCAGTTCCATGGAGAATTCCAAGTTTGTTCAAATGACTGAGTACAAGCACAGTTTAAGACTGAGGTGTAATGACACAGCATTATGTTAAAATTCAATTGCTTCCCTTCAATTTATGTCAGACCCAGAATTTGAGAACTGATTTGGACAGACTAATAGTCAACACCTGGATTTCTTCTTTTATAGCCAGAACTGTCAATACGATTATTCACTCACTGTTTCATCAAAAGCCAATGCATGTTTATTATCTCAGGTTAAAATACTAGGGGCTTTTTTTTGTGAAGCAAAAGTTGTGGGGTTTTTTTCTAATTATCCATATACTATAAGAAATAAATATATTTAATAAATAGGTGTTAAAATAAGCCATTTAACCTAGCCTTCCTATAAACCATTGATTAAAAAAAAATTGATTTAATAGTATTTTCTTGGAAAAATAATAGTATTTGCTTGGAAAAACTGATTTCAGCTAGATTTGAAGACCCTATATACTGAAAGTCAGGCATTAAATATTATATTTTCCCAATTTTGAAACATTTTATAGCAAAGACATGGTCATTGCTAGTAACTTCTAAAGTAAGATTAAAACCAAGATTCTATTCCTTGCACAGACTGCTGTATTAGCATACTGCAAAAAATACGTACTGTACTTCTAGCAGAGATAAAAATGCCTCTGGTATAAAGTCAAGAAAATTTAAAGTAAAGTCAGCTGTACATGCTGTAACACACTTTCTCTGAAGCTTCTACACTGGAACACAACGGAAATTAACTGTCATGTTTAAGCAATTATCTTCTATCAAAATGATCAAAAAACTAATTTACACAAGAGATACAGTAGATGCATTTCCAATTTTCCTTCTAGCTTCTCCAAGACAGTGCAACTGATCTAAACAAATACAGTCAATCATTTGTGAGAGTGTGTATGTGGGGAAAGAGTGCTTTTTAAAATTATTATTTATTCTTAAGTAAAGGGAAGAAGTGTGATCTTGCCTGTAAGGGATAGACTGGAAATACAGAAGATATATCAGTGAATGTTTTATGTATAGTGATGATCCTCACCCCATAACCTGGCTTCATCTTCTGAACCTAGCAAGCACTACACAGTGAATCCGGACCTGGAAACTGTTTCTGATGCCACAGTCACTTTTTGCTGAAGCACTCATCTTCTCCCAGCAAGAGCTCCATAAAAATTTACAGAGGCTGGACAAGCATTGCTCTTTCTTGTCTACTCCTGCTCTTCTCCTGCACTCAGGCATTTACCAGTGACATGAAGAACATAAGTCAGGTGTCCATACAAAAATCAGTTTGGAGCCTTGGTAGCTACATTTCTACTGTTTATTTCTCATCCTTCTCTTTGCAACCAGAGTTAGGCATCGCTATCAAAGACATTTTGTCTTTACTGATACAAGCTGGAAAATATCATAGTGGTCTGAAACTTTGATTTTGTGGAGAGTGCAAAATAAAAATTCAGTCAAGGGTAGGGAAGTTGAACAAGACAGTAAATGTTGACACATATATACATATTTATTTGCCACAAAAAAATCTGAATGCAGTGGTGAAAAGCAGAAGATGAAGGAAATAAGAAATGGATCAATTACTGCCCAGGAAACAAAGTGTACCTTGGGAATAGGGTCCATGACAAACAAGCTCACTAAACAAGCAACTATCTGAATAGATTTTTTTCCCCCACACTGCACAAGACAATACTGTAGGCTTCCTCCTTCTGAAAGGCCACTAGCAGTTTGGAGTAATGAAAACCCTTTGAGAGAGAGCAGTTGTAAGGCAGAATTACAGAGGCTTAGTGGATCTATCCATGTGTGATATAAAACTGAAAATACTACTAATAATGTATTTTCAGAACTTATCATGTGAGTAAATTCATAAAGGGAATTCAAGGGACAGTTTTAAACAGACTCAATATTTCTATTACAAATAGGCATATACATTATAAAGTGCTGACTGGCCAAAAGGCAAAAGTTTTGTTATCTGAAAGTAGTATCTCAAGTGATGTTTCATCCTGTCCAGTCACAATAATTCTTGCAATGATTTCCCTTCCTCTTTTACCAAAGGGAAAAAAATCCATGGATTCTTGAAGCAGAAATTACATTCTGGCTCCATCTGAGTGTTTTAGCTCAATTTTTCCAGAAAAAAAATGTTAATATGAGATGACTAGACACAAAAACATAAAATTTGAATCACGTTGTCCAAGTCCAATCAAATTTTGCAAGATACTAGATGCCTCAGATATGAATTTCACGGAAGTTAGAAACCTTACAGAAAAAATAGGACCCAACAGTGACTCTTGCAGGAAGAGTAACCACGGCTTTGCCCCTTTTCCCTTGAAGAAAAGGCAATCTACTACTAATCAAAATCCACATTCTATTTGTTGAAACCACAAGCATGATGTTCCTAATACACCCAAGAACCATTGAGAGAGACTAAAATGAATGGCACACTTGAGGAATATGGCAGGGAGCTAGGGCACCTGACAGTGGGGACTAAAATACATAGGGAATCCACCTAGAAATAAAGTCAGGTTTTAGGTCTACTGCTGATGAAACAACTCCACAGTTACGAAGTATTCCCAAATCATTGCACTTAAGGAACAAAACCAACCAAACAACACTTGAAGAGGAGATACATCTAAAACATACACATAGATAATATGAGTAAGTCAATACCAATTAAAAAGAAGGGATGAAAACCACTGCAATTATTATGACTGGATAGTTTAAACTCTCTTGGTAGCATGCAATATAGCAATGTAGATTTGTGCTGAGGTGCCCAAACAAAAGACAGAGCATACCTCTCTCTTCATCAAAACATCCAAGTAATATGATCAACATTGAAACAGAACAGCGGAGAAAACCTCCCACCATTTATTCTTCATACAAATAGATACTATTTGTATATGTAGACTGTAAGCACAAATGCATCCCTTTAAAGACCTTTCAAAGTATATTTCATTTTTTCCCATTTCTCTGAGAAGAAAATATCATTGAAAGAAGTCAAATAAAATAAGAGAATAACTGATGCCCCCCAAAATCTAGAGCAGATACAAATTACTGTTGACTCATATTGTAAATTGCCTGTCCACTACAAGCTTTTAGAGTAATGCAACAAGGACAAAAATGTTTTTCAATCACTGCCATCCATCAACTTGGTAAACAAGTAAAATGTATACTCTGCCATCTGCTAGCTATTAGTCTGTGTAATCACAAAATATCATGTAATGTAATCATAAAAAACCACTATTATTACCTACTCTTTCAATTTATAAGCAAATATTTCTATCAGTCAAATGGTTTTATGCTAGCATGAGGCTTGAACCTTGTGCGCTGCTTCCCATCAATCTAGTCGTCAATCTAAGATAAGTCTGTCTCCTGCTCAGTCCTCCTGCGCCTGGGAAACGCTCAGCAGGGCAGTGCTGTGCTTGATCCCAGGAGAAACCACAGGAAGAGAAGGGTCACTAAATGATCCAGCTGCAAGGACCTGAACAGTTTAACAGCAATGGCTATGGGAGTAGTCCTGCTCTTGGTCACACTGGCTGAGATGGTCAGAGTAGTCTTGCTTTTGGTCAGACTGGCTTAGATGCTGCCAAGAAAGAATAGAATTCTCAGTTCTAAAATTATTTTTTTCTACACCATATTCTATTTACCCTTGATACTTATCTTCAAACATATTTCCATGAGAAAGAGCACTAGAAAAGTTACCGTTTTCTTAAATTACCCCTTTTAAAGGTATAGCAGAAATAGCTGTTCTAAAATGTTTAAGTCAGAGGAATAATGCTTTTTTTCCCACAGATTTCTAACCAAAACTATCCATTAGAAAGCAAATACATTAGTATGAAACTGTGCAGCGAAACTAAAAAATCATACTGAAAATTTTTTCGGTGATATGTACTATTAAAATATGTTTAAACAATGGAACTTGATCTTGTTCCTAGAAATTTCTCAATAAACTGAAAAGTCTTCCTATAAAGGAACATTCAGTGTTTTTACTAGCTCACAGAACTTGCCAGTGTTATTACACCATCAGACCAATAGCAACAAGAGGTCCAGCTGACTAGAGCTGACACTTATTCCTTACTAACTACTTTTAATTTATGGCAGAAAACCAAGTATTTTATGATAGGGGAGACTCTACTTAAGCAGATTCTTTTTCCCAGCAGCTAAATGTCAAAACCAAAGGTAATAGTGTAAGTGACACAGAAGCCATTATTGCAGCTGTACACGACTCCCCTTTGTTCCTGAAGGTGATCCTCTGCCAACTTCAGGGCTAGAATCTGCTCCTGCAGTGACAGAACCAAGTGGAACAGCATACCAGGGGAATACCTGGGGTGTTGGTGGCCTTCCAGGTGTCACAGTCAATTAAAATGGCAACCTTTTAAAGACAGATCCACTGGGCTAAGATCGACTTTGAAACTCTGAATGCAAACTACAGAAATATCTTTTCTTCAGATCCGCTGCTTCAAACTACTGACATAAGGAGCAGGCTCAACCAGATCTCTCAAACACATCTGTCTCCTGGATCTAAACTTGTCATCCTTTTCCAGGTTTTTGTTTGTTAAATTTTTCTGCAGTTTGTACGGTAGACTCTCTTGCAATGGAGAGGAATTAAGATTGAAAACCTCACATTTAAAAATTACATTATCCGTGCTGCAAGGCGACCATTAAAAAATTATGGAATGAAATGTGTATGATGGCAAGTAAAATTTACCATTTAAAGCTAAATATTAATACATAAATTGAGAAATGTTCTTTTAGTTTCATGCATTTTGATGCAATTTTCAATTACACGCTTGCTACAAAGTCCATGACTGATAGACAGGGAAACAAGTAGCAACATTTTATCTGCCAGCATCATTCTGATTTTCTCACTTGCTAATCTTTGTGTGTCTATTGTGTTTGATTTTGATATCTAAATTTATTATATATAATGTTTAGGAAATTTAAAAATTAATGCTGTTTTAAAAAACTACACATAAATAACAGAAATGAGAGAGTGATTTTAAGGTAGTTTTCGGTCTAGGAGATGTTTCATTTTTTAGGAGGCATCCTCTAAGTCTATTCAGCTTGAGCACTAATGCCAACCTTTGCATCAGTGACTGAAAATTTAAAGGAATTCTCCAAAAGAAAGGCATTTCCTTTTTTTTCTGGATCAATTCTGTAATTATGGCATATAATATATGACACAAATATATTAGAAACAAAATACTTCAGTAAATTATTGCACAATATTTTTCAATTAGATGCAGGCACAAAGAGAGAAATAGGTGGGTGGGGGAAGGCAAGAGGAGGGAAATGAAAAAGAAAAATGAAACAAAAAAGCACAAATAAACCAAAAAGCCCAACACCTCAACAATAAACCAGACCTTCTGGACTATGCTGATTCAAATTCCCTCTGCAAAATTTTAAGACAGGCTCTTTCTCTGTCACCCTTATAACACATAAGGAAAAGGGAACGCCCCAAGAGAAGAACATACAATGGATATGATAAACCAGAAGCTGAGTGACTTACGGTAACCATACGGTATATAGAAAAGTCATTAAAAAGTTTGCTGTCATCAATTCTATCTTTTTTCAGAAGATATTTTTAAATTCTTTACACTACCTCTTATTTAGTCTGTCTAGGTATTTGTTTTTAGAAGACTCCACAGAATCACACCCGAAAGGCTCAGTTTGTAGCCTTACCTGGTGGCTGTAAAAAGAATGCAGAAAAATGCCTGCTTGGGCATTTTCCTGCTGCATTAATACAGAGGGGAATTTAACTCTGCCAGTGGTTGACACAATAAGCTGCCAGTACTCAAACTAAAAATGTTTACTAGGATAACAAGGCAGTGATTCTCTGAACAGTGGCAGCAGAGAGGAGTTTGCAAGATACTAGATGCTCTAGCATCTTTTCCAAGATGCTCTATCATCTAATGGTACAAACTTGACCACAACAAAAACGACTGCTACACCTGCCAAAGTAGCCAGAGTGAGCTTAGGCAAGTGTAAGCAAGATGATCCTGCCCTGCACCATGTCAGAATGGTATGGACAGAAGACAGGCATGTCAACATAGAACTGCTTCTGGGAACTCAAAAAAAAAACCAAATCCAGGAGTGAATCGCTATTGACTCAGAATTGTATTTTGATCTTGTACTGGGGTCCTGGATACTCCAGTGATTGATTTATTGTACTGTTAAGACATAACATATTTTGGAGACAAGGAGACAGAGGTACTTGAGTGAAGAGATGGAAAGTGGGATGTGATTTGCAGAGCTCAGTCACTACGCAGGGCTGGAGCTGCGGAGAAGCCACAGCGGCAAACTGGAGGGCAAGTTGTCCATGCCATGGCTGAAGAGCAGGTGGCAAGGAGATGGGGTAAGGTGAAGTAAATGCAGAACTAGAACTCCACTTTCTCCCTCCCACACCGCCAAGTGAATGAATCTCCACTAAATTTATTACTTTTTACAAATGAAATAAAACATAACTTAATTGCCACTTGAGAATGTGTATCTGCAATAAAATCAAAGCATGTGTATCTTCTAAGAAAGAAAAGGCAACATAACCAGAAAGTAAATTATAGCTATTAATTCCCCACCCAAATTTCTGACGTTATCCATTATATGCAATTCTATAATGGCTCTGAGTTCATGACAAGCTGATATTGCTAAAGCAACCCACTACTTTTAAGTGACAATGCTCTCACTTGAGACATCAGTGGGGAGGGATATTAATAATCCAAGCAGAGTTAAATTTCTTACATTGCAGTCAATATTGTAACTCTACATAACAAATGACCAAACAAGATTTTAACCTTATAACAAATGATTACGCAGCATTTTAACAATGAATAACAAATGACTGTAAACACAACAGTAAAATATCTTCCCTAGCTTTAGATGACTAAGTAAGGAAATAAATAATGAAGAGCCTTGGATGCAGTATCAGCACACCTATTCATATTTTCAAAAAAATCTTTATAAAACCAAAATTATGCATAAATTGACGATTTACTTGCAAATCCTTTAAGATACAAATATTACTATATTATCAGGAAAAAGTATTTCTATTCAGCATTTCAGATCCAATTAAGTGCTTAGTAAAAGTTTATGTAATAGTGTACTTACTAGGACTATCTGAAGGAAAATTTGTTCATACAGCTCTATCTTAAAATCATCAAGTGATTTTGTTAACAACCCATACTCCACCTTTCTCAGCCTGCACTCACATAGCTCGGTGAAGTCCTTCCTCTACTAGATTTCCCTTTAACACTGCATATGACTAGATAGATACTCATGTACTTTACAAAAAATAAGAATCAACAGATTAGCAGCAGGATTGTTACAAACACACAGGATCCTGCAGATATCAGAAGGGTGTATCTGGAGATTCTCAGAAGTCCAAATGCCTGATTCCTGCCTGATAGAAATAGGGTCTTAACCCTCGTCTCTTGACAAGAGATTATTACTGATACTCAGAGTATGGGCTGTGCTCCCATTTTCTAAGACAAGGTCCATGCTTTGCATTTGAGTTCAAGCACTTGGAGTTCAAGTGGCTTTTAATAGGATCAGAGACCAACACAAAATGTTAGTGTACTAGGTACATAGCTGTTGTTTGCTTTGTCCCTTGCAGTGGTGATCCAGTGACCCACCAAGTTAACCTTAGGTAAACAGAAGTGCTGTAATATTTCACTACATCACAATCTGTTCCAAATTCTAGGTTTATATTACAGAGATGACTAAATTTCTACTTCTAGTATGAACAGGTATTAAGGGGTCTTAGAAAAATACACCACAACATTTTCCCTAAAAATATATAAAATTAGTGACGGTAATGTTAGAATATTTCTTACAATATTTTTAAAACAGTTTCTCAGTCAAGTGGCCAAAACTTGCAGAGCACAGCACATGGATGGGTTTTTCTGACATGGGTTTGGAATGACTGGTGTAATTCACCCGCTGCAAGTGCCCCTAAGTCAGGGAAGTGTACTAAACACACTGGTTTTGCTTAAAAATGTGTTCCCAAAGTACATTCCCAAAGATATATTTTGGAAAAGACATACCAGACAGACTACATAAACACCTCCTCTCGCAACGCTTTCATCGTAAATCACACAGACAGCACCTTAGACTTTCGAAGACATTTGCTATGAGGTATCAGGTAAACTAACTTCTTGTTCCTGAAAATACCATTTGCAGCAGTGACAGCTTTAGCTCTTTACACTTCATTAGCACTGCAGTCAAGTCCCTTTCTTCAAAAGGTAGTAGTGTTCATACAGAAAGAAAAATAATTTTCCGAGACATGAAAAGTGATAAAACCTTTTGGATAACTTTATCTTCAACAACCTATGTAATTTTAGAAGCTCCTGATTAGCTAGAGGGTTACATGAGAAAAACCCTACACCTTCCCATTTTTATTTTCCCTTCAAGAACACACATAACAGCAATTTCATGTTTTAACTAGATTATCAACTGCTTTCAAACTCTATTTTCTATAGAGTATATAATCTCTTGGGAATAATACAATTCTCAAACTATGCAGCTTGATGCACACACTACAGAAGTTTGCTTTTTCTGAAGAAAGGTGAAAATAATGGCCCTTTATAGAGATAGGTGCAAAAACCAGATGGATGCAAGCTCCGCATCTCAGCATTAGCCAAGCAGGCAGACTCCCATTACACCTTGGAGAAACAAAATGTGAATTTATGTAAATTGTGTTATAAGGCAACAGAACTAAACATTTCATGAGTTACAAAACACTCCCTCACAGCTCCAATATATCAAAACAGATGCCAACAAATGAAATCCTAACACTGATTTAAAAGCAATTCAGTAGTCTTAGAGGACATGAGTTAAAAGCTCTCGATCAAAAACAAACTGGCTTGGTACGTTCAATTAATCTGCATCGTACCCAGAAGTAAAAAATGAGACACCCTAGTCAGCATCAGAATCCAAACTCTGCAAAATACGCTGCAAACTCCTTCCCGCAGCTTCGTACTGAGAATGGTAAGGGCTGGAACTGCCTGCCAAGAGAGGCTGTGAAATCCTCATCCTTGGGGATTTTCTGAGTTTGACTTAACAACACCCTCAATCATCTGACTCCACTTTGAAGGAAGCCCATCTCTGAGCAAGGGGCTGAACTAGATGACCTGAAGAATACCCCTACAACTGTAATTATTCCCCAATTTACCATAGCACACACTGGAGAACCCTTTAATGAGATACTAACAAGAGCCCATAGAACTACAAAATATACATTCATGACCTGAATTATGAGTTTCCCAAACAAGAAAAAAAAAAAAAGAAAAAGAAAATTAGAAAAAATGAAACACTACATTGAAAAGGTGATTACTGGTTGAAAGTCAGATGGAATATCTTTCAGTGAACTAATAGAGATGCACTATTTTGACAGTGTTAAAAAGAAAGGACTGCAGGTCCCAGGGGCTTAAGGCTCTGAAGAGACTTTGGCACAGTCCCTCTCCTAGTCCACACTGGCAAATGTCCTCAATCTTCCCTTAAATTAGGCATTGCAGCAGACATGATTAAGCCTCCTAGTGAGAGTCTGACCTCATGAAATCCTGTTCACTGTGTGTGCTGTGCTTCACACAACTCCAAAACCTGAAGGAATTCTAGATTAGTCAGTCATACCATGAGGAACATGAGTGAAAAGCATCAAACCACAGTGATTCCAGATTTGGGGTTTAACTTCAGGTAATGTTAAAACAAACACATGTACATGGAAATAAAGGCACACTCAATTCCCTGCCTCAGTTTCCTCAATAGTAAGAACAAACTGCTCAAGCCAAAGCTATTTTGCATATCCAAGCTTTTCTTAACAAAGCTTTTTCTTGTCCTAAGGGAATTTCTCAGCTCCCTTCAGACCATGTTGAATGTATTTCTCCTTTCTCCACGTATTTCCCACTGCTTTCAGAAATACTGCTCCCATTAGAATTCTCAGTACTAATGAGAACTGTATGACTCTGTATGATGACCAGTCATCCAAATGTCTTCTAAACCTCTTAAAAGATAATTAACTGCTTCTGAGTTCAAATGTGAAAAATCAGCCTAGCCAGCAGTTACTCCTTTGTAAAAGATGCTCCTTTTAACAATAATGTTCAAAAAGGCAAACATTAACATCATTATTAGGCCTATGCGAGGTAAAAGTTTTGTATCCCATCACTTGTGAGCTGTATTTCCTGTTGTGTTTTCAGCCCAACATTTGTACATTTTCCACAGCCTGCCATCAAACAGGATCAATATGCAGAAGACATGAAATTACCTGACACATCACAGCATCCTTTCAGCCACACATTGATGAGATTTACAAGTACCAGAGAGTCTAATGAAATTAATGAAATTTTGTAACAATTTAAATCAAAGTCACTACTACTTCTGTCCACCCCCTTTGCCATGTCCACAGAATTCCTCCTTGGCACTAACATTTTAATGATCGCAAGGTGCAGTTACAGTTACAAGTTACAGAAAGAAGTAACAATACTGCAGGAAATAAGGGCAGCTTAAGGTTAACATTTGCTCTGCACAGCTTTCTGAACCAGCCTTGATTTGTTTTATATAAGCACAGGCAAAGATACAAGAAAACAGTGGACCCCTGCCTTACTTGTGCTTAAGCAACAGCAGATCATCAACCTCACAAACATGAGTTATAGTTTAAAAAAAGCCAAATACACTTTTTTTCTTCTACCCAAAATAGTAGTAGTATAGTGCATCTATATCAGCATCTCCTCCCTGAAACACAAAATCATTGAATATACTGTGCCTTCCTGATGTTAAGTTTTTCTACAAGTATTTATTGACTTCCTAAACAATTTTTTTTTCGCTCAATTTCAAGGCAGCTGTTTTTTTCCAAGTTGAATTGGAAGTTTTTTAACCCCTTGGTTTACACTTGCAATTGGAGGTCAGGAAAAAACCCCAAACAAATTTATTTTATCCGTTACAGAGCCAATCAGAATGAATGCCTATAGTCTACGACACAAGAGTAGTTTTTCCCCAAATCTCTAATTCTACTGCAACTTATTTTTTAATATTTTCAAACAGATTTTTAAAACGGAAACTTTGAAAGGTTAATGTCAATCCCATTGTTTCAAACAGTCCTTACACAACGTAAGAATGTTACCATTCAGTATTGCCCAGGAATCCAATTAGACTCCAAATCAGTGTCCAAATTACAAAAGCACCATAAAACCTACTGTGCTGCTGCTAACAGCATGCTAGATGATCATGTTTGTTATGCATTTTAGGAAAAGTTAATTCTCATCTAGTTTGTATTGTACTATAGTCTGATTCCACTCCCCTGCCTGCAACTTAGCTTGCACAGATATTCTCTTTTACAACAGTACAACTGTGAAGTCCCAATTAGACTGAATAAATCTGCATGTGATATTTTAGCCCATTCAAAATATTGAAATAATTCTTTGAAGTACTGTGCAGCACCATATGGTATTTTATCCAGTTTCATCATTTGTACAGAATAGCTTGCAGTGATTTGTTACACAATATTCTGAAACACTCTTCAGCTGTAGTCTGCAGGAATAGAAGCTTTCTCCTTTTTCCATGCTTATTAGGATCTTAGGGATGCTTTAAAAACCTTAGTAGAAGATCGACTTATAAGGGTAACAGGTTCCTGACAAATCACCTTCTATCCAAGAGGGAAACAGATGGAAAACAAATGGATAAAAGTGAAGGGGTACAAAATTAGTTTTACTGTTTCTCTGTAGATACCTATAGCTCTTAAAATAATACAAATCTTGGAATTAAGGAGATGGGTATCACCTAGAGATATTAGCATGCTTGGGACTATGTGCAAACTTAATTTCATTAAAATTAATTTCATTCATTTCATTCATCTGTTACACCTCCCCCACCACCCCTAATTCTTCATTAAGAAGGGCAGCCAATGCCTTGAATTTGCTTTAGCATTCAACGCACATTGGATGCATGTGTTCAGCTGCCTTGATTTTCTTAAAAAAGACGAGGCTAACAGAAGCTCATTGTGATACATCAACAACAATGGACTCATTAACAATCTTCATTTAAAAAGTTCTTTTTATGTACCCACACAACAAAGGGAATTGTTTCTGCTCCAGTCCATTTGCTCATCCTTTCTATTGCTGCCTTTGCAAGCAGAAGTCTGAAATTCCTTTCAGGACTCCTCTGGACTGGAAAGTTCTATACTGCTGTTACCAGGCATCCCTGCATGCCACCTACAAAATGCTATGCACCTTTTTCCTTAAATACAAACTGAAAGTGCTTGGCACCATAGGAAAAAAAAATTTAAAAAAGCCTGGAAAAAAAGCCTGAACACACCTTTTTTTAGACTTCAGTTATTCTTTTCATCTGTCTGCATTGTGAGGCCTTACAGGCAGTGTCATTTGCAAGCCATGAGGACGTTGTGGTTTGTGCAGCAGACAGATCAGGGCAGGTTGGCAGCTGCAGGTAAAGCAGCACCACTGCCCGACCTCTACGCCTCTCCCCTGTGCTTGATGACAATTATTCACAACACAAGCAGATGCACCAAAGCAAAGCTACTACAGCTCCCAGCCCAGCACATTCGTTCACAGTGTTAGAAACTTCCCAAAATATCACTGAAAATAATTCCTTAATGGCAATGAAGTCAGTCAGACCCTGTACTACATGCTGTAATTATTAAATCATCTGTAACCATAGATAGGAATAATTTTGGATACTTTTAATAATATTTCAAACAAAACACAGACATAAAAATGAAAAAAAAAAGTGAATACTGGTGAGTATACATGGTTAGAACATAGTTTACAGAGAAGCCATCTAAGCACTGCCTATGCAAACTGCAGATAACAGAGCCTTATAAAAAAAATGGCAAGGATGGTGGGAAAATGCTCTTTAAAGACAACATAGGGTCCCAGAATATTATCTGTAAATGCATACAATAAATTAAAAAAAAAAAAAATCAACCTTACCAAGGAATCTGAGATAAAGCAGGAAGGACAGAATATTGTTACATTGTTTCAGGTATTTTTATGATTTTGTTCATACTGTCCAATATTCCATAAATTAATCCAAACCACACATTCCCTGTTTATTTACAGATGCAGTATGATGTGCTTATTCTAATAGCAACCTAACTGTGCACGTGGCAATGTACGTCTGTGTGGTGACAATTTCTAGTGGTATGAGTCCTTTGTGGTTTCCAACCAAGCAATGAATTTTATTACTATAGTGATAAAGCTCATGTATGAATCTTACAAAAGATGAATGACCTCATTTTTCCTCAAAGGGGAGTTCCACTGTTACAAGAGCGATGGCTGGCAAAATAATTATGCCATCAAAAGACTGAACTGATTCAGCTGGAACTCAAGATCTGTGAGTAATGCTGCTCACATTACTGAAAACACTTCTGATCCTGGCAAAAAATAGCATTAGAAGGCTATGGCAGTTTTTCAAATAGATACTATTCCAGAGAAATCTGGGTGAAGTTAGAAAGAGAAATAGTGAGAGAGACGATTCACCTGTTCCAAAGTGAAATTTGAAATTTGTGTAAAATGACACATTCGTACACTGGCATTAAAAATTGTTAAATCTCTAAAATCTTGCATCTGGGGAGGTATCCAGCAAGCACTGTAAATAGGAGCAATACTTGTTTTAAATGGATTTCACATTTAAGCCTTGAAATCTAACAGTTAGAACCTGCAAAAAATACCATGCATTAGTTCTTTTATGACAGAATTTATTATAATGGCAAATTCTACCATACACAATGGTTTTGGGTACTTGGAATAGTATTTCCAAGGAACACTCATGTACAGATTTACGTTACAACCACTGCATCTGAACACTCCCAAATTAAAGAAATGCTTACAATAGTGTTACAAACAAATAAGAAACCTGCTTGTAAGTTACTTACAATGAAACCTAAATTATCCCCCCCAATTTACAAAAAGACACAGTTATAAGTGAAAATACCCCATGAAACTAGGCAGAATGCTAAAAGGCTACAGATATTATTAACAGCAATATTCAGCTTTTTATCATTAAAGAATAACAACATTAAACCCTCCCTTGAAGGTGATTATTTCCGTTGTTTATAGGTCAGTAAATGAGATTTTAAGACTTAACCTCTGACTGAAAGACATCAAGTCTTTTTAGGTCATGGGATCCTACATGAGGTCTCTCAGAAGAAAGCTTAAAAGTCCTAAAATAACAAGCACACACAGAGGTTTCTCTTAATTTGCCCTGTTGGATTCCCATAATAAGTGTTTAATAGCTCCAACCCCAGAGCAACTCTGCAGTCATCAACAAGACCATTTACCACATGATTTAGCAAACGTATTTCCAAGATTTTCACTTACATGTGCTACACTGAATTGGAATAGAAATTAATGTAGGGCAATTTATGAGTAATATTATTCTGGGATTCACAGTTCTTTGCGTATCAGATCTGAGAAAGAATCTCAATTTCCCAGAGGCATACACAAGTCACAGAGTACCACCCTCTTCCTGACCATTTACTGTGCTATGGGCAACCAGTCCAGGATTGTGCCCTTTCCTTTTCCACACCAGGATTTGGGTTTTGAAGAAAGACAGTGAAAAAAGTAATAAAATGTGGTTTCATTCACATAAACTCATGGTGAAATTCACACTGCAATATCCAAAGAGAATATGCAGC
Source organism: Prinia subflava (assembly GCF_021018805.1). Lineage (NCBI taxonomy): Eukaryota > Metazoa > Chordata > Aves > Passeriformes > Cisticolidae > Prinia > Prinia subflava. Next base: position 34,374,611 of record NC_086253.1, read on the forward strand.
CACCTTTCACAGAATGTGTTTTCCTTGCCCAGCTTGCTGCATCTATCTGGGAACTGGAGCACCATGCAGACTTCTGAGTAACAGCTCAGCTAATTGTCAGCTTTGCCTCCCTCTGTAACACCACCAGCTAAGCATTCAAAACAGCAGCAAGCACAAATGTAAGGCAGTGTGTGAGCTGAAATCAGAAGATGGCAGAGACTATTTAAGCTGATGGATCAACACTGTTTCCTGGCTCTCCCACTCACTCTACCTTTTCCACAAACTTGCAGGAGGGGAATGTATGACCATCATGCAAACAGAGGTGAGGGCAGGACACACATTTTAATGGCTCTCTTCCCCACCATCTTCTCCACACTTAACAACCCATATAAATTAAGTCTGTCCACATAGCTCTTGTGTGATCATATCATTCCTTAAAGAAAGTAGAGTCCTCCAACAGAGGACACACAACTCCAGCTCAAATCTTTGCAGTACTGATTGATTAGCTTACAGATCTTGCAACATAAACTTCAGCTCAGCCTTAAGGTTGCTACATTTTTAACCCTTCTCCCCAGCTCTTAAGGCAATGGGATTTACTCTAACCTTACATATTTTTCTTTAGTGAAATGACAGTCACCGTCAGTGCATGCTTACTACCCTGGATTATTTAGTTTATTCCTCCAGCCCATCAGCTGTATTTCAAATATATCCAATGAACTGTGTCACACAGAATAATGGTCTAGTACTTCAAATAAGTGAAGTGTTTTCTGAAGAGCAAAGTCTTCTCTTTCAGCAGACTGTCAATTGATTTTGTTAAAATTATTTCGTTCTGACCATATTCTAAAGGATTGACAACTAAGTACAAAAAAACCCTACAGTCTTTTCCATGGTCTCATAAAAACAATTAAAAAATATTAAAAAAAATTAAAATTTAAAAAAAATAAATAAATAAATAAAAAAGAGGTGTTTGAGACCATACACGACCCAACTTGTTACAACCTTTGTGCCTTTGTGTAGGCGATGAATTGCTGATAGTTACCTTTGTGAGCAGAGTTCTCGAAGCAGCGCCAAATTCACCTGGCACAGTTTCTGCTGGAGAGGAAAGTAGCTGTTTACTTCAAATGAGGAGTCATCAGAAGTCTTTTAAAAAAACCCACACTGTCCAAAAGGGCACAAAATGGAAGGAAGCTAGACTGGTGGTATCTACCTATGTCCCCAGGAAACCCACACAAATCTTCAACCCTAATTTATATTTTAGACATGTTCTTATCATCATCTTGATATGTGTGCTTCTAGAAACAGAAGAAACTAATTTGTCTTAGGTAATTATTAGTCTTTTGGTACGTCAAAACTTTTGACATTGGTACTTCCACAACTTTTCAAAGATCTCTCATTACAGAACTAAAATATTCATGACTAGAAGGACCAAAGAGAAACCACCAACAGCAACCAGACATGATTTCTATCTTCTCCTCTTAAAAAATAAACAAAAATGAGCAAGCAAGAGAAGCAGGAGACAGGAAGCAACAGCTTTAATATCAATTAATTTTTTTCCAGAGAAATAATAGAAATAAATAGTACAAGATGGATAAATGACTGAGCTGCCATCTGCTTCTGTACTCAGCAGCACTTTGGAAACACAGTTACTACAGTGAAGTGTTTTGCAAATAGTGCAGCAAAGACGCAGTATGTAAACTGAGGGGAGTGAGGCAACAAAGCAAAACTGATATCCACTCATCTGTAAGAGTCTCTTACATATGTCACCTTCCTAACCACAAAGCAGAGAATCTCTTCAGATAGTGTACGCCCCACGTGTGTTCTGGATCTGCACCCTCCTGTTTGGTGCTCCTACACCTGCTGATACACAGAACAATTCACACAGAATATTTATTTTGTCCAGAAACATTCCTAGTACATCAGCAAAGTAACATATCCCTGGACAGAGAAATATCTACAGTTTTGGTTTCAATTTCTTAAAAATACAACTAATCTGATTACAAGCAGACAAATACAACAGAATAATATAGACTTCACAAGTGTAAACACTACCTTCTTAGTTTTTTGGAAAAGTATTTTTAAGCTACTTTTGTGACAGATTATTAGCTAATTGCTATCTGTCACATGTGCTATCAATATAGCTATATGCATATATATAAAACTACTAAAAAAATATATAACTATCCAACTATACTAACCATCTAGAGACATGGTTAGAGACAACTGCAAAAAAATTAGCATTCCAGGTACAACTTCCACTCAACTGGCTGCTGTCTTAATGACTGCTAGATAGGAAGACTACTGATATTATATTCACAGTTTCTCACAAATGCCAATTGCCCAAGGGGCAACTTTTGTAACTTGAAGCACACCACAGTTATGCACATTGGCTGGTATTTCTTGTCGGTTTCTGCTTCCTGCCCCCAAGGTATGACACCAAGAAATCCTAACAGCTCAGAAGTCAGGAAACGCTGCAGAATCAGCAGCATCACAGAGCAACAGAGATGCGTAAGTGCACATGCATGCAAAGAACTACATTTAAAAACTAATTTTCAAGGTCCTCCTTAAAAAATTCTAAAAATTCATCCAGAGGTATACCATGCAAAAAAAAAAAAAAAAAAAAAAAAAAAAAAAAAAAAAAAAAAAAAAAAAAAAAAGACAGTAAAAAGCAGAAAAGAGCTAGGAAAAAAAGTTAGCCCATACGAGTACAGACAACAGGAATAGAGCAGAATACACTTGATTTCTTTTGCCTGTTCTAAGTGCTCATATTCATCAGAGCCTCTACATCTCTCAGACACAGCTCCTTTTTCCCCACCACTTCTCAGGTTCTGGTGAAACAACTCATCTGTTTTGTGTTTGTTTTCACACAAAATACATGAATGCTGTACTTCTAGACAAACATGCAGATGACTTTCATAATTTACATCAACTTCATGATCTACTTCATCTCAAGTTTAGAAAACTGTAAGAACTACCATTTCTGAATAGTGCATATTCACTTTCTGTGAGGGAGTAGCACCTGGACTCTCCCATGCATTTTATTAACTATAAAGAAGAATCCTGTTAAAATGTCTGGTTCAGAAATAATGACAGAATTTCCAGACAGGAAAAAAAAGTCACATTTTATTTTTTGATCAAAAAATTCTAATACAAGCATTAACTTTCAGATCAAGATATTTTGTTCCCTGCCTTGAAAATTTACAAAAGGATTAAAAAGAAGTCCCAGACAGTTCAGTGAGTAATGATTAAGGCACTTACAATGCATACAACTGCTGAAAGCAAAATCGTCAGAGACAATAAATCCATCCAAACAATTTGGTGACATAATACTAAATTGCTAGTCAAAAAATTCACCACATCATTTTTTTATCTTAGAACTTTTCAGTTTAATTGCAATTAATACTACATGAATAGAGCTGTCTTGGATTGTACCCACCAAAGCTTCTAGAATTTTTCTGAAATTGTCCCTTTAGCCATAGTTTTCAAGGTAAAGCTTCTTCAAATAAAGCAAGTACAGTAAAAAAAAAGATTACAGAATTCTGAGTTCTAGAATTTGTATGAGAAAGCATTAGTCATTAAAGAAATAAGCATTTCTCAGTGTATGCCAATCTTGAAAAGGCTAAATGCTGGAAGGTCAGATTTAGGTCAATGTACATCTCCTTCTCTACATTGCAATATAGAAAGCTCCCAGGCTCCTGTGAGAGACAGCTAGGGCTATCAAAGAGACATCTGCAGATTTCTTAACAGAGACACTGATCTAAATCAAACACTCCTGGATGCAAATGAAGCATTAAGTCAGATGACTTATGGAGAAGTTCTAAATTTATCATGGAAAGATAGCAGCAGCTTAATTAAGGCTGTTATCAGCTTCCACTATGAATATTTGCTATCAGCTCTCCAGTTCCCACCTCAGACATTTGACTTGCTTTAGCAACAAATACAGACTAAGACAGATTCAGTACTTATAGGAAGGTTATGTACAAATACACATTTGTCAGATTCCAATTTTCATATCTTTTACCATGAATTACTTATTCCTTCAAGTAGATTTGCAGAAAAAAAAATTATTTAAAAAAAAAGCACACTGCTTTTGATAGTTTAACTGGCGATTCTAGTGACCTGGAAAGGAACATTTGGTTTGTAAACGCATTCACCAATAGCTACACAAGTTTATTATATTAACTTTAATCCAAAGATTTTCAATAAGCAGAACCAAGCATTGAGTCTGTGAATACCTCACCTTTTACAAGATTACAAGGGGTCATGAAAATTACTGCTGGATCTCTCTGTACTGAGAGTTATGTAAGCTGTCCCTTTGTTCCGCGGATAGCGGAGCTCTGTGTGTGAACAGTGCTCCAGCCTGAACACTGGCACTGCACACATAATTGCTAACCTGCTTCCTTTAGTTAAGGTTCCTTTTATCCTTCAAGTCAGTCTTTTTTCCACTTTTTCTGCTTCATCTTCCTTGCCAAGAAATCCAGATGTTTACAAAACCAGAAACCAATTTAATAAAAATCTGCACAATTTTTAAGTGTTCACAAAGCCTGACTCCTAAAAAAAAAAAAAAAAGACAGCTTGAAAATGACTGAGATTTTCCCTCTTCTATAGCATTTTTTGCACACACTTTGTTGCAACTCATGAACTTAGCCCCTGAAGAGCCAGTGAGCTGCACAAGACAACAAAAAAAACTTAAGTTTTTTTACTTAAGTTAAGTACTTAAACAGCATCACAAAATTATCATTACTTGGAAGCCAGACATGATGTCCCAAGGTGACACTGAAAGTAAAAAGTCAATGGTGGACATGGCCTGTTCTGTCATAGCCCTGCTGTCAGCAGATTCTCTCCAGGAGCAAAGAAACCAAGGTGATGTATTGTTGCAAACCATGTTCCTTACAAAAAGCAAGCCCCAATCCTTCAAGGTGATCTATGAAGCCAGAGATGCTTCAGGCGAGTATACAGGTTGTTCTTGCAGTGAAAAATTAACATGCATGAGATCACACTGCAGTCACACGTTTCTTGTAATGTGATTTGCTGATAATCCTTTAACAATTTTAAAGCTTCCAAAAGAATATGGGTGTTCATCATTAGCCTTATCATCTGTTTATCACTGGTTTTGCAGTGCAGCAGTTAAAAATAGACAAAACAAGCATGACAGAAACCATCGAAGGAGAGAAAGAGAAGAGCTTTTAGAACAGTACTTTTCAAGAAGCAGCTAAAGCTACCAAGTGAAGATTGAATACTTGCTCATCACATCATTTACAGATCCCTAAAGGAAACAATTTGCCACTGTCAAACAACACTAAGCAGTCAATGCTAACATCTATATTTAGGCTAACTCTTTTAATTATAAAAGATGGTGGCCTTTTTTTTTTGTCCCTGAAATCATCTAACAAATTCATTTTCTGGAGAAGGTTTTTATTACTCAATAGGGAAAAAGAAGTAACGTGCCATTGCCAAGTGAAATTATCACCATATTGGTCAAAGTCAGAAACTTCCCAAAACATTTCTCTTCTGTCATCTTCCACACCAGAAAAAATGGTGAACTAATGACAATAATAGCTTAATGTGGTCTTGCCAACACAAGGCAGGTGCTGCACTGATTTCAAGGGAAATAACAGTGGTGTACAGGAAACCTTGAGAGACAATAAATTTCTGAAAGGCCTAACAGGTCCTTGCTATTCTTGGTAACTTTCACAACATCTGGCTCATGATACCTATAAATCACCTTTAAGTAGAAAGGCTCACGAGCCAGCCTAAACCTCAGACTTACAAGACCCTAGACCATGGAATAACAGCATCCTCCTGTTAGTGTCATACATATTCAGCCCTGCACTGAAAATATTCTTTAAATCTTCACTGTGACGCCTCATTGTAATTACAGCTGTACAAAACAGAACCCATTTACATCCCCTGCTCCCCAGACCACCCGTGTCAGGAACAAAGGCCTGGGGCTGCACAACTGCACAGCAGACAAGCACTGCAGGTTGCAGCCTGCCCAGAGTTAGAGTGGCCAGAGATTCCTACGCAGTGCCATCGCCTTGAGCACAAGTACTGTCATGCCTCTGCATTTATATGCACACAATGCTTAAAAAAAAGAAGAAAAAATTCTTAGGTTTCATCAAACTTCTACCGCAGCTCCCCGCTCGGTTTGGTGAAACTCCTCGAGAGGTTTGACACTGCATTGCATTTTGCAGCCAAATGAGGATGGATTCAAACCACTTTGCCATGTGCTGATCTCACTCTGTTTCAAGGGTTAAACTAGAGACACCATAAACCAGTCTCTGGAAGTTACAGAATTACACAGAATTTTTATCTCTCTGCATGAAGTCAGAGGTATGTATTTTGTTTTTTACAGCTTTATTTCAAACTTTAGATAAGTCAGACTACATTTGAAGACTCATAATATATTACTTGATTATTTAAGAACTTTTATAAGGACACAAATAAAAGCTAACCTTTTGAGCTTGAATGACCTGCAAAAAAAAATCTCTTTAATGCTTAAAAATCTTACTAAAATCTTTGTGTTTTCCATGCAAGCTGGGGAAAACAAAAGATTTAAAACATTTTATGGAAGATTTCAGTAAAGGCCAAAAACATGTATTACTTCATTTTTGTACTTTCACACCTTTTGTTAAATTCTCAGCAAATACAGCAGATCTCAGCAGGATAGTTAACCAGGCTAAAAGACACCCTGATTGAAGTTTTGAGAACAAAAGCAAGCTGAAAACATGTTCCAGTTTGTATTAAAGACATTCACTTCTTCATTGTCTTATGCAATTCATAACAAATTTTTAAAAAATTAGGATACACAAAATTTTCATTTTATATTTCTAAAATTGTTTTTTTGAAATTAAAAATAGCTGATTTATTTTTCATCTGTTTAATGAATCCCATCAGTTATTCATACATTCTTTATCATTCAGTTTGGCTACCAATCAAAGTTTTGCTTGAGAACAACAAGGACAAAAAGCAAGCAGAATCAGGAGTACAGTTAGATTTCCTTACACTAACAACTATCATAAATTATTTACTGAACTTCAAAGCTTTGAAACTGGTGATGAATATGGTGGGGAAAAATAAGATGTGTTTGTTTACTATCAATTATTTATTACATATGTTTTACAGTATAAGATGAAGAAACTGATAAAAATGTATTGTCTCATTTGACTAAAATTTACTGTTATTTCTATCCATTCAGAGATTATGAATGAATTATTTGGTAACTTTGTAATAATAAGACATGCAAAAACCCTGACATGTTAAGAAAAAAGGTATTAAATTCATTCTTTGCACTAAGAAATGTACATCTGTATATGCAAAACATTACTCAAGACTAGGGGAAATGAAGTCCTGAATCAAAATAAACTACTTATATAAGCCAACTCTAGTAATAAAACATTTAGAACCTAGAATACAAATGATAGCTGAACTAAATTCAGTTCCAAACCAGACAGATCAAAGAATTAACATGTCAGTCCCTCTAAGCAAAGCAGGAACCAAACCAACCAAGCCGTTAAAGGTCCAAATTTTCTAGTGACTGGAAGTAAATCTGGGATGCCCCACTGTTTGACTGTATGGCAGATAGCTGCTGTTTGTAATGTGCCTTAGGTCAGACGTGGTAAACTTCACACTTCTAACCAGTGCTGTTTGTAATAGACCGGATGAAACACGTTTACAAAAGAATCAATAAATGTAAAGACTGGAAGGAATTAGAGAGGCTTGCAGGCTTGTACCTATTGTCTGGGGGAATTAGATGTCAGTTTGAGCACTATGACTCCAACAAAGGTTTCCTAGTTTTAATTTACTAGAACACATAATGGGCTATATAGAAGCTGGGAAACACCCATCTGTCCCAACATATTACTTAACAAACAGCTTAATGAATGTTACAAACATTATTATAGTCTGGCTTGCTCCTCTTCTGCTCATTCACTCTACTTTGCAATCATATCGTCAAAGGGCATTTTTTTGTGAGGCTGTTCCACTCGGACTCAGAAGTAAGAAACAATGCAACATGCTCAAAACATGGCTCTAAATGAATTGCAATAAACAGGAATGCTAAAAGCTGTATACATAACTAATGGCACACAGCCTTCTAGTCTGTCTCACAGAGCATATATATTTGCATAACTTTAGCACTTCTACAAGTTAGCTACACTATATCCTAAGAAAATTTTCCATTTGTAAACTAACGCATAAAACAAATGTATAAAATAAGACAAGTAAATTACTCTTGGCTACAGTGAAAAGAGGAAAAAAACAAAAAAACCCAAAAAAAACCCCCAAACCATAACAAAAAACCAACCCAAAACACCACCACCAATATTTTTTGAAAATTTCAAAAAGACTGGCTTATATCAGAAAATATAGCTCAAGTCTGGTTCACATTATATTTTGAGGTTGTTTCATTCTTCAACTAGTTCTTGTGAAACACAAGATCCATATCCTTTTCTAATTAAATATTTCACAGTTACCAGATTTTTATACATCAGCTCCATCTGACTTTAGTTCAAATGCGCAACCTAAATAAAAGAGACACAACTTTTGTATTCCAATAAAATAAATAAGGCCTAAGGTAGAGTTTAACACCATGCTAAACTTCAAGGTTTACCTTTGATATTCACAATACATTTCCTCACATTATCTGATATATAAAGTAGAAAATATGGAAAAAAGATGAACAAACCATCCATAAGCTTCTCCAAATAAACCGTATGGTCTAGTGTTCCAACAGACAAAATGAAACTTTAAACACAATAGGATTGTTTAATGTTATATTCCACTGGGTAAAATTGGATACAGAAGGTTGGATTTCTCCATCCCAGGTTCCCTCTTCAAACCACAAACTGTTCATGTGCAGCTGATAAGTACAGTATCTCTGAAACTCCCTTTACAACGCAGTGCACACATTGAAACAATCACTGGAGTGCATTTTTTCCCAGGGAAATGTGCAAAGAACCCAGTTTCTGAAGACAGAAATGTATTCTATGGCAGGGTTTTGAATAACAAGTTATTGAGTTCTTGTTCTATCATGATGGGAAAGCCTCACTTGGGACTTTTTGGTTCATTTGACAAGAAGTTGTTATGACTGTCAAGGCAAAGGTATACATATATCTACATTACAAAGAATGTCCTTGTTACCAAGACTTTGCTGATATTCCTAACCTCAGACAAAGGAAAGCATAACCTGTATTCATTTTTCTGTATTAAATGCTTGCATGTTCAGATATGAGAATGTTGCTCTGTGTGTCTCATTGTAGATGGTGGATTTGGTTTCCATCCTGTCAGCAACAACCTGTGTGGCTGATACACTCACATGTGCTTCAAGCAGTACAAAGTGCTGCTACACTACATCTACAGCAACCCATATTTGACATCCTGCTTTCTTCTCATTTAAATCTACTTGAACAACTTGAGAGCCTTGTCACTTGGACAGCCAAGGTCATGATTTTTGAAGAAGGTTCACTGCAGGCAAATCCCAAAGGGATATACGAGTCTCTCTTTGTCAACACATCAAAAGAAAATTTTAAAAAGGGTTAATCGACACTTTAAAATAAAAAGGAAGTGCATTCCACAACAGAAGCTGCTGTTTATGCTCATTTGGGCTGTTCATTGTAGAAATCTAGTTGACAGAAATTGGAATGAAAAGCTTAAAAACAGCTATTCCAAGAAAAAGCTGCCTCAGAAAAAGAGAACACACAATTAACCTTTTGGTATATCCTTGGCCCAGTAAATGATAGCATTCCACAGTAACATATTACACAGTTCCTTCTCTGAAAGAAATCTTACTAAAATTTGTATTTCAGCATATTTCTTAATTTCTAGAATAACACAAATTCAAGTAAATAAGATGTTAAGAAATAAAATCAACACTTTGTTCTCTTGATAAGTCCCTACCTTCTCCAATAAGAGGAGAGTTGTTATCACCCTTTTATAATTGATGAGTGCCCAGTTTTTAAAACCGAGATACAGTGGCTGGCACTCTGGCATTTTGAAAGCAGGCAAAACCTATCTTCAGTCAATAAAGTTTTTTCACTGTGAGAAAACTTCAGGGAAATACTGTCCTGGCAAAAAATGTGATTGTCCTTGCCTCAACCAAAAACTAGATTAACAGATATACATGCCTATAAAATCCATTGTGGTTACATAACTGTAACCAGCAGTATTTTTTCTCTGCCTATGAGAAAGGGAAGAAACACACCTATTTAAAATATTTGCCAACTAGAGGTGGGGGAAGTAGGAAATCTGCACTCCAGTGGAAGAAGGGTAAAAGGTATGTAACACTGGCAAAAGATAAGCACAAATATTATTGGTTATAGACATCCACAGAAAAAGGCAAACTGTTTTATACATGGTAACGTCAGGTTTCTTAAACACCAATCTTATTTTTCCATTTTCCTTTCACTTCCCTTCTAATACTATAGCAAACAACACAATGACAGCTTACCTCTAAAGTTAAAGAAACAGTTGCCTGATTGTTGTCAATGTCTCACAGACTTTCTTTCACCTTGCAATAGCCTCCTATGGAAAATGGAAAGCCAATTATTGAAGCAGAATCAACCAGGAGTGTGTTCTATCTCACTAATACAAAATTACAACCAGACTACATATTTTTTTAAAGTATTTCAGTGTAAGAAGTGTTCTCTACGAGCAGAAGAAAGCAGTCCAGCAAGAGCTGCAGGATGAAAGCAGCTGCTTTGGTTTATGCTCAGGTCCAGGAGATGAAGAAAACGGGTCAGTGGACAACAAGAGAAAGATGAAGCAGTCTGTTCCCACTTGCTAGTTCATCCAAAATCAGTAAGTATTCACCACAGGGATGGGCAAACACCCGCACAGGACGCTCAGAGAGGTCCCAGGGTCTCCACCCTGCTGGGATTCAAGACTCAGCTGGACACACCCCTGAGCAACCTGATCTAACCAGGCCTGCTTGGAGCTGATCAAGGAGATGAATGAGGAAACCTCTGGAGGTCCCTCCAAACCTAAATAATTATTCATATACAATCAGAGAATAATTTTTAACCAATTATTTTTCTAGTCGTACAGCTTCTGCATTTAGGCTCACTGTACTCCTGCCAGAGCAAGCAGCCTGAAGAATATGGCAGCCTTCATGATCCATGGAAAATTAGTAAGTGACTGGCACATAGGAGAAATAAGAAATCTTGGAATTTTCTGATACCAACACCCAAAGAGGTAACAGGCTCCAGGACATCTGAGATATGCTATATTTGTTTTGTGATATAACAATTATTTCTCATTTAATTTTTAAATATTAGAAAAAAAATTTTTTTCTCACATTCTCCAGTAAATTTCCAAGCTAGTATAAAAGTAGATTGATTGCTTTGTCTAATTATAAATTTTAGGGTGTCATTAAATACCACCTGAGAGAATATTTCCATATTTTAGGTACCCCTGTGAAAATCTCTTTTTTTCCTCCTGTATGAATCTCTGTGTAGCATTTAGTTCTGCTGCAAATCTTTATTCACAAGTAGATTTTCTATCAATATATTTACACTGTTAATCTAGACTACAAAGGCAGAGCAAAAGAAACATGCATCTAGGAGATTTAAATTTAGCACTAACATGACAAATTTTTCTTTCCACAAAATTAAACCTGTCAGTCCACATCTGTTCACGAAGAAGCAAACAACTCAGTATTCCAGCAACTTCTATTCCAGCAACCTTTCAAAACAAAAGACTAGGCTTACTATTCTCATCTCCAGTAGAGGAATCATTAACATAAACTATCTCTTGATTCATGAGCATCACAGCAGGCAAGACATTACTTTCTCCCATTCTGCACTTGCAGTTGATTTTTCCCTGTTTATGCTGTTTGGATAGACAAGCAGTAATACAGCACATTCAGCTGCAAACCCCTTCAGAAACACACCTGACACTGCTTCAGATTAAAGACTTGCTGCAAGTACCAGAGTGGGATACTTGATGCACAGAGATCCATAAGAACACGCTGCTGTTAAGACATTAAAATATAGTTTAGCCCATTTGAGAGACTTTTGAATGCTGGTGCCCAAGACATTTATCATACTACACATGGTACTGATACAGCTGATCAATAGTATTTGTAACTAGGCAAGACTGAAAAAGCAAATCTACAGTCCAGAACAACAAACATGGCTTGCTTATGCACACCCAGTTATGAAGGATGAAAAAAAAAAGCTAATGATGCATTAACAAGGTATTCTGTTTGTTAAATGCCATGCAGCCCACATAACATTAGTTAGTGCAATCCTCATCTGAACTGACATCACTTACATAAGACAAGCACCATACTTCTTAAAGGCCTAACTAAAATTTTAGCACATTTTCTTGACCCAAATGGCATATTCTATTTTTGTCAATTACATATATTAAAAAGAAGGGAGCAAAGTGAGACAAACTAGCAGGGAAAAAAGTAATCTTAGAATGTTCAGGTAGTTTCTGTGCTGTAGAGACTAGATTTTCTTTAATTATTTTTCTCCTAACTATATAGTTAAACTAGCCAAGAGACCTTATGATGGTAGCTGTCCTAAGGAATCAATTTCAACTCTTGACACAAAATACAACACACTAGGACATCTAGCAAAAATTCAATTATATTATAAAACATTTTAGCTAGCAAAGATATAACTTTTCCATTTCTGTTCAAATTTTACAGCTTTACCAGCATTTTAAGGAATCAAACAGATTGCCCTTATTTTACTGTTTTTCAAAATCTAAATTTTAAAACCTAAAGACAGCTACTTAATGAGTTAAAATATTTGCTTGCAACCCAGAGCGATCCTCACACCCCAAGAACCTTTCAGATAAACCTGTCAGGAGCCTGAAAATGACTTTTTAGTAGTTATCATATTTTCTGATTTGCACATTATCACTGTTTATACTCTTCCTCTACCAGAAAACATCCAAACCTTGGGTCTTATCTCTTAGTTCTACTGTATAATTTACTGCCACAAAGATAAAACCACGTAGTTGATCCACTCCCATCTCCAGCTCAGAGCTACAGTTCCTTATCACACAGCTCTATATAGCTTAAAGACTCAATGTATACAAGAGCAGTAGCCCAAACCAATTACTGTGACATCAACTAATAGATTTTTCTACCTAAGAATTCCAAAATCCACTTCTCAGCTTGGATATTGTTGCTCCTAGTTCCAGCTAAACAACAGAAACAAGGATATTTCTTAGTTCTCCTGATCCTGATGTTTTCAGTAATTGATTTCTGGGAGGCCATGTGAGAGCATAGGAAGCTTGAGGTTTGGGGTTTTTCTGTTCTTGGGTGTTTTGGGTTTTGCTGGGTTTTTTATTGGGTGAGGGGTAGGTGTGGGGTTTTTTCAGTTTGCTTTTTAAAGTTTTTTTAATTAAACCTTTTCTTCTACAGATAAAAATAATTGTTTAAGCATGGATACAGTTTTTGCATCCCATATCAAAACCTTTTAATCTCTTACACTATTCCTTGTAATTCATAATTTTTTTTTCCTATAAATGCCTATTTTTCATCTCTGGGACATGCCAGTGAATATTTCTTTTCCTCAATACACCTGTTCTCACAATGCATCAAAAAGGAGAAATCCTAAAGTAGTTATCTAACATACACACACTTACTGGAACTTGGTTTAAGCTAAGTGTGTTGTTTTAGAAGCTTAATACTGACTGGGATCAAATACAAAAGTTATTTGTATTTCCACTTACTAAAATAAAACCAATAATAAGCAAATGAAAGACAAATTTCTGATTGCAAGGACTGAGGTGTTAAATATAAAGCTACATGAACTACATTCAAACCAGCAAACTAATTCTCATTTAATTTATGGAACTGTGCTACATATGTCACACCAGAGAGCATTCTGCTGATCAGATATTAGGGGGACACAGGCTTGATTTTAGCATTAAATTTGTGTTCAAAGGAGTAAAATAAAGAGCATGTAACAACAACAAAAAAATTGTCATTGCAAATATATTCTCCTGAAGGAATTCTCAGTGTGGTAGGGATAACACTGAACACACACACACAAAGCAGATTGATCTTCCACAAGCATCAGAGCACTTGACTAGGACTGGGACCATCCCTCTTTCATAAGTGGAAAAACCAGGGTGAAAGGTTATTTCCATAAACTCAGCAGCAGGCATGAAAAAAATCAAAGTCTGTAATTACAACACTTTTACTGTATTCTACAGAGGAAATGCAATATCTTTAAATGCTAATTACCTGTTTGATTTTTAATGTTAATATCTATTTCAGGTGAAACATGCTTAATTTTACCCAAATAACTACTAAACACTGAATGAGTTGATATTTAACATTCCTTTCCATGCACCTCAAATGCAAGAATGTGCTAGATGCAAGAAATACAATATCTTGAAATTGTGGACTCTGCTTTTCAAAATATAGAACACTTGAATAGAATCGGTTTTATATAAATCTAACATCTCCCATCTCTACCTGAAAGGCCTAACATCTGTTACTTAGTTTGATGAAAGTGCCGAATAAACAAGCTGCCCAGTACATCTTGGGGTATGTTTACATCACAATGAAAACAATTTAAAATTGGAAACAATGTTTATTTACATCATGAATATTCTATTTTTGATTTTTTTTCTTTTAAAGCATCTTGGAATATTTTTGAACAGCTGGTTCATTCTCTTGGTTCTCTTTGATATCTATACATTTGGAATATATATACCCAGAGTTTTTCTAGAGTATCCCAAATTAATTGACACATTTTAGTTCTAAATCATCGACTTACCAAAGAAACATGACTACCTCACATTAACTAACTACATGGTAGCAACATGCTAGGTTAGAGACTAATTATTCTAATTATCGTAGTGTCTACAGCTCAGACAGATTCTTAACTCTTGATGAAATCTCCTGTTTTCTTGCTGCAGTACATGCTGAAAATATTGCTGTTTTTAAAAGATAAGCCATACAGAATATTTTTCTGCATTTGCCATAGGCAAGTAGTACTTTCTTCTGGACAATTTGCTCTTGCACTGTGAGTTGTACACACAGCGCGTTTCACTCACAGATCAATTCAGTAAACGGAGGCAGGAAATTTTCTGAAATGGAAGGATTCTGCTTTAAGATCATAATTTTTTCACCTCCTTGGTGAGAGAAGACAACTGGACACTTACAGCGTGTGATGCATTTCATCGCCCTCCTCCTTTGGAGGGGAACACGGCTGTCATACCATGGAGAAGAGCAGTAATGGATTTGTAACAAAGCATTTTGTCTTTGGGAGACCTCTCAGAAAATTAACTACGCAGCAATGGCTAAGAGGTCTTTGTTGTCTCAGTAAAAATGAAAGTATTTTTGCTATCTGCAACTTCACTCAAACTCTGACCTTATGATCAGAAAGTCAGAACCACCTGTGTGACTCAGTAGCTTTGGTCAGTTCACAATACAGCCTCTGCAGTGGACCACTGCAAGGGTGGAAAACACTTTCTGGTCAAAAACTGAAGTACTTGTGGACTGTGCTGTTTATGCTGCTGTACTGTCAGTTTAAACCTTATTACCTTCAATTAACAGCTGAAAATGACTACATACATATGCACATATGTTAATACGAACATGCTATGTGACTCAAGCAAGTACTCGGCTCAAGTAACCACTTAAACAATGTCACTGAATTAAATCATTGTCGCATGCGCTCTGGTTTCATGCTTAAAGCTTTTAGTATTCATTTTCAAGAAAGAAATGCAAGTAGCTTTTTACAGAATACATAAAGGATAACAAAAAAAAAGTGCACACAGCAGTCCGCTTTATTCCACACAATTGGCTAATCTTTGGTACAAAAGCGCCGTTGAGGTGTTAATCAATTCAGATACACAGTTTTACAATAAGAACAAAACCTAAAATAAAAAGAGTAGTGAACAGAAGTGTTTAGGAACTGGAAACTGATAACAAGCTCTTATATCCAGATATTTCACAGTCTAAGCTGCAAACCTGCCTTAGTTATCTATAAACACATGTGATCGTTAGCATTGTGAAATTCTGTATATAGAAAGCAGAGCAGAAGTGTCTTAATGTACAGCAGTGCTAAATACACCAAAATAAGGCACTGGCAGAAAATCCCAAGAGGGTTTCTTTATAGCATAAAATATACTATGAATAATGGTATTATTTGTATAAAGTTAGGAATGCTATAGATAACAAAAAAAAGTCAGTTGGCTCTATAACAATTCTGAAGGAATATGATAAAAGTACGTCTTTGACCCCCAGAAAAATATACCAGCACAAACAGAAACAATTTCACTCCAAGTCCCCTTAAAAAAAATAAACAAAAACAAAGCAACACACCCAGACACTAAACTACCTGTCACAAAGAATTTTAGTCTCTTCAAAAAGCACTTTAAAAAGCTTGCCTAGCAAAGGTAAACAATAAAAAGGTAAAGCTAAGCACTATGCCCATATGACTCAACACTCTATTCCAAACCAACGACCTCACATTGTTTTTTCACTCACTTGATACTTTTTCTGGTCACTTCTTGTGTCCTCCCTGCACAAACCTTGTTTAATAGCTAAGCTCTGTTGCCATGCATGGCCGTGATTCTAAAAGACCAAAGGCTGAAAAAAGGGATATCAAGTACTTTCCTCCTACTAGCTGTTCAAACCTTTTCAACTGTAAGGGGGTGATATCCAACATATACTTTCACTATAACTGAAAAAATATTTTAACCTAAACTAAGACCCAGACTTGTGCAGCGGAGAGAATGCATTGTGAGTCATGCATTAGATTCAGTTTTTAATCTGAGATCATTACTACCCCTAAATTTAGCCCACACAAAACAAGACACGGAAAAATAACTCAGTTGTTTCAACAAAACACTGAACATAGCTACCCAATTTAGAATGTTTAAAGTCTACTTAAAGGCAGTTTTCCGCACTCTTGCAATATTGTATCACTGTTTCATTGATATTTAAATACAGTCTATTGTCAGTGTGATGATTTTTTTCAGTGTCAACCTCACACATTGTGTCTTGAAATATCTATTTCTTGTATTTCAGCCTTCAGAAACCAGATTGAACTCACCTTTCTACTTGGGACCCATGACTTTCAGCTTCACCCATCCCTCGGTACACAGCGTCAACACCAGCCAGGAAAAACAGCAATAACCCAACCTCCTTGAGCTTGGCTACTTCTAGGATTTCTCTATTAAAAAGTTCCATATGTTTTCTTCATCTCAAAATATTTTTTCTCAGGATAATATAAGCTCAATTTTCTCCCTTATTTCTTTCTGTCACATTGGTAGTCTGCTCTTGATATAGAACGGCACCTTTTCAGTTCCCAGGCATCTCTAGGACCTTCCTATCTTACCCAAAATACGACAAAAATCTCCTCCATAAGCAGGCTTAAGAAAATGTCAAAACTGACAGCATGACTCAAAGATTACAAAAAAGGGTGGGGGGAAGAAATTTTCATGCCTTATTAATACATATTACAAAAACTCTCCTGTAATTACTGAGCTTTGTGCAGCACAAAGGAAGAATTAAATATTCTTACACAGTCTACTAAGCAATTTTTACATCACCAAAATGGCAACATGCTACAATAAATTTTATTTAAAGACAATTTTTTTTGACAGATAAGAAGTCAATACAGAACATTTTGAATGTTACCAATTTAAATCCAATACATCATAAACCCGACCTTTTATCAAGCATTCCTACTATGGACACAAAATTTGTTTTACAGATTGAAACACAACCACTTAAAATGTCTAAAGTTGTATACTTCATTTATGTGCATTTTAGCCCTTTGAAACGGATCATTTTTGTGCTGGAGTCCTAACTGGCTGTTTTCAGTTCTACATATAAGCTTCCTGCTTACAATGCATATATGTCTTTATAAGTGGCTAAATTGGGGATCCTGCTTTACACTACTCACACTTAAAACTGTTTCATGATTGCCAATATTAGTGCTAACATGTAAAAAAAAAAAAGGAAAAAACCCAACAAAACAACAAAAAACAAACCCTGAAACCCCGCACACAGAGAAGAAAAAACCCCTCAGAAAACAGAATACTTTAATAGCCCCTTCCCTTATTATTTATATTGCATACTTTTTTAAAAACAAACAAAAAAACCCCCCTATCATCTCTTAAACTTTACATGCCGGATAATCAAGCAATAATAAACAAAACAAATTAGTTTCTGAGCTTTAAGGTACCTTTGTCTAATCCCAGATATTTAGAGAGCAGGTCTGATTTCTGTTAGATATGATTCTTTCAGTTAAACTCAAATCACAAAACACTTGGTTAAACACATTTATTTTTTGAGTCACAAGTGTCCCTCTCGAACTTCTGACTGAAGACTTCTCCATGAAATCAGCCTAAAGGTAGCCAGGAATCTGTGCCAGATGAGCAACAAAAACCTCCCCTTCCCCTCAAATAAATGATGATCCATTTATTACTAGCATTTCCCTTCTTTTCACCTTTAGTCAAAATGGTTTATCATTTTCTCTCTGATCAATACATTTTAAATTACCAAACTTTTGTCCAAGTTCTTTCCCTCAGGCTAATCTTCACAAGTTCAACCTTTCCCTGAACACTCTGTAGCAGAGATTTTCACCCAATTGAACTCAGAAATTTTTACTTTTAACTACAATACACATTAGCGAATTACAAGGGAAAGCACATCTCTTTAAAAGTTCCTTTTGAAACCAGGGCTGTGATGTGTGTCAGCAGCAGCAAGATATGGTTGCACAACAAAATTTCCAAGAGTATTACAACAACACCTTTTTTTTGGCCAGTTATTCTCAAAGTTCTCTGAAATGACAATGACCGTGTTCTCAGTACTCACCTTCTGCCAACACAATAATCAGCTACCTGTAATTGGAGGGGTTTTTCAGAGAAAGTTTGCAAACCAAGATGTGTCAGATAAGCTTCAACCAGCCTATTCAGGGAAGAAAAAGGCAGCAGAAGTGATAGGAGTAAAGTGCCACTGTATTATATAAAAGGCTGCAGGTCACAACTAATTCTCATGACAGATGGTGACATTGTGATTGGCAGGTGGCAGTGAAATAGGGCCTCAGAATTTGCAGAAGAAAATGGAAAACTTCATAGACCATTTGTGCTGAAGATGCTGGCCAAAGCTGGTGTAAAGCCATCACCATCATGCACTGGAAAACTTCCACTATAGTCCATGCCAAGAGCTCTAGACAGCTCTTTTCAAACCCACTGGCAAAGGGGAATTATTTGGACACACTGGGCTCCTGACTACCAAAGCAGTGATACAACCAGCACCGAACCGTGGGCCGAGTGGTGTGCTTTGAAAGGCAAAGCACCCCTCCTGCCTTGGACACGAGAGGTGCATCACCATCAAATCTGAACCTACATGACTAATTCAGCTCGAGAAAAGATCACTGCTTGCTCCTTTAATGAAAATATTAAGATGTCAAACATTTATTTTGTCATTTTTGGCACTGACAAAACATTTTAGAGAGGTGGTAGCTCCTTCCTGAAGGGCTTTCCCTTTTAGTAACTTTAAAATCTAGCGAAGAGCATAGAAATTTCTTTAGCATTTACCTTTGAGATAATATTTTGAGATATTTTTGGCATGGTTAAACCAGAAAAACACCAAAAAGGACTCCAATGTTGTCTGTGCTTTCCACTCTACACCATGCTGAACCATAAATCACTGAGCAGCATGATGTCCTCTTATAACAATTCTGCTAATCAATATTTCTATTTCTCAATATACACTGAATTTTTATTCCAATCCACACATTATTTTTATTTGTTATTTCCTTGTCACTATTGTACAACCTAAGTATCACTTTTAGTATTTAAAACCTTCACACATCTGTATTTAGAAACATTCATCTCTTCTCATAATTTTTCATCTTAAGATTTGAGCTTTTTCTTCTTAGCCTAGCCATTTACTGTAAGAGAGAGACAAGACTCAGTCTGTCACCAATTTAATGTAATTATCTTCCCCATATTAGACCTGATTAGCTGTTAAAACTAATAATTTCTATGCTCCCTTCTTTTTGAAAACTTTTGTAAACTCTGTTTACTATTTCAGATTTTACAATAAAATGTAGATAAAAAATTTGTAGAACAAATAGAATGTTCTTAGGGTATTTCTAATGAGTCTCTGTTTAATTCATATCTGCCAGGAACCAAAATCTTGGAATTCTGAAGAAAACACAGCAAAAGTATCTGAATTTCATAGGAAAACCCCGTAACTTACAAGGTCGAAAAGATAACTCAGAGTAAAAAGACAGCAACAGAAAATCATGATTTTTTTTTATGTGTACATGATTGAAATATCTATAAAATTTAAAAACTGCAAGTCAGATAACCTGTATCAACAGGACAATGGTCCTGTTGAATCAGAAATGCTAATAAAATAATCATTGTAAATTTTTAAGTCACTGGATACACACACAAAAGCACGGTGTATGAAGACCTAGAATAATCTTGTATCAAGGGTTTATTAATACAGTACTTCAGTCTAAAGAAACATATAAAGATGTGAATTACTTACATAAAGTAGAGGGAACAAGTATTTCCTCATCGGGGGAATCAAGCAGTGGTAAATTGTGTATGCACCAAGAATATCACACATCTAAGTTCTGGCGTCAAACTGTTCTGATCACTCAAACAACGTGTTTCCATGTAAAAAAAAAAACCTCAAAAACTAGCAGAGAACAATACTGGAAAAATAATGCTGCTCTAATACATTCATACTAAATCACATTGTTCAAAGAAACTTGTGATAAAAAAGGTATTCTAAAACATGTCTATTTTACCTGATCATTTTTATTTTCATAAAGGTCTATACTTTGTTTACTCTCTGTTCAAATGCTTGGATATCATATCTAGCCAAAGAAATCACTAATAATACTTCCTGTTTGCAAATTGCAGTGTGAATATTTTGAACACACAGTCTAAGCAAGGCTCACTGTTTTCATAGCTGTTCCTTTCATTCCTAGGAGAGCTAGGTCCTGTGACCCACTTTCAACAAGACAGAGGACTCCAGTAAAAAACAATGCCAAGTTGTAAAAGCTTGACAATTGGAATCATCAGAAAAGGCCAAACCAACCAACCAAACACACACACAAAAAATCCAGAATTTAATATGCATGAAAAAGTAATAAGAAATTTATTTGTTCAGATTTTGACATCAGTAGTTCTGAACCATATGTAGAAAATGAGACTCAGTGTTTTCATTTAGTGGTAATGTTTTCAGAGTGACAAGCTGGTATAACAGAATCACATTGATGCAGTTCAGGTAAGTCTGTTCTGTGTGCTAAAGGAAGTATTTTTAATCTCAGCAATATACTGTCACGCCATGTATACACAAAGAAATTTTCACCCTGATATTCGATCTATACTCACATCCTTTAAGCAGGAACACATTTTTACAAATACTGTCCTTTCTTTAGTTCTTTAACAAAGATCAAAGATTTCTACAATATCCCTCTGTGAATCAGAAATCCAAACCACCTTTGCAATATTCATCGGTTTTCATTGCAAGAAGGTGCAACGCTTTAAGTGAAATTCAGTAAAATCCAGGACCATGCACTACTGACCTGCTGAGGTTTTGGTTCAGCTTGGTTGTACATTGCAAGTGGGTTCGACTGAGCAGGCATTATGTAAATAGATGGACTTAAATAAAAGGCAGCCCTCACGTATTAATCCAAGGCCTGGGGTGCTTTCAGAGCAGGCTGGAGACAATCCCAGACACCTGGCTTTTGAAAGACCACCAAGGGAATATGCAGGGGGAGAAGGGGAGCGAAGGTCAGGAAAAGCAGCCTGAAATAAAATTTAACTAAATTCAAGCCTATTTTAAAGCATCTGGGTCAGCAGCCTTGAAAGTTTCTTTATAGTTATCAGATGCTGAAATATGCTTTTCTATCTTAAGGATACAAAATGCTTTCCAAAGCAATTCATATCACATGCTTCAGGATTCACCAAGAAGTACTATCTGGAAACAAGATGTTTTTAACTACAGGTTCAGAACGCATTTTGCCTTGGCAGCTTCAATGTTTACAGTCTCTCTGGAAAAGTGTCAAAAGCAACTGTGCCATTCAAATTGGGGACATGCAAATCTGAAGAGCACAGTCTTGGCTATCAGATGGAAAAGCTACTGCTCTATAATCATGAACAACCAGCAGTTTAAGCTAGGCTGAGCAAATGAAAAAACATCAGTATAATCAGCTATCCAATACTCTGCTTCATTCAACTGTCTCCTCTCTTCCCACACTACAGTCTAAAGTAGGTTCTCCAGAAACCGCCCATAAAAAAACATTTAAGAGAAAATCAGTTCAATCTTATTCTTTCTTCTCTTTGGACTATTTGCTTTCTTTGCAGGGTTTGTTTTTTGTTTGGTTGGTTGGTTTGTTTAGTTGCTTTTCTTGAAATAAATTCCTCTTCTTTCCATTATTTTATTTGCCTCAGATTTATGACATAGTACCCTTATCTATGTGCTTCTCCATGTTACTTTGCTTCCACAGAATTGATTTTCAGTTATTTACCCCATTTTGATAAATTCCCAACTCCTCCTTTCTCCCTGTCTTTTTGTTGCTATCCTCCCACTTAGCTTCCTACACGTTCTCCATCTGATGAGACATTTGCCTGCCTGCTTGGCTGTGCCCTCTGGCAGCTCTGAGGAAGTGGCCAGTAGCCATCCATGTCAGCTCCTGACCAACGAGCCATCCAGCACCCTGGCAGCTCCGCATCCACCACAGCATCCGCTGCCTCCCAAATGGCTGACCCAAAGGCAACAACTCCACAACCAAAGAAAGGATAACTGAGAAGCTACTGAGAGGAGAGGATGGTGATGTCAATAAAAGGAAGCTTTTGGAAGCCTATCAGCTACTGGTGCACTGCCATCCATCAACTCCTAGCTGGCTGTGGGAAAAGGGTGCCATCTGGTGCCCACTCCATCCTCCTCTAGAGAGCTATTTAACCTACTCTTCTGGCTTTTCTGGCCACTATTCTTCAGAAGGTCACCTACTTTTCTACTATGAGTCCTCAAAACTCAACGTATTCCTATAATTTCTTCATCTCGTGCAAGTTTTAACACAACTTGAAACATTTTCCAATTTATTAGACACTGAAAGGAACAACAAAAAGCAAGTAATGTTCCAAACCCAACCCATACACCCAAACAAGTCACCAAGTAGGAAATGTGCATTTTGCTTGCCCAACATGGGGCCCCATATAAGTCACCCTGATACTTCTTGCTCAATAATTAACTATAATTAACTTGCTCTATAATTAACTATACAGAAGGTCATGACCCTGAAAAGAGAGGACAAGAGGAAATAAAATCACTAGATCTTTGCTCTAGAAAACCTGTTTAAAAAACCAAGGATTTTCCCCATTACTTTTCTTTTGATCTCTACTACACCACCCTCCAGCCAAACAGTCATTTTATTTCCCATGGTGCTGCTCACAGCTACCCCAACACAAATGAAAGCAGACAGTTATATTCTGATTCTTTGAGGTAGATATTTAATAATTTCTTGTCTGTACAGGATGCTTGCTTTACATAAAAGATAAGGATTGTATTGAGTCTAAAGTAGAGGTTGTAGAGTTCGGTGGGGTTTTTGTTTGTTTTGTTTTGGGGAGGGTTATTTGTTTTTTGCTTTTTGTGGGTTTTTTTGGGGTGGTTGGGGTTTTTGGTTTGTTTGGGTTTTTTCTGGGGTTTGTTGTTGTTGTTGTTTGGTTGGAGTTTTTTTGTGGGGGGTGTGTGTGTATTTGCAGTGATTAAAAATCTTAAAGGGAGTGCCCTAACTGGCTGGAAGACCCTCCGAGAAAGTCTCAGAGTTGGAGAAGATTTGCCCTCATATTTGCCCTTTTCTTATTTAAAGCACCCAGCTGAAACTCAGCTTTATGAGATGTGAATGCTTTCTATTATTCTAGATTTTCCCATCTCTGCTTTCCTTGTCAGTTCAGTGGCTGCAGCCTAGAAAATGCACACAGGTTCCAACAATTGGCAACTTTCATCTTCTGAAGCTGTTTAGTACTAAATACAATATTCATATGTCTGGGTGAAACAAAGGAACAAAAATAAAACCTTCCCTATTACTTAGTGCAAAATGGAATTCATACTTCATTTGTCACATTCAATTGAATCACTTTTTTATTTCAGGACTCTTTTCAATTTAAAGACAAAACATTTCCAAGTATTTATTTGCACTTGGACTAGTTTTTGATGTAGAGCAGCTGGATATTTTGTGCCATTTCTATATCTATCTTCTAACTACAGCATCTTGAGTGATAATGAGAATATATTGACTTGGTTTTATTATTACATTTGGGTTTCAAATGAACTTCAACCCACTGATGCCTAAAAGAGTGCTGTTTTAAAACAAGGTTTAAAGTAGACTAGAATCAAAAAATAAATATATCACTTTATTATCAGGAAGATTATTTTTCCCTTTTGTTTTGATAATTCAAATACTTTTAGATTAGTTTCATTTGGGGAGGGAAAAAAACACACAAACCACCAAGAAAAGTTGTATTTTCCACACTCTTAGCCTAGAGATTAACTTATTGTTATTAAGAGCTTACAACAGCCTTTCACTGAGGCCCCAGCATAATGCTATTTAACAAGTTGGCATGTGCAAATAAAACATTTTCAAGTTGCCACACAACTGTGTTCTATGTTTTAAGCTTTTATTTCTGTGTTACGCACATACTCACACTTACAGTATTGAGCTCTATAATTACATATGATACTTGCATACATAAGTATTCATACACACACAATTATGTATATAATAATACTACAACAAATATATACTTGTTCTCATAAGATACTTTTAAAATATGTGAGATAATTTCAGAATGACTGCTCTGAAAAAAACCCAAAAAACCCAAAAAAACCAAAAAAACCCAAAAAACCAAAACAAACAGAATTAAGAACTGTACCCTAATCATTATTGTAGAATAGAAACCCTAGAAGGAAAAGTGACAAGTTAACTCATATGATGTGCCTGCTAAATTTAACAGAAGTTAATTGAGTTTTATAGGGCAGGTAATTGGAAAAGGAGAGAAGTAACTGAAAATCCTATTCCTTAAGATGAGGAAGTTTCTTCCCAGGCTAAAGTACATATTCCCTTTTAAATGGAAATGTTGAGTATCTCTCCAAGTTGTGAAGACATTTATCCCTCCCAATCAGGCCACAGAGTTTCAAAAAGACAAATATCATCAAGGCTGTTGACTGTTCAGTTCCTAAAAAAGTGCCATTTTCTATGCCCTGAATAGTCATAATTTCCTGACCTATAGGCTGATGAAATGATGAACAGATCAGAGCGAGCCCTTTTATGGAGGGAACATATAAGAACCTTAAAATTAATAATATAGGTGAAATTTAATTTAGAACACCATTACTAGCAAGCATGATTTTAAACCACTGTTAGCAAAAAATAAGCTGGTTAGAGTGGAAGTGAGAACAGAAGCTCTGCTCCCCATCACTCCACTGCAGCTAATAACATGCCAGACTCTGCATTTATCTCTTGCTTCAATGCTGTTCCCATAAGGAAATCCATAGGAAGAGCTGACAGAAGATTCCTTGGCAGGGTAACTTCTTTAGAAATGGCAGTCAGCCACATCCAAAAGATAGAAGACACAAGATACTGTTCAAAAAATACTCATTAATCATTATACTCTTTAATAGGCAGTAATTGTGTGTAAATTATGAGATTTGATATATATGTTTGTTAAAACTGAAGTATTACTATTTTCACACAAATCGTTCCCAGTTATATCTTACAAAAGCTAGACCTTTAAAATTCATTTTAAATTTAAAATGAAAAAGAGCTAAAAGTCAAACCAGCAAATACTAAGCTCATCAAGAAAACAGAGATCATGGATTGTTTCCAAATCATACAGAAGTCCCAAGTCCAATACAAAACATTTTTATATATCTTCTTAATGCAATATATAACAGGCATTAGTGAAAACACTGCTTCAGTCACTTAAAGATTTACAGAGTCTGTAATATGGTTGACTAATAAGATTCTATTATAGCTACTGACTGAATGCTTCTAAAAGGATTTCTTTTTTTTAACTTGGAATAAGATCAAAATGCTTGCAGATATCAGATAGCTATTAGACAAAATAATTATATGCTAAACTAATTACAACTAAAGCAAAACCTGACTTACAACTAATTAAATTTTATTGCATGAAAATAAAGCATAGTCCTTATTTAACACAGGGCACAGCTATAAATTTCTACAAACTCACCAGTCTGTGCATTTATTGCCAGTACAACGCCTAGATCACACTGATCAAGTTGGAATGTGCCATGATTTGGACACCAAATAGCTCACTTAATAAAGTAACTCATATACAAGACAGAAATCAGACCAACATTCCTAAAATTGTTGCTTACATTGCTAAGAAGCAATTCTAAATGAGAAATTCTCCATTAACATCCTATTTCATTTTCATGTAGTTCTTCATTGCAGTTTTACAGCACAGATCAGGTTTAAATTTCAGGAGTAGATAAGTAACTTACAAGCTTAAGTTCAATTATCAAGGCTTAGAGCTAGATCCTTTTAAAAAGCCTATTCAGACCTATAAAAATGCTGACAGGCAGCTTCCACTGAATATGAAGTTAAATATTTCAGTTTAGAATCCCATTATTTGACCAGCTACTCTATGGCAACAGTATTTTTAACTTCAGCAGCACATTAGCATGCTTGTACAAGCCTAAGTAAATAATCAATGCTTTAGCAGAAAAGAGCAAACCAAGAGGATGTAGACATTAAGAAGGAAGGGTGAATATAATCTCAAACAGCACACAGAGGTTGAAACAAGCAGCTGAAACCACCAGACACCAAAGTTAAGCAGGAACAGACTAAAGCTTTCTTCTGGTTTTCCTGACTCTTTCCAGAATGCTGAAAACTGTTTTCTCTTGTTACTATTACCAAGCTATTTCTGCTGAGTCCATACCTCTGCTAATTTTTTCCTGCCCTGCTCCCTTTTGGAGCCAAGGGCACTACCACTGTACTACGGGCTCAAGTCCTCGTTGGTCTTTTCACAAAATCCTATAATTTTCAACAAATGTTGCATAATTCTGAGATCTTCTTATCATAAAGATTTCATTAAATAATTATAACAAAGCAGCAAATATCCATCAAAAAGATAAAGATGATCTTAAAGGCTCAAAATCTAAAGGCAAATTAAACTATCATGTGTTCCGTGTGTAAAATGGCAGAAACTCCACCCCTTCAAATCATGCATGTCTAAAATCTGCTTCCCCACCATAAATATCTTTTATTTATATAAATGTTCTAGGCCATGACAAGTATAAAAACATCCTGCCTTACCCCCATCATGTAAAATGTCTCATCAGACTGCTCAAACAGAAAACAGAAGGGAATGGGCTAGCATTTAAGCAATTTTATGAACAACATGATGAACGCTGGTTTGCAAAGATATCTCTAGTCTTTCCTTCTCTCTCCACACAGCTCATGCTGTAGGGCACTGTTCCTCCTCTCCACCAAGCCACCTGGATTTGCACTTTGTGGAAATCCAATGCCTCTGGAATCTTCTATCAATTCTCAGTTTATTTGAAAGTGACCAACAGGCTCAAAATTATCACAGGGCGACTGATACACACATGGCATGGCTGTGTAAACTGTTTCTTTAGAAAACTAAGCAAAAACCTGGAAAAAATGTTCAAAAAATAAAAGCAAGTAATAAAGAACACAAAGAAAAAAGAGTAGATATTTGAAAAGCAAAATGTAGTATAGGATAAAAAACAAAACAAAAGGAAGAACAGGGAAAAAAACCAACAGAAAAATTTGAGAAGAAAAGCAATCACATAAATGCTTCAGTTACACCTATTCATTCTGCATGCATATGCTTCTCGTGTTTTATCACATTTCACTGAAAAAACATTCCGGTTTTATCTGAGCAG
Organism: Prinia subflava; assembly: GCF_021018805.1. Taxonomy (NCBI): domain Eukaryota; kingdom Metazoa; phylum Chordata; class Aves; order Passeriformes; family Cisticolidae; genus Prinia; species Prinia subflava. The sequence goes on from NC_086253.1 coordinate 34,402,470, forward strand.
AAGAAAGACATCTAACTATTGAATAAGCAGGAAAGTTAATAAAGCAGATATTCTGAAACAATTATATGCATCAATGCACTTGCAGAACAATCTTTAAAATATAACCATGATCTCCTCCCTACTGAAGATTTTCATCAACTTGGTACAACTTAACTTATTTGCAACAGCCAGAAACCACAAGGGGCTTGCTACCTTAACTTCAATTTCCTAAAAAATGTTTACTTTCTTCCAGATGGCAAGATTAAATTACATAAACACTGTCAGCAAGTTGAATCCTCAAATGTATTCATTTCCTACACAGAAGCTCCAAAACCATCTATAATTTTGTTACTGATGTTTGGAAACAGCTGTAGCTGACATGGCTGTGTGCTGTCTATGTCAGCGTTAAAGGATTAAATATTCTTAACCCCCAATGGAACAAAGCTGCTCTATTAGCAAGATACAGTGCAAGGTATGTCCGAGACCAGTGCTACAACGGGAATGTCTTACTAGTTCACTGATAAACAAAAGAAGTCAAAGATGATGTATTTGGTCTTTCTCTGGAGAAATGCTGGGGAGAAGGCTGGAATTTAACACATACTGGTATTTTTAAATGGTTTGTGGGACATATTAAGCTTAGTCTCTAGGTTCAAAAATATTTTTAGAGTTTTATTTTTTATCAGTTTCTTAAAATACTTTTAATAATGTAATATGATTCTACAATCAGAGAAAATAAAAAACTTTTTATGTTTCAGTTTTGTGTGGGTTTATGCAAAACCAGTTTATACAAATGATGTATCACCTGAGCAAATCCAAGTGTATACTTGTGAACAGCTTTCCTTGGGAAGGGTCCTTGATACGCCTGAATGCCCCACGTACAAGACTGAAATCAAAACTGTGCTGATGTCTTCATTAAGTCAGACAGGTCAAAGGCCAGCAATCAACTGCAAAGCTGTGTACTTCAGTTTGCTTGTTGTAGGACTGAAGAATGGAGCAACAGCTCATGATCAGAAGGAAAAACCTCAAGAATTGTGATAAAGCCAGGAAGGAAAGTACTGTACACACTTTATCCTCACTGAGCACATAAAAATGCCTCAAAGCCCTGTTCTATATACATTCCTGACGGTACTATTTCATGGCAATTTCACATTAAGGTGAGTAGGGGAGGATGTTTCTAAGTAATGTTGCAATTTCCTTGCCTACACTTGTTTAAAAGAAACTCCTTTGCATAAAGTGCTGGATCCTAAATTGTCCACTCCAATGGAAGGCTTCTCTCCAGCCTGAATGGAAGCAGAGGGAGATGTTATTGCTGTAGGAAAAAATGGAAAGCACAAGAAAAAACTGCATACGAGCAACAAGATTTCTGGTACTCTATTGGAAATTTTGTGAACCCTTAAAAAAGAAGGAGATGATAAATTAGGGCTGCTCCAGAAGGTTCAGCACTTCTGCAGTTCACATGGAGAGCTTGAAGTAATACCAAAGATATTTTCCCATTGCAGACGGACACAGAATTTTTTGTCTTAAATATTTCCTGAAGTACATTTTAAATTCAACATATTTTTCATTAGACTTTCATGTCTTTCCCTTTCCCCTTCATTTTCAACTCAGTTTTGGCTATTGCAAGAAAAGCTCTCCTGCTTGTCTACTTCTACCCTCTACTAAACACTTCCAACCCCTCTCAGAGAGCTGCATGACAGGGAGGAGTAAGAGACTCGTCTTTTCCCCCATTTGAACTCCATAGGCACTGCCAATCCACCTAATTCCAAACCTAAATGAGAGTTAAGATTTCATTTCCTCATTTAACACATGGAAGATCCAGGTTGTTCCTTTTGTCCCATCAATTTAGGGTATGCCTTGGCAGCAGAGGCGCTGAAAGCCGTATTCTGGGGCATTGAAATGAACATCGGCAGCAACAGACTGTTCCATCAATTTTGCTACCACTTTCCCACAGATGCAAGCTGTTCAGTGCCCTGCCATTGGGAGAAAGTTGTCCTGTGGCAGAACACTACATACAGTATGATAAAAACCCCCCCCCACATTACTTGAAATTCTGGGGGTTTTTGCACATCTGACATATCACACCCCAACTGTAATGTACAGTAACAATTTCAAGGAAGAAACAGAATAGCAAAATGGTGGATCAGGTACCTGTAAAATGTTTTTTTTTTCTTGTAAATGTTTACATGCTTGCATGCTACATAAATACATAAAACATTTTCTCAGTGACATAATACTCTAAAAAGAACAGGCTGGTGAGTTATAAAGACAAGCTTTGTTTCTTTTCAAATCCAATATATCCCTATATCTCATGTATTTCTGCAATCTAAGGTAAAAAAATTATGTTTGCACAAAGTATTTTGAAACAGAAAAATGTAGACTCTGCAGAAGGCACAGGCAACCTGATTTACAAAGAAAACAGCATATAAAATGACCCCTGTATCAAAGTTAGAGCAGATGCACGATTGCAAGGTCACTCTCCCACCGCTGTTCAGACTAGGTCAGCTTTTGAAGACATATTACTCCAAGCACGCTTGCTGCCGTGACACAGACCTCACAGGCACGAGCCCACCTTCACAGCAGACAGCTTAACTAAAATGTCTGTGTTGCTTAGGAAGGACACAGCAGCCTACACTGACACCCCATTACTTACATATCTGTGCAACATCAATTTCAGTAGACACAGAGTCTCACGATCAGACTATTTCTTTACCCGACCATCTAGACAAACACCTTGATTCCTCACCTCAGGAGGAAATCTTTCGGTTTCACTAAAATCATGGGGACTGAGCTGCATCGTTATGATTCACATGGATGTCAGCAGATTCAATTATCTGGTCCTCAAATCTGGTGAAGTAAGTCTGTAAAGCCATCCAATATAATTGCTTGGCATCAGTACCAGAACAGTATGACTTCTCCTCCTGCCCACTGCGTTTGTTAACCCCACACCGACTGAGCAAGCTTTAATCTCTGAACACACCCACTCCTTGTGCAACAGCACTAAGGAACTCCAGCTCTTGGGAGTTCATTGTGCAGAGCACAAAGCCCCTCCAGGCAAGGTCTAAAACAAGAAATAATGACAACAGATAAACAGGATCGCTAGGTGTCATATGTTTTCAAGGAAAAAAAATATTACATTAAATATTTCAGTGACGCTAAACACTAAAAAACTTTCTAGTCAGACATGTTTCATACACCACTTCAAAATAAGAAAGGCACATGGAAATCAGAAAGCTGCTAAAAATGACACTAAAAAAAGTGGAGAAAGTAATAAGGTTTTAAATCAAACTGGCACTGGAAGAGCCACAAAATCTAGCTAACCTTATGGACAAATCAAAGCCAGCCATCTCAGTCCATAAATTATTAATGATGAGCTGACAGTAAAAGAAAGAGAAAGGACACCTCTTAGAACTGAAATTCAGTGTTTTCCTTTCTGGAGGACAATGCATTCATTCCAGGGCCTTCTGAACAATGACCCACAGACCAAGCACTAGGCAAAGATGCAGTTCATGACTCACAGTACAGACCTGGAGAGGCTGAGCACTGCACACAATCTTCCTCCTGCTCCAGGACCATTCAACCAGGAGCTCAGCCACCTCCATCCAGCCTCTTTAAACCCAGCACAGCTCAGCTCACACTGTTTGAAGCCAGGTTAACATTAACTGCTCCAGTATGTAAAATGGCAAGGGTAAAAACACATTAGGTCTCAACAACACACACCTAGACTGGAACGTCTCTTAGCTTGGATTCACGAGATGAAACAGAAAAATGCCAGGATTATCGTCTTCTTTTTAAACTAGTCTTCTTGTTTAGACTGGTTTTTATTTATTCTAGTCTTCTTATTTAGACTGGTTTGGGGACGAAACACACTATTCTATGTCACTTCTTTCAAAGCTCCTTTATAAAGAAGCATGGTCAAGCTCCACATACTGTCAGTAACTTTATCTTTAGAATACTTCTTTTTCTTAATAACTATCTCACCTCTGAGAAAACATCAAAATTCTTTTAAGTAGCAACTATGCATAGAAGTAAGCTTGTGATCCATAAAGGTAACTCAAGTCATACAAGGCCTTTACCAGACTATAGGATTTGGTACAATACGTTCATATTGCTGTTATTGCATATTTTTAACTCTTGAGAAAATGGAATAAGATCATTTTCTACTCATTTTAACTATGAGATCTATAGATCTATACAAATCTGTGAAGCAAATAACAGTTCTGTAACACCAAAACAACAGACCCCTATTACCCAAGTTAAAGGACTTTAGCATCAGTGTCTAGATATAAAACATTTCTCCTCAATGACTTCTTCATCTTTGATTCATAGCTTTAAAGGGTAAGGTGCAGCTAAGGAAAAAAAAAAAGGCAGCAAATCTACATTCACAAGGCATACTGTACACCACCATGGGAATATTTTTGAGACCACTTAATTTAAGGTCATGCCTGTGCTACCATGTGCACTTTAGTACAATCACTGTTTTCACTGATGGCAGCAGCAATGAATTGATAGTATTAAAATGTGGGAGCTGCTGAGCCTGTCACCTAAAATCATTAAAAACATGGTTAGTCAGCACCTTGTTTCTGCCCAGCAAAGTTTTGCAAAGAAATTTAATCACACTGGTTGTGATGATTTTCAACAGTTGTGATGATTTTCAAACAAAAAGAAATGGAGTGAAAATGTTTTCCCCTTTGAAACATGGTCATATTTGAGGACAGGCAACTCAAAAACCACAGCCTGACACACTTCACTTTATACAGCAGCATAGGCTTCCAGAAAACTGTAAGACAAATTAATGCACCAAGTCAAAATTAGGGGAAGACAAAAATAAGCCTATAAAGAACATGAACCATCCTCCCTCCCACCTAAGGAGGAGTCAGGTTATATGAGGGCCCTGCTCTTAAGTTCTTGTGGTCCTAGAAGCAAATTGTCTTTCATTGGCTCAGTGCTCAGGTCTGTAAAAGCAGGATAAACTCCACAGGTTTTATGACACATGATAAACTCCACTGGTAACTTCTATTCATGAAGAACTGAGAAAGGCTTGGAGTGGCAGTTAGTTGTGTTTCAGCCTGTACTGACAGCAGTTCTGTTCTCACTGCGGGGACAAGCATGCAAGTGACTAGAGGCCAGGCTCAGGTACTCATGCACACAGGAATAATCTGCTGAATTACATCAGAAACACTGTGCCACTTACAGCACGAGAAACAAAGAAATTTTTAAGCTATTATATTTAATATTGGAACTGTTTACTTTGCCACGATTTTAATTTTATATTTCTTCCCTTTGCATGTACAAAACTAGTCCCATGTGGGCCACAATCTGACCCAAATGCCAAACTGGCAATTGCTTCTCTAGAGAAAAACAAAAGTCTAATCCAAAAAGGCACATGCCTTTGGTTTCAGATTTGGGCTAGGAAAGTGGTAACAATCCTTATAAGTAGAAAGTGGTCATGTTTTTCCATCCTAGTTTTTCAGGATCTGTGTGTTCATGTTGTAGATACATGCTTTAATACCACATAATCCTTTTAAAAGTGCATTTCCAGCCCTCTTAGCAATTTCTTACTCCCAGCTTCAGCTACCGATTCCTTCCTCTTGCATGCCAGCACTAGCAAACGTACTGTGGCACAAAGAGACACTTTGCAAATGGAGCTAGCAAAGACTAACTTAAAAAAAGGAAAAGGAAAATTAACTTCAGGGGGAAAAAAAGTATATACATATATATATAAAAATACATATGTATCTATGTGTCTCCTTAAGACAGATAAATTCAGGCTCAGCCCAAAGGCATACCAACTCTCATGTCAGCACCAGGCATGAAGGGAAAGGACACTTCTGGCAGATTAAAAGAAGCTGTAAGTTTTCCTATTCTCAGATGCATGCCCTAAGCATCAGGCTGCAATGACACATCCCCCCTTCTTTGCCCTCTTCTGATCCAATGAATCTGTTGTTCATGGGTAACAGAACAGCCCCAAAAGGAAAAACAAAAGCATCAGCACCATAACCTATAGCTAAGTGATGATGACCTTCTCCAGGAAAAAACGGGAACTGAATTGTGCTGCCTCCAAATAGCAAGGCTGCACAAGGCATAACCATAAGTCCATCACAGAATGCAGAATTACCTGCTGTCACATCAGCTGATACTAAAGGGAAGGGTTAAAGTGTGAAAACCCCTATGATCCCTTTATATATCCATGTCTGGAAAGAGAAATAGGTGGGCAGAGGGAAAGGCTATATAAATAGCTGCATCTCCTCTCTTTCAGGTTTGCTTCTCAGACAAAGCAATCAATTCCAGGTTAGTCTTTCCTTGAAAACTTGAAAAAGCACAAACCACCAACACAGGCATTGGTAGCACTGACACTACTGATGTCGTCTGCTATTTCAAAAAACTCAAACACCAAAGTACATAGGCTAAAGAAATCAGCCCTGTTACAGCCTCTGTAAACAAGTAGCAATTGCTCTGACATCCCACCTCGCCACCACCACAATAAAGAATTTCTTCCTATTGTCCAGTCTAAACCTACTCTCTTTCAGCTTTAAGCCATTCCTCCTTGTTCTGTCACTACATGCTTTTGTAAAAAGTCCCTCTCCCACTGTCCTGCAAGACCCCTTCAGATACTGAAAGGTGGCAATTAGGTCAACCCAAAGCCTTCTCTTTCCCTGGCTGAACAATCCCAATCTCTCAGCCTTTCCTCATAGGAAAGGTGGCCCACCCTTCTGGATCATCTTGGCGGCCCCTCCTCTAGACTCAGTATCATTGCTTTTCATTCTATAAATGGAGAAACAACCCCATCAAGCAACCATGTGGTCCTACTATATGAATGCACATACAGTTATTGGAGGTGAGAAGAAAAGAGGCAGTCCTGTATTTCAATTTCCTCTTTTTTATTTATGGTTATCTTGGTTAGGTTAGTCCCAAAGGTTTTCTGCTGTGATGCTGAGCACGAAACAGAGCAATTCACAGAGAGTAAAAATTGCAAATTTTTTCTAGGACCTGCATTTCTCCTGTAGGTGTTTCTAATTTAATAAGTAAGGAAAATGTAGGCGGTGTGCTACTCCCTTTTTTAAAACAAACTAAAAATGCAGTCCTATCCTCCTTATATTCCAGCCCTACACCTACCACTATGCTGTGGCTGTCGGTTGAACTGGGTCAATGCTACTACCAACCTAGCAAAAAATAAATGAAAATTATAAAAATTGAAAATGAAGCATTCAAAATCTCTTTTAACTATACTGCTGCTCTGAATTCAGTATAAACACAAGCAAACAGCTGAGTTTACAACAAGGGAGAGGGCAACAGAGAGGACAGGATGCAAGATGGCAATTTTTTATTTTTAAAGGATGCACTGACAGCTTATAAAAGCTTAAACTGTTAATCAAACCACCACCTTACTGTTTTTTAAGACAGTTCTGAACCACCACAGAGGAGATGAAAGAACAAGCAGCTCCTGCACTTGTCACCCAAAAATCGTATAACCCGTCTTCCGCAAGCTGAAACTGGTGCCTAACCGTCATTTTCAGGCGTCAGGGAGAAGCGGAACAGGGCTGAGTGAAGCAGGCAGGTGAATGGCACGGGAGAGCAGGAAGAAGAAGTATTAAGATCAAGCTTTTAGAAGCTCTGATACTTTTGATTTATAGGATATGAAATTAAAGTAAATATATTAGTAATGTTATGAGCAGGGGAAAAAAGTCCATGTCTACTCTCTATTTACATTTTTGAAAATATCAGTGAGCTAGAACAGTTTTAACAGTTACATGCAGTTAACCCAATTTTTGCATGTTTTCTAATTTAAAATTGTTTGAATTGCATTTAACAAAAATATTCAAAATACCAGGGGACACAGTGCTTATCTGTTTATAAGCAAATAATTTATAAAGCTTTTTCTCCTGAAATAATCCATATTAAAAACATGAAACCTTCTACATATTTGAAGCAACATTTGCTTCTAATATGCAGATCCTGTATGTTAATGTAGAAGTCAAGGTCCTATTTTAACCTGGGGACAAAATTCAACCTACAAATCATTGATGAAACAACAGCTTTGAAACATCTATAATGTGATTTCAGTTATAATATTAAAAATATTAATTAGGAATTTGTTATTAAAAAAGCAAACCTGAAAATAATTACTTTAGTTCCAGCCAAAGAATCCCTTAGCTTCCACACCATTTTTTACATGCTTTCATAGCTGTTGATGCAGTTTTGGTTGAGGCAGCACGTATGAAATGCCGTCTGTTTAGCTTAAATCACTAAAGTGAGACCACGCTTCAGGCACCTCGGAGCAGAGCCACTGCAGAAAGAGTCCGGCTCTCAGCGCAGTGGGGAGAAGGTGACGACGTGCCTTAAAGACCTTCACAAAGATAACCCGTTTGGGTGCCTCATCTCAGGCAGACAAGATCCCTTACAGGCTGCTTCATTTCTTTTCCTCCATGGAGTGGGCATGACACTGAAGCACTGCCAAGAAGGTCCCGCAAAGAAACCTCCTTTAGGTTTCATTCCAGTTTTTGGGCTCACCAAACTACAGCCCTCACGGGATTGTAAGTGGGTTTACGACAGTTCAGTGTGGTATCTATCTAGTGATGTAGCTTTATTTAGGCTAGATGTAAGCAAAGCCTCTTCACAGAAAAAAAGTGATGGGTTACTGAACTTTTTAAATGATTTTTTCATTAATATTAAAAAACCTAGCATTGTAACTTCTTACTTTTGTATATTCTTTAACCAATCACAGAAATAAAAAAGTTTTAAAACTCCTACAGATTTGATTCTCACAACAAATCAGTTAATATCATCTTTAATCCAGTCTCACAATGAAAACCTTAATTAAAAAGCTGTTAATCTAGTTTTCTTGCATGATGTTGCCTATAAACAGCTAGCTATTGTGCACTTATTATAAACAAGTAAACTTAAATTCTGTCAGGTTAGCAGGATGTAATAATTAACAGGTGTAGAGACTAAAATGAAGCTAGTTTTTACTTAATATTTAAATTAATTGTATCAAGTTTCTAGTGCAGGAAAACTTACTGCACCTAACAATGATTCTAACACGGAGAGTCCTCTTTATGCTTGTCCACTCTTACAAATCCTCTTGTCAAGTTGATAGGAGCAATCTTACACAAGCAGGGTGGAAAAAACTTACTCCTAAAACAGGTTATGAAAGACTAACATTTGATCATTTAAACTGATTAAAAAACAAATATGATGATTTTACTTCTGAGTCGGTTAAAAAATTATTTTTGGAAGTGCGGTCAATAGAATTACCATTGGCAACACTGAATTCAATAGTAAATTCAACCCTCCCAAGAAGGACTGCAAGGAGTTCAACCAAAAGGCTTGGAATCGCACAATAATTTAGGTTGGAAAGGACTTCTTGAGGTCCCCTTGTTCAAAACTGTGCTTAAAGCTGGCCTAATTAAATCAAGTCTGTGCTCGAACATTTAGAGGTCTTAACCTCTAAATGAGGAAGCTGGAAGCAAAGCACTTAAGGGGAACAAATACATCTCTGGTCTTAACTGCTAAACCATGCCCAAGAATTGTTTGGGAGTCCCATGAATAAGTACAGATCAAAATGCCATGAGGGAGCTCTCTAAGAATTAAGCCACATAGATGATGGTGTCCCAGCACGTGGGAAAGTTCCAGCACTGTGTTTAACATGGTAGCACAGGCGTAACCTCACTGTGCCCCCTTTTGGACAAGTGCACTCCTTTGTGCGGTTCAGCAAATAAACAGTTATTGGATTTGCTTGTTCCAACTGCTGGGAATGGGGGTGGAAATCATCCTAAATACATTTAACAATAAGGTTTGACTGAGAACCAGAGTGCAGTCAGCCCATTCTGTGCTTTATGGGCTCTCCACAAAAACTGAGCAGTTCATCAACTCATTTCTAGTCGAGTATTTACTAAAAAAAGAACACAAAGCAAAGGTAGATTTATATCAAAGGTTACAGGCAGAGTGTGTAATCCCGTATCAAGGAAAAAAAAAAGAAGAAAACACATGCTGATTATTCTCAGACTTTCCTCTGAAAGCAATGAGCCTAAGCCTATAGACCACTGATCACAGGGACAATGCCTATTCACCACGCAATCTCATTGAAGTCCCTGAAACTACCAACGGAATAGATTATTTAGAAGTTTTCAACACTGGACTCAGTACCATCCAATTTCTTATTTCTATCCTAAACTAACATTTAAGAATTCAGAAGATGAGTTCAAGGAAGTCTGTATGCCCTATAGCTCAAGTCGTAAAAATCTAATCCTTGTAAGTTACAAGAAAAAAAAATCTAAAGTACTTACAGGTTATTAAAAAATTAATTAGTCTTTTATTTTTCACTTTCTTTGAAAACTAAGGCTTTCACATGAAAAAAATCAGGATTATTCTACTGGCATTTTAACTCTACTCAAATAAATAAAATCAGGTATAACAATAATTACAGCAAAGCAACCAACAGAAAATTTTGTAGCAAATAAGCAAATACAAAATATTCTGCCCTAGATCCTTGAATGAATTTTAATGAGCGTCGCCATTTTGACTGAATAAATATTTTATTTTGGACCTCAGGAATTCTGCCTCATGATGAAAAAAAATTATGGGGAAAACATGGGAAACATTCGTACCCACATACTTTTTTAAAATTACAATATGTAAAATCTCAAAAAACGTTTAAACACCTCTTGTTTTAACCTCTTTGTTAAAGAGAAAAGCATACATAAAATCCCAGATATAATACATTTCTATTACTGATCTACACTGATTAAGTAAGAGTTGACTTATGCAGCTAATATTAAATTTAGAAATTAAATACATGTCCATATTGTATGCAGCCTAGCTGGAATTCACTAGATTAAACATACTAAATAATTTGGTCATGTTGTGCTTTGTATTATAATTCCGCATTTATTTATGAGGCCCACACATTCAGTTTACTGAACTTAATGTCTGCACTGTTCTTAAACATATCATTAAAAGTGCTAACATTTTATATCATTAACCCTGTATCACTCCACAATTAATATGAAATTATCAAAAGCATAATAAAACCAGCTATCCATTTTTAAGCTACTTAAAACATTTCTAAATGTAATTATAACTATTTCATGCTAAGTAAGACTTGATATTGCATTTTCATGCTAAGATACTCGAGAAAGAAAATAAAACCCCAGCTTTTCTGATCACTTATTACTTCTAGGTTTCCTGTAGAGCAGTCATTCATAGTTGTATTTCTGTATATATGGTATACCATACCTTTAGACAGACTGGATTACTAGGTGGGTCTTTTTTCATGCTCTGTCAATACACAAATGACAGAAAAACTTCCTAATAGGCAAGGAGCATTTCTGCTCCCAGCACCCACAGAGATGTCACTGTGGACTTCAGACCCTGTTTTTTTACACCTCCCAACACACTGGCCTGTGCTGAAATCACAAACTTCTGCAATTGTCAGACAAATGAGGGGGAAAGGACAAATCCTCCTGTAATTTTGTACTGTACATTTACTCAGTCAGTGCTGAATGGTCAAAGTACACGCACGTGCAGATACACACCTATATTTAAAAAAATCTGCAGGGAAGCTTTTCATTCATATGTCATCTAAATTACACTAAACCCAAATTAATAATATTGAAGATTAGTCAAACCAAAATATGTGTGCCTATATGCATGGATATTACCAGCAAAGCAAGACATAAAGAATACTTCCTATCATCTATACAATACTAAAGGGCTCCTTTCTGCCTAAATTTTTAATTTTCTAACCAGTTATGGATGAAAGGAAACTGAATTTGAGGATTTCACATTTATCAGTCTGATATACCAAATGCAACCTAGAACTCCTCAGCACTCTCACAGGTAATAAAATTACCTGTTTATTTGTCTGGACTAAGCTCAACCACTTGCAGAGGTCCAGTATTTCTCCAGTTCCTTCATTACTTGTAAAACACAGCATTTCTGCCTTCCAGCGTGGGAACAATGGGGAACAAATGGTAATTTAGTAACTGCTGCCTCAATGCCTCCAAGACTTCCAGTGACTCTGCCTTTGTTGCTAAAGCAATACACAAACACTCCCTTGTAACCAGGATTTCAACCCCCTGATTTGTTGAGATATTGTATCTTTCCTCAGTTCCACCTGCATAGGTTTGGATGCTGCTACTCAACCTTTTGACACTGAAATCAAGAATCTCTCTTAAAACGAGCAGGGAGACATCAAATACTTGAATATATTCACTAGCATGAATAAAGAATGTCTTTCTTAAGAAAACTGATTTAATAAAATAAATTATTTTCTGCTTTGCCAAGTTGACTAACAGAATAAGAGGTTTTTTCTTTTAATGGAAAAAACCCATCTGAGCCATGATGCCTTTAAGAGGCACCTATTCAAATAAGCCATGCATTTTATAAAAGAAAAGAAGTAAATTGTATCTAAAAAAGGAGAAAAAAAAAGTAAGAGTTAAATGAAATCTAAATCGAAAGTGTTTCATGAGCACAGCCCTACATGTGGTGACCCAGGAGGCAAATGGCAATGTCTTCACTAGGTGAGTGGAGCTACGCTGGTTTGCTTCAGCTGGGCATGTCCTAACTTTCACACACTCAACCTTGAAAATAAAACTACTCCACCTACCCCAGCTTTCTATAGGTATAAACCATAACAAAACTGAAATGTTAGCAATACAATGTTTTAAATTTGGTTTTAGGTTTTTGTTAGAGAACTGTGATATTATTTGCTTTTAAAAAGCTGCTTTACACTCATTAGTCTCAAGTATCGCATTGTGATATTTGAAAATAAATTAACAATTTGCTGTGGCAAGTAACATTTGATATATTTGTGTTAAACAGATGTATTATTGCTCCTGTTATTCGATTACAAACTTCTTGAAACAAGTGCTGGTCAGTTTATTTATGTGGAACCTTAAGCATAAAGTTTCTGTAGAATTTCTTTACAAAGGTCAGACAAATGTTCAAAGGATTATAATGAGAATGGATGAGGCCTTTGAAGGACTATGCAGTCTTTCATTTGCTAATCTAAAGTAACACTTATTAGCAATGATGATTTCTTCAACCACTATATAGTCACCCCCTTCCATGATCCAGTCAAAGTGTATCAAGGACTTCTATGATTTAGGAATCTATTGCTGTATTATAATAAATCATGTGGTGATAAATTTCTTTCCCCCGCTAAAAATTCTCACATGCAACTTTCTATTCAACTCCTGCCAAGAAAAATGTTTTAAATCTGTATTTTACCACTTTTACCCTTGACAGTTTTCTTAAGACACTAAAAATTGTCAAAACTCAAATAAGGAAATAAGACACATTAGTTGCTTGGTATGTTGCCTTAACCACTTGTCAAGAATACTATTAGAAATTCAATACAATGTTGAAAAACACTACCACCAGCACAACTGATTTCAACACAACACGTTCTAAGTTCCACACCAAGACATCTTTTACAATAATAACTGCTGCTTTTCTGAATGTTTTTCTATGCTGCTACAGGAAACATTGAAGTCATAATATCTTAAGATTTTTGCAGGCTGCAATTTTACATTACTGTAATTCAGATGCAAAAGACACATATCAGTCTTAACTCATGAAATGTAAAGGTTTATAGCATACAGATTTTAGACCATCATTATAAAAGATATTCTCCTTTACTTTAAAATATTACTCGAAAGAGTAAACCAAGTTGGCAAACCTGTGTTGCAGTAAAAATTTCTGCAATCATTGCAGCATTTTTTTCAGGGATGGAATGGAGGTATGTTGGGGAGAATAAAAAAGGGGTCATAGAGACTACTATCACATAATTATAATCCATAGCTAGTGCATGCTAAGATTTTCATTTTAAAGGTTTACTAGCAGTGTGATAAAAATATAAAAGCCAGAAAAGTAAACAAAAATATTTTAAAACATCTTTTCTCAAGTTAAAAAGTTGTTTTCTTTTATACATGAAGATTGAATTTGCATTCATGAACTCCTACTGTAAAAGTGAACCAAAGTTACTATAACTTTTAACACACAGTTATTAAGAGATTTTAACACGAAGTTCTACTACATTCTCCCAGTTCACTAGTACATGATAATCCAGGTAATTTGTTGACTTCAGTGCATTTGCAGAGTTATCACGGTATCAGTGCTGAATTTTGTACAGCACTTTGCAGTTTCTAGTTTACTGTTTTGCTTTCCATAGATCTAGGCACTAATGTTTGCAATTAACTTTTTTTTGTAGACATAAACATACACAACAAATATCAACAACCTCAATCTGTTACAGACTCAAGTTGCAAAATTTAAAATAATTAGGTCATCTAGGCTTGAACTTATATGTTGAATTTCAGTCTAAATTATAAAAGCACACCCACTTCTTTGCAAGAATCACAGCACATATCAGCACAAGCCAGATCCAGACTAAAACTACTTTTCAACCTTGTGTCATTGAAGCATCAGCTTTGATTAAATGTATTGTAAAACAACAGTAACTTGCTCATAAGGTGAAAGTACACAGACAGACTTGCATCTAAGAAGACAATCAGACATACAGTTCATGCTGTACTCTCAATTTTATTATATGTTTAACATATTATTCCCTTTATATTTGTTCAGTAGCAGCTATTTCAGTTGCAATATTAAAATGAATCTGTACAAATAATGTTTATTTCATAAAGCCAGACTGAAGTAAAAGGTGAGAAGCATTTAGAACCTGGTATGCATAAATATTTTGTAATTTTATTACTTCTGATCTGCATAAGACCAGAAATATTTTTATGCAGTGCTTCAGTTGCAATGTTCTGCTACTGTTTACACGCACACTTGAACTAAAAGACTGATGTAATTTGTCCAATATGCAAACTTTAAAAAGGTACTGAATACAATTAGCACATCTTGCAAGAAACACATAAATAATTATAATTTAGATTTAAATTACTATCCTCATAATAGATGCATACACCTATATGTTCTTAGAATTGTTTACCATTTTTTGAAGTTTATCTTTTTTTTTTTTTAATTTGGTCTTTTAAAACTTATTTTTCTCTCACTATTGAGGAAGATTTTCTTTTTCCTGGACTTTAAATGTTTATGCATCACACTCAGCAGTAGTGTGTGACCATAGCCTATTGGTTAAGAATTAAACAGGGGTGAAGCTGAGACCAAAAGGTGCGCAGACAGAACAGGCAAATATTTCACTAGCTATTGAAACAAGTACAATCCTTGCTGCTTTTAAAAGAGAAAAACTAGAATTGGCGTGTTTTTCAATAACTATGCAGGCAATATCCAGTAGGTGTGCACCTTGTCATCTGAAACCAGCCTTCCGAGTTTTGATTTCAAACGCTGAAGCTAGACCTCCAAATACTCCAGGAGACGAGCATTGTAACAGCACGCAGTGATGCACAAAGACACTGCCTGTGCCTCGTACCTGTCACTTCAGACTCTGTGAAGCCAAACACCACAGTAAGGAACACCACTGAATGTAAGTGTAGCATCTTGGGTTTAGGATTTTGGGGGTTTGTTGGGTTTTTTAGCTTTAAAAAAAAAACCAAACAGCAGAGCATTTTTTTTTTCTAACTTCTCTGTCAAGCTTCAGCCAGGCCACAGAATGGGCACCTGAGTCGCCTGACCCTGTGCTCAAACTCCTGGAACCTGTAACACTTGTTTTCTAACAAATCACCTCTGGAGATGGAGCAGGCTTCCTATCAATCACTAACCAGTTAATTCTACATAATAAGGCAGGTTCGGATGCAGACTGATACATTGTGAAATGCTGTATCTAAAATTGATTAGAATAGCACTCAAAATGAATGCAGCCCTCCAAACCACTTCTTTGCTCAGAAACATTAATCTCACTTATAAGGAGAGCTTCATAATGGTAATGCTTGGTATGAAAAAAGTATGAAATAAATCAGGTTTTATAAGACAAAGCAATTAATCAGTTTTAGAGCTAAGGAAAGGCTGTTAAAGAGACACATTTTTACAATGGTAACTTCTTTAAAGCCTGTTACCTCCAAAAAATTAAATGTTTAGGGCTTTCCTTTAATTGCTCAGCTGACAGTGTGAACCCCAACCGTAACTCTGGGTCCCTGAAATGTTTTCTACAAGCTAAAACTCTTTACAAATACTACTACTCTGTTAGAAAGATAAAGCATTTATTTCGGGACACTCTTCAGTCTAAGAACACTCGCATGCAGGTATTCTGAAAGGACTTACTTATTTAACTAGTTCATCTGGGGTAAAAAATTTAGTTCATCAAACCAAGGATTTTCTAATAAAAACACTAAAATTGCTTCTGGTAATATTTTTTGCACCTGACACCGCACAAATTTACAGGTGATAGAGTCACATTATCACTACATTTACTAAAACGGTAAATCTAATGAGTTTACGTGAATTCATTTAATAGACCAGATTCTATAGTAAAGTTATTCTTAAAAGAAAATAATATTATATAGATAGAATAACCTTATTAACAATCTCTAACGTGTAGTATCAGTACAGTTCAAATCAGCCTCTAAATCCTACACAAGCCCAACTTACTTGCATAAAATTTTGAAAAAAAAAAGATTTCTCTATAATAATTTTGCTCTACAAGAATTTAATAGTTTCTCTTGACAGAGAGATGAGTTTTCTATAATAGAAATGCAGCATTAAGTATAGTAAGGGCAGTATCATAGTAAAAATAAGAGCAGTTCTGACCTGAAACCTTAGCATCCCTGGTCTTTTAAGTCTATGTAGCACAATGCCCCTTCACAAACAGGACCTGATCCTCCAGGTTGCTGGGCACTCCCAGCTTTTATTGGTCCTGATCCAAAACTGATGCAAGGTAGTGAGAGTTTCTGCATCAATCTAGAGGGGCATCTGTCTGCACAACACTCACTAATTTTAACTGAAGGTAAAGGTTCTGAATATACTGAGCCAAGCGTATCATCTGTTAATTGCTGGGGCTAGGAGATGAAAAAAATACTTTCAGGTTATTATTTCATTTTCTAATACTTTATGGCACTTCTATAAAACAGATGTTTATTAAAGCAGCCATAGTGTGTTCATTTGTAACTTTAAATCTAGTTTCTATTAAGATATCCTTTTCTTCTCTTTTTTCATTTGAACAGAGAATAATTACTCCCAGCTCTAAGAGATTTGACTGAAGTACCAGTCTTAACCTGCTAACTGGATTATGGATGTTATTTTGGACTGTTTTCTCTCAAAACATAACAAGCAAAAGAATCTTATCGGAGTCAAGTATTTCTTATACCAAACGGCATCTTTTATCTCAGTGTTCACTCCCTTGAACGCCTTTCCATTTTTAATCATATGTATGCATCTAATATTTCTGTACTGTTGGGGTTTCTTTCCCTCCCCTAATTTACTAGACCATTGAAAATAACCCTTTCAAGTTGGTAATAGCAAAGCTTCAGAACTGTAATGTAATATTTTTTCTCAACCTATTATTTTTTCCAAAATTTAAGTGGTACAATTTTCATGTACATTCATAGTTACATAGGGCCCCCTCTTCCAAACTATTCTTATATTACATAAAAGTACAATTTATGAAAATTTTTCCCTTTACAATATTAAACTGATCTCCTAGATGTGAGTGCAATAATAATTCTGAATAGCACTTGGATTATTTTAGAAGGGAAGAGCAGTGATATTTTATATGGAGTGTCTTCAAGTGTTTTACAATTAACTTTTCTGTAAGACCATAGATGAGCAACATTTATACTTCAATATACTCTTTACTAGACTGAATTTTAGGATCCAATCATCCATAGAATATCACTGTAACTCTTCGGTGGTATGAAGCAAAGTGCTCTGCCTGGCGAAGTATATATAAAATGCAGGGATACCAGTTGAATAAAACCAAACAAGCATTGAACTAAGGCTTGGCATAAGAAACACATGATATTTAAAAAGTAGAAAAATAAAACTGCTATTTTTTTCTTACAAAAATGTTTTAAATCTAAGTATTTACAGGAGCCTACATCTACATGATACCTCATGGAAATTGCTCCTATTAAAAAACTTTTAGCAGTCTGAGAACACACCAAGATAGGAGTTTGGGTATGTTCCCTTTTTACTTTATTTTGCTTAAAAGCAACTTCATAACATAAAACTTTTAAGTCCACAGAACACTGGATCTGCTTCCTACATACACGTGAAGAAAAACCCCACCAGACACCAGAAATGTTTGGAATTTCGCGGGGGAGACCACCCCTTTCTCTCCCCAAACCAATTTCTTTGGTCGCCATGTGTTTTCGCTGCACAGTAACACGATTTTCACTACAGTTTACTGACTAGACCATTACAGATGCGAGCCTCGGAATCCCCCTCCTTTAGCAGGAGAGCAGGTAGCGCCCCGGTCGCAGCTCCGGAGCACAGACCACCCGGCCGCCTGTCACCGCCCGCCGCCGCTTGACGAACGCGCTGCCCGAGGATGCCGGACCCGCGCCCGCACACCCGAGGTAACAAACACCAAGTTCCAAACCCACCAGAAACTTGCTCGGACGAGCTTTCGCGCCTCCGCCCGCGCCGCTACGCTCAGCGGACAGGAGAGCGGACACTTCCGTTTATCTTCCGAAAGTGAGGATGCCGACTTGGGAAAGCACCGAAAACTGCTGTGGTGACCAGTCCCACGGCCGCCCCGCGCCGCCGGGAGCTCACTCAGCCCCCCCGGGAGTGCCCACACCAGCAGCCCCAGACCCCGCTCCGAGGCCGCCGAGGCCGCGCAGCGCTGCTCCAGACCCAGTCGCTTCCAACTACCACCACCCCCGCTCCTCCCCGCTCAGTTTTCCGCCCGGCACCGCGGAGTTTCCACACTGAGTTGCGTCCCCGGCCCCTTCCTCCAGCTCCCCCGCGCCCGCGCAGCCCTACCTGGGGCCGCGCTCCGGCCGCAGCCGCGTCCGGGGCGCCCCGCGGCTCCCGCCCGCCGCCCGGCCAAGGTCCCGCCGCCAACGCTGCCGCCGTGGGGGAGGTGGGGAGGGGAGGGACGGAGGGCCGCAGAAACCTCCGCCGGGCCCCGCGCACCGGTCCGCAGCCCGCTCCCGTCCAGGCGGAGGGCAGCGGCCCCGGCTCCCGCGGCCGGCCGGAGAGCCGCGGGCGCGGAGCGCAGCGCGCCACTCACCGCGGGCACGCCGCGAGCCTCGCCGCCTCCGCGCCCCGGCAGCAGCGCGGGGGAAAGCGGCGCACGCCGGCACTTTGTCAGGCCGGGCGGGCGGGAGCGGAGGGCGGGCGGGAGCGAGGGGAGGGCCGGGGGCCGGCCGGGGGAGGGCCACGAGTTGCCGCCCGCGCCCCGCGCCGCGGGAGCTTACGCGCCCCGCGGAGCTCACTTTCCCCGCCTCCTCCCCCGCCGGGCGGGCAGGGAGTTTGCCCCTCTTCTTGCGGGAGGGGAGGGCGAAGGTGCGGACACGGCGACGTGCCGGGCGGGGGAGGAGCGCGGGGAGGAGCCGCCGCCGCGAGCACCAGCACCTACTTTCGCCGTAACGTGGGGGACCCGGCCGAGGGCCCCGGTGCTTCCCCGCGCCGCCCCGGGCCGGGACGCGACCCACGGGCTGCGGATCCTCGGTCTGCTGCCCCCCCGTCCCGCCGCTCTCGCGGAGTGCCGTGGCGCAGCTCCCACGCTGAGCCTAATCAGCGCATCCACGACGCCGGCGGTGATTTAGGGGTCATCCGCGAGCGGCACTTGAGGCTGATGAATGGCTCTTGGCCGCTGTCTGCCCTGATGAGGGTGTCTGCGTGCTCCTGATTGCAAACACTAATGAACTTACACGGCTCCGCTGCGCGTTCCCTCCACCCGGCAGGGCATGAAGCATCCCTCCGCTGCATTTTGTTTTCCGCGGGGACTTATTTATTTTTATCAGGGGAGGGAAAGAATTTGGGGAAATACTCCGCATCTCCCCGCAGCACCGCACCGGGCCCGGCCGGGCAGAGCCGGCGCCGCGGGCAGCCCGCCCGCCGGGGCTCTGTGGCGCTGCCGGCAGCCCGGGCGCGCCCGCCAGGCCGGAGGGTGCCGGCGGCGCTCCCGCCCCGCAGCCCACCCCTCGCACGGGCACCCGCAGCCCCCCCGCCCCGCCTCGCCGCCGCACCCCGGCAATTTTCGGAGCTGGGCGGGAGCCGGGTGCCGAGTGACCTGATTACAGTTTAACATCTGCGTTTAAAGCCGTTTCTCCGTGGTGTACAAAGGCACTTCTGCTTATTTTTCTCCCTGACTCCTCAGCAACCTCTCGGCTCAAAGTAGTAGCTGTAACTTTTCGCACACTGAGACGTTACCTACCTACCCATCTAGGACCGCTCTCTTTTTACGCCTTTATCCTTCCATTTTAAACTCAAAGGCGTTTCACACAAGAGATGCGAAACACCCGGAGAAGTTAGACAGATGAGCAGCTTTGAACGTTTAGCTTGCTAGCGGCTGCAGTACTTTGATTTTCCTAACTTTATCCACCACATCTCGGACTCTGTAATGAAAGATGCACTGCTATGTTATCTTAAACGCTCCCAAGGAAAATCCCTATATGCCTCTGTCCTGAAATGGCTGGAAATACCTCCTAATACTTTCCTAATCGTAGAAATGTTACTGCAGATGTAACCAGCGGGCATTGCGAGGGGGCTGTCTGTGATCAGTCCAGCAGCTTTCTCTCACATGGCCGCGTTTCAGCCCTGTGTTTTTCTTTGCGTTTGTACTTTGCCGGGTTCCACCCGAGAGACAAGGGGCCCGGGTATATAAATTGTGACAGTGCTGAGGTCAGCATGCGGGAATTACAGCAAGTACCGAACACACAGAGCCAGCATCACACAGCACCGTTATACAGCAAGTGCAATGGAAAACCACAAACGTTTCCAGCCTTTTTAGGTGCATATCCAGTGTGTGATTCATAATATTGAACACACGGAAAGAAAGAAAAGTATTTTACAATGGCAAAGACCTACCTTCATCCCCAGAAAAGTCGTAATAAAACTACTTTTAAATACAGGTTTGCAAAAGTATTTTAAAGATACAACAACTAAACCAATGGAATGGAAATGAATACTCTCTACTGACTTTGTGGGTGGTTCTGAAGTGGCGGTATTTCATTTCAAAAAGTAGGAGCCACAGAGACTTCTGTAGAGAGAGTTCTGTGCAGGTAAGTGGAGAGACAATACAGGTAGAACTGGAATCATCATGACCCTGTCTTTCAAACAAATCCTACAAAGGGTTTAGTCCTTATAAGAAAGCACTCGACGTGTGAAAATGGGAATTGCACAAAATTCATTGTTACAAAACGCCTATAGCTAGGCACACAGGAACAATCAACCCTGAACTTACGCCAAACGCTGTATTTGTTGTTGCATATTATACAAAATAGCATTTCTGCTAAACTAAAAGCAAATCTCGTAGACTCAGGGTTTTACTTACAAATGTTTTCTTTAGGCTTACAGTGTTAACACAATAATTAAAGTTACATTTTGCAAATGCAAATTTAAAGCACTATATTTTGCACTACTACTTCATCCATTTGCAATACTTTTGCTAAATCCATTCATCTAGTACTAATTTGAACTTTTTCCTGCCCTCTAATACACTGAGTTAAGATGCTGCTTTATTATAAATAGAAAGATAACATTATGCCTTCCTTGTGCAAAGCCCACTGGATAGACAACAGAAGTCATCTACTTACTGATGTACATCTGAAGTTCAGAGCAAGTTATTTTGGTACTCTTAACTTGGACATCACTGAAGCAGTATTACCAGGCTTACCAAAATTTAATTAAACTTCAGTCTTCAGAGTTTAAGTTAATTTGAAAAGTGTGCAGGCACATTTGAGTTAGAGCTTTGTAGGAAACTATCCTCCTAATGTCAACTATTAAATGTGACTAAACTCTCTAAAATCACACGGCAGCCATTCCTTACTCTTTTGGATTTTTTGGGTTTGCAGTGAGCTCACTATTTCAGTACAGAAAGAACAAAAGGGTATGCGTTCCTCATCGACTTGAAGATTTTTTTAATTTTTTTTTTTCCTAGATGGGACTATCAGTAAATCTTTTGGGACGGTAGATGTTACTGAAAGAGCAGGACGTCCTCTGATGTGAGACGTGCCGGCTCCTGCACTAATCTGTCAATAACTCCAAAAGACACACATTCCAGACACTGTCACATTCTTTGCAAACTTCTAAACTCTTGTTAACGTGTCCTTCCGTACTCGAACGGTAACTCGGGCTTTGCCAAGCTTATCGGCACTTTCTGGTTCTAGGACTCCACGCTCTTTGGGGTACTCGCTTATCTGAAAAAAACAGATCTCAAGATCTCTGCGTTGTCACCGGTGCTGGATCTACAGCACATGGAGGAGGAAATTATTTCTAACCATCCATTTTCCTTCAGGGTGAGAGTCAAGATGCGCTTTAATGCAACTAGGTAGGGATTGCCTCTACGTAATGAAAACAACCAGCAGCATTACCCTGTGTCAGGATACTTCATAATCACAACCCTAATTAATAATAAATAAATAAAATAAATAAATTAAAAAAAAAAAAAAGAGATAGAGAGAGAAAGAGAGGAAAGGTCTTCCTTCTGACTCAGTCTTGCAGGTTGGTCATCACATGGCAGCCACTGTCGCCATCAGTTCGCGCGGTCAGCTCCGCGGCTCCTGCTCCTGCAAGCCCCGCGAAGGGACCGCGTTGGCAGCCGCTGGAGCGGCCGCTTTCGAGCTGTCGGCGGAGCCGCCTCTCCTCCCTGCCCGGCTGAACCGGGCGGGACGAGCTGAGCCCGCGCAGTCCCCGCGCCGAGCCAGGTCAGAGGGTGACGAACCGGCCGTGCCCACGCTCTGCCGTAAGCCCCGGAGGGAGTGGCACCCCTCCTCCGTGGGAACGGGAACTTTGGGAATAGGGGGAAGCCCGAGTGCTCGGGGGCAGTGACGGCGGCAGCGGCCGGGGACGCGCGGAGCGGGGCCGGGCTCGCTCTCCGCGGCGAGGGCTGCGCTGCTCGCCCGGCTCACCGCCAGCAGCACACCGAGAGGCACCTTCTCCCCGAGCATCGAGTTGCGGTAAAATTGTAAAACAAATATTCTAATCTGATCACTGACAAAGCCATAAAATTAAATAGCTGTCTGCAGAGGGAAATATGTCTTAATTACCTTAATTAAAGCAAGATAGGGCCTTACACACGTTCATTTTGAAGCCACTAAATGTACTGATTATCATACAAATCAACCTTTAAATGGGGGTCATGCTTTTCCACTACATTAGTTTGTGTTCCACTGCATAAAACAAAGCTATATGGGAAGCTGACCTCTGGTGAAAATGATGCACTTCAGCTGCACAAAACTGCTGACCCTCTTCATTGGGTCCTCAGGAAAGAACCTGAAGGAGTTTGCATACGATTTGGAATACAAAAATGCCTTTCATATTGTGTTAACACTGCATTAGGAACTACTGCCTGAGCTAAACTTATGGCCTTAAACCGAGGCACATAATCATTTTAATCACCTTGTATTCCTAAGTAGGAGCCATCACAAGGCGCCGTTATTGCCATCATTGTGTGAGTTAGCACACAAGGCCACGAAAAATGTAAGATTTGTGTTTGCTGGCATTACACTTTCCCAGCAACATTAGCTAAGGGTAACTATCCATATTTTCCTTTAACAGGAGGAATGCAGAATATTTAGAGCAATTCAGAAGTCAATACAGATCTTACATGTACATACAGAAGTTTATGTAATTAAGTCACATTCAGAATTTATGATATTTACAAGAAGAAAGGGGCCTTGTTTTACCTAAGCTTCGTAGCCATAATTAACATTCTTGTTTTCCGTTCTAGCTTTCCAGCTAAAAGCCATATTTAAAAAAATAACAAGAATTTCCACCAGAAAATTGTTCAGATTTAGGAAATGTACAGAAAACTTGATTTAAAGAAAAGCACATTGCATGAGGAAAAAAGAAACCAAAAATGCTTTTCTGTTATGTGATTCTTTCCTTTTCTTCTTCTCCTGTGCCATGTACTCCTTCTAGCAGAAGACATCACTAACAAATGCAGTCTGGGAAAAATACCTCTCTGACCAAAAACTCTAATAGCAATCTGCTATTTCATTGTGATAATTTGGATGTTAATTGCTCTGATGTGCCAAAACAGAGATTTTATTAAAATACTACTAGTTAAAAAAAAAAAGTCTTAGGCTGTTAGTAGTAAAATGTGTTGTATTTAAGATGACTGCTTTCATTCCTGGAAGACAAAAGTTCAGGCAGTGGAGTGGTAACAATCTGTGTTTGTTCCTGTCTGCTCAGGAGAACTGTTTCTAATTGATCTGGCATGGAATTTAGTTGGAAATATGTATGTTGCAACCTAAGCACAGCCCCTGTATGCTTTGTAAAGTGATCACCATATGGGCCTTATTTGAAACATTTGAAGGTTTTAGCTATTAACCTTGTTTAAATTGTGCTGTAAATTCAACTCTCTGAGCTGAAAAATATATGTAACTGTGTGTATATCTATCAATATATAAATCTATATGTGTCTATATGAATACAGACATACACACACACACATATGCATAAACACCTACATCTACATCTACAGCCAAACATCCCCACCTACTATTTTAGGTATCATAAACATGTGTCAGTTATTTGCATATTATTTCTTATTAATAAAGGTACTAGTTATATATTTAGAAAATCTATTGAGTGGAAATATTGTTCTGAAACAGACGTGGCTGATGTTACAGAGCCATTTTCTGTAGCTGCAATTTTAATATTTGGGAGCTTTTTTTTTTTTTTTTTTTTTGTTTGTTTGTTTGTTTGTTTGTTTGTTTTGGTGAAAAAAACCTGCTCAGATCTATTTCCACACATCAGAATATTTTTTAACCACCATTCTGAGGTCACAGACATTTAATTGAGAAAGCCCAGATAAACTAGGTTCTTTCACAGAAAGCTCTTAGGAGACAAACAGTTGACTGTGGTTCTTTCAATCGTAGGGCCAATCATAATATTTTAACCCTCAAAAATCTTAATAGTGATTTCTTCTTCTGAATGTAAAATGAATGGCAAGGCTTTGTTACAGGTAATAGTGCTAAGTTATGAATGCTGATGGCCTTCTTGTACAGTCTAAAATTACATTGAAAAAGATACAGTTTCTTTAATTAAAAAAGCCGAACTGAACTAATCCCTCTAGCTGAAAAAAGAAAAGTTTTAAGCAATCTCTTTCTGCTCTGGGAGAGAAAAGCAGACAATACCATAACAGATCAGAAACATAAGCTATAGTGTGCAGCCAGGAGCACAGCAGGGAACTGAATACTGCTCCGACTGTGTCATTTTTTAATCCCCCATCCCAGTTTTCCCCGTCTGACCTCATGCTGAGATGAAGTTATCACAGAAGACAGCTTTACTCTTACCAATGAATCCAACCCTGGATCTGTATTATCCTCAGCAGATCAAAACACCGCTTTCATCAAATAGCATTATCTGCATAAAAGGCATGCAATTGCCTGATAATTTCACCCAAACTATGCTATTCATTTAAAGGACAAGAAGAGAAATGTAATTCATTCCTTTTTTTCCCCCTGGAAAAGCCAACTTATACTTCACTCATGGGAACTTTCCATTTTTTAACATGAGATCCCAAGAAGAGGTCCATTAAAAGTTTCCCTCTGGTTTACAATTAATTGTTAGAGTACCCCTGTGCTGTGTGAGCAACACAAGCGTAGTTATGCAGAAAACTGGCAGGGAGAATTCACAAAGCTTGCTGTAGCCATGATACTGATTCCATTAGCCATGGTCCTGCTAGCCCAAATAATCAAATCATATATGGCATAATTTGTAGCGGCCTACAAATAAATAGTAGCTGGAGGTGTTTACAGGACCTTCCTACAAAGTCTAAAATTCAAAGTCTAATAATTTTGCCCTACGTCAGAAAGGCTGCACCACAAGATCCTGAAATATCTTCACTAATGTATGTGTTGTTTATAAAAAACATGTACATATATTAAAAACTCATGCTGGTGCCTTGTCTTCCAGAAAGGAAAGCACACAATGCCATGGCTCACTGGTTTTATTGATATACAAAGCACATTAAAGTCATGACGGAGTTGGGGAAGATTGCTCCAAGTGAGTGCTGTAACAACAGCTATTGTATTTGGACTATTACATGTACATGTAACGTGCTTGTTAAACTATTCCTGGTAATTGTCTGCTTGTAAAGGGCTCATGCATATATCTTCCACAATATAAAACCCCTGAAACCTAAAAAAAATATGTTCTTTTAAAATTTTGTTTTTGTTTTCTAATACTTGTTTGAAAGGGTAAGGATACTTATGTGTTGGAGTCTTGTGTCTTCCAGGTTGTCGGGAAGAGGTTTATCTTCTTTCTTGAATAGCAGTGTTTATGTTCAGCACCAGAAATAAGTAGTGATTTGTATCTAGCAGAGGGAATTCTCCCTTTCTTTTTCTAATACTACAAAAGCCTTGAAATGTCATGGGACTGCAAATGCTAAACTGAGTACTTGTTGTGGCCTAAATATTGCCTACTCCATATGATGACAGTTACTTTTCTTTGGGAACACTGGACAGCTACTGTCCTCCATTCAGAGGATAATTTTTTTTTCCCCAGCATGTCTTTGATATTTTTTAAAACAGGAGATCTTTGAAGTGGCTCAGAGGTTTGGAATCACAGGAGTTGCCTCAGAAGAGCTGGATTATTGAACCTTACACAGGCACATCACACATTTATCATGGGGCTACAACCTCTCTATGTACACATAGACCCTATGGAATCTTATACTATAAAAAAATACCAGTTAAGTTCACAACTTTCTAGGTCTTTTCAGCTTCAAGATAGAATCCTTTTTTCCCCCTTCATTTCACAAAAACTTTGGATATTTCAGTGCATTTCTATAAAATTAAAAAATATAAACATATATATTCACTTTCCCTGCCAAGTTTTAATGGAAACACTTTCCTCTCATAACTTATGGAGGATTCTGATGCAGGAACTCTGTATCCGAAAGCTTGTGTCCTTTTTCCAACTGTATCAGCTAATCAGAGAAAAATAACAGTGGTTTTCTTTTTGCACATAACCGCTTCTCATTTATTCTCAGAACACCTCACTTATGGCAATATAAATGGTGTATTATTATTAAGGACTAATGCATGCAAGTACACTTCGGTTTGGATCTGTGTTCATCAGCATTATTTCCTATTTGAACCTTGTTTGTAGGTTTTATTATGTGTTTCCATGGCAATGGAATGTAACTTCTTACTGAAATATATATATATTAATTATTTTTTGTGGTTGAAATGGCTTGTACCCCTAGGCATTCAACCAGGATTCTTGTGGGAAAGAAAAGAGCATGGGCTGGAAATGCTGATTTCCTGTACTGATGTGGCATTATGCTACACATGTTGGTATGATTACCTGCAGTGCCCCACAAGCTGTTAGCAACTACGGGATCTTCTTTCTGTTCGTGAAAAGCAGGGCAATCTGATGATAGAGGAGTTTAGGAACAGGAGTAGGAGGGCTAGGAAGAAAGCAAGATGTGAGCTGCTCTTCCTCCAGGCTCCATGGCTCCTTCTTACCTACCATTTTGTGGAGCAAGGGCGCAGATAAAGGGTGGGTCAGCTCTAGAACCACACCCCTGTCCGGGTACCATGTGTGAAGATGGAAGAGTAGGGTAACTCCTAGTTTACTAGGTAGAGATCTTGTTTTAATCCTTCCCTCTGTTGCCAGACCATGGCAGCTATAACCAAGAGTTCTGTTAAAATGGCACATTAACTGCAGCAGCCTTACCCTTTAAAAAGTTATAAGAAATATAATGCAGAAAGCCAATCCTGTCAAGAGACACTTTTGTTTAGGAAAACCAAGGAAGTGACACAGAAAACAATGATAAATACAGAGGGCAATCAAAAGCTTTGGCACAGATGCTAGTATTAATGCCCGTGTGCCAATTTTGCTAGACCAGAAATAAATTTTTTAAAAATTATGTTATATCAGGATGTACAAATTATCCTCATTCTGGATTTCCAAATCCTTTTTGTTCAAATGTGTTTATTTTTATGGCTTGAAGGAAGTTCACAAAACATTAAACATACAGTTTTGTTTTGCATGTTTGTTTTAAAAACTGAAATAAATGGAATTGAATATAGAGAGTTCTTAAAACACTAGAAACTGCATAAGGAAACTCCAAACGTCTTCTGTGATAAGTACACACAAACGCACAGAGAAATTGTCTACAATATAATTCTGACCTCAAATAGCAGTTCAGAACATAATTGACTTCAGCATTAGCGAACCACCAACAGTTGATACAGTTTTGAGACTGATACAAATTTAGACTTCTGTAGTCCCTCTCATCATATGCTTTCAACCTTCTGTTTGAGTTTTCTTTCAGTTGTCTATTAAACACAACCTATATTAGTTGAGATGACGTTTAAACACCCACAATTTCTGGATAGATGAGTTCTTTCTGTTCCCTTTTTTTCCAGAATTTAAACACAGAAAAATGAAGTAGAAGAGAGGATGACTACAGAAAATATGCTTTTGCTTTCTCTAGCTTCATATTTTCAGCTCTCATTTCCCACCATAGCAGTGCAATATTGGTGCTGCTAATTTCATGGCAGTGTAATTGCACAAAGCATATCTGATTCTACATTACTTGTCCTGAATTATATTGGATCAAGAGCACATCCGCAATAGTGCATTCACCAAAGCTTTCAATACAAGATGAAATAGCAGGATCTTTTAAAAGCCAAAATTGTCATCAGACCACTGAATATCTATGATGTGTTGATATCATAGCAAGTTCCTGAATTCAGACAAAAGGGTTTAATCTTAGAAAACCTAAATACCAGTTCAGCACTAATGCCAGGTCTAACACTTACCAACTCAGAGAAAAGCCATATCACCATTCTGCGAACAGGACTTACAACAAGGCAAAAGGGAAAAGGAAATTGTTCTAAGTATCTTCATTTTACAACATAAATGTTCTTGGAAGCTTTCTAAAGAACAGAGTTATAGTTCCTCTTTCTTAAATATTCAGTACTTGTAGAAACCTAGTGAAACCCTTTGCATATGCACATTATAAAAATACAGCTTTTCTGTTCTTACAGCAGTCATAAAGAAATGGAAAATGATAAAGAAGCAGCAGAAGAAATCTATAGCTCATGTGCTGGCAACCCTAGAGCTCTGCATTTATATTTTTCCATTATAAAATAAATAGTTCTCAAAGTAATCTCAGAACAATAAACTTGTAGTGTCTGTCAGAAAGAATTATATCATGGAAATTTAAAAAAATAGATAAAACCACCTACTGATTCAGTTTTTATGTAGCTTATGACTTTCTCAAGTATTGCTGCAAAGGTTGTATTTGTACAGCCTGCCACTTTGGCCATTTTGGGCACTGTGGCAATAGAACTTTCTTCCTCTTGCAGCCTCTTCTCTAGTATCAAACTTAAGCTACTCATCTTCATTTTAAGGATTCTCTAACTGCCCTTTTCCATCCTGCCAGTCACCGCTTTCTTCCTGTCAAGAGCTCAACACCCATGTCAACCTGGCATATGATACCAGTAGCTGTTGCCAATTCCAAAATTTGAAAAGCATCTCTCTGCCTTTTTTTTTTTTTTTCCCTATGGTTCCTCACATACTTGGGAGAAATTGTTCTTATTCTCTTTCCCATGGTAATTTCAAAAAGCCTGGACAGTATTTGTGATTATGCTGACCAGTACTCTTTATGCTGCTGTTCTGCCATTAGCTGCACTGCCTTGTTGCTTTTGTTTAATGCTTAGATAGTAAAGTTCCCTGGAAGCAGGAAAAGTCTTTTCCCATTTAAGCTACATCTAATGCAGTGTGTCTGAGAGCTCTCACAGTCTGAGTGCTCATCGAAGCCATGGCAATACAAATAAGTAACAACACTGCCAATAATCAAATTCACACACCACTTCCTTTGGTAATTTGATAATAGGTTCCATGTCTCTGCTGATAATATTCCTCATTTTTCTGTTTTCTATACGTGTAAGGACTACTTTGGCTTCAGGAAATGCATCTGGGATGTGTTAATCCTCATATAAATTCCAAGCTATTTGGATACATATATTTAACACACCCTAAAATAAGATGCAATATGCAAAGAGCAATGAGATTTCTATATCCATCAATAATCAACCAATGCCATTAATAATCAAGGCTACCCAAGTAACTGTAACTGATATATCCTGCTTTTAGATATAAGTATACTCTAATGATCAAACACTTAGCTTTTGTAGAGGCCAGTCTTATTTAGAGGAAAGGTAGTTGATCACTATTTAATTTTATCCTCTACAATCAATAGATTTTGCCACATCTTCCTTACTATATGCCACCAGAATTATGCACTTAATAAAAGGGAGCTGGACTTTGATGTTCCTTGTGGGTCCCTTCCAGCTCAGGGTATTCTGTAATTCTACAGAAACATCATCAGTTCTGTCACAGGCAGATCTGTGCTACAGTGGACATGATGTTTTAGTATTTTACATAGAAAAGAAACCTACTGGGCTCCCGAATTCTAATTCTAGAACTGTTTGAATAGCATAGAAATTTTGGGTGCCTAATTTGAAACCCACAAGCAGGTCTGAGAGAGAAAGCAGTGTGCTGCATGGCATTGGCAATGCTTCTAAAAAATACCTAGCCCAGCAGAGCCAACTGTGAACACTGGGCATGAGCTACTCACCCCTAACCACATAAAAACCTTCAGCAGATGCAAACTGATTGCTGTGTTCTTCAGGTGACATATGTTCCCTAACCAGGAAATCACCTTTTGCCTTTCGATCCCTCACAAATGTACAGTAATACTTTTCAACTTAAGGAGAAAAGTTTCTAAGGAAAACACACTTGGTACAAACTAGTGGTTCATTTTTGTAGCAGGGCCACTCTGCATCAGGCAATTGTTTAACTAAATCATGTAACACCATCACAACAATAATATTTCACAGGCAGGCACCCACACTTTGCTGTTTCTTACTTGTAGAATATAGTTTTGCAAATTTTAATATTAATTTATTTTATTCTTATAATTTATGAACAAAAAACCATAAAAGTGAAAAACTTATGGATAAACTGATGGAAAAGTGAAAAACTGATGGATAAACATTAGCTCTCACAATAAGTACTAAGAGATTTTAGCCTTTGGTCAACAAATCTTTATCAACTAAGAATTTATATGATGGTAGTCTAATGAAAAGAAACATCCTTCTATTCTCTTTCTATTCGGTTTCAGCTGTCACTTTCTTTAAAATACTTAGCTTTGGAATATGTTACAATAAAATAAATATCAAATTTCAGTTTGAAACACCATTCTTAGGGGAAAAATCTGACAGTAAAATGCTAGCCAAAGTTAAACAACCAAATTGAAGGAATACTTTTCATTGGGGAAAAAAAAAGAAGTTTGCATTAGCAAATTGATTCAGAGTCTCCTTCCCTGGTAACTTTAAACCTCTCCATTATTCTGTTTCAGTTCTACTTGAAACAGTCCTCTTCTCTCTTTATTTTTTTCTGTTTGGACATCAGATTAAATCAGTGATCACTCAGTCAGCTTCCCTGAGGACATTCACTAGGTCTCCCCATGTACATCCCCTCCAGTTCACACATGTCAGACACAAATCCACCTTACTTAAGCTCTGGACTTTTTTCCACAGCTTTGTCCACCTCAAATTCCTCTTAATGCTCTCTCATACTTGCAACACTTTCACTTCAGTTTTACACTTTAATTGACCACAGGAGATGTGTGGGCATCGGCTCTCTAAAATATGACTGTACTGGGACCAGCAGACAGACTACAGTTGAAAAAGAAAGCTCTTTTTATTTAAATTCCATTGCTCATCAGCAAGTGTCCTTTCAGAAACTAGACAGAATGGCTGAGATGGATTTTTTCAATTTTTAAATAAGAATTACTTAGTTCAGACAGTATCTTCAGAAACCTCATCTTCCAAAGAAGACATTTACTTCCCAGCAGGGGACATTATCCAGTCCTTAGCTCCCCTGTACCTCTTCACTGCTGCTGGTTGTCAGCTGGCAAGGTTTGCATTAAAAGAAGTTTCTACACTGTACCAGTATCAGTGAAGTGATTCAACTTAACCTTGGCTCTTTGAGTAGCCCTTGTGCCATCATTCTAACCCATTTAATTCAAAATAATCAGAAAATGAGTGAAAAAAAATTATTGGACCATTTTAGCCTTAATTAACTACACAAAAGTGACTTAAAATCTTTCTCTTCTGCACTATCTCCAAATTTTGCAAAATGGGAAGAGGTGACCTAGCAGAATGTAAGTTTAATTTTTAATGTAATTCTCAAGAAAAGGAAAAGAAGCATTTTAGGAAAACAGTCAAATTTTTGAAACATTGCATTCAAAAACAGCTGGTTTAAAACCTTTTTAGGCAATTTTCTCATTCAGCTGTGCCAAACATTTAGTACTGACCTGATAGATTTGGGGCTGCTTAGTTTGGTGTAGCTTACACTTTTTTGAAAAGATGCTTTGTAACTTAGCTCACCAAAGGATAAAATAAGTTACTCTTTTGAATATTTTATGTACAATCTCTCATTATTTTGACACAAACTTTCAGTAGAATATATTGTATATTCAGATAAAATACTCCTAAGCTATGTTTCTACAAGTGATGGAAAATAAAAAATAGAAAAATACATATTCTGTATCATTGTGAAAATGTGTGGAGGAGACTCTGAATGAATAAGAGGAAAAGTATCAGCACTCTCTGCTAGTGCTTTTCATTCTCCTGATCCTTCTTCCTAGTTTTGTTTGGCCAGATTGTTGCTTCACCCTGTGCTTGTCAAGGAAGAGAAACTGAAGTTTTATTATGGGGCTTTCTTTGATTAGCTGTGCTGACTTTTGAGTCTGAACACAATCACTGAAATTAGAGGAAACATTCCTTGTCATAACATGGAACATGCTGGCTGATTTTCACACTATATTGAATGCTGCTTAAATTTAGCCTCCTCCCACTTATGTCTGAATTTCCACATTACGTGTGGCATAGCTTATAGTAAAACAAATAGATAACAGGATAGCAAGCATGAATCTTAATATTTAATATTTGTTACCAAAAAACCCCAAAAGACAAAAAACCTGAAACAAACCCTTCCTTAACAGGAAAAAATTAATCTAGAATAAATAAATAAATCTAGAATAAATAAACCAATTCAGTTTAAGAGCAAACTAATATAAGTTAGGTGAGAATTTCAAACCCTTAGGTTAGAATAAAATAGCATGGCTTTACTAATCTCACTTTGTACCAATTACAAGTTACTTCACTTGTACTAGCAGATGTAAAAAACATTTAATAAAAATCTATCCAAAAGTTATGCTGAGGAAAGAACCAGTTTTTAAATTTGCCTTGCCATGGCTCCATTAACTATTTTTCCTACTTTAAAACATTTTTTCTAAGTTTATTTGAAGGAATTAGTCACCTTTCTTTGTTGCTATTGTAAAGAAATGTCAGTTACAGCTGCATGCCTTTCTATCAATGCATTAATAACTCATGTTTGTGTATTTTTACAGTATATATTACCATTTTATAATGAAATGTTAAATATTTTACTGGTATTTGTATTTTACGGTGATTTGTACTGAGTGTTGAGCACTTGCAGTGTTTCTATTCACTAGAATATTTTATGTAAATGAATTTTTAAAATGACCCATTGCTTAAAAACAATATTGCTGTTTTGTATACTTATTGTCATCTTCCTTTCGTTACTGTGACCAACATTTAGTCTGTTATAATGTAATATCATGGATAGTGTAGGACTTTAATCCACCTTTTATTTTGTAAATTAAGAGCAGGTTCTAGACCTCTCTTTGCTGGAAAGCATCTCCATTCTAACTGTATCACCAGCTGGTGAACCTCTCCCTTACGGAATAACCACTTTGATAGTAACTTCTCAACAATAGTTTTATTGCATTCTTTTCTCCAGTGCACTCTGCTACATCTGTTTTTACCTGGAATTCTACCTACTGCCCAGTACTACAACTGAAAAAAACAAAAAAGAAGAAGAAAAATACACACAAGGAAGTCTTACTGAATCTCTTCTCTTGATATGTGTGAATTTTTAAAATCTGAAATTAGCTGCTAACTGAAATTATACGGTGGTATTTCACACTACATAGAACATAGGATGCTTGCTTCCATGCTCATAGCTAAAATATGGAGTGTGCCTCCTTGGCTCCTCTTACTGCCAGCATACAGCAATGATCACCCATCAGGCAGGCTTTCAGCACTTAGAAGCTTAAAAGGCTAGAAGCCGTGCAAACATATATTGCAAATGCCATGCTTTGGTATTAACAAAACTCAAGATCTACTTACATTTTTTCCCCTCTAATTACTCAATGTACTTATCATTATATATGATTTTTGTTTATTGTTTGAATTTCTCACAGCTTGGGTAATGAAAATTAATAAAGCATTGCCCTTACACATTCTTTGTAGCAAAAATAAGGATTTCATCAATAAAATAGGTGATTAAAACCAAGAGCTTTTAGTGGTCCAAAAAACCAGATGACACTATTTTTGATAATTTTTCCTTACACTTGCCTTTTGTGTGAAATCCTCTTCTAATAATTCTATCAACATTTGGCCTAATATAGACTTATTTTTTAAACCCTGCCTATATCAATCTTCACATTAAAATGATCAAATTTATTCTAAGATTTTCATTAGACAATATGTGCTTATATTTTGTACAAATGTGCCGTTTCTTCTCACTGTCACCATCCTCTGCTCACACTGACATTTCCCACAGAGGAGACCAATTAATGTCCACCGTTGTTTTACTTGTTATATTGTATGACTACTTAATCATGTTCCAGCCCAGAGATTCTCTATAATTTCTTCTCACCCTCCCCTTCCACAGTAGTTAACTCTGATGAAATTCTTTTTTGGCATTGAAAATTGAAGAGAGGACTTAAGAAATAGTAACCTAAATCCAGTATTCTCATTTTCAGCATAGGATCTTACACAACACTCATTACTACATTGTCTAATTCAATTCTGGGTCAAAGTGCTGCCAGGTTTTTTATTTTACTTTATTTTAAAATATTATAGATTTTGTTGACCAAATCAAATCAAAGGTTCATCAAAGCATTATTCTCAAAGGCAAGAGTCTGTGTAAGAGTATAGATGTGGTTTTGAAGATTTCACAAGGGACAAGAAGAGGCAATTCTTTAAAAACAGATGGCCCCAAAACAAGAGATACTGTTCATTCACATCTATGATTTAAAGTGAAATCCTATTATCTGTCTTCAAAAGCCAAAAGACTATGTAGTTACCAAGGTGGATGTTTGGGTAATTGTGGTGCAAGTTATAGAGATTCCCGAGATTTACAGCACAGCACAGATACACGACGTGCAGTCAGAGTGGTGAGAAAAAAGTGCATTGGCTTTCTGTTGTTAAGACTGATAACAAGCCTTCCTTTTGACTCTACTTGTAAAATATCTTCCAGAAAAGTTCCTCAGATATAAAAATTCAATCTGAAGCTATAAAGACATGGTTTTTGAAACACCCATACTGAAATAAAATCCTTAGGTTGTTTTCTTTCCGTCTGGGCAATTGGTCCTTTATGCTGCTGTTATTTTGGTCAGGTGCTGACTACAAGATATAAAACATTACTGCTGGTTCCAAATTAAGTAACCTGGAACAGATTCCCAACTGTTAAATGCTGAAATGCAACTAGAACAGCACCACCTGTAAAAACCTACTTTATAGATGGAATAATAAAGACTGATAATAGAAATGATAATGTAAAAAAAAAAAAAGTCTAGCAAGAAAAACTGTAGCTCATATGTCAGAAACAAATTATTCCTCGATCATGTCCACTTTTTGAAAGATCCAATTTTGTAATTTCTGAGTTCTGAAATAATACTTGGTTTATATTTTCCTAATTGTTTGTAGCTTGATTTGAAAGTGTCCTGGTGACAGATATTGAGAAACAAACTCCTCTGTCAGGAAACTCCTCAGAAGCAGCAGGAAAAACAGGTACTTTTGTGGGATCATTGTACCTGAAAAGAATGGATTGATCTCCTATAATGGCAAAGCTAAGGAATTCTCTATATACCCTGACTTCCAAAAGTTCATTTTTATTATCACAAAAACATAGCTTCATAGTGAAGCTGGAATTTTTTGTATTTAGCTTCCACTCGAGGAATGGAAAGAAATGGGCACAACGTCCCAGCACTGTTAGCCATTTTAGAAGGGATGAGCTGCTTTCTGTGATTGCTGTCTCTGTAAAAGCTACAGAAGTTGTTCACACAACCAGATTAAAGCAGATGAATAATGAGCAGACATATGTAAAATAGGACATGAAGTTAGAGACAGCCACCCTGAATAACTGGCCTGACATAACACAGAAAATCTGAGAGGCAGAGCCAAAATCTGGAGTCACTTCTCCCTACCAACCACATTGTAACTGCATATACTGCTACTCAAAAGACAAAATCAAAATACTTCAAGACAAGTGATGCCTGCCATTATGATGGCATAATCAAACCAAAGATGGTCATAGCTCCTTATCACCTTAAACTTCTCCAATTAGAGCTCATTAATATATTCTATGTATAATTTGGGAGTTATTCTTAGAGAGTTTTTTTTTTAAATAATCTACAATCATAAAAATATAACATCAGTATAAAGCAGTGCTGGAAGTTGCAAGTGACTTTAAATACATGGTTAAAAAATTAACAAAAATTATATAAATTACTCTTGTAAGTTTTTTTTCTTTTTAATCCTTTGCTGATTCTTTTTTGTTTTCATAATCCAAGTATAATATCTAAAATAAATTGATCAATAATGTGGCTCTCTGCAGAAGAATGTATATATATGAACAAATACATTTATGTGATACTACTGCACCAAACTTTCAAGTCCATAGGAATCACAAAAAGAGATTTATTCTATTTCCCTGAGGCTTAGCAGGTATTGTGCTGCAATGAGTTTTCCTGTTATGCACATTTAATTGTTTATATGAACACTCTATAACACTTCTTCTGTAAGTGTGAAGTATTATGAACAATTCAAACTAAACTACATTTGCCAAAAGAAGTTACATTTGTCAAAAGAAACCCCCCTACATTTTGTGATACACTATCTTTTCATCACACTTGTTTGTATATCCACTAATTCACAGATTCAATAATTTGTGATTGTCCTTCAGTTATTATTGAGAAATAGTTGTAATAGTTTATGCAGTTGAACAGCATAAACTTACATCTCTGTCATTGCTGAAGTCATACTTACTGCTTTTGACATAGCTGAATTTTATGTTTTCTAGCAATTGGATTTATAGTAATCTATCTCTGTCATCAAAGGATGGAGATATCTATATCTACATAATCTATAATTATTATTTCTTCAACAACTCTTTGCAAAGTTGATGCAGAATTTCCACCCAAATGTCTACAACTATGTCATGAATATAATGATTAATTTCTCCCAATATACAAAAAAAAGGTCTTGGAATATAGGTCAAACCAAGGAGTCTCACTATTTAGGAGAACACACCTCCCCCACTCCCTGAAACCTCATATGATATTATCGTTTTATTTCCTATAGTGGTCTTTTCTTTATGTTTTATTTAAAATGTTAATGGAGTGTATCTGCAATTCAGATAATTTATCCTTAAATCACTGTTCTCCAGAATAATGCACTGTGAGCACTGTAGTACACAGACAAGTCCTCTTAAGGAACATGCACCAATTCTCTTCCCTTATGAAGCACACTGCAAATGCCCTCTAACAGGGCACAGCAGCATTACATAAATCATCTTATATGAAAAATTAACATGACATCAAATATTTATAAATATTAATGTGTATGTTAATATAACCAAGGAGGTAACAAACAATCATAACCTTGCCAAGTTTCTTAGGACAGGCGCCGCTGATAATGATATCCATTATCTCTGGGGGAACACACAATTAGGAAAGTATACATGGGATGCTATATTGTTATCTGCTTTTAAGTTCATCCATTAAACACTCCACCTCACGCTGGATGTTAACCCTCCACTTAGCCCTTTGTCAGGTACTATTATTCTGTGTATTTACACATCCATGTGAATGAAAGATGAACAACTCTTTAATGTATATGATTTCCCTACTTCATTAACACATGCATCTAATTTCATATCACACATTCCTTTGCTCTATGGCAATTACACCTTATAATGCCTGATATGCACCTAGCTACCTGTCTGTCTATCCATTTATCCCCCTGTCCTGTGCATAGAATAGCTCTCACAGGAATTTGCAATCTCCTTTTGTTTATCTTTTACCATTCTGCATTTATGCTATTATGATTAAAGCTGGTATTTCCAGTGGAAAATTTAATTTTTCTGGCTTAAAAATCATTCCATGAAAATTAGATTCACACCTAAACATAAAGTACAGTAGAATACATTTCATCATATCAAATTTGATCAGTTGCTAAGAATTTCAAGTGCTTTTTATTATCATCTCCTACCTATAATTGTAGTGACAGGAA
Source organism: Prinia subflava (assembly GCF_021018805.1). Classification (NCBI taxonomy): domain Eukaryota; kingdom Metazoa; phylum Chordata; class Aves; order Passeriformes; family Cisticolidae; genus Prinia; species Prinia subflava. Next base: position 34,440,893 of record NC_086253.1, read on the forward strand.
ATAAAATTTTGAGCCAACACCACAAATTTAACCAGGTTTCTCCAAGAGACAAGACTGAAGGTTTTGCAGCTGTGCTTGGCACATGTGAAAAAGAGCTGATGTCCCAGAAAAATTCTTTCAAGTTTTAACATTCACAATCGAGGCATTGTAAATGATTACCATTTACAATGATGGCTTCACTTGAACAATGAGTTGTGCCTCCTTTTTAATATATAGATTCAAATACATATCAAGACTTCTTCCCATTACTTATTTTTCAAAGATCATAATAAATACAGATTCAGTAAAACCAGTCACTGGAATACTACACACTGTGAATATCCTTTATCATACCAGAAAAATAAAATCCAAATAAGCATCTTCATATAATAACATTCTCTTCCTTCTGATTATTACCAGCACTATTATCAAGTGTGAATATAGCAAAGTCCATTCTAGAACTGTTTGAGAAACCAGGCTTTAAAAACAGGTTTAACAGCTAGAATATTACTATCTTTATTTCACTGAGGAGCCAATCAAGGTACAGAGTAGGTAAAAGACTCACCCAAACTAGGGGACAAAAGGTGTCTAGAGGAGCCAGGCAGCACCTGGAAGCACGGACTGCAGTGAAACCATGTGCTGCTCTGTCACACAAACCCAATGTTCTCCCACAGTCCTTACTTTTAAAGGTTCGTCTAGGAATTCAGCTTAGATTAGCAATGTTTTTAAAATCTGGAAACATTAGGGTTTAAGTGATCCACCCAGGAGAGCCAGTAGCTCCTAAGGGAGGGAGTGAAAGGTGCTCGATTTTTAAGAACTACCTGGGTTTGGATCAGTCACTTAAGGTATGTTCTCAGTTTCATGTTGGTCTCTCTGAAGTGAAAAAAAGCATGAAAATAAAACCAAGAAGGACTTATTTCTTTTTGGGGAGGAAGCAAAATAAAATAAAAATAGATAGGTTTTAATGAAAACATGGTCTGAGGAATTTAAAATAAGAACACTGACTGCTTTAACAATTATTTTCAATTCCCCTTTTGATTGGATTTTCCACTGTAAAATAGGGAAACCAATCCTTTCTATTACATTTTCTATTCTTCTACATTTTCTATGTTTCTATTACATTTGAAACCAGGCAAAACCAAAAACTGAGACTGAATTTAGAAAAAAAATTACAAAGGACAACCTTTTTCTTTAGGGAATTTGTACCTTTAAATTTGTTTATCAGTTCCTAAATGACAGGGTAGTAATAATCCTAGACGAATCCTGAGAGATTTATGTAAATTTCTCTCTCTCTCCTTTCCCTCTTCTCCCATTTGTTTACTTGTTTTTTTAAGGAAATGGAGATGTTGCATAAATTCAGGATTTAAAGATTCTGATTGAGTTACAGATCCCTGGAAAAATTAGGGATTTTTTCTGTGATTTTGTGGGTAAATGGGAATGCTATCAGTTTTACTAATGTAAAAGCTCATTTACTTTTTGTTTATAGGAATACTTCACAATTCATGCCATTTGAAGTTTTTTATTAACCATTAACATTTAAAGGGTAATTATGCAAAAATAAACAAACTTTATTTTTATAAGATAATTATTCATACACCTTATGTTTTTAGGACTGCAGATAAGAAAAATAATCCAATGCACACCTCAGATTAATTGTATGATGGTGGTCAACATCCTTTTAGCACATTATGAATAGAAATATTTTTTTTAATAAAAAAGAAGGCTAACAATCAGTCATTATTCTATGAATTAAATGTAAATCAAGACATAAAGCATACAACAGCATAGGCACCAAAAGCATTTTCTTGTTTTCATCTTTTTCTTCTGCTAATATGTGAATCTGCCAGATGTATTTGCCTTTCTGCTACTACTACTTTTTCTTATAACCATGCAGTCATATATTTATAATTCCTCCTTTTTGTAAAAAGGGTGCTTTTTTTGTAAAGGATAGTGTGTCTACAAGTTAGATGCAAGAGATTCCCATTTCAGAGCCCATGTTATCTCTCAGGATCAGAAAAAAACATTCAGAGAGCATGAAATACAACCCTTTTTCTCACACAAGGATGTGGATCTGAACAGAACCTTTTTGCATATGCGGTTTTAAATCTCTACTTATAAAAAATCGATTCTTGTCAAGTACAAATATCACCCTTGACTGAGGTTAGAAACCTGCACTCTAGTTTCCCTATCACATAAAATCATCAGTACAGTTTTTCTTAAAAATTACTTCTGTGGTTCCTACCCTTTCTTTCAGAGTACTGAAAATGGAGAGTCAAAACTCTGGTGATTTACAGTAACATCTGTAACAGTAACACAGTAACATCTAATTCCCACAGTAAAACGAGAGAACTTGGACTTGGTGGCTCCCCCATATTCCTTAGTTTTATGAAAGGCTAAGATTCAGTGGAAATTATTTGCTCTGTATTATAACAAAACCAAAAATTACATTATATTAATTCTTTAAATGCCAGAGTCCTACATAGTAATTTCCAAATGAAGAAACACCCAATTCCTGTACTCTGGATACATGTCCATTCATGCAGACATTTTACATAAAGAAATTCTACTTTTATGTAATATATACCGCCTATATTCTTTTGTTCATATTAATTATGTGGAAATATAAGTGCTTTATCTAATTTACTGATAATATTAAAAGTTCTTACGTAAAAAGACGGATTGGAAAAAGTATCAATTTAAAGAATAGATATTAATTAAACTTGCAAATTTACTTTTAAAAGAAGTATTGATTTTTCTTACTGATGCAGTGATGATTTTTAAATTTCTTAATTATTTCCTTCTGAACAAAACTGTATCATTTAAAAAATCTCCTGTATATAACTTGTACATTAAAAAAAAAAAAAGCTACAAAAGTGATAGCTAAAGTTACACATATTTTCTGATCTGTCTGCAATCTCTTTTCATTGTAGTATTGGAAAGACTGAAGCAATTTTTCACACAAGTGTGCACCATGAAAAAAAATACTGAAAGCTCCTTCTGAATGAAGAAGACTTCCATTAGTCTTTAAAGGTCCTTCAGAAAATGCCACCGAACCTATGGGCATAAAAAAGAGAATAATTCTAGAACACATATCCTTTTTTAATGTGGACACTGTGGTACCTGCATGACTAATTTAGGAATGACAAGAAAAGAGGTTATTCAAGGCATGAGGAGAAATATGGATTTCACTTAACTGAGTTGAGAAACAGCTGGTCTTGTGCCAGAATGGATTGTATTCCAAAATCAGCTAAAACCGGGCTCAGGAGCGAATAAAGAATCTAGGGCTGATGAAAACTAAGCATGTTACCAAGGTGACATACTTCAGCTTGGTGGCACAGCTGTACCATTATTGAAATATCCTAATTCAAACAACCTATGGTGTGCTGCTGCTCAAAAGACAAGCAGCTTTCTCCACCTGGCAGACACCAAGTTGATGTAATTGCTAACAGAAATAACACAATGGGCAGAAAAGGATCTGTATTCTGCACAATAAGAATTAGGATAGGGATGAGAAAAAAAAAAGAAACATAACATTTTTGATGCCTTCCTCCTATTACAAACAAGCTAATACTGTACTTCTATATAATTACATTCCTAACTGTAAAATAATATTTATGAAGTTCTTAGTGCCAAGAAACCAGCTTCAAGAGGGAAAGTCTTCAGGGAGGCATGAAGGCCTCAGTCATAGGGATTACCCAAAGAAAGGGAGATCAGTAGTTTATCAGCTGTAAGGGAGAAGATTTATTCCAAAAGAGCTGGGAGGCTGGACACAGGCAGTGGGAGACCTCAGAGCCAAGGGCTGTACTCCAGCTGGTTAATGTACATGATACCAATCTCTACTCTCTTGCTTATGATAGTGCTTTTAAATTTTATCTGTTGCATTCCATTAACACAAGAACTTTGTTAACCATAAATATATGGTTAAATAGAGGTTCTAGGTTTGTATACTCAAGGAAATAGCAAGCAGATAAATGAGATGAGATAGAATTCATGTATGTTTCTTCCTTGACCATTTCCAGTTTCCCTTTTTTTTGTCAGTACTTACTTAAAATATTTCAGGTCTCAGACTTATTAAGCTAACATGTAATATCATTCAGAACATGACAATGGTTGGGGTAAGCATATATTACAAGTTGTTTTGTGAATGAGGATCTTTCCCAAGGCATCCAGAATGAACCTTTTCAGTCACATTCCTGCCTAGATGTGATCAAATGTTTTGCTCATCATCTTTTTGTTGGTTATAAAAGACAGCAGATGGTAGAAAGAGTGCAGAGAGACATCTTAAGAAATTCTTTTGAGGTAGTATTCATGAAGTTAACGTGGCTTTAATTTGAAATGGCTTAAAACTAACAAACCAAGGTGTTTTGTTTTGGTTTGATTTATTTGTGGTTTGAGTTATATATCTACCTCCATAGCATGACTAAGATTTTTCAGCAGATTGGAATAGAAGGAAAAGGATACAGAATACCCAAACTTATCTGAGTTCACTCATGTCACTTCATCAATGTTAATGACATTTCACTTCTTTCCTTTAGATTTGAATTTGTCTTTTGTAATCCATTTTAGCACATGAAGACATATAAAAATATTTTCATTTGGAAAGTATTTATCACAGCTGTTGCTGACTCAACCCAGGGAAGGGCACTGCCTTCCTCCTGCAGCAGAGATGTTGCTTCAGGAACAGTGAATTACCATGCTGAGATGATGAGTTTCTGAACAGCAGTCTCCATCAGCCAGCCAAAGCCAGTCTGGATAGGAAAGTAAACAGAAATATTGGGAAAAAAAAAAAAAAAAGGGAAAAAGAAGAGGGGAAACTAGATTGGATCTAAAAAGCAGCATTAATAATGTATAAGAGGGAAAACACACAGAGGGAAATTTCTTCAGAGCCCAGCTATATTGCCTAGTGACAGACTCATTGTTACAAATACTGCAGGATTCCCCCTTGCTCTGAAAAGGTCATAGTTTAGGTTTTCACTGCAATCTGAAGTAGGACTACGTCCATATTTCCCCACATCAGCCAAAAATAGTAACTCTAGGAACATGGAGGGGTTGTGGCAAAACCAAAGGCAAATTCAGCTGTTGGGAAAAAAAACCCCAAACTACGGGCTAGGACTTGGGTGAAACTGGAAATGCAATTGCTGGAAAACTTGGGAATCTCTGAAGTGCAGGGTTGTCAAAGACTCTTTACCCACAAACAGGCTCTCTTGGGCTGTACACAAAAAGCAGCTACTTAGAGAAGCATAACTAGAAATGTAGGGTTTAAAATTGTGAGAGTACCTCTATACATGTAACAGTTTTGGGGAAGAAGTGAGGCCAGCACTCGATGTCACTTAGAGGATCACACTAAACCCCGCCCTTAGGCTCACTATACACTGCCTGCACCTTTGCACCAAGATTACTTAAACATCATTGAAAAATCAGCACTTTCCTCCTTTACAGCCTTTTTCTACAGTATTAATTACCTCATGAGTTTCAAGAACCATTTGTGATTTGAAGCAGTAAGATACTGTAATTATGGTCATTTCTACTGCTACATGTACACTGAAAGGCAAGAATGTCACTTTTCTTGGACACTCACAACCCCTCTGTCTGGCCATGGGGTATCACGCAGAAGCTTAATAAAATGGTACATGTGGAAGCTACATTTAAAGCTTCGTTTGTGCAATCTTAGGAATGAATTAAACCAATAATATTTTCTATGCCCTTATTTTTTTTCCCCCGACCATAGACTGGGGAAAGAAAAAGAGTTCTGAAAGTTTTGCAGCTCTCAAACCCCATGAAAACACTGTTCTCAGCAGATCTGTAATGCATCAAGAGTATAGTGTTTAATCTCCAAGCAATTTCTCAGTGTCCTGAAGTATAAACTTGATCAGGAGATGAATAATTCTTTAGATGCTGAAATCTGTTGAGACTATCTTGAGCCTTAACAATTAAAAATAATTCTTCTGGTGGATGTCCAGATACAATTTGGATCCTGAGCCAGTATTGTCTTCATGCTTATCACAGCACAAAAGTACTCATTTTTATTACAAAGCAATAAACAATACCTTTTCCCTAATGACCCTGACAAGTAATTTTCTGTAGATTTACACTTGAGATCCCTGGATGAAACCCTTTTGCAATCAGCATAACAAAATACAAGCAGAGAAATGTTTCTTTCTCTAATCTCAGCCCCTGAAACCCTGTAGTTGTGTGAGGAGGACTGGTGGTGTTTCTCTACGGGTGCATCAGATTTATTAGTGCTGTAGAGGCCAGCTCGGAGCATGACAATGATCAAACAAGTTTATTGTAGCAAAGGTCATGGAAAACTGTCCCTGCATTGAGAGCTATTTTGTCCTCCTTGTTTATTAATGTTGATCTAGCCATACTAATGGATTTAGCTTGTAGGGGGCTGGGCAAAGAACGAGGGTTGCTATTTCTCAGCTTCCATTCTTCATTAATATCATCTTCAGCTACAGCATACCGGTACAGAACGCACTCAGAACTTACTGGACAAAGAGCTCCAGTGCTTAACAGGCACATGTATTCCTTTGGAGAATCAAACACACTCTGCAATATGTTACTGCTCATGGATATCAGCTGTGACATTATATGTTAACAAAGAACTTATTTCAGGAATATCTCTTCAGACTTCATTGTCTGAAAGTGACAACATAAGGACAGATGTTTACTACATGAAAAATGTAGGTTTGTTTTAAAAAACCATGGTGTATTTAGAACAAAAAGAAAATATGTTTAGATATCGGTAATGCAGTCCCTATGCTTAAAAAGCTTCCAGTTTGTTTATTATGTGTTTAGTTACCTAAGTGCTGCAGAATCCTGAGTCCCACAAGAAGGCCCATTATAAGCAGCAGAAACATATAGATCTGTCAGGTAAATCTGTGCAGATAAACATCTCAGATTGAATACTTATTTTTATAAATCAGAGGAATCTTTGCATATGCAGTGCTCTGCATTCCTGTCACTACAGCTAGGTAATTGAATTTACTAGCCAAAACCCTAAAATGTTCTTACAGAAATTCCCAAAGCAGAAGTAGTAGTTCATCATTTAATTCCCAGTGTAAATCCGTATAAATTATGTGTTTCATTGTTAGATGTACTTTCAGGAAAAAAAAAGTCAAAAACTCCTCTGACCCAAAACACTTTCCCTTGAATATCTATTAATTAAAAAAAGAAAAAAATCAGGGATCTCATATACCTGAATAGCTCTACATCAATAGAGAATAAACTCTTAATCCTAGTAACTGCATATAGGCAAGTGGGAGGAGAAGGGCACTCTAGGGATGAGAAAAGTGCTGGAGAAAAAAAAGGAGAAAAAAAGGAAACTATATTAATTAAAAAAAAATAAAGAAAAAGCCATTCGATAAGATACTCTGAGTGATGATTTTAGAAATTACTTGTTACCTGAATGGAAACCCTCCAAGAGCAACCTGACAGTGCCTGCAAAATGGGTTCTATTAGCAGAGAATTGTAATATATGAAAAAGAAATCATCACATCAAACTCATTGCAGTGCTCAGGATTATATACTTAACTCTGGATTGTCCTTTACTAAAACAAAAAGGTTCACTCCTGAGAAAAATTAAGACAAGATTGAATGTTTAATTTTGGATGGTAGAAAGGTGCCCAAAAGGCAGTTAGAAAATAAATAAATAATCACCGTTTCATCTAGCTTGATTTTAATAAATAATGGTGGAATAGTTTTCTTTTGTTAGAGTATAGACATTAAAAAAATAATTTATATTACCTTGTTCTTATTATGCTACAATTTTCTATTTAGCTATTAACATTTTGGGCCTCTCCCTAGTTTGCTGGGTAATTTTCTTATTTTAATTTCATCTGATATCTGAACACAAATAGATGTATATTTCAATTTTTACTTGTTTCACTGTCGCCTGTTGACAACAAATATTCTTATTTAACTCACTTTCAGTACATGCAATGTTCAATATTTGTATATTAGATGGCCTAAAGTGTTGATAAAATCTAGAAAGTTTGGTAAAATTGTAACAACTTCATGCATCTTATTGCAAAATATATAAAAATAGAAAAACTAAGTATGAAAAAAAAAGAACAGCTTTTAATTCCATGTACAACATTACTACATATGTGTAGAAAATAAGCACTTAATATGAATTGCATTTTGGTGCTTTGCAAACTAAAGTAATATATGATTTTCATTATTTCACTAGAATTAAAGAATGAGCTTACAGAAGTATCTTTAAAATTTCATATAGTTTAAGCTTGTTTGGGCATGGTAAATCATTTCAGCATGATGAATACCTATGCAGCAATCAGAGATACTTATAGATCCCGCAGCACTTAAATTCAGAGCTAAGAGAAACAAACACTCTCATTTTAATGTAAGCCATTATTAGAATTTACTTCTAAGAAATCTGACATACGATGTCCTATTGCTTTAATATAAGCTATATATTAGAAAATATGTTTTTCCCTGTGTTATGTGGTATTCACAGCAGCACAGCAAAAGAAATTGCATAACATTGTGAAAGCACAAAGAGGTACAGCACATGTGCCACTGAGAGTGAAGTAAACTATTTTTGATCTACGTTTGGACAATCTAAAGAAAAAGTACTAAGATAAAGGACCTTGGGAAATCAAACTAAGAAAATATCAACAAATGTCTTTTGTGAAAGAGTTTTAAAGCAGTTTCTGTTTTTACTTGGAAGCCACGTAAGGAATTTTGAGTTTTAGAGGCTGTTCCCTTGTTGCACTAGCCATCAGCCCAGCTTCACATCGGTGTGGGCTCACTGGTTTCAGTGGGATTGACAGCAGCGCTGAACTCAGCGCAGAGATGGCTCGGGACCGACAGATACACAGCATCCATCACCGAGGGCAGGCAGCTCACCACCAGAGCCAAGGCAATTTGATTACCTATTACAAATGCTGGAATGTCACAAAGCACTTCAGAGCTGTAACATATCATTCTTTCCTTCTTCTCATTTGTTAAAAACAACTCGTTGCACTCATATTGAAAGAAAAAACACAAGTGCTCCAAAGTGATCATTCACTGGAATAGTTCTTCATGCTTTTAGATTACACTACCAATTTGAAAGTTGCTCTGGGTTTGGTCATCATCTCAGACTGCAGCAGGCTTTCTGAGCTAGTCTCCAAGAGACTTTTCCTTTTCACTCACTTCTGACTAAAAAAAAGGGATTTTATCTGTTTAATGAGAGAAAATATATATAAATGTCTCAACTTTAAATGCAGCTCTTTCTGCATTTACTAGAAGTAAACTTATCCTTATTTTATAGGTTTCCATAAAGCTGCTTTAGGAATAAATGTGTAATAGCCTATTTCTTGCGCAGAAGAATGTATCTCAAGGTGAAATAAATTGTGGATCTTCCTATGGGATACATCCAATTTGAACGTTGCCACCTTGGTATTTTACTAGTCACACTATCTCTTATTTTTTCCTCTAGAGGTGAAAACTGTCTCTTTCTTGTGCTATCCTCAGTAACTGTCCTTACACCCTTACGTGTTAGGTGACAGAGATGACTCCTCTGTAGTGCCTGAGTTTTACAAGGAAAAGGTATTCAGATGGTGGTTCTGTTCTCTGTGGTTAGCCAAAGGATGAGCTGTATCCTGCATTATTTTCTTCATTTCAGCCAGCAAATATATAAAGGCAGAACCTCTACAAATAGAAAAAAACCCCCCAAACCTGCTGTTCATTATCCACATTTTTTGCTCTTGAAACAGACCTCTGTGCTGCTAGAATTGAGAACGATACTTCATGTATGTGCTGTTATCTGACTACTGAGTCAAATTTCTTATAGACACTTAAAGATCTGCCTATCATTTTCAAGTATGAATCCCAAAGTCATAAGCTGAAAGCAAACAAAAGTTTCTTTGCCCATTATCTTAATACGCCTTGAATCTGTGAGAGGAATTGCAGAAAACTTGCCAGCTATACTAGTGAAATAATTTTCTTCCTTTATTTTAAAACCAGAGCAAAAGAATTAAAAGGTTTTTCTCCAGTAAGTTAAAATAACAACTCAGAAAAGATGATCTTTAATGTTGTATCTAACAGTAAAATCAAGGCATTTAGAGGATCTTTGTTAAGCATTGTGATGGTCCATAAACCAGCTAAAATACAGCTTTTGCACTCAGCATACCTGAAATACACACCTATAGACAAATACATGCTGCATACTACTTTTACCCTCTTGCATTTACCCCAGAAAATTTCATAAAGGAGGAGAAATTGATGCGTTTTATCCACATATGCAAGTCTGGACAATACTGATCTTTAAGGTTAAAAATATGAAGTATATAAAAAAGCATTAATGCAAAATTCTTTACATCATTAAGTACAACTATTCAGAATATTGCAGATTAGTAAATAATTAATCCTTTGATCTTGTTCATTGGCTTTTTATCTGACTCATGCTGTAGCTGTCAACTGTTACACATCTAAGAAAATATCATCATATGCATTCACTAAAATAACAGGACAGACTGAAATGAGTAGTTTTAGATAATTTAATTAGGTTATAGGGTTTTTAATAGAATTCAGTAAGTATGTGAACTTTTAACTTGTGTTAACTCAATTTCCTCATGCTTTCATTTACCATTTGTTGAGGACGTTACAGTGATTAGCCAAAGCCCTTACAGCTCTTAATGTTCTCAATAAATTCTGGTTTAAATTGACTGTCACTTTCTCGCTATAATAAAGTAGGTATTTGACATCTCAGAAGGAACCCGACCACTGCCTATTACATTTTCTTGAAGAAAATTTTTGTAGTTCCACAAAATCAACAGAAGCATAGTTATACTAAAGATGGTAATGAGTAGCAGAGCAGGTGGATGAGCTGGACAAGTAGATTCTCAGAGTCTCAATTTTGATTCTTTTTGGAAATTAAAATGATATGGCATGCCTTTTGTTTGACAAGCTATACAACACTATAATCATATTAACTGTTTTGTTACCAAGTTATTAGCAGTTTCTGAATTCCCTCAGAAAAAACAAAATATCCAGCTTGTTAGCAATATATATTCAGTGTTCTGCAATACAGCTGCAACAGCAGTGTTCTTTTTCTGTTGGGTTCAAAGATTAGTGTGGGCCAAGTGCCTCAAAAAACAATCTGCTAAACTGCAAAATGGCACACTACAAATTCCCCAAAGTTATGTATAAACATTTTCCAAAGGCTTTTCTATCTTTTTTATTATTATTTATTCAATTTATTGTAAGATATATTAATTACTTACTTGGTCAAGTTAAGATCAGGAATGCCATATGGAACAGAAAAAGTAAAGATTCATAGCCCTAAGTCTCCCACTTCCTTATAACACTATGTATTCATATCACAGACATGTATCTCTGTATAAAAATATCTGTATTTTGCACTCATGGCCCACAGAGCACTCAAAATGTGTAGGCAAGTAATAGTGTACTAGACCAGCATTTTTTGATGCATCTTGAAATTCTGCCTTCATATGAACTCTGCATACTGGTGGGGTTTTCCCCACTATGACTTTCTTTCTTTCTATTTTGGCTCCATCTCTCCAGTCTTCCTTCCCCAGACTCCAGCACCTCTTGATCTGGTTTTCTGTCTCATTTCAACACTTGTGGTCCTCTAAATTAATCTCTGATTTATTTTCCAAGACAACTCATTTTGAAAAGTGACAGTATTTTGTTTTTCCTTTCCGGTAACTTGGTCTTGCTAATGCCAACTAAAAATCTTAAGTTTCTTGTTCTGGGTTCTCCATTGATTCAGATGAAGAACACAGCTCTCCTCTGCAACAAATCCTTCCTCTACATATTGTCTTAGTTTCTTTTGTACTGTGATATTTATCAAGATATTAATCATCGCAAAAATAGGAGCCTCCAGCTAAGTGCCTATATTCATACTTGGTTTCTAGGACCCTGTTGTTCAAAAAGACTCACCTCAATGGGAAAACTTGAGCGTTAAGCACTTTTCAAATATCAGCACTACTATAAGGGGTTTCAATCTGGATTTAGAGCCTAAACTCAGGTTGCCTTTTATTTTTTAATTTTTCAGAACCCTGCCCTAGTTTTGCCTCATGGTAATTTCTCTTGAATAAGTACTTTGACATCAGCAATTTCTCAATCACTCCTATACCATTATCCATTCCCCATCAAAAAATAAAAATTCCTATTCTCTCACAAAAAATGTTTTTATATTCAATATTTTTATAGTTCCAGGCCTATTTATTTTTATGTGAGCCATTTTTCTTTCACACCAATACAAAAGGATCTGCCTTCTGACGTCTATCTTCTCTCATTCTAAGCTTCATCAACAATAAAATTCGTAATATTCTGTATGAATAAAATGCAACAAAAAGAAATGGTCTTGTGTTTTGTCTTCCTCCCCTCTTTTTAACTCATACAGCTTTAAACCCAAACCAGTATTTATCCAAAGATTTTGATATGAAGCAGCTGAAATTTCACAGAGTAATTATATAAACAAAAGAAACACTATTTTGAAATAAATCTATAAATTAAATTCACAACGTGGAATGGAATTTGCACATATATTTTCATAATATTAGACTTTGAGAACATACAAGTATTGTCTGCCTGCTGTATTACTGTAGTGCAGCAAAGGAGAGTCAGACTTTAAAAAGGCTTCAGAATGTTGTATTTATGTATTGAAGTATTTAGCACAAGCAGGAAATAACAGAAAAAGGAGATTTACCTGCAATCACAAAAAAGAAATTGCATTTGTATGATCTGGCTGCGTAGCTGATATTTTTTATTTACATTGGAATTTTAATTTTGACAGGATTATCAGGATCAGAGAATGTATAAAAATTAGATCTTATTTTAAAATATATTAGGTCAAATTTTGGATGTGCTAAAATATGATGATAGTGTCCTTTAAGCTTTTTTACTGGCCTTACTTATCTATTTATTTTTATTCAAATCCTCCATGTCTTGGCAGCAAGTAGAATTCTTAAGTGCTGTATATTTTTAAGGGAACTCTGAAAAATGACTCTAAAAATTGCTTAAAAACAATAAAAATGCATCATTTTTAAAATTGCTGATTGCATTTATAAACTTAAGCTATTCTTCATTTCCATTTTCCACAATGGTTCTGTCATTTCTATTTTAAGCAGAAATAAATTGGACTATCAATAAATCCTATATTTTAATTCTCAGAATATGCACTGCAATTGAAGAGGACTTAGAGTTGGTTTTTTGGCCATCAGTATGTAATTTGTTTACCCGGATGGCCCATTTTATCGTCAACTCTGAGTGCAATTTTCCATACCTGATCTATTTTTAAAGGATGAAAATTACCTTTCCTGTAAACCAAGAAAGCAATGAAGTATGTAACATCCGCAAACTGGGTATAGCTTCTGCAGTTTTTCAATAGCCCATGAGAAAAGGATACTAGGAAGGTATTTGGGGGCTTTCTGTTCCTGGTGACCCCAATGGCTGGAGTCTGTCTAGAGAGACCTTAATAATTGTAGGGATTCGGAGTAATTTTGGAGGACAGAATTCTGATGCAAAGACACCAGAATTGATAAAGTGTAGAGGATACAGGACTCAATTGCAATGGGAATTAGGTAGGAGCCTTTTAGGAAACACTCACCCAGCAAACAAAAAACTCTGCGTAATGTGTAAGTGAAAATGAGCTTGGATGATGCTAAAATTGCGAGTGCAATGTTTATCAAAGAGGCAAGTACTATTCCTGCACTACTGAAAAGCTAAATTTTTAAATCTTAACAGGTATCAAGTTTTGCACCAATAATGACTCAGCAGCTTTCCTGGCTTTATGCAAATAGGTATATATAATGAGTTATTAGAAAGAGCACAACAGAAAACAGGAATCCTCATGAGATGAAAAATGTGCTTGAAATACGGTAGCATACAAATCTGACCCATATTGCACTGTGAAAATATTGTTAATAAAGTATACCTGGCAAGTATGCAGATATTGCTGTATCAAATAAAATGATAACAGCCCTGAACAGCACCATTCCTGAGCTTAGAAACAATGCTATAAAAGAACTGCCCTTCCCTTTACAGCTTCCAGGATGGTTTGTATGGGTACATTTTTTGGTATGTAAGACAGAATATAAAGCTTAAGTATATTGAGGCAAATCTTGATGATCTTTCTGTCAGAAAGAAATTATGTAAATGTAACACACACTTCTTAGAGTGAAATATGCTGTTTAACAATATCTGTTTAATGATCACCTGTCTGTAAATGAGAGGGGAAAGGCAGGACAAGCTCTTTCCTCAGGTTACAAGGAAATCAAGCTTCTTTCTAAAATTCAAGTAATTATGTCATATCTGCACAATACCTATGACATGGGAGGGGAATTATGATCTACCCTCTCAGTTTCAAGACAGCTGCATCTTCTTTTAAAAATTATGGACTTAGTACTAAAATCCTCTAACATTTATATATGTATTTGGCTTCTGCTATGCTTCCTCTTACCCTCCTGACATTTCAAGAGTTCTCTGCCAGATCTCACAAATGTTCTCCACTAAAAATAACTGCTGACATTAGCAAGGGGCATGCACTAATCACATTCAGAATAGGACTTTTTACATACACTTATTAGTGCTTTATAATTTTTGTAAACTTCAGCTCTGGTTGTTAAAAACATAACGGTGTAAATACATTCAATAGCTGCATTAAAACAAACAAGTTAAGCCATTACAATTGAATTATTTTGACACTAATATATTATGTTGGAGTTTTGGAGTTTTCTTTTTTAACTGAAATAATCACTTGCCTATCCAGTTTTCAGCAAGCAAAGACAATCACAGGTTACCTCTTTATCAGTCTCTAAAGGAAAAAATCATGCATGTTACTGAGTAACACAAAACCCGTTTCCTCCTGAAAGGTGGGTTCTCTTCTATGACAAAGGGAAGTAGAGGCTTATACATTAATTTCCTGCATTCATCATGCAAATGTCACCCTAGTGTGACATGTAACAGCTTCTAGTTGTTACATGAATTCTGAACTATAATGCTGCTACAGGAGCTCTGCCTCCTACCCTTGTAGCTCTATCCAGTTGTCACACCCATATTGTTTTCAGTTTGTCTTACACAGTCATGGAAGAAATTTTTAATGGCTTTTAATGAGCCGCTAATCAGTCATGAGGAAGCTGGGGCCTGTGCCCACTACAAAAAAATTCCAGTTGGTTTGCTACCATACTTTGGAATTTTCATGCATCCTCCTACTGGTTACTGGTCTTTCAGCAATGTGAGGTCTTTGGTACCTTTGTACTGACCAGTTTCTAAGTTATTTACCTTACACAGGGGAGAAAGAGCACCCAAGTCACTGGAAGCTGGCTGAAGACACTATGCATCTGCTGTCAGATGTTATGGAAGGAGTCCTGTAACTTCCTGCACAGAACCCATATAATATTTGGTATATTAAGTTAATAAACTTCCAACCTACTATTCAAGTCCATTTATTTTCGTCTCAATCTTCTGTGTATTTTAATCAATGTTTCAGTCATAAATATTATCAACAAGAATGACAGATATTATATGCAAAAACTGAAACACTGAAATGAAAAAAATCATGAAGATGTTTCTATAAATGTTTGAACAAATCTGCATATCATTTTTCAAAGAAGAGCTTTTTTATTTTTCCTGAAAAGACCTTCTAACTCTCCTCTAATCACATGATAAGACTCAGAAACCTGATGTTATGTAACTGTACTGATCCTAAGGTGAACAGGGCAGACACAGGGTGCTATCCAACAGGAAAATTCCTACTCCAGGTAACACAAGGAGTGCACATGCTGTCAGAGACTGCTGGTGTATATCTGGTCAACAACATAACACATTATTTAAAAAAACCTGCTTAAGTAATAAGGGATTGTCTTTCTTAGTCCAGAGGGAGAGGCAGCATAGAGGAACTTCAGGTTACTTAAGATAGAAATATTTAGCCCATAATGCTTATTCTGCCATGGCTCCACCACTGCTGTGGCATCTGACTCTATCCTATTCTACTAAACCATACAACCTTCAGTACCTTTTAGAAGAACTAAAAACCAATTAAAAATAATAAAAGGTGGGTTTTTCTTTTTTCTTTTTTTTTTTTTTTAAATCAAGAGACTATAGAATATTTTAAAAAGGAATGTCTGCTTTCATTACATTGTTCTGACCAATATTTTCTCATTTCCCCATTAAACAAAAAAGAAACCTTATTATTACCTTTGTCTAAAGTTAGAGTTCCTGAATTATAATATCTCATTTGCTGCAGAACACATATCAATTACTAATTCAGATTCTGAAAAGTGAATGAATTATCACATTCTTAAATGGATTTCCCAGGAGATTAATGCACCTTAGTTTCCTCTTCCCTGAAATTAGGATACATACCTTCCTTCCTAGCTGTGCTCCTTTAAGAGAAAAGATATGATTTTCTCAGTCAAGTTAAGTCAGATGTCTTAGTGCTGTCTTATCTGAAAGTGTAAAGAACTACCATAAGATAAGAAATTTTTCACAAAGAGTTAAACTGGAGGTGAAAAATTTTGTGTAGCCTGGAACATATGAGACACCTTTTCATTTTTCCATCAGATTCTCTATGTTCTGTACCAACAAAGTTACATATAAACATAGCTGAAATGCAAAGCACTTTCAGTTGAGTTCAAACTGGAAGAATCTTCTTGATGGAGCTTATCTCAAAATCATTTGAAGTCCAAAGTGTCTATGCAAAACCATTAATCTCAGAATGTGTCTAAACACTATCCTGGAGACAGGCTACAATTTACAGTTCTCTGTGACAGGAAAATCACTAGTAGAGCCCTGTCATTTAACCCCAATGTTTTCTTTGGTAGGCATGGAAAGAAAGGTTTTCATATTGCCCTGTCACAGAAGGGCTACAGAATATGTCAACACTGTATAACTTTACATAAAAATTAAAGGAACATACAGGCTTTGCAGTTATGAAAAAAGATCAGCAAGGTATGCTTTCAGATCAGTGTCATTGATAAACACCCGCTACGTGAAGAGAACTCTGGCATTTTGCAGAGAGGGGAGGAATTTGGTGGTGTTTTTGCAGCAGGTGTTTGCTCTATGTCTTATAAGTGCAAGATGCTCTCTGGTTTTATGTAAGCCCACAGTGGAGTTTCAATCCCCAGTTACCTAATGGTGTGTGTGTGCTAGCAGTAGAGAACACCAGCAAAATGGTCAAGCTTTTCTGCTCAATAAACACAAATCTTGTCAAAATTCTAAAAGTCCCAGCTGGTTTAAATTAGGGTTATGCTTATTTAAAGAGAACAGCCTCTTCAGAGAGTTTAGATGCTTCTCTTCAGGATGTGTTTCACCATCACTAATCAAATTCTATGTAACCAATAATTCATCTTAAAGTTTACAGGTTATTCCCAACACGTTTTCTATACAGTGTTTCCAATTGCCTTCACACACATCTATTTAGAAACTGTTTTGTAAAACACAACAAGCCAAAGCGATTATTTGTTTTACTTTTGCACCTGGTACGTTGCATTTGCATTTGAAAAAATTGTTTCAAGATACACAAACCAGAAATCACACTCCACTCCACACCTGCCATCATTGCAATCTTTCTTGTGCAGTGTGCCAGGTAATTATGTTCCCATTACGTAGAACTCTTTGTTTGCCACTGTGTTCTTGGAACATACCTAACAGATATCACTGCTGGGTGATAGAAGAAATGAATGGCAGAGACACACATGGAATTCTCAAAAGTCACTTGGTGCTTCCTAACTTGACTTGCTCTTATCTGCCTGCAGAAAGACTTCCATCAGCTTTGAGGGATATATGTGAAAGGTATGGAATTGCATTTTCCTTGCAGATCAAAGCTGGCAGAAACTTACCAGCGAAGGAGACCTGGGGAAAAACAGGTATTCCTTGTGCTTAGGAAATTGGGCCTCAAGAGTGGCTGTAGGTAGAGCCAGCCCAAGGAGACAAACTGAATGTGTCCTAGAAGCCATGCTCTTCTCAAACAAGTAGAAACCGGTGTAAGGCTCAAGAAACAAATCCAGGTATTGGGAGAGGAAGAAGAGACTTTTAGTTCTACTCG
Organism: Prinia subflava; assembly: GCF_021018805.1. NCBI lineage: Eukaryota > Metazoa > Chordata > Aves > Passeriformes > Cisticolidae > Prinia > Prinia subflava. The sequence goes on from NC_086253.1 coordinate 34,458,888, forward strand.
TCAACGTCTGTGACTTTCAAATATATGTTTACCTTCTTTATTACTCACAGACATTCATAATCACAAACCTGGTTGTCAACTCATCAGCAGCTGAATTTTGTTTATCAACACTGAAAAATTCTACTGGACTACAAGATTCTACTCAAGTCTGGTGAGATATTAGTAAAAATTACATCATTTTAAGTTTAATAATTACATAATTTAAGTTTTTTAAAAAATAAATGTTGCCCACATGCTCACAAATAAGAGTATGATTTGACTCAATCTATTTCTCCTCTCTGCCTCGGAGACACATGTTAATGGAGCTTCTATTTGGAAACTCTCCTAAATTAAACTCTGCTCCAGTTATGACAATAAAAACAGAAAAAGGCCTTCGTCCAAAACCCATGAAAGAAACAATGGCGGCAGTGGAGGGACAGGAGCCAATGTGTTTAGATTCAGTATCCAGGTTTAATAGGCAGAGCAAATAATTTAAAAGATGAATAGATGAGGAATGATAAATATTTTGCTGTAGCAGTGATGAGCACATAAAAGAACCTCTGACCATTAATTCATTAGCATCTGCTCATTCAAAATTAGTTATCCTTGATTAATGATAATAGTATTTTTTAATATTTTTGAGGTCTGTTAAGCTATCAATACTAACTTAGATAATCACAAAAGTTCTTTAAGTACTAATTTAAAAAAAATGAGCAGCATTGTGCAGCAGGTGAGGTGTTATTACTCTGAAACTAGAAAAATATTGTAATTTTTACATGTGTAAACCAGTTTTCAAATAAACAACAGCAACTGCCTGGCATTGTGCCTTGTTCAGTGAGCTTTGTACAATGTACCTGAGTCATGTAAAACCAGATTGTCACACCCCGTCAAAAATCAGTATTTTCTTCAAAGATTGAGAGCTGAAGATCACGGGTAGAGGGACTGATAGCATTTGGAAATGACATGGCTTACAGAAGGCACCTATTAGGATTTCTGCATACCAGTGTAATCCAGACACCTCAACTTTGATTGTCATCATTGCAACATACTCTAGGTTTGAGCCTTCCTTATGAAAAAGCACAAAGTGCTGCTGAACTCCAACAGAATGTTCACTAATCTGGACAAAAGCCCGTTAGGGCTAGGGCCTTCAAATAATTTTAATTTTCATTTTATAGACTGTAACTCTTAGTTCTATCATTCCATTTTTCACAGCTTCAGGTTTTCTGTGTGCATGAAATTCCCCACCGTAACCTTAAATTATTCTGTCCTTCTGGTGTTCAGTGACAGTCTCTGAGGCTTGAGCTTTATTCTCCTTCAGGGTTCATTCTTCTTCTAAATACTCATCATCCATTGCATTCTATAAAGAGAGTTCCCAGCAGTAGTTTTTAAAATAAAAGATAAAATGTTCAGTATCTGAACATTTAAGGCTCTAGTGTCAGTACCTGGAATGCCTCCTGTTGACAATGATGGTTATCACTGGGGGCAACTGAGATCTGTTCATTCTGAACTGTCTTCAGAAATCAGCCTTATCTGATTGTTCTTTCAGATCAAAAGAAATAGGAAGACAAAGTAAGCTGTGCATATTCTTTCACTCTGCACTTTGTTGTTAAAAAAGGAGGAATCCCACTAGGACCCATAAACCACTTTTAGATATCACTAATCTTTGCTGTGGATTTCTATTTTCCATTTATTGCCAGCTGACTTACTGGATTTTGATATTAATGACATAGCGCACTGTTAGGAATTATTGCGAAAAACATATAACAAAGTCCAGATAGACAAAAGAGCATTTATTGCTTGAAGGGAAGTGACATGTAATTCTCAGTGTTTACAGCTGAGATTAGACCAGTTTTTCCACATGGCAGATATGTTTTCAGTAATAGAAATATTTGTGCAGTCTCCAAAATCACACCTGGAGCTTCCGTACTCAGGCACAGTTACAGTGTTTTTTGATATTTGTGGAAGGTAGCTTGTATTGCCTCTTACAGCAGGTTCAGCCTCTGTCACTAAATTCATAGCTACTTGCATCAACTGCATAGTGAACAGACCAGGGGAATACAATCCTTCACCTTATTTTTTTTTTTTCTTTTAAAACGAGCATAGTTAATATAGTTGCTGACAATTGGGGTGTGAAACACTATGTATCGAAGTTCCACTTACCAAACCCAAATTGTAATGGAGCTGTGCAGTCACATTGAGCTTCACATGTGCTGGAGCTGCAATTTTTGGGGACTTTCCCAAAACTCCGTAGGAGCCTGTTGAAGATCCCTACTTTTATATAAAAAGCATTACCCGCGTGACTGGTTCATAACAAATTAATAAATTAACATATGTTGTACGCTGTTTTCTAGTGTCTGACACAGCTATTGCCAAGTATATTACAATTTTAACATGCGGTTTTGTACATCCGGATTTTGGTACTTAACTTACATACTGCTGAAAAAGCCTTGGGAAGTCTCAATATTACCAACCAGTTCCCTAATTTCAAGTGAATTTTACCTGGTTCATTGACTTGTGTCATTCAAATGATCTCTCTTTACTTGTTTTTCTCTATTAAAGGGAAAATCAGATCAATCACCACCTTGCTGACATCCATAAAGCTTCAGTTTACCTTTCTGCTTGTCTTACTATAATGTTAAAATGAATTTTGTGAAAAACATAATTTGTGCAGTAGCCTCAAGCACACTTGAGCCAGCACAAAGCCTCTTCTCGATATCTGAACTGATATCTGAACCCGAGACCAGTTTGCCATCAACTCAGAAGTGTAGCATGCATGAAGATGTCCTTCCCTATCACTGTTAAATTAAGAATATGGGTCAAAACTCTTCAGAGTTGTTCTGGAGGTCAAATTTCCCTTTCATGAAACTCTACCCATTCCTACAGAGATTGTTAAACTACATTGAAAAGTCAAAAATTCAAATGTTGTTTCTTATTTTACACAAAACATAGAGAAGTCACAATTTATTATGACAGAAGTAGAATGCTGGGGGAAAAAAATAAAGTCCTTTGTTCTTTCAAGAAAAAGACTCACTTGGTTTTTTCAACAAAAATTGAATTCTACTAGCTTCTGGTTCAGCTTCAAGTACCAGCTGCAGGTTTTCTTGAATTCTATGCTTCCTAACTTAGCTCCCTTGGGCTATTCAAGTTAGATGGTTTCAATAGAAGAGATACAAAAAAATCACAGTACAGAATCTATCACAAATTTGCCTTAAAAAGTTGTTCAAAGAGCCATAACAAACCACAAGAAAGATTTTAGTCTCTTGAAGGAAAATAACAAAATGCTTTTTGAAACGATAGTTCATTGGCTTGAAAAGAATTCTTTTTTATCTAGTACACTACTCAAAACGCCCACACCCCAATTAGTTCAACTGCATTCATAATACGTGACAAACTCCAAGTTCTATTCTATTGCAAACATTTTTCCTGAAAAAAAGTGTAATTTTTTACATAGAAAGTAAAACATTACTATTCTACTATGCAGTTAGTGTAAATTTTTTACAGAAGAATAATGACAGTATTTTCTAGATTTTTGCATCTGGAATATTTAGTCTCTGATCCTGGACTGAATAATATCTCTATTAATGTCAACGAGTCATAGAACTAAAATCAAATTTTGCCAAACAGTAAAAGGTCCTAAAATACAGTCCTGAAAACCCTGGATTGTGCTGATGTATCACTTTCCTAGGCACAGTGCTTTCCCCCAGTGCTCTGTACTCTGAAAGGGAACCCATGGCTTTGCCTGTTATATCTGTTAATGCACCAAAGGAGAATCCTACTAATAAACACAGAAATGGTTTCCCAGGACAAAGACAATTTTTCATGTTTTAAGAGGAAAGAAAAAAAAAATAGAGAGAATCACAGTATCATTTAGGCTGAAAAAGACCTTTAAGATCATCAAATCCAGCTGTTGACCGAGCACTGCCAGGCCCACCACTAAACCATGTCCTCAAGCACCATCCCTGCAGTGGATATAGTTCCCAGAATACTTTATAGTGAGTCGCTTGATGACCTGTATGGATTGGGGAATCCCTGCCTTGGTGAAACAGCACCATCTCTGCAGCTACTGCCTCTTGCTTGTGGCTATGCCAGCAAGCTGAGGCTCAAGGGTAACAGATCATATCCACTTTCTGCTCCAGTCCCAAGAGGTTCAGGGCTTTGATTTTATGGCAAAACAGGAATGTGTTTCAGCAGCTGGCTTCCACCTGAGCTTTACAAAGGAGGCGTTTCTTTACTTTATTCAGCTATTAAACAGTTTAAGTTAGACATGCTCAGGAACTGCTTAATAACCTGACAAAATTAAGCTAATTACTGCTCAAACATCTCTGGCCACTTCTGATTAAAAAATATGATGTTGATTGTGATGATAACAGACTAAAATTTAATAGCTTTAATATCTTCTTTGGCTTGAGAGATTGAGTTAATAAATTAATACATCTCAAGGAGAGGTTTTCAACAGGTGCTGTGCACTGGAGGTACAACAAATTCCCCATGACTAAGAATGTTAGAAAAATTTCCCTTAACATGCTGGAATCTGACCAGGAGAGGAGAATCCTGGCTCCAATACATATTTCCAGAAGTATTTACACAAAGCACTAGGCTAAGTCATGATCCTTCCTCCTACTGCTCAAGATTTGAGGTTATAGAAGTTTTTATACTTTCACGGAAATACTTTTATAAAGATAGAAACTAGCACCATCACTAATTCCATCTTGGATTTTGAATGGGAAGAATGAGAAGCAGTCTGTTCAGAAAGGCAATTATGTCCAGGAACTTAGGCCTGTGAGACTGAACTTGATTTACATCTCAGGCCTTCAGAGGAGGATCACAGCTTTGATGGTAGAGAATTCAAACTCTTTTTCCTTTTTCCAAACCATTTCCTAACCATGGCTAAGATTTTTTTTCTTGTTTGACAAACCATTTCTCACATTTGCAACTAACATGCCAAACAGTTCTGCCTTGCGCAAAGATTATAAGAATGTGTAAAAATATAAAAACATCCATCTAATGACATGGTGACTGACTGATAGCTGTGAGAAGATGACGGCTCAGAAGACTGAGTATGCTACCTGTTTATTTTTTTGAGGACAATTTGAAAAATATTATTTCCCATGGCATGCCTCTCTACAGCTCATAAATATAGGTAGACTGACAAAAACTTGATAGAAATGTTCAAGAATCATACCTGCATTTAAACAATAATCACAGAGATGGTTAGGTAGGAAAAAAGGAAAAGAAACCATAAAACAAAAGAATAAAGTATGTGTAGTACCACCAGGGAGATGGGCTCACTATCAGTTGGGAATTCACATCTGATTCTCTTATCACAATGCAAGGATCTGGGATGCTGCAATATTTAGTGCACAGACAGAGTTAAGTTACAACAGGAGAGAGTAAGTCATGGTAATCCTTACCTACTAGAGGAAAAATTCCACAGATGTCCAAAAACTTTATACAACACAGTGGAAACTATAAGGTCTTTGTATTGGGGTGAGAACATTGCAATCTTAATATTCACTCAACACTCATGTACATTGTCATGAAAGGAAAATAAAGAAAGAAAAGTTGTACCAATAATAACTTCTGCCATAAAACTTTATCATCAGAACCTCTATTAAATACAGAAATCTCTACTAAAAACATATCCTTTAACACAGCACACAACACCATTTTACTGTCCCAAATAAAATTAATAGAAAATGCTAGTGTTTAAGCTGAAGAGAAGTTGAAAATAAATGATCACGAAAAAAGTAATGATAAAAACTGTGAGCAAAGGCTTTCATTGAAATTAATTTTCTGTACAGAGTTATTGATTTTAGTTTACTATTTACTGTAGTAAATGCTCATAAGATAATGGTCTGGAAAAACAGGGTTTTAAGAATATTAAAAAATTACAGGCCTTTTTTTATTCCTATAGTTGAGGTTTCTACTGAGGACTTGCACTATTGTGAACTGCTGACAAGGACAGAAGCACAGACTTACTGGGAATAATGCTACAGGGCTTGCTTGGCCAATGAAAAAGACCAGGAGGTCACTGTGGGGAGTACCAAAAGAACCCCAAGAAGAACCAGGTGCGTCATCAGAGCACAGCTGTTGCACCAGCAGCAGGAGTACTGAGGGGTTGGTTGCAGCTTTCAGGATACATGACGTTTCAATAGTTTATAAGTGTTGGAAATAATCTGAAGCCATTACCTATTTGTGGCTTCAGGTGTACTGATGTAGAAAAAAAAAAATCTATGAAATCACAGTATAATTGTATATATCTGATGCTAGCTTTGTGTAAGAGAAATACAATCCATCTTCTGTGTATTTGTGAGCTCTTGTATGTGAGCCTTCACTCAGCAGGGTATGCCAGTCACATGGAAGATACAACAGCCTGGTACTCACTTCGGGTACTTACTTACTCATAACAATTGTTTTAAATTATCTTTTGGAAATAAAAAATGAGTTTACTTCATGTTAAGATGCATGCATGTATTGCTGTCCTCATGTGGTCAAGATTGTTCCCTTTACTGAGCAGGTTACAGTGAGTTACAGGTGAGTTAGAGAAAGCTGCAGTAGGGGAAATTTAGATTTGTGAGATCAGACTGGATTCCTTTAACCTGTAATGGCCAAATGGACAATGGAAGAAAACACCTTACATTGGTCCATTTTACAAAAACATGCTAGTTTTGACATTCAGGTCTTATCCAGAGATCCAGAGCTTCTTTTGTGTTTCTACATGAAAAAAACTCCAAACAGCAGCAAGTACAGATATTATGAAAATAGTCTTCTAGTTTCTCTCTTATAGGAACATTACAAAACACAAATTCATGTTGGCTATTTTAGTTTAAATACTTATTCCAGGGTAAAGGAGTAGAACCTTCAAATATCTGAAATGAATTAAACAACATGACCGCTGCTCCCAAATTTCACATATTTTACTAGAGTACCATTCATACTCCCTTACAAAGTGGAAAACAGACTAAATTAAATACTAAAAAAGCAAACAGTTACAGCAATGTATTTCAGTAGTGTAGATGTTGTGATCATACGTCTGCAGCAACAAATAGCCAACCAATAAATATTCTTCGGTATTTAGCAGAATCAGAATTATATATACAACCTAGAACAAATGGTGCAAACCTGCAGGTTTCCACATGTAATTTCTCCTTCTGAAATGAGCATAATCTAATCTAATAACACTTAGTCTCAAACCACATTTGATTAAAACCAAAACAAATTGAAGAATAGATATGTAAGTATATTTAAAACTATTTGTATAAATGGTATTTTGGATATTTTACTGCTTCTTTCTCTTATGGCCATAATAAGCACTAAGTATGATTAACTTTTCTGATTTTGCTAGGAAGATCACATTTAGAACCTATAAAGCTTTGTTAGTAAAAGTTGGTTTACCTTCCAATGCAAGTCCTAAGCTTTATTCTGACAGTAAAACAATAAGGATGACTAATACTGAATAGAGGAAGTACATGGAAACAGGAAGATTTTCTGTCCCTTCCAGATCTTTACTTCAATATTAATTAGTTAATACTTCAACCCTGCCCCCCTCAAACAACAACAACCAACCACTACAACAAAAAACCCAACAACAACAACAAAAAAGAGAGCTGGTCAGTTGTATAATATGCAGCATTAGAACTGCAAATATCTTTTCTTGGTAATATCTCTCCTCTTACAGTTTCATGAATGAGATACCATACCCCTCCTTACTTATGCCATCCTTCTGTCAGATACAATAAAATCTGTATTACTCAGCAATTACAGAACACACTTAAATTAAATATGACAACATAACTAGGAAATGAGAAAGAGATAAAAGCTGGTAGAAAAAAAAGTCTGATAATGAAGCCTCTAGTTCTGATGACTAAGTGATACAATATCTAAAGCCTTTTAGAGGGTATTGAGATTTTTAGTCTTTTACATAGAACAAGAGAAAGTGAGAAGGGGAGGGGGCCAGAGGAAGAAGAATCTGTAGTCTGTAAATCATCAGCACAAAAAATAAATTATGGTCAAGTAACTGAACTTTTCTGATGTGTAAATTGAATCATTCCCACACGCTGATGTTTCATAATTAAAAGACCCTTTTCACTGTGGGAAATTTTACTGAATTTTGTATTAAAAGAAGAAACAAACCATCAATCAGGAGGAGGTAGGGGAACTCAAAGAGCTCAACCTATTAAACTTGAAGAGCATAGTTGAATTCTGAATGACTTGCTCTAGGAAACTGTAGCTCTTTTAAGGCAGCTACTGTAAAAACATTAATGAGCAGAACACGTTTCTGATCGCTGTTCTAAAATCTTTTGTAGTCATATAGAAGAACACACACTCCGTTTGGTGGCACAAGATACAGAATACAGTTGTAAATGGACCCTTTTTGTGAGGTTCACAAGCTATAAATTACTTGACTTTGGTTACCATTGAGAAAAACCACTGAGGTAAAAACCAAAGGAAGAAAACCTAAACTCAGTATACTTGCTTGATACAGTGGTAGGTGCATACTGATCAGACAGATTAAGGTCTGCTTGTGGCTAGATTGCTGCCAAATTCAAACATTTTTGAGTAGACACCATTTTGGAGTTCTGGGACCCTATGTGCTTTCAACTGAGTAGAGATCATGGCTACAAATTACATTTTCAAATTATTAACCTAAAGAAGGCCATCATCAAAAAGCATCACAATATGGCACACATAGGCAACAGTAGTTTCTTGTGGAAACTTGAGAATGCTCACAAGAGATTTAATAAAACATTTTGAGAATTTTATAATTTATTCAATTATGTTCTAATCTTGATGAGTGATAACATGGCAAAGAATTTACCATTCTGGATATTCCTTCTAGAACAAGCCATTTATATCTGTTATTTGTGCTCCATAAATTTCTCCCTATTTATGGTTTTGGTGTATACAGTTATTGCAGCAATAATAAATTAGATACAGCATAAACTAGTGATAATGGACAAGTCAGTAGAAAACAGTCTATATTGAGTAACAACCGGCCTACTAATTTTGCAGTTTGCTGTATTCTGTCAGTTAGACAATGGTGTGCCATTTTAAAAACACCAACACAACACATAGGTGCCCCCCTGAGTTTGAGGCTGTAGGATGTTTCATCTTACCTTCAGCTTCCCATGTGAGTGGATCTCTAATGAGCCAGGAACCTGAAATGAGAACAGATTATGAAGATTTTGGTCAAATATTTTTATTTTGTAATTGTTTAATTAACATTATAGAATATATCAGTAGATTCAAAAATCAAGGCAGGATATGATAGATGATTTTTTTTTCTTCATTATTATTTTCTTCTTTGCATTGTGATATATGATGTGGTCATACATTGTGTCTTTCCTAAAGTCTAAATGAGATGCAGACTATCTGTAATAAAACAGTTATTATAGCTGCGGCTGGACTGACATGTTACTACACTTGTAAAATGCAATTTCTCTGAACCATATGGAAGTGTTGATTGCATGATGAATAGTAAATGTAAAAATGGCATTTTGGAGATCCATGTTCATTGGAGCTCATTTACTTTCACATATGATTCCTTCAGGTGGCACATGAAAATGTTTTCCTTTCTGGTGTTGTGGAAAACAAATCATGTATTCTGAGAATTTAAGAGAAAGGTCTACCTAACTTCAGCACAGCTGACATGAATTTTCAATTGCAATTTTGTTGATGTATGAAACAGCAAATATATTATAAATCCCACTGCTATAGCTTTGCAAAGCCAACGTATTTAACAGTAATAAACATAAAACATATGGAAAAGATAATGATTATTTTTAAAGAAAAACAAACACAATGGCACTTAGAATATATACAAAGAGCTATTTTCAGACAGTATTTTTCATAAGCATTGCAAGCTTACAGTGTTCTGGAGAAAACTATAAAATGATTTTCGATTTTAATAATCAGGAAGTTGGGAGTATTTCACTTATAAAGATGGAGCTTTAGTAAATTAAATGGATACATGGAATAAAGCTCTTGCCACTAACAAAAGTATCTAAAAATCTTATTTCATTCTTATCTTTCGCACATTCCAATAAAGTTCACATTGTAACATCTGCCAAAAAGGGAAGGAGAAAAAGCTACAGTATATCTTGAAATGAACAACCACAATTTTTTGTTTCTAGAACTTTTCAAAGAAGAATCCAAACAGACTACACAATTTTTCTCTGAGCCTAATGAATCTGTGATTATGCAAGTGATAAGAATGATGGTTGGAATGTGGAAAAAAAAATTGCACACTTCCTATGTTTGTGTAAACACTTTTTCCCCCATGACAAAATGTTTTTATTTCATTGTGCTGTCAGCATTTTAAAAATATGGTATGAAGGTGCATTTTGCCTATAATTTTTTTTTATTTCAAGCAAAATAGGTCAAGTGTAAAAGCTGAGCATTTTATGGGATTTTTTTCTTTTTAAAGGTATGTGTTTAACTGACTGACCCAGGAGTCAGAAGGAGGAGTATGAATATGATCCACATAATGGTAGTGTACTTGTTTTGTCTCAAACAGTTTTCTGGAAATAATTTCCTTCATAGTAGCTAGCAGTGAGTCAGCTGGCAGAGAACAAGGATTTGGAAGATGACAGCTGACCAAAGGGCTATTCCACACCATATGAGATTGTGCTCAGCCAAAAAAGCTGGGGAAGGAGAAGGAGGAAAGGATGATCAGAGTTGTCTTCTCTCGTCCCAGACAAATGTTATGCATGATGAAGCCAAGATTTCTTGCAAATGGTTAAACATCTATCTGCTGATGAGAAGTAATGAATGGATCCCTTATTTGGCTTTCCATGTGCTCACAGTTCCTGCTTTACCTATTAAAATGTCTCTATCTGATGAGACATCTCACTTTTACCCTTCTGATTCTCCTTGCTGTCTCCACCTGGGGACAGTGGGTGGCTCCATGGAACTTGGCTGTCTACCTGGGTTAATCCAGAACAAACAAGAAAGCAATTTTAAAAATGGTCTCCATACTTCTGACACACAGAGAATAAGAGCATTAGCATCCCATTTTTAAATTCTGGAAAACAGCGTAAATATTACATCAGATCATAAGACTGATTTTCTCTACAGCCTGAAAAGTGGGTAGGTATTTGATGTGTGCAACCAAATTCTACCTGAACCATGAAAAGCATGTCCTGTAGTATTTGTATTATCCAAAAGTGGATAATAAAAGTCAGTGAAAACTCTCCCACATGCTACTGAGGCACAACACATCTAGGTCTCCCTAGGTTTAAATCCTGGATTGTAAATATTTTTTGCAAATATATGTGCAGACATATATACAAATGAATACACAGCTTGACTGTACAGAAAATATAACCATGAAAGAAGATAAATACTAAAGATATAATTCTTGCAATGTAAGGGCAAGGTACTGAAAATCAAGCCTAAAAATGTTCTAATGCATGGTGAACAGTTACCACATTGAGTCACACCATGTGAGTATAAACATGGGTTTATACTCATACCATGTGGTGTAAACACAACTACCAAACAAACAGACTTGTACCCAACTTCCCAACCGACTGTCTAAGCATTTTGGTCTGTATCACCAGAGTATCTACACCATAGACCTTAACAAAGCCTGGCCTTGAACCCCAGACAGAGAAGAGCTTGAAGGCAAAACCTGAAATATTCACCCTTGTGTTTTTTCTTTATGTTATCACTTACAGGAATAGGTTCTAAGCTACAGCTTTACAAATGTCAATAAAAGTATTTTAATTTAAGAAAATGCAGAAAACTTTCTATCTCTGTGCTCTTGAATATTTTCTTTTTCTACATTTAGATGATCTTGTGGTCAAAATTCTTCCCTTCATGATTCCATTTCTTAGGTGCTTAACCTCCTGATTCACTTGATGAGCATTTCTGAATATATTCTTAGCATTGCACACTTGAAAGTCAAGCTTGGTGACACTCACTGCCAACATATTTAACTCCCTTTGATGCTCTGATCTTCATTTACTGGAGCATGATCAAAGAGTGCTGCCCTCAGAAACACGGGAAGGAAAACTGAAAATAGCAGCCAAAATGCAACACACAGCAACACAGGCTCATCCCTGATCAGCTCTTTCTAAGCTGCTCAGATGTGGAATTCATCAGTTTCACCTGATTCAGTCCAACTAAGTGGTGTGCTGGTTTTAAAAGAAAATGTACTCTTTGGCAGTTCACATAGAGTAGCTCAGCTCATGCACAAGCTCTCACAACAGACCTGGGAAAAGTCTTCCAGCATTGTGGAGGGCACTGGTGTGTAAGAAAATGAAGTTGTTTTTATCAAAACCTGTAAATTGCCAATCTTCAACAACAAAATTAAAATTGCATCCAATTGTTCCTACTAGGTTCTGGAAGAAAACAACAAAAATTAATGTATGATGACTCTGGTTCAGGCAACAGGGCAGCAATACTTTTGCCTCTCCTCAGATGCCTTTCCAGAAGGCAGCAGGTCTCAATACACAGGGAACACATGGAGTCAGGCAATGGCATTGGTGTCTAGCAGACAACTAGACAGGGATTCTTGCTTACCACTCGTCAGTGGAATATTTATTACACATTCTCAGATGGAATCTTTCATCTCAGGGAGAAAATGGAAAAGAGAAGAGATGGAAAACATCAATTCTATTTCATGTAAAAAAAATGACTAAAAAAAGCTTATAAAACTTTACTGCTGCCTGTCAGATAAAACGCTGAAATGATCCAGTACATCCTATCTGACTACCAACTTTAAAGATCTACCAGCTTGGAACTTGAGTGATTATATTGCTATGTTAACATCCAAGACAAAGCATATATTGTTTTGAACTGGGGAAGAATACCTTGCACCTCAGAAAAATAGTTTTCAGTTTCAGGACTCTGAACTGCAACTTCATTCTGTTTTGCTCAGTTATATGTTGAGATGGTAAAAACGAGTAGTGAGTTTTCCCATACATTCCTTCTCTGCCTTTGTTGATAAGGACTCTTAAAAAACAGAACTAAGAATGACTCAAGTGTTTGTAAATTGTCATAAGGTAGAGCTGGTGTTGTTATCTAACTAATAACAATCTATGGCACAGAAACTAAGCAGGTAAGTACCTTCTGACAAAATGGGGTCCTCCACATAGAGCAAGTTATAAGGAACAGAAGAGATAGGGCTAGACACTGATCACCAAAGCAAAGAAGAATCCTGACTACTTCTGTGATGTAGTCCTGTTTTCTAAGTTGTATTTAAGCCACATTCCTAGATGCAGCTGGGACAAGTCCTAAGCCAAAGATAATGTCAAACATTTTTATTTACCCATTTATTGAGTTGAATCATTGGCAAATTGATCCAGAGTTCTTAGTAACAAAATAATTATAAACAGCCAAAACCTGAAGTTCTGTGGAGAATAAAAAACACCAGGTTCTCAGAACCAGCCTCATGCAGTATGAATGGAGGGCCCTTACAGCCTGTCGTGGTGAGCAATCATCTGTTGCCATAATCCCATCACCGCCTGGAACCAGGGACCACAGTGGAAATAGAAGCTCTGATGTAAAGGACTATCTAAAAATGAAAGGCAGAGTGATAACCTGAGATCTAGAAAAATCCACCCAGGTAAAATTCATGTAAAATTACAATAAAAATTTAAACTAAAAATTTAAAAAATGTAGTTATAGATCGATATTCCATGCCAAGTGCTCTAGAATGACCCAGTTTAAACAGGGACAAGATGGCTCACTGCAGCCTCTTCCAACCTCACCCATTCTGAGACTCTGTGATGTCTATCTATCTATGGATGTATAAGACTATAATCATATATATAGTATGATTAGATATAGAACAAACATAAATGGAAAAATTTGTATAAAATACTATAGATGCATATAACTAGCTATTTATGTCTCTATATTTGTAAAAATATAGTTCTATACATCTTCAAATACATATAACAACATACAGGATTGCTCTGTACAAAATTATTTCATTGTTCCTTGTGTGAAAAAATACCAAACACACTCTGCAGCCACATATTTTTTAATAACCTTGTCACAGTAAACCCAATAACAGAACAGTATATTAGTAATTATGATTTACCACCTTCTATACAAGACCACATTTTTTTATTTAATTGCAATAGAAGTATATGTATATGGTCTCTATGGAACTTCAACATGCTGTTAATTAATTTGGTTATTAACAGTGATGTACATTCACTAGAGCTCATGACACTAAATTTGAACAGTTTTGAAAGACAGCCTTGGAATATGCAACATTTTAACCTTAACATGTAATTACTTGGAAACTATGTCCTTCACTCATGAATGACGGCTGGGGATTTTTCTTAAAGGTTGTTTATTGCTTTTCTAGGTCTATGATATCCTTTTCCACAGAACAGATTCTTAACATATTATTTTCATGTTCACAGTGCTACTGGTAAAACCTGCTGAGATGCTGTGAAGATGCCAGCTACCTGTCATACATGCTTAAAATAATTGGTATCACAGGAAAAGTAACACAAGAAGAGGCATCATTAAAGAACAGGTCTCTCTGTGATATAATGCAAAACATATGTTAAAAATATGTGTAATAATTAGAGCACTGTGCATCCATCTTCATATCAAATCTGGCACAGCTGAAACTATTTGTAAGTATGAAGTTCATACTACAGTTCTGGCTCTTTTGAACAAAAGACCTCTTTCTTCAATTATGTGTTCACCAATACCATGCAAAATTTTCACATTATTCCACCCAAAATCCATTATCCAACAGGAAAACAGAATAAACTTTTGCTATGAAGTACCTACTGGATTTTCTTAATAAAAAAAGAGTTAAGGTTGAAAAAAAGACGTTAAAGGCAAAAGAGTTTAAGAGCATAAGGGATATTTAATTGCTTAAATTATTGTGAAGATTACAATAATTTATACACTTTTATTAGCTTTTAAGCAAAGCTCTGAATAAGCATAAATCAAAAATGTCCCTCATCTTTTCAACATGGATTTATTTCTTAAACAGAAGAATGTTTTTGTTTTTTACATGGAATACAAATATTTTTGCTGCTGATGCTATTATCTGGCAAGGTTGCACATGCAGAAGTCAATATATATTCTTGAAAAGTCAAAAGAAGACTGCATATGAGAAGGCAATGTTGAGGAATATAAAGACTTCATCTTTACATTTACTGGACTTAAAGTTGTATTGTGATAAGTATTAAATGCAAAAATATCTTTTCTACCCTTTCTTTGATTGTGTTTTCTATAGACACGATGAACATTCACAGGAAGCCAAGAACAGCCATTGTGCATAGAGTGATGTGATGAGCATATATGACTAGATTACCACTGAAAGCTCAGCAGAATAAATTTTGGCAGTTTTGAGAGAACATATTTGAAAGCCAGTTGTCAGAGAATTTTGGTATTCTAAAATCTCTAAATTCACAAATTGTTTTCAATTAAATGGGATCTGGCTTTTAATGGAACTCTATTTCATTACTGATTAATCAAATAATTATTCTTTCAATAAATTTTGAAATTTAATTTGGCCCCGCAAAAGTAGTGTTATTAGGAAGAGACAACAAGAAGCTGAAAATCATGTTTTGCAATATCAGGACCCCTGCTATTTGACCCCAATGTTGATCCCAGTCCAAATATGCAATTTCAATGTTTTTTGTTCCCTCAATCCAGCTTCCGGCATCATCAAATGTGGTACATTGATTTCACCAGTTCTCATGTTTAAAACTTGCATATGAACACACAGTAATTAATTCAGACCCTTAAGTGCTATTCTAAAATGTCAAACTCACTTCTTCCATTCCAGATTCACAAGTTGCATAATTTTTCTTATTATGCCTTATCTATGTATTATATGTGCGATATTTACTAAAACATTTCTATTGAACTTATAAATCGTAATGAACTACAAATCTGTTTCAAATCATTTAATTGGTATTGTGTCATATATTTCCACCAACCTTGCAAGTTATGCAGAAATATAATTACTGTCTGGTTGGTGATCAAGTTAGTATTAAGTATGTTGTAATTAGAGCAGAAAATTCAGTAAGAATTGCTGTCACATATTTTAGAAGTAACTTAAAAGCCTCAAATAAATAAAAAGAATAGAATACAATAGAATGTAATTTATTCTTTTCAAAGACTTCTTGCAACGGATGTCACAAAAGTAATATCCAAGTCTAAGTTAGTTTTGAAATATACAAAGTCAAAGGAAGCCTTGTTCACTAAACCTAAAGATAAGCACCCTAGGCTAAACCTGTGTGTGGTTTTGGTTGCACTGTCCTTTGCACTTCTTTTTATTTTTAAAGTCTTTTTAGGAAGGTGTAAATCAGTGAGGATGAGAAAAGGGCTAAGCCTCTAAAGGTTTTGGTGGTCTGCTCCTCAACACCTATAACTGGATTTACTGAAAGGAACCAAGTGAGATATTTAAAGAGCTTATACTGAACCACAAACACATGCCTCAAGCACACATTTCTTAAATCAAACTTTCTAATAGCACTTTGCAAGGATGTAAATCTTGTCTCCCGACTATTTTGGAAGTTTTGAATAAAATATATAAAAGAGGGTAGGTTTTTAAATCCAAGGAGTGCTTTGGGGGAAACTAATCCTCTAGGCAAATATGATTACTGTTAGAAAATGATGGAATATAACTGCTCTTGTCAACCTTGGACACTTAGTGACTAAATATCAGGAAAAAAAGTCAATATTACACGAACTGTGCACTTAACTGTGGTGTTTCTGTGTTCACATGGAGAACACAAAAATCAATTAATTGTGTGAGAGATACAATCCTTTCAGAATTCAGCCAATACATTGATTTATTAATATTATTGATTACAGTGAACTAAATATGTAATATGAAGATTTGCTATATCAAAATATAGCTCACAGTTTCCAGGTTAAAGATTTGATTTTCTTCTTTATCTTTCTTTTCTTTATCCTTCAGACCACCTCTACTAATATAAATTGGAATTCTGTGAAGAAATCTATGCCAGACATATTTCTATAAGTCTGCAGAAAACTGCTTGGTATTGCCTTTTACTTTCACACTTAAATATTTATACGCAGAAACCCTTTTTCTAAGATCTGAGACAAGATGGACACAAAATATAATTGCAATTAGAGATATGCTGAGCTTCTAGAAAAAATATGTCTTGAGACTAAGTCATGAAGAATACCTGCTGATTCCTAGGTAGAGTAGGTACTTAACTCACCTGCATGCTGTGCATCTAGTTACTGTTTGTATTTCACAGGAGAGATCTATTACCCATATCAATAGTGGGCAACCAATTATAACCAGAACAAATTACTTCAACTATCCTAACATATTAGGTTGCAAGTGGCATATCATGAAGATGATCTACAATAATTAGAGCAAACTGACAGCAAGTTGTGCATGTGCGTGATTCATCAGAAAACAACATTACATGCAAAAAATCAACATTCACTGCCACATTAGGCAGGCTGGAGTCTTCACCTTCCTCCTGCAGTCTGCAGTGACAGGAAAAATCATGGCAAACTTTCCTTGTTTACACAAAAGTACTAATGCTCCTGCTTATGAATTATGATTTTTACTGGCAAAATTTCTATTTTCCTAATGGCATATATACCTTGTGTACATCTCTAGGGCAAAACACATTATCTTGAGTAAAACACCAATAGAAAAGAAGGCAAAAACATAGTGTTTGTATCTTTGCAAAATACACCTATTCTGAAAAACTTCTCACAGACTATATCTAATTTACGTCTTTTTATTGTTCTGAAATGGTGTAAGAAATGTATGTTTTCTGAAAACAAAGGAAAGTCTGATTAACCTTTTTCAATACAGATTTTGTTAATACAGGCAAGAGTGAACATGTGCAGCTGGAAGGTAGGAAAACAACCATGTTTCAAAGGAATTTTTAGGCAAGATTTCTTGTTATGTGTACATATAGCATTAGAAACCTAATACAGGTGTCTGTGCACTGAGGTACACAGAAAATACATTGGCAACAAAGCAATTACTGTTGTGAGGTAATCTCTACTACAATCATATTGAACTCTTTCATCATCACTGGACTAATCATGGTGGCTACAGTCAAGTGCCACCAGAAGATCTCGTGTACCTTATATTTCTCTTCCTATAGGTAAGATAGAGATTTCTGTAACTAAAGATAGTTAATTCAGCAGATTTTCTGATGTTTATATTTTAGATTTACTAAAAATAAGGGTAAGAAGGGTATTTGAAGAAATAGAGCTTGATTTCCAGATGATTCTTTTATGTGCATTTGGATTTGGGGTATCTTCAAAAGACAACAGAACTGCTGTGCCACTGCATAAATGGTGTGGCATTTAATTTCACTTCTTCATGTTGAAAGGTAACATATCTTCCATTATCAGTTCGATTCTCCATTGATACTATTGAAAGATTTCCTGCTAATATGAATGGTCTGGTTAGGCATAACTATATGTAGGAACAGAGAAGTCCTGAAAATATCACAACTCCACCAAATCTAAAACCCATACAAAACCCCCAGAAAACCAATAGTGCCTCACATCACTTGCAGCCTGAAGATTGGCTTTTAGGGAACAGGTGACACTGGAAAATAGAATGAATAGAAATTGAAGGATCAGAATGAAGACAATTCAGTTTCAGTACTCCTTGGTGTTCATTTTGTAGGCAAGTTTTCATTCAGCTACATAGCAATACGGAAATTTTTTATCTAACTGTCCAGGCCCCAAGTATATTCCATATAATCACAGAATGGTTTGGATCAGAAGGGATTTCAAAGACTCAACTTCCAAACCCCTGCCATGGGCAGGGATGCCACTCACTAGATCAGGTTGCTCAGGGCACCATCCAGCCTGGCCTTGAACATATCCTTCCTTACCATGATGATTTTTAAAGATAGACTCTTTTCCTTTCATAAAGAACAAGAAATTAAAGATTACTTATTTCAGATGCTTAGCATGGCAGTGTCAGGGTGGCAATTCTGCATCACTGCAATTTACCATTTCTCACCTCAACATTACAAATTAAGGGTACTTTAAAAGGTCCATCGTTACTGTACTGTGACCTCCTTGATTACAAAGGGTATTGGGGATTTCTCTGGGAACACATAATTCAAGAGTCCTCTCTGATAAGCTGTTTCATCAGGGAGAGCTATTTGTTTGAAACAGATGTGGTACACAGAAGAATGAGTGAAATGGTGTCAATAAATACAACACAGTCTATATGGGAATGAATACCTCTTTCTATACAGTCAAAACGGTAGATTCTAAATTCTGCTTCAAAGAAAGACTACGAGACTAATTTTGGTTCATTCTCTGAAAACACTGGCTTACAATCCCAGTCAAAAAAGCAGAGTTAGAAGATTGGTAATTATTGGGGCAAAAAATTTCAATTCAACCAAAAAATCTTCACTTTAATGCACTGTATCTTCATGTTCAACACTGAACTTCTGATCACTATGTCTGAAAAAACAAAAAATCTCTAAAACCAAACCAAAACAAACAACCCCCCTCCCCCAAAAACATAAGACCTAGGAAAGAGGCAAAAAAAGCAGGAAGACTATAGAGGGATTTTGATGTCATTCCATATAAGATGGTGGAATGGACCAGAGTTCTTCAGCTTAAAAAAGAAATAATTGAAGAGGGATTTGATAAAGGCCTTTATAAAGATACAAAGGGAGTGTTCATTAGTATAACATTAGAATAGGGATCTTTCAGTTCTAATAGTGTAAGAGAGGTGCTCACAACCAAACACAATTGTTTCCTAAAGAAAAAACATAATGTAATTGTGCAAGTCACCACCACAAGACGTGATGACATCACTGCAAAAGCATGACTAATTCAAAAGATCTAGTGGATACATTAATACACACTGAACACAACCTGAGTCTGACCTCTGACATAACAGACTCCATGGCACTGTCTGCCCAGTGGTGGGAGGGTATACACAGGGAAAATTGCCTGGATATGCATCTTGTAATCTTTCTTTAGAAGTCTCTTATGTGTTCCACCCAATGTCTTTGTATCTCATGCATCAAAAGCTAGACTAACCTGCCCCTCTGCTTAATAAAATACCTGTTTTCTTTCTGGAAATAGGAAATACAGTAGCCTTCATTCATCACCATTAGCAAACCGATAGGATGCCACATTAAGTGAGCTCACTGTAATAGAGGTTAGATAGGTAAGGAATTGTCTGAAGGCAAGATAGCTGACGGAAGTGGTGAAAGCCAAACATAGATGAGTTTCCCTAAGCCTGATTTTTCAGTTCTGTGATTTAATATTTTCATTAGTCATCTTGCTAGGAAAAATAGTAGGGGCATACTGATGACATTTATTGATGACACAATGTAAGCAGAGGTGCTGTAATACAGAATATGACTTTTAGATTGCACAGAAAGGAGCAGATGACCTTGAAGACTGGTGTAATAGAAAGGAGATGAAGTTTAGCAATAAGTAACTCAAGATTATATAAAAACAGTATTTCAGTTAGGAACTAGAAGCTTAGCCGCTGGGAACAACTGAGAAGAATCAGGTATAATAGTAGATTTGAAGACAACCATACACCTTGATGTAACACAGTAAAACCTAATAAACCAGCAAAGGCTAATAAATTCTCAGTCTTTTTGACTGACGTTGCCCTGGTTTTTCTGAGTTTTTTTAAAGCCTTCTACTTGTTCATAAGATGGAGTCAGTTCTTCAGTTTCTGTACAATATTAAGGGTCAGTTTTTCACTTTCTCACACTTTGGAACATAAACAACCTTTCTGGGTTTTGTTCACTGTCCTTTGTTTACATATTTCTAGCCTGAAAATAATGTTGGTTGACAGCTGGTCTGGCCAGTGGAGTGAAGGGGTAGTAACCCCAGAAGCCAATCCACAACCAGACCCACAAATATATGAAAATCAAAGAAATAAACAGACACGCTCTCTTTTTGGGGAGCAGCCTTTCACTGCAGATCTCCTGACTCCATGTTGTTGTTTTGCATGATGCTTTCGCAGACTTATGCTTTCCATTCTCTTTTATCCTGAAATTTCCACAGTTTGTTGTATTCAGATTTTCTAATTTTAAAGTGCAAAATAACCATCTCCAGTGCCATCAATAACCCAGTAACTCTTTGCTCATATGATCAGCATACAAATCTGAGAAATATTTTTTAGGTTCTATCAGACCTCCATCACTAAAAAAAGTATTTTTCAATACTGAAGTTAAAGACAAGGCAGATCATATAAATGTTTAAAAAATGCTGATCTTTTAGAAATAAATCTGAATGTCATATAGAAAATAATTTACCATCTGGAATACTTATGGCTCCTTATGCCATTTGCCTTGGAATGCTTTTGATTTCATAAGGAAATCCCAAGACTTATTTTCTAATACTAATTTATTTTTCAGTGATATCACTTTCAATTGTAATTTCCATTATGACAAGTGATTCTATTCAATAAATATTAGAAGCAGAAGAAGTCTAAATGAATTACAAATCACATCGCTGAGAGGCAGACAACACAAAATTGGTGTGTCATTTGCATGTTACTTACAAATTGTGAAAGTTCTCCCAAAATTCTCTGCAAGAACCACGGAGGGCTCAAGTTCTACTCCCAGGTAATCTGATTTATTTCACGGAATTGGCTCTACCAGCTTGCTCAGTTCTTGTACTCTTACTGTGCAACTTCTACCAATAGTGGCTTTGGAAAGATATTTCTGCGAAATCAGATATCATGTTCAGCACAGCAATAGCCAGAACTGAAAACCCATATTTACTGATGGAAACTCAGCTCCTTCCTCTGATAATGTTGTGTCTGAAGTGTAGCTTTTGGACCAGAAAGTGATTAAGCCCCAAATGTTTGCAAAACAACCCAAGAACAAGCTAAAACTTTCTAGTTCTCAGGGCAATAATGTATTAAACTTTCAAGGAAGTTTGTTATAAACAGCACTGAATGTTCCTATGAGACAGGTCACCTTTAAAAGTTGCCATAAAAGTAAAGATTTGATAAAGCATCAAACATTTGTCCAAAAAAATCCAGACACTGACATTGTTTCTTTGGCCTATTGTAATTTATATTTATAATAAAAAAAGACAAATTCAAGCCTTTATCTTATCTTCTAGAGGAAAGAATTGTACATTCATTCACAATACCCTGGCACTACCTCAGATTTTAACTGAATTTTTCAAATTGAACTATCAGTCTTACACTTAGGGTTTTTGTGTTATTTTATTGATTTTTTTTTTCTTACCTATTGTTACCAAGAAATAGACTGAAAACTATCTTGAAAGCAGAATTTCAAAAGCGCATGTATTACAGAGCTTAATATCAGATTTTTATAGTGTAATGAAAACATATTTACACACACATACTCAGTAACTCATGCACAATATATAGCATGGTTTTATCCTGACTTACTCTAATTTAACTTAAAAATTTTTTTCACTTTCAGTTTAACAATGTTTCAACTTCAATTTAATTTGAACGAAAGGACTCCAGCTATGAAAATTACCAGCTGAAGTTATGTTAATTTTTGTTATTAATATAAGAGTATGAAATATGTCTCTGATTCAACACTTATATTATGTTGGTCAACAAGTTATTGAGTATTCTCAAAATAATTAATTTTTTCTCCCTGCAAGAGAGAGACAAATTTTCCTAGTGAAGTTCAGCTGAGAATTGCAAAGCAAAAAAAACCTTCAGAAAAATAACTTGTAGCATAGGTATGTAATTCAGTAGTCTGAAACCTAATCAACTTGTTTCCTGTAGCAGAAAGTATAGACTCAATGAAATAAAATACTCTGTATGAATTATGAATAATTAAGTTAAGGTGATAAAATACAAAGTTACGAACATGCTACCATATTAAGGATAAAAAAATTGCTGTACTGTTTTAGATTTGCTTCCTACAAATACTTTAGCTACCTAGAATTTTTTACTATCATTTTGAACATAATTTCATTCCATAAATATAAAATAACTTTAGACTTTGTATATAGACTTCATATCATGATGCATAACTTATAAACTACTTTTAAATCAGGTAACATTTAACAGCATTTTTCAAGTAAATGCCAGGGAGAATGAGAAGTGAGCTCAAGCTATTTCAATGGCACCCAAAGTGAAGTTTCTTATTTTCCATTGAATTCTCTGAATCAGGGATTGATTCTTCTGTGTTTACTATTTTTTCATCACTAAATTCTGTGCTTTTCTGATGAGTTGTTATCAAAAGTGAAGTTTTAATTTCTGAAAAAGCCCAGACACCTTTAAAACTCTCCACATTTGTACAACTTTAAAGTAATGCAGGGCTATTTTGACTATAATAAATTTGTATGCAATCCTATTCTGAGCAGTCTTTATAGTTTCTTGATTCTTAGACTGTATGATGATGTTGGTTTAAAATTGAACTATCCATCCAGTAACATAAATTAGACATTGATTTGTCTTTTCTGTACTGCAAAATATTCATATTGAATCTTAAAAATATTTGGAAAAGCAAAGAGAAAATCACAGTCTAATCTGCTAAAACCACACTAATAGTTTAGCTTATCATATTTTGTATAAGAACATTTGCAGAATAAAAGAATAGCCCTGCAAGAATGCTATCAAAACGCTGGACATACCTTTACAAACTTTATCAGATCAATAAAGACTATTTCTGAAGACAATTGAGTGAGGAAGAGTCTCTGTTAAACTTCACACATACAGACTGCAGGCAGAGCAGCAATGACACAGCAGAAACTCAACTGAAGGGCCAATAGAGTGATTTATACATCTTCAGGGGTAATACCCAAGACCTAGAGAAGGAGCTTCCTTCTAGCTATCAATTACACAGGTTCTCCCAATTACATCAGGAGGTGGAAGCAGTTAACTTTGTATTTAAATTAGAAGGCTGAAGTAGATCTTAAAATGAGACAACAACCTGTGGATGACACCCTTGTATTTTGTTCTTAATATTGCTTGAAGGCTCTAGCATTATATCACAGATATTCTATTGATGTGAGAGACACAATTAAGTGTTCTAGGAAGTAATTAATTTGTTATGTCCAGAGCAAACTTACTTTTCACAGCCCAGCTCTAAGATGTCATTCTGCCTTTTTTAATTACCAGCTAATCAGCCAAAGTACACGTGCTCTACATTCCAAAAAAAAAAAAAATACTAAACATTTTATTACTCAGTATGTTTGTATCTGACAAATTCAGAGAAAGAACATGAGCAGGGAAAATCTAAGTGCAGGATTCCAGGTAGTAGTTTCTAAAAGATATTGAATGAATAAAGTTTAACATCTGTAGTCAGGAAAAGAAAAAGAAAAGAACCAACCAATATTCCCCCTTCCCCCTCCCCAATAAAACCTTATCAACATGCCTATTAAGACAATGAGAAAAAAAACTAATTAAAGTAAATTAGCTTAATGTGCACTAGCTGGATAAAGACAGATCACTTATAAAAATCTAAGAAGATAATGGTACCCATTTGGGATATGTTTTTGGCATTTTTCATATAAATTGGACAGTTTTAGAGGATAAATATGGTTAGAGAAGTCCTTACAGGCAATTAGGTCTTTACAGTGCTGGTGGCTGACATCATAAAAGTATAATTTTAATTGCTATTAATTGTGTTAAGTCTACTTTTATTGAATACTTAATGCCATCTCTGACAGTTGTTGTAATTTATGTACTTTAATGAAACTTCTTAGTAGAACTTTGGACATTGAGGGTCATTTCCACTATGTTCAAAATAAGGCATTTTATCAGCTTGGGAAGTGCTGGTTATTAAGACACTGATTTTTGCCTTCTCAAAATTTGTTCCTTTTTATTAGGCTTATATGGATGACTAGAAAACCAATTTCTGTCTCTAGTCGTAAATGTATCAGAATTTACTAAATATTATTATAAGAAACTGTTATGGCACAGTTTTCCCACATGATAAAACCTCTCCATTTAATAAGGAAATTGAATTAAGAGAAGCTGATGAATGACTAAATGACACCAATTTACATTAATACTTTGTCATTTGGGAATACAGAATGGGTAAAATAAAATCTTGACATCTCTTTGGCACTCAACTGTAAAACCACCCATGACTTTAACTGAAAAGGGTTGTCTGCTGGAAAAGTTTGACCCAAAGATTTGTGAGAAGGTAAAATAGAAGAAGAAATGCAAAAATATTAACAATAGAAGTATTTAACAACATAATATTGTGCAATGCAGAGAAAAAAATGTTAGTGACTTTACATTTCTGTACTAAACCTCACATTGCTGTATTGCTAATAGTTGTAGGTCTTCAGTGCTCCTGTGATTAGCATTATTAAATTATGAGAAATTAATTTATCTCTATCAGTGCTAGTTTCAATATTTGTGAATTTGTAATTGGCCCAGCAGCACTAATGAGACAATATATCTTTTGTGGCTCTCCTGTCTGTTAACATGCCTATTTAAACTAGAGCATCATTATATACAAAATAAATTATTGAATTTGATAGGAATGTATCTCAAAGAATTTCCAGACTCTTTGGAAATCCTGTTATCAGCAATGTGTGAGGCTTACTTAAGGGAACAGACTGCAAAATAGCAAAAAAGAAAGAAGAAAAATTAGACAAAATATACTTCCATTGTTTTTTTGTTTGGCTCATTTATAAGAGGACATTACAAGGTGATGCTTACTAATGAATCTTGTAGCAGAGGGTTTTAAGTAACTGTGGACAGTTTTTTTGTGTGCTAGTTCCAAAGAGATAGCACAGGCAAATAGAGCTACTGGCTATTTACCATCACATTCACCTGGCTATCACTGAATCAAGTCAAAAAGTCTTGCAATTAGGTTTTTGCAGTCCTGCAGGTGAGGTAGCTGTATTTTAATTGAGTCCTTATTGCAAAATTATGTGAAATTCTTACAGTCAATTTTTAAACATCCTAGGAATGGACATCTGTTGCTTTGGTGAAAAAAAGCACCACCAAAACACAATAAACAGAATATTGGAAAGCCATTACAAAATGTTAGAACATTGGAAAGCAAAAAATATCTAATGGTTGAGAGGTTTTTACCTGAAAATAGATGGAATTTATGTTATTTTAAAATTAAAAATTAAAAATATTTTAAAACTCATTAAAATATTGGTAGCAGATAATTTGAAGGCAATGCTTCATAGATACAATAATTGTTTTACCTTTTTCCTGACCTATGGGTCACTGATTTATAGAGGAATCTCACTACAAAATACTTGTACCTGTGAGCTGTAATAAAATTTACAGCAGAGTGGGCTCTAAGGTTTGCCTGAAACCAGAACGTTTGATAATATAAAAAAATCTAGTTCTAGGAATACTCAACTTCAAGGTGACTCTTAGCAGAAAAAGGGTTGTTTCTGTTTTCCAGTAAGAATTTTTATTTCTTTCTGAGTTATTTAATGATTCATATGTTATATTTGCACTCAAAGTGTTTAATTCCAAATTCATTTAGGACACCAGTTAGTTTTAATTTTTAATCTATATCCAAGCACATTTTTACCTGAGGACACAGATACCCACCCACAGGTCACCACAGATTTCGTATTCCTGAACTCCTTTGTCAGTATTAGTTATGGCAGTTATCTTCATATTAGTAAAATGAACATTAATGTAGGATAAGACTATGATTTTGCAACACATAAGAAACAGACTTTTAATAACAGATTTTAATTTGATTCAAATTCTTTTATGTTGAGTAGAAGTTTTAATTGAACAAACTCTTATTTCTCAAAACAACATTAACCAAATATGCTGGAAATGGAGCAGACTCTATTATTAAGGCTCTCTTCTTCCCTGCCTGCAAGAACATTTCCATCATTTTGTCTCCTTTATTTCTTTTTCAGCCTCTACTATATTTTCCTTTTTTCTCCCCTCAAACTCTCTCTCAGTAACGTACCTATTAGTATATTTTCAATTTAATAGCTGCACGTTTATTTACTAGTTATCAAGTGATTTTGTGAACCATCTCCTTCTGTATCAAGCAGTATTTCAAATAGGAGCCTATTAGGTAACGCTTATTGTAAGTAAATGTTTATCTGAGTAATTATTGTTATATTTTAAATTGTGGAAGCTACTGTACTTTCTTGTAACTTATCAGAATTGAAGTCTCCATTGATATTAAGTTTTATACAATTTTTGTTGTTTGCACTTAAAACATGATTGGTCCAGATGATGGAATTAAAAAAAACACAACGTATTTCTAAAAAAATATTCATGACATATTACAGGAGAAAATGAGATGTTAAAAAATCTGTGTTAATCAGCATCAAATTTTTTTCTTGGAAAATACAAATTCAAGGACTTACAGCACAAAGCTGCTCCTATTGCACACACTCTGGAAACCACTTTTCCATTTTAAGCTATTTAAACTTCTAATTTTTATCTTTCAGTTTCTATATGGAACTAATGTGGACAGAATTACGAGAATGAAACAAGATGTGAACATGACAGATGAATTTCCTTTTGCCGTCTAAATAAATTAATTAGGTTTTGATAGACTGTATGGATCACTGTTCACTTTCTCTTCTCATACTATCTACAGAAAATGTCCTCAACAAAACCAATAAATGCTACCCCCAGCATTTAAAAAGCCTCGTAATATACCCAGGATTTATGTTAACAGAAAGGACAAACCTAAGAGGTGAAAGAAATATATACAGACAATAGCCTTGCAATCCAGTTTTAGAAATAGGTATTTAGAAAAAACTGTTGCCAAGCTGTAACATTTATTCTATTTAACTTCTTCCTGGGAATGTTCCATGTTGTATTACAAAGGATTGGAGGGAGAGAAATCCAAATTTTGACCTCCTAGTTCAATTAACCTCTCAATTATCTTGCTAACTTAAGAATGACTTGACTGAATCAAATGGAATTATATTAAAATAGACGTAACTGGAAGGAGAATCAAATACTGTTTTTGTAACATCCGCAGTAAAAGCCAATAAATTCATGTCAAGGTTGCAAATATTGCTGCTGGAAATCACAAAAGTGGAATGATCTTCCTCGGTCGTGGGATTTTGTGTATTTGATGATCTTTTTTGGAAAAAAAACACAGGCTGACAATCAGATTAAGCTTTACATACAAGAGAAGACAGAGGACAGGGCCTAAGGAGAGCATGAGGGAAAAACTTTCTCTAAGGGACTTGACAGAATGGGAATGGCACAAGGGAACTGGTGGAAGATCAAAACAGAGTTCAGAAAAGTGAGAAAGGATTATATGGAGCCCAAGACACTTTGTGAGGATGACAGAATCATGAAGTGGATGAGAGTTAGGAGAGCTAGACTGGCCACAAGTAGTATTTTAATGGTGGTAAAAATGTACCAGTGATAAAACCATAAAACAGAACAGAAAAGGAATTAATAAAAATATGTGGGTCTGCTGATTTTAAAGGTTGGTCTGAAACACAGGAAACAGGGAAGAAAGAGGAGCTCAAGAATGGCTAAATCGATATCTGAGGTGCCTTACAGCAGTGGGGAACTATTCCATTCTTAACACACTTCACTGAGTTTTTGATTTCGAGGATATACAGGGTGAAACAGAGGAATGCAGAGAAAAGTTCCTTATACAGAGTTATTCACTGCAATACAGCTATGTCTTTATTTTTCTCATAGAGAAGGAAATAGAGCAGCTTTTCAGGAAAGTATCTTGGTCCCAGGGGATGATGATCAATAGACAAGGAGAGGTATGTTGGAAACAAACCACCTAAATCCACTCAAATGTCTAACTTAAAGTATAATTTCTCCCTTTATACCCTACTCTCCCCTCGCTTTTTTTAAATTTAATCAATTGCCAAGAAAGGTTTGACTTTTATTTGAACTGAGATTGCTACATTAAAGCACTCATGCTCTTTTGCAGAGCTTTTGTTAGAGCTGCATGGTGCAAAATGAGGTCCCACTTCCTTCCCTGTGCCTTCCAGCTGCCTCCCACCATCCTCACAGGTCCCAGACCTGTGGGGCTCCCAGATTTACTGCACAAGAACACGAGGTGTTGAGAACAATGCATGGCACCTGCTGCAGATTCTGCTTGTGGTGCAGTGAGAGGGACGGACGTGGAGCAGTGCTGCTGGCTCCCCCTTCTTTACAGCTCTGGGGTGGTGTTAGATTATATTGCCCGTGTGAAGGGAATAGGAGTCACTGAGAAAAATCCTGAAGGTGTGCTGATCAGCAGTCTTTCAGTAAGCCCAGATCTTGATGATTCTGAAGAGACCGGATTTTTCTTACTTTTTTACTTTATTTTAAACTAAGCAGTCACTATGTTACTTACTCTCCACATGACGAAATAATCAAAGAAGACATTATTCAATATTAGGCAGTAAAAATAAAAATTAGAAGAAACATTGAAACCCATCATGTTTCCTCTTTCTTCTGTTTAAAATCTCTAGGAAGCAGAAAAATCTTAGCGTTGTTCTTTGTCCATTCTTGAAAAGCCTGTCAAAGAATAGAGCTGAATCTTCAAAAACATTAAGATAAAGATCCATAATAATGGTAACAAGAGCATGTTGTCATGTATTTTCTGTGAAGCATAAAAGTTTAGTACATTATTTAAATGCTTGTTTATTGCTTTAGAGATGTCATTTCTTGATTTTGCAATATTCAAAGCATCCCAGTTGTCAAAATTTTGTATTTGCAAAGTTTTTTCCCCCATAATCTTTTTATTTTTAAGACTTGTAAATGCAACCACTAGCTGCCCTGTTTACATGGCAAATTACTGCTAACAGAGTGATTACAAAGAAGAGAAAAAGAGGCAGTGTTTGTGCTTCCAGGACTGACACCTATAACTGAGGTTGTCCACAGGGTAGAAATGCACCTTCTAAAGTGTCTAAACTGCCAGAAAGGTTTGGAGCAGAATGGGAAGGGTCACATGCCAAAGGACAAAACCCCAGCTGGTGCCTGTTACTCGGTAGCCCTGATCCCAGCACAGCAGTTCTGTTTCTCCCGTGTCCGGCAGCTGCCTGGGGACTGCACCGTCCTGCTCTGCGCTCCTCACATATGCAGAAACCTGATAGATACACAGCTGTTGCCATCAAAAGTAAAATTCATCCTGGCTGGGTGCCAACATAAGGACTGTGGCATTACTAAAGACCCACTGAAATCTTCAAAGGCTTGCACAACACTTAAGACCTTGTAGCATTTGGCTGAGACAGGCTAAGAGTGCAGCACTGGAACCAAATCATTTCTTCTAAAACTTGTGAATATCAGCAAGGAAAGATTTTAAGATTTTTTTTTTATTTAATCAAACTTATGTATTTCAGGGTAAACAGTTGCTTTTACTTTTATTGATAACAAAAGACCGTTAAAAGTTTAAATTTCAGTGTCATAAATATACAATACAATGTCAGTGTACTTGTTTTATTTCTGAACTGCTAGCAGACAACAATAGAGTATACGGAAGCTCACCTATTTTCCATCCTAAAATGTAACAATCCACAAGACTTTAACTGTATGTATGAAGAGAGAACAGTTGGGAAACTGAGACAGAAAAAATCCGTATCTCCATCTTGAAGAGATAATTTATATACTGTATGTGTTAGGTCAGCCTTATATGCTATAATTATTACCAGAAAATCTGGTGGAAGTCAAGGAGCATGCTCTGCTAACAGGTAACCATGCAGAACAGCTGTGTCCTGCCAGCATTTTTTTTTAACATCTTACACATTCTGCGTTTCAGTTTTCTGACTTGCTGAACAGGAGCATGCATCCCCAATAAAGGGTTTGCTATATACAGATAAAGAGCCATCTGCATACTGAGTATTGGTTGGCACCTGGTCAGTAATGGATGTATGGTTCTTCAAAACTCCCATGGTCCATGAAACCAAAATTCCATTCAGAATACTGTTACAAGAATATGGTTAATACTGATAAATGTCAGTTAGGTGGAAGCCTGCTGTCTGGTTCAGATGAATTTCTGTTTTGACATTGCACCAAGGTGTAAGACTGGAATTATGCTGAACCATTCAGGCAATTCCAATAAACTGCATGAAAGACAAAGGATATTTAGTCTGTTTTTAAACGAGATCTGACAGTGAAAAACTTTAATGCTATTGTTTTCCAGGAGTTTTTTTTGTATGATACTATTATCCTACTCCTAGTTACTATGACCTATCATTTCAGTTTTATGATATATATTTTCTTTTATTCATTTAAAACATTGGCTACTCTGAAAAATACAATGTGTAGGAATTTACATTTCTCCTTTTTGTCATATTTCTTTCTTCTTGTGTTATAAATGCGCCTATTTTTTGGATTCATTGTGTACTTATAAATCAACACATTTGTGCAGTAATAAAAATAACTTATTGTTATGGTAACAGCTCCAAAGGACCCCTGACTATGAGTGGCATTGTATTTAATTCAGATCTATGTTCCATTCCCCAACTAATGGCACACGGTGGGTTATAAAGTGATTAACATTGTTGTCAAACTGGCCTCCTGGAAAGAGGGAGCCCAGCTTCTTTTCCTGCAGTTGGTAGATCTGCAGGATCTATCTTTGATTCTTAGAGCTGGAAAGCAAAGAAAAGTTAGTGTAGGAATAACAAGCCAGGAGATGATAGAAAAATGGCTTTTTTTTTTCCTCCAATGCCTCTAAACAACAAAACAAAAGAAGCAAACAACAAAACCAAAGAAGGAGTCAGTATTGCGGTTTTTTGAAGGTTAATGGAAATACAAAGAGATTTGCCTACAACTACACAGGAAAACATTAGAAGAGGTAGGAGTATAACTGATCTTTGGAGTCAAGTCTCTAGTGTCTTTATTACTGTATTTCTAGCTTTGGTTCCTTAAGGGTCATTGGATTTCTTTCTTATTTTTTAAAATTTATGTTTACTCTTTTCAGTATTGCTGAAATTTCTCTTTATAATATTCCCAAGAGATATGAAGGCAATACATAGTACTATTTTTTTGAACTTCAGCACTTTTATGCTGCTTCACAAACATCATATTTCTTTGATAATGAAGGGAAATTATTAGGAATACTAGACTGATCTATTAATTGAAGACTCAAAAAAAGAAGATGAAGTTTATTACTCTTTGTCATAGCTTTTTCTAAGGCTAAAAAAAGTCTAAATAAATGACAGTTTGGAATCACACTGCAGCTGATTCTCCATTTGCTACACTGGTGCATAAAACAACAGCCACACAGCAATGCTTGTTAATTCTAGATAGCGTTACTGTATATCAGAATGCTCAAAAACTCCAGAGACACTTTTCAGAGAAACTGTAATCCATGCAAGTTGTGGTGAAAGAGAAAGGGAAAGGTTCGCTGTCAGTTATGGCTTTCTGGCTTTTACTGTTCTAAAAGAAAGAGATCTAAACATCAGTGGTCAATTAGAGGAAAAAAACTGTTTCTGAGAGAAACAATACACATGGGTCCTGTAATACAGTCAACTGTACATCTTTGGGTTTCTGTGTGTTGGTATATCAGTATATATTGAGTGTAACAAGCAATGTACAGATAAGAACTGCAATGACCTATTGTATGTTTATGTTTCACACAAATCCTCTCTTATCTCCCTACAAATCTCGATCGAGGTGTAACTATAACCCATCAAATTTCACTTCACCCACCTGTAATGTCAGCTTTTTCTTTGCAGAAAAAATGTTATATACACACTCAACAGTAATGGTAAAAAGAAAACAAAACTCCTGGATACCATCTTAAAACCTAAACTCCCTAAGGCTTAACTTTGAATCCAATATATCTATTTAACCTCAAGCAGTTTTTAACACTATCCTTGGGACTTCCCCCTTCCCCTCACAGCTTTACCATGACTCATGACATACCTAGTATCTGCTCATATGAATGAATAAGAATAATAATTAATAAGAATGAATCTTTTGAAGTTCAGATGTCTAAGCAACTCTTCTAATAGACACTCTTTCTAATAACTGAAAAATAAATCTGTTAAAAGAAAAGGTATTGCTTAAAGACTGTACAATTATAGCCACATGCTTTATGAACCCTTAGCAAAACAAATTCTGGAAGAAGACATTTTACCTCCCCATCTAATGAAGAATAAACAGTGCATATTGTCAGTGAAACAGTGAACATTTTAGAAAC
Source organism: Prinia subflava (assembly GCF_021018805.1). NCBI lineage: Eukaryota > Metazoa > Chordata > Aves > Passeriformes > Cisticolidae > Prinia > Prinia subflava. The sequence goes on from NC_086253.1 coordinate 34,491,860, forward strand.
AAAAACCGACTTAATTTTCTGCAATGGTTCTTTTAAATACAATAGAATTTTACACTGGGGTTTTACTAAATAGGTCTTTGCTGCTCCCCTGCTCTTGCTTCAAGTCATGCTTCAAGAAAACCTGCAAAATGGGTTTAGCTAAATTATTTTCCTAACTTTTAACCTATCCTTCTATTTGCCACATTCAAATGAGGCAGTGCTCATGTAAGAGCAGGAAAAATCACGAGGGAAGGTATCCAGGAATCCAACCTAGGCATAAGATGGTCTGTAGTCAGATTCAGCTTTTGACAAGATTTCCTTGTGACCACTGCTAAATCTTAACACCTAGAATCTCAGGATATCAATTATAAGTGACACATGAGCAAGTCTGTGGAGCTAATCTTTTAAGTGCCATTGTTATGGCCTTGTTAGCTTAACATTGTTCCCAGGGAAGTATGTGCTGAAGAAAAGATGTGTCGTGCATATGTATTCTGCAAGGCTTCCTCAGTTCCAGCAGGGCTTCACATTCCCTTTTCTTGCTGTAACTTCTCTAAATGTACTACTAGATTTAGGACAACACTCATCAGTGCAGAGCCCAAACGTAATGAAGCACTGCTGCATAGAAGTTAAGATTCCAAGATCACTTAGGATTGAAACTGCTCTGGGCCCTGGTGTCACTCATGAGTACACATTGGAAGATGGGACTGAGAGAGTTAATGTATACTTCATAAAATTTTGTTGTGCTTGTATATGTTAATTTTCATATTTTCTTGCTGAATGTTTTTCTTATGTCTATGTTTATTCTGTGACCTGTAGCTAATGTTTGTTTTCTAGCTGAAAGCCAGCTAAGCCTCTGCTGGTACTTGTTATATGTTGACAGCATTCAACAGTGCATGCAGTATCCTAACAACTTCATAGAGACAAGGGGGGAAATATGCATCTGCATTCAGAGCTCCATCTCAGATTCTCTGCCTAGATTTCAGTGGTAAAAAAAACCAAAAAACAAAAAACTTGGAGAAAAGAGAAGGAATGCAATTGTTCTTCACAGACACATTAGTGACAAAAGAGAAAGCACCAACAAGCAATTTCCTCAGACTGAACAGGTGTCAAAGAATTTTAGATGGAATCATCAGGTCCAAAACAAGCAGATGGAGAGATGAGGCTCAGAAATTAAATGTAAGCCATGGAGCCATGGCTGACTAGCTGAAGAAATAGGGATAGCAAAATCAGCCTTCAAACTTCACTGGATCCTCTCACAGTTCCTGGCATGGGTATCTGAAACAGTGCCTTATGACCTGAAATCCTAGTGCCCTGCTCAGTACAAGCCTTACTACTATGAAACTTTTTTTTTTTTTTTACATTTTCCTTACAAATGCTGCTCTTTTAATGCCTCTGCTTCCTAACTGCATGATTTATTAAATCTAAGTTCCATTAACTTATAAATCTTTTTTCCTGCTGAATCCTTAGCAATTTCCTAAAGACTACTCAAGACAAATTCCGTCGGTGTGCTCACAGAGAGCCAACGGGCTCTGTCACCACTGGCCCAGACACAGTGACAGAGTGTTAGGGGGTCAGTCTGCAAGCTCACAAGCAGTTCTGACTCCCGTGGGTTCTTTGCCTGGCAGAGGCTTATGCGAGCGATGGAGATTCGACAGGCAGTGGGAAGAAAGGAGGAAACAATTTCAGACGAACAGAGGGTTTATTGCAAACACCTCCTCAGCCCGAAACTGCTCGGGGGGAGAGGGGTGCGGGGGGTTTTTGCCCGAAGGATTCGGAGGGGGGACAAAGGGGGTGGCCAGCCACTGCCAGCCAACCGGGGCAGGTTGCCAGGGGATACAGGTGTAATAGAACATCGCTTGGACTAATCAGGGGAAAAATAGGAGGGATTTACAAAGGCGGGAGAAATGACAGGCAGCTAACCGTGTGTGTCGCATGGCAGGTGCTGGAGTCATGTGAGTTAAACAAAGGAACAATCGAGGGGTGGGGTACAGGGAACCCAACAAGTACAAAAGTATAGAAAGCCTAACCGATTAAATTAACACACTGCCACAACAAATGGAAACTTTGCTTCACCATATTTCCTCTTGTAGTTTCTGTTGTTCCTTTATTATTTAAAAATAGTTACTGCAGCATAAACTAATTTTGCAGTTAAGGTTACTGGACTAAATTTTCTTTTGTGTTGCACATTGTTTAATTACATCTGTGTAAATAAACACAAAAGCCTAGCAACTCTAATAGTCACTTGTACCATTTTCAGAATTTATGCATATCTGTTCTGATTCAAATGGCAGAACATGAGAGAGCTGGGAACTAGTTCTGTCAGCTCCACTCCTTGGGAAAGATTTTATATAAGGATCTTGGTGCAGTCTATTCACCTTAACTTCCATCACACTCACAAATTAACAAAACCACTGTCGTGGTTGAAGGGGAGGTGAATTTTCCAGGAAGTTGTGGGCAAACCAATCAGCGGTCAGGTTTTGTGCTGGCACCTGGAGTAGCCACTGGGAGGTTTGGACACACCTCTGAGAACACAAGGGGTTAAAAGCAAGGACTCCCAGAGGGTCTGCCTCTTTTGGGTTCCGGTTTCAGAAGAGAAACCTCTTTGCCTCCTCCCCTGCTCAGCTTACAAGGCTGAGTGGTGGAGGGGAACCACGTGGCCGGGCTGAAGGGAACTACGCGGCTGGGCTGAGGTAAGCTGGAGCTGGCGGGAAGAGAATGGACAGGACTGGAGCTGAGCTGGCCCCATCCAGGATGGAGGGGTAGAAAACTGTGGAGGTGCCTTCTGTCCTGTCCCCTGCCCCCCCGCCCCTGCTCCGGGTGAAGGTGCCCAGCTGCGTGTGAGAGTTGCCGAGCCTGGGAGTGCCTGAGCCTGCAGCCCTGCCGGGAGCCAGGAACTGTTAACCCTTTCTGAGGCAGAAGGAAACTTTTCCCAGACATTGATTCTCATGGCTAGTGGTTTCAGAAGAGAAAGACAAACAGCCTGGGACCGAGATGATAAAGGAAGATGAAAAGAACCCCAGATGGGCAGAGATGAAGAGGAGTGGCTTTTGAGCTGGACTTTTCTTGCATAATGTTAGCCATAGACTGAACTCAAGTCTCTTTTGAACATAAACTGCATTAGGGTGGATGCAGCTGCCTCTGCTTTTGCTGCAGTGACTGACACCGTAAGAGTAGAGCTAGCAGAGAAGAGAGGGGGAGGGTGTGGTGGCGCCCTCTGCCCTCAGGGGAGACCTGCTCTTAGAACCCTTGGCACCTAGGGAAAAATAGGGAGAGCTCGGCATGCAAGCATCCTTAAAAGAGCCCTGTATGCAGCTTCAGTCCACAGACAGCCGTGAGAGCACTGGACATGGAAAGGAGGGTGTCACCCTGGCAGACTTCTCTAGGCAGTGCCACGGGTGACATGGAAACACATAAGGGGTAGACCCGTGTTTTCTGAAGAGCAGTCTGTAGTGCAAGAGAGACTCCTCTCTCCCTTGCTGAATTGAAGATTAGTTTTTTGAGTGGTGATTGTTTGATTTAAAACCCAAGGTTTTGGTCCATGGAGGGTAACGTGTAAGGGGTGGAAATTGGGGGAGGAGAAGAAATGTTCTGGGAAGTTTTCATTTCTGGGTGGGTGTGTTTTTTTTTTTTTTTCTTTTTTTTTTTTTTTTTTCTTTTTTTTTTTCTATTTCTGTTCTTATGTAATGCAATAAAATTTTGTTTTCTGTTTTCAAATTCTGGGCCTGCTCTGCTCTGTTCCTGATCACATCCCACAGTAGTTGTTAGGGAAAAAACATATATTCATGAGTGCATTAACATCTGGCCAGTGCTAACCCATGACAACCACAAAGAAGCTATTATCTAATCTATGAAAAATATTGGAATGCCACTGAGAGAAAGCTAAACTTTTACTCATATTGATACTGAAGAGATTGCTATTTTTAAAATTAATGCAGATGCATTATGGATAATATTAGTGCTTTTTGTTTGATTTTTTAAAACAATGACTAAAAATTATAGTTTATATGCAATTCTTAAAATAGTATAGAGAAAAAGAATAACTTTAGTCACAGAAGGAGAGTCTAAGAGCCAAAATATTGGAGATCCTCTATTATGTTTTTACCATATTATGGCAAAACAATGCTGCAACTAAAAAATTCATTTCAAAAATTACTTAAATAAAAATAAGATTAACATATTATAAGCATACTGTGATAAACAGTTTCTGTTTGCTGCAGAGTCCATCAGAAGGAGATTTGGAAAAATAAGGAGAAAGTTGGCTAGTTATAAGTTAACTCTTCATAAAAAATAATAATCATGAAAACATAAAAAGGATATTCAGATAATATTATACAGGTCACCCCTGAAATATTTGGGTTTTCAGGGTTTTTTTGCTTCACACATGGTATTCTTCCTCTGTCCTGTACAATAGGAAGATGCCTGGAATTAGAGGATTGACATCTGAGTGACAGCAAAGATATTCTTGGCAAAAAGTCAGTGCTGCACAGTTCAAGATCAGCAGTGGTACTTTGTGTGGGCTCAGCTCTGCACTTTGAATTTATTTTGGAATAGAGAACTCTTCTTTCAAGATAAGAAAGAAGGCAATATCAAGTAATGTACACCCATGCATTACAACTAGACTCACTTTGGCATAAACTTCATGGCTATGTTGCAAAAACGAGTTCTTACTCTTAATTCCTCTGAAATTTGGAGAAAAAGTCTTTGGGATTGTGCCATTCCTGGCAAGACATGATGGAGACCAAGCAGTAATAACACTACTTACAATTACCAAAATAGGTAATGTACATTGCAGCAATAAAACCAACTACTGAAATTCTGATCAAAAGCATTAGCCCTCAGTGATAGAAATATGAAATCTGTAACTTGTTAAAAAAGCATTATTCTAATGTATCAATAGACACAGGTAGAAAATTATTGTAAAAATAGAGAAACTTGGAAGTAAACAGTTTTTTAAATATCATCTCTGTAGTTCTCACTGTATGTACATGGAACAGGTGGCATTATGTCCTGCTGCATAATGTTAATATATTAACACGAAAGCAAAGGAAAAAGAAAATCAAATAAGTATGTAAGTCTTTCTAAAATGATTATTATCATGCAAAGACAATGGCAAAAAAAATTCAGTGTTTTTAGATCCAAGATCCTCTCTCTCCTCTCCTGCTTCTAAAATAAGGCAGTGGCAAAGGGAACATTATGGCATATACTTGTTACTACACTAAACTATTCTCTAAACGCATGAATGTTTGCTATTTTTAATGATTATTAACAACATCATAAATACAGCAGTATATCATCAGAAATTTCTTAAAGGTATTAAATTTTTAATTTTACGCTATTTACAAATCAGCTTTAAATTTGGAGGGAGAGTTCAGAACCCTTATACATCAAAATAGAAACACATAGGGTTTTGCCCAGAAATCAGTAAAAATAGTCAAACACTATAATCTATATCATTGCTGAAGAAGAGATTTTATATTCTGTTATATTTAAGATCCAGCATACCAAAAACATAATAGGATATGTTTGAAGCAATATATAAAAAGAACAATTATGATAGTAGATACACAAATTCGAACCTGTAATGAACTTTCATTAGATATGAGACCTGTGCCTTGCTTACAAGTGGAAAAAAATGTGTGTCCAAAAAACTAGCAATGAGAGTTATTCTATTCTTAAAGAAAACACACAGTTGATCCAATTATTTTGGAATAGTGAGCAGCTAAAGATAATTGCTTATATATATATAGCACAACTTGGTGCTCTGTCATGACTTCCTCCTGGTGAGACCTTTGTATCCCTCTTTGGCTGAATTACTCTGTTAGAATGATATTCACAGGAAAGGTGTTATAACTAACAAGAAGATTGAAAACTTTTCACAGAACTGGAAACAAGAGGTGGTATTCTGCAGAATCATCTTCAGTAGAAAAAGAAATTGGAGTATAAACCACCAGTGGGAAAAAAAGTCTAATAAACCAAAAGTTTTCAACAGATGTTCTTAGGTTCTTATAAAATCTGCTCCTGAGCAATAATCACATAGAAGAATGGAAGCTGGTGTCTTCTGTAAAGGTAAAAAAAAAAATTACAGATGTTGAGAAACTTCCTCACTGCTCAAGCAAACATCAGCCTTCCTCACTCAGACATAACAATTTCCCATATCTGTGCCAAAATCTGCAGTAATTCTGGAATATACATACTGTTATATAACACTAAGTTGAGATCACAAGAATCAGTTCACTTGCAACTAAACTTGGATTTAAAGTATATAGACAGAAAACAGTTGGCATTCATAAAATGTACTAAATTGCTTTGGAACCTGCTCTGTTCTCTCTTACTCCTGACCTGCTGATCACACGTTGTGAGAATCTGTTTGATTCTGGAAACTTGTTCCACTGTTAGACAAATAATTAAATTTGTAAAGTGTAAAGGCACCAAAAGAAGCGGATTTGTCATTTTAATCAATTTGTTCTAATTATTGCAAAACATTTCCCCCCAATATTAGTAGTAAATATACAAAAAGAAGAGGAATGAAGAGCATTTATTTCCATTGATAAGATGCTATCAAATATACAGCAAACTATAGCTACAGCATGCATATTTAGAAATGTGGTGTTTCCCCCATACAGAGCAAAGAACCAACCTTTAGCACATATGTTAAAGCAACTGATGCTGAGAGCCCAAAGATGTAGACATTGAAAATACTCTATCCAGATGTATAGATATTTCTGTCTATACAGCTTTTTATGGCATCAGAAGAGTCATAAAGTCTAAAATTGCCAAACCTGTCAATGACAGATAAAACAGCTGCCATAGAATATTCTAGATCTTTGATCAGTTTGATTGCCTAAATCTCTCAGATAAAAATGTTTTATTTTTTTCCAAAAGTTGTACCAGGTGGCATAATTTTTATTGTAATTGAATCTCCTGAGACGAGTCTTTAGAAAGGAACAAAATAGGACTTTAGAAAGAAGTTACTTCTGCTCTCCTGTGTCCACCCCAGACACTGTATATTCCAATTTCAGTGTAATTATTCTTAAATAAGAGCAGTTGCCAAGAGAAAGATGTGAGCAGAACCAGAATAAAAAAAAAAAAAAAAAATCTCAAATGATCCACTTACTCTCAGAGCATTCACTAAGCCAGTTTCCTCAGAGGGTGATTAACTCCCGTGTAGCACAGGCTCAGACAGTAGGCTATTTTCAGTGGTATCACTCTACATTCCTCAATGACTTTCTTGGAAGCTTCAGCAGTCAAGACTGATCCCTAAATGATCACACTAAGATGTGTTGTTCTGCAACAAACCCATAGACTTCACGGGAGCAAAACTGTTAGCACCTTTCCCTAGTGTGGCATGCTAGGTTCAGAGTAAGTGACATGAGTGACATGTTTAGGTGTCTTCGGATGGAATCACATGCTATCACCTTGCTGCCTGCTCCTTGCTCTATAAGAGACCTGGACATACCAGGAGAATCCTGAACCTGACTGAGGTGTCTGGAGCTGTGAATGTTCTCCAACACACTGGAGTAGGACTTAGTCCAGACTGGAGTTAAACCTAATCCAATTAGTTGCTCTAAAGCAAGCTACAGACAGGACTGGTCAGTCAGAGTTAACATAATAGTAATAACAATAATCATAATCATAATTATGTAAATGTGAGAGTGAAGAATAAGCTTACAGTGTTTTCTCACAGAAAGAGTTAAGTAGATTTGCTGTTCTAAAAATTACTGCAAAACACAACCATGTCAGGAAAGGTGATGCTAACTCACCCACCAGGACCTGCCTTAGTGGTTCAATTTCTCAGCAGGCTTGTGACACTGGGCAATCAGCATCTTAATGACTGCAAGGCTCCAGTGCTTTCACCAAGCTATCTTATCTGATCATCACAATAAAGACGCCTGTCCTCAGTCTTCTAGGGAAGAAAGGGGGAGGGACAAAAAGTAATGGCTCTGACCAATGTGTTTCATCTCTGTGCCTCAATGGCTCTCGTTTATCCTGTCAATGAAAAGGCTTCCCGCCTCATGCCTAATTGTGTATTCAATAATGAAGTGCATTACCTTGCTCTCCTCTAGGGTTACTGACTTACATTTTTTGCAGGATTTTGTTGACCTTAACATTGTAAGTATTGCAGAAACACATGAAATAATTACAGATTTTCTGCTTCTTTTGTGTTACTGTCAGTGGCATAACTTTTCATTTCCCCATATCCCAAATATTTAGAATTCATTTTTGCAGGAAGCATGAATGAGTTCACTACCTCATCTATGGAGGGTGGCAGGAAAAAAAGCTTCTTTCTTTAGCAGCTGACATTTTTCCTCATTATTTTACTTCTGCCTCCCAAGCATTTCTAGTTACACTGACTGTGTTGCCTGACTTAGTTTCTTTGCACCTTAAGTTTCCCATCTTCAAAGACTTCAGGTTTCCTGGAAATGGGCCTGTACCCCTCAGGATATCCAGTAGGACTGAGGAGGATGACCAAAGAACAATATATATATGAAGGTGCACTAGAAACATAAAAGACACAAACCATCCTCTACTGTCATTCATAGATGTCTTCATTAATTCTCCTTCTAAAAGGGGAGGGCTATACTCTCATTGTGGAAGAGAGAAAGTGAAAAGCAAGAATTTCTGCACTGGGTAAGAAACAGACAGAATAAACTTTCTTTCAGAAAACTAGATGCTTAAAACAAGCAGTGGTTGGATAGTACTTCAGTCTGGCATCACAGTATCTCTAGAACCCCAAGGAGAGGAAACTGTAGCATCTGACTCAGGAATTAGGTCGCCTCAGTTCAGAGGTTCAGCCTGTGTTCTGAAACTCTTTATTGGCTGACCAGGTCTCCTCTCTGTTGGATGGCGACACCAATTTTACCCCCAAGCATTCCCCCCCATTATTTCCCCCATGATTCTTACCTTATGCCATGAACACTGAGGTGTATTGGGCAAAGACCCAGTTCTGTGTTTTTCATTTTTTACAGCTTTTACAATTCATTTAAGCCAGAAAACCAAAGCAAATAAATGCCTATATATATATATGCCATTATAAGACTGCAATATTCAATTTTGTGACATAGAATACTAATGAAATTGCTCTTCATACCCCAACCTTCTAGTCAAGCTCATTTTGAAATACTTGCACTTGACTCAAACCTTCCCACACAGGGAGACAAACATAAAAATGTATTGGAAATGCAAAGTAAACTTAAAATTTCAAAATCCACTTCAACCAAACTTTCATCATCAATTTTTATAAATCAAAATATATGACAAGAAGCTATCATTCATTCACCACTAACAAGCCATCTCTAGTTATTTACCTTTGAATTAATTAATTTTCACTTATATTAATTTCCCTTAGAGTGACCAAAACCCAGTACTGCTGCTCATGTTAGTTAGGTAGATCTGGAAAAACCATAAGATCAAGAAGTTGTGATAGGATGTGTGACACAATTTCACTGAAGAATGACCTGTTTTTCATTTTGTGTTTTCTCCACAATAATGAAAACTGTCTTCCTTTTTAATGGTATGTGGAAAATACATGTACAATATAATGTAGGAAAATGCAGTAGATCAAACTTAAATGGCTTTTTTTCCCAATATTTCCCAAAGAATAATGTTAATTTTTGCTTGAAAATATTAAGTGTAAGTGAATAAAACATCAAAATTAAATATAAATTTATTATAATCCTTTCCCAAACCAATACAGTTAATAAGAAATAACAAATAATCTCCAAACAAATCAACACAGTCTTATCACATGTTAGAATTTCATTTGGGTTCTGAATCCATGAAGGACAGAATAAAAAGGAAAGATTAACATATGAAGTTGAAACAAGTTTCATCTACTACTTTTCATTAAAAAACATCAAAAGCACCACTGAACTTAGTGGCTTTAGGTAGTCCAGTTTTTCCAGGGTAATGTTTTATGGCAACACAGTACTCAGAAGTATATGTGCTAGAATCATTTGGATGTTAGAAGTAGTTGATCACCATCTGAATGCACAGAATTTCACACTAATAATAAGTGTTACAAGCCTAAAGAAATATTAGGAGGTTTAAGTCATTGCATTGACATTTTTCTGCCAATCTGAAAAAAGAAAAAAATTAGTTTTATAAAGCATTCAGTACTCAGAGAGACAGAAAAATTACCCTTTTCTTTGTTTGTTTTGTTCTTATATATCACATGTATTACAAAATTAAAGACACAGACATTACTAGGGTCTGACAACAATTAATTCTGCAATTTTTGATCTAGCATCTTGCTGAAGCAGTTTAAAAAAAAAAAAAAAGAATGCATGCTAAGGGCAAAAATAGCAGTATTAACTTGGCTGCTATAGTGCTGGTAGCCCTGACCCTTTGTATTCTAAATCTTTTTACACAACAGTATACAGATTTTGTGCAATATGACGAAGAACACAAAGAAAGAACTCCTAAAAAGAGCATTATCTTTGTGAAGGCTACAACATAAACATTTTCAAATGAGTATGTGCCTGACTTTGCAGACAGCCGTGTATGTGTCATCCATATAGGATGTACGTGCTTTTAAAGTGCAAACAGAAGAAAGAATGAAGATGTGCTAAGAAATTGGTGAGTAAATTCTGTAAAGTAGCATTTACTCATGACTTTAGCAAGGCATATCAGCTATATTTTAAAGTTACACTAATATAAATAAATGCAAGGTACATATTTGCTTTCTATGTGATTCCACAACTTGGAGAGGTCTTGGGAGACTTTTCTAGCCTTGCAACAACCTTGTTTACAGGCAGAGATGAAGCAGTAGTCTGTGTTTGTTTGCACTGCCTGTCCCACTGACCTCCTTCAGAGAACTGAGGCTACTGCCAGGAGTGCCAGACTACAGCTCTTTCCCTCAGAAAACTGATGCTCCTTTACAGCCTCCCTAAGGCTGGATGAAGAAGAACATAATCACATTGTTAATCTAGGCAATCACCTGGGCTTTCATGATGTATCTGGTGCTTGCATTGGTGATGTCACATGGAAAATTTTGAATTGCATATTTAAAAATGAATAACGTTTGCCTCTCCTACCTGTCTTACCATCCATCCTATGGATTTATTACATTGCTCTAGCAGAGCCTGCAAGGATCAGCAGGAGAATATATTAGTTTGAGGATGTAAAAATGATAGAGTTGCAGTTGGCATGATGGCAACTGAAGTTAAAACCATTTTATGAACAGCTTCCCTAATAGGAAATAATTCACAAGGATACGGTTTTTGTGAAACAAAATAGTCATTAAAAAAAACCAACTTTGGTGTTTCCCCCAACCCTGCCCCTTCCAAAACCAGCAGCAGGATAGGATTTCCTCTTCACCTGACACATAAAACAAGGGCCTGATAGCATAGGTTCACAGGTAGTGTCTTGGATCTGGGGAGAGTGGCATGTGATTTTTGAGCACCAAGTTTGTGCCCCTCATTTAAACAATAATTGATGTATGAAAACATCGCTAAGCCCTGACTGCCACAAGATTTGCTTTCTGTGCACTGCAGTAGTAATACAGGCAGAGAACTGCCCACATTCGTTAACCCACCACACACAGGAATACATAACCTACAACAGATGTTTAATATTTTTTATATACCATTCTAGTCAATATGGTGAGGATTAATGTAAACAAAAAAATCTTATTTGATTTGAAAGCACAAATTAAGTCTTAAAAGTGAGACGTGTTAAGAAACATCTAAATGTCACATTTCTAATTGTGTTGTTTCCACAAGTTTTGTTGTGCCCTTACAAAAACTGTGAGCAGAACAGAATAAATGTGCACCTCTAAGGAGAGTTATATCCCATGGATGAAACTATGCTGGAGGAGGCAGATGGGCCCCAAAGGTCTGCAGGCCATGAGACAATTAATGGCAGAGCAGGTGAAAGGAGAAAGAAACAAAGAACAGCAAAAGGAAAGAGCTGCTGCAGACCAGTTTCTGGGACCAAATGTAACATGCGACATCAGACCCTGGAGATGAGGGAGAGGGAAGGAGAGGTGCAGATGAAGAGTTTGCTCTAACATTTTGTTTGTCTTTTCTGTTTCTCACAACTGGAATCAGTGATTAAAAGCTTCCATTAATTGGCAATAAATCAAGTGAGTTTTCCTGACTCAAGGCTGTACCTGTGACAAATGTCCATGATAAAAAAAAAAAAAAAAAATTCTGAGCATGCAAAAGAAGATTGAGAATCATACATTTCTTTAACTTTCCACTGTTTTAATATCATACAAAATTAAGTTTGGTAAAATATTCATCTCTCTGTATGAAATGAAATGATTCAAGAAAACAACCACAGTTGGTTAGATGATGAAGATCTATAAGAATAAAAATACTTCTATTTTATTCAAATTTATGGTTGGAGATTAAAGAACATTGTGTTGCCACATCTGCCATGCTGGTATTTATAAAATGGATGACTCAATTTTAATATTTGAAGTAAATACTTGTAATTAAGTTTATAATAAATTGCATATTCTATTTTTAAAAAAAATCCTCAGTGAAGCGGATTAGCCTACCTGTTAACCTGCATTGAGTCATCTATAATGTCTTTAGTAAAGCTGAAGTAAATGTCACTGTGTAGAAATAGCATTATTTGGTGTACTGTTTAAACCTGGCCTGTGTGTGAGATACATTCAATGTCTGAACACTTAATGTGTTTTGGGATAGATCATGCCACGTGACCAAATGTCTATGGCAGATCATACTATATGGCCAAATGTCGCAAGTCAGTGTCCAGGAGCTGGGACAGCACAGTTTCAGTGGCTACTCTGAGACAAAGTCATGGCTAATATCCTGAAGTCTTCAAGTGCAGGGGTTGAGAAAGCAAAACTCATTTGAGATGAGAGACTGCAGGGAGGAGACAGCCAGAGGGTGTTCACACTCAACAAGGTGCCAAATTATCAGTCTTGGTGAAGAATTTATCATTAGAGAATAGGAACAGGAAGATACAGGTCTGGGGACCTCTCAGTCTTCTGTGTTTTAGGAAACCTGCATCCATTTCTTACCTTCAGATAGTACAGGAATCAATATAGGACTATATTCAGAGATGGAATAAGATAGCATATGTTATTACCTTAGCAATTACAAGGGCCAATGGTTGGGCTGAATCATGCAGCTCACCCTAATTAAAGTAAAGGAAATAAGATGACCACAGAACTTTAGAGATGAAAAGACTATTAGAAAAGAGCTTGTATATTAAAAGAAAAAAGACAAAAAGCTGGCTATTGCAAACCAGCCTAAAGAGGTATTTGATTTCTGGCTTGGACAACATTATCTTCTCTTTTGGATTTATTTATTACCTTGAGATAATTTAATTTAACAATGGCTTGGATAATTTTATATTCCTGACAAGTTTTCAGAACTGACACTGTGTTTATCTGGCACTTAACCCTTTTTCATGAGAAAACTTTTGATCCACAGATGTCCTCTAACCTTCTTTGAAACTTTCTGAATTTAATTAAACAGTGCAGCCTTACGGCTTCATTTCCTCTTAGCAACCTTGGCAATAAATATTTGGTTTTAAACAAAAACAGCTATTCTACCTTCTGTTTTTGTTTTTATTATGCCCTTAATCCAAAATGCATACTAAAACGTGAATTTTGCATCTCCAATCTGGATCACCTTGATCTTTATTTGTGCATCATATTTTATGTTTAAAGTAAAAAAAAAAAGGTCTTTAAAAAATCAGTTAGTGGGACGTTCTACTTCCCTTGAATTTTCTTGATTCCCAGGTGCCATCACAGAGGCTAAAAGGGGGCTTAAAAGGTAGAGAATTTCATGGTTCTTAAGACAGTGTCTACTACTGTAAATGAGATGTAATGGTCATTGATAGTTTAGATGCATCAGTAAACCAGGCAGTAAAATGAACAGCAGGACAATGTCTTGTGGTGTCAGTAAAAAAAAAAATACTGGCAGTACTTTCAAAGCTTGTTTAGCCAGACAAATGCTAGGGTTAAGTACAAGCCTAAGCAGACTTGTAGATAGTCAAGATAGTCAGATAGTCAAGAACTCAAGAAAGGTGTTACCTTTGGCTTTTTAGACACATAGAAAAAGACCTTGTTCTAGTCTTTAAAAAGCCACAAAAACCCAACTAACCTCCATGATACACTTCTGATATCCATTTTTAAGCAGATTACTGGGTTTCACTGGAAAGGTACTACACATCTGTACATGGTTTAAAATAAAATTAATAAGCTAAGCCAAGTATAAAGGCTTTATCAGCTTTTGGAAAGAAAAACTTACTGGCATGTCTACACTTTCAGACAGGACACCTCTCCAAGAAGTATAATGGATACAACCTAGAAAGAGCAAGTTTAAAGTTTCAAAGAAATTCAAAGGGATGCCCTAGATTCTCCTGAAAATTATTTTATATAATGATAAATTTAACTTTTCTGTCCAAAAAGACATGATCATATTATTCTGCCTCCTACTCATTCAAGCCACTTAATAAAATAACTGGGATTATTTGCAAGCAAAGGAGTACCCTGGTTTCCTCACACTACTTACCATAATAAACTGGATCACTAAACAATTTTTGTTCCCAAATGATGAGACTGTAACAAATGTACAGTCGTTAGTAAAAGAAGTCTGTATGTGGTGATGAATTCTAGACTTTAAAAAAGAAAATAAAAGTGTTTTAAAATGCTTTCCAGCTGGTTGTCGTCTTGCTGCAAATAATGTCACCTGCTGAAACATTGCACAGCAAAAAATGGTATGTTATGTGCAATCTTTTGTGATTCTTTTAGAGAAAAAAAATAAAATATTTTTGTACTTACTGCACACATTTTCTCATCTTCTATTTTTTTAAAATGAATTAAATTGTTTTTCAAAACAGTAGAAATCTGAATAGTAATTGAGAGCTGTATCCTATTTCCTCCCAGTATTAATCTCTATCATGGAATATGGTAAATATTAATGATACTGCATAGGCTATGATCATAGGACTTAGTAAGAGCTGTTTTAGTTTCTGTCTTGGTAAACTTAGGAGATTATTTCAGAGTCTGAAAAACAAAATTAGAAGTACAAAGAGATTCCAGGTATTGTCTATTTTTGTATAAATGGAAATCACTATAAAATTTAGAGATATTAATTGACCATCAACACCTGCAATACTGACGACTACTTATATGTTTCTAAATATTGTAGGACAATGAAAGTACAGAAAAAGAAGGTTCTCAATGTACTATTATTAACTATTCTTGAGAAAGAGTTCTAACTTTTCATCATAAACTGTCAATCCACTAATAGCAGCTGAAAAAAAAAAGAATCCTAGTAGACTTAATGTTCACATTGCCATGATTTTTTCACACTTTCCAGATGTCATTATCATACAAAATAAAAGGTTAGTCTTTAAATTTGTCTTTGACATTCTGAACAATTAAACAGTTCAGAGGTACAATAGCAGTACCTTTTTATTAATTTGCAACACTTGGGATTTTTTAAATATCTAAAATATAAAATAAAGAATAACATAACACTATCAATTCCTCTGTTAATTTCAAAAAGATATCATAAAACTCTCCATTATTTCTTCTCTCCTTTTCTAATCCTTAGCCAGAGTAGCAACCAGAATTATGATTTTTTAGAAGCCTGAGAGACTCAAGGAATTTCCTGGGGGAAAAGTGTGTGAATTACTGCTAGATAACTAAAGCTGGAAGGAAAGTTTAAATCTACCTCTGCCCACCCTGCAGTCCCCCCTCTTGTCGTCCCCCCCCCCCTTTTTTTTTTTTTTCTAAAGTCATATCAGATGAATCTCTCAGTTAAGAGTGACTGCATCATTCTGCCAGGTAGTCACCCAGAGCTTAATCCTTACAGAGCTGTTTCACAATCTGTCTCTTGGCCGAGACAGCAATTCACTTCACACTCAGATGGCCGGCACACTGAAAATCAGTTGCAGGGTGAATTTTAGAGTTTAGGAAGTGGGGAATAAGGCAAAATCTCTGACACACAGAGGCTTTAAATAAAAATCTCTTCATGCAGCCCACTTCTAAAAGAGAACCTACTAAATTCTCTGGCCAGTGCATCTGTTTTTCTGTTCATGTACATGCTTATTTGAGACAACATGGATCATTTGTTTAGTAATGCAGAGATTAATGTTAATATGTACCATGGAAAAAATCATGATAAATAAAATCAAGATGCCACCGGTCTAAGTTTTAAAGTAAAAATACCCAGAAGTATCTAGGAATATTTCTAAATCAAACATTGCAAACCAGCTAATTTGATATAAGATACAAATTCTGATTAGCTAACCAGGGGTAAAAAATGAGGGGAAAAAAAAGCCCTATCAGAAAATGGCCTCTATTTTATCTCACTTTGAACTGGAGAGTAAACTGGCAAGGAGTACTGCATGTAAAAGCCATTTAGGTACAATCAAAAGTCATTTTCATCAGCACAGATGCCCCAAATTGACCACTGTAATGTGATGGATTAAATGGATCTTGGAATTAATCACATACGAAAGAAGTTCTCTTGAATGGTGGAATCACATAGGACCTCCACCTACTGAGATGTTATCAGTGCACTGTTTGAACAGCTTTCTAAAACGCTGAAAATAAGTCTTTGTCTTGTAAAATTTTTCACTTACAATTATAAGAATGCAGGCAAATATGGCAAGGAATACTAACTGTATGCAATTAACTATTAAAAAAGGCAAATAACTGGTGTCTGTCCTGTCAAAATGAGGAGGTTTTAGTTATTTCTAATCTTGGTGATGAAGGATTTGATTCTACATCATAGGACAAACAACATGAACAACAGAAGAAAGAACCATCAGAAGGAACTGGTAAAGAGTGTAATCATGTTTTCCTCACTGCTTTTCTCAAACTGCAAAATATGTTCAAGCTGGGGGACTGGAAAGCAAATGTCATGTTTGCAAAACAAAACAGGAAAACATCCCCAGAATCATAGGGCGTATGAATAAATTTAAATCTATTTGAACTTCTGTGCAAAATCTATAGTGAGCTAATGTAATTTCCAAGGCGGGTCGAAGAAACACAGCAGTGTGGTAAAGTGCCATCGTGTGAGTCAATACAGAATACATGAGCATTGGTCACTGGGGGCAATGACATGGGGGACACACTTAAAAATATGATCTTGGGTTCACAGAATTTATTTTAAAATTTAAATCTAAAGGGGACTAATGCAATCATAATTAAAAAAAAAAGGGCTCTGTTTAGATAAGATTCTATATGTATTAAATGTAAGTACATAGAGACAGAAGAATATCATACTGTTTGCTTTCCATATTTACTATCTTTGCAGAAATTAAGCTAAATAGCATACATGACTGCTGCAAATTCTTTGCCACCTCTGCCTTTTTCATGAGGGCATTATCATGCCTCCCACAACATATGTGCAGTGACACCCCACAACATTTTCAAGAAGTTTCCTGCTCCCCATACATGTTTCCTCAGAGTTAAAACTTCTAATCTTAATCAATCCTTTGTAATATTTTTTCCAAAATAAATAAGAAGAGATCCAAAGTGATTTTTAATCTTCCTCTAAGTGCTTGAAATCTTCACCTTGCCTGTGTTGTGAAACAACCATCACCTATACCAGGAAACCTGACCTGATGCCAAAACCAGAAAATTTCTAGATAATGAAATTGACTGTCAAAACCATAAAAGAGGACAGTGATGGAGGGAACCATATGGCAAGGACTAAAAGTCCTCTCTCTCTCCTTAAAATAACCAAACACCTCAACTGAGTACCACACCCACTGGGGCAATCATTCATCCTTATTTACCAGGATACTATTTATACAATGTGTAGCAGTTCTAACATGAAGACAGTGAAAAAGACCATTCCTCAAATACTGGAGAGCTGTTATTTAAGGCACTCCTGGTAGGTTTATGTTCCTGATTTCAGCTTCTGCAATGAGATTTGGAAGAAACGTCATTAGAGTTATTCCAAAAGCAAAATGAAAAGCAACAGACTTTGATTGGATTTGACCATGCAACACAATATAAAATCAGGTACAATGTTTTAGACCAACACTTGATCTGGCCCAAAGTTCTGTTTCCAGTATTGGGCAGTAATAGGGCAGTTGTACAGAATT
Organism: Prinia subflava; assembly: GCF_021018805.1. Classification (NCBI taxonomy): domain Eukaryota; kingdom Metazoa; phylum Chordata; class Aves; order Passeriformes; family Cisticolidae; genus Prinia; species Prinia subflava. The sequence goes on from NC_086253.1 coordinate 34,509,884, forward strand.
ACTTTTTCCAGATGGGTTAGGCTCCAGCAACTTATTGGCCAGAGCCTACCTGAGCAGGGGGTGTTGTTTTCTGTGGGCCAAACCTTTGGCATACCATCTATGTCTTAAAGTTGGAAAGTTTTTACTTTTACTACAATGGAAATAAAAAAAAAATCTGACATATAAAGGACGAATAAATTTCTAAAATCATGTTTGAACAAGGTTGAGGCTTTCACATTTAGGAAGTGTTGGCGTCAACATAGCTGGCAACTAGATTCAAAGCTAAATTTAAGAAGCATACATAATGTCCTAGTCTTCCATGAATATTTATTTACAGGAGCAAAGCTGAGTGCTTCCAACTCTACCACCGCTGTCATCTTAGTGAGTGAATCCTGAATTTTTCTCTTCATTTTAGAGTAAAAATCTCTTCTTGCAGTGGAAAAGGACTCGATCTACTTGTTTTTGTAATACTGCCTTTTATTAATCTTTTCTGTGATTGCAAGTAAGACCTAAATATCCAAAACTACATTGTTTAAATTTCTGGCAGCACTTCTATTTAGAATAGAGAATTCACTGACATGGTTAACTTCCAGTAAGAAATCCAAGAATATTCATATACACAAAGGAAAACTCTTTACAATCAGAACATTACAATTTTGTTAGGAGAAATTAAAGTAAAATAGATTTGTGTAAATTAATTTTATATTCTACTGCTAACTTGAAAATCTCTATAAGGCTTTGAGCAGTGCTAGATCAGATAAGAAAAGATTACCTGAACCACAGAGGGAAATCACATATTTTAAGAGACTTGGCTTTAATCAACTAATTCAAAGTTACATTTTATTAAGTCTTGTTTTTTTTTCCAATCAAATAAGCTCAACAAAGAGAAAAGTGCTATTCCATTGAAAGACCAACTACACTGCAAATGCAACAGAAACAGAATAGGTCTACAGATTGTAAAAAAATCTGTATTACAAAGAATGTATTCAATATCACCAGTGAAAAGTTTTGAATTCAACATTATTTTTTTAACCAATTCAGAGGTATTCTTTTCCTCTAAATGTTCATAACACAGTAACTCTAGTCTACTAGAAAAAAAAATCAGTTTTTCATGTGATTATGACTTGTTGATTTAGCTGTTTAAAGACAGTGAAAACTCTGAAGGTTTTCTTGCAGTCAGGAGGTTTGTACTGATCTTTTCCCCTTAAATGGATTCTCTGGTGTCTAACTGGGATTAATCTGTTGCCTATTTTCTGCCTAAAAGAGCACTCAGAGGTTATATTTGTTCTTTTTTCCTGGAGCTTGTAAGAACATAAGTATTTTTGAGACCTCTAGCCCCTGTCAAATTTAGATGAATCATTTGTGTTTTAAAAGTTATTGAGGAGGTGGGAGAGAAGTGAAGAGAAATCCACAAGTGCATAGTGTGACTGTAAGACTTCATATCCACAGGAGATCAGTTGAAAAGATTAAACAAATACACAGTATCACTGCCCACTTTTGGATTGACAGAATTCAGCTATTTCAATAAAATCGTATTTTATTGAGGCAAACACAACTCTGCTGACTGCTGTCAACTCCCCTTATGGAAGAATTCAGATAATCTGGAGCTGGCACACCCTGCCCACTCACCTCCATCTTCCTGGGATCACACAGTACGTCAGACATTTCTTGGCAGGGTATTTTGATAATCCTGAACAGACCAAACTTTTGGAGCACTTCCAAGCAAACGTGTTCTGAAATAGCCTCTTTCTAACCTGTTTCCAGAAATCACAAGAACATTGCAAATCCAGCCAGGGAATTTAGCTCCATGTCTTTAAGTAACCAGGTTTTGGTTACCCTGAACAGCAGAACCTGAATGCCTAGAAACATATAACACCTATATACCAGACACATTTTTATTTTTGATTCATTACTTTTTAGTTAAAAAACCTGATACATCTACCTTTCAACATTTAATATATTTTAGTACTGCATTTCAAGGTATTTGATTTAAAATATTTTGATGGTATATTTTTAAAAAAATGATGTCATTAAATGTAATATAATATTAGACTTAGAGATAAATAGTTTCAGTTTGTCCCTATGCATTATCTAGACAGCTGTAACTAAAGGATTTCAGATTATCACTTTATTCTATTATATACTTTGTATGATGTCTTTCTATTGATATGAACACTTCATTGCAGAAAAACCCTTCTGGTTGTCTATTAATTCATCTCTTTACTTGCATGGTGTTTAGGCAAGGTAAAATAGAGGCTTCAGAAATAATTTTGTACCTGGTCCTCACAAGGTATGATTTGGGAATGTAAAGTTAGTAGCATCTACAAAAGTGCCAGCGTGTAATAACAAATTGTTATGACTGATGCAATATAAAGTTAAAAGAACAATAACACTCCAAAGTTTTGATTCAACCAAACAAACATGCAAAAATTACAAAGAATCTGCATAAGTGATATTAGAAATAGAAGCTGTTTCCTTTCCTGTTCCAAGTTTTCTTCCATTCTGTCTGTATTTCTAATATAAAAATCAAGTGATATAAAATGTAATTTCTCTTTTCTGTGCAGGTCCATCTTTTATTTACCATGCAGTATAGTAGGCAAATCATTTATTTTCTCATTGAACTATCATCCATAAGAATAATTTAAAACCAGTTAATAAACATTATGGTTTGTTAGAACTGCTACTGATTAAATCTTAAGAGTCTAAAACATACAAATATAAACAGAATGCAATTAGAGCTATTTAAAGAATCCATTTTTAACTTAGATTAACCATACTTTCCATTTGCTAGGGATAAACACTCATAAATGAAACCCATTGCTGAACAAGAAGCAATTACTTCAGTTTAAAATATTAATACATATTGCCTTTTAAAAAGTCGAGGAAAATCATTTATGTACTGTACAATACAAACTCGATTCATACTGAGAATGAAAATGGGATGGCATTCTGAATCCTAAGTGAGCTGCACCATCTTTGAAGCACAGTTTGTTCATATGCATTTATAAGTCCATTAAACTCTGTTCTTCAGTTGGTATTGTTCTTAAAATAATCATGATAAAATACATATACATGGGTATTGTATTTTTAAGATAATTAACCCACCCAAATTTGTCAACTAGCTCTCTTGCAGCAGTCCTTATTAGCATCTGAGACATGCTAGTAATTCAACCTAATTACTGATGTGCAGTGTACTAATTCAAGATCGGGTAGACTCTCAAATTTGTTCTGGATTGCTGGTCTAGAAAGGTACACATATAAGCATATACATATATACATATATTTATATGCAGATAAATATGCACCAGGACTAACAGGTTTATGTTAGATTTTAATAACTACTTGATTATGAGATACAAGTTCTAAAGACAGCTGAATTTAGGAAAATTATTTCTACTTTGATGCTAAGATTTTCTTCTGCTTAGACTACTACTGGGTTTTTTCTAAGCATGGTTTTATCAATTGCATTTAAAGGTGTAGTTTTGAGCTATATCATACACTCTTATTTCTGCTCATTGATGCACTGAAGAAGTATTAAGGGTTTTGCCTTCTTTACAGTCATACAAAAACCCTTCAGCAGAAAGGGCAAACCTATGGCTCTGACAGTGCTGCAAACCAGTATTTTATTATCACGTGGTGGTGTGCCAAAGTTGGAGCCTTCTCTCTTCATCCTCAGGACAATAAAGACTGTATTTGCAGAGAGGTTAGAATAAGATTATTAATATTTTATACCAGATTTTTTGTTTATTCCTCTGATAAGCTGTCACCTCATACACTATAATTTACCTGGTTACGTAGCTCTGAACTACACTCAAGTGTATAGAAACCAAGCATGGGAATTTATAGAAACAAAGATTCATTAAGGTTGCAAAAGGCCTCTAAGGTCATTTGACCAAACACCAGTAAACCTTAGAATTTAGTGCCACACCCAGTCATTTCTTTAAGATCTCTGAGGATGCTGACACCACCCCCTCTCTTGGCAGCCCATTTCAATGCTTAGCCACCATTTCAGTGAAGAAATTCTTCCTGAAGTTTAGTGCAAACCTCCTCTGGCACAGCTTGAGGTCACTTCCTTTTGTCCTGTCATTGGGTGTAAGGACCAAACCCCACCTTGCTACCTCCACAGTCTTTCCCTCATCCAATAAGTGGGCCATGTTGTCATAAAGGGAGATCAGGTAGGTCAAGCAGGATCTGCTTTCCTAAACTCATGCTGGCTAGCTGTGCCTGATCCCCTGGATGCCCTGTGTGTGCTGTGTGATTACACTCTTACCTGTTCTGTACCCTTCCCTGGCACTGGAGTTGGGCTGACAGGCTTGCAATTCCTGGATCCTCCTTACAACCCTTCTTGTAGATGGGCATCACACTGGGAATGTGTGATGCAAAACACTCATTCGGGACCTCCTCAGTTAACCAGGACTAATGACAAATGACAGAGAGTGTTTTGGCCAGCTCTGTAAGTGCCCTCAGGTGAATCCCACCTGGCCCCAGAGACATGCCCGTGTCTCAGTGACACAGCCGGTGTGTAGCCACTTCCTCCTGCAATGAAGGGGGTCTATTGTGCTCCCCGTCCCTGTTCCCTGACCGGCTCAGGGAACTGATTGCCCTGGTCTCTCTGGTAAAGACTCAGGCAAAGGAAGCATTAACTACCTAAACCTTTTTCCTCGCCCCTGGGGACAGAGTTCACCTCTGTGTCTGACAGGGCCTCATAATTTACTACGTCATGATCTACTGTTTTAACACTTTTACCAAGCCCTCTCTCTGTGAAGCCACAATTAAAACACATGCAAAAAGTTTAACAAACTCTGTTTCTATTCTCTTTGAAGAGGTATTTTTATGTTTGTATTTAAGCGTATGTTAAAAGGCAATTAGCAATTGAACAAAGTGAATAATTAATTATGTGCAATTAGAGTGGAACTGTAGACAAATAGTACCATATTACTGGAAAATTTCAACAATGTGATAAATTATGGCAATTATATGCAAAGTAATAACGATTTTCAATCAAAGAATATAAATGAGAATATGTTCTATATTCACAACTGTAAAAGTTCAATCTGTTTGCCTATGTCTAAACTGGCTACAATTCATATACCCTCAAATCAGTATTATGACTCTTTTGATAAAACACATTTATTTTCAGGACTACTGAGTATTATTTGTTTTTGCATACCTAGAAACGTTTCCCTCAAGAAACGCTCAAAGGGCTTTGAGGATTGTCCTCAGTTCAGTCTTCCAAGACATTTCAGGACATAAAATCCCTCACCTGACTGCCTGGTGTCTCTGCAGTGTCTCATATAGCATGATGGACTGCTGAGAGGAGGCTTCAGACTCTCCAGCTGGTACCCTGCTATGGCAGAGCAAGTCTCCTCTTATCACTTATTAACGTGCCAAGCTCTCTGCTGCAAAACTTGAGGAAATATTCCCCGTAGCTGTCTCTCTGCACTGTCAGTAACCTTGAGGAAAAACATGGGACTGAGTAATACAGTCACCAGAGTACAGAGTTTTTGCAGGAATTTGAGCAATCCTGTCTATAAAAGCCCAGCAGTTAAATGAATTTTGGATAGGGAAAGGTGAGCTGGCATTTCAAAGTACGAGCAAACACCTATGATTTCAGCAGAGCAATCCAAGGGGGCACACACCCACAAAAGCTTGGGACCGAGGGCTCGGTCCGGGTGAGGAGCGACCTGTGGCCGTGGGGGCCATGGGAGGCATCCAGGGGCCGCCGCACCCGAGGGATCGCAAGTGTGTGTCCCGCCTTTCTCCCCTCGCTTGCAGGGAAGACACCTGGACCTGAACAGCCAGAGGGGTGTCCGGAGCCACGCCACGGGCGCGGAGCCTCCCATTTTCTTTCCCGAGGTGCGGCTGGGGGCAGCGGTGGGAGGCGGGGGCGCAGGGCCGCGGCTCTGCCTCGGGCAGAAAGCGAACCGCTCCCTTCTCCAGCGGCCTCGGCTGCGCTGCAGACACCCCCGAGCACCGCTTGCGCCCTGGTCCATCCTTCAGAGCAAGTTTAAATGGTATTTAAACCAGTTCCAGTCAGTACTACAACTGCCCAGCACTATAGATCAGCACTATAGGAAAAAAAAAAAAATATATATTTAAAAGGGAACTATGCAATATGACTACAATCATTGACTCCAAAAATTTTAGTAGTAAAATCAGTTTAAGGACACGAACAGGAAACATACAGATGATTTTCTACATATTCATGGAATTCATCTTATTTTGATTTTAATTCCCTGCTGTAAAAAATGATATAATCTATAGTTTATATTTCTAAAATACATATCTAATAGTTATGGTATTATTTCAGCTACATGACATCTATGAAGCTACAAAGCTGGGAATGCAATATATTAGAATTTCTTTTTAAAACTAAATGTAAACCCTCTAAGTAAAATATTTGCTGTTAACACAATATGCACAGGGCAGACATGGTTCAAGCTCCAGTGTTATTTTTTCCATTAAGTAAACAAATATATAAAAGTGCAAATGTGCTCAAATATACCTCTCTCCTTTTCTTTTATTTTCTTTTCCTTTTTTTTTTTTAATCCTCTATTTTCTTTATGGTGAGATTAATTTTTTTTTTTACCTACAAAAATGATTAAACAAATTACAGGAAATTAAGGTTTTTTTGATTGTACTACCTTTATGCTTGTCTTGTAGTGTCCACAAAGGAGCTTTTGAACTTCTTGGCTAGTCTTAACCAGTTTGATGAGAAGCTAGAGTTTTCAAAATACACTACTAAGTGTCTCATGAACTCAGACACCAAGACAGAAGAGACGCTATCCATGTGCTCTCAAGATGTACCATGATTGTGTCACATATCCACAAAGGAGAAGTATTTTTGGGGAATCCCTAACCCATTGTCATGCTTTAAGGTTCAATCCCACTTATAAGGTTGTTCCTAGAAAGTCTTCCTGTATGTTCAGTGAAAATGGGACATTATGGACTAATAAAACCTTAACAAAAAGGAATCAAAATCCAATTTTTCTGTAAGAAACTGGTGTGCAAGTCATGGAATTACTTCACTGAATGACAGATGCAGTTACATCTGCATTTTGAGTTTACCTACTGGATTAAATTTTTCAGGAGAAATTCTTAGTCAAAAATTCTGTATTTCAAACCTGCCTGTTGAATTTGAATATTCTGAAGTAGTCTCAGAATAAATCTGAGATAAAATTATGTATTTTCATCCTTATTTCTTGCATGACTCATTATTCCCTAAGTATTATTTTTCTCTCTATGTTTTTGTTTACCAGCTTTGCCCCCTTAGGTTTACCTTTGACCCACTTGTTTCATAAACAATTTTTGGTGGTCTTGAAGCTGTATGAGCTTTTAATTTTTAGGGCATTTCCTCAAAACATACTCTGACTTTCCTTTCTTTATGAAATCAGCCTCATAGGAAAACCATTTTAACTTCTTGGAGAAACCAACAGACAGTAATGTGCTATTTGTATCTAGGCCATTTAAATGCTGCTTTTTCTTGGGGGTTGTGCTGTGCTTGTTGATGACAGCACTTCCCTTCTTTAATTTGTGACTCTTCCTTGTTTTCTTTCACCACTCATTTGCTGCACCACAGACTTCCACTTTCTGTTCCCTTCATATCAAGTTTTTCACTTTCCACTTTGCACTTCTTTCCCGGTAACTTGCTTTGTATTTTTTTTTCCTGGCAAGATCTGCATACCTCAGTTATTTGCAGCACAGGCTAGCTCACATACCAGATATTTAAAAAGCAAAAATTTTATAGTTCTTTTAACATATCACTCCCTTTTTATGTAAGATACCAGTTCTATTTACCAGAAAATACCTAATTCTAATGTTCCACTCCATTAAATCATCTCTATTTATCTTCTCAAAAGTATATGAATCAGCAAATTTACATTGTGCGGATTTCTATACATCTGTCTAAAGCAGAAAAATTTATTCATCTTTCACTTTTAACCACAGCACCAATTGCATCTCTCAGACTTCTTTTCAGAGCCCAGTTGCAGCCCACCAGCTGTTCCACATCCATCAGGCTTCCACAGCCTGAGAACAGGCTTTATGTTTCATCATTTCAGCCAGGAGGCTGAAACAAAAAAATCTTTTTTTATGTAACCTGGAAAATATCACAAGAGGAAAGCTCAGCAACATCAGTGAAGGTCAGCCAGGGAAAATAGAAAAAACACAGTGGGTATCTATTTATGTTTACCTCTGCATGAGGATCAAGGCTGCCATCCACCCCACATTAAATACATTTATTTCCACAAGGTACAATCCCCACTGACACAGGTTATTGTTTCCTGATATCTGTGAACTCTGATGAAAAGGTCTAACATCTGAAAAGCTGTTTTTGTAAACCTAACAGTACTAAACAGAACAATTTTATTGGTCAACTGTTTTTAAAAAACTTACTTGTACTGCAGGAGATTTGTTTTGCTCACTTGGCACTGGACAGACACAGACGCTGGGATGAAAGCTTAGGGACAATGCCATGCTCCACCTCACAGAACAGAGATCCTCCACGTTAGTTAAGGCCAACACAAAAGAGAGAGAAGGATCCTGGCTGCTCATCCTCCTCCAGGGTCAGAAAAAGTGGGTCAATAGAGAGGAGTGTAAACCACATCCAAATGGGACCTTTGGATTCTGTGTATGAAGAGCAGCACAGCTAACATCCATCAAAGTTGTGTGAGTTATAAAGAACTTATAAGTGTGTATATATATGACACTTACATTCTTTCATTCTTTTCTATTTTTGTTATTAACTTCCATGAAACTGTACCATTAACAATCCTGTATGTGTGACTTTCCTCCTAGTTATCACTGCAGCCCATGACAAATATTATTTTACTCTTTTAATGTTATTTTACTGTTTTAACTGAAACACTGCCTTGAAAGCACAAGCACTATTCATAACGCAATGCTGAGATTATTAAAGCTAGAGATATAGAAACATAGTAAAATATAAAAAAAATGTATTTGCATTAATTTGTGGGCTTCTGCTCTGTAAAGATAAACTTTGGAAGTCTCTTAAAAACCTCTTGTGTATTCTCAGAAACATCCTTAACTCATTATAAGCTGAACTGTCACTTTTATTATTGTATGTATTAGACATTGCTTAAAATTAAAAACATTAATCAGAAACCTGCTGTCCTAACCAAAGAAAATATTTCCCAGTCTAAAATTCAAATATTAAATTATTTAATTTACAGTCTGGGGTGTTCACAAGATCTGGAAACAGTATGCAGCGCCTTTGTCACTGAATGCATGTATTGCAAGCTTAATACTGGAAATTGCAGAATTCTAAAATTGAAATGATGCCAAATCTGTGGCACATGCTATTAAAATTACCTTTGCAACCTCCATGAATGGAGAACATTTCTGGCCAAAATCCAGAAGCTGTGGGATAAATCTGGGCATGTGGGTACAGAAATCTATTCACAAACAAAGGACTCCAGGGGCAGGGGCTTCACTCACATATATAAATAATGCAAAATAATTTTTCTTTAAGAAGGCAGAAAGTCCTTATGGGGACAACGTTGGTTACAAGACAGTTTCAAGACATAATAAAAATTGTTAATTAAATAAAAACAATGGCAATTCCTTGGGATTACTGCCTGGCTTCTGTGAGTATCTGTGAGACAGATAACCCCATTCACACAGTATCAGTGATGCATAACTTCAGACATGAATATTCCTCACTGAATATAACAGGATGTCAACAAAGTCACACTTCTGTAGACTTTCTGAAACCTGTTGTAGTTTCAATGAAACCTTCCACTGCTCTAAATTGAATGGTGCTGCAGGAGGGGATTCTCAGTCTCTCATCTTACTCATCTGCAGGTAACTGACAGGATTTGGGTGCAGAGTTATTTTCACCTCTTCACCTTTAAAATGGAATAGATAGGCACTGTGTCCTCTTGTCAGACATTATCAAAACAGTAACAGAATTTAAGGCTAACTATGTCCCTTCTAAAATTTGACCTTTTCATTTCTTTTGCAAAAAGATGTTACATGAATAGCTGTGCATCTGTGCCCTTTAGTTACAGAGCAGAAAAAAAAAAAAAGAAAAAAAAAAAAGAAAAAAAGAAAAAAAGAAAAAAGAAAAAAAAGAAAAAAGAAAAAAGAAAAAAAAGGAAAAAAAGAAAAAAGAAAAAAAAAAGAAAAAAAGGAAAAAAAAGAAAAAAAAAGAAAAAAAGGAAAAAAAAGTTGTATTCCTCTTGAAAAACCTCTTGCCTTCCTGGAAAGAACTGCATATAGACATAGTGAAATCAGTCAATAGTTATGCCTGGTCTGAAAAAATTAGGCCTTTTTTCCTGAAAAACTTTAGAAGACATTACTTAGAAAATTACTCAAATCTACTTCGATATGCATTCTACTTGTTAAATAGATAAAGAGAAGAAATTGAATAAATGTAAAAATCACATTTATGTGTGTTTATGTTTTCCTCCACTTTCCTATCTGTCCATAAAATAAAATACTGTTTGAAACGTCATGCGCATAAGGAATCATCTGAAGTCCTTGTAGCACACAGCGTAATGGAATGGGGAGTAAAGCCATGATCACTGAGAGATATAAGGGCTGTAGAAAGATTGGAGACAAAGAGGAAAAAGGATCTTATAAAATTTGCACAAGGAGTCCAATTACTCTTTTAAGCTTTTGATGTTCAAGCACATCATTAAACACTTTATGTTGCTGTCCAGACCCCTCCTACACGAGTAACCTGAAAGATTCCTATTTTGCAGTAAATTGTTCCTTTCTTTTCTTGTAACTTCTCTAACCATATTTTTTCATCCATTTTACAGTTACTACAAAGGACACCAAAACTACAGCTTTGATAATGTTTAATTTATGCATAAACATTATCTTTCTGGATAAGACATGTAGCTTCAGAATTTAATCAGACCCGTCTTCACAGCTATACTTTTTTTTCTCTGTAGTATTACCTATAAAAATAAAATACTCTCTCTCTCTATAATGCTATTTATATATGTATAACACCTTAAAGGTTATATAAACACATATGTACATATATAAACACATATGTATAATATGTAAGTGTTATATGAAAGCATAATCTTGTGTCTTCTGGAAGCCAATAAAAACACTTTTTCCAGAATGAGATGATTTACTAATCCAATCTCTTCTAGTACTTACTGCTTGGTAACTTGTTATTTTGGTTTTGTAAGATAACTGCATTACAGGTATATACCAAATAGTACAAGTCTTCAGCTTCCTGGCATTTCAAAAGTGCTTCTTCTAAAGAAGTAGAGTGGGGGCATCACATACAGGCCCCGTACAATAAATTGCACTCTTAAGTGACCCTGCCTTACACTTCTAAAATGTTTCTTGTGAACATGTGAAGGCTTTGGTAATTACAATTTTATTACACTCAAATTCTTACAGAATGTACCAAGATAGTGTTAAGATCTGATTACTATGATTATTAGAGAGCTGCTTCTTGAATTAAGGTGCAAGTGAGATCATATGCTGAAGTCAATAGAATGGGTTTTATTTAGCAGTAATTGTGAGGTAGAGAGCTAGGTAGAAGGAAATAGGAAAAATAAGGAAGGGAAGAGAGTGAGAAAGAGACAGAATATAGGAGCAATATCTAAAATACCAACAGCCAGCACCTCCCAATACAAATAAAACATAGCTCTCACTGAAACCAGCACCCAAACCACCAGCAGAGGCTGGCCCACACTTATATCTCTTACTACCAGTTCTTCAAATATGATACACTCTAACTCATACCTCTACAGTAGAGATTCCTGAATAGTTTCTGTAAGACACAAGTGAGATTCTATGAATGTAAGTTTGATTACAGACATCCTAGAAGTCATGTTGTTACCAGGTTTTACATTGATATTTGTCTTGGTTACTCCTGTCTCAACTTGCAGATCTTAGAGGGGCCCATAGATATAATTTTACCTAAATATCAGTTCATGTGTATACTCCCTCCCTCCACAGGACACTAAAGTCTATACAAACAGAAAGAGACAGTGGGACTCAATGATTAACAAAAAATTGATGAAAATTCTGAAAAGGATGTATAGCAGAAGGAAATACAATTTCTAAAGCCGTGTCCCTAAGCTTAAGGCAAATCAGTTAGACATCTTACCTACAAAGATAGCCTGAGTATCAGAGAATACCATGACAACCCTCAGTCTGCTGTTTGAAGGCAAGTACAGGTGTGCTACAGTTAGAGGGATGAATAATTGTCATTTAAAGCTAATATATGAGGAACATGAGAATGCAGTCAAAATTGGCATCAGGACCATAATGACTTCACAAGAAAACCTTGATAAGCTTGTTATTAGGAAAAGGCAAGATATGTGAAACCCAAGTATAGAGTGAGAAAATTGTCCTGCTCAGTATAATTGGTGGTGAAGATCTGCTTTGGTACTCAGGAAAGGGGGATTGGGGTGGAGGTGGGGTGGAGGGTGTTGAGCCCGTTTTACTTACAGTTATCTTTGGGGAAATGTTAAACAGGTAAGTAATTTTTTTTGAAACTGTCTGGTTAAAAAGCTTGAAAATTAATGTAAAAAACTTTTACATTCATTTTTCATTGAATTACATTCAGTTTTCTGGATGAAAATTGAATGTAAAAAAATTCTTTTAAAAGTTATCCTCAGCCTTATTTTAGCTGTTACATCTCAAACTTTGCTTTACTTTTTTGTAATATTATCATGTATATTTAAACAGATCACCTCCCATAGTATATAGGCAAAAATGTTTGGAACATAAAATAAAACACACTGAAAAAGGAAGACAAAGTAAATTGCTTAACTACATGCATGCTACATATATGGTTATATACATATGTGTATATATCCATTGTCTTGCAGGGGAGGGGCAAGGAGAGTAAAGGCACCATCTATGAGTGACTGCAAGTCCTAACGTGTTATTGGAAATGAGAGGGGAAAAGAACTTCCAGTCTTCTAGTTTTGTGTCACTGATGTGATGACAGAGATAACTTGGTAAAATGTTTTATTATATTCTTGATAAAACCTACCATTTATAAAAAGTCAAATTCACTGCTGCAGCTACAGATTAAAGAGATAGCCTTAAAAGAAGAATCTAAAAATATCTACTTCCAAACAGTCATTGTCTTTGTAAATATGATAAACTCTTGGTCATTTGCTCACACTTCCAGACAGAATTAGGATAACATTACTTTTCAAATAGTTCTTATTTGTCTAGTACACCTATTGATGTGTTACACCTATCTCCTGTCATTCAGCAATGGATGACGTGTCTAGTGAAATCAGCCATGTCAGGGCTGCAAATGAGAGCATGATTATGGGGATCTATGCAACACAATAAGGAGTACTCTGGTGTTAAAAGGAGTTTTTAGAACTTTGCAAATTGTTTCTCTAAGCAACACTTGGAATTAATGGAATTGATGTTTCTTTTTCTTCTGATTTCTAATAAATGGGTTTAGTGTAAGATATTTTTGTAGCACTGAGAATTTCATGTAGATGAAGTATAAATCAAATTATCTAGACAGATATACATATATACATACAATTCAGCTGTGTCCCAACATAATTAGCATTTTATTCCAACTGACGTGACTACCTATGATAATCTCAGAATATAAACCTATACATATGCAACACCACACTAGGAATAGAAAGCAAACCTTTACTTAAAAAGTTATTCTAAAACAGCTGAGCAGGTTCAAAATATGTATTCTCAATTAAACAATTTCTACATTCAAGTATGCTATATACTCTTTCAAAGACTGCAGAATCCAACTGGCCTCTATCTGCAACCAAAATTCTACAGAGTTTTCTGCAAAGAGTTTGCTTGCACATTCTCCAGGTCTGCAAAGAGAGCCTCTGTGAGCATAATTTGCTTATCTAGGCTTGTTCTCTGCTTTACTTAAATTCAATTTACTTTAACCAAATTAATCTATTTTTATGCCAATGAACTTGGTACCAAATATTGCCTTCTAGGTTTCTTGTAAAATGAGTGGAAGAGTACCAGAAGCTGGAAGTTCTTGCATAAGAAGAAGGAGGGGAAAAAAAATATAGGGACCATTTTAGTCAGCTTGCAGCCTGTGTTTAAAATGAGGAAAAAGGGATTGACTGAGTTTTTTGCAGGAACCTGTCACTCCTGGAGACAAGGTTCCTGCAACCAGCAAGGGTGACGAACTACCACTGAGTGAGGAACTCAGCAACATCTGGGAACTGGAAAGAGCTGCCTTAGCAAATCTTGTCTGCTATATTTTTGATGGGTTTATCACCTGCCAGTTGCTAATGTGTAACTCTTTCTTACTCATTTATCACCTCTCTGATAATACAAGACTTTGTCCCTGAAAGATTGGAATCTGTTCAGGACTCTTATCTCAAAGTGAGGGCAGAATTATGTCTTAGAGCCAGATTATAAACCTGAATGAGTGGGAAGTATATTAGAGTGATGTTTACATTTTCGGAGGCAAAGAATGAATGACTGGAACAAAAAGGAGTTGGGCTTTTGGAAATTTCAGAGTGATTAGAAAAATGGGGCAGAAAAATGCAGAACTTGCCAAAGTTAAGTGAATGGAAGAGAATCTCCAGTCCGCGAATCTCTGACACTAAAACAGATTGGGGCAAATAATGAAGAGGGGGAGAGGTACAGTCTTTGGCTCCTGTGAAAGATGGATGAAGAATAGACCATTGAGGGAGGCACTGACAAAATATAGGAGTGTAAAGGGAAAAGTCAAAAGGACATTGTATGAGACAGAAGACCCTGACAAAAGTTGCTGAGTTTTCACTCCGCTTTTGCTGAAACTATTATTATAATGTGTGGAAAAGAAAGACAAAGAAACTGAAGAAAGAGAAAAAGCTGAGAAATGTTAGATGGCAATAGCACATGAAATTACTGGGACAAGTGGTGCCTTTAAGAATGAAAGAGAGATTTTTGTATAGGTGGCAGAATGAAGGAGAGGTAGAGCAGAAAGTATTAGGGTCACAGGAATATGCTGGTTTGATCTTCTGTTTGCACAGCTTTTTGCAAGAAATTCTATATAAATATTTCCAAATACTCTTATTCATGTTCCTATTGTAGATTGACATGTACAAAATAAAAGAAAGAAAACATGCATGGAAAAGTGGCTACAATTTTGTTCGTATTGTAACTTTGCAAATTGTATTTCTTACTGTGAATATTTTGGAAGGTATTTATGAAGGATTTCTCTTGGCATCTTAGTCAATTTTTTTGATTCCTTACTGTGCAAGAGATGATGCAAAAAGGAAGCTAACACGATAATGTTGCAAAGAATTTCACTATTTTGCATTCATTTTACAGAAAGTGATTTATGAGGCTTCAAAGATTTTAAAATACAAATTTACAGTGAAATCAATATGAAGTTGTGGATATTATTTTCATTAGCAATCTGATTTAAACCAAGGAATAAGGAAATAGACAGACATAAACAAAAAAGGTGGGCTTTAATCAAATAATGAAAATAGCTTCATATAAACACAGTTATGACAGTAACATGTTTCCAGAGCTAAGTTTGATTTGCCTCACTTCAGTCATGACAGACCAAAGCTGGTTGTGATTTGCAGAACTGCTGCTGAAATCTCTGTAATGACACATTTATGTGGTTTCCTGACTGTAGCTGGCCCGTGTCCCATCAGTTTAAGGCTGGGCAAAGTAAGCTTGCACCTGTCAGGTTCTATCCACGTAGGCGGTTTCCCGGTCTGAATTGCAGCAGCTTATTACTGCATGCCTTTAACATCAGGGTGTGTCATGTTACATTATGCCTACAACATGACATAACAGAGAACTTCGTGCACTGCTCTTGATAGGCAGCAGCAAAACTTCGGACTGAACATAAACCACTCAAGACCAGTTTATTGCAGCAGACTCTAAGAGAATGTGCAGCAAAGTATTAGAAGAGTACTCAGCATGCTGACTAGTCAAAAGTACTTTTGGATAGTTCCATATATTTCTAGTTTTCAGATTTCATTTGTGCTGGCTCAAGGGAGAAATCTCTGTATCACTGAAAAACACGTTCAGCATAAGTCAGCTCCTGAGAGGAATGTAAAATATGAAATCAAAAACAAAGCAAAAATGCTCCTCCAATACAGCACAGCAGGAGTGTTTTAGTGAATTAAACAAGAATTGAAAAAAAAGAAATTATTACAATATGACTGCTAATATGGTTTACCTTGTATTTTTTTTATATAAAGGTTGCAAATGGATTGTCACAGTAGAATCTCTGAGTTACAACACTCTGCGTAGAACATATGTTAATTTTAAACCTGTAAAACTCAGTTTGTAAAACTGGCATGTACAACATACGAACCTTGGTAGGGTTAAATAATCTGCTATATATATTCCTAAATTAACAAAAGCCACCAGCTATGAAAAATATGTAAAAGTATAATGTATGTATCATAGAGCATTTTGGACTACTTACTTATTCCTTCTCATGTTGTGTTGACATAAGTTTACTGATTAAAAGCAGGGAAATAATTTCCATTTTTATTTGAAAGATCATTGCTTTCAGATCTTCATTGGAGTAGTGAGCCTAAAGCAATGACCACAGGAGGAAATACTATAGGGAACTCCTGCAGCATATTGTAGCAGGAAATAGGACTGCATTTTAATTCTATATTTTGTAGCAAAATTCTCCCCCCTCCCATTATGTTTATACCCTCAGCATTTTAAACCCACCATAATTTACCTAGCGTTTTAAATCTTGTACTTAATCATTAATAATATTTTGTGCTTAGGTTCAATCATAAGTACTTTACACTTGCTGAACAAACTGTGGTGATCACTACATTCAAAAAATATACTTCTTTTAACTCTTTCTACTAAATCTAAATAAAATTATCTTCTTCACTACTTTCCAAAGAGTAAATACTTCTTATTTATCAATATAAATATTGCACTCCTTGTGGCAAGAACAACTCTCTGGGAACAAGTTACAAAACCAAAAAAACTTAGTGACAACTATATTGAAGTAATTTATTCCCTGTCAAATTTTAAAGGAATAATTCCTTGATGAGTTCATCTCTGGAGTTCAGAATATATTTCCTGTGTGTGAACTACAACTGAACAGATGCCCACCACGAAGGGATCTCCTAATGTTGCAGTACCACGACCTGGGGAGTCAGAATACACCAGCTTACCTTGCAAGGGAAACAGCATGACTGAGGAAGTCCTTGAAAACAGATGTTGTTTCAACTAAAGTTTTCATGCTGATGGTTTGTGGTCTTGTGGATTTTTTTTTAGATTCAGAAAATGTCCGAGGACATTGCTCCAGGTACTCCTCTCTTTTGGGGTTGCAGGAAGCAGGTCCTTTCTACTGATGCTTTCAGTTCTTGTTTTAACAATATTAAAATCAAAAATCAAACCCGCAAATATTAAATGGTAAAATTTTCATGAAACACTTATCACTTCCCCTGAATCACAAGAGTAGAATAACAGAGGTGTTTTACACAGGGTTTATTACAAGCAAAGCTTGAAAAATAGGTTTAGCAATTATTACCTGAAAGATGAGGAGCTATTAGCAAAAGCAAATACTTTGGTCCTTTGTGCTCTAAAGACACATCTACCCCTGCAGCTCATGTTCTGCCATGCTGGGCCTTGGCCTTTTGCTGACTAATCTCTAACTGACCACATTTCTCCTCCATACCAAATACATAACTAGATGTGTTCCCCTCAGCCACACCTTGCCATCATACAAGAGAAATTAATACTGCTTAGTTTTCCAATTATAATCAAAGCAAACGAAAGTCAAATATAGCCTTCCTAGTTCAAGCTATTACTTTTTTCTAGCTAACTTAGAATCCATGTCCAGAGTAGTTTGTGTGGGACAGAGTATCAGAAATTTGAACCAGAGCATAGTCAGTGCTGGACTCCAAAGGATAAGAGCAGTGGGAGACACGAATTCCATGACAAAAGAAAAAAAAGAGGTCAGGGTGGTGTGCTGGTGTCAGGAGAATGCTCTACTGCAACTTTTGTGAGCTTGTACATTTGAGCAGCATGTGCTGGGCAACAGCTGTGGAACTGACCCTTCTCCTGGTGTGGTACCAGCTCTTTACATACATTAATGACACTAGATCCCATTTGGAAAATTGTTAGTGGTGTATGTGAATTTTCAGTTTGGACATATTCTTACCCACTCAGAGGGAATTTTAGTTTCACTTATTTTCTGAATTTTGATATAGCATGAGTTAGCAGACTTCAGCTGTGGTGAGAAAGACCTGTGCCTGGGTGTAGTTTTGGCCTAAATAGAGTAAAACCGAGCCTTCAGACAGAGGTTCTCAGGATTAATTCAGATGCTCACTCTCAAATATGCATCTTGGAAGAAAGAAAGGTGAGGACAGATGCAGGTGTCGGTAGTATTAGAAATGAAGGACAATTGTCCATCTGCAGTGAAGTTTTGATTAGTCTGAACCAGCAATGAACAATGACAACAAAATGCCTATGCAACAGTTGTATGGGGAAACCTCTCAAACTTTTCCTGGGGAATTGGAACACTTGGGTGTGGATAACGTTCCTTTGCAATCCTTGTACACTGCTGTGTGCAGCATGGGGAACAAACCAGAATCAGAGTTCAGTGTGCAGCTCCAGGGCTATGACCTTGCTGGGATCATGAGGGCGTGGTGGGATGGCTGACATGCCTGGAGTGCTACAGTTCTTAGAAGTCTCTTTAGGAAGGGTGATATAGGAAGGCATTAAGGGGGAGTTGCCCTCCTTGTGACGGAGAGCAGCTGGAATGCATGGAGTTCTGCTTTGGGATGGCTCAGGAGTCAGAAGACAGACAGTGGGGGAAGATTAGTGACCAGACTGAAAGAGTCTGCTCTTGTAGTTGGTACCTGGTATAGACCCCGACCAAAAAACAAAAGTAGATGAGGTCTTCTTCAAACAGCTGGAAGAAGCCTCACATTCACAGACTCGGGGGAAAATCTCTCAAGGGGGAATTTAACCATTTGAAGCCTGCAGCCGGTAGAAGTACAGAGGAATTTTTAGAAAAATATAGAAAAAATGGTTTTGAGTTTAAAAACAGCTTTAAAAATGCTTGCAGCTTGCAGAGGAAAAAGTATCTTATTTAGCTTAATCCATTGTATTCTGGATCACATTGCTTCTAAGGAAAAGATTGTATCAGAAATACCTGACCAGAAATACAATCATCACCATCTTTGGGTAATCTTACACAGGTGAATCTTAAATGTTTTACCAGCCCACTTCTCCCACCTTGTATTTATCAAATGACATATTTAATGATCAAAAGTTTGCAACTGAGAAACAAAGGATGAAAGGCCCACATTTTCTAATAATTAAACTCAGAACTTGCAACTTAACACTCTCTCAGAATACTTGCTTAGATCTGTATTTCTGCAAACATAAATGTATAGTAATTTTTAAAGGATTTAAAGTTTCTTGCAAAATATTTGGAGCATCATGATAAAGAACAAATGAAAAATGCATAAATAATAATTATTAATGATTTACTGATTGAAAAATACTCTTTCTGTTTCTATTCAGTTTGCTGGTTAGACTAGTATTCACAATTGAGAAGTAGTTTTGAACCTATTTAGCTAATGAAAAAGCCAAATTAAAAATTAGATGGCACCTTGTTAAAACAGCAGTTTTAAGGACAAAACACTTTCACACTAAGAGAAATTTTAAGTAGTCATTTGCAACTAGTCTTACTGGATAGATACAACAGGATACAACAGCCCATCTGTTATCAATATTACCATGAGTTAATTGTCACATTTGCTTTTTTGTCAATACAGTCTAAGGTGAGAACCATATTACAGTCAAGCTTCTCACCTTTTTCCTTTTCTGTAACCCTGTTTACATGAGACGACTCCCTCAAAATCTCAGGAAAAACATCTCAAAAGATTGCTAGATCTCAAAACTTCCAATTAAACACTACCTTATAAAAGTGAATTGTAAGGACTCAAAATTTTTATGTTTGATGTGGTTTGAACAACTAATTTTGTACATTTTGTTAGTTTTGTTGTGTCAAAGAAAAATTATTTTGGAAATTCAAAATATGACAAAGCACACAATTTTGTTTTTGTTATTTTTCTGTCAAGAAAAAGCAATATTGTCTTATTCAGCTGGAATAGTTTAAAAAACACATGGCTGAGGGGAGAAATTATTTTTTTGTTATACCTAGAAACTTAGGGTCAGTATTTGTGTAGTTCTAAATTTCCACCCAGCATGAGTGAAAATATAAAAAGAAACAAATCCATAATTTGATGCATGTTTAGAAAATTCCTTACTTTCTGTATTGGTAATCTGTTTTCACTTGGCTGAGTTCTAGAGTTTTATAAGCATCTCTCTTTCATGCACAGTATTTCTTTTATAGAAAGTGGCTTTTACAAATTGTCACTTGAAGTTTTATTGGCACTGTACACGTGCACTTAGCTGAAACTGAATGGAACTTTAGATGATCTGATTTAAAGAATGAAAAGTAGGATGTATGTCAGATTTTCAAATTAATCTATTAATTTTGCTTTTATCTGGAATTATTTCAGCTAGATTTATGATTCCACTTGCAGCTGTAATGACCTGAAATATAGTAAAGAAGGTTTGCCTGTAATCTTAAGAGTCAGCTGCAATTTCATTTCTTTTGCTTTTCTACTGCCTAAACAGAAAAGTAAAAACCTGTCTTTGGTCCTCCCTCCTCAGAAGGTAACATAATTTGCTCGCTCTGGAACAGGAAAAAGTGTCACTGGAAGCATTTCCCAGAGCTCCCCAGGGCCTCTTGCAAAGCCTGGAAGCTCTTTGCTATCCCCACGGCAGGCATCTGTCTCCAGTCCAAGGCAATATTCTGTCCCTCCACCGCGGTCTAGTGTGCGTGAGCAGAGCAGGGGAATGACGCTGCAGGGACGCCTTCCATACCCACAGCAGAGTCGCTGGGCAGAAAGAGCTGAGAATGTGGAAGTAAATGGACATTTAGTATGAGTTTAATTGCACAGTTCTCAAAAAATCTCAGAAAAAGATCCTTTGAGACCCTTGTTATTTTTTTTCCTTGCACATGTGTACCTGCACTCCAATTTCTAGCAAGCCATGTCCTGGGAAAGAATACTATTTTGCAAATGACTTCTTAGCTGTTAAAAGAAAATATTAGAACAAATGATGTTGTTTTGCCCCAGCAGTGAACAAACCGGTAACACAGGTCAATTTAATTTTACTGCAGGTGATAGTATGATTAAGCCATTTCTTTTTTCTGAAACCCTGTATGTCAGCTTGAACCTAATTTTCATGACTGAAGTATAGTTTTGTAAAAGTGTTCTGTTCTTTACTGAGATGCCCAGGTCTACTAATTAGTGAAATAAGAAGCTCTTGATACAATTGCAAATTTCCTGTTAGTCTAGTACAGACTGTTAGTAGTATAGGCTCCTTTCTGGTACTGAACTTGATCTTGATGTCACTTCAGAGTACGAACTCCTCTGTCAAAAACAGAGTTTGAACATTCTACATTAGAAGTAATTGCACTTTTTGGCCAACAGACTCTTAAGGTTAGATTAAAATTTAGTGTTAAACTAGGATTTTAAGAAGCTCATCACTAATGAAAACCAGCTAAGAGTTTGACACACAAAATGCATGTCTCCTTACAAAGGAGATTTGTGTTTCTGAAATCCACATGAAAATTAACCACGTTAATTTGAAAAATTATGATATTGCACTAATTAATAATTCATTTACTGTTAAAAGTTAAACTTTACACACAACGGCTAGTGAATATTCACTTTCAATACTTCAGTAAAGAGTGCCTTTAAAAGAAAAGTCCTGGGATAAGGTTACTTAGGTGGTAGAACAAAAATTGCTGTCATAATCTGTCAGTCTCAGAAGAGGAAGTTTTGGGTGAATGGATCAAGCATAGGACAGTTTTGAGCCACCATTGTGATGTAATTTTGTAGTGAATTTTTGGCTGAAAATTAGAAGAAGGTTCTGACTATCAGCACTATCAGGCTTTGAAACAATATCTTTCAACAAGAAGAATGGGAACAAATAATCTAATGACATTGAGACACCACTGGGATGGCTACATGAAATGACTGTAAGTGTCTGTGGTGGCCTGGAATTGGGAACTCAAAAAGATCTCCTCCTGTTCCATGTTTCTATATAATTTCACTGACCCTCCTTAGAGTGAAAATTCTTTTATTAGGAATTGACATTGATGTGAAGCAAATCCTAGGAAAATTTTGGTTTGCTGCTCAATGAAGGGGATAATCTATAGATTTGTGATTTAGTAAAAACAATTTAATACCTCTTTTGCATCAGCCTTCACGAAAATATCAACTGCAAGCAGACACACTTAATACCAGCAAAAAGAGCTAAGATCTCACTATGTAAAAAGAATAGGAATTGTTACATTGTGCTTAAATAACATAGATATTCTCAGATCATCCATGCTGATAAACTTAATTCATCTTAAGGGACTTAACTGATCAAAATAGACTCAGAGGGCTTTGTGGTCTTTGAAAAATTATAGAGGATAGATGAGATGCTGGAGGATGGAAAAAGAGCAAATGGATTGCTATTTTTAAAAGGGGGGAAAAAGTATAGTTTGGTCTACTTAGTTTCACTCTCTCTAAGCTAAATCCAATATTGTTCAAAAATAAAAAGGAGGTGTATTTATTACATTTGCAAATGTCACACACTTGGTGAGACTGTAAATATGTTGATGAGTGAGACTGAAATCTCGTTATGTCTCATATAGATTGAAGGGTGGTCTGGGGAAGAAAAATGACTCTGCAATAGGAATAGGTGAGAGATATATCCAACTGCACAAGTATGGAAGGGAATCAATTAATTAGGTTGTGATTATTAGGAGAAAGATCTCCGGGCTAAAGTGGAAAGTGATGAGTCAGGAATGAATATGACAACAACCTTACACTGTAGAAAGGGCAAATGAGAGAACTGGGATATTTGAACAACAGTAGGACTGACAAGATAGCAAGCGCTTTCCTTATGTTCTTTTCAGAATCAGTTGCGGCTCAGGGGAAATGTGTGCTCAGATTTGAGTGCCATACACAAAAGCAAAGGGATACGTTTGGAAATATTTCAGAATACAGAGACTGATCTAGAAAACATCATCTATGAGAAAAGACTGAAAAGAGTAGGATTGTTTAACCAATAAAAAGAAAAACAGAGAGGGAAAGGGACTGAAGAAGGGTTTTATAAACAGAAAAACTCTTTAGTAAACAGGAGAGAAAAAACTGTTCTTCATTTCATGTAGTGAATACAAGCAGAGATAATTCAGTTAAACTGCAGTAAGAAAGATTTTGTTCTAGCATCAAAGAAAAAGAAATTCTACTGGAAAGGATTAGGAACAGACTAGATTCTGAAGTTTGAAGTATTGGAAGTCAACTATGAGGTCCTCAATCAAGAATGACAAGGGTACAGCTGATTCTGTTTCGGACACCTGGAATGGAGTAGATGGCTACTAAGGTCCCTTTAAACTCACTTTCTGTGTTTAATTAAAAAAGATATGAATACAGCTTGAGTAATTTACAGGGAAACACTGTGAATCTTCAAAAATCAGAAAATTGTTAAAACACTTTGTTATTTTTAAGTTTTTTCATTTATAGAGTCTAACCACATCTAATTAGTTCTGTTCTTATAACATACAAAGAACATACAAAGAAAATACTTCACAATCTATTTCCCAGTAACTATATTACACATATAAGATGTTCCAATACTCCTATTTTACCTGAAGAAAAGGTGATTTTACTCAGACAGTATCATTTGGTCTGTGGACAGAAAAGTTAACATGAATATTAATTTGGAAAAAGAAAAATTCAGTGTGTGTCAACCTAATAGTAGGCCTTTGTTTTGTCTAGCCTAAAGAAATGTCAACTTTTATAAACAAGTAAATTTTCACATTTAGTGAAATGCCTAAAATGGTATTTTAGATTTTTTTACATTTATATTTTACAATTTTTTTCCTTTTCTCAGAACATTTGATTTCAGAAGAAAAAAAATTTGATTACTTCTTAACATCCTGAAATCAAAATACTTACACAGACTTAGAGGATATGTATGAGCTTTCTTCTGTAGAAATCAGTTCTACCTTTGAGAAAACTTCCAGTGATGTGGAGGCTCCCAGAGGTGGAAGAGACACCAAGAATGTCCACACGGGGAACTTACCTTTAATAAGGAAAAGTGCAAGTTTACAGAGCATTAGGCTCACTAAAGTACTCCCCTGTGTGAACACTGCTAAGTGCATGGGATGGTCTTCTGCTTTGAACCTCGACTGACAGAGGCATGGATGAACAGAATGCATACAGATGAATATAATTTCATGGGACAGCCAAGCTAAAAACAACTGAAAGGAAAATACAGTGAACTAGATCCTGGAGATGCCAAAGATTAAGGGTAATATGCAGGAATCAGGAACCACTTCTCTTAAGATAGAAAGAAAATAGGGTTTTTTCCTGGTGTTAACAGATTTAATGAGCCACTGATCAGTGTCACTCCTGGTTAGATCAATAAGGAAAATACTGAATCACTTTACTATTGCTCACTTGTGTAAAAAATTGTGCATTCAGGCAGTCATGGACTAGAGATAGAACACTAAAGGGATGGTCTGAGACTTCTTCCATCAGTACAAAACATAACACATGTACAGTTAGCAAAGCTCAGTTATCTTTTAAGCGTTATTTCTTTTTCCCATAAAGGAAGAGAGCCTTAAAAGTACTCCTTTTTGCTTCCTAACAAACTCTCTTATTCACTGGGTTCAACAGAAGCAACATTTAAAAAAGTTATAGGTTTTGAAGGATCAGATATTAGCAAATCTATTAATTTAACATGAATATTAATGCTTTTCCAATAAATTAGTTACACAATGAAGATTCAGTTAACCAAGCACAGGTTTGGGGTTTTGTGGGGTTTTTATTTTTGTTTTTTTTTGATAGCATATTAGTGTTACAGTCACAAATGGCTGTTCTGGGTTTTCAAATATCATGAAGGAAAATTATCATAGCAGGAAAGCAGTAAAACCATAAATTGCTAGAAGTTAGCACAGAGTGTTGCTTCAGCAGGTTAGGCATTATGCCCAATGAGACTGAGTGGCACAGAAATCTTCTGCCTGTGATGTGCTGGCAGCTGAGGGATTTAAGAGAGGCTTTTGAATGCAGCAAGGGGGAAGGCTTGTGCAAGGAGAGGGGACCAACTGAGGATACTGATGCAGAGTATGTAATGAATTACAGATATGCTTCAACTCCATGTCTCAGGGTGACTTTTACCACCTGCTTACTCGGTATTCTGCCCCTCCACTTTCTCCTGCCACAACAGAAATTCACACTTGCCCCAAAGGAAAATCTATTTCTGTCAAATTCCTTTCAGAAAACTGCTCCTGCCACACATGCTTTCTTTCAGAGTCACCTTCTTTAAACTCCAATTTAAATTAATACATTCTGTAATCAGCAAAATCCACTTCAAATAAACATCTTCCTTAGATCTTAGATTTCTCTACACCTGCATTTTGTCTGCTTGATACATACAGTCTAGATATTTAATAGAGTTTTGGTACCTTTCTGGTCATGCCAAGACTCATAATCAGCCTCTGCATCTGATTATTTCTGTACCATACCTTTCCAGGCAGTTATTTCTCTGTTTTCTGAGTCCTTTCTTTCCCAGCTGGCAAAGTTCATCCATGAAGAAAATGCCTTTTCTTCTTCTTAGCTGCATCACGTAATCATTTTGAATCAATTATTTCAGATCTTCCAATTCTCAATTAAATGAAATTATCACTAGTTTTAAGAATGCTCACTGCAAGTTAAGAAATGATTAGGCAGAGTATACTGAGATTTTCATGTTACCTGCAGACAAACAGGTATGCTGTGAAACAAGCTTAAGACTTGTTGTCATGCTCATGAAATAGCCTTGCTCCTTTGTAGTTTCTTACTTTCATGTGCTAGAAAAATATAAGAAGATTTACTGACTTTAGTTGATAAATCTGCATTTAGGAAAAATGTAGATTTAGAAATTTGAATGTGTCACATTTTCCACATGTATATAACTTCCCATTGACATGGTTTCAGTGGTTCATTTTTCATGGCAATTTTCACTAAATAAACATATTTCAGTATTCTTTCTACAGTTATTTCCAATTTTTCATGTTTCTATATCAATGTATTAGTAAGGATAAATCACTAATATAATGAATAATGTTTATGTTAAAAATGCATTGCTTTTGCCTCTATTAAAAAAATCTTATTTTAAAGAATGTGAATGAGCCTTAAAAAAACATTAAAATGCCATTTAAACTGTATAACTTGGAATATAGAAGATAATCCAACCTTTCTTTTCATTTTGAAAAACTAATGCATTTAATCAAAGGTTTAATTCTTTTTAATGCTTCAATTTTCCCAACTTTTCAGAGGGGTGTTAGTGCTGAAACGCTGTGAGCTAGTGCTTTACGCAATTCCATTGACACAGCAGACAGTTAAAGTAATGTCCTTTCATTTAACAACATTTAACTGAGATAAAGCAACACAAGATTTAATAGCTTCCAGCAGTGCCCGGTGATGGAGTGGCTAGCCCAGACTGCAGCACAGGTCACAGGTTCATTCTAAGGGCATGGTTCACATAAACCCTCTCACACGGTAACAGGCCAAAAGTAGATTTGATATAAGTTGAAGCAACTACATCATGTAGATACAGTTGATTATATCAGCCCTGGATTTGGCTGAAAGATAGAGTAACAGGAAGAGACCTTGTAGGATCTACTCTAGCAGTTTTCAGGAGTCCTGCTTTAGCCCACGAACAAAGATTGAGATGCAATTGAGGTCAGCAAGGTTTCTTCCCTTGAAGAGAAACACAGGAAGAGGAAGTTATTTACCAAAAATTAATTGTGAGTGGAAGTAACCTTAAAAGCATATTATGCACACACGATTTCACTCAATAGCATGTGCAAAATGAAGGAAGCAATAAGATAAAACATGCAAGATCACAATGCTTAATACTATCACTGATATCAAGATATATCATGTAATCAAAATATTGTGACTTGCCACACTCCTCACTGCTCAGGGCCAACGATAAGGGGGTAAGAGCAAAGAGGTAGGTTGTGATTACAGGGCTCAGCAGTTCCTTACAAGGCTCAGATTTTTGCCTACGTGATGAATATTTCAGATACATCTTGCGATCTTTACATTCTTCACTGACAAGGAGACAAGATGCATTTTGCAACTGCTAAAGATTTCTGATTGGCATGTATGTTGAAAGACTAGCCCAACATTGAAAGACAGAGTGTTCTTCAAAAGCTGTAGCCATGAAATATTTATTCTTTTCTCTTTCATAGAAATGCATTTGATGACTATATGACATAAAGTGCCACTAATAGCTCTGGACAAAATTATATGGCTCTAAAGACTATTAAACTATTATTCTTGGAGGGTGGAAAAGGTTTTATTTGACACATACGATCACAATAGTATTAGCAAGGCTTTGTTTACAACCTACCATGAAAAAGTGTTGTACACTATCAACTGCATTTTGCACTGGTAAATTCAAATCTGACAATCACAAATAGCAACAAGATTTGTGATTGATTTAGTAGGTATTTTATCTCGCAATACTTTGAATGGGATATTTATTAATTTTTAAAACCTTTAAGTATGCAACTAAGGGCAAATGAATACTAATGACACTTTTCAAAATATGTTTTGTTGGTATCCAAGAGTATATATTTTGCAGAGCACAGGCAAATGAATCCCCAAACGTTATTTAAATCTCTGAAGTCAGCTGAAAAGCAAAGACACTCATACATACATAATGCCTAGCATGACAACCTGAAAATTATGTGAAAAGAAAAGGCTCCTTTGTAAAATTCTAACTCAATTTTTTGATAAAAAGACCTAGAAAGCATTGTTGGAGCATAGAAATCACAATATGAATTTTACATGAAAATTTGCAAGACCAGTGTATCTGCAAACATTATAAAATACTAAAAACCTTAGAAAATTTTAGAACCCTGATAAAATACTAAAATATTAACAAGCTAAATGAATACAGTTATCATCCTGTAAACTGCATTATCTCAGTGCCCATTTACAATCATATGTGTTTCATAAACCTCCTGCTTCTGCAAATCCCTCAGTTGTATTTGCCATTGAACTGCTTGTTTCTCATTATTAGTGGATGAGGAAATGCAATATAGTCATGCAACTCTTTGTAAAATGGTCTAAAAATGCATTCCTGAAAACACAGGAATTTCTCTTATGAAGGGATAAGTGCTGTGTTAAATAATTTCTTTTGCCAGAACAGCCAGGAGAAAGGTAAAAAATATCAAGCCAAAGTAAATTACTTAGTGGCATCATGCCCAAATCAATCACAGACATCACCTTTTAAATAGTGAGCTGAAAGTTGCAGAATGTATTTTAATGGTCATGAAGAATTTTTGTTTTGAAAAGTCAGTTTGCTTAAAAGAGCTTTTAATATACATGGGCAGTTGTTCAAATCTTGCATGTTGAGTGAAGTAGACTGCTAGTTATGCATATATTCACCTCTTGGAAAAATGCAGAGGGCTGCATGAGTCTGCCATTTAAAATGTGCACAATGGGGAAAGGCTAGGCTACAACATGAGGTGACAGCAAATATTGCTTCTTCTTGTTGTTCTCTGAATAGGATGCCAGATTTGCTGTGACTGTTTTGTTTAAGGGACAACACTGCTTACTAGAATTTGCTACATACTTTCCTTCTTTCAGAATACCAGACATAAGTTTCCGGTTACTAAGATTTGTACGTGGTTTAATATTAATATTTAAGGAGTAAATATGGATTTTTGTTTGGTTCTATAGACTGGAAATATATTTCGATGAGAAGCATAACCACAAAATTTCATATATCTATATCTATACATCTATATATCTATAGAGCTATATCTGTATACCTTTTAAGTTGCTTTACTCTTCTAATGTAAAATAAATGGCATATTTCAACCACCATTATATATTTTTATGCAGAATAATAAAATCAGCTTTTTTCACCTTGCAAGTGTCTTGCACCAGTGTGTGAGTGTCTTGAAGAACTAGTGTGCCTGCAACCTGGAAAGGGAAAGGCAAGAGACATGGTGAAAAGGATGGACAAGAGAGTCTGTTCTGGAAATTCTCTGTGAATGAATGGTAGGGAACACGTCCTTGTTGTTGTGGTTGTTTTTGTTCTGTTTTAAGAGCAAAAATGAATTAACAGAATCTGTTAGCAAGCTAAAACAGTGCAGCTATATAGGAGATCAAGCCATGAAACTTGAGAATCACAAACTGCAAGAAAGGTTTTACTGCGGGAGATAGGAAGCGGCCAGCTGGCTCGCCTTGCTTCACCTAGAAACCAAACGGAAGAGTAAACAGTTATGGTTCCGTGGTTGGGATGGAGTAATTAGATATTGTAGGTTTCCCTGCTGTTCTTTTCGTTTCTGCTTTCAATAAAGTACTCTTGGCTAAGCCATCTCATTCATATTTGCAAGGAAAGAAAATTAGCTGACTGAGCAACAGAAAGACTATTTTAATTTTCCCAATTTGCTGTGTAGGTGTTTGAGTTGCTGTTTATTACTCCTGAAATTTGAGACTGGCTGCTGTTGCTGCTGCTAATCATGCAGTTAATTAGGTGAGAGGGCTGGTCCAAATGCTGGTTGTGAATGATTGCTCATAAACAAGCAGGTGAAATTCAGGTAGGTGTATCAACTATAAATCCACGCAAGGACATGAAAAGACAGCGGTAATGTCCTTCGAGGACAGAACAGTGCTACCTGACTTCTAGTGGCTGGTTCCTTTTTTTACACATAAGCACGTGCTAAAATGTCTCATTTGAAAATTATCTCATGGAGTTTAAGGTATGTATTCTGTAACATTTATTCATTGCATAATTTCTTTACTGTTTTACCAAATGCCATCCTCTGACAAATATCCAGATTTGTAAGCCCCTGTAATAATCTAAAATCTACATGTTATCTCTTGCTACCTATAATTTACTCACTTGTTCACTGTTTTGTGATATTACAGAACTTGCATAAGAAAGTCACACTACACCTATATATATGACGAAAATCTACTACTACATGTTATGGTTATCACATAACACAGTATCTAATACATTGATTCTGGTAATGATATACTTTTATACACTACTCTTTGGATTTCTTGGTGCATGTTCAGCACTTCAGCTATCCTTTCTGTAAATTTAATTTCTTATATTTCTACAGTTTTGCTATTTACTTTGGCAGAGGACCAGTGTGGGTGACATCGCAAAGACTCCAAAGTCAATAGAAGATTTTTCATTCCCATTGTCATAACATCAGATATTGCTACACTGCACAGACGACTCATTTTTATAACTTCAGGATTCACAGGTGGCAGAACAACCACAATACTGGTGAAACATCTGGATGAACAAAAAAGAAAAAGAAATTCTACTTCATGGTTCCATGCTTTAGGCTATAGCAATTTTACAAAATTACTCCAGTCTTGGATAGGGAACATTATGCTTCCCCTTGTGTTGAACATTCTGTGCATTGCTTGACTCACACACTCCTCCAGAAATCTTTCCTGACATTTGTTTTGGACTGCGCTCCATGAAAATCACATGGCAAAAACTTGGTACAGGGAAGCAGGCATTGTGCTGACTGATGTAGGAAGGTCTTCATAGCAGCCAAAGAAATCCATTACTGTATGTAGTCAAGGGCTGTTGTCAAGGGCTCTGAGTTCCACCAGCAATTAAAACAGCCCAGCAGAAGGGAAACTGCATAGTCAAACTACTGGTGCTCATGTCCAAATGCCCACATTAGGCATTTCATGAACAGGCAATTCTAGAGGTAGATTAGTTCCATGGACTGGACGTGGAGTGCCTCAGGTCCATTTTGGTGTGTCCCCTAGCTTAGTTTTAATTCATTTCAGGCATAGTGAATAGATACTGAATATGAATCAAATTTGAACAGTGGGTGGGACTGATCAGGAGATTAATTAAAAACCAGGCATCCAGATCTCAACAAAAGCATTAATACAGAGAACCTCAAGGAAGGGCCTCTATAATGATCTCCCTCAATTTTCACTGCTTTGGCTCATTTTGTTTACAAGATTAATACTTTTCTTCTTTATGCTATTATACCTAAAAATCTCGATATAGTTTTTGCTTGAATAATCTATCCATCATTATCTCTGGACTGAAAGAATGAAAAATTTTTCCTGGGTCTAGTTAGAATAAAAGACTGAAAATACTATTGAACTACAGCTGCTCGATTTCTGAGTAGCTTGATGGAGCCTGGCCAGAAAGCAGGAAACCACTGGTTACTTCCAGGTGAATTTAATTTTTCAAGTTTCACTCAGTTCACCTCTTTGGTGCACTCAAACACTAGTGCAAGCTCTGCAGGAGAGGAGTGTCTGCCTCATATTTTCTGCATATTCCATCAGACATACCAGAATAATGAGATCCACAGCTCATTCTTTGGCATCCTCCTTCCTGAGGTCTTCTAACCAGAGGCAATGAGAGGCATCATGTGTTTTTCCCAACCATCTTACATTTAATTTCTTGTTATGTGACAAAAGTGAGATTTACCGCATAATTGTCTTATAAGATATGTGCACCAGAACACACAATGTCAGAGGACAGGATTTTGACTGGTCAAAACTGGTCTGTATTATATCAACAGCACAGAATAGCAAGGTGAAACTCTTGCAGTTAGTCACCTGTTTCTGTGACTTATCTCAATAAAACCCATTTTTAAGTCACAGTAGTCTTACATGAAAATGACAAAGTTCTTTGATTCTTTTGCTTGCTGTGCTCATGAAGCCAAGAAAAACTCTGCCAGTGGCCAAACTTTTGTCTCCTCCTTCCATAATGAAAGACTTCCTTTCTTTTCTTCTTTTGCCTTTCTTTTTCAAATACCAGTAACATGCCACTGACCACAAGAAAGGCATATGAAATTTGTCAGGGATGCATCCAATGGTATGATTATACACACTTTTTGGTTTGAGTAAACCCTATTATTGCTTACTTGGCAAAGGGCATGCTCTTAGTAATATCTAACTAACATTCTCACGTTTCATAGACAAATAATGAGTTATAATTTAAGTCTCAGTTAATATTTATTGTGACTGATAACATTCTAGTGATAAAATTGGTGAGTCACTGCTTTTAAAGACAGCTACACTTACTGAAATATTTGAGTTCCTTCTACATGAAATGAATAGTGACAACCAAGTCCCTAGTGGATTGCAAAGAGCCTCTAGAGTTTCCTCCAGTCTCTTAAAGACTTCTTATTTTCCTTTCTTTCCTTTTTGGCAGGGATTTGTTAGGTGAAAAGAGCTGTCACGATATCACAATTGTGTTTATGATGGAAATGTCTTTTGAAAGATGTTCATAAAGCTCTAGACACATCTGCTGTTGCCTGGGTTTTTGCTCCTTCTATGGACAGATGTCCTTGATTTTGGACCTTTTATTTTTCCTTTAGATTTAATAATCTACTTTATATATAACAATTAATATTAATAATCTATAATATTATATATATATAACAATTATTTTACTTTACAGGAGAACAAGAATGAGGTTATGTATATCAAAATTAATTTTTGTAATTTAGCTTAGAATAAATCCATTAATTGCATTAAAGATTATTTTGAATGTCAAAGCCCCAGAGTGGCATGGCGGCTTACTGAAAATGAGCATGGCCTTTATATGCAAAGATGCAATAGTAGAAGTGCTCAAATATCTTCTGTATCTGTCTAAGTCTATAGACTCAGCCTTGATACAGTGAGATTCTTTATTCCAATTCAAGGATAATAGATGTACGGCTCAGAATGGCAAATCCTTCACCCAGCACAGGAAAGACATTTTCTAGAGAGTTAGAAAGGAAAAGAATAACTTTGAGATGTTTATAAACCTCACTATTAAAGTGTAATAAAAGTCCAATTAAACTTTGAAATAAATAAGATTTTGACCTAACTTTAGAGGCATTTCCTTCCTGATTAGCATAAAGTTCTCTTGATTTAAACCTGTGGTAGTGATCTTTATACAACAGCTGAGTTTGTCATAAGTGAACTGGTATTTTGGGTTTCTTCATAGACAATGAACTGAGTTTCAGAAGGACTCCCTCCTCCAAAAAAAAACCAAACCCAAACCAGCCAACCAAACCCAAACAATCCTATACAAAACCAAGGAAGCTTTTTCTCCATGCTCTGTCCTCAGATTTGTTCTCACATGTTTTCAGAAACCTCCAAAAAGGCAAAACTGAGAATTGAATATGTATAATTTTTGATGATTATAGATTTTCTGTACCCAATACAATCAGATACATATCTCATGACTGTTTGTATTGCTGAACACTATAATGAACTGTTCCACTGCCTTCCATCCCCTCTGTCAGATAGCAGGTTAGCCATGGAGCCAAAGGAGAGTTCACAAAAAGGTGAGAGAAAACAGGAAGAATAGAATCTGCACAGGAAGTACACAGGAAGATTTTACTGAGCTTTTTAGAAAAGAGCTACACCCTAAGGAGATATTTTGATTAAAAATTTTACTTCATTTATATTTTGGAAATTTGAAAACAAATTCATTAGGTAAAGAAGATAAAATTTTCCTATCTTCTGTGCAAAAATGTTAGCTATAGAGACCAAAACTAAAGCTGTGTATGAGAGCAAAATTAATTGATAAAGGAAAAATATTAATATTTTGTGTGGAAAGAGGGTTGATAAGCTCCTATCAGATCCGTAACTTTCTCTCCTGTGCATTTGCTGGACTTTTGTACCTTTTTCTGAGTAAAACCTGCTAAAGTGTAAGGAATTTTGGTATCTTTTACAGTGAAATAGCATCACCTTCCTTAAATAAAAAAATAAAAAAATAAAAAAACCTTTTTCTCCAAAATGAATTCTGATGATAAGCTGGTCCACAGCAGTATAATTCAAGTAGCACGTAAGAAGAAAATGAGGCCTTAAGCCCTGCTAACCTCCATTTAAAAGAAAATCTTTCCATGGGGTATTAATTCATTGTTTCATATGTAGATAATCCTTTGCAAATGGCAAAGAACTAGAAATTAGAAAAATAGTAAGCAATAACACCACTGGGAGTCATTTACTTGGGTTCACTTACCTAAAATTACTACAATTATTAAATATGTTGGGAAGAAATAATGAAACACTGCATTGCCTCCGCAAAAAGGTAAAAATCATATTTCCTCTCATAGAAATTGTTTGAGAGATATAAAAGACCATTATGTCATGATTCAGCAACAATTTACTTGCAATTTAAAAGCAAATTAGATTCACATGGTATCATTTATTGCAAAATGGATGGCAAAAACCCCCAAAAACCTCTGTATCCAAAGAGAGACTTTGCATTTGGCACATTTGTAGGTTTCTAAATTAATGTGTGTCGCCAACAGTTTTCCTATATGTGATAGCCTAATGATCTTTGGACTGCCCTGGGCTGCCTGAGGCCACGTTGCCTTGCAATGTTTCCATCACAGCAGATAATTCTCAACAAGGTTGTAATGCTCTTCAGAAGAAGTTTTTTTAGGAAGAGTTGTGCCATACTAAGGAGCTTTGATTCATGCTGCAAATTGGAGACACTGATATGAAATAGGCTGTGACTGATGATCAGCCAGTGACTGTTTCCATAACCATTATGCCATCAGTTATTTATCAAGGTGGTACTCCTGATGTTACGCATCTTGGATAACCGAGGGACAGAAATACATGCTGTGATTTTAAAATGCATTTCTAAGGATATTCTTTATGCATAATCTACATGAGGATTCATAAGTAAAATAACCTATACCATGCTCTGAGCATTTGAAGATCAGACAGGACTGTAAAAAATTTGAAAAAAAATCTCCCTAGAAAAAGGTGGTATTTTCACTGGAACATTGGAACGAAAATTTTCTCTTCAGATGGTTCATCTTAATTTGCCAGTGTGGTCTGAAACAAAATAACTTGCTGTGTAAAGCAATCTGTCAAGGAAACTCATATTAACTCCACTAGATGCTTCAAAAATGTGTCTATTTCCTCTGTGTTGTTAAATACCTACCGTAGCTCAGTGATTTTGGGTTGGCCTTGTATTTTGTTAGCACCAGAGAAAGACACCATATATAAAAGCACCTAGTATTTGAAAACTGTTCTCTAATTATGTGCCTTCTTCTATACAAAAACACTCTAAAGTGATCTCTAAAGTGTCCATTACCTTTATGTCTGGCATAAGTAAAAGGCTAAAATACATACATATACAACACGGGTATGAATTATGTCAGAAAGTATTCTTCTTAGTGTTCACAGTGTCTAATTTATGCATTCAACTTCAGGTCTCTAAATTGGGAGCCAAGTTCTGCAGACAGCATAGAAAGAGACAGGCTGTGCCACAGCACAGTGCAGGGTATGAGCACTGGAATGAGCTCCTAGAGCAGCCTCCCTCTCTCCACTGACTGTGGGGAGCTTGGTGAGGCTAACTTACACACACACCTTAAATTAGATACCTAAAGCAGATGGACTGAACACCTGTCTTTGTTTTCCACAGAATTTTTATTATATTTGGCTTTGCAGAAGGTCTTTTGCAACAGCAGAGAGGATTTTGCTGACTTGAACAAAGTACTAAAAATATTGTTACAGTGACCTGATATAGGTACACTCATCCCCAGAATTGTCTTACTCTCTTTCTCATTTTTAGTATCCAAATGGCAGGTTCACATTTAAAATAAAAAAGAGTATCTTGCTTTGATCTGTGGTTTCTGGGCTGTCCCATTTCTACAAAATACGTACCATTCTGTGGGTTCTATTTCACTGCACTATTGCAAAAGCTTCAGGATAAAATCTAATTAAAGAAAAATGAATTCTTTTTCTGGACTTAATGGGAAAAATAGATACTACAAAGCAATTTTCTCAATGTGTTCTGGCTAAAATGAGGAAAACTTTTCTATGATTCTATTTAAGACTTGCAAGGTTTTAAACAAATATTTACATTTACAAGTATAGTTATATTTTTAATATTCCTTACAGTTGCAGATAACACATTTAAAATAAATCTATATACAGACTCACAATGTATTCTATCTTGTTGTCATGCCTTTTTCATAGTGTATAAATTAAATTACATTTTTTTGGCTCACTCACATAACTACATAAAAAGATCCAAACAAGAGAAGGCAAATGGCGATTTGAACGGGACAGGACATAAGAAATATGGACACAATGACAAAAAATTTATAAAAGATAAACAATTTATACAAGAGTAGATAAAAGTTGTATTACTTTGTTCTGCCTGTCTCAAGACAATAAAAGGAAGAACTGGTTTTTGGGTCATGTGTAGGAGTAGTTAGGTAACCCCACTGATGCAGGGAGGCAGCCTGCATTCCAGTAATAGAATTTACTGGCATAAAAGAAAGCTTTTTATTATTTGATTTTTTTTTCAGGATTCACACATGCTAAAATTCTACTGAAAATATAGCAATTTTCCCAGCAATTAAATAAGTGAACATGCCACCATGCACTTCCAGGAATTTACACTCTGGAAAGCATTTTGGCAGGGAAGGGTTGTACACTAAAAGTGACGGGTGCAGAAAGGGTCAACTACATTTCCTGGAGGGGGAGTTTAGTACATTTAGTACATTTAGTACATCTTACATTTAAGAGTGTAATGAGAATACAAAGATGAGCTCTCCTAACAATTAATAGAAAATTTCAAATTTGCTGTAATAAAAACAGATAGGGCTCTCTGTAAAAGAAAACAGAACTGTCCAGTACTGTTAAGAGCAGCACCAATCTTAGCTGGATGTTGTCATTGGTGAGCATGGAGGCTTTTTAATGAAAAAAATACAAATTAATGTACTTCACATATGCTCAAAATGGGCAGGCAGTTGGGTAAGATTATCGTTGTAGATCCCTTCCAACTAAAAGGATATATTCTCTGCTCTCATATTTTTGTAAAATTTGCTGCAATGTTCTGCAAATTAATTCAGTTCTGCCACTGGTGAAGTGTTCTTTATTGAACATTCTGTAGTATTCCAGGAGTTTTAGTGTACTTTATCTTTTTAAGCTCTTAGACAGCCTTCATAAAGCTCTATTTAAGTTGGGTGACCTCTGTACTAGAGCTCCAGGAAATGCCCTGCCTAACCAGAAGGTCCCAAATGTTCACAACAACCTGCCTCTCTTTCAGGAACTATTTATTTTACACAACTCTTCTTGGGAATCTTTTACTTATTTATTTCAGCTGGCCTTCAGCTAACTCACCCCTTTTTGGATGAGGTTATGGATAACACAATTTAACACAGGCTTTTGTAAAAAAATATATATGAATTGTTTCTATTAGAGATTAAAGATCCTCTGTCAATGACTTTATACTGCTTGGAAATGAAAAAGACATTTAATGCTATTAAAGGAAAGAAGCCTATGATTTAATAAATACATTACAAACGTCTTTCTCTTCTTTATGATGGAAAAAAATTCTTCTCTAATGTCTTGTGATCTGGGCTGGAACGGAATTTCTGTGACAAATGCACACTCATTATCTGCAGAGATTAGAGATCTACTTAAAACAAATCAAAACCACTCAATGTACACGCATTGGTTTTACATACCAGTATGTTGACCCCTCTAAGAGATTGAAAGGTTTTGAACTTCAGCACTGTCACTTGAACAATAATTTAAGATTCCAATAATGGCAAGCATATCAGATGAATGTGAAAAGCTTGCTGTGAGCCCTTGGGTAAGGTGAATGATAGAGACATGAAATTGTTGAAGGAGAAGAGCTTCAAGCCACAAGGAGAACAGATAAATAAACATGTTTGTTTGGAGAACAAACAGAGTGGCCAGGCCTGGTGCAGAAATTTGAAAAAGATCAAACTAACAAATAGATACTTAATCAGTTTAGTAAACTCTGGGTGCATTCTTCAGTGATAAATAGAAAAAAAGCCACACACAAAAGTATTACAATGCTGTTTTACTCAACTAGCCTTTCCTTAAGTTATTCCTAAAAAAATTCTGTTTGCTCCCATTTTTCATGTAGTTCTATGGAAGAGAGGACTTGAGAGGGTATTTCAAACTAATCTTCAAGCACTTATTTTATTAAAAAACATAACACCAATAAACTGAAATTCCAACAGAAAAAAAATCCAAAAGCATCCTGTCTGTAACTTTGCTTTAATGTCATAAAATTAACAATAAATACTTGAAATGTCTAGAAGTCAAACTTTTTCCTGAGAAAGAGACTGGAATGTCAGATGTTTGTGAGAAAATGCAAATGCTAATAAAATTTTAAGACAAACTCCAGCTTTTAGATATAGAACCAAGAAAAATTGTGAGTGCTTTCCTAATGTTTCAATTTTGGAAGCCTGTTTCTTTTAAAAAGACATGCAAAGCTGAAGAAATAATCCTCTACATCCATTAACTAATTTGATTAATCTCCTAGAAAAATTTCAGTAATGATCCACAGAAAATTCAGACAATATCATATAGAAAGGTCTGGAAGAACAGGGAATACATCACTTTCAAGGATGACACCATGTTCCATTAGTCTGAGTTTGGCTTGACTTTTTAAGTGGCTTTTAAAAATATTTCTGAATTTTTAAACACATTAGAGAAAAACCACAATGCTTTCAGATGATAAGTATGCAAAGCATATTTTTCTGTAGCATAATTGAAACCTAATTAATCTTTTACCCTGGAGATCTCTTAGAGCTGAGGGTAGTGACTATCACAGAAAGAGGACTCAGTAACAAGAAGCATTTCCATTCACAAATATTTTCTCTGGAGCATCAAAGGAATGTTTGGAAATACATTGCAACAATTTGACTTAAATGTTTTGATTGTGCATTACACATGCCATTTAACCTTGCTGTACCTCAATTTCCACATATATGAGAAAAAGAAAATAATATTTACTTAATACGCTCACATGGCTTTTGCAAAAATATATTAATTAGTACTTGAGCTATACTTGAGAAGTATTATATACTATCTCAACTGAAACTTTCATGAATCCTGAACACTGCCTTGGGAAATAATGTCAATGGTTTTTTTTATTGGCTCTTAATAAGATGTCACATTCATATGAAAACAATATGTGAACATAGTTGACTAGAGAGAGGAATTAAACCATTTTTCATTTATCTCTAGCCCTTAATAATATTACAATATGAGAATAATATATAAAGAAATATTATTTGAAAGCAGAAATTAAAGCATAAGAGTATCTTTCATAAAATGAATGCAAAGCCATGATTATCTGGCAGCAAAACCTGTGCATAGGACAAGCAGTGTATTTAGATATTACTAATGCATTTACTTTGCTATCAGTTCCTTCATATTACACATTATTAGTTAAAATAGCATTATAGACTAAACTCTCTCTGTCATGACTAACTCCTTCCTGCTTCAGTTTGTTCTGTTCAGCATTTGAGTCTTCTAGTCACATGGAAAAGGACTAAGAAATGTACTTCAAACCTGGTTTTAGATGTGTTACACAAAACCCCAATACCAGGGGCTGTGAACACCTTTCCTTCAAACACAAAAAGGCACTGCTTTCAGACTTGTATTGAATCTAAAACCAGATTTCTACTGGAAGAAGTGAAAAAGAGGTTATCCTACTTAATGCATTATGAAATACCAGTATGTGCTCCATGCAGCTATACCTGTGAAGATGGGCAGAACTTTATCACCAGAATGTAAATATGGGAGGTTGCATCTGCCAAGCATTTTGTAACATCATCACTTAAACATTTGTAAATAAGCCAGAAAAACTGAAGATGGAAGGATAAAACTCATCTTAACTTTCACAATATTTTTCTAACAACATATAAACTGTATAAAAATAGTGAAGCTTGAGTCAATCTGAAAAAAATAGAAAAATGATGTTTCCATCTAAGATAGAAAATAATGTCTTTCAGAAAATTGAAAAGAAATTATTTTCAATATAGATTTTTTGACAGATTTTCACATTCTTCTTTCAAAAATTTCAATTTGTCTGACAAATTTGGATTTGATTTAAAGTTTAAAAATACATTTTGAACTCTAAAATGATTTCTTTTGGTATTGTGGCAATACTTGCCAGTACTACTTGTGGCCTGCCTTTTCGTACTTTATTCTTTCCACCTCCAGAAAACATATTTTGTCTTTCCGTTTTATTTATTCATTGTTTTGCTGTGTGAGGATGGTTTAAGGGTGTGTGTTTTGGTGGGGTTTTTTTTCTTGCCTATTTTTATATGTCAGTGTTAAATTATTATTGGGACTAAGTATTCAGTTACTTTAACTTTTTTAAAAAAAATTGTTTAAATTACTTTTTATTTTCAATCTATTTTGAGCCACAAGAAAAGATTTGAATAATTCAGATATTGTTCTCCAAACAAAATGGAAAATCAGAAAAATTTCATAATATCCATTTCTGTACCCCTATTAGCTGAAGATCGGTGCTCAATACCACTGGTCCACACAGGCTTTTATATATATTTTAAATAAACATAGAAATACATGAAAAGTGTTATGCATATACTGCAAAGAATTTAATTAAAAGATTCACATATGTCTTTTAGAATTTCAAGGAGCACTTGTTAAGTCACCGGTACTTAATTTTCATATCTCTCTAGGTACTCAAGAACACCAAATTATCAAAGTTACTCTTCTCACATCATATAAACTTTCTGCCCCATTGCTTCCAACTGGTAGGCATCTGCTCTGAGGTAAGACTCAAGTAGTAAATTCTACTGGCAGACTAATACCTCATAGGCTTTCCCTGTTTATGAAGTGGTTTTATTCATTTCTGTCTTCAGTACTCTTCTGGACTTGCTCTACAAGCCAGCAAGTACTGGTGACTCAAATACATTTCTAATCACTATAACTTGAAGTATCTGTAAGTATTCCTATCAAAATATTACCTCAAAAAAGACAAAAAAAAAAAATGATTGTAAGATTGCTGCTAGAAATGAAATGTCTAAGTGTGGAAAAGTTATGTATTTTTTAACTTGCAGGCCATCTCATTAGAGATGCTATTCAATTCACCATGAAGTCAATGAAATCAATAGAAGTCTGAATAATTCTCAGAAAAATAAATGGTATTTGACATGGCCATTTTTCTCCCCTAAATGTACACATATATTCATGCATTTATTTCTAAACAAATTTTTTAGATGAAAAGATCTAATTACTGAAAGAACAGGGCACCATTCTTTCATTTAAATCTCATGTAACTTGCCATTTTGCATAACATATAAAAGTTTTCTGTGTGGTTTTGTATTGAATGTGTTGTTAAATGTACAAGAACTAATGAGCCTGCCTAGGACTGACAGGTGAAGTTCTGAGAAGACTGGTTTAGTCTTTCATCTACCTGAGATGTCTAACCAGAAATACAAGGCACTTTGCTGCATGATGGGGACTTTTCCCCCATGTTTTTTCAGATGTCATCCTGAAATAAACATGCCAAAACTCTGCTTTGCTGACTGCGTCATCAGAGCTTGCAAACGCCAGCACTTCTCTGACAGGCATTGTGAATCACAGTTATTTTTTCCCAATGTCTACGAGGTCTGCCACCTGAACTGGCAGAGTCTGTAAGTGCCATCAACTTCTCCTCAGGGCTTACAAGCTATATTTGCTCTTTCAGAAGAATCTGAAAATGTTGTGAACCATAACTATGTTTCTGAGAGAACTTACAAGTTCTGCCATCTGTGCCTGCAGTGCTTCAGAGCATCATAATATGGATATGGAGATATTTTCATCATGGGGTTTACGATCTCCACCAGCTGCATCAGCAGAGATTGTTAGTGCTGTGAACCACAACCATTTATCTCTCAGCACAGACGCCTGCTTTACTTTTTCATTAATGGTCTATATCTGTTTGGCCACTGTTATATATACATGTACGTTTTTCAGCAAAAAGGAAAACAAACAACCAAAATAATCTTTAAAGCTGATCTTTAATCACTACAGATCTGAATAAATTTCTAAATATTTATGGAAGTCTAACTATGCCTTGTTTAGACCAGGAATTTATTGCAAATGCAATTATTGTGATGGCCATATGACTTGAAAGCCTTTCTGTAGTCTGACAAAGCTGCAGCTCTTGCTGCTGTTCACAGATTTTGAGAAAGTATTTCATTTTATAAATATGATGTTAATTCTCTTTATGCCATCCTGGCATTTCCCAACTATCTTTAGTTTAGACCATGACATGAAAAAACCTGTCCTTATGAAGGAAACTTTTGCTCTCGTTAGCTGTCATGAAGGAGTTTTGGCACACGGTGATACATCACTACTTTCCCAATGCTGGCCCTGGGAAAGAAATGTGCTAGGTGTCTATGAGGAGTAACAGCAGATCCAGATGGGTACAACGACGGCTGCGTGTGTCAGAGGGGAATGCAGAAAGAAGCTCTATCTTCTCCATATGTTGACGGAGAAAGAAGCCTTTGACATGCCAAGAAGCTCTTGACTGGCTGTCTAAATGGGGAAGCCAGGGATATAAAGGAAAGTAGCTTGAGATTTTAATACCGATTTCATCGTGTACCTGTTGCATTTCAATATACCAGTATGGGAAACGTATAGATCTGGAAAGTCTAGTAGTAAAATGCCTACAAATTAACAACTAACAAACATTCAAATTGCAGCTTTGAAGATACTGGGCTTATATATCTAAAATACTGTGCCTGTGTGAGTACACAAGCCTGACCTGACACAGTTAGACTCAATTTAATTTGACTGTGATGAAGTGCCAAACCAGAAATTTGTGGATACACGGAGTTTTGAGGAAAAGCCTTATCTCTTATCAGTCCTGTAGAGACTGGTTTGGTAAGTGGGATTTTGCAGATCTTGTTTGTGGGGCTGTCTGGCTGTGTTGGTTGCCCACAGATGGGGACTCAAAGGACCCCAAAGCATCCAGGCAGAGAATCTGGCACTCGGTGGTTCCAAAAAGCAATTAAATCTGCCTCCTGCTAATCCTAGACCTTCCGACCAACTTTAAGTTTCCTTTGTAACACGGGTTTTGGAAATCAGTGAACAGACTGATTTTGGGAAAACATTTGCTTAGGTTGAAGGTAAGCATGTTGGATTTCCATTATAAATGTAGAGAATTCAAAAATGAAAATACAAAAGTCAGTTTTCATTTTTTAAAAAAAGTTATCCAAAAACTACTTACAGGTTATGCTGTTGCTCAAACTGTGGAGGAAATGCAAAGTTTCTATATGAAGCCAGGTCTTAATTTTTTTCTGTGCTGAATATGAAAAAAATCCTAGAATTTTTAGCACTTGAGATGTAATATTTAAACCACAAAAAGCAATAGAACCTTGTAAGATTAACTACTGTTTATCAACTAATATCTATCTTTCCATTTAAAAAAATCTCGTAGCTTTGTATCAGCGTTGAAAAACTACATATGCTAAATGTTATACAAAAAGCAAATGTTCAAAGGGAAAACAGGAGTATCAATACTTTATAACTCTCTTATATGCTGATTCCACTAAAATATTTACTGAGCAGTCAGTCATTTGTGTCTTGATCCACATCCTCAGGAACATTCCAAATTTAAGTTCTACTCCCTACTTGCAATGTACCAGTGAGATACTTGATACTTTCTTCCTTGAGGGCTTTAATATTTTAGCAAACCTGACATATGTTTATATACATATGTTTCCATATCAAATCACCTTATTAATACTTTCAAAAGTCTATTTTTGTAGTTGTACTGCTTTCTGCAATTTTTTTTCCTGCATTTTAAGGAAAGGAATGCTAAAAGTTTTGAAGTAAACTAATTTGAAAGTTTGAATTGGTGCTTGCTGATTTTTCGTACTTTTCTACTACATATGTCAACTGATCACACAAAATTTTTAAGTTTTAAAAAGCTTTGGAGAGATGAGCATGTGTTCCTTAGACTAATACTAAATATTTCCCTTTCTGAACCAGTACACAGCCCTTGGAAAGTCAAAATCAAGATCAAAATAAATGTGGAACTGCACCTGCTTCTTGGAAGTAGGTGGTATTTAAGCTGAATTTAATCTTGGTATTTACATACAGACAGATAGCACACTGGCAAAGAATCCACATGAACATGGTCCAGGTATCTACAATTAGGGGATCATTACTAAACTAAATTATTTTCATGAGCAAGTGAATCTGGCCATTATGCCACTGTTTGGAAACCTGCAGTCAAATTTGTAAGCAAACTGGAAGGGAACTTGTAAATTGCCTAAAAACCCCAACACCTTCACATTAATTGACTTTGTATTGGGCTGCCTGCACGATTTTCCTTTTTTTCCTAATACGAGTATGACAACACTTAGAGGGCTTATTGATCCCCAATACTTAACTGTTAGGTTATATGAATAGCAAATGAAATATGATATAAAATATGCAAAATAATAGTACATT
Source organism: Prinia subflava (assembly GCF_021018805.1). Lineage (NCBI taxonomy): Eukaryota > Metazoa > Chordata > Aves > Passeriformes > Cisticolidae > Prinia > Prinia subflava. The sequence goes on from NC_086253.1 coordinate 34,554,142, forward strand.
AGCCTAAACAACACTAATAAATTGTAAAGCTTAGCATGAAATTGAAAATCACTAATGGAGCACTGTGCAGTTTGTTGAAGCAATGAGCAGTCAAAGAATCATACATAATGTAACAGTACAATTGCTAACAGCAGGTTCATAGAAGACAATTTAAACTTATTTTTTATGGACAAGAGGAATTGATCTTTAAAGCGGTTCCTAAGGAGATTCCACTTAGCCCGAACAGCATCTTGGGATTGAGTTCTGGTCTATCCCTTGCATCCAATACATATTTATGAACTTACAGAAAACATTGATTTAAATTACACATGAGATTATGGTTTACAAACTTAAGCCAGAAGTGGTAAAAATATTAGACATGTGGAACTAGTACCTGAGACTGGTATTGAATTCTATGGTTATGACAGTCCTGCAGGTTCCACTGAAAGATAGGTCACATGTGATGAGCTCCACTTCTTAAAATTCTTGGGAGTACAAATATTGAAAGCTATAAACACCAAGGATGAATATATTTCAAAATCATAATATGCTAGATGACATTCTATTTTCTCAAGGCCATCTACATGAAAAATCAACTTATGTTTCATGTAGTTGGTATCAAATATACTTTTTCAAGGAGCAAGACTGCTTGACAAAATGCAAGTCTTTACTATGCACTGACAGGAAAAGTTCTCACATTTGTGAACATTCAGGGCGAAATTTATATCATATTCATGTTTTCTTTTTGCAACATTTTCCCAGTGAAATATTAAATTTTATGTTGTCTTGCAAATAAGTCTAAAAGGGTTTATAAAATTTAACGTGCCATAAGATCGGATGTATTCAAGTACATTTAAATTAAGAACTGAAAAGGCAAATGTGAAATTCTTATGAGATCATATGCAGAAAATATTTCATCTGCTAAGAAATATTGTTATTGTAGCACAGAAGCTGTTCATTTTAAGTTATAAGCAGCCAATATTTTCCTAGATGAGGAATGCATGGCTCTTTTCTTCCAAGTCATTTCAACTTAGTATATGAATCTAGGCCCTTTTAAAGATGGTATTTGGCCCTGGGTGGTTGTGTAGGCCCAGTCTCTGGCCTCGTTAGCCTATAGGCCTTATAGGAACTGAAAAAACCTGCAGAAAAATTATGTAGGTGAAAAATGGAGAGCTGGCACAGATGGGTCTTTAGTTTATTAAAATATAAAGTATTGAATGGTGGAGGCTTTTTGTATTAATAAAGTTTTGTGGACAGATTGTTACTACTTAAGACTAGTCATATAATTCATAAATCTAAAGCCACAATTAATTGAACAGCAAATAGCTGAACAAGAGCAACAGTTCATCTACTTACTGGGTAAACAATATTGTAGTTGCATATGTTGAGATCTGAGGAATTGTTTGCAAATGCAGCAAATACAAAACCCTGCAACAGAAACTCCATCATCCCGAGGCTCTCACTGATGTAAAGGCAGGACGACTGAGGGAATTGTCACGTTATGTTTGATTGCTCTGAAAACTCCAAATGTTATACCCTGAGTACTTTCTGGAGGAAAAATTCCCAAAATTACATGGATAAAATATTTCTTCTCTTTCTTCTGAACATCCTAGTGGCACCTTACTGAGGACATAGTGTATTAAAATTTTATAGTACAACTCAGCAAGAAGCTTGTGACTTCAGGGAGGCAAATGAAGACCTACAACCCTACAGCTCTATCCCTTTTAAAGACATAGGTCCCAATTTAAAACAAATTTCCCATCACAATAATTGTGGTTAAGGTGTTCCTCCACACTTTTGTTTTTTGCCAAAATGATATCTAGGATGTGCAACATGCAGTTTTGAGCATGAAATACAGGTAAAATACTTTAAACAACTTATGCATCGAAAAGTGTGGCAGTAATTTAACAGATATTGAAGTTTAGGGTTAACTTTGTTCACCTCTGATCTCACTACCAACCAAAATAAATTCATTATTTTATAGTCTAATTATAAGCAGTATTCATGTTCCTCAAGCTGCATAGCATAGAACTTTATAGTCAGATAGCTATTAATCTACTTAGAAGCAATACGGCTATGATTTTTTAAAATTTGGTTTATTCTTATTTTTAGATGATTCAAATATTTTCACAATGTAAACAGCCTTTTATTTTTTTTAAGATCCATTTTCTTCCTGGGTGTCAGCAAAGCACGATTTCACAACTTCCTTGTCTCCTAGCTTTTACATCAAACAACTACGAATTGATGAAAAGTATCCAATTTCCACAGTGTTCCTCTCTGAAAAAATCCCTCTATTCAGGGTTTTTTTTCCTCTGGGATAAACTTCCTATCACACTGTGCAACATGTGAGACAAGAATGTTAACATTTTCAGGAGAGGCTACACTAAAAATTGGCCTCTCAGTTAACAATATCTGAATGAAAAGAAACTCCCTGTAGATCTAAGAAAAATAAAGTATTCCCTATTTCTCTCAGCAAATAAATAAAATCATAAAAAGGAGAGAGCTGACACTGAGATTAGAATATAGCATTTGGAGAGTGAAAGTAAGTGGCCTGATGCTGGCTTGAGGAGACTGATACAGTGGAATTGGAAATTGAGGAGCTGAAGTGATATGGAGGATCTACGATGAGGCATGGGATGATAGCAGGGAAGAAGTAACCAGAATACCTGGCTCATAACATATCAATTACTTTACCTTAGGCAATCATTCTTGTCCCCACTAAGTAGAGGACAGTGGTGAGAGAAAACGAGTGAGTTAGGAGCAACCTGACATGTCCATGGCTGTTCATTTCCTTTCTCAAAACCCATGGGAAGGAACAGCAAAACGACAATCAACAGGGTTCAAAATGACCCTTAACTGCTTTACTTAGAAAGAGCACAGACCCTTTAGAAGCACTGCTGAAGTCACCACCATGGCAGGAGTGGTGACATGGCAGGGGGCACGAGTGAGGTGGGGGTTTCTGTGTGCCTGTGCGTGCATCTTTGATCTTCAGGGAGTGTTGGGAATCTATGCTTAGACAGGACCAGCACTGAAAGCCCCAATATTTAGAAACACTACATATATCTACTTTTGTAATAGTCTCATCCAATTCTGCCTTAAAATATAAATGAGGCAGGCTAAGTTAGAGTTAATCTAGATCTTCCAGTTCATTGACACTTCCCCCCAAACCTTAGAAATGGTCATCAGAATGAGTATTAGACAAATTTTAAGACGCAAAAAGTTGGAAATAGTTTTCCTTAAATTGCAAGTGAAAATATACCTAAACAAGGACCATGGCTTGTCTTCAAAAGAAAAGCATGGGAATTTGTTCAGTTCATCAGCAGCATTTAAAAATCATCACTTATTTCTGAGAGCTGAGCAAACCCAAAACTTTGATCCAACAAATTTCTTAATCTACAAAAGGCTGAATTCTCAGTAGCTCACTTGTGAGAGAGAGGAATGCTTTCATGGGAGAAGCATGCTTATTAGAACCTGTACCATAACCTAGAATATTTGCAAATATTAGCAAAAGAATACAGTACTAGAAGATCTGTATCTCCTGTTACTGCTAGGCTTAGGAGAAGAAGTAAACACCAAAAAAATGCAGTAATGTCACATATGTATTGCTTCAGATTTTCTGTATGTTTTAGGATAATTTCGTGGCCCTCTGATTTATCCAATAACAGTAACTAAATATCAAATGTTGCCATTTAGTAATCTCTAGTAGCTATTTTTCTTTATTCTCCTAGTAGTTGTCATCCTAAAGACACGAACCATCCCATCAATAGCTTACTGGTTTGGGATAGATATGAATACCAGATAATGCAATGAATCTGTCAAGAAAAGCAGTAAAAGAGAACCCGTGGGGAAAAAATATTCAATATAAGGCTAAAGCTTTATTTAATGTTTAGAAAGGACAGGACCCTGAAGCTATTTTAAATGTGAGAGTCCCCTTGCATTCCTTCCTTCAGTGTTTCCTTCCTTCTTGCCTCTCTCTCTCTCTCCTTCCCTCTCACTGAGACTCAGTCTCTCTCTTTTCACTTTCTCTCTGTTTTTGGTCAGAATTATCAGGATCCATCAACAAGAACTGCTAGCATATGAAAAATCCCACTTCTGTGTATCTGCTTTTTTTACTCACTCTATACTAGTGCTGTGTAGGTTTACTGATATAGCCCCCACTTAATAAAAGACAGATCCCCAAATTTGTCACATTTTAGTATACAAGATATTCTGCTTGAGCTGCACTATATATGGAGAGACCAGTAAAAATTAAAAAAAATGTATTAGATATGTAAATACAATAAATATATACTACATTATTTTATACTCAGAAGCCCTCTTGACCACTAGGAAAGCTCTGGAGATCATTAAAACAGATACAAAAAATATTACCCTTTAGAGAACTCTGAGAATATTGGTACATGCAAACATATGGTGATTCAGTATGACAAATCATACTTCTAATAGATTTTTCTTTCATTTTGAAATGCATTCTGCTTCTGTGAAAGGCACCAAATGGACGTCCCTCAAATCCTGAGCATTGCATTGTTCTCATTAGAAAAAAGCGACCCAAATTTCCCACTAGCGTACATAATTGCTGCCATTGAACTTCTGTTTGTGACTGTAAGACAACAGCGTAGTCTGTATACCCCATTCAGTGCTCACTGTGTCTACCAAGAGTGCAAGCTAGAGTGCCATTTGTGGCATTAGCTTTTGTGGATAGAACAACCTGTCAATTAGGAAGTGAATTAAGTAATTCACACAATTATCGTCACGTAACAAGCCTCGTTCCCTGCTAAGCTATTTCCAAACGGGCAAATCAGAGCCTCTGATCTAGAGCTGTGTGCCATATACATATCCCAAATGTGTTCATCTGATGATGCATTTCTACTTACTGCAGCATTAAAATATGATAGATCCAGATCTTATTACTTCACCTTTTCACCGGTGTGACACTCATAGTTGCAGGTTATTAACAAACACAATACACAACAAGGTCAACCATCAAGATATCACTTTTCTTCCTTAAATAACCTTGAAAAAAGTTAATTAGTTTGCATTAAACTTGCCAATTTTAGCTGGATAAAAAATATACAGAAAATAGCATTTTTAAACTTGTAATGAACAACCAGAAACTGATTGTTTTGGTTATTAAAAGCAGCTAACTTTGACCATCCTTAGAGCAGTTTTTCAATGGTATCCTGGAGCCACATTATTACCATAACTACTGAAATCATCATGACAATAACGATTTTGTTGAAACCTAAATGTGTGAAATTAAGCCTTTAACAGCTGCAAATCTATCCAGCAGTAAAGTCAATGAAAGGTGATTCCCCTATGTGAAAGAAGGATGTTGCATTCAGATGATACATGGTTGTATTGCATCCATACACTGGCTTCTTTGGTGATCATAAAGAATGAACGATCATAATAAAGTGTAATATCAAATGTTCTCTAAACTCAAGTTATTATCATGTAGGAAAAAAACTACACCACATTTTACTTCCAATCAAACTACTGAACTTACTCCCTCTTTTAGGAAAGGTGATTTTACAGACAATTTGGTCAATCACTCCAGTATGACAAGTGCACATATGTTTATATGTTAATTTAATCCACTTGGATCCTCATTCACAATCAGAACAGGATATTTTATTAAAATGTCAGCACTTCCAAAGCAGAAAAAAGTAAACTCTGGAGGTAGTGAGGCAGACTTTCAGTCTGTAACAGTTGATATGCACCAGATGCAATTTTGCATTTGGTTCTAAGTCAAGCCAAAAAGTACAAAGAAGAATAAAATACCACACAAGCAAGAAGAAGTGGCAGTCTAAGCACTATGTAAAATTTCAGGAGTAGATAATACTCAAAGAGAATCCTAATCTGTTTTTGTTTTACCATTATAGTTTTTCCTTCTTTGGGAGAGGCAGGGTGATAGAGGTAGAAATATGGTCTATTAATCATAAAATACCACAAGAATGTGCTGTACAAGTAGAAATGACATGGCCTTACCTCCTTACTACAGCCCTGACAATCCTATTGGCCAAAGACTTCATACCGAGAAGCTTAAGTGCGACTTGAGATGTTGGTGAGACGATCCTGACAAAGTACGAAAAAAGAGGAAGATAGAGGAAGCAGCCCTGACAGAATACAAATGCAGTACATAAAGCTCAGATATAAAGAACACACATACAAAAAAAGAACAACATAGAATTAGAGGAGAAACGAAAGACGTTTTCTGTAATGAGAGCTGAAACCTCCCAAACAACAGAAAATATAGAAAATAATGGGAATGACAGAGACAAGGCACACAAAGGTTATTGAAGTCAGCCAAGGTTAGCATGAACAGCATTCTATCGGGTTTTATGAATGTGGCAAGAGCCCAGTTTGTCCCTGCAGTAGCTGGAAGTTTCTGTAACTTGCTTGCAGAACCAAAACCACCTGTGATGGTCTTTGGAGCAATGCATTTACATCCCAACAATGCAGGCTCAGCACTTAATAAGCTCTGCTGATCCTGAGCCAGCTGTGCAAGGAGACAACTCTCTGTCCCTCTTATGGTCAATCTGGCACTCAAATAAATAATTGGGAGTTGGCTGAACTTCAATGTCAAAGATAAGATATCTAGATGTTGATATAAACAAACAAGAAGCTAGTGAAGCATGCAAAGGGGAAAGGTAATAGAAAGTGAAAAGGAAGTGAAACCACTGACAGAAACATTTTAGGCAGATGGGAGGAGCTGATTTGATGGAATTTTTAAATGCTTAAATACCAGTCAGATTATGTTCCTAAGCTTATGAAGAATGAGATCTGAATTCATGTATTCATAATAAAAATATATATCAGAAGTGTACAAATGCTGCAGTTCTGGTTGAAACTTCTTTTTGCAATAATTTACTTTTAAGCAAATAACTTAAGGATAAAATAAACATTCCTGCAGGCCACCATTCAATGGCAATGGCTAATCATTCAACTAGCTTGACTGAAGGAAAGGACGTGTCATACACTGAAATACATCACCATGTGGATCAGTCTGCTAAGGGTAAAAATCTCTTAGACAGGAAGAATTCATATCAGATGACAAAAATATTATAAGAATTTACATTGAAAAGTAATGCATAAAAGCACCTGTATTGTTCAGAATTCAACAGTGAATAATAACAGAAAATATAATTTATATTCCTTCTTCACTCCTGACAAAATGCAAACTTAAATTAAGACACGTTCTTTCTATTCCTATAGACTAGAGGTGTCATATAAGCCTGTATGTATTGCTTCTTCATCCATGGAAAAGCAGCTTGTACTTGTGGTTGTAATTTTCTTTTGTATTCTGTTTTTTCGATTCCTCACAGTGAAGACTGTTCTGAATATCAGAAAAAATTAAATAGTTTTAGACAGAGTTACTGAAAGCTTGTGCCCAGGACCTTCAACCCCAATATCATCTGATGAAACAGAAATCTCAGGGTATACTATTTAAAAAAAATCACTCTTCACTGTCATAATTGACAAAAACCCCAATAAATGTAACTGATATAAATGGAAGTCATGTTGGAGAGCTAGATACAACCCCTACTATAACTCTTACCTCCATGATTATATATCATTGTGCTACAGTAACTATAATATAATTTACAGAAGTAAATATCTGTTTCTTCTTAGAGGGAAGAATTTGAATTTTATTTTGTCCTTTAAAGAGGAAGGTGTCTGTAAGTATTTCAGTATGGAACACCCCTCCTCCTTGCTCAGCCTCGCAGCTATCAAGAGTACTACAAATTCCACTAGAAATACAAACCTTGCACTTAAGGGGGTTGATGCTGAAATCTCCTTCTGGAGGATTTCCAGTTCTCTTGACTGTATATATGAACACAGACCTTTAAAGCCATCTTAACTGAGGCAAAGAGGGTTGGGATGATGATCTCCAACCTACAATATGGAAGAATCTTTCTACTTTTGTTTCAAACATAAGAGACAGGGCCCGTAAATAGTCTCAACATGTTTTAGAGAGGATTCACTGGAAGCTGGAAATAAAATTAAAGGAAGGTGAAAAAGAAAGCAAACAAATAACACCTCTTTAGGGTGAGAATGAAAAAACGAATTGCCACATTTGAACCCTTAAACACTTGCCCCATTTTTTCCATTACCTTTAATAAAATGGATGCTGGAACCAAGCTATAATTGCCAGTGACACTTGCTCACTGCTTACTGTGTCTTGCTCTTTTTCTGTCTGCCTGTTTAATTTTTACCATTGTCAGCTCTGATCATGAGCAGCAATCAGCAAAATTCACTCTGAATTGAGCACTAGCAAAGGAGAATGTAACCAGTTCTCCTTAGCAGCAGGGAAAATGGATTCACAGATAATCTGGTAAGGGCAGTGTTTGGGAGTACTAGAATAGACGCTGCATTTTGACTTACCTATAGCTATTTGGAATTATTCTGACATGAGCAGAGAGATTAGGTCAACTGTAGGTTAAGGTTTTTGCAAATTAGAGGAATTTCAAAGAGGGAAAAAATATTCAAGCACTGGAGAGACTAAAATCTAATTGCATATTCTGTATAGGTATATATTTTAGCTTGTAATTTACACTAAGGCAGCTACCCAGGGAAGTCTTAGTCCATTCTTCCATGACGCACATCTTCATCCAAGATTCTCAACAACAAGCATATCTAAGAAAAAGAATAGGAAACACTACAGCCTATGTGGACTATGTGGACTATGGGGAGTGAGGAGTGACTGAAGAAGCAGCAAGCAAGACTGTGACTTTTTCCACTTCTAGCGAACAAATGAGAAGTGAGAGATTAGTATAAGGGGAACATAAGAAAGTGGCTTGTGTGTTGTATAGGCCGTAATACGTCAGGGACTCCAGAAAGAAGGGAATTTAGGGAAAAGAAATGATTCCTCTCATGATGATTCAATTTCTAATTACTCCTTACATGAATTTCCCGAAGAGAAACAGACATGTTTAAATAGAAGGTACTTCAGAGGGGATACATCTAAATCCAATGAGATGGAATTAACTAAATGCTATAGACAAAGAAAAGGAAAATGATGCCAACAGTTTGATCACAGAAGGCGGTATCACACTACATTGAGAAGAAGGAGTTTTTTCTGACGAGATTATGCTACATCACCTGAGACATTTAAAAGCTACACCACAGTAAGCATTTAAGGAATATTTTACCATTCTCCTACAGAAGAAAGAAGACAACACAAGCCAAATTTTTCATCATGGCTTACTATGCATAATACAAACTTCAGACACTAAGTACATTACATGTAAATATTTGCAGCTCAAGGTGATAGATTGATGGAAAAGACTTAATCTAAGTGATGGCTACTCACATTGCCCTTATTTTGTGAGGGACTACATATGTCACCCTCCAGGCAATGAAAAAGGACATTCAAGAATTTTATCTCACAAGAACTACCTGAAAGGAACCCCTTCTTTTCTTACATGCTTTATGTTGTAGCTATCAAAGGGTATGTACCATCTACATTCTGTTTATCTATCTGTCTATACAGCAGAAGCTTTGAGCAAAACAAAGTAGAGAACAAATATTTCTTTAAATACATTAACATTTGTAAGAGTCGGTCCGAAAATCCCTCATTTCTGCCTCACGACTGTCAGAGGCTGAGACCCCCATGGACTCTGAGCCACAGCACAGGCCAAGTTTTCCCTGCAGCTGCTGTCACCGGACCAAGACACCCTCCTCAGGGACCCATGCATGAAACAATGGGGGACGGTTACGGTTTCTGGCCATGTTTGCTAAGGGGTGTTTCTGTACTGACCGTACTTGGTAAGACCTGAGCTGCACCGCTCCCCCTATTGTGAAAGAACACCTGCGATACCCACGAGACCTCCCCCCGTTCCTGGCATCTTGCCTCTCGCTTCGAAAAGAACTATAACAACCCCACCAGAAGAGCAGGCTTTTGAGGCCTCCCCGGCGGACGACGGCTCCATTGACCTACGTGCCACGGAGACTGCGAAGGTGGTCTGTTGGCATCGGCGTCACGAGGACTCCCGTCTGTCAGTTGGTAGCTATACCCTTTCTTTACCCACCCTTTCTCTCCCTCTCTCTCTCCCTCTCTTCCTTCCCCTTCTTTTCTATCGCATAACTGTGTGTATCAATAAAGATACAATTGATTTCACTTGAATTAAGTTATCACTGCCTCTTTTTGCACTCTGAAATCAAAACGAACCATCACGACCATCCTTTGGCTCGTGACAACATTAAACCCTTTTAATAATAGAATTCTCCCTGTATAATGTGTGACTTTTTAAATATATCCCCAGTCTCTATTTAACTGTCATTTAAGCCAATTATATTTTAGTCACTATAACAGAATTTGTGCTGAGGCTCTCCAGATCTGACTTAGAATTAATTTAGTTATAATAAGATGGTAATTTTAAGCAATATATACATTTTTAAAAAACAGAAAAGACCCATATTGTCATAACAAAGAACTAACATAATCTTTATCCTTGTGTTACTGAAGAGAGAGGTAGATAGATCCCAGTAGGGTTTCATTGAGGCAATACAGGTCTTGTTGGAATACCTTTATTTTAAAATGTCTTGATATATCAGTTTTTAAAATGCATCATTCCTCAAAACCACACAAAAGCCATCACTTCAAAAGCGTCTGATTAGTCTGAACACAATCAAGGGCATGCGAGATAGCTGCCATTTAGTTCAGCCAAAGCAATCCATGCCAACTGCAATAAACCCATCAAACTGTCATAGAGTCAAGCTGTGAGAAAAAGACGACGGTGATTACACACAATAGTTTCCTTCAGTGGTTTTATAATTTCAATTTTTCAAACATTTCAAGATCTTCAATACTTACAGTAGCAATCCTTTAGTATAGAATATTTTCCCTGAGAGTTACTATCAACAACTTAGCCTATTGGTTTTTTCCCCCATCATTGAATCAAGCATTTAAGCTCATCAGGCAAAAAAAATTGTCATTACAGTTGTAAATAAATTATTTAAAGAGATCCAGCCAATCAAAACAGATATTTAAGTACATATTTTCTTTGATATCTGTATATAACTCCCATAAAAAGGGCACAGTTACAGCTGAGGAGCCTAAAATGCAAACTATACCTAAAATTAAAATAACATTCTTTCCTTCACCTTGAAAGCCAATGACCCTCTGCAAAACCAAAAATGAGACCTAGTGATCGTGTCATTTGACATGATCATGTCACAAGATATAAGATGTATATTGAAAAATGCATTGTGTTCATTATGACAATCACAAAGCATAGAGAAGAATGACACACAAGATTAAGGAAATTTAAGACAAATTATTTAAATTGATCTTTTAAAACCACTACATTATTTATAAGAATCCTTCAGGCAGATGGAATATTGGAACCTCAAGGTGTATTTTCCTCTCCACAGAGGTATTTTATGCAGCACAAATGCCACTGGGAACTTAGCGACACACTGCAAAGGGTATAATGCTAGTGAAGGACAGAGGGGCACAACACTGCGATTCTCTGCTCTACAAAGCTCTTGGATTAGCACTATGTTTAAACAAGCCACTGTCAGATTTCAGAGCAAGAAAAAGACAGTAATGAGGATAGAATTTATGAACGTTGCTCAGGCTGCATCTTGCTGGGCTTATTACTTAGCTGACTAAAACACATGTCATCACAGCCTTGAATACATAGTGGCTTTATCAGGACACTGACCTATGCTTGTGGTGTTAGCTCATTTGTGTAGACTTGAAAATACCATATTTCCTTTCCAACACCTTTCCCTTTCAGACACCACTCCTAACCTACCTGTCTGATTTTTCACAGGAAAAAAAAAAAAAGAGTTTGAGGGGAGAAAAATGTTTGTGATGATTAAGGCTGTGTGACCTTAAGGTGGTGTGGTTAGACTCTGGCCTGTTAGGATGTAAACAGACACTTAGATGCAGCTGTTCTGTTCTTTCTGCTGAGCACTCTTGTGCTGATGAGAGTTCTTACAAAATGAAAATTGTAGAAAAATTACCCAAAGGTATTATGGAGAATAAGGATAGTTATACTCAACAAACACTTAAGCACCAATTTAATTCTAATTAGTATGGTTTCAACCATATTCCTGCACTACCATCGCAGAGGAAGAAAGTTGTTCCAATTTTAGTTCTGAGTAGGTGAGGGTACAGGTGTAAAAAATTTATCGCAGGAGTTCAGACATTTATGAATATAAAAAAAGAAAAATAGCACAAAACAAATGCACTGCCTTCAAATATTTCATAATAAGCAGTACTATTATTTAATGAAAGCAGTAACTTCTCACAATCACGTAACATTCCCACTCAACCCACATTTAGCTAAAACACAGCAAGTGCTATATGGGTATCCCATTGTAAAAAAGGGCGAGACAGAAGTGAAAAAGTAAAACACATATCTAAATACTTCCATATAAGCAGGGTTAATAATTTCTCTGTCTGACTTATCTGCCTCCTTCTGGACCATGGTAAGTACTACATCAGAGTAAGTACTACATCAGATTTGCTTATTCCATTGTCTTTCTAATTTTTTTTTCCTCCTTGCTATTCTTTTCACAGAATCACAGCATGACTGAGGTGGAAGAGACACACATGTATTATTGAGTCAAAGTCCTGACCCTGAACAGAACAGCCCCAAGAATCACACCATGTACCCTAGAGTATTGTCCAAATGCTTCTTGAGCTCTGTCAGGCTTGGTGCTGTGACCACTTTCCTGGGGAGCCTGTTCCAGAATTTAACCACTCTGGGCGAAGAATCTTTTCCTGGTATTCAACCTAAACCTCCCCTGACACAGCATCAGGCCATTCCCAGTGTTCTATCACTGTCACCACAGAGAAGAGATCAGTGCCTGCCCCTCCTCTTCCCCTTCCAAGGAAACTGCAGAGTGGACAGAGGTCTCTCCTCAATCTCCTCTTCTCCAGGCTGAGCAGACCGAGTGACCTCAGCCACTCCTTATACAGCTTCCCCTCAAGGCTCTCCAACAGTTTAACATCTTCCTTATATTGTAGCACCCAAAACTGCACACAGCATTCAGTGAGGCTGCCCTGGCCCAGAGCAGAGCAGGACAATCCCCTCCCTTGCCTGGCTGGCCATGCTGTGCCTGGTGCACCCCAGGACACAGGGGGCCCTCCTGGCTGCCAGGGCACTGCTGACTCGGGTTCTACTTGCTCTAGACTTTGGTCCCCGGGTCCCTTTCTGTGGCAATGCTTTCCAGCATCTCATTCACAAGTCTGTACATTCTGGATTGCCCCATCCCAGGTGCAGAATCCAGCACTTTCCAACACGCATGTTGAATTTCAATAATGTTGGTGATTGATTATCCAATCCTCCAATTTATCAAGGTCTCACTACAGGGCCTCTTCTTTGTCTCGAGGGAGTCAGCAGCTCCTCCCAATTTTTTATCATCTGTGAACTTGCTTAGTACCCCTTCTAGTCCTGCATGCAAGTCATTTATGGAGATGCTGAACAACACTGGGCTGAGGATGGAGCCCTGCAGAACCCCACTGGTGACAGGTCTCCAGTCTGATGTCACCCCAGTCACTGTAACCCCTTGTGCCCAACCCATGAGCCAGTGGCTCACCCATCATATGTTGTGTTTATCCAGCTGTGTCGGTCATTCTGTCCAGAAAGATACAATAAGTGACAATATTGAAGGCTTCACTGAAATCCAGGAAGATGACATTAACCGGTTTCCCTTCGTCAGCTGTTGGGTTACCGTGTCAAAAAAGAAATCAGGTTTGATATGGAGAACTTTCTCCTCATGAAGTCATGCTGGCTGTGACCAATGACTGCATTGTCTTTCAGGTGTTTTTTGAACACCTCCCAAAATAATCTTCTCCATAACTAGCAGGCAATGAAGTGAGACTGACAGGCCTGTAGTTTCTGGGATTCCCTTTCTTGCTCTTGAAAATCAGGACAATGTCACCCACCTTCCCCTCAGTGGGGATCTCTCTGGATCCCCAAAAACATCCAAAAATTATCAAGAGAGGTTTTGTGATGAAATCAGTCAGCTCCTTGAGGGTTCTTGGCTGAATCCCATAAATCCCCATGGATGTGCAGGGATCCAGCTGAAGGAACAGATCCTTCACAATTTCAGGGTCAATTGGGAGTTGAACATTTTCACAGTAATGGTGCTTCAGCTCAAGGCACTGAAACCCCCTTGGTTCCTCATCTGTGTTGAAGACAGAGGCAAAGAATGTGTTAAACACCTCTGCCTGGTCCTTTCCCTGTTCAGTAGCAGTTATTTTTACACGGCCTATTGCCATTTATATATTTGAAAAACTATTTTTATTGTCCCCCACATTTTGGGCCACCTTTCTTGCTCATAAAAGCATAACCAGATTATGACATTTCTACTAGAAATCAGAATTATGTGTAAAGTGTTAGAAAAAGAACCTGTAACTAAATTATTTCTGTGAGGTATGAGGAATATGATGAAGAACTCCTTAAAATTATGCTTTAAATTGACCTTTGAATCTTGTTTAAATTTCTGTCTTATATTTTTAATTTGTGGTAATTGTTTTCTCTTTTTTCTATTTATCAGCTTTCCTAAGGTTTTCACACATTCGAGACATTAATCTCTGATTCTGTTATTCCTGTTGTATTTTTTCAGTGACATTATACAACGTTATTTAACATTTACATTGATTGAAAAAAACACTTTGAGTAATAATTTAAAGCAGGCTCTTTAGAATTTGCATATTCTTTTTCTTCCCTTTCCCCCTTTCCATTACATTCTATTTTAGTGATGATCTACAAGTAACAACAAAAAAGAAATGTAAGTATTAACTTTATGTGCCAAAGGATTAATAAAACAAGAGAGAGCTGGCATCTGGGCCCTTCTATTATTTAACAAGTAAGCTTTGATGAGAAGAATTCTGTAGGATCAAGACACACCTTTTTCTAGTTTTTCAACATTTTAAAGCAACTACAATCAAGACTGGCTATATACAAAAAATATATTTTAAACTATTTAATAAAAATAGAATTTAAGAGGAAGGAATGAAAAAATAGAACACTACCTGATTTTTCCTTCATTTGATAAAGATAGTTTTCCCACTTTGAGTTCTGATATTATAATGTAAATAAATTTTTAAATTATGTAGCTATTTTAGTTCTCATTGTTTTTCATTTAGAATAAGTATTTTTTATGTATTTATTTTTTTTTTAAAGAAAAACACATGATCTTTATATGTGTTGGAAATAAATAAACAGCACTTAACATTCATTGAAAATACCTAACTCCAGATGCACTTAACATATAAGCATTCCTAATAACTGTTTTAAAAACTGATCAAAATAAGATTTTACTAACTTTCCAGTTCTCAATATAGAAACTTCTATAGAAAATTTCTATATTTCAATATAGAAATTCTGGAATCTTACATTAAAAAAAGAACAAAGATTAATTAATGGGCATAACATACACATATTTTATATGTAACTATAAAATAGTATATGCTTTATGAAAAGACCTCTAGAATTGGCTTTGGCTGCATTATATGTCTCTTCATAAGTTTGGATTTTTCATTTCACTGTTAAATTTCATTCCATCTCCTACACTGAAAGGGCCAAGATGAAGGGAAAATGAAGATCTAGGCTTTGAAAAGACTAAAGTATCTGAAAGAACATATACATCCTTAGAACAGGCTTTCAATCCAGCACAGAAATTTTTTCTCTGTTCTTCGGTCTCACAAAAATTCACATTGGCATGAGTCTGACACAGCTGAAGCTGTGTCAAAGTATTTTTTATGTCTGTTCAGCACATCCTTCTGTGTGAGTTTATGTATATTCATATATATCTATGACATACATTTCACCACACTTCATAAGGGGCGGGAAAGGAAGGCGAGGTGATGAGGTAGTTATGTACACTTGGGAGTGTTTTGATTGTCTAGAGCTTGATGATGCTCTAGGGATCAAGTGTTTATGGTCAAGTGCAGGCGAGGGAAGGCCAGTAAGGCAGGTGTCCTGGTGGTGGTGTGCAACAGACCACTGAACCAGGGTGGAGGTGCAGATGAAATATTCTGTAAGCAGCTGGGAGAAGTCTCACAACCGCTAGCCCTTGTTCTTGTGGGAGACTTCCAGCTTACTAGATATCTGCTGGAAATACAACATGGCAGAGAGAAAATGGTCTAGGAGGCTCCTGGAGTGTGTGGAAGAGAATTGCCTAGCACAGCTGGTGAGGGAGCCAACTTGGGAAGGCTCTGTTTGTGACCAGAGAAGGACTTGTGGGTGATAGGGTGGTTAGAGGCCATCTTGGGCACAGGGACCGTGGAATGATACAGCTTTCGATCCTTGGAGAAGGAGGGGGCTCAGCTGAACTGCTATTCTGGACTCTTGTGAGGGCAGATTTTGACCTCTTTAGGGCACCAATTGACAGAGTCCTTTGGGAAGCAGTTCTGAAGGGCAAGGGAGCCCGGGAAGACTGGACATTCTTCAAGAAGGAAAGCTAAAGGTGCAGGAGCAGGCTGTCTCCATGTAGCAAAAGACAAGCCAGTGGGGAAAAAGACTGTTCTGACTGAATAGAGGACTTTGGCTGGAACTTGGAAAAAAAGAAGAGTTTGTCACCTCAGGGAGATGGGGTGAGTAACTCAGGAGGACTACTAGGATGTCATGAGGTTATGCAGGGAAGAGAGGGAAATAGCCAAAGCCTAGATAGAACTTAATCTGGCTACTTCTGTAAATGGAAATAAAATATTACTATAAATCAATTAGCAACAAAAGAAGAGCTAATGAGAATCTCCATCTTTTTTGGATGGGGAGGGAAACACAGTAACAAAGAAAGAGGAAAAGGCAGAGGTACCTCATGTCTTTGCCTCAGTATTTAATAATAAGACCAGCTGTTCTTAGGGTAGCCAGCCCCCTAAGCTGGAAAACGGGGGAAATGGGCAGAATGACCACACAATTCAAGTGGCAATGACAGTGACCTGATACACCACTTAGACACATACAAGTCTATGAGGCCAGAGGGCACCACACAAGGATACTGAGGGACTGAGGGAGCTGGCTGAAATGCCTACTCTTTTCTAACCCAGCTAATTCTTTATTTTGAAATTAGAATACTATTTTGTATGTGACTATCTGAACAAAATAAGTATTTTCTGTCTCATGTAAATTATTTTTTTAAAAAAACCCTTTCTCAGGAACAACAAATAGTAGAATTTTTCAAGCAGCTATTTGGAAAAAAAAAAGTCAGGCACAAATACGCTAAATTTTATTTATGGATTATATGCTGAAGTTAAGAAAACCCTTGCAGTTTAGTATCACTACAGATTTATGTGAATTCACACTCGTTTGTTTTAGTGAGTTTCCACACTACCTGCTCTGAAATTGGCAACAGAAATACATGCTGGAAAACATGAAGTGCAAGTCTCCCATATCTTTAACACTCCCTAATCATTCAACTTTGCACAGAGCAAATGGAAATAGGGTGCATTTAGCAAACCACATGTTGAATTTTTAAACAGAGGGCACTCTTCACACTATGTATATGGATGACTGTCAGCAGTGCAAGGGCAGGAATGAATAAGCTCCCTGGTCTCAGTAGAGGGGACTGGCAGAATCCTGGCACATAGAATTCTTTCCAACAAGTATTTCCCAAAGTCCAATTTCATAGCATAGGCATATCTAACACAGTTTTTAAAATTAGAAATGAAAAAGAAGAAAAAAGAGGATGCCATATTAGAGGTAATTCTGCAGCAAAACCAACTGTCTTCCTCCAAATGAAATGCAGGTCATTGTTACACCTTCTGAACTGATCAGGAGGTCTATGAGTTTCATATTAGCTTGAGATATTTCAGTAATAAAATGCACAAGTCTTCTCATAGAGTACCTTCCATCAGTTCAGAATCACTAGAATCACAGTGTGGCTTGGGAAAGCTGGGTGAGCGATGAGAGCAAAGGGGAAGTTGTCTTTTTATGAAACACATCTTAATATGCACAGTGCAGCGTGTTGGGTTGCTAGAAATGCTTTCTGCAGGGGGTGGCCACAGTGGGCTGCACTGGCTAACCTCTCTGGGGCCTGGATAAGAAGGTACAAATTAGACCACTTCTACCCCCAGCTGTTCTAATCGGGGATGGTGCTGGTGCAGAACTGACCTCAGAATTAGGGATCTGTGACTAGCTTTCTGTACTGATGAAAGGGATTATGTGACATGGATGCTCATGATAGCAGGGGACAGTGGTTCATGGCAGGAAGCTAAAAATTCAGCCACTCACTCAGGTCTGTGCCTGTCTGTCTTTAAGCTGCAAGAGAAGATATGTAAAGAAAACCTGAAAAAAACCTTGCAAAAATATTTTGTGCATGTACAGTATGATTATGATTTAAAGATGATTACAGCTACTGTTCTACAAGGTTATGCATTAGTCTCTGAGAAATTTTTGCCAAACCCCCCCTGTCTTTTTTATCAATGTCACTTCAAAACTCAGGCCTAAGTTCACAAAATTCTTATAATGCCATCTTCAGAGCAATTTAAAAAATAATTATTTTAAATAAAGTATCTTAATATTAATTTTTCACTAAAATGAGTGTGCTGTGTTTACCTTTGTTAAAGAGAATTTGTGCTCCTTTAATAACATACTGTGAAAGCCTGTGCTCTACTTTATCTCTGGATAAAACTTCTCTCACTGTAGATAGGATTATATTTCCTACCATGCACACATTCAAGACATCAAGAGTGACTGTTTTTAGTAAACAAAAAAAAAATCACAGAAAATACAGGTCATCTGGTTAAATTGTTTATAGGAATAGAAGCCACTGGAATAGAAGCACAAGAAACACAAATACTTTTGATAAAATTTTGCAGCCTGAAACACTTTATATAGAAAGGAAAAAAGTTCAAAACACTATTTCTTTTAATAAATACATGTACATTTTCTTTATTTCTTGCTTACATTCTTGTATTTTCTTCAAAAAAAACCAGACTCTCCAGTTTTGGAGCAGAATAATATGGAAAGCTGCATTTAGAGGCAGTTTATGCTGCAGACGGAGCACCTGGTCTCATGACTGAGAAGAAATACTACTGCCTCAGGAATGAACATTACCCTGCACCTCATGCCACCTCCCTGATTGTTCCCCTGACATCAAGGGACCTGCTGAGATGGCTCCAACCAGCTGCATCTGCTCAGTGCCCACCATCAGTAGCCCCACTCTACTCACCATGACAAGGACCACTATTTTTCTATCAGTAAAAGGGCATGGAAATAGCAGAAAATTTGTATACTGCAGTCAGCTTAGTGGCAGTGTCAGCCTGGCAGTATTAGAAAAAACTTTCACTTAAGTTGAAGTGGATCCTCCCCAGTTCAGCCTTCACGATGTATGGCGACTAAAACCTGTTTCTGTTGTTCAAGTTGAATTTGCCTTTAGGCACAGCAGTTTTACTAAGATTTAGTGATACTACCAGCAAAAGCAGACAGGTGCTGCACGGGAAGCCCAAATCGAATAGATCTAAAAGATCTACTACTCCTTCTCAGCATGAAATGATAATCAGGATATGTCATGCCTGCACTGTTCTTAGTTTCTGTGAAGAAAATTGTTTGGCTACATGAGCAGAGAGCAAAAGAACAGGTGCCCACAATGGACTGGTCACAATGCTTAGCAAAAAAATAAATAGTTTGAGAGTTTTAGAGCCTCTGAAAGCTTACCCTGGAACACTGATTTCTTTACCTCACAACTCTTCCAGCTTTGTGTTATAGAGCAAAACAATTGTTCAAGCTTCCCTCTGCAGCATTATATCCCAGTTATAATTCTGGCTGCTAGCAAGAATGTAGAATATAGATTACAGGAATTCCTGTTAACATAAATCTAGCAAAACATATCTTTCACTGGCAAAAAATTTTAATAGAACACAAAAATAACCCCATATAATTAAAACAGCCCCATATAGCTTTGAGCAAAGCAGAGAAAAAAGAGTTTTTCTCTAGCAAAGAAATAAGAACATAAGCAGAAATTAAAAATATTAAAAAAAATTTAAATGAACTTCTGTTTCAAGAATTTGTTTACTACAGCTTAAACAACAGTGGCTTTCCAAACTGTTGCTAAAAATCTTAATGAAAATTGTTTGTATTAATCAGGATTGAGATTTACTGCTTTTAAAAATATATTTTATATTAAAATTAAAAGTATTTTAATAGGAACCTACTAAAACCTACTCAAAGGAAATCAGTACATCTCTTTTGAAAACTCACTTTGTAAAAGAATTTACTTCATCATCATTCTCTGAATGCAATCAGTCATACAATTATAGAACAGATCTCCTATAGTCAAAAGATTCAATCTTAAAGTTCTATATACCTTGTACTATGGTGACTATGTACTATGTAGGCTCTGACAGTAGACAGATATTTTACATACTGTATACTGTTGTCATTCATGTCCATAGTGAAAGAGAACTACTGACTACTACTATAATGACAACATACTGAATGTACTAAACCCTTTTGGTCCAACCAAGGGACTTTTCACTTCCTCTTGTTACCTCTAGAAAACATAATGTGTTATTAGAAGGCAAAAATAAAAAAGATGCTTGCATGCAAATTCTCTTGGAACTGATAGGAGAAAAGAATGCACAGCTTTTAATTGATATCAGATTCCTATGCAGGTGTTATTCTGTTATTTCTAAAAAACAAGGGAAAGACTTCTGATTTCTCATAGATGCACTGTTAACCAGTTAAAATTAGATTAAAGATCTTCTGGAGCTATGCAATAGCAATGCGACAGGTCTTATATATGTTGGCTTCATATTTAGAGCAGTGTAGAATATTTTTCATAATATTGCTATTTTGAGGTGTTTTAATTTTGGAGGATAATTATCTTTGATCAGCAGTTCTGCAAGACCTTTTTTTTTTAACTGAGAACACTGAAAAAATATGTGTTTCTCCAGATGGAAGATATCAAAGATCCATTCACAATATTAAAAAGTTTCAGAAACACATTTAAAATATCATATGGTATGTATTTGAATGGCCTCATTTAAGAGCACTTCATTCTTAGATATCTATTGAGGAATAAAAAAAAAGCTTTACATCTGAACTGGGAGAAAATGAACTGTGTCTGTATGTGCTATGAACCTTTGAATTTTACAATGCTAAAACACCATAGATATGAGCCTTAACTTGACTGAGGTTTTGAAATATTGATTGATCAATTGATTGGTTTATTTTTTAGCAAAAATATCAACTACTCCTTTAGGCAGGTGGCTCTCTTCAGTCATTTACTACAAAAGTGCAAAATAATGACAACTTCATGCTGTATCTCCAAAGTCATACAGTTCAACATTTCTTTTGCACCATATCTGATATGGTGTGCAGGTCCTTCAGGCTCTCTCATTGTGAGATTCTACAGAGAAAGTAATCATTTGAGCCACTCATGTGATAAACCAGCACTTGAAACACTCAAATGTCAAGTTGTTTTCATCACATCGACAGCAGGTCTTAGGCTTAATCTTTCCTTGGTTTATGCCACTACTTTGCCTTTACTTTGCTGCAAAATGTGAAACCGCCGTGTATATGCTAATGGAACTGTCTTGCCCATTAGTTCTCCAATTTCATCTGTATTACCCTTCACCTGTTAGTGAACAAGGCAATGGTGCAGATTATTCTCCCCTCGATGCACATCCCATTAGACTTCAGTGGAGAATACACCCCCCTTGTGTGTAACCAAGATGAGATTCATAGATTTCCATTTGTGTTTACAAGAGCATTGTTTCTTTAGTATAGAATCTGTGCTTTTTATATTCATACAAGACCCACAGACCAAGAGCTTGGATCTAATTCCAGCTTCTCCTAAGCTCAAAGACCTGTGCATACATAGTTATGGCTACCTTCCACTACCTGCAGAATATATAGCATTTTTTTCCAACAACACAGATGAATTTTCAGTAAATACCAACTACTTATCACAAAGTCCCTTGCTACCAATTGACACCAGGTGAACATATGCTTTTACCAGTCAATATATTTTCAAATGCAAGACTGCATAAAAAAAATTCTGAATCATAAACATTTCCTTTTCCATATTTATAATAGAAGTATTTTCAGTAGATATAACTTTACGTATATTTCTTTTCATATAATTTAATGTGAACTTTTAATTTAAGTTAGCAGTATGATGAGTTCAACTGAAGTTGATGATACTGCACTATACTTTAAATACTGCTGTGAATTAACACTGTATGCTTTCCAAAACAACATGATATAATATGATGAAAAAATCAATTATGTGTTAAAATAGATAGAGAGCAATTGACAATGATGTTAAGTTCTGTTCTTTGATGATAGCAGATAGTACAAATAATCTGTTCTATACTTTAGGATTTGAAAAGCAGGGCTATGAAGAGATACCTTATTTTGAACAGCCTCTAAAATCTAAGTCACTATTACAACAGCTTACATTTTCAATGTCATGCTGAAATTCAGAAATATAAATTGTTATTTACAAACCTCTGAAACCAAGAGAAGTGTAATCAATTTATTTTAACTGTGGTTGGGAACTAGAAGACATGGTAGATTTTCAGGCCTCTTTCTATAACTCTCTTGTTAAAATATTCAGGTGACCCCCATGGGAAGTGCTATACTATGGCTAATTTGAACCTGTTTACATTAGAAAGTGAAAGAACTTTCTGTATCCTGTTAGTCACAAACATTTCCTAGTCTTATCCTGTCACTTCCCCATGGGGGTTCCCAGGGCCATTCTCGAGCGTACAATACCCAGTTCTGTTGAATGGCTATGCTGATTGCTTGCTTCATCCTTTTCATTTTTGATTAAAGTCTGAATGCAGAAAATTTTTTACATGCTGTAGTTTCAATTCTATAGGGACTATATAAATTCAGAAGATAATTTAATTTCTAAATTTAATGTTCAGCAAGTGCAACCATGGAGGAAATTCCCCCATAAATTACAGCATATTCATAACAGTGCATATTTGTTGACCACAGAAGCATAAATTTGCTATGTATTCTGAAAAGTGTTTGTAACTTGGATTTGTAATTGTATGTCTTTGACTGAAAGCTGACTTCTAAATGTGCCCTCAGCATTAATGCAATTCACTGAATTTTGCTTTAGAAAAGTTATTATAAATTATTTTTAAAAATCAAGATTATTTGTAATTTGCAATGTTAAGAGCATATTCATTTTGAATTGCGCTATTCTGGTTTGAATCTCTCTAAAATGTCATAATCTGGGGATTTCATCTTTTTATTAAAGTCATAACATTCTGGCTAGACTTTTTAATTCCAGATTTACAGATATAATGATGTCTAATGAAAAATAACAGCAAACTATACACCATTTGAATGAAGCTTAAAGATTGTTTCTCAGCATTTGGACAGAATACTTACTTCAGGCTTACAAGTATTAGGAATCTGCAAACACAGCTCTGAAATACCTAATGAGGTCTCAGTGACCTAGAAAATGCAGTGTGTGGAAAGCAGCATGAAAAAGTGAGGTCTGTTCAGAGAGCAGCAAACAACTGTTTTTAGAGAACGATAGCATGGGTATGTTTGTCTGTGTGAAAGGATGAAATACCTCCTCTCCCAATTAAAATTGACTTGATAGGAATTAAGAAAGCAAAGTGAGCAGCTGAGTCTCCCAACAGTTTTTTTATTTGTAAATTCCCAGTACCTTTTTCTGAGTGACTAAGAGAGAATTTCATGCTTCATTAAAAAAAGAGCATATAGGCTGATCTTCAAAGAGAGGGAAAGGATGGTAGAAGATGGAGGAACAAGACAAGCTGAGGGCATATCTGCATGAATGCCTGCAGACAGGCCTAGGGTACATATGGCCTCAAGATCAAGGTGACTGCATGTGAGAAAACTCTGAGAAACTGGGTAGCAATTCAGTGCAAAGCTCTCAGCTCATGAGACCAACTGAGATTCATTTTTTAAAGTTGCACAAGTTCTTTTTAGCGGCATACATTTTTCTATTAATGCAGTTTGAACAGAAAATTGTTCAGCATCCCCAAATGAGAAATTGCATGATTTTTTCTATTTGTTTTTTCTGGATTGAGACTAATAATTTTTTTCCAAACCTAGTCACCTTGATCAAGTAAGTTAGTTTATGTAAATAGTGAATTGCCTAACAGTTGGAAAAAAGATCTGAATTAAGTGTGGAAATGAAGCAATTTAATGGCCACCTTTCAAAAGTTATTTGTGAGTTGTTAGATTTCCTCTTTTTAGGCCGACATAATTATTTTTAGTGCAGTAATGCGTTTAACAATGTAATATTTGAGAGAAAAATACTTACAGTAACATGGAAATAAATATAATACAGCATTTCATTAAATCAGTCATTATCCACGAATAGGCCAAATAAAAGAACAGATTAAATATTTTGTTGATAGAGAATGAGATCCCTAATTCAGATCTCGACGGAATGGGTAAAAGGAAGATTTTTTAACCCATGAAAGACAGACCAAGAAGGCAACATCAGTAAATATAATAGACTCCTTGGAACAAAGTATCTCTATGAAAAACTGAACACCACAGACATCTTACTGTTTCTACCTAGTAGAAGAGGGAACCTATCAACAGCAATTCTTCTGGGAATTTATGAAGAATAATTACGGTTCTGAACATTAATTTCCCCATCTTCTTTTACAGGCAGAGATGAGTTTTACCTAAAGAATAAAGGAGAATTAGAAGATAAAGAGCTTTATTAAATTGCTTAGAAAGAAGGTTGAAGGTCCCTTGCTAGATTTAGGAGAGCAAAGTGAAGATCCAAACAAGCTCAAAAACTGAAACTTCAGGCAGCATTTGGGCTTCATTCAGTTCATTGAGTACATGCAAATAGTAACAACTAGCTTTTTCTCCAACGGAAGTATATCTGCTAGAGGTTTTACAAGTGGAGATAGCTATAGGCCAAGGGGGAATGATTTTAGATTAGATATTAGGAAACAATTCTTTACTCAGAAGCTAGTGAGGCACTGGAACAGGCTGCCCAGACAAGTTTTGAACACCCCATCTGTACTCAAGACCAAGTTGGATGGAACTCCAATATAGGGGGTGGTGTTCCTGCCTGCCCGTGGTGGTGTTTGGGGGGGCCTGCAACTAGATGATTTTTAAAGTCTTTTTAATGATTTTTTAAACCATTCTGTGTTCCTTGGCTAATTATTTCCCATTTTGACCAGAATTAAATTCTACACTTTCCAAAAAGGATTAAGCAAAGCTAAAACAGGCATAATATATAATCTGCTCTGGCAGAAGTAATTGAGACTGCTTACAATTACAGGTGCTTCTATACTACTACATCGGACTGGAGAATTAAAGGTGAAACATACAGGCTGCACAATAAAATCTTCTTTCCAGAAAATTTCAAGCTTGTTTAACAAAGATATCCTTCTTGGCCAAGAAGTAATTTGTACTTGAAGTACTTGGAGAAATAAAAATATAAGACATCAGCTTAGTCAACAGACTTGAGTATTCAGCTACTACCATTTGGTATTTGCAAGTTTTACAAGTATCATGAGCACAGCCATACAACAGGTTCTTCCAGCCAATTATTTTGTCTTTCATTGTGGCCAAAATTTACTAGGAAACTATGGTTTCATGATAATATGGTGAATCACTAGTAAGGGCTGCCATTTTCAGGACAAAGCACTCTTCATTTTTCTTGGGTTACATCTTGAATTCTGGTAATACCAATGTCTAAGTCAAATACCTCTAAACAGATAAAGAGATAATAATTAACAACAAAATTGAAAAGGTTCAGAGAAAAGCTGCCTGTAGTTTATAAAATCTGAAAAAGATATTGATCAATATAATTTTAATATTGCTACGCTAATACTATCTGGAGTGGTACAAGCAGTTGCTGTGAAATGGATTTCTGACATTTTTAGTTCCCTAAAATTCTGTATATTATTATACAGTCAAAACATGAACAATATGTTAAATATAAAAGACGATAAATTACATGAAATAGGTATCCTGTAAACATAAAAGTACACTCCATGAATTTCAATTTTACAGGCAAAAAGCACCCAACTGAAGAAACACACTTAAAAAACCAATTGTGGAAAAAGGCACTTAAGCCCTTGATTTCAAAGCATCAGAAGATGATTATTTACTTCCATAAACTCAGGAAATCTGATGCAAAGCCCTTCTTTAGACAGCCTATTTCTTGAAATTAAGTATTAACCATAGAGTAGTAGAGCAAATAGGCAACCTTTGAAAAATTGGTGTACTTTCATAGACTGCATGGAACAGAGAAAACAGCACACTTTACATCTCGAGAGTCCACAGAAATCCCTCAGCAATACTCAGGACTGCAGACACTTGTCTCAGCTTCAGCAGAGATGTGGGTCCACCTCACAGGAACACAATGACCATAATCGTACCCATCACAGAAGTTATTCTCCTCAATTGTACAGGCACAGTGAAACCATGGGGCCAAATCTGAGCTTTCAAATGGCTCTAAAATTGCAATCGATGAGAAATGTTTGTGCCATAATTTAAAAGCCAAGGAAGGAATGGCTGCCCTGGTGTCAAGACAGCATGTATGCGCTATTAAAACTAAAACATCTCACCTGGAAAACTGAATTGCTTTCTTTGTTAGACAACAGGCTGCTCTAACAACTCTGATATTTTCCTGTTATCAGGGATCTTTTATGGGAGTACCAGATCAAACTTTAAAACTTTCTAACAAAGGTCAGAAAATAAAGAAATTTTTTTGTAGGAAGTGTTTAATAACATCCTCCTGGTACATGCTGATATAATTCTTCTGTTAGAGAATTGAAAAATAAAAATAACATTGTTGTTATAACCCCAGACAGCATAAATTATGGAAAATTATGCTGCAATATGTCCGGTATAAGGTTCTCACTGTGAAATAGTATCCTTCTCCCTCATGAAGATTTCAGGAACCATGTTTTTCAAGTTTTCAAGAAAAAATTTAAGGAAGTGTCCTTATTGAAAACAAGCTACAGAGGGCAACTAAAAGAAGTAAGTCTCTACAGACACTGTTGGAATTATAGTATGGAAATTATTTAAAGATACCACATTGGAAAAAAAAAATCCCAGGTGCAAATTGCCAATCAAAAAAGGGTTAAAGAGGTTATGACAGAAGGAATTATGTTTCAAATACTTGAGATCTTATTAGAATGAATAAAAGAAAAAGAACAATGAACTCTGGCAGATTAAATGTAAAAGGAAAACCAAACAGTCTAAAAAGGGAGTTTGAGGAACAACTAGTAGGAAAGATACAGAATAATAATAATAAAAAATCCTTAAAATGTATCAGGAGAAATACACATTCTGAGGATTCTGTAGCATCAGTTTATGAGGATGGTACAATAGAATTGTCAGACAACCTAAGGTAATTCCAGAAAAATTAATTCCCTGCATTCATTGTGGAAGAAACTGGGAACAATCCCTTGCTAGCCATTGTCTGGCAGAGAATCATCAGAGGATCTGACATTACAGAGATTGTAGAATTTATTAGAAAACACAGTGAAAGAAAATGAAAGGCAAGAAACACCTCAGGCCAGATGGTATTCACTCGGATTTTCTAAGAGAACCCATGGGTGAAATGTATGTACTATTAATGTTGGTATAAAATCTCTTTAAAACTTCCTTGATTACAAAGAAAATGAAGGTAGGAGAGATCTGAGGAACTGCATGCCTATATGTAATCCTGATGTCAGTGCCAGATAATGAATATTCTGATTAACAGTCACATGAATAGACGTTTTCTACTTGGGAAGCATGACTTTGGCAAACCCTGAAGCTCTTTTGAAGAGTCATGGAGCATGTGTATGATGTACACTTGACATACAGAGTGGTCCAGTTGAGATAACACTTAGCTACAAATGACTTCTAACACAAACGGCAAGTTAAGGTTAGCAGCAGAAAGGGATCTAAATATTAGGAACTGATCAGGATAAAATGCAATGAATATCACCGTACCATCTTCACTGTACCTGAAAAAATAGTTCTCCCATGCCTTGAGTACCATGTGTCTCCTCATCTCAGAAATGTCAGAAAGGTTCAGAAAGAAGTTCAGTAGCTATCTGGATAGTGGGATCATGGTTTTGTGAAGAACAGCATAGTTTCAGGTCCATTCATCTGTTAAAGATGTATTTATGTGGGTTTCAGAAGTTTACATCAAAAGTCTTACTGAGATGGTGGATAGGGACTGGACATCTCTTTCAAGAACTAGGGACCAGCAATGAAACTAGAAGATATGCTTAAAAGAAATTGAGAGGATACTTATACAAGGCACTGCTAAGAAAGCCTATATATATATGCAAAGTCTTCATGGCTAGAGGGGAGACTGGAAAAGAGAGACAAAAGAAAGACCCACAAATAACAAGACACACACATAAGACCACATCTATCTCTGTACAGTTCTAAGCTTAAAAGAACTGGTAATTAGAAGAATACTAGAGAATGAAAGACATGCCTTGAATAGCTCTCCTCCCTTGTGTATCCCTCCATGGCCACTCTTAGAGACAGACTCAGAGGTTAGATGGAACTACCGCCTGATCTGCTGGGCCATTGTTATATTCTGAAGAGTTAAAGCACTTCCACAAATGTGCCATACCAGAAAGGAAACAACCTGTATTATCCCACACAATTTACATGGCTACCCAGCTTCTCTGTTTCTTGCAAGATAATTCTAAGGTTTGAGGTATCAAATAGGAATCTCTGCTTTAGTATGCAAGTCATTCCATTAGCAGAAAGTGCTTTATTCTTTTTAGTTACTGTACTATGATGATTTGATATGCCAAAATCTTTTAGGTCTTCACTCCCTTGGACAGCCGTGTAAGTATTTCAATTGCTTGCATAGCTGAGCTATTGCCATTGTACAAATATTATCTGTTTGATATTAGGAAAGTTTTTAACAGTAATGGTCAAACAATGATTATGCTCTGATTAAATAAATACTGCCATTGCAGCACTAGATGGGGTATAATTTATGCCATGAATAATTTGTTACCATAACTGTCATCCCAAATCTGATTCAAACTCTGCATAAATTTGATGGAAATCCATCCTAACGTCCTTTTTATTTTTGAGGGTATTAGACATTGTTTCTAACATTATTTTATGACAATCACAATTACTCTAAATAGCTTATTACTTTATTGCTGAAAATGGTATTTATTCAGCTTTTTACTTTAAAATCAGCAGGCTATCGTTTGCTTTATTAATCAAATCCAAACTTGAGGATTATAGCCACCAGTTTCAAGTTTACTTAATTGCTGCTACTCAGAAAATGAGAACTTAGTAATTCAGATACATTTACATTTTTGATGAGCTGTTTTTTTACAGACCTCATTATATTTGGAAAGAATAGATTTTTTTTCCTTTTTCACTGCCTATAATATATCTTACAATATTCTAAATTCTATTTGAAATGTTATTTGTTAAATACATAGTAAGAGTAAAAATGAAATATCATGTTTAGGAATTAAGGACAAAACATTCAAAGGCTAAATTGTTCAGGGAAGTTGCTAAAGCATCTCCAACACAGACATCAGAGTTACAACAAATTCTTCTCAGCAGGGAAGAATGTTTATTAATACAAAAGGATAGAAAAGAGCTAAGATTTATTTCCTAAGGCTGTTCTTCCCAGTACTGTTACGTGCTGAGACACCCATCAAGGGCACTTCCAATTTCTCCCAGATTTCCTGCAATTTATGAGACAGTTACCAAGTTACTGATATGGGTAAATAAACTTACACAAAACAGCAGAAACTGTGGCTATGTCTTCATATCAGTGTGATTCCATAAGGGTAGGTTTGTAAAGCTCAGCAGTGGATACTGAGGCCCCATCACACACCATACACGCTCCAGACTGTTATGGACTATCTGTGTCTTTTGTCTTGACCCCACAGACTAAATATTTAGGAATTGGAGCACATAAAGCATATTGCCAGAAAATCTCCAAATTTTGTTTTAATCAAGCAGTACGTAATTCATGTGCTGTGAGATTGCTCTGCAACAAGAAGCAAAGCATTTTATGAATGGCAGGAATGAGATAATTTAGGAGTCCCAAACAGAATCAGATGAAGACTGAGCTCATGCACATACTAAAACACCAAAAAAACCCCAAAAACCCCACTACCTATTAAAATTGATTCTTCAGTGCTATTTTACAAGAAAGCGAGATACACTGCAAAGATCTGTCATGCCCTCTGATCCTGAAGTTCTGCAAAGGATAGTACACTTAGTACTTGCAGGTATGGTGATCTCTAGTTTCAACTTTGATACGTGCTCGTTAGCCTTAATGGTGACAGTCTAACATAACAATGAGTTTTCTATGGCTGAGCAGTACCCAAATGAATGCTTCATGGTTGTTTTTTCCCCCTGCCAAGTTTTCCTATACAATGTTTATATTACTCTTCTAGAATCATCCAGGATTTTGCTAACTCATTAAAATAAGTTCATAGAAGAAATTACCATCTTTTTGCCAGCACTACCACCAGGAACAGGAAAATGTATTTCTCAGAAATGTAATTCCAGGCAGAAAGTCATTAAAAAAAAAAAAGAAAAAGAAAAGAAAAAGAAAAGAAAAGAAAAAAAAAAGAAAAAAAAAAGAAAAAAGAAAAAGAATTTCTGGATTCTCCTCATCTCCTTCGATCAATGCTAAAGCAACAAAATCTTTGAGCTATGCTGCTCTTTCTTCACATTATGCATGGAAAATTTCTCCCACTGATCTATTAGTTCAGGAAAATAGGAAGAGGGAGATGGATAGAAACTGTTTTTACATTCACTAATAGCAGAGATCATGCGGGAATGCTTCAAGCTGCCAGTCTCAAATATATGCTTAAATACGGAGTAGCACAGATCTTAATTTTTCCAGATCTAAGCACTACAAAGGAAATGCAAAGTAAAGTGAAAAGCATTAGGCAGGATGTTATAATGGAAGGAATTGAGGCAGCAGTACTATTCATTGCTAAGCTCTTGGTTATTTTTAAAGGAAAGGCTTATATCTTCTGAGACCTGAAAGCAGCCTGCAGCCTGCTGGAAAGAATGGAAGGAGATAAAGTCCAGACTGTGATTGACAGCATGCAGACCGGTCCACTGAAATCATAACCAGTATTTCTCTCACACAAAGTCATACAGAAAAATACAAGACTTGCTAATACAAGTTTTAAGAGTTTGCATATGAGAACAAACTAAAACGACATGTGATTTTTAATAATTGTGGTGTTTTGGTCCTCTTAATGGCATCCTGGCTGTGTTGAAGGATATTTTTTGTGAAATCCATTTGTTTATCCCTTAATAACAATGCTGGAATACTTTTGCTGGTTCACTTTGGAATTAACTGTATTAACTCCTATCAGCAGTCTAAAAATATTTACAGTGATGAAAGATATTTTCATAAGTGAAAGAGATGTTTTATATTTTAAGATAATGAAGAACAGAAAATGGTGCTGGACCCAAGCTGAGGCTCTGTTATGACCTTGTGTAGACTAGACTCAATAAAATTTAAATAAGCTTAAGGCTAACAAGCCACATTAGTATACGCAATGTAATACAATTCTCCATAAATAGCTCTATACCACAGCAGTGGGAATGAATCCTCAGCCTCGTGCTGTCTTTTTACTTCCAGAAAATATCTCATATTAAAAAATCATTTAGGTTGGAAAAGACCTTTTAGATCATTCAGTCCAACAACCATTAATAAAGCACTGCCAAGTGCGACACAATACCATATTCCTGAGAGCTACACCTACACACCTTTTAAAGGCTTCCAGGGTATTTAGCATCTTTCTTGGTGAGACTGTTCCAATACTTGACAACCTTTTGGTGGAGAAATTTTTCTTAATATCCAAAATCGAAACCTCCTTGTGTATTATTTCAGGCCATTTCATTTGATTCTGTGGCTTACTTGGGAGAAAAGGTCAATCCCCACCTCTCTACAGCGCTCTTTCAAGTAATGTAGAGACCAGTAGGGTCTCCCCTGAGCCTTCTTTATTCCAGGCTAAACAATCCCAGCTCCCTCAGCCACTCCTCATAAGACCTCTTCAGCTTTGCTGCCCTTCTCTGGATGTGCTCCAGCACCTCAGTGTCTTTCAGGAAGGGAGGGGGCCCAAACTGAACACAGTATTTAAGGAGCAGCTTCACCAGTGCCTGTCACTGCCTGGTCCTGCTGGCCATGCTATTTCTGATCCAAACCAGGTTCCCACTGGCCTTCTTGGCCAGCTGGGTACACTGCTGGCTCATGTTCAGCCTCCAGGTTCTTTTACACCACACAGCCTTCCAGCCACTCTGTTCCCAGCCTGTAGCGCTGCATGGGCTTGTTGAGAGGCATCTACAGGACCGGGCACTTGGCTTTGTTGGAATTCCTACAGTTGGCCTCAGCCCATGGATCCAGCCTGTCCAGATCCCTCTGTAAAGCATTCCTACCCTCCAACAGACCAACACTCACACCCAACTTGGTGTGCTCTGAGAACTTACTGAGAGTGCAGTCAACCCCCTTGTCCAGACCATGGGTAAAGATATTAAACAGGACTGGCCCTGGTACTGTGCCCTGGGAAACACCACTTGCAACCAGCAGGATTTACCTCCATTCACCACCACACTCTGGGTCCAGCCAGCCAGCCAGCTCTGAACCCATCAAACAACCAAGCCATGAATAGCCAGTTTCTCCAGGAGAATGTTGCAGGAATTAATGACAAAGGCTTTACTGAAGTTCAGGCAGACAATATGCACAGCTTTTCTCTCATCCACTGCGTGGATCATCTTGTCGCAGAGGGCAATCAGGCTGGTCAAGCAGGACCTGCCTTTCACAAACCCATGCTGGCTGACCCTGATCACCTGGATTTTCTGTATGTTCCACATGACAGAACTAATTTTATTCCTTCTGAATGATCCCACTCTTTTTCTTTAATTTTAGACATCTGTCTTTATTATTTTAAGTCCATATAGGCTGGTGTAGTTTTACAAAAACCGTTTTTGCTCCACTTTGTACTCGGGTTTCTGTCACAATTTTATACCATGTTAAAAAGCCTTCTAGACACATTAGAGGAAAAGTGGATAGAGAATAAGGAGAATGTAAATTATGCCTGTTTAGTTAAATTTAACATTTAGAGAGAGACATAAATTTTGCGAGACTTAACCCCTACCTATCACGACCAAGTCTTTATCTTTTTTATTGTCTTGTGCAGCCACAAATATTTGCCTTGGATACTTGGTTACAACAGTGAATCTATACTGCAAAAATGGAAGAACATCTAAGTCAACCAAAGCACAATTGTGGTGTACATTGGAAATGCCCTCTTGGTAAAAAATCCTTTGAGACACATAACGGGGGAGAAGTTTCTCAATAGCATGTTACACACAAAACCACAATCCTTAAAGTGAATACAGGCTACAAAATTCTAGATTTTCCTGTAAAAAAATGGACCTCCTCATTATCTCCACAAGGAAGCTTACAGATTGGCATGGCTGCCCGTTTGCCAACTTACAAAGAGATGAAGTAAGTCTGCAGCATCATTATTATAGGTCAGTGGAATATAAGCCAAAAGCAACACAGTATTTAGGAAATGGATGCTGATAATAAAAGAGCCACTCTAATTTCCTGTGGAGATCTTAAATTAGCTCTTCCCATATGCATTCTGGTTCACACTGATAGTTCTGCAAGATAAGCACTTTTACATACCTCATTGGTAAGTAACTGATTTTCTTCTTAGAGAACAAAAACTGTTGCATTAATATTATAATTGTGGATTTATGCTGCAGGAAAGGCCACCTATTTGTTGTTTTCCAGTTAAAAAATATGCCTATGAAGTCAGAGAAAACTTAGCCCTGTTTCTAGCTATAAAAACCAGCAGTTTGCAGATCAGAGACTCCGTTAAATATACAGAGTCACAATAGTATACTTTTTGAAAAAATTCTCATTTCCTGCAACTGAAAGATGTTCATTGCCTTCTACTGCCAGAGCTTGAGTTAGACAAAATATTAAAAAGAAGTACATGGAGCAGCATAGACAAATATGTATTTGAAGCAATTATTTAAAAGCAAATAAAGTTTGCAAGACAGATCACACTGTAGCATTCATAGCGCTGTTAGTAACCTCACAGAATCATATACTTCACACAAAATTATTCAGAGAAAAAATTCCTACACTATCTTTAGGCAACAAAGGATACTTCTGGTCATCGTGTGAATTCTGTGTGCTCAAACTCTGATACAACCCAAGGATTGTCTTTGTACTAAGTATGGGAAAGCCTGCTCCTTTGAGAATTAGAATAGCTTTCGAAGACTTCTGATTTAAATTTCAAACTCTTGATCATAGTCAGGGAGCAAATGTTTGTATCCTGAAATTGAAAATTGGGTTCTTTAGCTCTATACTAAGTGAAAATATTAAGCATTTTGTTGAATCCACTATGTGAGCCAAGTTCCCCACTGTGCCTTCAAATCCACAGTGAATGAACCATATTTGGATCTGCTTATCAGAAGGAGACATTTAGAAAGACAATGAGCCTGTCCTGCTAGACGGAGACTCCTGATGCTTTCAGATAGGCCTGCGGTGAGCTGCAAAATGGGCCCTAAAATCAGGCTGACATGGTCGCTTAACAAGCTGTGGTATTAGCTGTTGGCTCAGAGAAATTCTAGTGTCACCCACAGGGCTGATGATGGCAGCCATCATAATTAGAATGCATGAATCAAAAACACCAGGTGAAGATTTTGCCTTGGAAGAAAGAAAAGAGAGAAGGAGGGAATTACCATGCCCTTTGACTACTAAGCTGCTGCATGCAGCTGGATCAGTGACCAACAGTGACTGGGCGGATTATGCTATGGATAGACTTGCTATAGCCTTATACTTCCCACACCCAGTGGCTGTCAAAGCAAATGCTGTGAACAACTTCAAAGGAAGGGATACAAGAGGCTACATGGGGGAGAAAGGTAACCCCACTAAAGACCCTGGGGGTGGGGGTAGGGGGATGCAGCCAGGCTTTTCTTTGAGTTTAGCAAGCGATTCCTTTTAAAATTGGTTTATTTTATTAATTCTATCATTCTGAATTCATCCCTAAAAATGCAAAACTCTGCTGTTTGCTGAAGTGGAAAATCTATGTAATCTTAACTGATATGACCTTGAAAGGGATTTGCTGAACTTTTGTATGATTGGATTTTTCCCAACCTTTGTAGACTCTTGATTTTAAAATCTCCCTAACAAAAGCTCTGCCAGGAAAGCTGTTATTACAAAGATGCTTCTCAATGGGGAGAAGTGGGCTAATTGCAAGCACTTCAGTGAAATAAAGGAAGGTTTTGCAAACAACTACAGAATTGACAAAATGCACCACATTGCTGTTAACAGAAACTATGCAGGAGAAACATCAGAAATGGCAAAGATGTCTAATATAAATAGATGCTATAAGACTAGCTAGAAGAGGCTATAAAAGATTTCAGATAATTCATAAACAGTAATTGCTTGTCTGACCTTGATGTGACTACAGAAATTCCATTAACTCACAAATCTTGACATTTAATTACAGAGTAAAAAATATTCTACCATTTATTTTGACAGGGTCTACAATAATCCTGCGTTCGACTTTTGTCCATGTTTTCAGCTGCTTTTCTCACACTGCCATTTATTCCCAAAGTCACAAATAAAAGCCGTAATACAGACTATATTGTTACCCAGAAAGTACTTTAGTTCCTTCTAAAATTTGAACTCAAATACTATAAAAATGTGGTGCTCACAATGAAATGTGCCCCTTTACTTGTTTTATGCAGTTGAACTGAACTGCCCTACAGATTATTCACCTGAGACAGCGAAAAATTCACAGAGGAAGACTGCAGCAAATTATGTTATAGAGCATTATAAAACTAGACAAAGAATTGCAAGCATTATAATAATAGATCTTAAAAAACATGAAAAAAGCTGCTAGATTTGGAACTGGTATATTAGTGTTTGAATAGTCATCCATAACAATTAAAAAAAAAAAGTAAAAAAAAAAAAAGTAAAATATTATCCAGGTAATGCAGCCAAGATGACAATTGGTGTGATAAAAAAATCTTCTTTTAAGTCTTAGTGGGGAGGGTTTTGGGATTTTTGTTCATATGGTCTAAAGGAAGTAGACTCTAGGGAGGTAAAAAAAAATACTCTATATCAGCTGTATTATCATACTCTAGAATTATTGGATTATAGGAATATTTGAAGAGTTTTTCCCACTTTCATGAAACCAACAAGAGTAGATTTTTTTTCTCCCTCTTTATTTGTATAGTTCAATTTTAAGGCACTTGACTATTCAACATGAGTTGCACTATCTTTATCTACCTTCTGTTTGACTTACTAATTCTAAATCACCATATGAAATCCTTTAATTTAAATACACTAGATTTCTTTTCCTGCCTCGGAACAAGAACTAAACTTTTTCCTGAAAACTTCTTGACTTTAAGGAATGATGTTGCATAATTTTTCATTTGATTTGAAACAAAGAATTAAAAAGGGAAAAATATTTAAACAAATATTTTAGCATGTGATGTGAACCAGGAAATATAACAGTTTTCAAAAACATTTTGATTATATATCCACATAATTCTACATATTCTATCTCCAAACTATTATGAGAATAGTAGGTGAAACAAATCAATTTTTGTTTTG
The DNA here is from genome assembly GCF_021018805.1 of Prinia subflava. Taxonomy (NCBI): domain Eukaryota; kingdom Metazoa; phylum Chordata; class Aves; order Passeriformes; family Cisticolidae; genus Prinia; species Prinia subflava. Next base: position 34,590,649 of record NC_086253.1, read on the forward strand.
TTTTTGTTTTTTGGGGGGAGGGGGTGGTTTGGGTTGGGGTTTTTTTTGTGCATTCAGCTGTCTGACAAAAGAATTTCTGGTAGTTCCTTATTGCAAAAAAGACCTAAAGACAGCATCCTATAGGATTCCCACAAATGTTACCACTCATCAGTCTTAAACTATGTCATAAGCTAAATTTAAAAAATGTATTGAAAAACTAATATTCTACTTACAAGATCCATATTAATGAATGTATGTATGTACACATACTGTGACAGAAAAACCTGCAAATGCAGTATTTTATGGGTGACAAGACTTATTATGCTTCATTATTATTTCTTAAAAGAAACAAAGGATTTACCCTTCACAGCCCCTGCATGAATAGATATACATGCATACAAATACTTGTAGCTATTTCTTTATGTTAAAAATATGGCTGAATATACAGATATTAAAAAGATACTTAAAACCTGAAATATTTCATTTATTTGATTTTCCTTATTACATTACTCTTCTACCTTCTACTTTTTGGTAGGAGCTACATCTCAATTTCCTTTTGTTCTTTGAATCTGTCTGTTATTTTGTAACAGACACTCCTTTCTGAATCATTGACAAAGGAACTTCCCCACTGGCTTCCTGTGATCCTCTCCCTCCAGTCCACCTGAAATCGTTCTCAGCACACATCTCTTCAATGTGTATTTATATAGTGCCTTCTTTTCTCGCACTTTAACAAGTTGTATTTTCTCACTTGTGAAGGATCTCTCTACAGCTATAGTAATGTTCCCTGTAATGCTCTTTCCAGTTTTGTCTTGGTGCCTACTATTCCCTAATTCTGTGGCACAATTGAATAAACAACTAAAAAACCCATGTCTTTTTCCTGCTTATTAAAACTTTCCTATTAGCATTATCAGTGACATTTTATCTCTCCTTTGACCAGTTCAAATCCTTATATACTATGACAGGTCTATTAACTTCAATACACTTACTATTTATACCAGACAAGCTCTTTGCAGATTTTTTAGTAGGAAACATTAGACTGAAAAAGAACAACACAAAGCAAACAAAATTGTCTTTACTCCCTCCATCATATCAGTTGCATTCTCAAAAGCAGTTTCCATTTATACTTATCTAAGATACTATTTCTTTTATTCCAGGTTTACTGTTCTTCAGACTGACGCCAACAAATACTAAACAAACCTATTTGAGATCAAATCCTTCTACATTCTGGGGGGAATATAGTAAGTTTTCTTATTTGTCGTTGTTTTCTAAACACCCCAGCACTGCAGCATATAAAATACCCTTTTCTGTACAGCATATTTTGTATGTAATTATTTTTTGTTTTGAAATACATAGTTTGACAGACTTCAGCATTTGGCCCCTTACATTTCACTGACTCTTGGAACTCACCTCCCAGATGAAAAACGAGGGGGTAGACATTAGCTACATGAGATGAGATACCTAAACTATAAAAACAAATATGTGATTCTTACTGTTTCATTGATTTTGTCACATTATAACTAATGTGGGGATGAGACACATTACCCCTTTCATTTTCATTTTCATTACACTGCTTTCTTGGAAGTCCTTGAGGAGAAAGGAATATTCAAGGCTTCTTCAATTTTCTTTTCAATGTGGTCATAGTTGCTGAGATTGTCTGCTCCATCTGCCTAGTCTATCTGACTGACCTGCCAAAAACCAAGTGCCTTACTGACTTCATCAGTCAACACATCCTAAGGAATGTATTGGTGACTGTCCTACTTCCCTCTCAGAAATAAAAAGCAAGATGGAAATATTGCCCTACAGATCCTTTTCTCTCTGTCTCAGATGGTGAGGGAGAGAAATAGATGAACACAGTTCAGCAAATTTCCTTGCATTTCTCAGCAGGGAGGCTTGCACGTGGTTGAGCATAGCAAGAAACATGATTTCCACAGGGCCTCAGGCAGCAGTCAAATTTCACAGCAGGGGATGAATCCATGGCCACTTCTGAGTCTACAGAACTGCACATAACACAGGCCTCTCATTATAAGGCTGGACAAACCTCTGGAGACATTCTGCTGTTGCCATATTAACAAGAAATGAGTGGTTTGCATATGTCACAGGAGCACTCTGTTAAATAATACTGCCTTGTATTATGCACAGCTGTATGTGTGCATTTCTCTTCTGATAACGCACAGAGGAATCAAAGGGAGAACAAGGATCTACTGTATGAGGCTTCCAGCCTCATGTGCAAGGCAACACAGCTTGTGACAGCCACAATGACATCACTGAGCTGGAAAATAAATGGCAGCTTGAGGTTCAGCATTTTTTTCAGCTTTATCTTACACATTTCAGAAGTTGCTCCTACCACTTTCATGTAATTCTCTAGTAGATTTCTCACACATAGAGTCACTTTTAATAGATTTGAATTTTTTTGATCTTCACTAAAGTCTACTCTACTCCTTTGAGAAAAATCTTATTACTTTGAAGATATTTCTCTGCTTGTCTGCACTCTAAAATTCTTTCTAAAACAATAAAAGCTCTAAATATAAATTAGTCTTCTAAAACTGACTGCATAGGTAGGTTGATGATCATTCACCATGCCATATAAATCATAAAGCACAGACTGCATGAATAAAGATTGGTAGACTATTTAATTTTCAGGCACTAAATGTGAAGTCTGAAAGATAAATATACATATCTTGGTTCCTTAAGAATAAACAATTAAGAAACACTAATGAAACCAAACCCTTATAAGAACACATTAGGCAGCTGAAATGAAACTGAAACTAGCCATGATAATTAGGAAAAACCAACAATTAGAAGAAATATGTATTACAAAAAAAGTTAAGAGGAATACGTACAAAGGAAAATACTATGACCAGCACAAATACAAATCTCAGAGTTATAAAAACATAGTTTCATTCTGTACTTAGGCAGAAAGCTTCTTGTATATGTGAACATGGTAATGAAATCAGTTACTCGTTGACAGTAACTAGAAAGACTGTTTAACACAGTTCTTAAACCCATCATTTTAAAATCAGAATGTCAGATAAAGTAGAAGAATTTTGAAAGAATTAACTGATGAGCTAGAATTTTTTTCAGCATGTGTGGAACTTCATTGGGCTGAATTTTTAAAAGTCTACAGCCAAAGCAGTAACATGTCTGTGATATAATCGATTGGGAAGTCCTTGTAAGTATGGGCCTGTGGCCTGTCAACAGGACCGGTAAAACACTGAAGATTTAAGGGTAATATAAAATATAAGAAGGAATATAATCCATCTTATGTTAGTCAAGATGGGTTTTTAAAGAATAGGTTTTATCAAAACAAAATTATCCATTTTTATATATTTACATATTTGATAAGAATTTTACTGTGAACATAGGAGGTTTTGACTTCAGTGATATATAAAACTTGATAAAGCAGAGAATCTTGCTTAGTCTCTACTATCATTTTTACACATAATTAACAGAGAAAGCACTGGTTAAATAATATATCTTACAATGAGAAAAAGGGAGTCATTATCATGCAGATGGTGTCTTAATTTTTACTATATCCCTTATCTTAATTTATTACTTTATGACAGACTACAGTGGAAAAAGAGATGGATTCAAACATCAGTAATGTAACTAATCTAATATTTCTTGACCAATTTTTATACAATAGCCATAAAAGACATTAGAAATGAGACTGCAATGATTTAGTCTTTGGCTCTCAATGGATTTGGTGTACGACTTGTGCTTCATGATATTTAAGAACTACTGCAAGTGTAGCAATCAAAAACTGTCTAATGACCAACCCACAACACTAACTTAATTCATTATATATCAGATGAAATCTTGGCAGGCAACTGGGAACACATTCAGTTCTCCAATATTTTTCTCATACTTCTTATGCCCAGAAACCTATGACTGTCTGTTTTCTACCTAGACTTCAGCAGGGAGCTCATTTCTTCATTTCTTGCCCATTCAACATTTTTTTGAAGTTCAGTAAAATATAGCTAACTCAGCTCATAATGATATGTTAAGGAAGTAGTGTGGACAAATATTTTTATTTTATTGTTTAAAGATAGATAAACCTCAGGTCTATCCACCCTTGATGATCCTTCTTACTTGCATTTGCATATGATTAAAGAATATGTTTGTTAGAAATTTTAAATGTAAACAAACCCCACATTTTACTTAGACTTTATTCTTTTTAAGTATTGCTGTATGACTGAGTTGTAATATTTTTGCCAGGATGAAGACTAGAAGAAACTCTATTAATTCCTCCAGGAACAAAGAACAAGGAAATTTTAAAAAAAGAGAACATATTATTCTACATACGGTAGAAGCAATAAATTGGCAGTGTAAAAACCCAGAATTTTTCAAGAATTCTTCACCTTTGTAGAAAAACATTTTTAACTCAAGAAAATAGTTAAGAAAAACACTGAGGGGGAAAAATTAGGAAAAATGAAAATAAAGAAAAGCAAGAAAGGTAAAAAGAAGGCTCCTGAGCCTTTTCCTCATTTTACTCCTTTATGTTCTGATGTTTAATTGTGCAGATAATTGTGACAGGATCTTCCACTATAATGTCCTTCTATAAAATAATAAGAAACCACTTGATAACTGTCTTCTTTGCCATCAGCCACTACAATAAGTAACCCATATTTATAGCCATTTGAAGTCTACAACATACACAAGTGAGAAGTGTGCACCCTGTCTAAAAGAGCTCTGATCACTGCAGTAACCTAAGGGTATTACAGCACTCTGAAAAGATATTTGAGCAAGTGCTCTACCGGAGCATTTGGCTACTGGGTTGTCCTTAGTGCATTCTGAATTTCCACTCTTCCATCACAATTTGAAACACATTCCTGCAAAACATACAGATAGAAGTCTAGGGAAGTAGCCTCAACAATTATCTCCTCTACCTCCCTGTTCTTAAAAAAACATTTATTACAAATAGAAAAAACCTATTCATAGGATTTAAACAAAAACTTTCAAGTTTTTATTTAAATTAATAACAAGCTGAAAGGAATATAACGTGCTAAGTGCTAAAGACAATGGCACATTTCATAAAAGAACATGCCTCTAGCTAATCTCTTTATTAAGATTGAAAAAGAGAAACATCCAGTTGAGATTTTGATTACTATTCAGAATTTCATATTTCTTTCATTTTTCTCCCTTCTAAGCAGGACGAAACTATAGGTGCCCTTGAGTAACCTTCCTTTTTCCTCTTCATACAATTTTCACAGAAGACTTGACCAAAACGGACTTTAACAGTCAAGGTAAGGATGTACATCAATTTATGTAACATTGTAATATTTTCCATAATATTCCCTACACAGCCCAAATATTATTCCGTTTTCTGACCTCTGATACATTTTAAGCAGATGTCTCCATTGAGCTGTCTACAGTGATTCCTAGATCTTTGTCCTGAGAGGCTATCTCTAATTCAGAGTCCCTCAGCACAAAAATGATACTGTAATTCACTCACTGATGTGTGTGCTGTTTCCCTCTTAGGGAGGATGAATTTCATCAGCCACTGCTGAATTTATTTTCATTTGATGTGTCAGGTTCTTATGGTGCTCTTCATAATTCTCCTTAGTCTTCAATAATCCATACAAACTTCCATCACTGGCTAGTACTTCCTCCTTGGTAAACTGCTCCCCACTTCTAGGTTTTTAGCAGCATCAGGTGCAGTGCATATTCCAAAGAAAACCAATAGTTAGTATCCCTCCAGACATTCCTTTCTTTTGTTATTTGCAGTAAGCTTCTACCAGATAACACGAGGAAACGAAGAGATTCCCTTTGCATATTTATGTGATTACTCCAAAAAGATTTTTTTTAATCCTCTGCAAAGTCTGAGGGATCCATGCTGAAACTTCATAGCCAAGATTACATGTTAATAGGGATTTCACTATATATTCTACAAAAATGGCATATACTTTAGTTCTAGTCTTTTTATCCCTTATTTTTTTATCAGAAAATCTTTTTGCATTGGGAATTCTACCCTGCTCTGGTGCTTGGAGAACACTCTAGTATTCTGAAGACAGTACTAGAATTTAAAAACAAGTTTTAAATATTTTGTCAACTCTCATGTTGATGGAAAACTAATAAAAGAAAAAGCATCTATATTAAAACCCTTACATTTTTTATTACATTTCTGTAAATGTAATTTTCTGGGGTTCTAATAACCACATATGGACCTAGGTTTTGTAATTTTCCTTACTAGTGAAGGAAACGTTGACTTGACAACAGAAGAATAATTTGCAAGTCTTTGAATATTGAGTAATTTCTTCTGACATCAATAGAATGCGGATATTTAGCTGTAATATATCCTTTTGAAAACCAATGGACTTTAGCACCCTATTACAGTTGAAGTTAATGCAAATTGTTTATGCTCAATATGTTATCAAAACAGACAATTAATTTAACCAGAACTATGGATGCTTTTCAAAATGGTTTCTGATTTTCTAGACAGAAAAATAACTGGTAACAAGAAATCTCTGGTAAACTTTATAAAGCTTCCAAGATTTTTGTTTCATTTTGCTTTTCAGTCACATGGCAGCTTGTCTGAGGTTTGCTTTGCTCTGTTATTTCATAGTTGATGTAATAACTTCTTCAGAGATTAAGATCAGGAATTAAGCTGACACCAGCAACAGCCTCAGAGATGTTTCTATTTATGCACTTTTGGTGACTGTATTAAAGTCACAGTTCTGAAGGTGTTTCCACATTGTTTTGCAAGCTCGTAATATCTCAGACAACTTTGCAGGACAATTAGAATGTCTGGGAGTCAAAAGTCAAATTCTATGTCTGCATGTTTCTGCTGATGTTCATTGTTGATTTGCATGCCAAAGTTCCACTAAAATCTGTGAATGTGAGACACAGAGCAGCACTCAGAGAATGCTCATGGTAGCAGAGAAAAAAAATATAGGCTACCTGTATAGGTGCTTCAAATGAGTAGTTTAGGAAAATGATCTCATGATTACTGATCCATTACCACAATGAACATTAATTCATATTAATGTCCCCTTTTTTGGTTATTTTACAGTTTCCTTGTTAGTGCTCCTGGTTTATATCACGAGTGACCACATGGCCCAAGGAGGAGAAATACCTTTCTAACCGAAACCTGTTTTATATACCCAAATCAGAGCGTGAACAGCGCAGTCACATGATTGGCATGGTGCTATTCTCGCAGAGGAAGAATTGTTGAGGCTGCCAAGAGGCAATGTTAGTGCATGAAAGCTTTTCCATTAGATTAGAATATCAAATCCAGATTGTGAAAATGGCTATATATTCCTATTTTTAAATTTATGTATTGTCACTTGAAATAGGAGAGAATCACTCATCCTATGATATCCAGTTCTTCAATGGATGAAACCAGAGAGGGGAAAAGAGAAGCTGAATACATACAGCTCTGGCTTTTGCAGCTCCATAACTGGGCAAGAGTAGTGGGGAGGAGACACAGCACTCTTAATGAAGGGACCTCAACCTTTCTGCTTTTGAAGAAAGATCATTTGGTTGTTATTCTGCTAGTGGCTAATCAACCCTGAACGAAGTTTCACAAGCATGAGAAAGATTTCTGTTCAATAGTAGCATCCCCATTGTAGCTTGTTTCAAATTACTTTAAAGCTGTTCCATTTATGTGAAACAGCAATTTCTCTAAAGGTCTGAGAAATACCAAAGTCAATCAGATCACTATAACTCAAGTAAACTTTTATGTCCCTGTAAATCTTCATATCTACATAGATTATAACTTTTAAAATCACATTAGGAAACTAAACCTGGAAAATTAGAATTCACTGTTATATTCCTCATGAAAGCTTAACTTTGGCAGCTCATATTGCAGTTCAAATTATTTCTATTCTGAAATTTTTGTAATTGCTAACAGAAGTTACGAGGAAGTATGAAGCCCCCTCTCTATGTTAAACTAGTAAGACAGCTTTTGCGTATGTTTTATTGATTTTTATTAATATTTATCAATCTCTGTGCATACATTCAAATGAAAATAAGCAGCAATTTAATTTTGAATTTTGTTTGTTAGATTCTCATCCTAAATACAAGAAATTGTGCTACATGCTTTGTATTAAGGTTTTGAGAGACAATCCACTGTTCTTGTGTAAAAATATTATTTTAAACTATCAATAACTTTCAATGATAATACATGGAAAATTCCTAATAAGCTGACTTTCTTAAATCATCTCAGTAAAATTCATAGTGAAAGTGAAAAAAACCCAAATCAATACACAGCTGTGAATAACTATCATGAAAGCTTAAGTACTCTCCAGATTCGAAAGGAACTCATTAGTGTTTGGAAAGCTCTACTGATGGATGGCAAGTAGCTTATCATAGCTACATAATGGCTATAACCAAGATATTATCTGATATAGTTAAACCACATTTGATGTCTTTAGGAAGGATACTTCAGCTCCATGAATGAGCCAACATGGTTTATTCAAATGGGAATATGTTCAGCAGTCAGGAAGCAATGTAAGAGGATGAAGTGTTCTCTATTGGATTAGAATACCTAGATGAGAATGTCCAAGTTGCTTTCTTTCCTCAATGTATATGTCTCTTCTTGACTTTATATACTGTTATGCTATGTGATTCACTCATTAATTTCCTGCTGTCCAATACCATACAAAACTGCTAAACTAAAAAGTTTGGAATTAGAAGAATTTTTCTCTTGGGGTCAGTGTGGATTAAGCCTTTGGTAAGAGAAGCTGATTGCAGTTCTGACTTCCTGCCTACAGAAAACACACACCCTCTTCCTACCTAGTTAGATGAGCCTTTTAATCCTTATACTGCCACACTCTATTTTAATGTACTTTACCATATTAAACCCTCAAAACCACTTTTATAAAATAGTTATTTCAAATATACAAGAATATTATTTTTCTTTACTGGTCTCATAGATGAACGGGGTATGAATTTATATTACCTATTAATCAGTATACAAAGATGTACGATACCCTACATTATTTCATGGATTTTCTTGCAGGGTTTCCTCAGGTATCACTACAACAATTGAAATGCTGAAGGAATGACTGTTACAAGGACAAAAATCTATGCACTCCAAAGCTACCCTGCTCCTTACTTTATGGTTTTTGATTGTATTTAAAAATGAAAATAATACATCCCAATATATAGCAGGTAGAAAACTACAGTGAGAACAAATATTGTTTCTGCAAGGAGAAAGATAGGAAGTCTAAAAAATAAAAAGGGTAAAGGAGACTTCAAAGGGAAATCAGAGAATTTTGAAAAGACATTAAGAAAGAAGACACAGATAGTTGAAGAGAAGGCAATTTTTTTTATCAGAGATGCATTAAAAAATTAACTGCAGTTTTTAATGGATGAAATTATGGTAAATTCCAAGACTGCAGGTTATGTCTTTTCAAGTATAAATACATTTTTTACAAACTGGCAGCACCAATCCAAGCTTGGAATTTGCTCATATTCTCTCCATTATCTTTGCTTAGAGAAAAAAAATAAAATTGAACATCACATGTAAGCTGAGGAATTTTAAAAGACCTATGTTAGTCAGAATACTGCATGCAATTCAGGAAAAGAGTCCTTTTTAGTCAGATACTGGACACAGCATTTTGCACTGAACAAAAATTTAAGTCAATCACTAGACGTCTCTATTCCATTACTAATAGTAGCACAAGGTTTTAATAAACTAATACAAATGCCAGAAGATCCTTTGTGATGCTGAGGTGTTTAGATAGTTAAGTAAAACACCAATGCAGTACTTATTTATGCACGCAAACACACATAAATACAGAGAAATAAATACAGTTTATAACAGGGTTATAAACTAGCAGTGTTGTATGCTTGTGTGTGCACACGTGCACGAGGTGTATGTAAAGGGAGGAGGAGCATTAACAAAAGGAGAACATCTGCTTTCAAGAAGAAATGCTAGATTAATATTCAAACTTTTAGGGAAAATGACATTAAACAAACAGACAAATACTCCGGCATATTTGCAAGTTTGTATTTAGATAAAAGCCAAGGTCTAGTCAAAATATAACAACAGATTTACCTACTAACTCTGCTCTACCAGACACAGTTAGTTATTAAACAAGTGCTAGGTCATTCTAGCACTTAAAAACTGACTAGCTGCAGGTCAGAAGACATTTATAAAATTCATAGAGATAAAGTCAGTCTTCCATGCTGTCTGTTGAAGAGCTCAGAGAAAACAGAAATATTCTTTGATTTGACAAATAATTAAAAGTGCTCCCTTTATTTCTCCTCCCTCACTTAATTCCAGTGAGAAGGAAATTCTCTATATGAATACCAAAATGATTGATGCTAAAATGCAATAATACATTAATTTTTATATGATCACCGTTGTACAAATCTCAATGAAGTACACAGAACTAAAAGCTATTGTGGTTATGTAATTTATTCTTCCTGTTTACTCAATGTATTGGACAATGGTGTCACAGCATGCTAAACAAACACAATACAATCTCACTCATTTTATTCCACACTGACTGTTGTCATGTTCTGAAGAACACTCAAAGACTGAGCTCGAGAGCAATAGTTAGAAACGTCAACTGGCTGTCAGTGGTGTAGTTTGTCATTGTTCCACAGACAAAAGGCAGACTGTCACAATAAACAGCATTTATTCATTTCACATTTGTGGCTTAGGGCTGAGGAAGGGGAGGTGTCATTTGTAGTAATTGTAAAACACATAAATAATAATAGTAGTCTGCAAATCATTTATCAAAGAAAACAGTGGGAGTTGGCAGTGATGGAGGCAAGAAAATGGATTCTTCCAGCACAACCTAATTTACAGCTCTTTTAAAAAACCACATTTTTTCTTTCATAACAGTAAAATGGAATGTTTTGGTTTAACTGCTTATGTGGTGGGTAAGCAAGACAAAACAACTAAATCATGACTTTAATGACTTATTTTAAACAAACCACTGAGTAGCTTTCTGAACATGATTATTCTCCACTCAGCTGCTCTCAATTTTACTAACCTAATTTCACTAATTAAAAGTAATTTCATATTGATATTAGTATCACCTCCTCTAGCTTTTTGTGCTTAAAAAGTACATAGTTTTAAATAAATTATATTTCTTTGTGAAAATACTCTGGACTGGTATTTGAACAGATGAGACTTTTTAAACTGAATGCTTATGTCTGTCTTTTTCAGAAAGACTCTCAAATCCTAGTAATAAACTTCTGTTAATAATTTCATGGGCTGAAATTATAAAGCAAACGTGTAATTATAATATAACATTTAATGTTCTTGAGGTCAGCATTAATATTTTTTCTTTAATTCGAATGCAAATTTTGAGGCAGCTATTATCATCCTTCTCTCTTGTAAACTCCCTTCCTGATTTACAAGGCTGAATTCCTTGTATAGCTCAGCGACACATTTTAACTGGATTATGACACCCCCCAGACCATCATCTGAGGATCTGCAAAAATCTGGGAAGAGAAGTGAGGAACAAAGACACCAGCAGACGGAAAGGTGTTCCAAAAGGAAGCTCCTTATTTACTACAGCATGGTGAAAGTCCCACTTCATCTCACAACCACTCCTGCTGCTGTCCAGAGCACTGATAATATTTGTTAGAGAGCAATCTCCTCTTACATACCCAGAAAAGACAGATGGATATGACTTTTTCTCTGGCGAACCACACAATGTTCACCAGATGGAAACAATGCTCCCTATATAGTTTCTCAGGCATTTTTGCCTACAAATCCATCCCTCCCAGCACGTCTCAAATCCTATCAGCAACAAGGGCGTGAAAGGGCTAAGGAAAGGACAGGTATGTCAGAGAGACTGAAGTTGTGTTTCAGAATGGATCTCTTCCATGAAATATCTTACAGAGTTTGCTGGACAAAAAACAGAGTGAAAGAGATGACCTGTCAGGAGAGAGTGGAGTGTCATGTCAGTATTTCGACCAGGAAATGTTATCAAAGCTGTTACTGCTTTGGGTAAGAGAAGCAGAGCTCAGGAGTTGCAAGGAGCAACGTGTCTGGCAGTGCAAGGGTAGCTCAGTGAAGGTGGGTGCACAAGACCACATCAAAGATGTCTTGACATTCATGTCTCAATAAGACAGGATTTTTCTTAACTGATTTTAGAATTGAAAAAGCAACTAGGTTTGGCAGTCAGAAGATGAATTTATGAGAAAATGAAAAAACACATGTTAAGCTTTACCTGTTTAATATCTACAGCTACATGAAGTAAAAAAAAATAGTGTGCTGAAAAACAAATCTTGAAAAGAAAATTGCTAACAATCTTTTAGAAAAAGATTAGTAAAAATAAAAAAAATTCAAAGATTAAAGCATTTTATGAACAGAAATGGCAACATTTTGGATTAATTTTAAATAAACAAGTACAAAAGGAAGGGTTTAGTCCTTTTAGAAAGGACATTTTCAGTCCAACATCAACTACACTGCTGATAACCTTCAATTAAAGTGAGACAATTTCATCTAATCTTATTGCTAAAACAACAAATGGTAACTTGAAAAATTTAAACAAGAATTTAGTCAACATTACTTAGTTTCTGTGATAGCAGTTAGAAATCTAGGGGTAACACTTCTATATTCAGAAAAGAGGTATCTTGAAATAATAAAAATGTTCTTACCTATATTATCTTGCTATTGATTTTGTAGAGGTTCTCTTGAACTTTTCCCAACCCCTTTCTAACCCTTCTTTAGAGAATTAAATGCAAATATATGTGGACACTCTTCTGGGTTTGGAATGGTTTTAATTCAGCTTAAAATGAGAGACAAAGTATTCAGAATATGCCACTCTCTTATTCAGCCTACTAAGATCTTTAGCTTCCTTTTCTTGTGAAATTTCCCTCTCCTGTTTTGTTACAAAAACCTGGAATGCTATACTTTAAAAGACTGAACTTTGAGGTGCATTTTCTTGGTTAACAAAAATTCAAAGGTATTGTTCTGTGGTCTTCTTAAACTCAGCCCCGTTTACTCAGGACTGAAAGCTTATATATTTGAATATATGATTTTATCCCGGACTCAGTCAGGTGCATGGCATTTGTCACATCCTGTACACAGTTACTCAGAGTGACAAAAACATGCGATCATTAAAGAGTGATGATAACCTTCATTCTAATTGCATTAGTGCAGCAGCTCTCCCAAATGAAGGGAGATTTCCCATAACAGGAACAGCTAAGCACAAATGTAAATGGATCAGTGGTGTCACTCATAAACGATGATCACGGCCAGCATCCGACAGTGGACAATCACTCACGCAATAACACAATCACTCTGCAGTTAATGCATGTCACTACTGATTTGCAGGGAAATTTTTGAAACCAGAATTTGCATGGTCTGTTTGAAACTTCCCTGAGCTGAATACCTAGCGTTTAGCCTTCTAGTGGGACTTGTGACAGTAGCACTGCTCGCAGCAAACTGCCACTGTCGTTTGTTCTGCTTCAGTGCTGTTTGACTGTCACAGCCTGTCATGTAGGAAGAAAGCACCGCATCTAACCCCCTGTGACAAGGTTTAATCACCCCTATTACTCCTATTGGCTGCTCAAGCCACCTTGGGGTGTGCAGCACACAGTTATAGATCTAAAAATCCTTGCTTTATAAATGGAAAGGCTAAAATCTGGTCTGAGTCGATCAATCTTCTGGTACACACAATGGAAAAGAAGTAGGATTCGATAAATAATACTAATGCAATGCTTGAGAATTTTTTTCATTTTCATATCTTTTGCATAATTTAAGACTACATTATTTATTTTACTTCATGATTACTTTTTTATTGGATTCCAGGTATTCAGATTCTGAATGTGTTGTTTTTTGTTTCTAGCAATCATTGCTAGAATGGGGACATATATGCAGGAGTGTCACATTTGGGATTGGGTTTTTTATGCCAAAATCAAGTGACAAAGGTAAATATTGCAGCACAAGATATATCTGCCCAAACGTTAATGCTCAATCAAAGGGTAAGGGGAGGAATGCTTAGAATAAGCTTTGTACAAAGGAAAAGTTGAACTTAAGTTTTCCTCATACAAATTAGCACTAACTAATTAAAACTTCATATATGCCTGATCTATCCAAGGAAACCATTTCATTGTTTTTCTACAAGGAAAACTATCTTCCAGGTAGTTTCAAGAATGTACTTTATGAGACTGCAGTCCATATTATTTGTACTTAAAATATACCCAGGGGTCAGCAACTTAGACTAGCTCAGCTGGTTAGAGCATGGTGCTCCTGGTCCTTTTGCTAACTGCTGCCAATCCAGAAACCCAGGTAACACACACCAAGCACATTTTTGCACATTAACAAATCTGTTTGCTTGAGCTGGTCTTATTATATCCAAGGTCTATTTACTGGGACAAAAGAAAACTATTGCAATAAGAAAACATATTAACCCATCATGAGTTTGGCTTTAGCAAGGTGATCTAGTATTATGAACTTCTAAATTCTCCATCAGGCTAATCTTAGGCTTGATAGATGATACTAGTGTAAGTCTTTACAATGGGAGATTCTTATGCTTGAGATAACAATTGTTATTTCAATTAACATGTATTTGTAAATATAACATTTATTTTGCAGAGACTGGGCAGGAAATGAGTTATCTGACAGAGCAGACAACCAGGTCGACCAATAACCTAGCACCAGGATTGATACCCTTACATTCCGGCTTTAGCCTGTTCTGAAAATATATGAGCAAATGCACACCCTGCAGAATCAGAAAAAATATTCATGCTGCTTTCATCATACACCTGGAAAAATTCCTACAAATTGGGAATTAAATTTTCTAAAAGACAAACTTACCCGCCCCCCCCCGCCCCATCAGATAGAACTGTCAGTATTCCTTTTCATTGTGATTAAAATGAACTATTTCATTTTCATTTCTAACTAGTATTTCAGGTGAAATAAAACAATCTTGGGCCAGAGCACTTTAAAACTTGCAAAGAGAATGAGGATGTGCAAATGAGTGTACAGTGTATTACATAAGGGTTTTAATTTTTCATGAAAACTCCATCTAACAGGAAGGTAGATTATTTTGTTCAAATATAAACATATTTATCTGTGTTTCTTCTGGCCACCTTAGGGAAAAAAAAACCAACTCAAACCAAATTCCAGCTGCCAATGAAATTTCAGTATTCCCTTTATCCTTCTCTTGAATGACCAAATGCAGAAGACTCTTTTCTGTGTAAAATGAGTTTATAGTGCTGACACCAGCTTGTGCCACTCACTCATGTACACTTGTAAACTATGTTCTCACTCCCCCACTCTGATACTGTCAATTCAATTAACATTACCAGGAGTTTTAGAGATTTTTCTGTTATTAAGGACAAAAAGTAATTTGTGTTTTCTTACATCCATCAAATACTTGTGAAATATCATCTAGACATAACCAATAATAGCATCTATCCAGCTGTATACAGATAGATGTGGGTTGCTCAGCTAAGCCATCATCAGAAAACTGCATGCCCATCCTTATTTATGGTTTGTTGCAATGCCAGTTCATCAGCTACAGGTTTACACTACACATGTTCTCCTTTATACCTTCTGTCTGCTAAGGTGACTGATGTTCACTTTCCCCAATTTGTTCATCACTTCCGAATGACAGTAAAGCACAGGTCAATAGCACACTGCACTTTCTTTCTGTACAGTGTTTTCACCCTGAAAATAAGTTAATGGAATTTGAATCCTGGGCTACTTATCTGAGGAACCTGGTTTCTTGCATTGTCCACATGGAATAGTTTCAACTATTTTCATAATTTGAAAGGAATAAAAATTTTTGGTATTTTTCTGCCTCAAGGTGTGGCATTGACAATAGGACTGATAAATAATCCTAAACCTCTAGACCCAAGTTATCTTTTTTTTTTTTTTTAATAAACCTACAAAATATTCTCGGCAAAGATATTGATATGAATCTTTGGATATGAATCATAATAGCAGATTTTCACATCAGGTATTTGATTCCATCTCTGAACTCTGAAGCCTCTGCAGTATGAATGGCAGCAGGAAATGGTTTTCAAACTCTTCCAAACAGATGGAATAAAATCTGCCAGGTTATTAAATTACTACACAACTATTTTTAGTTTCCATTTCTAAATCCTTTTTCTTCTTTTGTCATATAATATGTCATTGCTAATCAAATCTCAGAAGCATTACTATTTTGAAAAGAGAAGCTTGAAATGGCAGTTTATTATTCTTTGCCCTGAACATTTTTGTTGCTGCTTGATTTTTCTTCTAAAATTATGCAGTATTTATACAGATTTGTGTACTATAAAATGGAGGAAGCAAGTAAAAACATCAGTTTACAGGACTTACAAGCTTTAAAGTTATTTCAGTGATGAATAATTGCTCTGAATCCTTATCTAGACTGCAATCTAAGGTTAAAGCAAACTGTTTGCTAAAAGCTAACAAGTAGAAATGGCCTAGTAACTATGAAAACAAAAGCAAATCCCTTAACTGTCTGGTGTAAAGCATATCAGAAGTGAAACATACTTTATATTTGATGAATTGTGCTTGGGAAGAATAGGAAGCTACTCAGCTGTTGAGAAAATTAAACCAATTGTTTCCTCCTGTGAACTGTGTCATAGTGACAGATTTTCTTAGTACACAAAGAGTCCTTTGAAGGCAAATTTGCTTGTGATTCAAGTGTTCTGGAAAAAAAATTGGCTCTGTTCGTGTACTAACAGAAATATCCTCCCTTTTCTTACATGAGGGCTATTATTACTGCTACATCTAAAATACAGTACACAAGTGATGATTAAAAAAAGGAGCATTAAACATGGTCTGCAAGTATTATAATAGCAAATATTGCAACACTGAAAGGGAGTATATTAGTTGTAATGTGATTAAACCAACTGGCAAATTCTGGTTTTACTTAAGGACAGCAAACTTCAATCAGCAAAGGAGTCAATCTTGCAACTTGCAAATTGCTCCTGTATCTGATTTTCAGCGGTGCATCAGGCAACAGTCAGCCTCAGATTGAACAGGAAAATGCAACTGAAAAAAAAAAAAAAAAAGAGAAGCAGAACACACAGAGAGATTTAGATTGGAGAGATACTCTACAGCAAACCTGTGACATCTGGAAGCTGTATTGATTTACATTTCTGCCACAACAGCAATGCAAAAGAATGAGAAAACCCCCTGTATTTTGGTTCAGTTCTATTGAATCTAACAAGCATGAAGAAATAGTTTGGGATTTTTTTGATATCACTAATGTGACTGATGTCACTGAGCTAGAAACAAATAAATGTATCAATGGATGAGGCTTCTTACTTCTCCCAATTAAGACACAGAACCTGCCATGAACTTTTTCCAGTCAGGCATGTAAACCGTGAAACAACTTTACAACGTGGAGCATAGGGTATGATTTCCTAGCATAACACTTCTGTGGGAAATACTATGCATTGTAAATTTTAACTACACAGTGTTTTCTACCTATATCGTATGACAGATGAAAATGTAGAAAAGTATCAATATTCATACTTTTTTTTATAATTTCCAACTATTTACAGTATCTTTGATTTTGTGCTTTGCTGCAGAGGAATATAATGTCTTTCCTAATCCTATATTTTTGTCTTCTTATTGACTTTGTTTTTGAAGATGGGGGAAAAATAAAATAAAATATAACTTTTAAGAAAGCAGTAGTCCAAAAGATGAATTTGAAGGGCTCTGTAAATGATGTGTCTTCTGAAAAGGTGTCAGTAAGGAAGAATGGGAAGAAAAGTGTTTTCTAAAAGTAAAGGTGATAACAAAGCCTACACTAAAATGCGAGGCTCCTAGGTAAGGGTAATTGCACAAAGAACTTTCTTTACATTGGACAGAGCTAGACTACAATTCAAATAAGAATTCAGGGAGCATTTGTTCCTCAGAACTGTAGGTTTTCTGTTTATTTTAGGAAGGAATGGTATCAAAATAATATCTTTCAAATCTCTCAGAAACAACTGTGTTCAAAGTTTATTTGCAATAGAAATCTAAACATAACATTAAATAGAAAATACTTTTTTTTCTGTGATAACCTTTGCAACTAAGTAGTTTACTGGAGGAGTAATTAAGTATACAAAAATGGTAATATGTATTTTTAAATTTAAAATGTAATATTTTAAAGTTATTGCAACATGATATTGAATTGTTTAAATTACAGTACAATAATTTATTCCTGCAGCATTCAGTGGCACTAGGCCTTTGGCCTCTTGCCTAACAATACACTAGACAAGAATTATTGCATTGTAATTCACATCCTGTCATGCCTTATTGCTTAATTAAAGCATAACCCTTCATGACATGACAAGCAATTTAACAGTTACCATAATAGATTATTATCCCACCTAACTTACTTATTTTAGTTTTACAAACCATTCTCTTTTTTTTCTTTTTTTTTCTTTTTTTTTTTTTTTTTTTTTTGTACATGCACTGACAATTATCAGAACAAATACAAAGATATGTCTGTCTGTAAAGTCTGAACAGGTTTAGGAACAATAGCTAATAACACAAGGTTGCTAATAACACAATTTTTTATTAGAACTATTGCTTGAGTAAACTTGGGCACTTCTTTTTTTATTCATTTTGCTTTGGGAATTAAATCCCGCAACACTTGGTAAAACTATTAAGATTCAAGTCTCAGATTAGGTGGCTGCCTATCTTTAATTGTAGGTGAATTTTAATGTGGCATTAAACCAATAATGTGGCTGAAGTTACAGTGTCTTACAAATTCCTGACAGGAAAGTTGCCAGTTTAATTTTGTTGCAATACAGCAGTTAGCTACTCTGTGTGGGACATTACCTAATACATAAACCATATTTTTCAGAAATGACTCTTTGAATCACTTTCTTAATAAGGTCTCTCCCTTTTCTTGTTTCTCAGACTGATACTTGGTAATATAGAAAAGGTAATCTGTTGTTATGAAAACATAACTGATTATAACTAAAAATTGCCTAGGTGAAATTCTTCTTTTGTAAAAAGTCAATTACAAAACCCATTGACTTAAGCAAAACATTATTCCATGAGATGAAATGGAAAAATATGCCAACAACTGTGAAAGCACACTTTAATATTCCAGCTTGCATTCAAAATATTTTAATTAATAATTCATATTTTATTAATGCCTTCACATGGGCAATACAACACCACCATTTGGCTATGAATAATCCTTTGGTTTTGGCAACTACCAGTTCAAAATTAAAATATGTAAACGTGGGACTCTGCAGCTTTGTGTGAACAAACCCCTGGATTTATTGAGAAGATATATAGGCAATGCGTAAAACATGCATACAAAACAACTTTAGCATGGAAATTATTATATCATACCTCATAGATGCCCTACCAGTTTCATATAGTATCAAGGTGCAATTTAATGAGGTTCCACTGAACTCTGTATGTCTTCAAGGTGACTGGGTTGTCCCTGGAACTCTCTCTGCTATAACTATAAAATGTCTATGATGTGACTGTGATATAACTGAAACAGCTGCAGTCTTTGATCATACGATGGCAGTTTATGTACAGATGCAGAATGTGTAATAAGGGCACACTTTATTAACTTGACTGATGTTCTGTTATTTTACTGGTTCCAAAAGCCAAAGGAGACTAGGCTCCACCATGTTCCCCTAAGAATAATTTATTATTGCAGCTATTCAAAATGAAATACCTATCATTAATGTCTAATTGATAACCAAAAGCAAGAGGCATACATTGGCCTCAGTTGATCTGACATTTGCTATGATCCTGAAAGCTGCTGTTATAGCCAGAACTATTATTTTGAATTAGCAACATATATATTTTAAATACAGTTTAAAACCACTGTTAGGACTCAATGTATGCAAACACTTCCTGTTAAATAGCTATTTCTACATATATACAGTCTAGTGAAACTTACAGTGAGCTTTCACCATTTTTTAAGTATGAAAACACACAAATTCTGAAGGCATGATAATAAAGTTAGACCTTGAAGTGCTAGTGGCTGTACTGTGTTGTGCAAAAGAATCTATGTTCTCCTTAGCAAGTAAAAACACCTTTTGGTTCTACCAAAATGTTTTAAACAATTCATATTTATCAAAGTAGCCAAATTAGAGAGGAGAAAATACTCTAATTTAGCTAGTTGAGAAAATTAAATTGCATGTCCAACAAATAAGAGAAAAATTTACTTAAAATCTAGATATTCTGCCTCATGCATGCAATATGGAAATTTTTGGACAAAGAGTTATTTCACAAAGAATATGAAATTAAAATTTTCACAGAAGATCTAGTAATAGTTTTGCTCTAGTCCTAAGAGTATAAAGTCATTCTAGATATGAAGATGTTTATTTAAAATAGACACTTTTCTAATGATTTATTTTTTAATTCCCACTTCTTTTTTCTCTATGTTCCATTTGTATCTCTTTACTCTTAACTCTAAATTTAAGTTTTATTTTGTCCTTATATTTTTATTAGAAGAAATAAAAAGGCCTGGACTCTTAAGTCATTCTGTTCCCACACTCCCAGTTTGCCTCCATCTGTAATCTTGCACAGAAAATACACATTTTCAGAATCTTTTTGGGCAGAAAGGAGATATTGCAAAATTATTGTACAGCTTTGATGGAATGGCTCTCTCTCCAGGACCTCCTTTATGCAATCTTTGCCTCAGTTTTCTTTTCAATCCATTTCTCTATAGCCCTTACGCTGCACTTGAGGAATAAAACATCTCAGAAGTTAGAGAGCCTGGACCCCACAATACGCATGTTTATATTTCCCCCATGGATCCCATAATCTAGACACAAATAGCTACATCTGTTTCTACTCCAGTTTTAAGCATATGTCAGTAAGCATTTATACTTTAATCTTCTTCAGTATGGACATTTACCAACAAAGTGTAATTCCTCTAGCCCTTAAGCTTAGGCCCCCTGATTAAACTGCTGGCTCCTTTTTAAAATCCTAAAAGATTCTTAAATATGTCCAATTTTTTTCCCCCGACACCTTGAATGCTTCCAGTTTCTAGAAACAAGCAGAGATACCATATAAATCTGAAATAAAAACATGGAAATGGAACAGACTTCTTTCATGAAAATCTGATGCTTATTTCATGAGCTTCATTTTCACTTACATTTAAGACACCAGAAATTAAAGCTGTAAATATGGAATAAATAAGCTAAAGTGTTCTAAGTTGTCCAGTCAAAAAAACATTGTCAGAAAAGTTCTCTGAGACTGAAAATCTTCTTATTGTAACCTGGATTACTTTTTTAAACATAGATAAATCTTTATGTAGGCATATGTTTGGCCTCCTTTCCATTTTTTTCCCCTTACTGCTTCTTGTACCTCCTATATACCACTTGCAATGCAACCATTCTGCCAAATATCTCTGATACCTTCCTCCACTCTTTATTCCTTATCATCTACTATGTTCTCAGTACCTTATTGTGGGCTTCAGCTCAAATGGTTGGATGTGACTTTATTCAATGATTTCATCTTAACTGACTCCAGAAAAATATGCAGTTAAATTAATCACACACAAAAGTTTTTTATTAAAGTACTAAATTGAATCTAGAAAGAAATAATTGCTTTTCAGTTATTATCAAATCTCTGATACCAACTGTGGGTCAAAATTAAGAGAACATTTCCAGACAAGCCACTGTTCAGCCATTGAAATATCTTAGTTTAATACCACAAAACTTCTTTTCAGAAAGTATATATTGCTATGCAACACTAATTGTATGCAAAGCATTGCCCACTGACTTATCAGGTACTTTTGTTTTTTGATATTGAATACTGTGCCATTATTCAACTGTGTAAGAATTAACAAAACTCCATAATTTACATAGTAAAACAAATCTTAAATCTCAAATCTGAAGCATCAACTCCTATAGTCAAAAATGTTCCATAGTTCTGTAAGATTTCCCCCCTCCCTGCCCTCAGGAGAATATAGATGGCTGAAAAATAACTGTTCTTATGCTCATCTGTTCTCCTACCTTTTCTGATGAGCTGGCTGCAGAAAAGTGTATAAATGGAAAGCTCAATTAGTGCAGTTTTTGTATCCTCGGATGTCAATCATGACTGTTGAGAGGTGGGACTTTCAGGATCTCTGTGCATTAATTAAGAGCTCATCTCAGAAGAGTAGTCATTACACCTAAGGACCAAAAATAAGTTTTAATTAGAGTCTAGAAGACAGTGTGCCATCTACTTATAAAACTAGTTCTTTAGTTAAAAATGAACAGTTATGGGAGACTTTATTAGTAACAATGCAAAGGGCATAAATCTACTGCTTGCCCTTCAGAAGGCAGCAATATTCTTGTGTTTGTAGGCCTGCCTGGAAAAACTGGACAAGCTGTGTAATGCTGAGTGCACACCACTCAGATTTCAGTCAGGTTGTATGAATGCCAGCATGGTATCAGACCCTCGTGGAATTACTGATGCCAGGCTGGTGTTGAGGGCAGGCTGTTTCACAGCTGAAGTTAGACTGTATTCCCCTCTCCAGCCCAGACTGTCTCTGTCTTGCACTGCATGTGCAAGAGGCAAACCAAGGCAATGCAGCAGAGGGGGCTGGTGTGTGTGCACAGGGCATCGGTGCCATTGGCCACTGATGCAGCACACGGGCAGCTCTGGCTGGCCTGACACAGCTCAGGGCTCCGGAGGGGTTAGAAACACAGCGGGATAACGGCTGGCAGCTGCCCAAGAGGCCTTTCCTCATGGCATGACTTATCTGAGGACAATCAAATATTCCACCTAGGATTCCCTAGGGAAATAAAAGTATAAATAATCAGTTATCTCATTCAGCTGAAGCAGAGGACTAGCAAAGTACAGAGTGCATGTTAGCAGCATGGTGCCTTCTCACTCCTTCATGTTTCCTGGTTTGCCTCTTCTGAACTCATACTCCAATACCCTGTTTTGGAAGCCAGCCATAAAAAAGGCTAACTCAGACAATAAAATCTGGGTGATCTACTGAACTGTGACTGAGATTTGTGACCTGCCTTAAACTGAATCAGCTTCAACTACAAGATTTCTTACAAGCAGCTCTCACCAAGAGCCTGGCAGAATGTCAACACAGTTGTACTAAATATTCGACACAAAACTTGCTGAGAACCACATGGTATCATGTATTGTCATGACAGTAACTTAGAGCTGGATAAATTCACAGGAAAAAGAATAATTAAAAAAAAATAGAAAATGTTTCTTACAGAGAAGAAGGTAATATAGCAATTAAATTATATTGAACAGAAAATCAAAAAGAGGAACAATACTAAAATTACTTCAGGCACCCTCCTGGCCCACTTTGAATACTTCATTGAAGTTTGAAAGTTTGATGCCTTGTCCAAAATTTCTCCTGTGAAAGAAAGGGAAAGGCACTTCCAGATATCAAACCAGGCTTAAAGATCTTGCACCTTTACACTTGTTGAAGTGAGAGTGTTGAGCATGGACATGTTGGTGAGTATTTGAATTCGCTTAATCTACATCCTAAAGTTTGCTTTTCAGCACAGCACTGAACCTTTATCGGCACATTTAGATGCAACTGGAGATATGGGCAGGGAGTTTGCAGTTTCTATAATACTAGCCAAATGCTGATGGGCAATACTGTGCAGAGGTCCCTATTCCTATTGATCAGTGCCTTTCCTGCTCCCTATCACAAAATTATTAACAGAAAAAAGTACTAATATATTCCTCTTTATACTGAATTGAATTTCTGTCTCTCATATCGTTAATGCTTTAGTCTTTGGGAAAAAAAAATAAAATTTATCCTTCTTTAACATTTTTATTTTCTTTCCTCAGAGACCAGAACAAGGAAAATATTTTGATAAATTTACCACCATAGACGTGTTCTTTCCTCCAGTTAAACTAACATTTTAAGAAAATCTCTGAGTCTCCTATAAAAACGAAACTTCAGTGTTTGATCAGAGTCAAGAAGTCTATTACACACATACTTAGCTTTTGATCTAGAAAGAGACTGTGGGATTGGAACTAGAGGACCACAGTTTATTCTTTGTTAACTGACTAAACATTTAACTGATTAGTCTTGAAAAATAATAAGAATCTGAAATTCAAGCTGAATATCAATGTGCTCACACAAGGGGTGGAGATAAGCCATTAAACATAATATATAGCTTTTAAACCCACAGAACATTTCTCATCTTCAGTAGTTTCTACTGAAATTGTAGTGACAACAGAAAAAAATTTATGTGAGAACTATACAGAAGTGTGTAGTAAGGCACTGGAAAAATAAAAAGTATAAAGAAAAATTAATCAAGATTTAAAGAAGTAGCAAAGCAAGCAGAGAGCAATTTCTCCATGGCCAGCATTGTCTACAGATCCAGGCCGCTCCCTGAAATCCATCCATTTATCATACAGCATTGGAGTCACTTTGAAAATGATTCCATTGTAGTCAGCAACACCCAAACTGCAAATGGAAGTTATTAATCAGACAACAGTACCACAGTGTTTTCTACTGTCAAGACAACAACCACTGCTGATGAATGAACAAGAGGAGAGTTTGTTTTAAATTAAGATACACCTGTATGTGATAACTTGGGTTTCAGCATTTTGCTGCCTTATTTTGGTACAAAATTAACCTTTTTATTTGATAATTTTTTCTTAACTTTCCTTATCTCGATTTCTGTGTTAGTTCACAGGACCACAGCAGAAAATAGGCAAATTATGTAAAAATTTTTCTTTTCTTCATAACAGATTGGGAAAATTATGATTTTTTTATTATATTACATTTTTAAAATGAAGAAATTAAGAACATCATGGTCTTCATTATAATATAAAAATGTTTATTAATTTTGGGGAACACAGGAGGAAACACAGGAAAATATTTTGTGTTCTTTAACTGGACTGGTTGATATTACAGCTTGTTGGATAAAACTTTGTGAGAAAAAAATCACCACAGATAAAATTTAATACAGAAATTCCAAGAGTTAATAAGATAAGAGTAGAAGAACTACTAATTGCAAAATTTCTGGCTGTCTGATTTCAGCTTGATTAACAGGTTTCATTCACTTGTTGGAATTTTGTGATCAAAAAAGGTATTAAAATGTTAACAAAAAAATCTCACAGAAAGGAAGAGATTAAGGCAGCACTGGAAAAAATGATGCAGGAGTGATACTGAGAATGAAATATGGTTGTGCAGAAACAATTGAGTTTAAAAATGAAGTACCTGGGCTAGCCTAAATTTGAGAGAATAATATGTTTTAAGCAACATCATGCTTACTCGTGCACAGTTGTGCTGCCATGCTCATAGAATGGTTTAGGTGGGAAGGGACCTAGTTCCAACCATGGGTACCTCCACCATTTAGAGAAGAAAGTTATGATCTGGAATGTATTTCCAGAAACCTTCTAGATTGTTAATGGTCTGTTATGCTGTTCCTTTAACAGATACTGGGGTAGTTGAAGAGCCCCACGAGAACCAGGCCTTCTGAAGAGAGGACTGCTCCTATCTGTCTGTAAAAGGCCTCATTCACATGATCTTCCTGGTCAGATGGCCTGTAGAAGACCCCCACTATAATATCATCTGTCCCTGCACTCCCTTTATCCTGAGCTAGAAGCTTTTGGCCGACTCCTCATCCATCCCAGGCGGAACGCCATGCACTCCAGCTGACCATTGACAGAGTGGGCAGCACCACCACTTCCTGGCCTTCCATATATGTTCTTCCTAAAGAGCCTATATCCTTCCATTCCAACATTCCAGTCACAGAAGCTACCCCACCACATTTCTGTGATGCCAGTAAGATCATATCGCTACAGACATGCACATGTCTAAATCCTTGCCTATTACTCATGCTACTTGGTCTTCCACTGAGGCTAAATCTAAATTGTGCCCCCAATGAATCCAACTTACTGGCTGAAGTGGCTGGAATTCCTTTGTGCTGTTCTTCATGTGCTCTCCTGCTGGCCTGTGATACCTCTACAGGCTTCTGGGCAGCTATTGCTGGCACTGGCATCAAATTGGTAGGAGTGGAACGGATTAAAATTGCCCTTCCCTGGAAAGTTTCATTAAAAGTCTTCATCATCTTGTCAAATGTATGAATGAAGATGCTGCTGTCTTCCTCTGACAGATGAGCTCAATCAGCCCCCAGCAGACCAGGTTTCTCAAAGTGAGTCCCATGGTGTAACAGATAAACCCCTGGCTGTGTCACCATTTGTCAATTCACCAGAGTCAGCCAGTCCTTTAAATTCCTCTCACTAGCAGGATTGGTGAAAAAACTGCCTGCATTCCAGAGTCCCTTCCTGCTGCTTCCAGGACTCTGTAGTCCTTCTTGATACTCCTCAGGCTGCTTCTGGCTGCATCACTGGTGCCCAAGTGAAACAATGGCAGTGGATAGTAGCCAGGAGTCAGCATATGGCTTTACAGTGTCTCGGTGACATCCCTGAGGTGAGCTGCAGGTGAGCAGTACTCCTCTCCAGAGAGCACTTCAGGTTGCCAAATGGGTGCCTCCATAGCTCTCAGAAGAGTCACCTGCTATTTACCTACTGGTAACCTCCTTGTAGCTGCATGGTTGTCGCACAGGGAGCAGGTTGGACTGCATTACTCAGCCCCAGCAGCTCTCCTGAGGTGACGGGCCTCTCCTCTTCAGTTTGCAGAGCAGTGAACGGGTTCTTTAAGGGCACCTCAGGCTTCAAGGAAGTCTCTTTCCCCTGCTGGTCCTTGCCATTGCACTCTTCCATTCTCATGTATTACTGGCCCCCTTCCTACAGTGTGTGTGTTGTTGGGGAAAGTTTTCAGCTGTTTGGCTGCAGGCTCTGGGTTCCCTGCAGACTGTACTTGGAAACAGCTATTTAACTCCTTCTCAGCTTCCCTGATGTTATATAGCCTTATCACCACCTCCTGCAGCTCAGCCACCTGCATGTTCCACTGACCTGGGCAAGTGAACCTATTGCGATCAACCTTTCCTGTACTTGTGATGTGTTTCTGCAGGGAATGGATAACACATATCTTTTTAGGGAGATACTCTTTGTAACTTTGACCTTTGTCACAAAACCTTACAGAAATGTGTCAATGAGACAAAATCAAAATCTACAGTTGGGCTCACCAGGTTCACCCTATCAGAAAAGGGAGCAGTGTCCTAGTATGAAGACTAAGAACAGTAAAGTACAAGAAGAAATGGTAGCATAGTCTATCTGAAGAAAACACTTGTAAAGGTTGTATAAAGGATGAATAAAGCACTGATTGACATGAAACTGGAGCAAGAATTTGAGAGCATGGCTGCAGTCTGAAGTTAGGTCAACTGCCATATTCGTTCCTGCCAAAGTGCTGGTAAGGTTTGTCGCTTGAAATAGAAGCCTGTAAGACAGACTGGGGAAGAGACCACAGGTGCAGCTTGCCCCTGTACTGTCATAACAATAAATAAGGTTATCTGTCATGATTAAACCATCTGGAGAGGCCCTTTATACTGTACTGAATAGATGTTATACATTTATTTAAGGTTAAGAATGCTTAAGACAACACTGATTTGCAAAGAGTAGCCTGTGTCCTATAATTAAAGGCAGTATCACTGTAAATGTACAGGCAAAAACTGTAGAAAGAATTTTAAGGGAATTTTAGTACTAATGATTTATAAGTGATGACACACAACTTTAAAAAAGAAAAACAGATGACTGTTCAAAATGCTATATACTACAGCAGTTCAGTTCTGAAAGCAGTGATCCAGTCATCAGTGTCTGTGTATTTCTTCCTTTTTAGAGAACTTATTTAAAACAGAAGCCGGTTTCATCATATATATCAAAAAGCTGTATTGTAAGAAAAATTACCTACCCTGCAAGTAGCAAATTCACAAAACACAACAAACAAATCTATCCTTTTCTTGCCGTTAAAGTATACACTCAAGCTTTGTAATTCAGGGTATATATGGAAACCCAGCTGATCATGGGATTACCTATGGGACAAAATTAATCACAGCTAAAGGATCTGGATTGAGCTGTAGCCTTGACCTAGCTCCTACTTCTGCTACAGAACACAAAAGCTATGTAAAAGACTTTTTTTCCCCAGAAATATGAACGATCACTACACTTACTTTTGTGCTGCTCTCTCCTTAATGTAGTGCACGCTTGGCATGCTCCCTAAACATCACAATAGGAAAATAAGTGATAGGTATCATTCCTTTCCTGAGAAGCAGACAGATAGATTGAGAAATATTACATACCATGCTGATAGACTACAGTGTGTGCAAGTTAAACCAGCACTGAAATTAATTTCAGTTCCTTTGTTTTATCCCTTATGAGCTCTCTTCTGACAGACTCTAAGTCCCCTCAACTTCACATATATCGAATATGAAGGACCACAAGACATTTGGTACTCTGAGAAAAATCTGCCTGTTATCTGTTTTCCACATTAAGTCCACTTTGCTGCAAAAAGCTCCTGTATCAGCATTTCTGTCTAGAATCATGAGGTTGCTGCAGCCTCAACTATAAACTTACAAAAAAGTAGCTCTTTCTCTCTTTCTTTAGCTATCTCTTCTTTTCCCAATAAACTTGGCACATTTCTCTGTAACGCCATCTTATTGTGGGCTGCAACATATGGGGTTTAACAACATAGCATCAGATTGCAATTTTTAGCCTAGCCTTTCCTGTTCTCCTTCACAAAATAAAGATGAGTGCTGCCTACCTTCAATGACCCTCAGACAAAAAGAGCACCTTGTCAGAGATAATTTTCTAACAGATGAGCAAACCTTCAAAACAAATATGATGTCTTCAAACATAAACATATCTCACCTCCTTAGTTTTAAGCAGGCAGTTTAACACAGCTTAACTTCCCAAAGATATTAAACCTGAAAGATTCCCTGGCTTAACAGTCAGGAAGATGAAGCAGGGCTACCACAGCATTTCTGTGCTACTATTTAGCACCTCTGAATCAAGTCACCAGCTGTTGGAGCTTAGCCTAAACAACAGTAAACCAGAGAAGAGTAGCAAATTAGCACTTCCCCTCTTGGGCTGGCTGGCTGATACTTTAAGGGGAGGAAAATAAAGGCCTCATTAAAGTTGCTTTTCTTCACCAAGAAAAGCAAGTCAGTGTAGGATAATACCCTGAGAGTGTTTGCAGATAGCAAAAAGAAAAAAGAAACAAACCACCAGACTTTGCAATAGGAGCACTTTCTGCAATGTAATGATCTCTTTCTGCATCATTGGGATGTTGGGGACAATGTGAATATCTTTTTCTGATACTCACCAGCTGATTGAACTTGATGAAAAATGAACTTGCACTTAGGAGATTTCTTTCTACCTGCATGCTGCAACTCAGGGTTTCAGGTTTCTTTGCATCTATGGGAGCATATGCCCATCTCCATTTCTGGGCCACATCCATCTCTCATGGAATCCTCTTTCTTGAATCTGTGAAGATTCTACCCTTTTTTTGTATTTTTGTTTGTTTGGTTTTGGTAGCTTGGTGTGGGTTTTTTTCTTGGTTGTTGCTGATTTTTTTTTTTTAATCTATATATTTTTACCCCACTATTGAAACTAAGGAAAAATTATTAATTTTCATAATGTGTAGAGTTGTACATGCCACTTTTACTGACTGCCCTTGTAATTAGCCTAGGCAATGCTGATTAAATATTCTTTGACTTTTGAAAAATACCTTAATTGAAATACTTTACTAAAATTACATTTAGGTTGAGTTTTTTCCACCCCCCACATCTGTTTGAACTGAGTACTGAAGGAACTTGAAGACATCGGCACACAGCCTTCCAGCAGTATTGTGCTCTCCTCTGGCTGCAGAAATAACCTTTAACAAAACACAACAAATTCCTTGTGGTGGAAAACTGAAATATTTGAGTAAAGTTGTTGCTACTATCCTCTACTCATGCAGATTAATGCCACAAAGTTTGGGAGTAGTATTTCATTGGCAAACCAGCAGCAAACTTAGTCCTTAAAAAAATGGTTTTAAAAATTACTTCTAATCATAAATATGCTTTGTTTACTTGCTGTTGTTGATAAAGCTGGTCACAGTCCAAGGTCAAACTGGTACTAAGTTAACTTTATGTCTGTGAAGCATCAGCGCTTAGTGAGAAAGAGTTTTCTGAAGGCTTGGAAAAGTAGAAAAAAATGCCATCAACCTAACTTTGCAAAAGTGTTCAAGTTGAACCTGGCAGTCATTTTTATAGAGGTAACCCAGCTCTTGACAGTCAAGTATCACACTTCTGGTTCAGAGGTTACCTCCGCTTTATCAGTCATGATTAAGGACCACATCACTACAATTTCTGTTGCAAAGCCATCATGGATAGAAGATATTCACTAGAAAACTCAGTGTTTCTTTCCTGTGTGCTGTTTCTGTATAGGCCTTTTTGTCTAAGACAATGCAGAAAAACATCTAGTTTACTCTTCAGATTTAAAGTAAAGCAATCTGAAAAATTATGATGAAACTGTCCTTTTAGCCAAGTAATGATCTGCAAAATATCTCCTTCTCATCGTTAGAGACAAGTTTGTACTCTGTCTTATAGGAAAACTGAAATAAAAAAAGCCTCATAAGATGCTGATTAAAGCAGCATCTTTATGTACCGCAAGAGTTATACAACTTTGAGCTTTCTATTTGCATTAATTAAAGGTGTAAAGCAGTAGTAAAATAGCAAAACTGTATCAATATATATACCTATATATACACCTATGCCCTGTAGCAAGTGTTATAATGTTTTTCTGTGTGCACAACACTGCTTTTGCTTACTGTATGTAACTAAGGAAAGTATTCACCATACTAAACTTTCTGTTGATAATTCTAACAGGCTAGCTTGATTTCTACTTTAAAATATCTGTGCACATATTTGCTATTACACTTCTCTTATTCAGTCATTTTCTAAGTCAACAGAGTGATCTGCATCAAAACAGCTTGTATTTATCACACTTCATGTACTCAAATTGTATGTCACCCTGTTAAGTAAAGTCCAAGGAAATTCTTGATTGATTCTGAAGTTAGCCATATGGTTATCTAGCAAGTCAGCAGAAACGAAATTCATTACCAAAATCACTTTTATGTAATTATTATTAACTAGTATTGTTTTAATGCTTATTTTCTGTAATCTTTGGTTGGGTTAAATGGCAATGGTAATTTAGTGGTGACTGTAATATAACCAAAGCCCACTAGTGTGTGAAAAAAGGCAAAAATCTCAAAGCAGTTCAGAGAGCTTGTTTTATGTCAGCTAGACTGGAAAACAAATACATTATGATATTATGTAATCATGCATCTTTTAATGAAACTCTAAGAAGTGAAACCAAGGTTTTCCTTACATGCTGCCCCTTTCTACCAGAATAAGGATAAGGGTAAGAAAAAACCCCCTAATACTTTTCACAACATCTAACCACTTTCAGCCACTTTTTTCTTTTGTAGGAATAGGAAAAGCTCAAACTAAACTAAAAATAATTGCAAGGACTATTACTGGAGTTGTAAAAGCAAACCCTGAGAAATGAGAATTTTCTGTCTTGGGTATCTGCATTTTAATATTTCCCATATTTGCATGATCCTACACTGTTTTTCCCAAAACTCTTCTGCGTCACTGAGCACGGATGTGCTCTGGGCACGAATAAGGATCACTTCATGAAGGGTGCTGTTACTCATTAGACCCCTCTCAGATTTCTGGCACAAGCTGCAAAATGTGAAATAAAGAAAGTGGATGCTATCAGAAGGACTTTTCCATTTATTAAACTTCTTCTATGTAGAAATGGATTTTAGATCCTATTGCAGACTTCCTACAGGGCACTGCACATGCCCTAAAATGAATTCTCAAAATTGATACCAAGTGGTGTTTCTGGGTCTATGGACCTGGCTTGAAACTTTTTTGTGCACTTAAAGAATGATGAAGATTCACAACTTCAAACATTTCTATATCTGTAATATTAAGCTGTGTCATGAATGTAGATCTATATGATTCTGATTTTCTGCACAAATAGGGCTCAGCATCTTAAATTGTGTACTCAGATCATTGGATTTTTTTACTTTAATCCCTATGACTGCTTGACACAGAATTTTAGGCATAGCCTTAAATCATTGTAAATTCCTGGACTTCTGACTCTTGCTGAAGTTTTCAACTTCAAGCTAGGCATTCAAAATTCTCAAATATTCCTATCTGTGATGTAGCTAAAAGGGAAGCATTAACTTTTCACCAGCTTGTGTATGGACAGAGAAACTCAAGAGTGACCTGCAGATCAAGATGGAATGCATGTGCTGCCAGCAAAAGAGCACAAGAGCATGATGTAGATACTGAACTGTCAACCACTTATGAGACCAGTTGCCTGTGCAATGCCATCAGAATCACAGTAGAGTCGACAAGAGCACATTCATAAAACCATAGTGGACTTGGGAACTTTTAAGCACTGCACTTTCTGGAAAAAGTGTGAACAATCTATATTAGGATTCCTTGTAAATCATTCCTTTTGCTTCTGAGTCTTTGAGCCAGCCCTATTCATCTACTCTGGCTCCTATGACAATTACAGAGAATAATGTCCTGCTCCAGAGGTGGGGTTTGAAATTAAATTGACAATCATGAGTGGAACTCATGCAACAGTGATGAGTATCATGCAAAACCTTAGAAGGCAACAACTATATAGTCCAAAATGCCTTGGACCATTCTTTGTGCCAGGATGATTGAAAAAGCTATTTGCCATCCCAGCTGCTTCTGTGGTCTGAATCAGGGATGATCTGGAAAAAAAGAAGGAATCACGTAGCTGAAGATTGTAGCATTTGATATATAAAAATCACCTAGTTGAAATTTACATGGGCAAATTTAATTCTAATATTTGTAACTCCTGCTCACTTGATTTTGGAACTTTGAAATTTTGTTGTTCTAGCTGTTTTCACTCTGCTGACAACTCTATACACAGAGAGATGTCTGTTGTGATAAAACATGTTCCAGCTCCCATTAAACCTATGCAACAAGAAAGAAGAAAGTAGAAATCCCTCCTGTGTTCTGGGAAGCTGCACAAGAGAAAAAAAAATAAGATTTTGATATATTTTTTATATCTTTGAGAATTGGCAGGGGTGCTTTATCAGTCAAACCTACAGGTCTTTAATCACTAGTCAATGTAGTTCAAACTCATATGTCAGGTCCCACTTGAGCCAATACGTTTATTGAGTCATTCAGCATCTGGTGGACATCACTGAATAAAACTGATATTATGCAGATTTGAGAGTTATTTGATGGTCAAAAATTCTGTATTATTTATAAAATTATAATTAATTTTATAATTAATTTTATAATTAATTTTATAAATGAATATAAATATTTTTAAAATTTAATAATTTTTATAACTATAAAATTAATGATAAATTCTATATTATTTATAAAATGGATGTAACACTTCAGGGCTTTGGAACCAACTTGCTAAATTGGCTAAATATTAGTAAGAAATCAGAATTCTGTCAGGTTTCTCTTCTTTCTCTGCATGCCATAAGGATATAAAGGCACAATGAATATATGTAATGCTGCCCTTGCAAAGAAGAGTTCAAATCACATTGGACAGGGCTGCTCATGTTCAAAGCTCACCCTGCAGACAGGTTTTTGTATTGCATGTTCTGGCTGTATTGGCTGCCATGAAAACAGGAAGTCACTTACTGACACCTCATTAAAGATTCTGACTCGAAAAATATTTAATCTGCAAATAAATGTATTTAATTTTTCAAAGATCAGATTTATTTACCAAAACACCATTGAGGAAGCCATTAGAAATTCTCTTCTTCAAGCATGTTCAGTTACTTTAGTATTGTCCACCTAATTGCTAAGTGATATCCACTGCAGGAGAATCTCTTGTAAAATGGCAGCTAAGGTGATACTCTTCTTGCCTTTTGTAATTATTTGAGGTTTTTTAGGTTGTGCTGAGAAAGACTCTAAGAATATCCAGTGCAGAATGTTGCAAGATGGAAAGGTACAGAATCAAAGACTTGCCTGCAGGCACCAAGGCCCCTTGTTACAGCAGCTCTTTTACTTTACAGCACAATTAGGATACTTGTTTGAGCCTGATAAGATTTCAGTGTACATCATGTATTTCTATTTTATATTTATACTCTGTGACAGGGTATATCCATATGGAATGCACAGGGCTAATTGGTTCATGTCCTAATATGAAAAAGTTTTTTGATGTCTCTTGTGATAAAACTGTTGTGCATTAAATTTTCCCCTTATATAAGGCAAATATATATAGTTAAAGTAATTAGAGGGGATGTTGCTAGGATCTTATGGCATAGAAAGCATATTATTTTCTTTAAGTGCCCTCTAGAAAAATATCATTTTAAAGTGGAAAAGGATGAGAATGGTAACAGTGAACATTTAACAGATTCACATTAAGTTTAGAATTTCTCACCTTCACAAAGCACTAAATCTGTATAAAATAAAACAGGACTTTGTTCTACATATAGTAGTTTTCAGTTATCTGAAAATACATGTTCTAGTAGCATGCTCAAAAAAAGAATATAACTGACATTAAGTTTCTGTTAAAAGAATTCTGTCAAGGTAAAGAAGAAAGGAAACTAAAGAAGCTGTACATCACTGGTATGTGATGTAATTAGCTTTGGCAGGTCTTTAATTGTCATAGAGAAGATGACAGAAGTTACTTATATCAGTTTTGTGGACTATTTATATACCAAAGTCATTATGACCCCTGAGCTTGTTTAAAAAAAATTAGATTTCACTAATGAATTCTTAATTTTTAGGCAAAAAGCATATTCTAAAGCAATTTTGACCAAAGTCTGTGATGCGTAAATGAACTAAAGCTACCTAAAAGAAAGTGGAAACACCACAGTAATGTAGAATAAGTGATGATGGTACCTGTTTTTTTTGCTTCTCTGTGTGCAAGAGTTGTGATGGAAAAAGGGGGATTTCTGCTGGAAAAACAAAAAGTGGTTCAAAAAGTAATTGGAAGTGGAAAAATGGTAAAGCAACTTACTGTTATTACAGTCTGATAGTTGCCTAAAATTGCCATATCTCCAGGTAATTAATTTGGAAATATGGCAATTTAAATTATTTAATTTAAATAAGATTTTTAATTTTGCTTAAGTAACTCATACATTCAACATTCAACATATAACATGTAAGTTTCTATTAAGAGACAGCCAGGATGCACAGAAGAGACAAGGATAACATGAAAAAGATGAGCTTATTTCTTTGAACCTCAGAGTCTGGGATGCAGAAAAGAAAGCATAGTTGGCAGGGAGAATGGGATGATGCCAGGGGAAGGGAGGATCCAAATGCCACTATTCTTTTCAGGCTACACACAGCTTCAATGGGAAACAAACTTCTGAAAAACAGATTCTACTATGGAAGAAAACAAAGGTGTGAACAAAAGTGAACTAAAAGAACTGTGAAAAACTATGGAGGAACCAGAAACCAAGAAGTTGTAACTCCTGCAGATTTCAGAGATAGGATCTTTTATTGAGGTAAAATCTTCATTACCTAAGGGGAGAATCTGAAAGCAATGCCACACACAGGGTGAATGTTCCAGAGTCTTTTGATCTGTCTTTTAAACACTTTTACAAAGAAAACTTTGATAGGCTCTTGATGTCCCAGCCAAAGATGTTACCACAAACTCTGAAATAATGAAAACAATTCTATAATCTATAGTTTACAGAGATAAAAGCCATACAGTTTTTTACAGTTATATATTTGCACATATACTTACTTCTCAGATTATTCTTGTGCTTCTTAGATGTGATCCAGCAAGATAACCAACAAAATAATTATAAGAATGCTGGTGCCTGCATAAATTCCTATTTACTTAGAAGTCAGCAGGCAACCTCCAAATTCAAATTTACGCATCCCTGAACACATGATGTGTGTCGAGGGATCAGAATCAAATTAAAGCTCTAAATCACAGTATCAGAAATGGCTATACAAGCCACGGCTGTTTATCCACCAGAGTAAGGAAAGATGTATGCTAATAATCCAAAACTGAAAGAAACACTGAAAAAAACAGATTTTGTTTTTAGGGGGCGGGGGGGGATGTTTTACATCATGTTATATTATTTGCTGATACCTACTTATTCAATAATGCTGATGTTTATACTGTGGTTTTTAAATTCTACAGTTGTCTTTTGTATAGGTTTTAAATTAATAAAATAGTCTTTCCCACTACAGTACAGTAAAAGCTCTTAAATCATTATACTCCTCAGAGAAATCTGATAAAAAAAGTGGTTGTGCACTTTCTGTTTTATTTACAGTATAATTAAAGTAATTATTACTTTAGCTGTTCCAGTAGTACATCTTTAATAATTTCATAGCTGAAGTGAGATCTTGGATAAATAATAGGTATCTAGTGCACTGACTGGAGACATTATTTACTTTTACAAGCTATTGATTACCTTATAATTCACAAAAGAAGTAAAACCACAAACTCGTTTGCAAAGAACATCAACAAAGACTCAAAATAAATATTAAGGCCTGGTACAGGTTCAGTGGGTATTTCTTTCATATAATACTGTTAATACATGCTTACAAATGCATATGCCAACCACTTAATTTTTAAAATTCCATTTTTACACCAATCCGTGTCTGTTTTTCATGTTTAAATAGACTAGGTAACTTCTCCCTCGATGCATTTCTTTGTTTGTGTTTTTAACAACAAAAAGTAATTTTGTATGTATGTACTTTCGTCAGAAAAATAATTTTTAACATGGTCACTTTGTTTTTTCTAAAATTACTTTATCTCTGCAGCTCACACAAACTTGACTGTTTTTCAATTGATTGAACATGTCCCAAGCATGACACAAACCCCTATATGACTGCAGTGAAATCACTTGTATTTTTAGAGACAAACCAAGACACAAAGGTTTTCATTGTCTGGCAACAACCTGCAGAGCACTTGCCATTGACAGTTCATGATTCTAAGACTTACCAAACTAGGTTAAAGAAAGCTGCAGTATTTTCCTAGTCCTGGGGATCTGATGCAACAAAATCATTGATATAGCACTGGTAGGCCATTATACTCTAAAAAGCTTAAAATTCCACCTGGTAAACAAAAAAAAGTGAGATGTTTCATAGGGGATCTTTTATACTATTCAACTGAATTTTCCTGAACATGAAAATGCCAGCTGTTCTTTGGGTTGCAAAGAGAGGAGGGGGCAAAGTAGATAAAAAAAGAATTATGAATCTTTTTTCACTTTTCCTGTTGAAATTATTTCATATACTAAAATGTAATGCTTCTCTAAATACTTATTAAAATCTTTAATTGTAGCATGTAGTGAGAATAGAAACAGAATGGTCCCCATATTGTTTCCCTTTAAAACAAACGTAGCTATTAAAATTTCATAGACAAAATGTTTATGTGTTTTTTAGAAATTCTAGATGATGAGCATCACTGCTTTTATTTTGAACAGGTAATAGTGAACAACTGAAAAAGGGATTTCTGCCTCTGAATTTCTGAATCAAAAACATAACAACATACTAACCTTGAAATATTTTTTCCATCTACCATTTCCATCAACAGTGTGGTCATGAGTTCCTCCTGTGGACCATAGCCCAAAAAATTCCTTGGAGTAAAGAAAACTGATTTTTTACTCAAAATGTGTTCAAAACCAGAAGTCTTGGGAGAAATTGCATGGTCTTCTGCAGCTCTTTGAACTTAATCATAAAAGGTTGCAGTCCAAGGATTTATTTTGCAGGTCCTTAACAATTCACAGCAATTTTTATCTTTTTTTATTTAAAGAGTGTCAAGGAGACTTGCGTGTCTAAAAATGAGTTTTAGTTTGATCCAATTACTTATCAATCTTAATTTTTATATAATTATAAGTAATTGATTTTATGATTTTCTTCTGCATTCACTAATTAGTAGAAATATAGTAAACAAGATTATGTTTGTGTATTTATAGCCTATCTTTCTTTTTCATGGCCATCAGTCTAGATAGGGTTGCAGCAGTAAAATCAGTAAATTCAAAGGCAGGAATTCAGTTGTGCACTACAGAAGTTTCTAAATGGCATCTCTGACACTTGTGTAGCACTAAGTACGTCCAGCCACTTTGTTTCAGCTTGAGCAAATGCCAAACTCTCTCTGTTGAAGTTTTTATTCCTCTTTTGCTATGGTTTTCTGAGAAAGATTTACCTTGTCAGGACAGGGACAACAAAAATACAACAAAATACTGCACAAACGTTGTTCCTACTGAAACAAGTGGTTCTCCAAATATAAGAGATTTTAGAGAATTATTTCATACATTTTGAAGAAACAAATAAAATCTTCAATTATCCCAATCTTATTTAAATACCCATCTGGATGTAGTATCATTGCCATTCTGAAAACATAAATTCATTTCATGCATCCCAACTCTCTTATTAAGCACTAAAACTATGCCACACATTTTCTGGCTGAGCATATATTTGACACTTGGCACCCTGCAGGTCTCCTTATGTATAATCTATTCACATGTCCATTTTACACCTTCACTTTCCCAAAATCTTAGCACTATTTCTGGCTTAAAAATATTTCTTTGTAACTCCTTTCAGATAAAATTTGCTTCTGTGGTCAGGTAAAAATCCAGATAAAACTTTCCCTAAAGCATCAGTTGAGTTCAACAGGCTTGGCAATGTTCCCACATACTATCCCCTCTTGCACTCTGACCTAAAATTTCATCTGTACCATTAGAAGCTTTAAAAGTTAGTCCTCAAATTTAACCTATTATATGCCCTCAAATTTCATCCTCTAACAGAAATATCAATATGCAAGATTACTTACTAGCAAATAGCATTCTCTCCTTGTTCAAGAAGGGGAAGCATGAAATGCAATTTTGATAGCAACAGCTGTACCTATGAAGGAGTAAAATCAGCACTGCAAAAATGAATTCACATCATTCATTACTGTATTACATCTCTGGTAAAAGTCCTCTAAGAAAGGCTGATCATGAATCTTTCTTCCTGGAGTGGAAGAGCTGTGGGGTGAGAACATTGGAACACTAGCCTGCAAGATGCTCCCAGACTTCTGCAAGTTACAGAAGATTTTTTGAACCTGAGAATTTGAACCTGAGAATCTGAGTATCTGAAGCAATCCAAGGCAAGATGTTCCATGTAATATGGACTCAATCGGCTATATTATACTAGTTGAAGGTACTATACTTTTGTAATTTGCATTTTTATCTGAGAAAAAATACAGTTCTGCAGAACTGTATGCATGTATACAGATATTTATAAACTGCAAATAGCACACTGGACTGGGCTGATGTAGACAGTCACACAAATGCTTCAGTTTAGATGAAGATGCCTTAAATTAGCCTTAGAAAATCTATGAAAGAAAACCTTTTCTAGTTCACCTCCAACCTTCATTCTTCCACATACCATAAAGCCAAAACCAGTAAGTGAATGGCATAATTATTGTCAGCTATTGCCTTGGTGCCTGTTGGATTTTTTTTAACCTTGACAATTTCTGAAGAATTAGCAGGTGAGAATTGCCAGATATTTTAATAATGAAATAAATATATATGAAAAAATCCAGACTCTGAACTCTTCTTGCCTCTCTCTTTTACACTACGTAAGATTTTTGTTGATTTAATTCCTCCTAGAAACACGACATCCTATTGAATATTGCTCATTCTGCTTGACCATAGGTTGAATGCTGAAAACACTTCATGCACAGCAGAGACAATGTTCTATGCTGCAAAATATAAACTTTTAACACCCCACTCCTCAAAATAAAAGTAAAGAGCAGACACTTTTTTTCAGTAAAACTGAATTGAGCAGTTGCTGGAGAAGCCAAGAGACATATACTAGAAAGTACCTCCTTCTTGGTTTTTAGGCAATACTACCTTTCTTATTAAGTGGTGGAGAGAAATGTTGG
This sequence comes from Prinia subflava, assembly GCF_021018805.1. Taxonomy (NCBI): domain Eukaryota; kingdom Metazoa; phylum Chordata; class Aves; order Passeriformes; family Cisticolidae; genus Prinia; species Prinia subflava. The sequence goes on from NC_086253.1 coordinate 34,630,232, forward strand.
CAGAGAATATTCTACTAGCAGATGGCACTTAAGTTGGAATTAAATACTGCAACAGTATCCCATTTGGACACTATTCAAAAATGAATGCTTCCATGCAAGAAATTACTTAGTAAACCGGGACTTCTCAGGCTGGAAAAGAGATGGCTAAGTAGGAATGTGATAGAAGTTCATAGGCATGAATAGAAATTAATTGTCCAATGTTTTTTATTTAAAAAAAAAAGAAAAAAAAAAAAAAGAAAAAAGAAAGAAAGAAAAAAAAAAGATTAGCTTGTAGGTGAAGGTTACTAAATGCAAAACAGGCACATCTGCATCTGAAAAGGTGTAAATTCTTTCATGGCCCAATATTAGAAAAAGGATAGATTTTTATCACAAATTGAGGCATTTAGGGGAACACAAACAAAATCTCCTCAAGTGAATATATTGCAACCATTCTTAGAAATGCTATATTGAGAAAATTGTATTCTATGAAATTCAAGAAACTTATTTTATGTTTGAGTTACTAACAAGCAGTATTTTTGCGTCATAGCTCTATTACTTTAGATATGTTTAATTCTATTACCAATTGTGATTGCTCAGATTAAATTAGGCTCAAATCAGAAGCACTATGCACCTTATCTATGTATGATCTGGTGCCAGCATTCACCATTTTCAAGTCAATAATCACTTTCTACATACAGACCCCATTATCATTTAAGTGAAGACTTTTATAATAATTTATCATATTGGTTCTTCAGCACCATTAAATATCATTTCCATTCTCACATAATATGTTCTTTGAGTTTAGTTTGTACATTTTTGCATTGTCAATAGTTTTGCTTCATCTGAATTATTCTGTACTATTACCCTGAATGATCATTGACTAAACTATACAACTTATATCTAAACATAAGAATCCTGCAGCTAATAATGGTATTCCTCTGTGGTATTTCAAAAGAAATGCAGATGTTTCCAGTCACCTTTGAAAACCGCATTTTGAAGAAATTATACTGCTGTAAATTTTTATTTGCGACATATTTAAGATGTGATGTGAGTAGGTTTGAGTCCCGAATTTTGTCTGGCTTTGCATTCATTTATTTTCTGTAAGTTGCAAGTTTAACCTATTTGAAAAACTGGTAAATACAACACTTCCATCAGCAGCAGTTCTGTGATGAAAAATGATCTGAAACATTCACACCAAAACATAGTTTATTTCACTGTTGTTCTTGCTCTCTGAGCTTGCAAGTCAGTAGGATCCAGACTTTGCACAATTACAGGAATGCAATCCTATTTCCTTAGTAACAATCAAAGGCTGCATTTTGCCAAGAAACACCACAGCAACTTTAAAAACTCTGTCAGCTTAACTTTTTTGACAAAACAGAGTCTGTCCAGGTGTTGAACAAAATTTTGTCTTTGGGCCATGAAACAAACATGTAACAATCTTCTTCTCTGGAATTCCATTTATGTGTTTCTAAAACTGCTCAGTTTTTACTGAAGTTTACAAGGTGCAGATGGAGATGAAGATAAATTTATCCTAGAAATTTCAGGGCATAGGGAAGACACATGAAATAATTCCTGAGATATGGAAAAGGTATTAATTAAAAATCCTAAATAACAATAGGAGTAGAAAACTGTTAATCAAATATTTATTCAATATAGTCATAAGCAAACTTACATGGGAACACATTTCCAACCACATCTGGATATATTTAATTTAGTGTACTTTTTGTTGTGCCCTATGGCAGTGCTGAAGCAGCTTAGCATTATCAAAACTGATTTATTTCAGGATCAGACAAATTATATAGAATCTAACCTTGCTATACAGGTAAAAGTACTTGCCCTTGGATATTACTTAGCCTGACCACAGGGCTTTCTGGAAACAGCAAATCTTTTATAAGTGTCAGCTCATGGCTAAATCAATGTTTATGCATTGATACCTTTGAATAGCAAACACTTGCTGCCTGCAAGCTAAACAATGTTTTTATCTGTTTGCCTATTTCTGGTCCTTCAACCACAGCACAGGGTGTTGCAAATCGCATTTAGTTACAATTATCTGCTGGAATTTCGTGAAGGGGAAAGTAGCATGATTAATGAAAAGTGACACTCAGAGATTACTTTGCTGTGCCAGCCGCCTTGGTGAATGGGCAGCTCTGCTGAACTGAAGCCTGACCTTTGTTACTTTTAACGAGGTCATAGTGAATGCTAAATGCTTGAAAGATTGGCCACTACAAATGTTCCAGTACTACTTAATGATGCCTCCACTAATGAACTGCAGGTAGCCAGCTAAATATAATGATACAGTTTTCACCTTTGAAGCAAAGGTTGAACACACCCCTGTCCTCCTTTCCCCCCAAAACGGTTTTCTGTCAAGGTGCTTAAAAAACAACCTTGGAACTCATATCAGAGCACGTTTTCCTCACACATAGGTAATTAAGAGTCTAAATTTGAATAAGCCAAAGAGTCCAGCTTTTAAGGAACTTTGCACCCAACTGGCCACTGGATAATTGCTCAGTCACTGTAATGTTTACATCTCGTTTCCATCCCTAAACAGCAGAGAGGCTCAGTATCCTGTACTTTGCTGTAAACGTGTATTGTTATAAGCTCCAAAGTTTCCAATTGAGCTGATTGAACAAGCATCAGACCACTTGTAGTAAAGGCGTGTAAATGTGAGATAAGCCTCACGGTAAATAGCCATAAAATAAAACCACTAGTGGGATTAAACATTTCTGTTATTGTATTCACTTGTATTATCTACCTGTTAGTGTAGGTAAATGTGACAAAACAGAAACTGAGAATGGAGGCTTGAAATCAGATCTTGATGTAACATTTGACTGAAAACACATCAACCCTAACATGAGGAAAAATAAAATTTTTAAAAAGTTTGAGGATTATGAATAATTGCACACCCAAAAATGCATCTTTGTTTTCTGTGGGAAATGTATTTGATCATTTAATCAGGCAGAGACATTATCACATGTCCTATACTGACAAAATAAATCTCCTGCAATGAATTTTAATTAAATATAAAATTGTGAAAACGTAACACCAGAAATGGAAGAATGTGAAGTATGTGAATGGATATTTCCAACAGAGCACTTTGTGCTGTAAAGGTGCATAAACACATATGATTTGTTCAACCAGAACCCATATAAATATATGCAGTAGGCTGCAGGTTCAATGAAGTTCATTACATGTTGCATAAAAAAGCAGGACAAAGTCAAGTCCTAACAGTATGTCCAATAAAGCTCTCTGCAATATACCACATATTTTATTTGTACTAGTCTGACATGATTCTTCTCTACTTGGAAAACAGAAACAACCCTGCCATTATCTGCAATGTCTCCATAAATTAAGTAAGTAAGGGTGGCACAGATTTCAGCCAATAATATTTAGAGTAGCATTAATTAATGAGCATCTGCAAGTCACAGACCTGAGGCTGTATCACTGGTCTCACCCCAGATAGAGTTAAGGAATTTTTTTTCTGTTAACCTCTACAACTACCTGAAAGAAGGATGTGGCCAGGCAGGGGTTGTTCGTTTCTCCAGGAAACTACTGATAGAACAAGTGGAAACGGCCAAAAGGTGCCAGGGGCTGTTCAGGTTGAGTATTAGGAAAAATTTGTACAGTGAAATAGTGGTTAAGCATTGAAACAGGATGCTGAGGAAAGTAATGGAGCCACCACTCCTCGAAATGTTCACAAAACAAGTGGCACTTCACAGTATGGTCAAGAGGGCAGAGCAGTATAAGGGCAAAGGTTGGACTTGAAGATCTTTTACAACTTAAATAATTCTCTGATTTTATTCTTCAAGGATAAGAGATGAAACCATTCAGAAGAAAAAAATTTTGCCATAAGGCTTGGCTTCTCTCTGTTTACAGGAGCAGAGAAAAGAACTGAAAGCAGATATTGTCGTTTGTAAGTAGGAAGATCACTTTGTAATTATCTTTCACACCAGAAAATAATGTAAGACTTTGAACATGCTACATCCAGAGATTGCTCTGCATCCACACAGTTTTTAGTGTTTTATGACAGATGTATCAAAACAGTGCTACTACAAGCTAAAAAAAAAAAAAAAAGCAAGGGAGCAAATTCAGAATTAGAAACATTATATATGTCAAAAGAATATTTTTTTCTTCCATAGGGCCTCAAAACTAGGATATTAAATAACAAGATTTTACTTTTACTGTTGTATGGAAATCTCATCACCTTTTCATAAGCATAAAATTTACTGTAATTTTTTTTTTAAATTAACCTATGAAAAATGGGTATTTTGGACTTCTATTTAACAAAAGAGAAGGCTTTTTATAAATGGTTGTAAAATGTCTGGAGAAATTCATTAGCAAAGATTGCACATCAAGATTCTGAGGTTTTTACTATCTTTCTAGAGTAGAAGTAGATCTACTCCATAAAACTTCATCTAGAGTTATTTTGCTTGCAGGAAAAAAAAGGAAACTGCAAATTTGGAATGATTTGCCCAAACCTTGATGTTTGTGCAGGGTTTAGAGACGTTAGAAAGTACCAAGCTGTTGTACTTCCCACTCTAGAGCAGAGAGGAACCCAGGTCTTAGAAGAAAAGACAGAGCCTGATTTTAAGTTTTCCTGCACCGGCACAGGAGAACAATTACACAGGGTTCTCATAATGTGCCTTTCTAGAAGCCTACAGCAATTCATTCAAGTTTCAGGGAAAGTTTTGGTCTTCAAATTGCAATTCAAACGAAGAAAAACTGCTCTTATCTTTTGAAATCCTTAATGCTCAGAATGTACCAAAAATTAATATTACAAAGCTGTGGAGTTCAAGGTCTGTGGCTTTTGAACTTTAGTTTCTGAATGTACATCTAGATTATTTCTTTCTTTTCCAATAACTCAAATCTGTATTTAACTGGAATGAAAAACACAATACATCCATGGTTCACTTCATACTTGCATGTCTTAGTATTGGTACCACAGAGGCAAAATTACTGAATCTCTAGTCTTTTCATTTAAAACCTACTAAAACAAAAACAAGCTCCACAATAATAGAAATATGGATGACCAGTGACCAAGGTAGTACATTATTGTAGTTTGCTGTTACCTTTAGCTAATAACCATTTTAAAATTTAACTTAAAAATGATAAATGTTATATTTATTACTAATTATGCCTCTTCTAATATAAATTAATATTTTAAAATATATTATAATGGTAACAGCTTTGGAAGTTTAACATTACTGAGTGATGCTGGAAGTCTATTCAGATACCTTTCTGCTTACTGAAATGTTGGAGTGAATGCTGGAGTTGGAAAAGCATGATCTACAATAAAAACTAACTGTGTATAACAAACACTTACTCAACAATTACTCTTTTTGGGTGGTTGCCTGAATACTTTTGTTTGAGAAAATTTTACACTGTTGATTATAACTGTTATATCTTACCTCTTAATACATTTTACAATTTGTGCATAACAGTTCCAAAGGAACTTGTAAATGACAGTAAATCATAAAATTCATTTTGCTTTGCATCAGTTCATTCATCCGTGTTCCAACTAATCACCTCATTTCAAAATTCAATAAGCCTAAATACCTGGATTTATGATGCTTTGTCAAAATTAACAAGGGAATATCAACAATGTAGAATTAGAAGTCTATTTCAACTTAAAGACAAGCACCTAGTTGAAAACAATTAAAAAGACTCTGCAGCAATAATTATATCCACAGTGTATGCAAATAAAATAAATTAAATCTGATTTTATTTCTGTTTTGGGAGATTGCAGGAAACACTAAAAAGCTTTAATTTAGTCACTTAAAACAATGAAGTTGTTTTGAAGAAAAACTTTCAAGAGAATGAATTGAGTGTGGAGTACTAAACATGTTAAATTGCACATAAAATGTGCATATAGATGTATTTTTAAAAGTAGACTATTTCTACTTATTATTCCAGAACTATAATAGATCAGAAGGTTTTTATTCTGATAGACAACATTTTGCTTACAAGTTATCTCCTGTAACAACATATCTAAGGAACCCAATCATCCTATCATATAAAAATGGAAAAATAAAAAAGTGAAACTAACATTTAAAAAATATATTAACAGTAGCATTTAGGAAACACATTGTATTTTTAAGACCCAGTAGTCTAGAATCCACTGTTTACACATCAATTACCTGCCACAAAAGTTTTAGCTTTTTTTTTTTTTTCCACACCACTGTAGGCACTCTACAACTTACTAGAAGTTCTGCAAGTTCTGGAGATTTGCATTCATGTTCAGTATTAAAAAAGGAGCTTTAGTTTTATTTGTGGAAATAATTGTGAGAAACCCAAGTATTTTCTTCAATAATTTGGTATCTGTTTTTCAGATTCTGTGTTGCAATTATTACATTTAGGATGCTTATTCAGGAGGCAAACCTGCAAGTTAAAGAAATCAAAGGAAAGAAATGTAGGGAATACACAAAATTAAAAAGAATGAGCAGGTGATATAATTTATTTTGAAAGGATTTAAAACCTGCAAATTTTGTTACAGTTAAAAGGTCTGCAGTCCTCTGTTGCTTCTTTGATGAAGTTCAGAGGCAAACCAGCTAATGGTAAAAAGACACTATACCATGCTGCATATTTTATCTCCTATTCCTATAACTCTCAATGCATAAAAGGCTGATTTTTATACAACACATGAATCATAAGATCTAGTAACTTTCTGGTGATTCTTGGTAAATTATTTCCTTTCTCTATAGGTACTTTCCCTTTCTTTTTCTGATTATTTCTCTGAATCTGCATGAACAATATTCTTTAAATGTATATAACCAAATACAACCATACATTTTATGAAAATACAATTAGTAGTTCAAAACCTTGCATACATTTAAAATCACATCTTTCTGTTTCCCTCACTGAATGTGGGTTTTTCTAATCAGCTGTAAAAATGCAATTTTTCCCTAATATCTTCTTCCATCTCCATCCAAGCAACTGTATCCTAACCTGGGCTTTTTACTTCTGAATATGAAGAATGGAGACATCAAAGTGCTCTAATGAGATCTATCAAACACTTCAATAATGCTTCGGAGAATATCTGTGTAAATGTCTCAGTGCATAAGGTATTCGTGTTAATCATCACATTTTAGATTCTGATAAGAGATGACATTTATATCAGGTTTCCTATCAGGTTCTAGCTTTGCTGTCCCAATAAAGACATTTGGGAAAAACACCAGATATTGTACTTACGATGCATATTCAAATAATAAAGGTTTTCCCTGTGCGCATATCCAAATCCTCTCTCATTTATAAAACTGATCATGGAGAAAAGGTCACTCAAAATAATATAAAATGAGTTTCTAGTGCAAGAAAAGGTATGAAAATATTCAGGTTGTTATCTACACTTCAGCAGACATATGCAAAAAATGGAGACACCTTTTGGTACTTTTAAAACCAAACCATATGTGCTATGTTTCTAAGGGAAAAAACACCTATGTTTTGATCTTCATGGTCATTCCTCATGATAAAAAAATGTAATCTATATTCCTTTGATGCAGTAGAGTGATAATTGGTATTTAAGCAATGGATATAGTTAAATGACTGTTAAATTATTCTATATTATTTTAAAAACACAATATCATTCTTTGCATATTTTCATTAAAATCAGAGACAAATGTAGTTACTCATGGACATTTTCAGAACCACTGTACTCTGTCCATGTCTTCAGGAATGTCTACAAATATGATTTTTAAGATTTAAAGTTACAAAAAAATCTGAAATCCTAAATTTCAAGTATGTATGCCAGAAGTTCTGTCTCCTACAACAACAGAATTATGCACTTGGTCTTTAAACCGAAGGACTGAGGCTGCAATCCGATCTTCTTTCTGGTTGTGAAGCAATGCTGTAAAAAAGATAACTTGTCTTGTAAATATCCTGTGGAGCAAAAATGTGTCTTTTCTTTTGAAAAATGGAAACCCTTTCCTGTTTAAAAAAAATGGAAACTGTTATACAATCATCAAGAGATTGTAAAGCTGGAAATTTTTTTTATTCTACATGAACCTCTCAGCGCATTCTCAATTTCTGAGCATAATTTTAAGATGTTTGATACTAGAAAACACACTTAATTAAGAAAAGGCCAGCAACATAATGTGTGTGCAGGAATGGCAGCATTTCGTTACTTTATTGTTTGAAGGCAGTTGCTGTTGCACACAGCTGGACTTGCTCTAGTACGGGGCACATCGTTGAGCCATTGATGGAGAGAAGCCAAGAAGGATTCACGGCTGTGAAAAGGAGAAGTGGCTTGGAAACAGAAATGATAATCCTTGTGTTTTTCAAAAACTGTCCAGCAACTTCGTTCTCCTGTGATCTCCCGCTCAGTGGCTGATGACATGCTTTTAAATCCCGAGTGCTGCAGTTTCTCCTGACTGCACACATGCACACATTGTCACAGGTCCCTCCTTCAGAAAAAGAAGTGTTATCCCATTGTCCTTTTTACAACAGGAAATGTTGAAGTCAAGATGCTCAGTGGACCAGGGTGACATTTATGGGTCAAGATGCACATTCAAATGCAAGCTGATTTTCACAGCAGGGATGTGAGACACAATGACACCTATAAGCAAACCCCTAAGCACTGTTCTGCACAAGCATTTTTTCCTTTTTTTTTTTTTTTTTTTTTTCTTAGTTTGCTACTAGATACAGCATATCAGTTGTTTTCTGAGGAAGAAATAGGTTTCAGGGATTTCAGTAACATGAAAAGAGAAAAGAAGATTTTGGATTTCTATCATCCACTTGAAAAAAAGTGCTGAAATTTTACTTGCATTCTTTGCACTGTTAGGACAAACTGCATGGGGGAGTTGGACACTTTGAGATGCAGCTTGTGAGTTCTCTGCCACTTGCTTGGTAAGTCTGTGTCTTGCTGCTTGGTCCTTTCCACAGGATGAATTTATCTGATCACTTCAGGTTTGTATAACAGACAGATTACTGGTAACAGTCTCCGTAAAAGCCTTGATCCTTACCTAATACAGTTTTTTTGAAATCAAGGGTTCACAAAAAAGGGACAAATAGCTGCCTTGTTTTTTTAATTCAAAAAATTTCTATGGGAATTTTAGAAAAAGAAAATAAGGGACCAAAAAGATTAAAATTTTGGTAGTGAAGGCAAAGAGATCTCTACTTTCACTTTTGACACATTGTTTTGATTTCATATTTGTTAAAAAATGGTACATTGAAGAAACATTAATTTATAATCATATCAAATAAGTTATTTCAGGTGAACCTAAATAATTTTATTATAACTAAAAAACAACTTGGGAAATTCTTCTATCTTTATTCTATCATGAACATAAGTTGTGCTTAACTCCTCTCTTAACACTAGGACTAGTCTCCCTCAAACCAGTTCTGGGAACAAAGTGTTTTGTGAGCCAAACTGAAGAATATACATATCACTTTTCAGAAGGATTTCCCCTAGGAAATGAGTAACTTAATTTTCACTGGCTTTCTATAAAGCCTGAACACTTTCAACAAGTGTTAGATGCTTAAAGCTGTTCTACAATTTATAAAATTTTTAACCTATAGGTTATACCAATAAATAAAAAAAACCTTACGAATTTTACTTTTTTATTAAATTACTAGCATCCTTTTTACTTACTATATGTTGTTTTTTGAATTCTCATTTTGGTTTATTTTTTCCTGATACAGAAACAGAATTATGAGCAGCTTATTTTCTAATACTCAAGTGGCTTTTGATAATGATTTCAATACCTTGTTTGATTTTCTAAAGTCACAATTTTTCTTTGAAAATATCAAAATCTAAGCAAGTAATCATTCTGTGAGCATTTCACATTTTGTCATCGGTACTAAAATAATTTCTGGCTTTATGTCCACTAACCAAGGAGCATTCAGGGAAATAAACCTCCTTTTTATGAGTAACAGAACAGTGAACATAGAAGTGTATTTCCAAAAGACATGAATGTAATCCTTATCATGTTCACAAAAATCTGTGCAATAAGGAAGAAAAGGACAAACCTAATCCATTTTAAAAACCCAAAATTCACAGCAAATATGATTTATAACTTTGTTGCAAGGATATTGCTCAGTACTAGTTCCACTTGTTCTATTATTTTTCCTCATAAAATAGAGATGTTAATTAATAAGAAGCTCAAAAGAGGGTTTAATTTTCAGTGTGTGATATAATTATTTTCCCTTCAGAGAGCCTACAGAATGTGTCAACTCTCTTTTTGAAATTATTGCACCAGGAAATAAAGGATAATTATGTTGGCAGCATGCTTCTTTTTTTCTTTTAGGTCAAGCAAGTTGTCATGTGGGAGGAATTGCCAAACAAATTCCGCGATGAATTAGATGACGCAGTTATGTAGGAACGCTAAAGAATCTTCCATATTGTAAGAAGTCCATCTCTGCTTCAATTACATGTAAGTGGGAAAGGGGGGAAAATGAATTCCTCTGTTCACAGTTACTTCAGTAAAAATGCATCCAGTGTGGCACTGGCAAGTTCACCGGCTCCATGGGAACACTTCTAGCAGAACAATGCTGGTCATTTGGAGCTGGTCTGCCAACATTTCTGCATAAGCTTATTGGTATTTGAGTCATTTCACCACTTGGCCTCAACTCCATTCAAAAGACTCTTCTAACACTGGACTTTATTGTACTGAGACTTCACAGAACAGTAAAACTAGTTTGTCCTCACACAGTAAAGGGCAGAGTGACTCAGAATATGCAAAGTGATTCTACTTGGTTGATTTTCATTTGTCTCCAAAACAAAAACTCTTAATCACTGAAATGTCATGACAAGTCAGACAAATGGTAACAATTCCCTTGAAACTATATCTTAAGTTAAAGCTCATCTGAGAAAGGCCCACTAACAGATGGGAAATATTTGCAGCATTTTGATTGTGCTTTACCTACTAAAAAATGTGAAAAAAGAAAAACTAAACATTCTGTAGAGAAAAACTGAATTTATGAAAAAATAGTGGGTTTAAATTAATGCAAGTGGTATGCTCACAAAATGCTGAAAACCACATCCCCATAGATACATATTATCTCTCTTCCAGTACACTGATATTGGATGGTCAACTTCCATAATCTTGTGAACACCAACATTTGTTTAATTCACCTTTTTCTTTGTTGCTTGTGTTTTTTTTTAATACTGGATGTGTTTAATTATGTAGTGTTAGTCCTTTTCATAGTCCGTTTCATTTAAGAGTGAGCAGGTTCTTTTGGTATATTTTTTTGACATAGTAAATTGTTTTCCAAATGTGTTTTGGTTTGGTTTGGTTTGGTTTTGTTTTGGTGGTTGTTGTATTGTTTGTATCTGGTCTGGCGGGATGCTCTTTATTGGAATCATGTCTATGAGGGATAAGAATTTTGAACAGGTTTTGCTTTTTAATAAATATATTTATATGTCTTTTGTTTTTCAGTAGTCTGAAAGCTCTCAGGAGTAGCTCTTGGTAGCACCTTTACTTGCAGAGGGTGACAGATTGGAGAGATTCAGGGAAAACCAAGCCTGAGAAGTAACACCATTACAGGATAGACTACATTGGACTAGCTCATTTGCCCATTTTTGCTTTCTTCAAGACAAAATTGTTCAAATGGGACCTGGAACAAATATCTAAACTCACAAGAGGATGCAGGCACACAGCATCTATTGCCTAGTTTCCAAGTCAGAAGTACTCAAAAACTGAGTACTAAGGATGTACTAGAAAATTCAGGAGCCACCCTCTTGTGCAAAGCAAGGAGGGGGTAGGGAGAAACCTGAGAGCCACCTGGGTGTGTTGGAAATCAAGATAGGCTTCAATACCCGATCTGGGGCCTGAGGGGCACGTTCGTCATACAGATCAAGATTCAATTTTGCAGCAGGAAATCTGCCAGAGAATGCCACAGGAAGGAGAGTGTGGGGAGGCAGCAGGAGCAGGGCCACATTCCCAAGACACATCATCCAGTGCACCCAACAGCACAGTCACAGCTGCACACAGGTGGCCAGGACACTCAGGCGGTGGTTCAGGGCCAGAGAGCATCAGCCAGGGCAGAGCAACTGGTGTGAAAAATGAAAGGATGGGGGGCAGGCAGGTCTATAGCAGCACTGGGGTGGGAACAAGGGCCCTGGCTGGGGCAGAATGCAACCTGTGCCTGTGAGTGGGTGGTGTCGGCAGGGTAGGAATAGTGAAGTTGGTTAGTGACCACAGGTCTCTGACACAAAGTTCATTTTAAAAGCACAAAAAGAGGTTAGAGTGCCGTTTGATACAGCTGACTCATTATAGCAGTGACCCAAGAGACAGCATATCTTAATTCAGCACCTTGCTCTCCTAAGATTAGCAGAACAAGAACAAAAGGAATACCTTCTTCTCCTGGCAAAGTAAGGCCTGTGGGTGTGTTTCTAAGGCACCAGTGCCATAAAGGAGGAATCAGCAATTTTCAAGTCCTATATGTTCCCCCTTCAAGGGTTTTTGGTGGGTTTTGTTTGTTGGGTTTGTTTGTTCGTTTGGATTTTTGGTTGGATTTTTGGTAAGTTTTGTTTGTTTTTCTTTGTTTTTTGTTTGCTTATTTTTTGTTGTTGTTTGGTTGGGTTTTTTGGTGGGGATTTGTTGTTGTTGTTGTTGTTGTTGTTGTTGTTGTTGTTGTTTTAGTCAGAGAGTTTTGAAACCAGACTGAGATGCCTTAAAATTTCTGATGCTACCAGATATATGCAAAAGATGGAGGTAGAAACTTGCTAAGTTTAGGATAAGCAGTAGGGCTGAGACACAAGAAAACACTGAATCAAGCCCCAAACCTACAAGCAGAGAAGAACGGAAGTGAGAGCAAATGGTACTGACATTAGCATGAGAAGAATTTCAGAAGCAAGGAGCATAGGAAAAAGCTGGAGTGACCAGCAGGTTCCTATTCCACATACTGCCCATGTCGGATGGCCCCTTAAAGTTGCATTAGAGCAGTAATGCTCTGGAAGAAAGCAAATGGGCATATAGATGGCATACTTCCTTCATGCCATCTCACACTGTTTTTACAGTGCTATGTGAACTGCAAATGCCTTTAAATATAATAAATATATAAGCTTCTGATCTGGATAGCAAGCATAGTACCTGAGGAATGAAATACTTCACATAACTGTGCATCAGGCAAAGGCAGTGGGTTACTTCAGAAAGACTTAAGTGTGCATCCTCATTAACTACAGTGAAAATATGAATAGCTACAGAAGTTACCACAATATTTTGTTTATAACCTATTCTGATTATCCTTTTAGTTTTTATTTATACACTATTAGTATGAAAAATAAAATTACATGTTTTATTTTCCTACCAGTTTTGCACAAACCTTTCCTTGTTACACTAGAAATTTGTAATACCAGTCAAAGCCCTGTACAAACTATTAACTTTTCTTGCTGCTCACTTTGGACAAAAAGTGTGCCTATTTCCCAGTACAGTTTCTTGGCATCTTCCCTGTCAGATAAGGAAACACAAGACAACAGCTCTGGGATATATTTCTTTCTGAAAGATCTACCTTCCAAGAACTACTAAGAAAGGACACAGGAGAGCTCACAAAGTTTCATCTACACACAAAAAGTATTTGAACTCTCACAGAACTATGGCACCTTAATCTAAGGCTTATAGGGAATTTACAAAGGGCACATTCCCTTCAGGACATGCCTGTAATTCCCATTATCATCAATGGGGGTTATAACCAAGTCTGAACAAAGAATAAACCCTTGTGTGTTAGCACTGCCCCTGTTTAACAGTGTCTAAATCAATACCAATGATTTGACAGTTATACTTTAAATATATTCTGATTCATTTGAAATTCACTTTGCACTTAACTAATGAAAGAGTACATTTTAATCCTCCTAATGAACGTATATAGAGCAGCCACTGGAGCCCAAGCCAAAACTGACAAAGTCGACGAGAAACTTTAACTCAAGAAAGCTTTGGATTGGTCCCTTATAACACACAGTTCATGCTCACTAAAAAGATTGTAATGCTATTCTGCTGCTTAGCCTGGCAAAACAGAGCTGCTGCTTTAAAAAGAAAGCTTCTGTATACTTTTATCCAGACTTGAGCCAATATAGATACAAATATGCAGCACTCATCAGTTTAGAATATATACTGAAGGAACTTAAAAATGTTACTGTTTCTATCTAATGCCCTGTGCACCACACACTTCACCCAATGCAACCTCTAGTATGTCTCTAAAACTAGAAAATAATAAAGATCAGTCTAAAACAAAAAAACCCAGACCTTGGAGTAGACAACCACATGGAGTAGACAACCACATGGAGTAGACAAAACACATTCATAGGGAATGGGCAATTTCATTACTGATATAAGTAATTTTCCAAACTGTCCTGGAAAAGATGAGACACAGAGGCATGTCTTCACACATGAAATTAGAAAGTTAGAACAGATTTACAATATAAAGGCTCTTCTTCTGTCTCAGGAGGAAATTGCTTCCTTCTGGATGTCAATAAATACAGCTATTACAGGCTGCACAGTGGCTAAGATATTCTTAATAGGATTCTTCCCCAAGGAAACAAGTACACATAATTCCCAAACAATTTCCTATCAGAGTTTAGTCACAGATGCAAAGATGATCTTACAGCTTCAGTGTAATTTGAGTCAGGTTTCCATTCAACCTGCATAAAAATGTACACAAATTCTACAAATGTATTTCTAACTTGAGACCGGAACAACATCTGAAATACAAGCAGGATCTCTGAAGTTTCAGCAGTAATCAGAATTCTGTTCAAGCACTTATATTTTCTGTTGTTATCTTATGTTTCATGCCAGTTTTTTAAAAAAATAAAAATATAACACCTAAGTTTACAGGCTGGAAAAGGGAAGTGAATACTGTTCTTTAAAAATGCAGTTATCAATCTGTGCCTTAAAAATGCATGTTTTGATTCAATTCAGTGTAAGTAACTGCTTCATTTCTTTAAAATTATTTTATTCTGATTTTTTTTTTCCCCACAGCGAACATTATCTAAGCATGTTAGGAGACCACTGTCTATAAATTATGTACAACATAAATAGTAGTCTATAATAGCTCTACTTAAATAAACATGTATTATTTATAGTGTCACAGGTGAAGTACTAAAAGAAATTATACAGTCTGGCATGAATCTTCTTGCAAAAATACCTTGTTCATGCTAAATGTGTAGTCATGGTTCTTTTTTTCTTTTTCACGGGCTATTTGGATACTTATGTTAAAATTTTAATAAAACGTACACGATATTAATAAAATAAATATAACAAAATAATCACATTACTACTTTTTGTTCACTCTAGGGCAGCTGTGGTTCTTTCATTTGAGCTCTTTGCTATTCTTACATTATATACAATGGAGCAAATCCTGATCTCATTTCTAGTACCTTTTAAAACACTGGAACTTCATGAACATTCTAGAAACTAGTCCTGATCTACACCACATGAGACGCAGACAAAAGAGGAGTAGCTTTCCTGTACTGGCCTCTCTGCTGTTTCTAGTTTTAAATATGTGCTGAAAGCTGAAGCAGCCCATTCAGTATTTTATGGTCTAAAATGAATTCCAATCAATATATTTGCCCTGTATTTCTGCTGAAAACCATACTAGTGCTTTAACAAAGCAAGGCAGTTTCTCTAAAATTCCTGGTACTTCACAGAGAGAAAGTGTATCCTGATTACTTTATCTCTAATTTCACAAATTCTTTATACTTTCAACACTTGTCATTGTTTGTGATAAGAAAACTAGGATCAATCAATTCAAAATGGGACTAGAGCACATGCTCCTTAAATTACATTATAGATCTCTTTCCTGTTCAGAGGGATTAATGTATCAGTATCACTCTGCAGTCTGGGGCACTAATAAGCTTGAACTATCAGGAAAGCAAGCATGGCAACAAATTGGTTATTTTCCTCAGCTGCTGCCATCAAGCAGAAACTGAAAGACAGAACTTAGGAACATGCTCCCCAAGTATTTATGCATGCTTACTAAAGATGTTTGCTCATTACTTAGAAGAGTAAAATGCTTCATTCACAAAGAGTATAAATCTATGAATTCAGTCAATTTACTGGGAATTAGAACACAGATATCAGCTTTTATAAGAAAGCTTCTGGCTTTTTGCATATTTTACAGCTAAAAATCCTCATAGATTTCTCACTATTATGCTACATGCTACATGCTACATCTCTTGTTTCTATTACCCTTAAATATTAAAGGGCTCAAGTTTTGTTATAGCAATCTGCAGGCACCTCTCCAAGTTTCTGGCACATCTCTGCAAGTGAGCAAAACGATGGAAATCATGCCATGCAGAACTTGATGTGCACATCTGGAGCTTTCCAGATCTGCCACCTTCAGTATTCACCCAATCACTTACCTGATATCTAAATTTAAAAATGTGCTATTAGTTCAAGGTGCCTTATTCTGGATGCCAACTGCACAATAAGATATTCGGTAGTTTTCCAGCTCAATTTTCAGTAATTGAGAACAGCATTTTGGGAAGCACATTTGTAATTGTACTAAGACATCATAACAAATAATCTCAAAGAATGTACTGCATTAGCAGTTCTTCAAAGTTGGTAAAATCGAAGTTCTTTAGCAGTGTCCTCTGATAAATGTAGAAAAGACAACATTTTGACTCATCCATGTCACTGAAATGATGTTTTTGCTACATTCTTACTTTCTGGCTGTTGAACACAACTCAGCATTTTAATATCACTTCAGTTGAAGCCCATTATGACAATCTAGGTAGCAAATGGATCCAGTAACATGAATACCCATATGACACCTGCTATAACAACAGTTTCAAAAAATTAATAAAGAAAGAATCCTTTTTTCTTATCCTGGAATAATCTCTATTTTTGAAAGAGAGAATAAAGAGTAAAATGATTATGTATGTAATATTGAAGTTAGTATTGCTGAAAAGAATCACTTCTCATCTGAAATTTCATGTAGATAGTATGAAAAAACCATCACATTTTAAACTTTAAACAGCATTGGGCATGTAGAAGAATTTTATCTGCTTTCACAGAAAATGTTTCATGGGATTAAAATAATTCAAAGATTCATCCAGATCCATATGGCATTCATCTGAATAACACCAACCCAGAAATCTTCATGATAGTAGAAAATGGGTTTTAAATTTCTTTTTGGGGGAAAAAAACCCCTAATCCCTCCATCTTGGAGAATGCTGGTTATGCTTCAGGGTTTTTTCATTTCTGGTACAGCTTTCACATAATCTGGTGAAACAAGAAGACCAAACCACATTGCAGATAACACAATCAAATCAATTAGTTACACTCTTTCAGAGACTTACTTTTCTAACCCAAAGCTTTCTGCATTTGTGTTAGCATACAGTTGAACAAGACAGTAGTGTGTGCCAAATATTAGAGAAAATCTTTGCTTGGATCTGTCTTCTACGTTGTCTCGTAACCATATCTTCCTGGTTTAAGCTGGGATACAGTTAATTTTCCTTGTGGTAGCTGCTACTGTGCTGTGTTTTGGTTTGGGATGAGAATAATGTTGGTAACACACTGATGTTTTAGTTGTTGCTGAGCAATGTTTACACTAAGCCATGGAATTTTCAGCTTCTCATGACACCCCACCAGCAAGGAGGCTGGCGGCACAGGAAGCTGGAGGGGACACAGCTGGGACAGCTGACCCAAACTGGCCATAGGGATATTCCATATCTTGTGGCATCACCTTTAGTATATAAACTAGGGGGAAAACTGCCCCAGGCCTCTGCTCAGGAGCTGGCTGGGCATCAGTCAGCAGGTGGTAAGCAATGGCATTGTGCACCACTTGTTTTGTATATTCTAACTATTTGACCATTATTATTACCATCATCGTCATCATCGTTTTCCCTATTAAACTGTCTTTACCTCAAGTAATGAATTTTACTTGTTGGGTTGGTGTTTTTTTTTTTTTTTTTTTTTTTTTTTTTTTTTTTTTTTTTTGTGGTTTTTTTTTTGTTGTTGTTGTTTTTTTTTTTTTTTTTTTTTTTTTTTTTTTTTTTTTTTGTTGTTGTTGTTGTTTTTTTTTTCAGTTCTTTCCCCCATCCTAGTGTGGAACAGAGTGAACTGAGCAGCTGTTTAGCCTCCTGTCAGGTTAAACCAGAGCAGGTGTTTAGCTAGCCCCAAAAGAGACACTAGTCTGTCCATCTCAAGGGGGCCAATAATATGCACCCCCCAGTGAGGTCCTAAGTTTTTATTCACTAACCCCATTACAGCCAATACAAGGCCCCTTGTCTGACATGTGCATGCATTCCTATGATCTCGTCTATGTAACACCAGGGGCTGTATTTGTGCCTCACTCTCTTGATGTTTGTAGTTCTGTGAACCCAATATCCATTCCTCCTTAACCAAGGGCTCCCTTTAGCCAGGAAGCAGAGAGCTCTGTTGTTTTCCCATCCACATTCTGCCACACTCTCATCTTCACCTGGCTTTTGATTTAAAACTCTCCCACTACCTACATTTTTTCTTTCAGCCTGAAAAAATTCTTCTTGCCTGCTATGCTGAAAAGCCTTGAAAGAGTGCAACTCCTGATTAAGTCACAACAACCAAAGTATCAAGATATAGCTCTGCTGTATAAGGAGCAGAGAAACACTTCTGTGATCTATTTCCCCGCTTTTTGTACTTCTATTTTTTTTGTCGAACCAGTAAGGTTGTGTTCATTGACACCTAGAACATTTCCTGAAACCTGGAACAGATTTGATTCAGAAATACCCTTATATACAGAGGTATATAATTAATCTGAGTATAAATTTAGCCAAATATTAGAGCTGGAGAAAGACATATCCAAGAGTCATCACACTGCAAGCCTCACACAAAGTGAAGTGGAACAAGGAAACACTTTTCTTTGTTTCATATTTCCTACAGTTGAATCTATAGCTTACATAAGATAATATCCCTACATTTGTTTTCTGGCTCACATGTGATTTACAAGCCTGTAAACATATTGGAAAATTTTATTGAAGCTGATGTAAATATGAAAGATGATATTTGGACATTTGCTACACCTTTTGAAAGAAAGGACTCAGTGAAGTGTAGCACCATTAAGCAGTATTAGCTACACCACCTTGTGCTGGCATCCTCTTCTGAGAGGAACCTGATTTCCCTGTCTTCATGACTCTCTATTACTGTCTTCCAACAGTTATTTTTAAAAGCAGCAGGAACCCTGTTAACACAGTAGTGTGAATGTATTTCAGAAGAATCTTCTGTTAGACTGAGAAATTACCTCTTCTCTTTATTTGCTATTCTAATATTGCAGCAAAGTCTCAGAGAGTACAAATTTTCCCCAAAAGTGCACTGAATAAATCCCATATGAATCTTCCAAACCAGGTTCAGTAATGGCTACACATTGCTATGAACAACCCCAGAACTTTTTTTTTGGCATGGGTACAGCATTTCAACAAGGGTAAATAGTTTAGAACTCTGGCTCTTTTCAAGGTCATTATTTGTTACAACTGTGTAGTTTGGGGAATTTTACCAATTTCCTTAAATCTCTAAAAGTCAGAATTAATGAGACAGTTTCAGCCTTTAGATCCTTTTCTCCTACCCACTTTCTCCTCCAAAAACTGTAGATGAAAATGCCTAAAGATTTTTTTTTTTTTTTTCTGGGACGATATAACAATAAAGACTGAAAGGCTGGAAAATTCAATAAATCTGAATATGTGCTGTGGTAAAAAAATCTCAGGATGTTAATAAGCAATCTTGTTATTTCTTCTCCAGACCAGTGAAGCCTATCAACAATAATTACTCTCTTTACCTGTATAGTCCTCTATGCTACAAAATGTGGACCGACAGGGAACAAAAGTATATTGGTTGTGTTAGTTGTTTTTCTTTTACTCTTTGTGAGGAACGCATACTAAATACTATGATTCATTCAGTTTGGTAAGAAGAGGCAAAAGAAGTTTATTTAAAAAATAGAATTTGAAATGGTCTGGCCTGATTGGAATTACTGAGTACACTCTGCTGAAATAAAGCTGTTGATTGCTCTATAGGCTGTGCAGCCTATCAGTTAACAGCAAAAAGCATCTTTATAAAAGACTATCTGAATTTAAAAAATGTGGTTTGCAGTTATGATATAATCACCAATTAGCACACAAGAAATGTATTAAAATCCTGAGTCCATGTTTGTTGAGCTAAAATTATGCCTGATCTGTCAAAAAAACACTCAAGAAATCAGAAAATAAAAGCATACAATAGGACTTTTGGTCTCCACATCCACGGTTATAAAACCCCTAGGGTTTTATATATTTTGCATATTAATGGGAAAGGATACAGAGTGGGAATAAAATATGGGGAAATTTTAAGAGCAAATCAGCCAAACAGAAAGTTTTATCTAGTGAAAATGCTTTGCAGTGCTTAAATTCTGAGGTATGTATCTTAATAAAAAACTGAGAAGTCAAACCTGAAAACAGATTCCTAAATTCCTCAACACTGGAAGGCTAAATGCTGAAAAAACTTATTTTTGCTAAGAATAAATATATATACATTTTATAACATTCCAAATGAAATATTCTTAAGAGATTTCTCAGCTATGAATAAAAATCACAGAAGCAATAGGAAAGACCTAGGTGAGTTTAGTCTGCATAACAGTTTTTGAAAATTTATTAGACAATTTACGGTCCTTTATACTTCCTTTAAAAGCTCCTCTAAAACTAATCAGAACTGATAATGTGAATGAAAACTTTAAGAATTGAGTTATTAAATGCTCTCTGAACAATCTATTATCAGTTTGATAGGCATACAGGACACTGAAGCAGTTAATAGGGAGTTGAGCATGTTTAAAAACAAAAGATTTTTCTGCCTGATAAAGCACAGCTGCAGAACCTTATTGCTCTTCTGAATGTGGATCGACATGAAAAGAGATTTCCTCTCTAGTTTTTAATATTTTATTAATTAAAAAACCCCAATCTTTCTTTGCTTTCATTAAGTACGGAAAAGTTTCATTAATATAGAAACCACTGTAAGCTTCTGGCCCAACAGTTCTCCCATGACAGCAATAGTGACATATCAACAATCAGTATTCTGCATCCTAATGGTGGTTTTCAAGCAAGCCTCATAGTTCAGATGGGGGCAGTAAAAGCTTATGCTATCCCTTTAAGGCTTTCTTGATGTCTTTTGGCATTCTCTTATAATTACAGCTTTTACTGTAAGCACTGTACTGAAGGCATTGTGCTGCAATTGAGTCCTTTGAAATTATTTGAGATCAGTGTAAATGCCACTTTTTAAACAACTAAACTGGAGAACATTTACTTTCCTTTAAGAATACAATCACAACTGGAGCAAATATTCAATTAACTATCAAAATAAAATACTGGTCTGGGAGATTTGGACAATTTTCACACAATTGCATTAACAATAACTCTGTCCCTTTCACTTTCCAAATTCCCTCTAAAGTCTCCAAGCTAAAACAGATTATGCTCACACATTTTTTATAGTTGCAAAAAGTATGTATAATGGTAGAAAAGTACTAAAATTGTAAGCTTTAAGATCTGAAGATATTAGGTTTGTAAGAGAGAAATATCTAAAATACTGGTGCTGTATGCACAAATGGAATGCCTCAACATGTATGAAACATAGTGAATGACGATTTGCCAGGAAGGTGGGAAGGACTGAGCAGATGTGCTTTGTACCAAATGATTTTCATATTTCAGTGTGACAAAATAGATGAGCCACATAAAGCTTAATTTCAGTTGCAAATTGCAAGCTGAAATAAGTTCCAGAATAGTAAACAATTAGCTGCTTTATTTTCTTTTTAATAAGATTAAATCACCAGATAATATCTACTGGCATCAACTTGGCTAATAAAAATCTGTTTAATAGGATTTGCCATTTTTCCAGTTGCTATCATGATCAGTTTTGCATTTTGATTATCTTTAAACTTTGCCTCAATTTTCTCATAGAAAAGCTCTCAGTAGTAATTGCTTTAACATTTATTCCAGGTCAAGTGGTTAAGTATGAATAATGATGTGTCAAAAATGTACAGTAGTGCTGTCAATAGAGCAATTACCATTTAGCTAGAGATTATTATGGCACAAGAGCACATTAACTGGGCACAGTAAACAGAACAACAAAGAAAGAAGGGGCAAAGGGAACAAACTGAATTCAAAACCTGCCAGTTTTGAAATTCAAAACCACACCAGTTATACAGTGTGTGTTACTGCCAGATATTAGTTGTTACATAAGAGCAATTAAGTCTGCAATCAGCAGCATTGGATTAGAATATTTCCAATTAGATCAAGAAGTAAGAAGCATGTTTCTAGAACATTAGCTTAATTTTTAAAAATAATCTCACAATAGCTTTGTTTCCTCTTGCACATCTTGCACTGCTGTTTGGAAAGTGATCACCAACTGGCGTTGTGCTTAAAGCTTCCTCAAGTCACTAGGCAGCACAGCAATGAAAATCCAGCATATGTCTCTCTCTGGTCACTAGTACTGGTGTAAAAGCTAACACTTTTTTCCCACATGATTTTATAACTTGCAATGTAATGCACTACTGAGTTACCTGAAAAAAGTTAACAGAGAGACACATGTCAAAATGTGTTTTTCTACAGCCTCTATTAGCTAGCAATAGTTTTGGTATTATTCCTTTAATTACACCAAAACTAAGAAGTTCTGCCTACAAAAGCGATTTCTTCAGTTATATCTTTAGAAAGACTTCTAACTGTATTACACACATGAAAATTACAGTCTGGCAGAGCACAGAAGTGTGTCCTCTCAAGAGCTGTCTCTTTCAAGAGCAAAAGCCACTTGTATTATCCAGTCTGCACACACTGGCTTAAGAACTAAGCAATCTCTAGAAACTCCCACATTAAAAATCTAGGTGCCATACAGTCTCTAACTTAAGGTATTAAAAATTATTCTTGTAAAAACATACATACACACACACACACACGCACAGAGACACACACACATAGATAAATCTTGTTTTCTGCATGTCTTATTATTCTAACTCTTCCTCAGCTCACCATGGGACAATTACAAGCTGATCCAAATTAGTGAGTGTTGCTTCAATTGCCTCTGAGTGGTAATTAGAAAACTTCATGACACTCCACTATGGTTGGGCCTAGGGAGAAGTAGGAGGCACGCTTCATCATGAGAAAGTTGCATGTATTTCACAATTAGATGACATTAAACTTAACATAGAAGTGATGGTACAATTCCATTAGCTCATCTCTATTGCCATCCTTTACGGCAATAGATGAAGAGAAATTATGAGCTCTGTTGTGTTCTTACAAAAAGAGCTGACCTTGGATGCCACTTCTAGATGAAAGCTTTATTGAGTATTTAACACCTGTGAAATAAGGTCAGACTTTGAACTCCATGTTTTGGAAGTATGAATGTTCTCCCTATAAGCAACTGATAATCATTTTAGTCAACCTGCACTGTCAAAAAACCCATACCCTGAACAACCCTAATTGGGAAAGATAAACCTGTACCTTTGTCAAGCAGGAGCATTTCATAGCAAGTGCTTTCTTTTCGAGGTTAACAAAAGATTAAATCTTTATTTCTACCTATGCTTGTGAAATTGTTCAAGACATCAGTATAAAGTATTTATATATGAGAAAAGTCAGCACTACTGAAATAATTATTTGCCTCAAATTATAATTATCAATATTTTTATCTTTAGGCAAACCTTAAAATCTCAGTCTATGTAGGTGCCATTCAGTCACTTCTTCAAGAAGAAGTGACTTTGAACACAAACTTTAATTGCAAATGAACTAAAACCTCAAGTTTTCCCTGCTTCCATGGCTTTACAGTCTCCTGTGACACATTCTCTGAATGTGTCTCTCAAAGAATCTGCAACTTTTCTTTGGCCCTCATGAATTTTAGGTGCAATTTCTGTCTTCTTCTTTAGACAGTGCCTGTAATAAGCACTGTGAACTAATGACAAGCATCTTCAAAAATCATGCAGCCACATAAAGTTTTTGAATCCTAATTATCAGTGAAACTTACCGTTTTCACTACTGAACTTGAACAGATTGCTAACACAACTTACACAATGAAAACTGAGAAAAATCAATATTTACATAGATAAAAAAAAAATCTATGAAAGGTTAAAATTAATTTTATGGGCCTATACAGTGTAAATCAGTGTCTATAAGCAGCAGTTTGTACAGGATTGTTTCTTACTGCATGACTTGTATTCCAGTATACTTCAGTAGAGTGTCTACTATATTATAGTAGACAGTAGAGTTCTATTACAGCCTTCTCTGGTTACAACTTTTCATCTACTAAGAAAGACACCAAGCAGTCTATTTTAACCTTCCGGATTTTAAAAGGATGGAATACATTTGTCTACTATCCTCATAAATAATTTGAAAGTAGCTCCTATTTGCTGAAATATTAGAGAATGTGATTCTCTGAATCAGACTCAGGACAGAAGTACTCATAAACCTGTGCAGAACAGAGGAAGGCACAAACTGCCATTTAAAGAGCTAAACCCCATAATTATATCCCATGCATCCCATAGCTCACTTTAGTCATGCATATAGGTTATACGAGTGATGTCAGAAATAAAATTTGGAGCTCTTTGGATTTGACATAAGATTTCATGTTGTGGCCTTCCTCACTAAAGGAAGCTAGACAGATTTCATTCTATTGACTGAAAATGAAATAAAATATTTTTGATTGAGCTTAATTATTATGATTTGAATGATTAAAAAACAAGAACAAAATTTGTCTTCTGCCTTTCATAATCCATTACAAAGAAACAAAATAGACCAACACTAGCAGAGTTAGAGGCAGCTTTAAGGAGATTTGAAGACTTCTGAAAGAATATACCACAGAATCAAAGAATAAGTTGAGTTGGAAGGGATCCTTAAAAATCATTGAGTGCACCTCAAGTCCCAAATAGCAGCATTCCCAAGAGTCAAACCATGTCCCACTCTCAAAATCTGTTACCATAAGAGTCTGTAGTTATGCTAATCAAAGTAAGTGAGAGAGATGTATAAATCAAAAGAATGGATATAGAAATTACAATTGGAAAAACGTACTGAACTACATTAAAAATTCCAATAACCAATTTTAGTTAAGAATAATGCTGGATTCTAGCATATTTTTTCATATTTTTCTGAATAGACAAATGTTACGGTAGTATTTTAGTATAACATGTTGCATCAGAAATTTTAAGTCTGAAGACTAAACTTATCCTTAAGAAAACTTGACTTGAAATTATTCAGTAAATGAAAAATTAAAGGCAGACATATGGCACTATGAAAACACTTCAGAACAGAAGAAATATAACATCTCCAGATGTTGTTTTCTTATGTTGCTTACTTGCATTTTTCTGCTTGTCAGGTGCTTTGTAAATACTAAAAAAAACAGGCCTTTTTTCCATTTGGAAATAAAAATTAATAATATTAATGACATATGAAATGGGAAGCTAAAAAACCATACAGGTGTTTGGTGGATGCTCACACATATGGTGATGGGGAAAGCTTGGGAAGCTGTAGAAAGTCTTCTCATTCTTTTCCTCTTCATGACACAACTGAAGAATATAATACAACCTACAGCAGGAAAAGGTCTTGAAAGTGCTAAGAGCCATGTAAATGAAAGATGATGAACTCCAATTGCAATAATAATTTAGACTTTTATGGATCTCTAACTCCCATCGCAATCTTGGATAGCCAGTTACAGAATTAGGAAATTGAGGTAATTTGTGATCTTCTTGTAGCACACTAGAGACCAAGAAATGTGTGAAATACTGACGTAGAGATATTTTTTTATTGGGACTTCTGCTTCTGATTTCCCTCTAGTATTTATTAAATAAAAACCCCAAAATCCAAAAAACCCAAACCAACAAAACCCCCCTCCAAAACCCACAAAACCTGTAATTTCCCTAAATATCTATAAATAGGCCATCAATAAAAACCTTTCTAGAAAAATCTGCCATTATCCTGAAACTTAAGGATTAAAAGTCACTGTAATGTAACCCATTTTATCCTATTAATGTAATTATAGGTGCCATTCTTCCAGAAAGTCCTAATCCTTAAAAAGGAGAAGAAAAAAATAAAAGGCGCATTAAGCCATTTCATTAAGTCACTTGCTTTTTACACTTCAATTTAAGCAAATTTCTGAGGTTTTAAATGTGGATTTTGATTGTTTATGTGCACCAAATCTAACAATCTCTCATCATTTCTTAGATCAGTCACCACATTAAATAAATGAAAAATGAATGAAAAAACAAAGATGAATCATATTTATTTAAATACCTAGATTATATCAGGCTGAATAAGATAATATTTGTCTCATGCTCAAAAGTTAAAAATTCAGCACTAATACGATTTTTTTTCTTTTCTCCTGGACTAAGCAGTAGAACTAAATTTCCTGTGGCTTTATTGAAAAGATTCCTATGCTTATGAAACAGTAATATCTACCTATAAAAACATCACTAAATGTCCAGATCATTACGCCTCGGCTTTTATCCTCTCCCCACACTTTTGTATATCCCAGAATCATTCAGGTGGGCAAGTACCTCAAAGCAGAGCCTACATCAATTTCAGACCACACGGTTCAGAGCTTTGCCTAGTGGGGCCAGAGCTCTCACAGGTCTGCTAGGTCCAACACTTGATTCTTCTTTTAGAAGAAACTTCTCTTTATCTAGTCTCAGCCTGCTCTGCTTCAGTTGATGACTGTTTCTCCTCCACTGTGAGGAGCCTGCCTCAGTTTCTCACTAACATCCTGTAGGTATGGACAGGCTGTTAAAAGCTACCCTCAAAGTCACCTCTTCCGCCAGACTTTAAAATAACAACTTAGCCTATCCTCATAGGATCTCTAAAAACAAATGTTTACTTTCGTCTCACTAGGAAATTCATCATGAGGGCAAGCAGAGAGGGGCAGGCACTGATCTCTCCTCTCCAGTGATCGGTGACAGGATCCAAGTGAACAGCATGAAACTGTATCAGGGGAGGCTTAAGCTGAATATTAGGAAAATGTTTTTCACCCAGAGGGTGGTTGGGCACTGGAACAGCTCCCCAGGGAAGTGGTCACAGCACCAGCCTGACAGAGCTCAAGAAGTGTTTGGACAATGGTCTCAGGCACACGGTGTCATTTTTGGAGATGGTCATGTGCAGGGCCAGGAGTTTTTCTGTGCAGGGCTTTGTATATTGCTTGGTTTTGTCCTCATATCCATTAAAGCACTGCTGCTGAGAGCAAAATACCTTTTTTAAAATTATCTACAAAATTCCTTTAAATTGTCTGAAGAATTTGGAAAATAGCATACTAAAGTTTCTCTGGTGATGATGAGTACTGCTACTTAAAAAATTGTACATTCTGTTTGTAAAATCAGTGGTCATATGTACTTCTCAATTTCTTCCTAGTTTTCTCATTTTGGTTGCTGAACCAGCGACAAAGTAATTTCAGTCATCCAGACCTAGATGCATTTGAATCTCCCTCTCTTTTAAGAATAGTGGAAGAATACTATCACTCCATTCATGTAGCACTTTCTCAAATTATTTTCCAACTCTCATTAAAAGACCATAGCATTAGATAGAAAGACAGTAAGAGCATCAATTCTGGCAATACTATCTGGATTCAATAGGATGTAACAATCCTGAACAGAGTCCCCTCAACCGCAGGAATTTTTAACTGAGTATTTGCCTTATTTTGGCAATAAAACTTAAAGCTAATATCACTGCTCCTAAGAAACACAAATTCTGAATACACTCTTTCTGTAAAAAATCTTTGAATAGATCAAAAACAAATCACTATATTGAGTAGTAGGCCAAGATGCAGCATGCATGCATGGTGTCAGAATTCGTGCTCAGCTTTGGTGCATATTTATGACAGACTTACAAGATCCCAAAATGCGTTTGAACATCAAATGCATTCAGTGTTAAGTACCTTTAATCTGGAAAACTTCCCAGCTTGTACATCTGTCCCTTTAGCTTGTGCTACACAGCGTGTACTCTGTTACCTTATGACTAACATCTTTAACAAGAAGAAAAGTATATCAGCCTGCAACTTGTAATAAACCAAGAAGAGGGAATAACACAATGTTAAAAGTCTGTTTAAAATTCAATGCATCCAGCCTTGGCAGGTGAAGAATCAACTTCTCTTCATCTTCTGTTTTTGACAGCTTTTTCTCACATTTCACTTTTAAACAGCAATTTATAAATTGTTTGACCCTTTTCAGTCAGGCATGCCTTTCAGTAATATGAACTGGCATGTATATTCTGATTGGAAAATGGTTCTGCTGTGATAAAAGTTAAATGAAATAAGTAATTAAATATATCAGTATTTTCCTAAGTGATAGTAGCAGAAAATGAACAGGAAATTTTCCTTAAACATTCCTGAAATCTAGCCCATTTTTTGTAGTCTAGGGATCATTCTCAAAACTATGAAATGTTGCAGAATATTACACAAATACTGTAACAGATGCAAAAGACACCTGCTATTGTTTCTCACCTTGGAAACAGATTACTTTGAAAATTATACTTTTAAATTTAATATCAACAAAGTGATTTATTTTTATATTGGAAAATCAAAATCTCCAAGAGTGACCTTTTTCTAAGAAGAAAATAATTTGTCTTCACATGAAACAATACTGTTTCAAATAAGCGTCCTTTCGTTTGTAAATATGAACGGCCTCTGCTTGGAAGGGAGCTCATGTCCCAATGGGGGGTCACAATTAGTATCCCAGACCCCCCTCAGGTTTTTTGCCTAGCGGTCACTGAGGAGCGCCCAATCCTCAAACTGAATTGGAAAACGGATAGTCCAGTATGGGTTGACCAGTGGCCGCTATCCAAGGAAAAATTGAAGGCGCTCGAGGAGCTCGTGGAGGAGCAGTTGCAGAAGGGAAATATCGTGGAAACGAATTCCCCCTGGAACTCGCCCGTCTTCGTCATTCGGAAGAGTGACGGAAGGCGTTGGCGCCTCCTCCACGACCTTCGTCAAATTAATAACGTTATAGAAGACATGGGATCCCTCCAACCAGGAATGCCATCCCCTGCCCTGCTGCCCCGAAATTGGAATCTGGCAGTTATTGATCTGAAAGATTGCTTCTTCCAAATTCCCCTACATCCAGATGACGCACCGCGTTTCGCCTTTTCGGTGCCTACCATCAACCGAGCGGCCCCAAGGAAGAGATATCACTGGAGGGTTCTTCCGCAAGGCATGAAGAACTCCCCAGTGATGTGCCAGCTGTACGTCTCTTCCTTGCTGCGTCCTGTGCGTGCAGCCGCGGAGGAGGTTATCATTCATCATTACATGGATGATATCCTCATTTGCGCCCCAACAACAATCGAACTGGAAAGAGTCCTCACCCATGTAACAGATTTGTTAGTTGCTGCAGGGTTTGAACTGCAAGCGGAGAAGATTCAGCGGATGCCACCCTGGAAATACCTGGGGCTTGAGATCGGGCGGTGGACCATTGTTCCGCAAAAATTGGCTATCCGGACATCAGTTCGGACCCTTGCGGATGCCCATCGACTCTGCGGAGAGTTAAATTGGGTGAGGCCCTGGCTAGGTCTCTCCACGGAGGATCTAGCACCCCTCTTCGATTTATTGAAGGGGGGAGATGAGCTTAGTTCTCCCAGGGCGCTCACCGCGGAGGCAAAGAAAACACTGGAGAAGGTACAACGGGCGTTGTCATCACGCCAAGCGCACAGGTGTGACCCCGGCTTACCTTTCCGGTTCGTAGTGCTGGGTAAGCTCCCACATCTTTTTGGGGTCATTTTTCAGTGGGATTCGAACAGCACACAGCATGACACCAAGGGCCACGGCGGGAGAGATCCACTGCTGATCATAGAGTGGGTCTTTCTTAGCCACCACCGGCCCAAAAGACTCACGAAGCCACAAGAAATCATGGCTGAGCTGATCCGCAAAGCACGTACGCGCCTTTGCGAGTTGGCCGGTTGTGACTTTGAGTGCATCCATCTCCCCATCAAATTATCCTCGGGCCAAATCACCAAACCCATGTTGGAAACTCTGCTTCAAAACAATGAAGCTCTACAATTTGCTCTGGACTCTTTTACGGGCCAAATTTCAATTCATCGGCCGGCCCACAAATTGTTTAATCTGGATGGAGGCTTTGAATTGGCATTAAAGAGTGTCCGAAGTGTGAAACCACTCCAGGCCTTGACTGTTTTTACAGACGCGTCCGGGGCTTCTCACAGGTCAGTGATGACCTGGGAGGATCCCGAAACTCAGCAGTGGGACAGTGATGTTGAAATCGTCGAGGGTTCACCTCAAGTCGCTGAGTTGGCCGCAGTCGTCAGGGCATTGGAGAGATTTCCCGGACCATTAAACATAATTACCGACTCTGCCTATGTTGCGGGGGTAGTGTCCAGAGCTGATCAGGCAGTATTACAGCAGGTTCCCAACGATGCGCTTTATGCGCAGCTCTCGAAGCTTATAAAGCTAGTGTCCCACCGAGAGCACCCCTTTTATGTGATGCACACAAGGTCACACACCGATTTGCCAGGGTTCGTTGCAGAGGGCAACAGGAGAGCAGACGCTCTCGCTGCTCCTGTGACAAAAACCCCACTGCCTGACATATTTCAACAGGCACAGCTCAGTCATGCATTGTTCCATCAGAACGCACCAGCCCTGGTCCACCGATTTCGCATCACCCGGCAGCAGGCCAGGGCGATAGTGGCTTCATGCCCGTCATGCCAATCCCACTCTGTGCCGACCATGCACGCCGGAGTCAATCCCAGAGGGCTGGGAAGTTGTGAGATCTGGCAGACCGACGTCACCCATGTGGCGGCGTTCGGGAGACTCAAATACGTGCATGTGTCCGTTGAAACCTTCTCGAGTGTAGTCTACGCCTCCGCTCACGCAGGGGAGAAGGCCTCCCATGTCATCCAACACCTAATTCAGGCCTTCTCATTCATGGGCATCCCCAAGGAGATCAAAACGGATAATGGCCCTGCATATGCTTCCAGGGAGCTTGCAGATTTCCTGCAGCAATGGGGAGTTGAGCATAAGACGGGCATCCCTCACTCCCCCACGGGTCAGGCCATTGTTGAAAGGACCCATCAAAACATCAAGCGGGTCCTCCAACAGCAAAGACCAGTCCTGAAGGTTGAGACTCCATCGATCAGATTGGCACGAGCACTTTATGTGTTAAATTTCCTAAATTGCTCCTATGAAAAGCCAGACCCGCCCGTTGTGCGGCACTTTAATAGCAACCGTGACTGGGACCTGAGTGAGCAGCATCCACCAGTGACCGTAAGGTTTCCAGAAACGGGGAAAGTGGAGGGTCCACTGACGCTTTTGACGTGGGGGCGCGGGTACGCCTGCGTCTCTACTGATGCCGGGCCAAAGTGGATACCTGTTGAAAGGACCCATCAAAACATCAAACAATCAGAATCCGAACTGATTTGGCACCGCGACATATATTAGTTTATTTTGTATTTTTAATTCAGATTCAGATATCAGTCCCACTACTGTTTCAGGTCTCTAGGTCTGGGTGGCTGGAGTGTTGTTTTAAGCTTGCAAGAGTCAGTAATAATTTTAAATTATCATAGGCAGGCATCAAAATGTTCCTTCAGAAACATGAGAATCATCTCTGTATTCAGCTTTGCAGACTTTGAATAGTATATTTGGCATATAAAGCCTCCCAGACCCCTTGGAAATTGCATATAAGTAACACTTTTCCTATCCACTTATTATTGACATCTCTTTTGAGAGACGGTAGCTCTGGAAAAGAAGAGTATCTAGGTGCTACAAAGAGAAGGTGCCTGAAGAGAAACACACAGTTCTAAGTGGAGGGCAATGGTGGAAAAGAGAGCTTTTGTCTATGTTTTGCAAAGTGTTGAAAACACAGCACTTATTACAAATGCAGCAGCCACTAATGCTTCTTAAGTCATGATTCAACAGTTCCTGGATGTGATCCTGGAAATTACTCTGTGGAAGCAGATGCCTGTACTCATATAAAGTTTCTTGCAGTACTGGGAGTCTGCACCTGAACAGACAATTGCAACTCAACACATTTAAACAAAGGCATGTTATTATTTAGAGATAAAAAAAAAAGTCAGTAAGGACTTATTCCGTGAATTATAATTATCACCTCTCCCGTGACTATAGACAAGATGAATATGTGGATCTCTTAGAAACCAGAGGACACATAGTGTATGTTTTCTTATCAAAAAGAAATATCTATTGCAGAAATCAAGGAGGTGTTGGAAATGCATCATGTCCATTACATCACTTCTCTGATTAAAAGTTGGATTTATGGTTTCAAGGTAACACTAAAAGTCTTTAGTTCCTGTGAATTTCCAGTGTGCAAACAACTTTCATTCCAAATTAGGTTATTCAAAGCCATTTAATTCACTTTACATTGACATGGGACAGCATGATGATTTCTTTCACCGTTAGAATCCCCGAATATTTGGCCTGTTTGTCATTTCTAACCCTAAACCTCAAATTGCAGCTATCTTCCAGCTAGGTAGTAAACATCAGCCTAGTCTTCTTCAGATCTTTTTTTCCTGCCTAACATTACGTGAGACTTTTCCCATAAGGATCAGGTTTCTGTACTTTTCCATTGCTCTAACGCCCTTTGGTCCTATCGTCAGTAAGGGAGTGAAGATGGAAATAGGAAATTGCCTCCACAACTTTTACATTTTTTGGTGTAGGTAAGCAAATCTGAAATATTTAGAACAAATGCTGGAGAGGCAGAATAGCACCACAGAGCAACCCTTCATGATTGTACTGATGTACCATATTTCCATCAGAGGCATCTTGCATCAATGAAAATTAATAAAGGTAATTGCTAAGGAATATGTAATTTTATAGCTGGCTCTGTTATAGAGGTAGGTAACTTCTCTGTTTTCTTACAAATCTATT
This sequence comes from Prinia subflava, assembly GCF_021018805.1. Lineage (NCBI taxonomy): Eukaryota > Metazoa > Chordata > Aves > Passeriformes > Cisticolidae > Prinia > Prinia subflava. Next base: position 34,662,916 of record NC_086253.1, read on the forward strand.
ACTTCTTCTTAGCAAAAGCTCTTAAGACACTGATTAGAAATTGTAACCTTGTGCATTTTATGAAACATGAATTATGTCCTTATCATGTTTCTAAAGAATGAATAGACTACAAGATAAATCTAAACCAATGAAATAAGAATTTAAGGGGGGATAAATGTTAGAGAATCCACTTAAAAGGTTGTCTTTTCATGATAATTATACTAAAGGAGAGTTAATTTTGAAGTGTATTTCACAGTATTTTTTGAGAATCTCTGCTAGATCTGAACATTGAGAAGTAACACAAGATTAATTAAAATAGTGTATTGCTTTTATCAGCACCTATGAAAATTGACAGTTACCATCTCTCTAAAGCAAATACAAAGCAGCAGATATGTGAGTCATTTACTGTAGCTATATTGCTCCTGCTAATTTACGATGTAAATGACTTAACAATTACTATGAACACTAGAGCCTTAGGGAGCAGTTGTCCAACATGTTTCCCTCTGACAAGAGCCATCTATCTTGCTCTAGATGCGTCAGGAGCTTTAAGCAGATGCATCATGACCCAGCACCGTTCCTGTGGCTGACCTGTGGAGAATCCTAATTGTATCAATGGCAAATAAACCCCTTTCATTCCAGAGATAATTCTCACATACTTATGAAGCTTCAATTTAACAATAGAAGCCTGCAAGGGGAAAAAAATAGCTTCCAGCATCTGTGGATCTGTCTTTTCCTCTGCTCTTTGACATTTTTAACTCCTTAAAATGTTTTGATATACCACTAATGGACAAGATGAGATACAAGATACCAGTTGTTTATATGCCTATAACACTGAAAGCATTTCTATGACACTTTGAAAAATAAGACTGTTACATTCTTCTTACCTTCTGTTTTGCTCATAATGTTCTAGTTGTCCCCCAACAGAGACAAGGCCAAGTATGAATAATAATTAATAATAAATGTTTTATTTTAGATAGCTTCATCATTTAAACAAAATTGATGGATATGTGAAAAATAAAAAACATAGTTATGCTAAGTAAAATATTGGAACAACCATAACTGCATTGTTCTATAACTAAGTGCTAGTATACTAATAAAATTCAATAGATAAGCATCCCAATTAAAGCACGGCTGTAATATCAATGGAAGTTATATGTCTTCTATTACAGATGAACAGCTTCTCTGAACATTAACCTAAGACTAAAAGAAGACTGTTTCATGGTTTCCTATGAAAGGTAACGACATTCTGTATTTCTTCAGATTTAAGACTACAAGAAATATAATATAAAGTTTCAAACTGATTACAGATTATTTCCTTCCATGGGGTATATTGTTTAAATCCCACACACTGCATTTTAAAGTTTTACAGAAAACCTGTGTAAAAATTAATATGTTCCTATAGAAAAAAGTTATGTTATGTTGAGTTACTTCCTAGAAGAATCATTTCTTGGGGCCTCATCAAAAGCAGTATTTCACTAAGTTATGCAGCTAATTGCTCACAGTTTGTTCAGCTTTAAATTGAATTCAGGCACCTAGGGCATATGTACATCATCAGGAGGTTGTCAAAACTTTAGATTAGTAAAGAAGATTTTTTTTACCTTGGAAATACATATTCTAGATATTTGGAAAGAGTAGATACTCTATATGAAAATCTCTAAATCTCCTGAAGTATAAGAACTTCAGTTCTTATAATTCACTTTGTAATACATGCTAGAAACACAATTCCAGTACAGATCAGTCAACTTGACAAATCTGGTTCTCTAAGTTGCAGGCAAGAAAAAAATATTTTTTCTAATTCTGAATAGAGAAATTTTTTCAACATCTTTTTAGAGTCCACAGACCTTTTTCAACATCCTCTACTAAACGCAAGACCTATAGGAAAGACCAAAAGCTACAAGCATGCTATGACACAAAAAGAGAGCAGGAGAAAATTCAGGACATTGTCAATGTACAAAATTACTGTAATTTTGTAATTCACAGTTACAAATCTGTGAAATATAACTCCTTAATGTCTCTGAGAGATATTACATATTGTACTTTTTAGAAAAGATAAACAAACCCCCAAACCTACCTGTTTTTACAAAAGTTCTTTTCTACCTTCAATCTAATCTATTGATCTTACCTTTTACAAAAGCTATTTCAAAAGCTATGTATTTCAGGAAACCTAAATTTCAAGAAACTGTGATGTGACAGAATCTTGTGAGCCTGGAGATCAACCCGTCATTTTTCTTGTCAATAGATATTTTTGTTTTTCTGTTAACACTCATTTAAAATGTATTAGTGTCTTTCAACACTGAATCAACTTAGCTTGACCCTGAAGATATTAAGTGAAGGTCTAGTTTTTGTCATTCTTTGGAAAAAAAGTTTGTTTGTATCCAAAACCAAAATCCCCAAGTCTTAGAATCTTGCATAACAACCATCAGAGGTCATGACTTTGGACAGGGTGTAGGTGATTGTAAGAAAGATAGGATTCTATCTACAAAGTGAATTATTTTACATTAAATATGACCAAAAGCAGAAAAAAAGACCATTAATCCAATAACTATAAATACTTTATCATATATGTGAAGACAACTAGTGATTTGAAGGCACTAAGAATAAAAGAGTGCCATCATAAAAACTTCCAAATGACAATAAAGAGATAAAGATCCTATGTGCCATGGTTAAGCTTTCAGTATCTGGTTTGTAAAATTCAGAAGTCTAAATGAGGTTTGTAAGATGTCTTTAAAAATTTAAAGAGAAATTCCTCAGAAGGCCAGCAGATGACTATAAAGCCTCTCTGGGAGTTTTAAGTGTTTGTGCATACAGCAGAACAAGACTTGCAATTCAGGATGTACCCCTGATACCCTAGTGGGGGTGAAGCTTAGCACCATGTGGGCATGACCAGGCTGCTATTCTGTACAGTGCACACCATCAATGCGGGATGTGGCTTCAGGGCCAAGAATGTCCTTTGGTCCTATCGTCAGTAAGGGAGTGAAGATGGAAATAGGAAATTGTCTCCACACCTTTTACATTTTTTGGTGTAGGTAAGCAAATCTGAAATATTTAGAACAAATTCTGGAGAGGCAGAATAGCACCACAGAGCAACTGAACGTATGGCTTTGCCTCCCTCTATCCAGCAGGAATGTTGCCAGGATCTGCCCTGCAGCCTTATCCTCTGCTGCGCTGCCCATGTCCTACCCATTCTGCTGAGACACAATTCCAGGCCACGGTGATGGGAAGTAGCAGTGCTGTGAGAAGCAGCGTGTGGAACTCAGCGAGGAGGTGAGCCCAGGTGCAGCTGAGTGCGGCCCGAGCTAAAGGAGCTGAGCCGAAGGAAGCTGAGTGGAGACGCTGGTGCCAGAAGCAGCCAGGCGGAATGGAGTCCAGCAGCCGAGGCAGCAGCCTGGCAGGACATGGACAATCGAGATTTCAGGGCTTTGTCTGTCATTGTTTTTTCTGGTCTTGCGCTTGGGGGCAGGAGAGCTGGCTGTGGGAACAGCTGCCATCTGTATCCTGGGAGCCACTTGGACACAACCTATGGCGAGCACCTGCCATCTTATCTTTGTCCCCGCAGACACAGAGAACTAAGTTAAGGTGAACAACTTTTTGTGTAAAGTTGTTTGGTTTGCACACTTTTCTTACCATGTGCTTCTTAGTCCATTGCATTTTGATTTCTGTAAATTGTTATCTCAACCCATAGTCTCTGCCTTTGTCTCTCTCTTACCAGAGGGGGTGGAAGAAAAGGGGAGCGGCATATTTGGAGTTTAATTTCTGACTGGTGTTAAACCCATTAAATCTCCTCACATTAGAAGCATAAATAACCTTCTCTCAGGAGAACAAGATCGCTGCTTTCCTTTAAAATATTCCCAAAAGAGAGGCAAATTATAGTATTAATATTCCCTTTCTCCTTCTCCTATTCTCCTTCACCATTACTCAACTGACCAACAACCAAAGAACCCACCAAAATGTGGTGAGAGTATATTTTAGCCCAAACTAAAAATTGTGTTTTGTTTGAAGGAGAATAACCAAATTATTACTGGGGCATCTTTTTTCTCTCTATATAGAAAATGGCAATATAAAAGAGGAAGAAAAAGACAAGTATGATTGTGGAACTCATTGATTTGAGCAATTCCCTGTTTCCTCCTCTGTGCTCCCAGGACTATTTATTCATTTTACATTAAACAATCACTGGAGGATATAGAAAGATTGGAAACCCACGACTACTCCTCTTTCATCTCTTGATTACTGTCTTACAGAACTAACTCATGCTTCCTCTCTCTGACACTCAATAATTTATTATTTTCTGCAGTGTGACACAGAAGAAAGATTTATATCAGTAAATCTATCAAACTGCCGGTGTAGGAACTCAAGAACCCGGTGGTCCTCCCATCTGAAGAAAGGACTAATTAATTACTATTCTGCCAGGCTGAAGAGAGAGAGAGGAAGCACCCTTTTCAACTCCTATATTTTAGTGTTCTTTTCATCTGATATGTTTGTGGCTTTCTGTGAATCCAATCATGTCAGCATGAGTTAGGCCTGCAGTGGCTATTATAACTTACCATTATTTACTAAGCTCTGACAACTCTATATTCCCTACTTCCTACTTACTCCCTCCATTCTATCCTGACCTATTTGTAACTCCAAGATTTTAGCTGCTGCTAAGTGGAAATAGATGGCTAGAAGAAACTAGAAGATTTTTTCTTGACCTGAGTCCGAAACAACTCTTGGATGCCCAGTAAACACATATAGGACATATCGTACTACAGAAGGATACCAAAGGGAAAAAACACATCAGAAAACGTAAAATTAGGCTTTCTGTTAGAAGATAAAATATTATACGTATTCTGAAAAAAAATAGTAGCATAGAAATGACCTACAACACTCATAACAAAGGGAAACTACACAGAAGAGGCATTTTGGGAACATGAAGGAACAACATAGATTAGTAATAGTGCCATGTAATACCTAGTTATAAACTGTATAGGAAGGATAGATTAGGCTGAAGAATAATGATATCCATGAGTGTCATTAATCCTAAAAAAATACATTAATAATCTCACTTCAAACTCATACTTCTGCTTTACAGCACAAATGATAGCTTTCTTTAGCCAACTCTTCACCATTTTATTGGTTTTTTTACTGATCCCATCTTTACTGCTCGTTTCCGTTGAGGCAATACATCAAATGTTGTCTTGAAGTCTTTACATATCATATCTATCATATTTTCCTTATTAAAAACCCAGATCCATAAAGTGTCTCTTTAAAGAGACACTATATTTTATGCCATCCTCAGGTTGATGCTGGTGCATACCTGATTTAATCTTTATTATTTTTTAAATATTCCCAGGTTAAAAAAATTCTCTTTTTCCTTGGTGTTTTTAAATTTAGGTGTAAACCACTCTCCCACTTACCTGCTACTTGTCTCAGACAAGCCAGTTTATGGAGCCAGTGACAAGTAAGCACATCTGTGAAAATATAGCAATACTTCATGTAGTGAGCTGTGGTGTAGATAAAAGTACTAGGTACTAGGTTATGGTATTAGGAACAAACTAATGAACTCAGCTAGGTGTGCCAGTTACGTGCAGAGTCCATTCACATACATCTGCATTTTATTCCAATGATTGCTGGGGCCAGTATCTTCTTATTTTTCCATACCTAATTATCAGAGAAACCAGAACACCACAATACCACATTTGACCCTGCATTAATTTCACACTACACTTATATAAAGATTTACTGCCGTTCCTAAAAAAATCGCACCTTTCATAACAAGGGTACTATACATGAGATGTACTGCCCAGAAACTTTCAAGCAGGTGGCCAGAATCATGCTCTTTTACTATCTGAGGAATTTCAGCCCATCACCAATTCACATGATGAAAAGCGTGACTAAAACATTTACTCTTCTCACATTGTATTGTATGTCATACTGTTCAACAGAATAATTAAAAATCCTTGTAGTGGAGTTGGTTTCTTTTTACATATTGTTCTTATTCATTCAGCATTGTGTAATAGGGATTGTCTCAATTTCGCAAATAATACCTAACAAACATTTGTTTGCTGTCTCTCCTAACAACATCATTAATACTACATGAAAGTATTGGGAGCTATTGTCATTTTGAAAGTGATTTATCTAAAGATTATTTAAATAATCTTTCTATAGTGTCCTTTTATAGACAACTTTAAGATAATTAGGCCTATCAAATGTTTTATATATTTGCAGAAGTCCCAATAAAGATGAATGAGAAGATCCTCCAAATGCACTGATGAATGTGAAATGCAATGAAAACAACCAGTAAACGACCAGTGTTGTTTATAATTGCTAAATCATTGCATGTTTTTCTTTCTGTAAGTCATCTGAGGCTTTCATTGATGGAGAGAGAATACTGCATTACCTGTACTACGAGGTGAGATTTCATGAATTCTTACTGAAAAATGCATTAAAATCAGAATGATTTAGGGAACCAGTCTATGCACAGGCCATAAAAACACATAAGTCTGAGGTTCTCTTTTGATGTGGATCAAGCGTTTGCTGACAGGTTGTAACACATATTTTTCAGTCTGCATGCATAAAGGAACCGTTAACCTTAGCAACTGGTCTCCAACAACCAAAGAATAACCATCCTAGAAATCATCCTGGGAAGAAAGCCAGTTGCATCAAGATCGATTGGAAAGAAGGGAGTGTCTGGAGATGCAGAACATTTGCTGTAAGAGAAATCATGCTATGTAAAAAAGGATAGGGAGATAGGATTTTAGAGAGACTAGTAAGTTAAAAGTCCCTCATTTTCAAAAAGGCGTCTTCTTTGGTTAAAGGTCTGGTCATGGAAGTGCAAGACAAATAGTGACAGGGGTGTTTATAAAAGAAAGACTAGATGTGTTCCAGACTTTTTTGTAAGTCAACAGAAGTAACATGAAAAGGAGGCATGAAAATTTAGCTAAAATTTGCATAAACATAGGATAAGACCTCAGAAAATGATTTTTTTTCCTAAGTGTTTGATGCTTCCTATCCTAGTACTGTTAACAGTTAATAAAGGAATTCTAGGTCTACCGATTGACAAAACTTGGAATATAAAGTGTTCTGTAGCTCCCTAACATGCAGTACCGGCCAGCTGGAATATCAAAAGTTCTGCCTTGTCCACAGAGGATTAATTCTACTTCATGGGTTCCAGCAAGACTTAGACGTGTACATATGCGTTTGGAAATTCTGTTGTGTTAAGAAGAGTCAGTTTTTTCCAAACCACAACTGTTAATTTCAGTTTTACTGTCAGCTTTGTTCAGATGGACAGATCAAAGTATTAGGTTTGCACATCAGTGAGTGACATCTATAGTTAGCAGTTTTCCTCACAGACATTCTCAGGCTAAAGAGGTTATGTATTTTTGGGAGAAGGCAAATACCACTTGCAAATCCCAGGTAGAAGGACTATGAGAAAGTCCAACTTAGTCCCTGTAACTCTGCTGGATAGCTTTGATAGCTATATTGCCACAAAACAATTCATGCTCCAGAAGAAAGCCATTTCATTTGAAAACATTGAGATGTAACAGCAGAGATGATTCTAAGATTTACAAACTTCCTAGACTTTAGCATTCTAAACCTGGGGATAAGTAACAGCTTGCATAAAATTGCTTATATTAACATTATGTCTATTACTAATTTGTATCCTTCCAGCTTTTCAGAGCACAATATCTTTCTTTTCATATAGATTATACATGACAAGAGCTGTAATTTAGGTAGATATTTGGGGTTTATCAATTTAGAAAATAATAACATTTGAATAATAATTAATCAAGTCAAGGTGAAAAGACCTATTGTCTATATTAGTATCTCAGTATTTTCTTGCACTTCAACTATTCCACAAAATGCAGGTTTGTATTGCAGAAAAGCAACACTAGAAAATAAGTCAGAAACTGTCACACACTTCCACATTGTCTGGAAAGAATGAGGAAGTGAAGATGCTAAATGTTTTTTTGATCCCTCTCTCACGTCTTACCTAAAGGATCCTTGAAATCCATAAGCTGTTTCTAATTAGTTTCTAATGACCTGAGAGATCTGCAAGTTTAGCATCTTCTGTATCTCATTTGATTTCCCTTTTGGACTAAAATGATGTCAAGAGGGTTAAAATGAAGATAAACCACACCTCCATGATCCCTCTGGTTATTGGACTAGAGACATAAATATGGAAAGGGCTAAGGGCAAAGACCATCATCAACAGTAGTTTTATAATTTATATTAACAAAAAAAATACAGGACTGATTGTATAACCACAGAGTCTATTGATTTACTCTTTACAAAATTCAGTGGAGTGCAGATGGTTCTTTAACCTCTTGAAAAGGATTACAAAAAAGTTGAATCTTTCCTGGAAGATTCAGTAATTAATCTGCTATACTATAAAAAAGAAAAGTATTTCAGCAGCAGTCTGTCTTAGGTGTGTTGAGGAAAAAAAAATATATATAAAGGACTAAATTCACAGTTTTTGTTCATTAATTAATATTTGGTATCCTGATAAACTTAGCAGTTTAGGAAGTGATCGAAGCAATTATGAAATTGGCACTGACTTTGGAAAATGCATAAAATCCTCCAAGGTTTCAAAGTTAATTAGCTAAATATTAAAGTAATCAAAGTGCTAAATTTTTAAATTTATAATAGTAATTTTAATTTATAACAGTAATATATGTGAATACTATGGTTATATACCTGTTTCCTATTTACAAATAAATGAAGAGCGGGTAATGTTAGTCCTTAGTAATCCTTAGTGCAACATTTTTTATTTGCTTTTTCAAATTTGGACTCGTTATAGCTATATAATTGGTTATATATCATACTAAGGACTCATTCAGTTGTAAAACATCTCCACATATTTTAAATTAGAACTGCCTCAAGGTGATGAAATAGACATGATACAAAATTTCAGGGTTGTGAAGCAAGGCAGAAAGTCTTTGAAGGCCTGTTGAATCTATAAATCTCACAACACTCTAAAATATGCCTGAAAAAGTGACCAAACTTGTCATTTAAAAGGAAAAATATACTGACAATATTACATGCCATGACTGCGATGGTAAAGTCACCATGATGAAAACGGAGTAATTCACTTTGAACTAACTCTAGTTGACTCCTCTAATGTGCCTGAGGATTGTCTGTGGCAAGTCCAGAGGAAATCTTTTGTGCTTCAGTAAGCAATAAGCCTTTCAAATCATTATTCTTTCAAAGACTAACATAGGGGATACCAGTAATATTTGAGCTTTTTCTTGAGCCCCTGGGTGTCCAAAATACTAATTCAATATATAAACTTTTAAGGTTAGATTTCTATTCTATGATTTACACTATTTGTCCTTCTTAAATATGAGTGTCTCAATGGAAAAAAATCCCAAACCAGAAGTAACATTATTCAATAATCCACCAAATATAAGAAATAAGAATAAAATTTCTCTAAGCAATTCACTCAGTGTTCAATCCCCAAAAACCAGTGTTATCAATAAAATCTCCAGCTAAACTGTATTTTATGTCATTTCAAAAGCATTGGCACACATTATTACATATTTTTTGTTTGTTTTGTTTTCTGGAAATACCAAGCAATCTGTTACAACCAGCTGTTTTGTAGTCCTTCAGTGGCAGAACTGTGGTGGGATTAAGAAGCTCTCATGGTTCTTGTACTTGCTCTGCAGTGATAAACATGCAACTTCCATCACAAGCATACAGATGCCTGTATATCTTGCTACACACACTGTAAACAGCAACCCCATAGTCCATTTCTCCTTCTAGGGAAATAATTGCTTTTTGAATTCGTCTTGCGTCATAATTGTAAAAACCGATTTTTCAGCTTTGTGTGAAATGAATTCCAGCATTCATGTTATAAAGAGCAAATAGGTAAAACTTAAAAATCCTAGCACAGCCTAAACTTTGTCTACACTAGATTGCCAAAGCCCAGAATTAGTTAAATGACTTATATGGAAGTATTATAAATAATGAAAATACATATTATGCCCAATGGAGTTGTGGATGCCTCATCCTGGGAAGTGTTCAAGGCCAGGCTTGATGGGGCTTTGAGCAACACAGTCTAGAGCAGGGTGTCCTGCCCACAGCACGGGGTGGGAACTAGCTGATGCTTCAGATCCCTTTGAACCCAAGCTGTTCCATGATTCTGTGAATATACTTGCAACAGTGCCTTTGTTATATGTAATCCAAATAGCAACATCATCTCATAAACAACTCACGGATGAAATAGCATTAGATTTCCAGGAGGCTATCCACTCACAACAGGGACTGAGTGAGGCCTATATTTACAGATTTATCCTGTTCAAACATACTGGGCTTCTAGAGTCACAGATAGTACTCCATTTAAAGCTCTTGCAACATTAATGTTGCAGCTTGTCTCCATTTTTCAGTTAAATAGAAGTTTTCTTTTTCACATCACATAAAGTCCTTAACCAGCTCAGGCCGTCTAATAAATTGCTAATTCTGTTACAGTATATCTTCTATTATGTTTCTTGTTACTTTAGTAAGACAGGAAATTAAAGCAATAAAACACTTTCAAAATGATAGGACACACTCAGGCAGTCATTTTTCTTATGTTCCAGTATTATTCTTCAAAAGACCTTTTATGATACTAATATTAAATTCTTTGAAGTCTGAAGAATCTGTTGAAAGTGTTGAATTCCTAAGATAAAATGCTCAAATATTGCATCTACTCATGCATTTATTAAAACTGGGAATGTGGGATGGAGTTAAAAAAAAGCACAAAATGCAATGCAGCTAAATAATATATGACCTGATACATTTTAGATCCACATTAGAGAGTACAATGTGTGGAAATTTGATTTAATGCTAAGGAAAATCTATTTTGCTTTTGTCTCACCTTACGTGGCCAAATGCACACCAGATGTGGTCATTCATATAAAAGGTTGGTAACTGCACACTGAAGCACACAAAACCAGACAAATACTATAATGGTCACTTATTCAGCGTGCTCACATTAAGGAAATTGAATCAAGCTTATGAAACTATGCATTCTTTATTAACCCCATAGAAGAAGGTCACATTGACTGCTCTTCTAATGGAATGCACACTAAAAAGATTGAAAGACATGATGTGAAAGAAAAGGACAGAAAATGCTAAGTCTCCTGATGAAACATTTCTAAAATGAATTTAATAAAAATATTGAAGGATTTATCTCATTTTTAAGAACTAAATACACATAATTACATATACTTGGAGGGGGGAAAAAAGGAAAAAGAGGAAAGGGAAGAAGAAAAAGAAAAGAAAAATGAAAGAAGGAAAATGAAGAAGACAGAAAGAAAAGAAAAAGGAGAAAAAACTAAATTAAGTGACCAAAGCTTATACTAAGTGTCTGTTACGTATTAAACTTTGGATTCAATTATCTTAGAGTTCTTCTCCAAGCTAAATAATTCTAAGATTCTGTATTCAATATAATGTCAAATATATAGTAGTAGATTCCTTGCTTAGTAAGTGGGCACAATGCAGGTGTTCAGTTAGGAAGCCTAAGAGAAGAGTGAATATTCACTATGTAGATCCTGATTTCTCAATGATTTAAACTCTATATTCATTTTCCATTTCACTGTAGCTGTGAATTCCTTTCCCAGTTTCATTTGATCTGTTTTATAGAGAATTTAAACAATCTTTGGTGGCAGTTCTAATTTAGTACATGGATATAACAATATGCTGTTAGACGGTCCAACGTTGTCATGCTTATTGAAATTTACTGGTTCAAATTAAACATAGGTCTTCTACTTTTATACAGTAAAACAATGGAAATGAGGTGTAAATACAAAGGGTAAAAATGAAAGGCTATTTTCTCAATTCCATCTAGTTCTGCAATGTCCATTTTTTCCTTATTTAGCAAATTATTTCTTTTTTTTTCATGTATGTTTGACTAGAAATTTAGTGGGCTAAATCTAAGATAAAACTATTCAATAACTTATGTTTCCTTTCTCATTTTTGACACATTTCTTCTCTGCTGGAATTCCAAAGCAATCAACTACCTGGGGATATATACTTCTTCAGAGATCTCTTCTCCACTATATCAATTAACTCAAAAGCAATTTTGGATACCTTCCAACGTACTACCACAATCTGGTCTCCCTTAAGCCTCACAAGCTGGAGTAGACTTGAATTGGTCTGAATAATGGTAATTTTCTAAATTATTAACAAATTAGACATGTTCCTGTGTTGTTTCCGTTCTTTGATTTGTTAAGAAATTTCCCAGTGACCTAAAGAATCCTTGGAAATATTTTTAAACATTTAGAAGAAGTCTCTGAGACCACATGGGGATCACCTGACTCACTGCAATGTGATACTCTTCAAGAGCACGTCCCTTATGATTGTGATGGAGGAAACTGTGAAAAATACATTTCAGCTTCCACCTAATCTGTGAATCTACCTGTAAATTTTGTGTAAAACAAGCTCATGAAGCAAAAGGTCAACTCACTAGTCTCCTTCAACATAGAAATGAGAAATGGCTGGGCAACATGAGAGGCCCAAAGAAATGGAAGGTGCTTCTAGACTTAGTAATTGGACACACACATGAAAGAAATTTTTCAGGATTACAGAGTGGTCCATCTCCAAAGTTAGTAAGCTTATAAGTTTTTTCCTTATTTTTTTTTTTTAATCAAGACAACATAGAGTTTTTTCTTATGTTTATATTTTATAGCATATTTACCACTTGATAGGTACAGAAATGTGACTAAATATGGCATGTGACACATGTTTTTCTTTCTCTGCCCAGGAGAACAAGTCTTCTCAACACAGAAGCCCTCCTGTGTTTATGCGGGGGGAGGAAAGAAGAAAAGTAGAAGTCTTTTTACTTTATTCTATATTCCATTAAGATATTTTTGTTTAAGATGGCAAGGAAATGTTGTATGCCACAGACTGACCTTGTGTACTGCCCTGTCTGATCCCAGATGACTCTAGGTTGTTGTCCCTTACCTTTTACTCCTTAGTTTTGCCTCTTCCTACTGTCATATATAATAGATTAGGAATCTCTTCATAATTACCAATCCCTCAAGGCCAGTGTATCTTCTACCACCAGATCTGAAAACTGCACTTTAATTATGCATTCAGAACTGGAAAAACAACTGTGACAAAAACATCACCAGTAAAATTATGGCATAGAAAGGCTATGAGAAAAATTTGCTCTGCCACAGTTTGGGCTCTAAATTCTAACATCTTCAGCATATACACTTTTACAAGTACACTTCCAGCACTGGAGATTTTGTTAGTAAGAGGGAAGACTGCTATAGAAAATTATTGGAAACCCTATAGCTTGGAAACCCAATAGACTTGTTGCTAGAAGGCATAGAACTCCTAGGGATTCTATCCTTGGCCAGAAGCCTTATGGCTTGGTACGGAGGAAACAAAAAAGTTATCTTGGAGCCTTTCTTCCTAACATATGGTATAATCATTGACAATTACATAAAAATTTAGTTTTAAAAAACAGTATTGTGCATGAGTACAGGTGTGCAAATATGCATTTGGGGGAGTGTGTGTGTGTGTGTATACATGTAGATGGTCATACTTACTACTAAGGGTCACAGGAAAAATCATATTCTGGGGATGTTATTTTATGATAGGTCTTTTTGACAATTCGTTATAAGAACTGAAGAAGTTATCCATTGCTAAATAGGAAGATATACTAAAAAGAAGACTGATTTTTAAATGCTACTATGTACCACACACCCTGAAAAAAAAAAACTTAAATGAAATATGAACCCAAAGAAGGATTTGTATTCTATGTCCCAAAATAAGATAGACTGGGAAAAAGAATCTCTGAAAATCTGAACAAAGCAAAAGGGAATGTAAACCATTAGAAATAAATTAAATGTGAGCTATGCCCCTCGTTTTGCTGGGATAATATGAAGGCAGTGAGGTTTCCAGCTTAGAGCAAATGGCTGTGAGCAAGAGGATTCTTGGTTCTAATCCCCAGTGAGCCAACCTCAGGCAAGTCATTCAGCTTTCCTTTGCTTCAGTCAATCCAGCTTAAACCCACAAAAAGCAGGTCCTCAGTAGAGCCAGATTCAGCAACTACGCCAATATATCTCTCGGGCAGACAGACAGGGGAAAAAAATGCAAGAAGCAAACTACATAAAGAAGGGGGGGAAAGTGTTCTTAATGGTTTGCAAGGGGTTGAACAGAGGCCAAATACACCACTATGCTGACATGAAACATTTCCTAACAGACTTTGAGATGTTATGCTAAACTTGGTACATTTGCTATTGAGATTTCTCAATTTATGATACTGTACCCTGCATAAAATATTTACTGTACTTTGACAATAATTTACCATCAAGAATTAGGACCCTCCCAAAGTTAGAAATATTGGAAAAATACATTGGTAACTTAAGACTTTAGAATTTTTAAAATACACGGATTTCTTCTCACATAAAGTGAATCAATAATTCAGTTGTTCAGAACATTCCCCTCTGCCTCCAAACATTTTATTACAAAGATGAATATGAGAATAGAATCGACAGCTTTAGGGTGTGATACACAAATAAAAGATAATGAAAACTAGAATTAAATTCATGGGCTGCATTTGTTTTCTCTGCATGCTTAATAGAGTCTCCCATTGTTAAGGACTCTGTAAGTAATCATAGATTTCTTATTTAGTCTACTGGAAGAAAAAAAATGAGGTACTATGAGGATTAAAATGACTCAAATTATAAAATAGATAAAATATACATGCATGGGCTACTCAGTTGGTATTTTTTCTGCCAGCATGTAAAAAAATTATAGATGCAGCAAATATTTGAGAAATCATTCTCTTTACAGCATTATGCATGGAGTTGTCAGTTTTCACCACTGAGCTTTGTTGATTTATATCAAATACCTAATTTAAATATAAAAGGGATGGTTACATTTATAGCACACTTGAGTATTTAGGAATACCTACTGATAGTGCAGCACTTCTTTTTTTATTCCTATGAAAGTAATCCGTACAAATAAGTAGGAACAATGTTAATCAGCTAAAGAAACAATGGCCATTTTTTTGCTTTTCTAACACATTTCATTACAGCCTTTAGATAGACAGAGTGGCCAGTGTACTACACTGTATTCATTCTAAACACATACTGCAACTGGCCTGATGAAGAAACTTTTAGGTGAGACTGTTCTATAATATGCATTACTTTGGCCCACGTAATCATCCCTGTGTTTCCTCTAACTTGACAAAACAGTCTTGCACTCAGCACACCTGTGCTTAATGGAAATATATTAAAAGGTATTTTCTGCCACATATTGCAAATAAAATTTTGAACTGCTGTATTATCAATGAAGAATGAGATTAATTCACTTCCTTACAATACTGATAGGACACCCTTTGCAGTTGGGGTCTAAGCACTCCTCACGCTTTAGATTCTTTTTGCTCTTTCTGTTGGAAGATTGCAGGTCAGTCATGCAAACTGCATATTATTTCCTCCCAAAGACAGCAGTGAGGAAAAAAAAAATAGCTGTCCTATGACATTGTAGTGGGCTCGACTGGTTTGGAAAGAAAGAATGTGAAAAACTGAAGTGTGGATGAAATAGTTACTGTCTCACCAGCATAGTTCTATGGGAATATACTGCATTAACAGCTGGCACACACTTTTATCACTGACTGCGAAATGAATGAAATGTAACCAGAGAACCAGCTAAAAGAAAAAGAATCTAAAAGAAAAATAAATACACTAAAAGATATATATAATTTTGTATACTTAGAAGTCTGCTAGCAAAATAAGAACTTGAATAACTTCATTCAGGACCCATTAACAGGTCATACAAAATCTCTGTCTCTACTCTTTAATCTGTAAACAGCAGAAGAAACGTCATTCATTTCTTCATGTCAAGTCATTATAGGATTTTGAGAAAGGTGTGGAGCCAAGTATCCTGAGAACTAAAATTGCTTACTCACAAGAGACAGGAAGAAAACCAGTTCTGCAGCTGTAAATCAGGAAATGTCTTGCCTGCTAGATATTCTCTGAGCCTTCAGCAAGTCCCAAATCAGTAAATGCCACTGAAACCTAAATTCTTTGAAAAAAATTTGCAAGAGTTTAATCCTAGGGTTTAATCCTTCATGGCAAGAAAACTTCATGCTAGAAATTTGAAAATGCTTAATTAATTCTGTATAAATGATTCCATCACTTCTTCTCTAAGATTCAATATTGTACATAATTTAGTATTCAATTTTTGACATTTTCTTCTTTTTCTATTTTAATTTTATTTTAAAATTTCTATTTTAAATTTTTTCTGTACTAAATCAGTCATATGAAACAAGAAGTGCTTTTGGAAACTGTCTTAATAGATTTCGTTCCAGTCGATCCACAGTCCTACATCAGGTTTAATCAAATTTTCTCACACAGTGCTGTGTCAAGTCAGAGTTTTGGGAGTAATATATATCTTAAGTTATGCTTTCAGGAGGCATTAAATAATAGCTTGATTTGGTGTAGTCCTAGTGCTGCCCCAAAAATATAAAATAAAAGTATTCTTGTAAGCATATATTATAATTAAAATATATATCAGTAATAAAATTTGTAAAATATGAAAAAATTGTTTGGTAAGTGACACAACACAAAGGAAAGGTAACTTTCTTTCCCTCTCCTTCTAATTGTAAACTTAGGGCAAACCAGAATAGAATTACTGGTGAGGATGAAGGAATACGCTCATGTCTGGTAAAGATGCCACATGCAGGCATCTGGAACTGCTTAATTATCTTCCATTCTGGATAGGACCAAAAGGATGTTTTCTGTTTCTAAATCAAATCTGTTCAGACATGACACATGCACTTGTTCTCATCAAGGATTAAGTGCATGACAAGCTTGAACTTTTAACACCAAATACTTCTGAGCTACAGGAAAGAAAAGTTCACAACACTTCCATAAAACGGAAATATGTAAATTTTTCACAACATTGTCACTCAGGATTGATTCCCCTTATTTTCTTTAATTTTTCCAAAGTAACCCACCATTGATCTAAGATTAAGAATGAGAAATAACAAACTGAATATGTATTTCCTGCCCTTGGAAGTTAAAATGGGTGAAAATAAGCCTTGGAATACAGTAGTTCATGTTACCTTCCTTCGTGAGTTGTTGCTCAAATTACAGTGCAATAGCATCTAATCTGAATTTGGAGGCAACAGCCAGGCAACATGCCACAAGAATAAAATGGCATATTTCAGAAAAATAAAAAGCTGGCTACCTGCTTTTCTAGCTCCTTGCAGAAGATTGATGCACCACTGCTAGCAGGGAGGGATTCTGTTTTTCAAGGGACTGACAATGGAGACCAAGATGCTAAATGTAAAAGAACAGAACTAAATTTATTGATACCTCAGGATCCTGAACCACAAGTAGTAGGTTGTTATAAAAAGACGTCTCTATTGAAAATTGATCAAATTTCCCATTTATTCAATTTTCTATTACGCTATTTTTCAAATATGATATTAGCTGTTAAATAGTAAGAAAATACATAGCAGGATAAACATTTGAAACAAAATCAATTAATATGTAAAAAAATTCAATAATAATAAAAGCCCACATTCAAAAAACAAAACAAACAAGCAAACAGAAAACAACAAGACAAAACAAAACCCCAAACTTTCAGGAATTCTTGACTTAATCCAGAACATTCCATTTCCCCTACGCACCTTTATTACCTAGCTCTAGATTACCACACAATGCCTCACCATTATGATTCTCACTGTCAAAATTTCTTCTTCACTTTCCTTTTTTAAGTTTTCCATCTCCACAGGAAAGAGAAGGGAAACTATTGGTGTGAGCATTTAATTAGCCCATGTTTTCCTGATGAAGAGTATTGTAGCTACTGACTTTTAAACTGTGTTGATAAAGGAAATAAAATGGTCACTTAAAGCCAAGGTGGATGTAGTAGTTCTAACTTTCAACTTTTCCTAAGAGTTCTAACTCTACCAAATGGGCTGTAACTACTAATCCTGTAATTGTACAACATTTTCAGTACTAGCCTAGCAGGGTGATTAATTTGCATTCTGCATTTAAATAAACAAAAAGGAAAAAATAACTTTGCAGGATCACAAATGACTGGTGAATTGGTAGAATAATAGAACTAAGTCTGTGCATTATCTGTGGGTGTGCCAGAGATATAAAGCTAGACAGAAACATGCTATGATTTTGGTAAAATTTTTACTGAATTCATTTATCTACAGCCATCAAACTTTCTACCAGAAATGAACTAGCAATATTTTATGGACCTTTCTCAGACACGTGCCCATTCCCTTCTTCAGAGGTGAAAAGCTTTCATTCCCCAGCTGCCAGCACTCTTTAACATGAATCCCTGGCTGCAGGCACTCATAATAAACTTCTCCTGTTCTCTGTTCAGTGTCACAGAACACTCTGTGCACGGCAGTGAAGATCTTCTGTGGCCAGGGCAGGAGGAGTAGGGCCTGCTCCTCCAGAGCTGCCCCACGGCCTGAGGCCAGGATTGCCAGGCCAGGGCCAGGCAAACACCGCTATCCTCAGTTCCCTGTCCGGACATCCCTCCAGGCCTGTCTGCCACGGGTGCAGCCCAGGAGCCCAAAGGGAAGATCCTCTCCGGACCTCCTGCAGCTTCCTGCGGGGTGGGAAGGCAGGCCTGGGTACCCTCCCAGAGCAGCACTGCCTGTCTGCCCTCTGGGCAGGGAAGGGCCCGTCCTGCAGAGACCCTGCTTCTGTGCTCGTCTGGAATTTGGATGGTTCAATAAAACACATCCTGAGAGAACAGATGTTTCCTGGAATCCCTTTTCTATGCCCACTGTAAAAAAAGTGAGTAGGCATTGGGACTACTCGATTTCAGAGCTGTAATGACTCATGGTTTCAACCTGGCATATGCATATTTTGCAATACTTTTTAAATGTTAGCATCTCTCGTTTATGGAGGCACTGCTGAATGTTTGTCTTTGACCATTGTTTCTATGTCTGCTGAAGGGTAGAGTATCCATCACTCATTGCCTTACTTCTCCTTTGCATTTGTATTCAAGTAGTGCAAGGTGTTTGCATCATGAATGACAGATAAAAATCATCAGCTTCCATCTTCCCACTGTTTTTTATCTTTGTGTTGCTATAGCAAGCATGTGATAGGTAATTAACTATGAGCATAACAAGAAAACATTACAGCACCGATTCATCAATGTACAACACTTAACTTCCTCCAGCTTTTCTCAAACTCATTTCTACAGCTAGAACACTTCAAGAAAATCTGCTCCTCACAAGCTTTCACTCAGAGCTTCAGCAATCATCAGCTCCTTTTTCTAGCTGACATTCTCCCTACACAGAATTAGATATCAGGCTTTCTAAGAGCTGAATGTGGTCATGGTTTACATGAAAGGTACTGTTACTTTATATGAAAGGGATAGGAGAATGAATTAACTTCTTAAAATAATGGAGTGACAACTCAAATTTAAAGGACAGCCCACTTGGCAACATTCTGTAAACTAAATCCTAAAATGATATGGATAAGGCAAGGAAAGCGTTATCTTTAACTATATTCATAAAATCAATGCACAGTCTATGTGCATCTTTCCCAGTTCTAATGCCCCTTAATTCTAAAACAAAAGTATAGCAAGCAGCTCTGGAAGAGCTCCATCTTTCATGCACTGCAAGTTTTATATAAAAGGCCAGATCTCTGACTGTTTCAAAGGGAATATTTTTGACAAGATTTCTGATTTTGTAGTGCAGTGCTGCTCATTTTTATAAGCTTTTATGGCTGTCGGCATACTGATTGTTCACACTGACACAAGGTTTATACAAATAGCAAATAGGAACCACCACTATATGAAGAAAATATAGCTGTTAGATTACAATCAAAATATTATGAAATGAGTCCATTTTTATGTAGGTATTATAATAACTTCTGACTATCCAAATTTTTAAAGGTAAAGTTCTGAGGGAGCTCAGCTGGTTCAGCCTCAAGAGACGATGACTGAGAGGGGACCTCATAAATGTATATACATATCTGAAGGGGGTGTCAAGAGGATGGAGCCAGGCTCTCGGTGGTGCCAACCAATAGAACAAGAGGCAATGTGCAGAAAATGATGCCCTGAAAGTTCCACTTGAACATGAGGAAGAACTTAAAGTGCAAGTGACCAAGCACTGGAACAGATTGCCCAAACAGGTTGTGGAGTCTCCTGCACTGGGGATATTCAAGAACTGCCTAATTCTGCATTTTGTGCAATTATGCTCTAGGATTTTTTTGCTTTTGGTAGGTTGGACCATGTGCCCACTATGATTCCTTCCAACCTGACTCATTCTGTGGTTCTGGGATGTGCTCTAAAATTATCACTACATAGAAGTTTTAAAAAATCCTGGTCAAGAAACAAGATTACAGAGTAAATTTACAATACATGCTGAGTGCATAATTGTCTGTGAATAAGTAATAATTGGAATGCCAATTTGGAAAAAATAATCAATTAAATGTATAGTTCTTTCAAATTATTGTTTAAATGTGACCATAAGATTGCTAGACATCTGTATAATAACACCTTATTAGAACTGTGAATGACTAATAACTGTCTGCAATAAAAAAGCTAATTGTTGCTAATGGTTAATGGATATTAATTTTCTGTTAGTTTGGATTCAAAGAAAAAGGAGTATTTGCTAGGGAAAAAGCATGTCATGCTGATTTTTCTTGTCCATCATTGGACAAGTAAAGACGTAAGCATCTCATGTCATTTACAGTGTTTGTAAGTAGAACTAACACCTTTACCTCTGTATGCAGCTTCTCTTTTCAGTAAATAGCTCAGCTGCCTTTTGGTAATGTAAATTTAGCATCCTATTTGGTTCCTATCTCAGTGATACATACAGTATCCTGTAAATTTTGTACTTTTGCTTACAGAGATAATTGACTTCAAGGTGTGAAATTTCTCAAAGATGCACAAGAATATAGGCTAAGAAGTCCTTGAATATTCTGGTGTGTTTTCTGTCAGATAGGTACACAGGTTATCTACCTGTGCAATACAAGGCTCTACCAATTTCCATTTACTAAATGCAGCTGAGATACTGAATTTGGTTGGTGCCAAGTTTAATTGTCTTATTCTCCTAGTCCATCACTTAAAGTGGTCTCTTAGGCTATTGGTCAAAAGCTTGGGCTAGTTTTCTTTTTGAGACGGGCTGGACAATTCACCTTTTTGCTAAGCCTCCTTAAAATCCTGCAGAAAATTCTGTGCATATTCTTACTGAGAACCCATGGCAGCACGTACAGATATAGGGGGAGACTGTAATGATTACTTCCAAGGTGTTGGAGGGCTGTGGTAGATTTACTGCAGGGTTGTGGAATGAACAATTTGAAAGCTATTGGAAGGTACCCACACTAGAAATCTCCACTCCCTTTAACATGCATACACTTGAAAAAATTGGAGGAGGCCTTTGCATGATGACAGCATATCTACCTGGTATAAAAATAACTCATTTACCTAACTCAGCAGCAGAAGATGATACTGACTTTAGAAAAGAACCTTGTTGCTTCTAAATAGAACCTTAGAATTAAAATAAATCTGGCTTTTAAAATGCCTTTTTTCTTTTAATTTTTCTGTGTGTAAAAACATGATGCTCATGAGAGCAGTCTCAGCTACAGCTTGATGAAATTTGTGTAAAAATGTGGTAAATGTCTTGGTTCCACTTGTTTTAAAATTTGTTGTACAGTGATCAGTTTGTTGACAGAACATCTGCTCATTTCATCCTTTGCAAGCTCAAATCTGTATTCCACTTCTGCTCTGTTTTCGAGATAGAATATCTTGACATATTTTTGGCTCTACAGTCATATTCAGTGTCAAGAGAAAGATTTCCATATTTGTCTGTTGCTCCTATGAAGAAGCAGTCATGGAACTGATCTTTCATACATACTTTCCTCAGATGTTAATTCAAAAGCTGAACGATCCCAAATATGTGCAGAACATCCAAATTAACTTGAAAAGTCATGGAAGACTTAGATTTTAGGCATGCTTAGAAGCCATTGCCACTTTGGGATAAGTTCTATGGCTGTAAAGAACTAAATCTTTGAAATATCAAAGACTGCCTATACCATTTAATTAAATAGGGCCAGTGAGAAGTCTTGGGCTCTGGAGCTTACTGACACTGATAACCTCCATCTAAAGAGTCTGTGCTCCCGAATCACTTTGCAGTCCCCCATTGTGTTCATGTGGTCCTTTAACATCGTAGTGTTTCCTTTTCCAGCGCAGAGGGTCTGTGAAGGCTGTACTGCTGCTGTGAGCAGCCTGGGGCTGGTGCTGCTGGCACACAGCAGGGTTTCAGGGTGCCAGGCACGCCGGGGTGGTGCTGCAGGGCTGTTAAAGCTGTGGGAGCTGAGCCCGGTGCAGTCCGTGCTCCCTGCTCGCCAGGGTTGATTCCTGGTTACTGCGGGGCGGCGCACAGCCATTGTCCCAGATTGTGCTGGCTCTGGGTTGAGGTCTCGTTTTGTCCAATAAAGATATGAAAAATGGAAGTGTGTAAATGATTAGAATATGCAGTGTTTGAAGTGCTTTTTTTTTTTTTAACTTGTCAAGAAAGTATAATTTTATTGATATATTAACCTCTATGGGACTTATTAAAACCAAATAATAGGTTTTATAATTGCTTTCCTCTTACTAAAGAATAGTTTAGATTTCTGCAAAGTTTAGTCAACTTAAGAATTAACCAAAATGAGAATATGAGATCTAAATTTTTCAATACTAGTTTTATGAAAATATTTGTGATAACGAAAATTTTCCAAAATTGCAGAAATTTTATTTTTATTTCTTTTAAATGAAAGTTACGATTTATAAAGTAATCCCAATTTCAATTTGTAAAATTTAAAAAATAATTTTAAAAGGAAAAATCAATACTATCAGAATCTCTTTTTAGATAATAAAGGTTTTCCTTGGCATCTCACCTTACTTTTTTTTTACGTTCAAAACACGGATTCTCAAACTGACATCAGTTTCGTGATTAAATAGTCAGCATACTGAAGGGAAAAAAGAATTGTGCTAAGCATAGATCCCAACTATGCCTGAAGGATCAAGCACTTCACTGAATATTTTGAGTTTATAGACTTCTTCTAAATCTAAATGGATGATCTCATCACACTGCTTTTTATTTAATAGCTCACACTGCAAGAAGATACAGGACAAAGATTCTATTTTGTTTTCTGCCAAGGAGCTAGCAAACCCACATCTCCTAAGCTATCACCATCAATCTACTATGCTTTTTGTATACAAGGACTCTTAATCCTTCCTGTTGTAGCAATTTTACTGTATATGGATAAATGAAAAATCACAGTGATAGAGAGAAGTTAGAATGAGAATACATTTCTAGCTTAAATGCTCAGCTCCTCTTTCCACCATGGGAGCTCATTAAAAAAGATCCACATGGCACCTATTAGTTATTGGTAAAATGCATAAACAAATTTTGTGCTAAAATTGCGACTAGCAGCTTCCATTTCTGAAGTACAGAAACTTCAGCCATTAGGATTTTTATCCTCACACTCTTGCATTCTCTCTGACCTACGTAATATGCAATTGTTCCTTGCAAAGTAGACTTGTTTCATGTCTGAAACAAGACAATGGGAGTATTTCTGTATTATGATACTTCAGAGGCTGGTAGACCAGAGGCTGGTAGCACTAAGACCAGTGCTCAGAGAGTGGAAGGCTCACATGTCTGCCTATCTCCTCAGAAGTTTTCTAATCATTGTATTTGCATGCAGAAGGTTATAGGAGGCATTAGCAGAAATGTAATTTTCAATTCCAGCTCTCCCTCTTCCCTATTGCAAGCTCATAATAAAGCTCAGATAATTAATTCTAGATATTCTGACCATTTTTAAATCTATATATGATGAGGACCCTCATACTTCAAGGGAGACTAGAAACCTTTAAATAGTGACCCAAAGGAATAGAGTGTTTGACATGAGCCAAATTCCTCAGATTTAATTTCTCCAGTATAAAATATTTAAGAATATGGGAATATGTTCACCTTCAAATAATTATTGACTTAAAATAACTATTGACTTAAAATAACAGCATGCATTATAAACAGTAACCTCAGGAATAAGGCTATACCTTGGCTGCTCATATATCTCAGCTGGATATTAGATTCTTTGAACACATAATTAGTCTCTTAAAAGTCCTCCAAATCTATAAACCTTGAAGTGTTCTTAAAGTAATATTTTTGTGCTCCTCCTATTAAAGACAGCAACCAGAGTCCCCAAAACAGCCACTCTCAGCCAGCTACACTTTTTCTAGCCAGAAAGAATGATGGGATCTTGTTTACTTCCTCCTCTGCTTCAGTGTTCATTGCTTGTAATAGAACATTGAAATGCCACATGTTACTGTGGGAGATGAAGACATTATTCTTCTCCTCTTCTTGAAGCTGCTTAACTAACATTTCTAATAAACTGTTTAATTTATCCTACCTGAGGCTGGCTTTCTCTATTACAGCCTTCTAAACATGGTGACATAGCTTCATATATCATCTATTGAGAAATATTACATTCTCAGTGTCGTAACTAATTCAAAACTATCACCTACTTAATCAATTCTTAAGATAAGTAAGAGTTGTTTATTTTTGGAAAGAATAGTCACAGACACTAACCTGTGAAGACAAAGTTCAGAGCTTCAAATTCTGAAGTTTCTTATTCCTAAATTCAATGTCTAAAGTCTACTCAATGTCAGATTTAGCATAATAACTATTACAACACATGTTTTCATACGAGATCCACAAACATTAGAATTTGTCAAAGGTGGATTCAGTACCTGCAAATTCTCTTTGGGAAAATTTACCTCTGCACAGCTCTACATGGGGAATATAAAAACCGATCAAGAACAATAGAGGGGAAACCAAGCTTGAAGAGGTGTTGAAGAGGATCAGAATAATAGAGTGCCTATCATACAAAGGATAAGTAAAAGTGCTTATCCTCCTTAAGTTAGCAAAATATTGGCTAAGACAACATGTTGTAGTTAAGAAGACATGTAATAACTCCCAATAAATAATTGCTTGAAAATAATTTTGTGCCATGAAAGGAGAAGGCCTACTGTAACTGAAGGACACTGTTGGCAGAAGAAAAATATTATTACTTGTCCATGAATAAAATTAGGCTGGAGATCAAAAGTATTCTTAGTGATAAGACAGCAGTGATGATCTGGAGCAGCCTCCCAATAGCAATAGTCAGGTGAAGAAAAATAAAGTACTCAGAAGCATGTTCCTATTAAGATGGAGTCTGATCTGTTTATGAAAGTTATATTGAGTAACAAAAATAGGTTCCAGTGAAAAAAGAGATGTATTTTCTACCCTATTTTTCTATTGTATCTAATTGCTCTGCTCAGGACTGAAAGTTCAGTATAGCAAGGCTCATTATATTAGTGCTTCAGTTCTCTTCTTGATACGTCTCTCAGTGCCTAAAAAAGAAACTGTTTTATTAAGAGTATTAGTTACACATATTTTCTCCCTCTAGAGGTAAAGATATTGCAAAAGGGAAGACTTTTCAACTTGATTTATCTACCCAGCTTGGGAGAATCCCAAGGGCTTTACACATATTACTTAAGAATAGGTCCACTATCCCTTATTATGCCAGCTAATTATTTTGTTGTTCTCTTAAAAAACAAAACAAAACAAAACAAAAGGCAAAAAAAGCAGATGGTTAAAAGTCACAACTATAAAAGATAAAATAAACGTAGGCAGCTTTAAGCATGAAATGCTATTAATTTTTTATGAGAACAGAAATATAGAAAAAGTGAGAACTAAATTTGTGGCCTCTATGGCAGAAAAATAGCTTTTGGGAGCTGGGGAACAGAATGGAGAGAAGAGGTAGAGTGGGATTTTTTTTATCTGCATTTTCTACAAAGATCCCTGACAAAAATATCTATTAACTGCCTAATTTGCATAAACCTTCCACAACTTAAGCTCAAGTAAGCCTTAAGCATTTAATTTGAAATCGTCTTATTCAGTATTTTTCAGCACCACATTTACTCTTCAATTCTCTCCCATTTTTTCCAGGCATACTGGTGGTAGTTATTTCCCTGTAATGCTGGTTCAGACTATCCCTTATGAAGTTTTCTGGAGTGACTGAGGTAAAAATAAAAATGTTCTGATATTTTCCCCTGGGAGAGTGGGAGCAGTTCCTTTGGCTTTAATAGGCTTTAACTGCATCTCACAGAGTGATGCTTCATAGTGTATTATTAGTGTGATCAAAAAGAATGTTACAAGGAGAAGCTAAGCCCCAGCCAATGTTAAGCACCACATTCATATTTCTCATCTATATTTTACAAATTCAGAAATTTCAAAGTGGAGTCTATTTTTCACAACACTGTCCTCAGTATTTTTTGCTGGTTTTGCCTTGTTTATTTTTTTTAATTACACATTTTTTTACAGTAATGTGTAATATGTAAGCTCACATATTAAATTTACACACTAACAGAACCAGATGCATGAATTTACAGATTTTGTGTTAAAAAAGGCAAGATATCTTCTGCAACCTAAACGTGGGTCAACTGCAAAGGATTGTGTTGTGATTTCTAGGACTGCTCAGTTTAACTCATTTTGAAGGAATATTTAAAATCTACTAGAAGAATAACTGTACATTATTTCTTGAAAAGGAAAAAAGTGTAATTTCCTAAAAAATCCAATGATAGTGAATATTTGGAAATTATTCCACCAATATTTTGAAACTATTCTAATTGTTTTGTATGGAAAACAATGAAAAGAAAGCTCTTTTTTCAGTTTAAAAAAAGAAATGTGCCATGACATTTGTATTTTGGGACTATGGAGATGACAAATGCGCATATTTCATTGCAACTCCTGGGCAATTCATCTGTCACCTAGTTTTTCCACTGAGGCTCATTGCCACAGAGTAATCCTTCTTCTAGCAGTCATACTAAGTTTGATAATCCATTTTTCCTCATTATCAAGCTTGATTTCTTGTGGGATTAATTTTCCTACATGTTGTTTAGAGAACTGAATTCTAGTCGTAGTAATTACATGTGAAATTCTGTGGAACATCTGGAATCATATTGCAGTGGGCCAAATTCATCCCTCAACCAGCTTTACCAGCCTCACTGCTGTTAGGCCAAAAATTAATTTGACTCTCCAACTTTAGGAATAATATAAGCAATGCTATTAAAAGTCCCAAGTTATTGTTTGAAATAGCAATATAATCTGCTAGTCATCCTTTATGCTTTTTATGCTTGCAGTAAAACCTTTAAAGTTATTTCCATTCACTGCAAGCCACAAAGGGTAACTGTTAGACCTGCCTTTAATACCTTCAATAAGTCCATGTCTCATAAAGAAAAGTTACTTTACTTGGCTAATCAAAAGGACATTGCTCCATGGTAAGTACAGCTGAGTTTTTCTGGAAATAAATACAAGAGCTACATGTTAGCATTGGATGTAGATCTACATGTTAGACTTGTATAAAGGAACACCTGCTTAAAAAGAATTAAAACTTTACATCATGATAGTAAATCATTCAACTGACTGTTTTGAATAAAACTTGAATTTCCATTGAATTGTCTAAAAATATAATGACATATAATTGTGTTGAACAATTTCAGTACCAAAATATTACACACAGTAATTTCATGATTTAAGTATATTTTTTTGCATTCTAAAGCAGTTGAATATGTTTGTCCATATTGATAAAATAATTTGAAATTAATATATCCTATTGCGATCTAACCATGATTTACAGTACCAAGTAATTAATTTTATGTTATTACTACCATTACTATTCTTCCAGTTATGTTTCAGAATACTGTTAAGTGATATTGTATATACAGTGGACGTTGAAAGAGAAAGACCTTCATCTTTTTATTAGCTAATATGTCTCAGGAATGTCCAATCACCATGTTTGACATGATCTGGTCTTCTGAAGTCCTGAAGGAACCTGTGGACAAGCTACATAAATGGGGTCCATTTCAGTATCAGGTGTTTTTTCCTTTACATTGGCGAGGATATGAGATTTGCTCTGTCCCTCAGTATTACCGTACTAAGTCTAACAGTCTCGCAAAGAAGGAATTAAACTTCTTGTTAGACAATTTTTCCCTCCCCTTATGTTTTAGTCTATTTTAAAGCTATGTTTTTCTGTGGTACTTCCTTCCATATATTCTTCACCTTTTTCTAGACTCATCTGCTGCATAGATATTTTCAAGTCCAAATATTTCATGTAGGACACCTGGTTAAAGTGTTGACACATAGTTAAAGCAGATTTTTCTAATTTAACGTTCTGTGAATTTGTTTTCTCACTAAATAAGATGAGGTAAACAGGATATATAGTGAGGAACTCTAGATTAAAATAAAAATCAGTCCCTTCTGAGACAAACCTAACAACTGTCTCCAAAAGATTTCGTAATTTATTAGCTTTGAAATCACTCAAAGTGTCTGAAACATTGTATGTGTCACGGATATACTCGAAGTTCACCTAACTGTATCATCAGAATGTGCCGACAAAAGAATGCCAGCAGCCACGCCACCTTGCAATCAATCACATATCTGTTTCAGAGTTAACAAGTGTCAGAGAATCAAATTTCATCTGCTTCTGCTGCATACATTTAAATGTTCATATCCTTACTAAGGAAGGAAAAACACTAAAAAGATTTGTAAGTTCTGTTTCCCTCCAGCTGACTAATTTTTTTTATTCCATAAAGCTTATGCTTTCTTGTAAATTAATGAAATACATACAGAGAAAAATACATTATATTTTCATGTGGATGTATGAGCTGTGCAGCATTACTGTCTTTCAAGAAAGTGACATTGTCTATGTAGTCAATGAAGAAATAGAGAATGGTCAAATATCAGTTCAAGATATTGCATAATTGAGTACAAGGAAGACTGGAAATTTGGGTTTGCTGAAATCGTATTTCTATGAAAGCATAGAAATACAATTTGCCAGGTAGTGGAAATAAAGTTGAATGTGTCAAGTAAAAGCTGCTCCTGCACTCCAAGGAGGTGGAGTGGATGGAACCCTTCCCCTCCATGGAAGGGTTCCATGCTATTGCAATGAACAACTGTTTGATAAAAATTGTACTTATTTCATCACAACCATACAAACAAAGGCTCATTTGTACTTGGAATTTAACATTGTATTAACCATTACCTAGTTAATACATCCATAACAGTGCAAAGAGTATAAAAATAAGTAATTAATTTCCAGGAAACAGGTCCCTATCAGTCAATATTAGGTTTAATGGTTCATTTCTGTGTTCAGTAATAGATATTAGCAACCTATACATCAAATTCCTTTCCTTTCCTTTCTTTCCTTTCCTTTCCTTTCCTTTCCTTTCCTTTCCTTTCCTTTCCTTTCCTTTCCTTTCCTTTCCTTTCCTTTCCTTTCCTTTCCTTTCCTTTCCTTTCCTTTCCTTTCCTTTCCTTTCTTTCCTTTCCTTTCCTTTCCTTTCCTTTCCTTTCCTTTCCTTTCCTTTCTTCCTTTCTTTCCTTTCCTTTCCTTTCCTTTCCTTTCCTTTCCTTTCCTTTCCTTTCCTTTCCTTTCCTTTCCTTTCCTTTCCTTTCCTTTCCTTTCCTTTCCTTTCCTTTCCTTTCCTTTCCTTTCCTTTCCTTTCCTTTCCTTTCCTTTCCTTTCCTTTCCTTTCCTTTCCTTTCCTTTCCTTTCCTTTCCTTTTCTTATTTCTTTCTGCCTTTCCTTCTTTTTCTGTCCCTCTTTCTCTTGTTTCCTCTCTCACTCTCTCCCTTCCTCTTCTTCTTTCTCTCTCTTTCTCTCTTTTTTTTTTTCCTTTCTTCCCATGGACTTTTTCCCTCCTCCCATTTCTCCCCATGAATACAGAGTACCAAAGTGCTTCCTATTCTGAGCTACAGGACACATGCTGGGTGCAGCTCTTGATGTTTGCTCAGCAAGGGCTAGACGTAGGCAGCACAGTGAGTTAATGGAAGAATAATTTAAAGTGAGCTTGGGTGGTTAAAAAAAAGGACCCACACATAGTGGTAATAAAGGCTTGCCTTTTTTGTTTCTGTTAGTAGCTGTTGATAATTTCAGATCTTTTCTTTCAAAATCTATTTCAAATCAAGTCTGGAACAGCTAAGTCTATTTAACTCTTATCTGCCACTTTTTTGATAATTTCTATTGACATTACTCTATGCATATTGATGATAACTATACAAAGAGTCATTAAGTACAGTTAAGAACAGTAATTTGAAATATGTACATTTATTATTGTAGAGATTTCCATAAATTGTTTTAATTTTTCTTTTGCAATAGAGAATAGTACGTTCATTACAGCTCCCAAGAACAAATGATATTTTTTGCTTTCTATTAAAGAGATTTTGACATTAACCTTTTGTACTCCAAACATATTTTAAGCATAAATGTTCTGATACAATAGTGAAGATGGCATAGCCAATATTCTATGGTCAGGAATCTACAGATTCTACTGATTTAGCGTATTTTTTTGTTCACATAAACAGATACAGATCTCCATTTCAGAAATTGTTTTTATATAGTCACTTAATAGCTCCAGTACAGAGAACTCCCTTTTCCTAGTTGTCTATCCTTTGCCACTACTCTTCTATCACCTTTTTGTTTTCCTCAAGTCTCATTACAGAAAAAACCCCCGAAGTCAATTTGTAGTGCAAATAAGGATAGACGAGAAATTCAGTTCTTGCAGGTGAGGATAGAGATGTGCAGCTTACAACTTAAAAGGAAGACATCAAATGCAGAGATTTCGACAGGAAAAAGTACCAGTTAATCTGTGGATACTACTCAGTGCACTCTTTCCTGGATGCATACATGCTTAAGGTTCTCAAAACAATCCGAAGTGTACAAAAGGCCTTCTCCTTTACCGTGCTAGGCTGGGGGAAATCAGCAATTACCAGGAAGAACCTGATGATAATGGTCTTAGAATTTTGCTGGCCTCAGGCAAAACAAACATGAGAGTGCAGTCAAAAACTTTGGTTGGGACGAAAAATTAAGGGGAAATTTCAGCCCTCCTGGTAAAGTCTCTAACTTGCAACAAATGTTAAAAGGAAAAAAACTATAAAGAAAGATCTCTTTGGAAAATACTAGTACAGAAGATTAAAAATAGCTTCTACAAGTCTCACAGAACAGGACATAATGTGTGTTCTTAGTAAGAAATGGAGATTGAAATTATCAAACTGCTAATGAACAGGTACAAGAGAGGCTGAGTTTTTCACATACTCTTGCAATAAACTAGCTCCTTTCTTACAAGAGAAGGACCATGCTTAAGACTGAGGGGACACTGAAGCTATTGACTGTTTCTCTGCTGAAGTTCCGACAACGCTTTGCCATAGCACTGATATTTTCTGTCCAAATGGAATGGCTGCTCCTCCATAAGGATCTTGCTTGTGACTAGTTTCAGTAGTCAGTAATAAACATGCTCACATTACAGGATCCTTATGGCTCTCTCAAAGGATTTATGTGACTCTTAACCAAGAATATTAAAATCATTTGCAAATACAGCCCAAGAGAGGAAATATATTTCTTTTTAACTCTTGACATAAAGTGGTGGAAACAGGAATTCAGAACAATTTGCTCAAAAATAGAAAATTTTGTGAATGAAAATGAAAAGACTAATTTTAAGCATTAACATCCAGATTGGACAAGGCTGAGCTTTTAGATTTAGAGTGAGGGCATTTTTTGAGGTAGAGTTGTGTACCGTAAAAATGTGAGAATCAAATAAAACAACATATTGGTCTGAATCTCTCTTGAAATACAGGCACAAAAAAGAAACCAGCTTCCTTATTTGATTACATCAGCATGCAGTTTTCTGAAGTTAACAGCTTTATTGTGTATATCATTATCTTAGACTTTGAAAGGGATCTACTTCTGCTCTAATTAGCTGTGTTTTAGCTAAACATGTTATGTCTTTTACCTTGAAATTTTTGACATGCAGTGTAGCAGCAATTATTTCTCTACCGTTTTTTAAACCTAACAATTAGTATCTGCAATCACAGTCTTTACACTCTGAGTTATATTATGCAGAGCATCAAATACTCCAATTGTACTTTTAGGGTTTATGTTTTTTAATGTGTGTTTTTTTCTTTTTGGATTCATATAAAATGGATTTTAAAAATCTTGATAGGAAGGTGCTAATACAGACTTAAGTAGGCTAAATCTACATCTGGAAGAGATTATAGTCTTTCAAGCCACAGGTTTTTGACAGGCAAAAACATCTATAGAAATGGTGATGTAAGAACAATCAGAATATTAGATCTAGATTAAGGAACCAGGGCCCAAACAGGTAATGAGTTATATCCATGCTTAAGAGTACAATATTTTCCAGTGATTTATTGACTTTGTCATTTAGAGTTCAAGTTCTCCAGGAGGGCTTTATAACTGAATTCTTATGAAGAATATTGCATTTCAAGATAAAATTTTCCTATTTGTGTTAATAAACACCAAAGATCAATTTCCCTTTTATGTTACACAAAGCTATGCTTACACTGAAATGCTTTTAAAAAAGCATAAATAGAACTCAAGTCTTTGGTGCCATCTTAAAATGCATTGGTTATTTTCTGAATTATCAAATTTCCAGAGTTTTAAAAGGGCTTTTAAGAGCTTGTAAGTATTTTTTGTTTGGCTTTCTATGCAACTGAAGAAGAGAATTATATAGAGCACATATGAGCACAGCACAGTTAGCGGAACTTCAAGCAACAGTCTAAAATCTTCTCCTTCACTGTGACAGCTTACTAATGAGAGATTACTTTCAAAGATCATTACTAGAAATAAATTCACGAGTAAAAATTAATCTGTTTATTCCCAAATAATAAGAGATTTCAATTATTCAACCATCTTATTTATTACCTAACCTGTCATTTATTCTTGTTGTTGTCCTTCCTTAAAAAATAAATATATTTTAACACGTTAACATCATATTTAGGATGAAGCATTAAAAAATCCTAATCATGATTTATTTCCTATCCACTGGACAACTTAAGGAAACATCTGTGTAGAATGTTCTGTATAACTTGCTGAGGTTTGTGAACTATTAAAGAGAGCAATGGTTCTTGTCCTAGGAAGACTAGATGAACGCAATTCTTTCAGTTTCAGTGCTGTAAACTCATAAAAGTTTGCTTTTCAACCTAGTGTGTTATTTGCCTATTTTTTGCAGCTATTGGGTCTCCCACTGGATTAACTAGTCATCAGGAAATGAGGAATGTCAAGGTACATACAACAGTACTGCAGGACAAAATCTACTAACTTTGTTGCTTTAACTTCAAGATAAGAGGACTGTCATTTTGCCCCTGGCAAAATCTTCTTCCCAGAGAGAAAATTAATGTTGTACAAACCCACTTTTCTCATCCTTATTCTTTTAATACTAAACCAGAATTAGATTAAAAAGAAATAGTAGTAAAATACCATTTTAAATGAAATTTGACTGGGACTCTACCATGTCTAGTACCACAGGTTCTTAGTCTGCACCTCTAACCTTGTTAAAAGGGCTTCTAAGCAGTCAAATATCGGTTTGGACTATAAGCTTTGAAGCTGTAGCATTATTTTTCCCACCAGTCCGCAGTAAGGTTAAAAACTTTGAGTAAAAAGTCCCATGCTATTGGTGTATCTGTTGTTCTTAAAGCATTATACAATTTGATACCATCAGCAGTGTGAATTGTAATTTACGTTTTATCCAGAAAGAAAGCAGGCAATTTTTTCAGTACGGATAAATTTCACATCCACATCTGCTAAGATGAGAGTGGAATATCTTCAGAAGATATTTCTCTTTAACAAGCACGATAAAGGTGTCTGCCAGTTTTGTCTGGGATAGACAGCAGCTTCACAATAGCTAGTATGGCCTACATTTTGGGTTTGTGCTGGAAATAGTGTTGATAATAAAGGCATGTTTTAGTTACTGCTGAGAAGAGCTTACATAGAGTCAAGGACGTTTTTGGTCATCATTCCACCCATCCAAAAATGCCTACTGCTTTTTGGTTTTGGTTGTTGTTGTTTTTTCTTTTTCGGGGCATGGTGTTCTTTTGTTTGTTTGATTGATTGATTTTTCAGTTCTATATCAAGTCATTTCTATCTCTATTGAAGGATGTTCAAGCTTTACTTTTCACCAAGATTCTTTTTTCCCTTCTTGTTTGAGATTAAAAAGTGGTTTGATCAGAGGGCAGCATTTATGCACAAGAGACTGCTCTATGTTAAACTAGAAAGTTTCTCACTCCTTGTATTCTTGTCTCTTCATTGGTAGAATGTGTATTTAGATTAATTATTTAGAATCACCTCTCTACTGTATGTGAAATCGACAGTTTTCAAAAATAAAAATTCAATTTAATGTCACTTTAGTAAGAAAAATGGTACATGTGCAGAAGTTGGCCATATTCATCTGGAAAGATCAACTAAACTTACTCTGCTCAAGGTACAAGTTTTCCATGTGGCAAAACAGCTACTACATCATCTATGTTAAGGTCAGAGTTCTAGATATCTAGGATTCAGTCATTATTGTTTCGATAAGAAAGCAAAGCAAAGTGATGTGAAATTATTTTAAATTCAACTGGAGAATTTGAAGCTCTTTTTTTAGATATCTACAATTCAAACATCAGATAAAATCCTAAAATAAGTGACAATGTTTGGTTTATAAAACAAAAACAAAAACAAAAACAAAACCCCCCCCAAAACCCACAAAAAACTGAGATTGTAGGTCCACCATAAAAATCCTTCAGATAAATATTCTAGCTGATTTAACATCACCCAGCAAAGGCAGGCTGAATATACCGAGTATGATAGTAACTATAATGTGCTCAAACTTCCACATAGCTAGTTTCAGGCAAACATATCCAACACATCTCCAGGCCCTTAGTATTTTTTATTAATGATAACAAAGCATTGGATTCTATGTATTTTGTTTTCAGGTCTCTTCAAAGGCTTCATTTCTGATTTTCTAGATGGTTTCAATATTAACAGCAGTAATTTGTGTAGTAATGTTTATTCTGATCTTGCAATATTTTTCATGTTCAACTGTAACAGATTTATTTTCACTTTTAAAATCTTCTTTTACTTAGGACAAGTTAAGTTTGTTTGCAGACAAACAGCACACAAAGTTCCTTTATACAAAAAGAAAGGGAGAGCTATAAGGGTCATAGACTTCTGTATGGATTACTCCTAATGATGCTTATTACAGATACAAAAGTAACATCAGGTCAGTATCAGGTGACTCATTACCAGACACGTCACATCAGTTACAGAAGTTTGCATCAGAAAGAGAATTATAGAACCATTTTCATTAAAATAAACCAAACCAACAAACTAAAATCCACAGGATTAATGACACAGAAAGAAGATACACTCTTTTTTAACAAACAAACAATGAATTTTAACAGAGCAGTCAGCCTTTCTGGACATGAATGTTGGAGATCCATGTTTGAACAGTTTAAGAGGCGGCCTTGGAGCTCTGATAACAATAGAGGTCTGCCAAAGTAAGTCATGGCAATTATCCACACACAATCAGTTACTTTTCAACTCTGCTACAAGTCAAGGGGCCGCGTGTTTCAGCACTTTGCTTCCTGCCCTGTTTTCTCGTTTAAACCAATTTTTAATTAACAGTTCCAATCATTTGTATTTTATGTGCTACACAGAAATAGGCTTTATAAAATACCCTGCACTATATGACTAGGTTTACAAGGACCATATAAATTAAAAAAATTAAGCATCTGCTTTGGGAATATACTTCCTAACACATAAACAAGAGCTTTCATAGCCACAGGGACTAAACGCACCTTTCAAAGCCAAAATGAACACTGATAAACCTTCAAGGTTTGCCAGGTCTGCAGGGCTCTCTATCTGAACAGACGAATTGCTTGGTACAATTTAGGAGTTCTGCCCTTTTTTTTTTTTTTCCCCCACATTCCTTTTTAACAGTATGCCCCCTACCCTGTAAACAAGCCTCTAAGCACAGAAAACAAAAAGAAAGTATTTAATGGCCCCCTGTTTGGTTTCATTATTTACACCCTTCACACGTACCTTCCCAGCTGAGTAATGCTCTTTGATGATTGTATCTCCAAAGAACGTTGCTGTGATCATGTAATATGCTGTGGAACCATAGATAATCAATCAAAAGAACAGAAACAGAGAAAGCAACTTTCTGACTTTTTAAAAAATGATTTAGTTCTTATGAAAATGCAAAATTGACAGCTTTGGGATTAGAATAATCTTTCAAAAGATGAATAGGAATGGTGCAAATTGTACAGTATTAAAGCAATGTGTTCTGCTCCTGAAGGGATCACTTTTATAAGTGAAGATGCCTGTCTCCATTGCCCAGTGAGTCAAAGTCCTGATACATTTCGTGATTACTACATGGAACACCCTGTTAGTGGTTTTGTGGTACTGGCATTACAAAACTGGGTGTCCTGGGAATACAGACATCACCAATACAATTCAGCTACTGTAAATCAGGGGGGTTTTGACACCTTGAAGCTGGTGAGATCAAAACTTTTGACCTACTGTCTTCAAAAGATGAAAATACTTTCACCACGAGATGTGATCTCATATGGCAATAAATATATTTGGAATTTGGTCTAGTTTACCTTTGAGTTGTAATTGATTTACATGAAGAATTTGTATTGCTACTACCAAAACTGATATGAGGCTGTGAAAATGCATACCCTATAGGCTTATTGGATGAAATCCCATGTGAATCATAAGGATTGATGATTCATCCTTATAACAATTTAAGAGTAAGAATAAAAATAAACATCAAAATAAATTTACAGTGATGCATCATATCAAAGTAATTCAGTCCTTACTACTGCCACTAGGACAATTTACTGAATTTCATTTAATAAGCATACTCATGAATGGTTAGTTATCAATGCCTAAATTATATTTTTAAATTTTCTTTCTTTTTTCTACTCCACCCCTTTAATTATATTTTGTTCTTCACCTTGTCAGGACACTAAGGGCTGAACAGCCATAGCTGCAGCTATTCACAACTCAAAATCCAAGTGGTATATTAATTGAAATAAACTTCTTTAAAGTTTCATTTGGTTTTAGTTTTTCTCCATTTATTAACAGATGTGTTAGTAAAACTGGCAAGTTCAATAAAAGCCATGGATTTACAATTATGATAACGACACAAAATATTTTGGGGAAGCAGACCAGTGCACTTTTTTTTTCCAAATTAAAGAATATTAAAAGTTCTAAGCATAGGAATTTAATTCAACCTTTTGGAACCACATAAACAGATGGAATTCTGGGGCGGCGTTACTTGTCAAACTTGCTAAAAGTTCCAAAGAGCCGAGATCTGTCAAGGTATGTTAGGGAACTAATGCTCATAACAACTTGAAATAATTTGTGATTAACAGAATCATCCCACAGGTCTCACCTATTTTTTAAGAGGGGTGCCTTTCATGGTTTAGAAATGGTATTCCTCAGTTTAGTGCCCCTATCATGACTCCAAAGGCA
Source organism: Prinia subflava (assembly GCF_021018805.1). Taxonomy (NCBI): domain Eukaryota; kingdom Metazoa; phylum Chordata; class Aves; order Passeriformes; family Cisticolidae; genus Prinia; species Prinia subflava. The sequence goes on from NC_086253.1 coordinate 34,700,190, forward strand.
GATGCTGCTCACTCTGCCCTTCCCACCACCTTTTTCCCCTTCCCCTCCCTGCTGCACAGGATTGGAGACGACTGGAGGCACAAAAGGCAAAGATGACAGGTTGCAATAGGAGCAATTTACAGCAACAGCAATGAGATAAGAAAATGGACAGTAATGGCAAATGTATTTAAAACAAGTGCACAAAACAGAGAGCGCAGAGTGTGACCTACCTGGCCAAAGCCAGGGCACCCAAACGGTTCAGGACTGGAGTTCCCTTTCTGCTCTGTCGGCCACGCTTGCTCCACTAGAAGGACCCCTCTCCCCTGGGAATGATGTCTGTGTCCTAACCACCACCCCCCTCACAACCATGCCCCCTCCCAGCTATCGCAAAAAATTAACCCTGTCCTGCACGGTAGCACAGATGTTTGTGGTCCTGAGAGAACGCAGTGATAACCGAGTCCGAGAGGATGAATGCATATGGCATCACAGTAAACTTGTGTTTTCAGGCTAGCAATGTGCTCACCTTAACTGCTGCAGATTTCACAGGACACACACTGATATAAAATCACAATGATTAAGTTAAAAAGCAATCACCCCACCTCCCTTGCACTTCTTTGATAAATTAGGGAGTGAAAAGCATCCTGTTGGGAACAAACTGGCATGGAAATATGCTGCATGAAGAATCTGAGCTCGCTTCACACTTTTATCAAGTAACATTTGTGACTGATTTTTGCCTATTTAAAGTTGTAAAATTGTCATCTATGGAATTAGGTTTCTTTTTGGAGACTTTAAAAAAATGGATATTAGTCTCTTGGGTAATATAATGTTTAGAGGTTTTGGTACCAATGATAAAATAGATAACATACAGACCGTGGGCAAAGCAACAAAACTTCTATTTGGGTGACCTATAAGTGAATTTTAAATGTATGATAAGCAAAATAATTGATTATCTAATTAATCTGATAAGGGAATCACTAGACAAGAGATATTGGAAATTAGAAGTCTGGGTAGGGTTCATGCTTGGAGAAGCCAAATGGAAGAAAGGAAACGTAAGAAGTTTCTTACATGACTATGGTTTTAAATGCAAAATTCTTGAGATGGAGTATGCTTAATATTAGGTGTTTATTATTTTTGTAATATATCTTGGTTATAGGAACTAAAGCGAAACATACTTTGGTAAGTTTTCTGGAACTTATCCAAAGCTCAAATCTCTCCCTCTTTCCACTACTATCTCTGAAAAAGTAAGATATAAAACCAGAATGGTCAAAAAGCTTGCTAGCTCTGGAAAGTCTCTCTTAAGTGACCTGGAAAGTGCTAGAGAAGGATGGATTGCACCCAGATGCCAGGAATAAACACAGTTTTTCAGGTTCTAGTATCTCAGCAGACAGAATACATGTATGCTGGCCAGTGTGCCAGAGAAGCAGAAACAGAAATGGTGACAAGAGTCTACGCAGTTCCAGTGTTCCATAAAACACACAGGTGTGACATGATGAAATCTGAACAATGCATTTGTGTGAATGTTGACCACATTACCCTTTTATATTGGCTATTCAGCCTGTGTGAAATTCTGAGTGGGCATACTAACAGATCTTTTCATATCAGTTATCCATAAGAAGAAATATAATTACGGTTGAGCACAGTAGTGTGCTTACTTAAGTTTTCACCATTTGCATTTAAAGCACAGTACAGTTTATGAATGTCAAAAATTTTGTACCCATTGTTTATGTGCATTTTTTTCCTGAAGAACAAAAACATTTTATCCAGTCTCTATTTTCTTTCATTGTTTGTCAGGTTCCTTTCCTTCTGAATCAGAATTTCAAAGCATTATATGGAAACAATTTCAAACTACTTTTATAAGAGAACAATTTTGAACTATTTTTATGTAGAATCAAGCAATACATATGTGGCTTGCATAATGGGTCACAAGTAAATACTAAAACGATGATCTTTAGACTAGATACTGTTGTTGAAAGCAGTAAGTGATACGATTGTCATATAAAAGAATAAGAAAAAACCAAAACAAGTGCCACTCAGTATAAGAGAAGCTGGTGAGTTACAACAGAAACACAGAAATTTAATTCACGGTAAATCCTACAGGACATGGCTTCGGTGCTGTAGAGTCACTCAAGCAGTATATTACCAGGGCAGAGACTCAAACAGATGAATCCTGCCTTGGCCCATGGCTGCTCAAATCATGCCTTTTGATTGACTCCGAAGCATTCAGATAAAAGGCCCTAGTGGCATGTGCTTGCCATTGAAGAAACCTATTTTTTGAGCTGTTAAAAACTCTAGAGACATGAGTAAACATGGTAACATATGCAGCACAATTTAAAGTGTGACTTTAATTCACGTTTTAAGAAGAAAGCTTTAAAACTTCCTGAGATGCCCAGAGCTTTCAAGTTCAAAATGCACTGATGTAAATTCAGTATAAATGGACTCTTCAGTGTGTGCAAATTGTCAGTGTGACAAAACAGGAAACATATTACCATTACAACATTTCCACAACATCCAGCTTTTGAGAAATAAGCTTTAGATTATGCAATTTTGCTTTACTCTTATCTTTGCTTTCCTGAGCTAATTGATACCATCACTTCTTTCCAGGGGTAAAATCCAGTGTAGCCAGATTCTCATCTACTTTTAACTCAGTATGTAGAAATTCAGTTTTGGCTGGTTTCTAATCCGTACTTTTTAGTTATCCACTGTGTCATTCCACTGCATATTTGACCTTCTTCTAGGAACTGCTGTGGAGAAGTAGTTTCTCTACTGGTAGAAACATGCCAAAAAAGCCAGATCATAAAGTCAAAGAAGAAAGTGAAAAGCATTTTCCTACAACCACACAATATCAGCTCTTGTAGGCTGCAGTTACAAGCATCTTGTCTCAGCAGAGACAGCATTAAGAAAATCACAGAACTGTAGAATTACAGAATATGCTGAGTTGGAAGGGACCCAACCAGGGCCATCAAAATCCAAGTCTTTGCCCTGCACAGGACACCCCTAGAGTCACATCATGTGCCTGAGACCATCATCCAAACACTTCTTGAGCTCTGTCAGGCTGGTGCTGTGACCACTTCTCTGGGAAGCCTGTTCCAGTGCCCAACCACCCTCCTGGTGAAAAACTTTTTTGTGGTGTCCAAACTAAACCTCTATTGACCCAGCATCATGCTGTTCCCTTGGGTTCTGTCACTGGTCATGAGAGTGAAGAGATTGGTACCTGTCCCTCCTCTTCCTCTCATGAGGATGCTGAAGACTGCAGTGAGGTCTCCCCTCAGTCTCCTCTTCTCCATACTGAACAAACCAAATGTTCTAATTGTTTAGAACTGTTAGATTCTGTGTTTTCGAGTGCTTCACTGAGTCATTTTCCTTAAGGATGTCAAGTGAATCAAGTCACAAAATAATGATATATTTTATTATTATTGTCAAGAAGTTGTTTGTCTGCCAAGTAGTAGACGGTCATAAGAAAAAACTTAACCAACTCCTTCCTTTAGCAGACTCCTGTTCTAGGTGTTATATTCAGCCCATATCTGAGTTTACATTTACAGATCTATATCTATATCTATCTATATCTATATCTATATCTATATCTATATCTATATCTATATCTATATCTATATCTATATCTATATCTATATCTATATCTATATCTATATCTAATCTATACCTATATCTATATATCTATATCTATCTCCTCCACTTATTACTTGAATTGGTAATGCTCCATCAAAAGTCTGCACAAAGTTGTTCAGCTGGCCCCCTCCCTGCCATTTTCAGTCATAATCACAAGAATTGTGCTCTCCTTTCCTCATTATCTGTTTTTGTTGTTTCATTATCATTTCATCCTCTGGGAGTGGAAAAGGTTAATGCAAGACCATCTCTCCTTATTATATGTGTCACACTATCCTACGGATGATGTGCTGAAGTCATGGAATAGCAACTCTGCACCCTCTGGTGTCAGACCTTTCTAGTGTGGTCTGACATAACCACTTAGATAAGGATCAAGAACAGTCATGGGAAAGAAAAAGCAATGAAACATGTTTGGGAATAGGTTAAAAAATTGCCAGAGAAAGTTACATTCCTTGTAATTTTTTTGGACCAGTTTAGGTATGGTTCAAGCATTCCAGCTTGCTATGGAAGTCTACAGCTTGTAACAAGTTAAATCAAGGCCATCCTTTGTGTTACATTTTCATAGAAATTGGAATAAATTCCATTGGCCTTTAATTTCTATATTTCTATAGTTCAGTATTTTTTTAGAAGTACATCCTGAGTTTACTGTTTTATGCTTTATTTTGAAGAAATTAGTACTTGCTTGTGACTAATATTTACATCCTTACAAAAATAATTAAAAGAGTACCAAATGTGTAGAAACAAATGTCTTACTCCAGTATGCAAATCACAATGTTTATTCTGTTTTTCATCTGCTTTTACTTTAAGTTCTGTAAGTAGCATTGCCACTATGTCCAGATGACTGATATACTGTCAACAATTCTTAAATATGGGTGGAAAGGTATTTTTTTCAGAATACTTCATAGTCAAGATTTCAATCAAAAGAAGAAAAATCATACTAGAAGCACTCCTTTACTACATTTATGGGTGAGACATACTGGACCATGAAACATTTTAATAGAACAGTGCAGAGACATTTACTTTCCACTTTAGCAGAAGGACAAACTTTTACCATGATTTCTCTTGCCAACCTTGTCAAAGTTTTGTGATCAGCTTATTGATCAGACTTATCTTTGGAGGCATGTGTGTTGGCCTTGACTACAGATGGAAAACCACACGTCTCTCTTTTGCCTGCCTTAACTTACATTAAATGAGTCTTACCTTGAATACCTATAGAATGCAAGATCAGGAGATCTGCATATAATCCCAAATTAGCCACAGATGTTATATGATCTTGATTTTATGTTGTCTCCACAAGTAAAATCAGCAAGTTGGAGAAATGGAGTAATACTCGTCTAAAAGTTTGGTTTACAGTGGGAATAAATTATTATTGTGTGAAAATAGTAACATTCTATCAAAAACACTGTAGGAGGTTGAAATAAAACTAATGGTTATTTAAAAATGAATGCTATGAGATGCACTTAATGGAGGTAAACTAAAAATTCCTATTTGAAACCCAGCGTTAGAGTGATAATAAACAGTAACTAGAACCACTTTGCAAAAAACCTCAGTTATAACATCTTGCCTTGTGCAAAAAGCTTTCTTCTAATGGACAAGGATTTTTTCAAAACATCACTTAAACATGATTCACATTACATAAAAAGCATTTGAGGGGGATTTTACTTTTATTTGTGTTACACAATAAGAAATTGTTGCCATTAAGGGAGAATAGAAGATTAAAAGATTAAATCAGCCCAAACCACAAAATTATCACAACAAAATATTTTATGATAGGCAAACAGGACCCCCATTCCCTTTTTTTCTTAAACTTCATGATTATATTTAGTGAGGGAAGTTAGTATTTTTTAAATTCTTTGCTCCTTCAGGCTAATGACTTAAGAAGGCTTTGCTTGTAACCAGAGTTATAGCTCATGCTCACTCGCTATGATCAATTATTTAAAATGCCTTTCCCTTCTCCCCCACCTTCTGATTTTTGGTAGGATTCACTGTAGCACTCACTTGGACCCTGCTGGTACCAATCAGTTTTCACAGAGAGGTGATTTACCACTGCATGTGTTAGGCTTTCTGCAGTTTTCCAGTCTAAATATTTTCTGCAATTCTGCTTTGGCACTTCTAGCAAATATTTTATTTCCTTCTATGCTAAACACATTTGTGGGGTTGACAGTTAGCTCTTATTCCACAAATTCTTAGATTGACCTGATGTTATCATTCCTTATGAGGAAATTTTCCTCTCTACCTGTTTAAATGCTGACACTTCTAGCAGCAGGTGATTTTCTGGATTAAGAAGAAGTCATTGTTGAGTACTGACCTCCTAGAGATTTAGAGTAAACCCCACAGTTTTAAATTTCCTAGGGTTGCAAAGTGAAAAAGGGCACTTGTTCTGACAACCCTTACTTCCAGGAGCTTGCTGCTGCTGGGAACAGTTAGCAGCAAGAATTTCAGGGGAATGGATATGCCAGGGTCCTTAGCCTGCAAGTAGGTATGTGGGCAAAGGTGTGGAAATGTGGTTGGACCAGAAACTTGTCAGTTTGGTGGAAGAAAGGGATTCTATTACCATATCTAAGGGTAATTGAAAAAAAAGACTTTAGTATTGTGCAAGAAAAGAAATGAGAGGATGTAGGAATTGAATTTGCTGCATTCCCTGTTTCTAATTCAGTCAGCAATTACCCCTTTATGTAGTCACAGAACCAAGAGAAAGTACAGATGAGAAGATAATCCATCATCCCAATGAAGAAATGTAAGTTGTTTTTTGTGGTTCTGTGTTGGGTTTTTTCCGTGAATTTTTATTTATTTATTTATTTACTTTAGTTCTAATACTGCTACATACAAGTCTAAGGGTTAAATAGATCTAGGGTTGCTACTCTAAAGGTACTGGCTAACATGTTTTATATCAAACAGAAAACACAGTATCCTTGATATTTACAGCATACTATTGCCTAAGCAGCTCTGTACCTTTTCCCTTTCTATTCTAATTGTCTGGCAAGCAATGCATACGAGCAGAACAACAGATTCCCTAATGTTTAATAAAAAATGCCCAGAGTATGGGAAACATTGCTTGTTAATAGGATATGTAGCAAAATACTTGAATACAAATAGCATTTGTATTCAAGTTCCATGTCTAATTATATTTCAGAAGACTTAAAAACGTTGACATTTACATTCCTTAGTGAGGAATACCCAGTTTGAAATTTTACCACAGAAGCTAATGACCCTATTAACTCTAATTTGTTTACTCACCAGTCTGGAACAGTTTCTTCCACAGGTACCCCTTTGATGTTCAAAATTAAGCTTCCTAGAGGCTTGAGAAATTAAATGCTAAAGGAGGTCAATTATCCAACTGTTGCCTTAAAGATAAGGACTGCCCCTCCCACATTGTTTTGAAATGATTTTTTCTGATGAACACAAAAATCCCCATGATTGCTAAACACATGTCAGGCTCTCCCACAGGTTTGCTAGGACATAATAGGCAGTTCTAAGTTTGGTCATTTAGGAGAGTGCCTAATTATATCAGGCAATACAAAGACACAATTTTTATTTTTCTATTATACTGAGATTTAATCTTTAATCAAAGTGCAAATGTAATTAATTATTATTTCATAGTCTGTATTTTTGAGTTTTGAATTTGCATAATATCTCAAATATGACCTCCAGCAGCTCCTGATTAGCTCAAGCCACCTGCTATGGCAAGTTTAATTTTTGTATTTATACAGAATATACTTAGTCATAGGCTTACATTTATTACTAAGTAGTTTGTTCTACTTAGTACTGTCCGTAACTACAGGACCAATCTTAGAAAAATTAATAATGTTTTTTTTTTATTTGCAAGGAAACACGAAATAAAAAAGGGTCCATTCTTCAGCTACAGTGTGAATGAAAAAAAAAATTGATAGTTCAGCTTATTTTTGCAATTATGACTGTTATCTCTGCAACTATGTGCCAAAAGGGATGATGTCTTCAAACTCTGAAGACATCAGAGAATTTCAGCTTCTTAAGACATTTCCCTGAATGAAGCACTGAGTCCCACTGAATTCTTAACTAACAACAGAACATGAACCCAGAGATTACCACTAATCATTTCCTGCTAGATACAAGAGGTAAAAGCTGCTGCCTCATATAAAGAGACAACGACCATTTCCAGAGAAGGGTTGATGCTGAGGGATCCCAGCACTCTCCTAGTCTGGACAGCCACAGTTGGGGAGGCTATAATGAGTGCAACCCAGACCTTGCTGAGTGCCTCTCTTCAACAAGAAGCAGGTTCCTTAACAAGTCATCAAGGATCTACTACAGCAGAAAACTTCAGCAAGTTTCTGCTGTCATTGAGTCAGAATAAGGCTGCTCATTTAAAGTACAGAGATATGGTACAAATTGAGTAAAAAATCCCCAAACTAAAACACGCAACCTCTAGTCCCCCCCTCCAACAGCACAACCCCATAGAAGAATTCAAAAGACAGTGATGCTTTCTGCAGCAAAATTTCTCTGTGTTTAAAGAGCCTCAAGAGGTGCCAGATGGCTAGTCCTTTTTCCTATCTTTATAAAAGAGCATCCAGTATGTTCAGCCTTAATTTGGTTCAGAGTTTTCTGGTGGATGGGACAAGTCAGTTCCTCCATCGTATTTTGATGAGAAGAATATTTATCTTCTGACAAAATCATGTGTTGGTGTTATGGAGAATCACATCTATCTCTTTTCAAAAGACTTATGAATCCAAATCCAGCTACAACTAGTGGGTGAATGACGTCCTTCTGAAAATGTTAAGTAAATTCTGGGAAATCAGGCATGAAAATGAACTGCAGATAAGGAAACATAAGGCTAAGGGATTCTGAGAAACCCTTCAGCTCTCATACAGCAGCTGGTGGTTCTGAGAAAGAAAACGGTTCCCTGTAATATCACAGTGCCATAAGGAATCATGTGGGCTGCATCAGTTCCATCCTAAAGACTGCAGAAACTGACAGGAGCATGTTGCTTGGTATTCCTTCTAATTAAAAAATATATATATATATATAATAGTGGTAAAATGCGTAATTGAATGAAAAAGAGCTATATACAGTATTAATAACAAATGAAAGATTCCAAGGCAGATTTTTTTTATTTGAAAGCCAGTGATGGCTCCCAAGTGAACGGAATTTTGCACTGAATTCAAGATTTGGTTTTGAATGGTTCATATCTTAATATGAACATGGGAATATGGGATTTCAGGGAATTTTGGCGAGGTCTATGGAACCTGTTATTCTTATGAGAACAATATCTGGTTATAGGTTTTCTTAAATTGTATGAATTGTATCAGTGAAAAATAATTTAAATGTATGAGTGAAAAATAACTACTTTCTTCCTCATTTTCTTAATAAACATAGTAGCTTAGTTAGTTACAGAATTTTATGGCTCTCTAATACAGGGTTGTCTTAGTTTTTATTGAGCTCCAAAGTTACTTGTGTAATGACAATGTGAGCAAAAAAAATTGTTTTCCCAATTTCACACCAAGTAGGAGATCAAGTAAAACAGCATGTTACACTGTTGACAATAGAACTAAAATACCAGGGTAATGTGAGGTGAAGATCTACAGAATTTATTTGAAATTCAGTAAATGTCATTTTCATTCCAGATTGGGTACCTTCTGCTTCTTCAGAAAACCCTGAACTAGGAGTGATTTGAAGTGTGACTATCAGAAATATAAAATCTCTAGGAACTTCAATATGTTGTATTTCCTGCTGCTTAGATTTAGCTCAACAACATCTTTAAATCTTAGTGGTTCTGGAAGCATATTTTATATACCTACCTATATGGTAATCTCAAGAATGCCAGTGCATAACCTCATAGAATAATATATTGAAATTTTGGCTTTTTCTCTGCAGTTTCGATTTAATTCTTTCTTTCTGGATGAAAGGAACAGCTTTGTAGCATTCTGTCTTTTACTGAAAGTCTTATAACTGAATAGGTTTTTAATTATTTATAGAATACCTTAGTATACATATAAACTTTGGATTAATATTGACTTGTCTGTAATACAGTAATATACTATTCACAGAATGGGAAAGTAAACTAATAATTTGCTGGAGAAGTAAAGAAAAACTGCTGTATTCCTTTGCAGAACTTTTAAATTTATAGTTATCAGACCAGAGACACTTAAAAATGCCACAGTCTCTAGAATATCCACTTGTTTTCAAGGAAGTTGTGATCATCATAAACACTTCAGGTTGATGTTAAGTCCCTAGGATCATAGCTGTATTTGCCATCTCTTTTAAAAGCACCAACAGGTGTTTTAAAACCTTGTTTATGTTTCGTTTTTTCCTGTTCAGTAAATAAAATGACTCCATATAAGTTATTCTATAAGATTTCCAAACATATATGGGGTCAGTAGCATACAGGAATTTTAAACAGAATTGAATCTGTCCAGGGATGTCCAAGACAGGAGGAAGAGCTTCTATAAGTACAGAGATGAAAAAGGGAAGTCTAAGGAAAATGAAGGCCTGCTGCTTAAGGTTCAACACATGGAAGAGGCTGAGGTATGGAATGCCTTCTCTGCCTCCGTCTTTACAAGGAATATTGTCCTTCAGGAAACGCAGGGGGTAAGTATGGAGAATGGTAGGTATACCCTGGGTGGGAGAGGATCACTTCAGGCAGTACTTAAGGAAAATGGATGGGGGTCCTGATGGTATGCACACGACTGCCGAGGGAACTGGCAGATATCATAATGAGACCACTCTCAATAATCTTTGATTAATCATAGAGATTAGAAGTAAATGTCACTCCTGTCTTTGAGAAGTGTAGGGGGAGATCCCAAGGAACTGCAGGTCAGTCAGCCTCAATCCCTGAGGAAGTGATGGAGCAGGTAATAATGGAAACCACTAGCAGGCACATGAACAAGAAGATCTTTTGGTTTACTCAGCATGGCTTCCCCAAAGGGGAAGTCACGCTTTACCAACTTGATAATCTTCTATGACAAAATGACCTGCCTGGTAGAGGAGGGGACAGCAGTGGATATTGTCTTCCTAGACTTCAGTAAGGCTTTCAACACTTTCTCCTGCAAGATCCTCTTGTTGAGCTGTGGGCATGAGGTGTTCCACAGTGTTCCACAGTGAGGTGGCATTGTCGAGGCCTCATGCAGAGTACTGTGTTCAGTTCTGGGCTCCTCAGTATGACAGAGACATGGATACAGTGGACAGAGAAGAGTGAAAGGCCACAAAGATCATTAAGGGGTTGTAACATCTCTCACATGAGGAAGAGCTGAGATAGTTGCGCTGAGAAAAGGTTCAGGAGGGGATCTCATCAAAGCATATAAATGTCTGAACCGAGGATACAGAGATAGAGGCAGGCTCTTTCCAGTGGTGTACAGTGAGAGGACAAAGGGCAGTGGGCACAGACAAACACAGAATGCTCTGTCTAAACATAAGGAAACACTTTTTTTTTTTTTTTTTTTTTTTTTTTTTTTTTTTTTTTTTTTTGGTTTTTTTTTTGGTTTTTGGTTTTTGGTTTTTGGTTTTGTTTTTGGTGAGAGCTATTGACTACTGAAACAGGATATCCAGAAGAGTTGTGGACTATCTCCACCCTTGGAGATATTCAAAAGTCAGTTGGACATGGTGCCGGGGAACTTGATCAAGGTGCTTGAACATAGGTTCAGACAATATGTTTTCCTGAGGTTCCCTTTCAACCTCAACCATTCAGTGATTCTGTAAAATACATGCCCATTTAGATATTACAGAACTAAAAATGAGCAGAAGTTCACAATAAAGTGAGCATGTCTGTGTTTATCTCACCCCGGAAACTTCAAAACCACAAACGCAGAATCAATTGAGAGCACCATGTGTGTATGTCTCAGCATGCACCAGCCAGCCAGTAGTGTACTCAGATAAAAACCCAACAACCAACTACAAGCCCAGACCTTATGTGTTCTGCAAGCCTTATCACAGGAATTTACAACTCTCTCAAGACTTTATTGACCACAGAAGAATACCTCTATAATGTAATTTTCTTTCTACAGCCCCTGGAAGTATATGGGTTAATTCAAAACAGACAACAGTTCTCTTCCTGGTGACAAAATAGGCAGAAATTTTAGCTTGTCAAGGTGCTTTGCAAGACTGGAATGACTCACCTTGAAGAAGAACTAAACTAGTGCAAACTGTGGTAGGCAGTATGCAGAAATGCTAATAATGTTACTAATAGAGAAGTGTATTACAGTTCTCACCCATTCATATGGCTGCACAACAGTCCTCCATGGGGACTCTGCTGCCTATCCCTAATCAAAGATCTTCAAGGAGCAATTTGGACTTCACCCTAATAAGAGGGTGTGGAGGAGAATGTTGCAAGGTTCTTTACAAGGTTCTTGCAATGACCACTTTTTCTGTTTTCCAGCATATAACAGCTAAATACTACTGCTCTTACTTTGTTCAATAATTTCTTTCATAAACTTCCATTGGCCTAAACATGTTTGATGCACACATGCACACACAAAATCCCACATAAAATCTGCTGAGATTCTCAACAGCTAAGAAGAAGTAGAGACAACACTGTCACAAACTGAGGAAGAACGGTTTTTATTTTAAATTGTCCCAGGTCTCAAATTTTGTTCACACTCATATTCTGATAGTGTGCATGAGTATTTCCAGCTCTTGTTCCTCACTTGCTGTGCTTGGAAACAGGAGCTGACAATGAAAGCACCTCCTCAACAAAAAATTATTGCACCACTGCTCTTCATTTGAACAAAAAGAAAAAGATGCTGAGATCAAAAGAATAAAATAAAAGGTTAAAAGGAAATCAAACTTGAAAGAAAGAAAGGGAACAGTTAATTGGAGGGTCTGATTCAGATGTGTTCTTGCAGTGCTCGTTCTTAATTTACTATCTGCTCCTCATCTCAGCACAGCAGTCTAACAAGACTTCCACTGCCTCCTTATTTCCCCCCTGGCTGTGCCCCTATTTCAGACCTGTGCTCAGTGTTACAGTATTCCCCCCAGCTTTTTTCTCCTATATTGAGCTTTGGGACCCTTATACATTCACCATCATCCCTGTAATTCTAGGGCACCAGACTTGGATGTCGGCACTGATGGCCTAAGGATTAGAATATTGTATAAGGCAGGTTTCTGACTTCAGCTCTGTGAAGTCAGTGCTAACACTAGGGAGATACTTACAAAGGCATAAACAAAAGAGACAAATCTACACAAAGAAACTGTGGAAAGGATCTGGCGGGAGGAGGGCAGAAAGAGCAAACCAAGGTATTTTAGACTAAGGAAAGTGCCTTAATACTGACTTAAAGGTCTCTAAACAAATGGGAAAAATTACACAGAACTATTTCAGCTTGTAAGTAACTTTATTTAATGTATAAAATTTTAGAATACTAGAAGATATAGCCAGAGATTTGTTTCACACAGGATAAATTAAAATCCATATTACTGCTTTGCTGAAATACTTGGAATCAGCATGCTTTGCTTTCAACAGTTCCTGGCTTTATAGATGTTGTATATCTACCTAAAAAAGACTTCCCAAAATGTTTGCTTTGAAAGGCAGCATTGCTGTTTTTTTCAGATGCCTCCTTTTCTTAAATAAACAAATCAACAGGGGATGCATTGTCATTTATCCCGTATCCTTCTATTTCTGCATGCTTCCAGTAGACTGCTAACTCCTCAGTTCCAGAGGCTACACAATTAAAGCAATAAATTCTCAACAACACAGAATATACTGACAGGAACTGCAAAATATTAGATTGTTGATGTTGATTTGACTTTGACTTCAATCGCATTTTCCTGCTTTTTCTTGCTTATCCTGCCCACAAAGGTGTGGACATAAACTCCTTGACTGCCCTTGAAGTCAAAGGCATTTTGTGACTCAAAAATGAGAATATGCTGGCTGCAAGTGAAGTGAGTAAGTAGTGGTTTGACCTTCTTGGTATCAGGTGGACTACATGAAGACAGAATAAATTGCATGCAACATGGCAAAATAGATCAGAAACACTATAAATGTGGAATAGTGCATTATTTGTCACAATTCAGATTTCTCTCTGGGGACCATTAGCAGTCTAATACTATCCCAGAATACTATCACCTTTTCTAACTGGGTAAACACAACAGCACTGTAAAAAAGAAGGGCATAGCAAATCAAGTGTGATACATAAAGGTTGTTAAGAGCATAAATAGTGAATTAAATGGCAAAATAAATAAATGCAATCTCTGATTCTTTAGCAGCCTTTACCCCACAGTCAGCCCTAAAACACCACAAAAGACAAAATGCCCACTTCAGTCACGTCTGCTGCTGATCAAATTGATTCAGAAAAAGACAATATTTTATCCATCCTCTTTGGAGTTCAAGTATGAATGGTAAAGCAAAAGAGAGTGAAACTGAGGGAAACATGAAAAGCTTGATTTGTTAGGACCCCTGCTGTCTGAAAAGAGATCAAAGCTCAGGAGGAGGCTGTAAAACAGCCGAATGCACTGCACAGAAACATGGCCTGTGGCAGCTGCTCCGGGCACGCTCTCACAACACAGGTGTACCTCCAAGTCTGCTCTGCCAGCTGAATCATGGGACCAGGCTACCTCTTCTCCTTCTTCATTATTTCAACTGCAGTCACTGAGGAGATGTGAGCTCCATCCATCACAATGCACAAATTCACAGTGCGCAGATTCAGCACAGGCCTAATTAAAGCTTTTCCTTTCATTTGTGGAGATAATTAGACTTTCATCTCACCAGGAAGCTTCAGAAAGATCTATTTCTTTCTTCAATAAGAGCTACATCAAACAAAAGCAGATTTTAATCGCCTTTTCTTTGGGGCATGAGTCAATAATGAAAGATGTCATGGGTAACAAAAATTGTGTGCAGGGGGAAAAAAGGAGGGAAAAAGACCAAGCTATGTTCTTTAATTAACACCATGTTTGCAAACATCATTAATTTCACTCATTAAAATGATTTTTATCTACAACTGATTGCTGATAAAACAATCGATTTGAACATCTCATCTGTTTCATACTATGCAGGAACCCATCTGCTCTGCTATAAAGCAGGAAGAGTGCACACTGTTGAGCAACGTGTGAGAACAATAAAAAATGCATATGTGTGTGTCAGGGATTTGTGAGGCTCACTGCAGGGCAAGGGCCACCTTTCTCAGAACATCTATAAAAAATGACTTGGTAGCAGGCCAAAGGACAAAATGTCACAAAGATCAGAAGTGCATAAATAACAATTGAATTAATATGTGCAAGAAGAAAGGTTCCATCTGTGTTCTGATGCATCTGTAAACAGGCTTGGAAAAATAAGGAGATTTCAGACATATTTAACACTATATCCTGAGCTGCTCTGATGTAGTATAGAGAAGAGACATGCCGAGTTTACTGCCTTTGCTTTTTCATCCCTAGTAGAACAGAAGCATCTTTTCTACTACCTGTCACCCTGGTGCAAGGGGAGAGCATTTTTGGCTCCAGGCCCAAGGCACATTATTTATTTATTTAACCATTTGACACGGTGCTTCTGTATGGGCTGCCCGATGCGCAGGCTCACAAAGAGGGTGTAGCTGATTGTCCATGGGAATTGAAGTCTGGCAGTCTAAGGCAGAAATAAAGCACTCTTCCACCCCAGAGCTTACAGCAATCCCAAAGAACTGTTAGGCTGATGGCATCAAGACATTTAGTGCAGAGAGAGCTTGTTTAAGTTTGTTTTTAATGACAATACTTGCTTTGCAGCAGGCAGGGAACTGTTTTTCATACTGGAAGAAACACTAGCAGTAGGGATGTACTGTAGCAGTACAGAGCTCGTTGTCAGTCTGGTTAATACCTTCCTAGTTAGGGTGAAGTGTCATGATTCATCAGAATCAGACCTGAAGTCCCTCTAATAGCAAAATGTCACCAAACCAAAAGAATAAATGATTAAAAGTGCATTACTGAACATTCTGCTGCTGTTGTGACCTGCCTGGGAAATCGATGAAATGTAAAGATTTAATGGAACCTCTTTTAAAGAAAATCTACAAACATTCTTAAATCTCACAATGTTGGTGCTTGATTCATAGTGCCTTTATGCAGTTAGTTCTGGCATATGGCAGTTGTTTGGGAAACCAAAGTTTGTAGGAGCTTGACAGACATTTCTTCTTGATGCATTGAGCCGGTAAGATCCCTGGTGGGTATCCAGATTCTAACAGAGCTGCACATGTCTGTTCTCATGACTGTAAAAGATGGAAGTTTTTCCTGTTTGGGTTCTTTTCTCTCAAGTTCACTCAGTCACTTAAAAACAAAACTGCAGTTTTCTTCTGTGTGTCCTACTTTTATGTTAATATGCTCCCTCCCTCCAGTAAACGAGAACTGTTTTTATTTTAAATTGTGATAAAAATATATGCACATAGCACTGAGTTTATCCATTCTCCTAGGATCTAATAGTTCAATGTGCTGAAAAATCTCTAACAGCTCAAGGTAGAAGGTTTAACACAGGATTTTCCGAATTGTCCTTGAAACTATCAAAAAAACATTTGAACTCTATTATGTTTCAGATAATTATATTTTCCCTGTATCCTGGGCCAAGATTTGCTTTCATTTATGTATTTTTACCATTTACATCAATGAAAGTCCTATCTATTCCAAGTCATAGAGCAGAGAGGAGAAAATTCCAAATAGTAAATATTTATTGAAGAATTTACTTTGAAAAAGAAAATGAAAAATGATGAAGTAGGAAAAGAAAAAAAAAAGAAAACTTTTGACAGTTTTCTGGGGGTGATATTCAGGCTTCAAGGGAGGATAAGGTGGGGTTTTTTTGTTTGTTTTTAGTTGTTTTGTTTTGTTTTGTTTTGTTTTTTGGTTTTGTTTTCTTTCCTTTTTATTTTCTTTCTCTTTAATGAGCATGTTGCATGCAGAAGGAATAGTGACTCACGGCCAGAACTCTGAAAGACCCCAAAGCACTATAGCCCTTCCTCTGTCAAGGTATTCAAATCAAAACTTTGTCTAAAATGGAATTCTACCTTGGAATGCTTCTGAACTCACTCATTAGAATATACACATTGTTCTGATCCAGTGTTTTTAAATAAGAAACCATCCCCACACTCATCCTCAGAAAAGTTAGTTTATGCAACATAAATATATTGTTTATACAGAGGATGCAGCAGATCCTCAAAAGTGAAAACCCTCATGAATAGACGAACCCAAGATGAGAGCTTTGCTAACTACCTAGATGGTACTGCTGAGCTACAAACTGCTAGAGGAAATTGGAGGAAACCTTCAACCAGATACCAGATTTGCTCATTATTTGTAATTCAGATACATTACTAGGTAGGTCCTCATTTCATGAACAAGGACAGGGATCCAAGGTAAGTGACCTGCCAGAGGAGAAGGAAAACCAGAAAAGACTATTCTCTGTTTTAAGGGCAAAACTGGGAATCTACTCCTGCATTGCTCATCTTAAACTTCAGTAGGCTGAACTCCCCTACTGCTATGAGCTGCAGAGGAAGAGACAGTTGCCATTACTTCTAATATTCTCAACAAATACAGAGCAATATTTAGTTTCCAATGAGCTTGTCACAGTGTCAGTGGAACTGGGACTGAGTGGGCATAAAGCTGTTGCTAATGAATAGGGAGACTGGAGGCAGATGGTATCCAAATGTAAGAAAAGTGTCACAAAATGATAGAATGGGTGAAAAGCTCATTTACACAATCCCTTCCAATCAAAACATTATCCTGCATTATCTCTGTGTCAAGGGAAATCCATTCCAGTTTAACAAATACAGGAAATACTATCCAGATAGCCCAAGGACTGGACTTACAGACTCCTCTACCAAGAGGAATATGTATATATTTATGTGTGTGTATCTACAGATACACTCAGAATAAAACATGGAAATGGCAATGTACTTTTTGCCATTGTTTTTTTCTTGAATGAACTTGGACAAGTGACAATTTCTGCTTGTTGGCTCAAACACAAATGTAGATATGTAGGAGCATAAAAGCTCAGCAGGTAAAAACAGGGAATTTGTGAATGCCTATTTTGATTTCAGGAAAGTCCAAAATATGATAACATTTTTTCCTGTGATTCACCAGTGTTATGCAATAAATATTTGATTAATATAATGGAATTCACATCAATGTATAGATCATGAAGTTCTTAAAGATATAAACCTTGATTGAGGATCCGGCTTCTCTTTTCTGCACTTTTTGCATCTGCAGTCTCAGGACATGAAGTCCAAGCCATGCACTGTGTATCTGTGTGTGTGTTCTGTGTGACACCACCACAAACTGGCAGGATCTGCTCACCACTATGTTTAACACACAAGGGATGTTTCTGAGTCCAACTACTCTGTTTAACACTGGTAGAACATTCCTAGATTTAGAAAGAGCTTCAGGATTACATTACTTTTCTCATTTTAAACTTAAGAGTAGTCTGAAATGCACTCCTATCTCTTCTTTTAGAATGTGTCATGTGAAGTTTGATGTGAAGAATGTTGAATGGATGAAATTAAGAATATATAATTGATGGCCCATTTATCAACTCCAATTGATACATAAATAGAATATCTAATTGTTTATGTGTATAGCTCTTTCTAAAAAAATGAGGTAGAAAGAAGAGCAATAATACCTAGATGATTAGTAAATGAGATTAATGACTTACATGATAGCCATATTTTATGAATAGCTTATTAGCAGTCTAATGAGTTATGACAAATTTTCATGAAGACTTCTGTCATGTAGCACACACTGGCTTGTTCACAAATGTACAAATGAAGTGGGAATGTGCCATTCTAGATGAATTATTGACTGATTAAATTGCCTTTGTATGAGAGTATCCAAAAGAGCTCTTAGACATCTGTAAAAGGGTCATGTCCAATAGTATAACTTTTTTCATGCACATATCCAACTCCTAAATAAGTTTGAGATCAATTACCTTACTGTTGGCTTAAAAACTAACAAGAAAGCAAACAAAAAAAGACTCGAAAATCAACTGACATCAGGCTATCTTGTTTTCAGATTTTTCCACTTCCCTATAGGAGAACAAAATACAATACTTTGGAATAAAAATTTACAACTTAATAGTTATAAATCTCTGAAAAAAAAAAAAGGTTTCTCTTTTTTACCTCTCATTTAATCTGTGCTCTATTTCTTTTAGGGCACAACATATAAAAATATTGGGTACAAAACTGGTATGTGCTCTCCAAGGTCTGAATGGAAGCACACATTTTTAACAATGTAAAGTTAACTGATCTAAATATCATAACAAAATCTCACTAAAGAACCCTCCCAAAGCCCCAAACAAATAAACAGAAAAAACAACAATAACCCCCCATTCAAAAACAAAGGTCAACTCAAATAGGCTCAAATATTAGGCAGCAAAACAGATGCCCGGAACAGACCAGTATTTCTACTAGCAGGCAGAAATCACTGACATATTTCACAGGTGGAGAGCTATGTACAGAAAAAAACCCCAAACAACAACAACAACCAAACAAAACCCCAAAAAACCACCCACAACAAAACAAAACAATCAAAAGTTTACCTCTTTAATCACACTTAATTTTTAATGTGGACCTAGAATTCAAAAACTTAACACTTTTAAAGAACTCTAATCTCATATAGAAGAAATGATGTGAGCCTATTTTAAAGCTAAAATGGTTTTCCTGACTGAAAACTGGAAATTATGATCTTTAGTATCCAAGTGTCAATGAAATGTAAGTGCCCACCAGATTGCTGGCCCACCCATAGATTATTAATGCACAATTAATCTACTAGGGCAGCTGTAGAGTGTCATTTAGCTTCAGAGCCCATAAGAATAAAACAGCAACACACTGTGAAATTAATGGTAACACTTAAAGGTCCCATTGTTATTAATTCATTTGACATTCACTGTAATCACACTGGTCTTTAATGAATTCATTTGGCATGTGAATATCGCATGTACTTTCAAATGTACTCCACTGCAAATCAGTGTTAATTGATGTCCTTAATTGAAAGTGTTTCTCTCTCTCTGTAACTTCTTATTTTTAGCTTACTGTACTTTTTTTCAAGGGTGTTTTCCTCAGCAAAATTTACACATGGCATATGCAAGCACACTGGATGTCAATATAGTAAACAAAAATGACCAAATGATCATATGAACCTCTGCAGTAACTTGTTCTAAGGCAATAAACTTTAAACACCACTGAACTTTGGTAACCTCCTAGTGCCACATATCCTGTGAATATTTGCAGTTTACTGTTCCCTACAAATTGCCTGTGAACATCTTGGGCTTATGTGAAAAGTGCTTTGGCCAATGGTTATCATCTTAGGGAGTTCAGTTTTGTAGCAGTAGCTGTATCTCTCACCCTGCACTCTGCGACTACAGCCATGCACAAGGATAATGTCCATAAGTGCGCCAATTGAAATCGTCTCCATCCCTTAAATGTAAGCACTGCTTCCAAGAACTGTGTGGTGCTGAGAAATTCCTATGAATGCCATATGCAAGCAGTTAGTCTGAAAAGTTTTAATACATGGGTGGTACAGCAATTCCAACTCTGTAGCTTGTCCTAGACGAAGTACTTCAAACTGGAAAATCCTTCATGCTATAGTGTTACGGTTATAATTCATAAAGTTGCTGACTTACTTCCCCAGATAGATAGTAACAATCTTCATACATTCTTGCTTCCCAGAAAATTAAGGAAGTCTCAGGGGTGCCAAAGGAATTTCTGACATCAAACCACTTCCTAAGTGAAACACTTCTTTCAACCTGTATGTAATATATCCAGGGATCTTTAAATTAGCACAATCTGGGACTACGGCGTTTGGCATCACATTTGTGGGAAATTTTTAAGCCATTCCTAAAAACAGCACACAAACCAACAAAAATATGGATTCAGAATGCCTTAGATATAATTACATTGAAGACAATATCAATAGCACTATATAAATACTCTTACTGTATCAAGTACATGTAAACTAAATAAAAACACATATATTAATCACATAGTGAAAAATGCTTAAAAAGTTGTGGTGCCACCAATTTTTATTGCCTCAGAGGGCTTTCATTGTTTTTCAAAAGATACAAGGTTAATTTTTTCTCCAATTCCAGACCTTCTTGATTTAAAATAATTTAAACAAAGGTACCCCAAACTGTGACATAAAAAAACATTTCAAGCATCTCTACTTGGGTTGAAATATAAGTAAACAGAAAAGAGGTCCCACTGATTTAATTTTTTTCAATACTACTATCTGCTGGGCAATGTGCTTTAAATGTACAGGTTTTTTTTCAACTAATGTTTCCCATAAAAGGTTTCTAATTTTTCTTTTGTATTTTATGTTAAAGCTAGAGAACATTATTTAAACTTATCCAGCACAATACACATATTTTTGTAGTACTGGGTAACTCAGGGGATGCAGGATAGCATAAAAAATGGAAGAAATCATGAAACTACTTCATAGAAATAGTGTCAGAGTAGTGTCGACAAGACTCTTGATGCTGACATGCAAGACTTTTCTGAGATTCCATTTCCAAGAAATAAAACTATTTTAAGAATGTATATAGACACATCAATCAGAACCATAAATCAAGAGTGTCTGGCCGCATAGTACTGATTAAAGTTAGTATTTGTTGTCCCTCACTTTCTTTAACGCACCCAGAATGCTGAACATACTCTAAATTGAAAATCATGATTGCTGAATCTTCATCCCTTGCCATTAATATCCTGGAAGTAAAGAACATGCCTTGAAGTCTAACTATGCTTTATTCTATTTGACATTATTTGAAGCATGACTGAGTTATGCTTCACTTTAGTTCAAAACTTTCAGTCATCATTTTCTTAATAACTTTTGAGGAAAGAACATTTCAATAAGCTAGAACTTTGGCATTGTCAAAGATCCTTCCCCCAAAACCACAAAATTGTCAGCCTTGTTTCAGGCTGACATGGAGCCATGGACCAGGAATATATACAATTAGGTTTGTCAGACACCTTCCACTCTCAGAACCAGGCAACTGAAATCTTAAAGGGATACACAATGAATTTTTGTCATTGACCCTTTGGAAAACTGCAGAATTGGACATGTATTTGGGCATGCTGCTAGTCTCTTGGAATTCCAATTTGCTTATGCTAACTAGAGGTTTGTTAAGAATGTAGAAGTTGAATCATCTGAAAACTGTATAGACCAAGAATGTTGAAGCCCAACACTGTAAAAGAGCCTGACAGTACCTTCTTTATGGCTGGTTGCTTTTTTAACCACTTAGGGTTGTTCTAGGACCAGGCATGAATTATATTTGCCTCATCAGTTCTTGGAGAGAGAGGAAAAAGCTGAGGAACAGTCTGGCAGGAGGAAATCAGGAGGACTTCGCATAAACCACATTTTGCCAAGGGGGATGGATTGTGGACTAAAAATTCCTAACCCTGAAAAGTGTTTTCACATTGCTTCCAGATTCACTTCTACAATGCCAGAATACAGGATATGTGCGGACCAGTTTGCTGTGTCCTCCCCATTGCTATTTAACCCACATCTACTTTGTGCCATGTCCCTCCTTGTGTGCCTGGAGCTGGCTTTGCAACCTCACTACCAGGGTAGATGGGACACCCATGTTCCAGTGTACAGATGGTTTGGACCTGCCTACATTGCAAACTGATGACAAATGTTGGCACAGGTGTAAATTTAGTGTGCCAATGAGTTTGTCTAAAGTTCTTGTCTAAGTTATATCCTGACAGGATAATACTTCTACAATGTGATTTACATAGGACTTTTGATTAATTTTGTGCAAAAGATGGGTAAACAATGTTTATGGAAATGATTTCTACAAGACTTTCTACTTTCCTAATTAATGAATGAACAAATACACAAGAAAAAACATTCTGACTTCTCAGAATGTTGAGTGATCAAAATAAGAACTTCCAAAACCTGAAAATCTGTGCAAAATGTAAAACCTCAGAGATAATGACGGTTATTCACACCAAGCAAACATGATAATATTTAAGCAATGCAGCACAGTGGTACTCTCAGCCATTCTCCAAACTGAACCGGAAACATGGTCACAGATTAATGAGATTATAAAATGCATTTAGCAAGCTTATTTTTATCTGAATGTTTATCAGAAACCTCTGAGGTTTTAAGAATTGCAAACCTCTGGCAGTGCACAAAGTATTCTACATGAAAAAGATACTGGCTTTGATATCGTTGGAGAAAGGTGGATGGAGAAATTGGATTCTGCAATGGCAGAAATATTCCCAGCTCAGCTGTTGGGAGAATCCTCCATGCATAGACAACATTTTCAAGTATGAGTTAGCTCATGAAATTTTTGCTGCACCTTAACATGAACCATAAAATAATAAATTTAGGTGTAAAGACAGCATAACATCCAGAGATTCAAATCAGCAGAGATGCAAAAAACCCCCCGAGTGACCTCAATATTAGGTCCACTATTTGCTTCTTTTCTCTGCTTAACCAAACCCAGAAAAGAATAAGTATTTTGTGGGAAAACTGTTTATGTAACCAAAAAGGGACTAAGAATGATTAGATCTTTGCTCTATGTTACCATCCAGCTATATCAACAGTACAAAGGGCTCCACTGTATGTGTACTGCATATTTTTTGAAGTTAGTCACTGTTCCTGTTCTAGAGCTAAAAATCCAAATCTAAATACAGGAACAAAGGTAGAAAAAATGGCAAGAAGAAGCAACTAGAAATGTCCCCATTTAACAGATGAAAGACCAAAGACCTTATAAGACAAAATTACTTGCTTAGAGTCACGTCTGTGTCAATGTTTCAGTATTTATAAAGCTTCAAACAGAGACAGTGACAGAATATAAAACTAGTATAAATAGTAAAAAATCCCATAGATTTTCTATAATTAAGTACAGCATACAGTCCTGTAAATATTTCTTCTTGTTGGACATGAAAAGATTTATATTGCTTTGAACAGTGCAGTATCTTGGCAGTACAAACAACTACTAAATACGGTAAGAACAGGGAGGGAACATTGGCAGAGGGAGCAGTTTTCCAAGATTAAAATAGTCTATTTCCTCTTTAAAAACAAGTTTCCACAAAGACAGACTTTCACAATTACCAAACAGTAATTGTTGCCACCAGTTTATAATATTCAGGCACTCTTGGCTGCTCACACTGAGTTGTCTAAATCCTGTCTTACTGTTGCAGTACCCTTGTAGTCTCTCTTATTGTAATATTATCCTGATTTCTATATCTTCTTGTCTTTTTCCTTCCAAGCAACCTTTTCTTGTCCTTCTCCCTAGTCCTTGCCACAAACCTCAGAGCACTCCGCAATTTCCCCTCCCAAATACTAAAGAAAGGCACAGAGATTGCTGTGGCAGAAAATGGGAACGGGGACAAATACTACACGACTAAAATACAAGTTTTTCTCTTGTGCACGGGTACTCCTACTACTTTTATGCAGAGAGGAAAGCCGACAGGTGAGAGCGTGGAAGGGAAGGTGTTTCTCCACCTAAGCCAGGCATGTGGACATGCCTGCTGCTGCCTGGCTGGAGGAACATGCGTGCAGCCCGTGGGCAGAATGCCTGCAGCTGCAGCCAGGAACCCTGCTTGCTGTGGGTGGTCAGCCAGGCGGGCAGGACACCCTCACAGCGCTCTCGCCTTCAGAGGAGCAGAGCATCCATGCATCGCCTCAGCTGCTTTTCTGACTGGAGCTGACCTCAAGGCTAAACAGCTTTCTTTACGGAAACAAATATGTATAGCATATGTATCAGCTACTCTCAGGACCTGCCCATTTGCTGTAATTTAATGAACTATTTGTTCAGCTCTACAAGATGCAGCTGCCTTTCTAAAGATGAAGTTTCTAGAGATAGCCTTTTTATAAAGTAATCTGTTCAGAAAAGATCACGTTAAGTCATTAGACCTCTTATCACCCCCTTACACTTTATTAGTTGGATACTAATTTTTTTCACCTTATGAAGAGGCAGGAGGAATATTTTCATTTTTTCTTATTGTTCCATGCTGGTTTAAGAAATTTACAAATAGGAGGATTACAATCTTGAACAGAGAAAAATTGACAATTCTGACTCAGATTAAAGAAGACTTTAGAAATTCCAGTGTTTTGAATATCTGCCATGATTACTGAACAGATAGTTTTGCTGTTTTTGAAAGTTTGATCAGCTTCACCTTAGGCAAAACAAGTAAGGTATAGTTAAGAAACAGGTAAACATTCTGTAGAGTTTGTAAAAAATTATTACATATTATTTCCACCCCATCCATCTGCATTATGTTAATAAGAAGGCATTAAACAACAGAAGAAAAGCAGATGTAAAAACAAGAAAAAACATTTTTACATGGAGCTTGTGATATTTGACAGTGGATAATAATAAATTGCTAACTGTTTTTACACCATGCTTATTGAAAGCAAATCTAGAATGTATTTTAGTACTGTCTTGGGAGGAATGATTTCAGCAATGCTGTCTGGTAAAAACAAGTTCATAGAATTTCACTGTATGAACCCAACTTCTTCATTAAATTTTAAACACTACAATGTCTTTTTAGCCATTATGCCAGTACAGGAGAAAAGGAACTGGAAATGTATGGGTATACATAAATATACATACATATATATGTATATATCTGGTGGGAATTTATGGAAAATGCAAAAGATGTTCAAAAGCAGATGACTATTATCATAAACTGTATAGTGAGCTGCTCTGCAATATCTCTACCTTTCTTGCTTCTATGTGCACTGAACTTTTAAGCTTGCTGATTCTGCCTTGGGCAGAAGTGGCACAAACTTAAAAATGGAAGGTAAAGCAGTCTTATCATTTGATCTCATTTATTTCAGGTGCCATTGAAGTAAAGCCCCATGATCTTGTGGAAATCTTTACACTATTTAGCTTATTGTAAGGTTGAGAAAGCATCTAATCTGTTCTAAGGTAGAAAGAGTCTTATACTCTCCTTGTCTTTGACTTGCCACATGCAAATTCAAATGGAAAATTCTTGCATTAGAAAAGCAAGAGAATTGCCTAATTGTAGAGGAAAACTATCACAAGCTGGGAATTACATATCCATGTGCTCTTACATCACATTTGCTTTCATTCTCCTATCACATTGATGTGTATATTTGTAGGAAAGACTGGCAGCAGCAGAAGGGCACGTTAGTGTTTATCATGATGTTTGTTACTCTAATGATCTTTCATGGCAACAAACTTATTACACCTATAAAGGAAATTATCCCTTTTTTAGTAACAGAGAACTGTTCCTGAGTACACAAACAATATTGTGATATCAAGGGCGCTTTACAGACAGTAATCAGATTTTAAACCACAACAAATAAAATTCCCTAAACCTTGTGCAATCAGCCTGTTTATTTTTGAAAGCTAGAAAATGAAGGTTACTGCAGGGTGTCCCATTAGCAAACTACAAAGTGGAAGAACACAAAAAATTTTTTTGAGGGCAGAAGAAAACAAGAACCCAGCCATTTTAAATTTGCGTACTTTCATGCCAATGAAGATTTTCAAATAAATTTGAATTGATTTTTTTTTTAAATTTAGCTGAAATGCAATATAAGTAAACAGCACTAGCATCTCAGGTTCTGATGATCTAACAGCTTTGAAAATTTCAACATAGCAGTGTGTAAAAAAGCCATTTTCCTTCATTTTTTTTCATGGTGTCCTCTTTCTATAGGATCTAGAGTTTGTAAATAAGCTGGATCATACAAAGGACATTCTCTGGTACACCAATAATGTAGGAATGGCATAAATCACATTCTCTTATTTGCTAGACCTCTGTACAGCTTCAGTAGCTG
Source organism: Prinia subflava (assembly GCF_021018805.1). NCBI lineage: Eukaryota > Metazoa > Chordata > Aves > Passeriformes > Cisticolidae > Prinia > Prinia subflava. The sequence continues at coordinate 34,726,440 of NC_086253.1, forward strand.
CTCATACCTAACTTGAAACTTTACAATTGTTTTTAGGTCAGGTTCTTTGGTTTTGCCTATTTACTTAAATGATTAAATTAAATTTTCTATAGAAAATCTGGATACATTCAGGGACACAAAGTCAAGGCAGTAGCTAGGGCATGCATTTGTAGTCAGTCTACACTCACTTGGCAGCAGGAACAAAAGTAGCAGGCAAAGGACGAGTGAAACTGACACCAGCAAGCTCTGGAGTCAGAGTAGTCCTCTGCAATGAGCAAATACCTATTTAGATTTCTTCTGATGTGGAAGAAAGAATTCAAGGAGATTGAACTGGTTTTCCAAAATGTTGGTGACCAGCTTGATGATCAGATAACAGAGGAAAATCAGGGTTATTTGGAGTGCCTTCCTTTTCCTTGCTGTTTTTTGGGTTTTTTTTTTCTGAATTGTGCATTACATTCTGAGGAGTTTTTAATTTCTATTAAAAAGCGATCTTCAGTTTCCAATATTTCCTAAAAAGGCCTATGCTAGAAGCTAAGGGTCATTAGGACAGAGAAATCCTTCAGCTAAATTTTTATTCTTGGGAATATTAGAACTGCCTCTAATTTGGCAGTTCAGGGAAGCCAAAGGTCCAATGTGCTGAGTCTACTGCTGCAAACTGCTGGGGTTACCCCAACATTACACAGTGCTTTCATTATGTTTTAACATACTAAAAGGTAAAGCAAAATCAGACTAATAAATATGGCAAATATCTATGCTGAAATCACGCTTATCAGACTGACTAATCAGGCTGCTTTTGCCAATGAACTGTGCTGCTGACTCATCAAAACTCGCAACCATTGGCAAACGTGCTGTAGGTGGAGGGTGGTTCTGGGACTCTTTAAACATTCCCTGCGTAAGCCTGCCTTTTCTAGAAAGAAATATAACACAGATGACTGCTGTTGGGAAAACATGGCTGAGGTATATTGTATGTTTAAAAATGGAACTTGTGATTTTTCTGATGTTACTCTCCATCTACATAATTCTTCAAGTTTCACTACATTTCTTGTGTTTTTCCTCTTCTACTTCCTATTTTATTTTGCAGTCCTGGGTATCTGGTTACATACACAGTATCTCCTTTCCCTTCTCTCTCTTTATTTCTTCCACATAAACTCTACTTGAGATGAGTTAAAATTCTCCAGGTGCTACATTTCTTTGCCTTTCTTTGAAAAAGAAAAAAAAAAAAAAAAAGACCTTTTCCTTGAAACAGCAAGATTGGAAACTAATCTGCTTGTTACAGTTGAGATTTTGACCTGCCCTCTAAACTGCACATTGACTTCTAGCTCTGAGAACTGGTTTTGATGGTGATGTGTGTCACTTTTTGGTAATGCTAATTCAGGCAGAAGCCATTTATCATTTCTGAATATAGAAAGTGTCTGGTGTGACACTGCACTGACTTATTCATAAAATGATAAAGATCAAGAGAAGCAGTACAGCTTAGCCTAAAAGGACCTAGACCAGGACAAGAACATCTACTTTCTATTCTTGCTTCCCTCTATGACAGGAAAGACAACTGTCTTCACGTATTTTAATAGTTATTTGCTGGTAAAAAGTATAAGATTAAGAATTATTAATTTTACAATAAATACTGTATCTGTATTTTATTTGTGCCTTTCTTTATCAGCAGACAAAAAATGTCAACGATAAAATTATTTTTTTTCCCTTTTTCTCCCTACTAGAATAGAAATAATACCCCCACAGTGTATCAGCAGATTTCTCAGTTCCCTGGCTTCTGTGCAAAAATCTCACATGGGAATATTACTATGTCCAGATTTAGGAACATGGAATGACCAGAAAATCCATGAACAGGATAACAGAAAGGTAAAATCCTTTCAGATAAGACACCACAAAGAAAGTCCTGTTACTTTTGGAAAGAATCCCAGTACATTTGAAATTAAGCAAAATAATTAAAAGTTTTAACAAAACATGTAGACTTTAGTTGAATTCTATAAGACCTATATTGTTCTGAAATATACTAAAATTCCTGAGATCCATGAAGACATTCTAGAGGACCCTCTAGGGATATAAAATTTATAACTCACCAAAATTTAGATAATAGGAGTACCTACTAAAAAATACTCTATGATTCTTGGGGCCTGGGCTATCCACATGGGCAGCAAGGCAAAAAGCTGCAATGTCCCTGCTACTCCAGGATGGTTTAGCCATCAGTAAGAGGTGCAATCTTACCAGCAAGTGCTTTGGAGGAGTGTGTACTGCCAGGTTGCTGATGAAATGTAATTTGTTACAATAGCTATATATCAAGCCAAAATGTTACTGGCAGATGTGGAGAGTAGCAGCCACTTCCAGCTTGTGATTTGGTGTCCTCTCTGTGCCAAGCCACGATAACAAAACAGGGGAGAATTAGAAAGAAAAAAATCTGCTGTTACTAGAAGTTCATTATTTCTTAATCCAAAAATTTATGGGATTGATCTAGATTGAGATATTTTATGAAGTGGATAAATATAATAATGGCTTACTATGTTTGAGAACTTTGTAAATAAAATTATTTTCTGGGTATAAAATAGATGTTAAAACTCATTTTCTGTCACATCTGTATCAGTTCCACTGTGAATACAAATGTACTGGATTTTCTAGTTAGATTTTTTTCTTTATTTAATCTTCAGAGGACAGCTTCAATATATAGTAATGTGTATATATATATATATATATATATATACATATATATAAATTCAAATTTTGCCTTTTACCTCCTGGGGAAAATTTCCATAAAGAAAGTCTCACCTTTATTTTATCTTATTTTTACTCTTTAAATCAATATTTTGTACAGGTAGGTACTAATTTCCAGTATTCTTATCGTTGTTTTACCTGAATTCAGATGTGTAGGCTATTGCTTTGACTACTGCCTTTTTCTTTTAACTTTTTTCAAAGACTGAGAAATTAATTCATCTGTAGGGCTACATGTTCTTTTAAAATATAGTTCTGATCTTTATATAGTAATGTAATTTAAATTAGTTCCTAATTCTCTAAAGTCCACAATTTAGGACAGCGCAGAATCTACTGCAGCAACTAATTAAGCACTTACTGTAAGGTTAAGTTTTTCATTAAATCAATAGGCCCCTAGTGTCAGTTACAAAGCCCTAATTACTATGCTGTAAATTTAGATTGAATTTGAATTAAGGACTGATTTCAATCTAACCACAGCATGTAAATATTGTAAATTACCAGAATTACAGTTCAATAAAATTGAATGGATTTCACTTTAGATAAACTAAATGCAAATGAGCCTAAGGAAAAAAAAGAAAAAAGAAAAACAAACCTGCAGAAATTTCCCAAATATCTGCACAAGAGATTTACATGTACAGTCTATAGTACACTACTTTGGCAAAGAGAATACCAGAGCTTCAAAATGCTGCCATCGTTTACTCTAAAATGTTTTAAATATTTCATTATCTGTTCTGAAAATGAATAAATTTAATCTCTCCCAAGTGATCAAGTAAAATGATGGCTAATGTGCCCACTTACTGTGTTGCTTTAGTTTGATGACTGTATTGTTGTGCTAAAGCACAGTATGAAATCAGGTTATCAGGTTATAACTGGCAGGGATAAAAAAAAGCAGTGCTGGGAAACACAAAACAACCCATTTTCAAGGCATGAATCATGCACTTTGAAGACTCAAAACAAGTGTAAAAATTACAGACAATGGCACTCTAATCAAACGAGTGCAAAATTGAAAATAATTGGGAGTTTGTGGACTTTCATTCACCTTCAAATGAGCACTGTATCCACAGGATATTAATAAATTTGGGACAATAGGCAATATGCTAGGTTACACAGAAAATGAAAAATCAAAAATGCCTATATTAAGGGTCATACGTATGAATATTAAGAGCTTTCTACTCCCTTGCTTATGTTATTTCAATATATGCACAAAAAGTTCTATCAAAAGCCTTAAGATGCCCTTAAAAACTTAATTAAAACAATGCATAATTTTTGTTTACATTTAACACTTCATTAATATACTTAAATAGAATAATAAAAATTGGCTGAAAAATAAAACTCATTAAATTAATATTGTCATGAAGACTGAGAAAGGGCACAAATTAAAGAAATTAATGATAATTTACATGATTGTGTGCTTGAGAGATGCTGAACATAAACTCAAAACCAGAATATAACGAAGAGGTAATAATAATCCTCCTTCAAGAACAATATTTACTATTCTCATTTCTACCAGAAATACAATTATGCCACCTGATTCTTTAGAACAGTTAAGGTTTTGTTTCTTTTTCCAGAAAGAAAGGTTTTGTTTCTTTTTCCAGACCTTTTATGGGGTCTTGGATCTGTTCATGCCTCACAAAGTTACACAGTGCCAATGCAGTTTGTAGGCACATGCACTGTCTGATAATTTACAATCTGACGGCACAACGATTTCTGAAACTCTTATTTCCTGTGAGTGTAAAAATTACATCTCAAACCACAGAATGTTTTAATGACTTCATGTCATCAAGAAAGGTAATAATACTTCAGCTCAGCTTCATCAGCTGAGCATGGTAGCCAAAGGTAGCAAGTAATTTACTACATGTGACCTATGTAGGCTTTTCACATTAGGAAAATCAAACCATTCTCTGAAGTGCTCATCTTACCAGTCCACTGGAATGTTAAATTACTGGCTGCAAAGGAAATGATGCTTCACTTAAATTTGGAGTTTTGCACAAGTGGAATGAATGGTCCAAGCTGCAAAAGCCACAACGTAGATAAGAAAAAAATTCTTGTGATGCTTGCCAGAATAGAAAATACTGTATCTTTATACCACCTACAGCACATACAGTATATTGCTAAATTTAGGAAATATGGTAGAATGAAAGACTACTTTTTAAATTGTCCTTCATGTCTTATAAGGGGTCCTTTGCTTACCAGCTTTCCACCTTCATATCATCCCCTAGTGGGTAGAACAAGATATTCCCCCATGTGATTCTGCTGTACTGGCTCCCATGCTTACTCCTAAGGCTGTGAGAATCATCGCTCCTCCAGGGTCTCTAGGCTGGAGCAAAGGTAAGCAGGAAATATTAGCGACTGCTGAAATAAATGTCTACCTATTTAAATTCACAGAAGCAATAAATAGATAGCACATCTTGGATCTTGCTCTCTAAACTGCAAATGATTTAATCTCTCCAGTTCTGGAATTTAGATGAAGTTAGGAAGTTACATAAATTTCTGGGGTACAGCTGATTTTGTTTGAGACAATTTGTGTTAGTGTTCTGTAAAATTATTTTCCATGAAAAAAGTTTAGGGGCTAGCTAACATGTGATGAAGTGGCCATGCTATAGGCTTGCAGTTTGACAGCTGATCAGTGTTTTAACATGAAAGAAAATATTTTGAAAAGTCTCCTAGTGAAATAGGAGGCTTCTTTTAGACAACACCTAAGATTTAGATTTTATTTTTACACAGTTTGAGGTTTAATGACAGTTCACAATCAGCTTGTTAAAAAGTCTCAGCCGCTTGCAAAAATCTTTGCCGCTTTGTGTGGTGAAGAATTTATGATTTTATTGTGCCTTATGGAACAATGAAAATAAATTAAAGATTTTATTTTTCCTGGTCTTCCTAAGGTTATAGTACAGCGTCCAGATCTGTCATTCATCCAGTTAAGTGGAAGGTTGGCTATTACACACACAAGATTCAGTTCATGTCTGTGAGTGACCTGGGAAAGGTATAATTGCAATAAAGGTAGCAGTCAATGGTTTGGACCTGTATATGCACAGTCTTCAGGCCACAATAGTGTACAGACAAACACTCTCCAACAATTATACCAACATGTAATACCTGGAAAGATGACTGCCTTATGGAATCTTTGACGTTTGTTGTTGTATTACTGTATAACATCTGTAATACCTATAATTAGAACTGTACAGCCTAAATACAGTGAAGTCAAAATTGTCCACAGTGTGTAGATGGCAGAACAGAAGAATGGAGTTAAGAAAGGGAATTAGTTATGGAAGACATTCTCAATGGTGTGAATCTTGGAATGAAAATTTCAAAAGAAAAAGGTTTCAAATACTTAGCAATTCATTTGTTTAATGAATCACAGAACAGAATCTCAGAATAATTTAGATTGGAAGGGATCTTTGGAAGTCATCAAGGCTGATCCCCTACTCCAAAGTTAAAACATGTTTCTCAGGGTTTTGTCCAATCCAGTTTTGAATATCTGAGGATCCTCTTCCACAGCTTAGCCCTTCCTGCATGGCAAAAAGAAAAATACATCAGCTGGAACTTTCTTGGCTGCTGACCATTAACTCTTGTCCTTCTACTCTGCACCTCTGAGATGCTGCTCCGTATTCTCCACTATGATACAGTTGAAAGCAGGAATTAAATCTTTCTCCAATTCCTCTCCCCTGCAAACTGACGAAATTTACTTTCCTCAGCTTCCCTTTACACATCACACTCTGTTATTCTCTCTTGCACCTGGGGGACACAATACAGAGGAATAATCACTCCCCTCAAGCTGCTGGTTATGTTGCTCCCCAGTATGGTATAAGCCTTCACTGGTACAAGGCAATACCAAAACCTAAACCTTTTTTATCTGAGCAACTGTGATTAATTGCCATTTATCTAGATGTGGATAAAAATGGCAAGGTAAGTGACAGTAACTTGACCCTGTTCTGCTTCACTTATCAAGCACATGATTTTAGTTAGTAGTGGGAATTAATCCCATAATTTTTACTGCAGAAGACTTGAGTGTTTTTAGTACCCCATCATTAAATATTGAAAGATCTATTGGTAACAGGTAGTTCGTAATTCTGTTTTATGCTTATAAAGTCAATTGTTCCCATTCTGTGGAAAAAATCTATCTCCAGGTATGAATCTTCCCTGAACAGTGAACATATAAAATTCCAGCTATGTTACTGAAAATACTAGACAGCATGCTTGGAATGGTATTGGAATGCTAGTTGAAATTACCACCTTTTAAAAGTAAACAAACACCTAGCAGTCTGGGACAAAGGTAACAATAAAAATACTAGTCTTTTAATGTATTTTTTAGTAACAGTTATTATGGATTGGAATTAAAAGATATTTTAGCATAGGCATTAATTGAGCACAGTGGCAACATGCACTGATGTTCTTTTCTGTCAGCTTTGGGTTATGTATGCATTTTAACATTTAACTTCACTGCACGCAAAATCCAGAAACGAAAAATGTGCATAAAAATATACAGGGCATTACTTATTTATATGTAAAGCCTTTATTCTATTTTGTTATTTTAGATTAAATCCCGTTTCAATTCTATTCTCTCAGGGAAGCACTAACAGTTTGAGCGCAGCGTGAAAGCCATCAAACACTTGAGCTGAAATTTAGATTGGGCAATTTTGCCTGGTGAAGAAGAAAAGGACATGTAGAATGGCAGAGAACAGAATGGCTTATGGAAAGGCAGATGTTTTAATAACTTGTTGTCTAGTGGGAGCCTCAAATATCTAAATTTAAACACTGCAATATATTAAAGTGCATTGCTGTCAGGGAGGGCATACTCTTTTACCTTATGAATCAGGGTAAATGTGCATATTTATTGTGTGTGCATGATATAAGCCACATATTTTATATGTCTTTTATAAACTTTCTAAAACACATATTTTACAATTGAAATTAGAATTAATTGGAATGTGTTAAAAAAGATTATTTCAGACTGCAAAATTTTGCTAAAGTTAGCATTGCAAAATGAATTAGGTCAGAGCATGGATAATACTCAGTCTTGAGTTTTGACTTGAACCTGTCTTCTTGTGTGAGTGGATTAAATAAATGCTTGAAATCTCCTGCCTACAAAGATGCTTTTTGCTTCAGCACATCAATCTCTTGTTAATTTACACTAGATTTGGAACAATATTTGTCCTTCAGCCCATTGCTGGAAGAATGCAATGAATTTACCTAAAAAAAAATATCCAGAGAGAAGCTCCAAACCTATGTTAAGTTCTTTACAGAAAAAAATTCTCTCAGGATGTCTGGTAATAGTTACTCTAATTCACCCTGGCTGCATAATTTACAACCTCGTAGAATTGGGACGACTAGGGAAGAAAAATTTTATTAATAAGCTAGCTTCCCATATGTTCATGAACAACTGGGTCCTATTAAAGAACAATGAAGGCCCTGTCACTTGACTTTTGGAGATATTACACCAGTATTTATAGACTGTTTTGTGACACAGAACTCCTAATTGACATTGCCTTTCACATTTGTCATCTTTTATGCTATCCCCTTTCTCTACAAGTATCAGACTATATTTCACTTATAGCTATTGAAAATATTTCAGGTATACTACTAAGAAATATTAAATAAAATATATTTTAAAATATATATTATATTAGAGTTTAATTTAGGGTTTATTAGACATATATGCATTAAATAAAAAGACATGGAACTATTTCTATAGATATGATGACAAAGTGAAATTGAGGGTAGTATTTTATGAAAGCTAATGATTTATAGACTATACTGGAATGATTTTAAAGGTCATAAATTTCTCTTTGAATTTGTATTTATTTGACAGTAATTAAAAATTATTTTTTTAATTGAACGAAAATGAAATAAGCCCTGCAAGTTTTGTGTCTCTGCACATTTTCAGTGGTATCTTTAATTCTGTTTTACAGAGTGGATTTCCAGTTAGGGTTAGCAGGACCTGCTGGTTAAAGAAGAAATAAAGACTGACTGTGTAAGCATAATGGAATATTCTCACACAGAGATATCATTTCTGGATCAGGAAGTCCTTAAGCTAGATAGTATTGCAGACTAGAAATAAATTAATGGAGAAAATTATTTTTCCCCTTTCTTTTTTATTCTAATTTTCTCCCCTTTTTTTCAACTCTTATCTAAGTCTCTGGTGTGCCATGCTGGAGAATCCCAGGTCTGGCCTTTCATATTCTTATAACCCAGTGTTAGTAGATACAGTGTAAGAGCTTACACAGGAATCACATAGGAAGCACAAAAGAGCAGCTCTGAGCTAATGCAAAGACAAGATGACAAAACCATAGAGGCTGAAAACAGGTGGGAAACAGAATCTGTGACCAGGCTGGACAGTCCTTACAATCTATTAGAGACAATCCTTGAGGACTTATTTTCTTCTATTAGTAAGAAATAGTGAAAGTAGAAATAGACACTGCTTGTGTCTTTGTTCAAGAGGACAGAGATAAAAAAGCACATAATATTTATGCATAATATTTCTGTAAACAGATCCCAATCACCTTGTGCTGCGCTGCTTTCAAATGAGAAAGCAGACTAGAACTGCTTCATGCTGCTGAACAGCACAGACTGCAGCTGGAAAAAAAAAAAGCGCTCCAACTCAAGGCCTTACTCCTTTTAACCCTCTTTTGTTGGATGGGACTCAAGTGGACAAGATTATATTAAATCCTCTTCTTTCAGGAATAAAGCTGTTGATGAATTAATAAAAACTTGAAGGAAGGAAAATGTATGACAGGTATTCTGCAATAATAACAATCATAATTACAAGCACCTTAGTTAAACTAGCTCTGAAAGAGCTGGGACTGCATTGGGAGCTGCTTGAATAACATTTGCCCCACTTATCCTCCATTTCAATTTAATATTCCTAGTGCTAGTGTTGCCTATATCATCAATGTCAAAAACTAAAAAGTCTTATCTTCAACTTTCATTCCAATGCTTCAAAAGAGCTTTGAATTTGCATCTTACTCTAGGGAAGATATAGTTTAAAAACATTTTTGCCCAGCTTGCTCCATTAATTTCTGAGGAAAATGCACCTACTGCTGTGAATATGACAGTTCTCAACCTTGGTGTTTTTACAGGATGTCCCTCCCTAGGGAACAACCTACACCATTCTGACTTACCCTGCTGGAACTGCACCTCCTGCTGGGTAATCAGCTACTGCAGCACTAAGGGAGAGACCTCAGTATGATTAACTGGATGCCCCTTGTGAATGCTAAGGAAAAAGAGAACTGCGAGTTTTCTAGGGGGAAAAAGTGCTTTTAGTAATCATCTGTTTTCAATCCAAGCAGCTAATTTACAGTTGCATAGAGTTGCTCAATTACCAGCAGCACTTACTACTTTATACATCTTGGTAAGGTTTAACTTAAAATACTATTCATCAGTCTATGAAATATATTTTTCTTCCAATTTTTTCAGTGAGTCAAAAACAAAATTAATTTTGTAATGATTATCTGACTCAGGTAAAGCTGATTTTATATTACTCTAGGCCAAAGCCACTGACAAGGGCACAAAAAGGATTATTTTTCAGCAGTTTTCAGCTCAGCTAAATCAGCAGATAATGCCATCTATGATGCACAGTGATCCTGACCTTAAGCCCTCCTCATTGTTAATGTTTCTCACATCTCAAATATGCCTCAATGGCAGAAAAATATTATATAGCCATCTTTGTGCATCAAGAAATAATAATCTTTTAGAATTCTTTGGATTTTATGCTGTTACTGTATTTTCCTTGTCTCCCATCTCAAATTGCATTATCATGTGAACACAATATATTTTATATTGTCAGTGGTGGTAATTTGGTGTATGACTTTATTATATACAGACCATAAAATAAAGCTGCCTGTACACCTATTAGAAAAAATAACAAAATCAAAACCAAAGCACAAACCCCAGATGCAAAACACACAAAAGAAAACTGGTTCCTCTGCCAAAAAGCAAATAAAGCAAAAAAGTTCATTGTTATTGACTGCTATTCACAACAAAAGCAGTTTGTCTTCATCTGCAACAGAAAAACCTGTGGACTTTCAACTGAAAATATCATTTATAGTTGAATTTATTGTTAGAATTTTTATACCATGACATTTGAAGTGAATAGTTCTTGGCTTTAATAGATTTTTAGTCATTAGTTAAAACAAAAACTATTTTTCTTTTCAGAAGTATTACTCAATCATTTAGAAATGTTTAAATTCTATCATTTTTCTACCTAAATATATATGTTAATAAAAGGATACCAGTGCCATGTAGGATGGACTGTCTCCAAGCGTCCTCTTCAACCAAAGGCTGCATAATTTTAAATTTTCACATGATTTTTGATACTGCTAATTAGGTTGATTATCATCAAAACCATCTGACAAATAGTAATGAACTTTACAAGTGTTTATCAGTCAGTAAAGAACTATCATTCTGTTTTGAACCTAGGAAAAATAAAATACACAGAAGTGTATTTACAGAAGTGTAAAGAAGTTTATCGGATATAAATCAGAGCTGAAGGCCAAAAAATCAAACCTTTTTGTGATTCTGCTGGGTGATTACTCTAATAAATGGGACATAACCAAAGACTGTTAGTGTTACAGCAATTGAAAGTTATCGGATTACTCCTTAAACGTAGTTATTTATTGCAAAAAAAGCTTTAGGCCTCAGTAGGAGGCTTAATGTACTATGAAGATACCACTTTGTTCTTAAAAATCCTGTTAAAAGTATTTATTTTCCAGATTCTATGATATACACAGAAAACCTTGGCAATAGCTAGTTTGGAACTGTCTGAGGCCAATCCTATCGCAGTGACCGATACTTGCTTTGACTAGCATGCTTCATTTTTTTTCTTCAATTTTCCACCTTCCCAGCACTCTCCCTCCATCTCTTGCTTGGTAGTCAATCTAACACCTTTTAGACATTAAGCACATACAGAAGGAAGGCAGAGAACAGGATGTGACATGCCATTTCTTAGCTCCTTTACAGCTGCTGAGCAGGAGCCAGTCAGACTGTGATGCCTTGCCTGCTTTTGGAGCTCAGAAACATTGAATTCATTAATACACTACCATGCAGTCTGACTTAAGTTGCTTACGTGATCCTGTGTCATTTATACAAGAAAATGCAACAATAAAATGATCAGTGTAATGTTTGCTAGTTGTTACGTGCATACACACCCAGAGGAACGCCACATACGTGTTGGTAGAGATTCTCTGGACTGTGAGAGCAGTAGTACTAGGTCTCATCCTCTGATGTTAGACTATTATAAACTACTTTATAAATAGCTTTTATGTGAATCATTAAAAAACCCTCTGAAATCATGTCTGACCCTGCCTTGATCTGGAGGTTGAAGTAAGGACTCCCAACATCCTTTCCACATAAATTATCCTATAATCTAAAAACCCTTATGTTTTTCTGTTCTGAACCTGGTGGAGACCAAATAAAGAAGTCATTTCTTTCTTTTGCACTGTTAACATGTCCACATTTCATAGGAGTAGTACTTGCTTATACTCTACATTGGATGTCTTCACATAAATGAAATAAATTTTTAATTTTTTCTTCCTTTTTTATTTTCCCCTCGTCTTATTTTTCATATGATGTTTCTCATCTATCTGCTCTAAATTCTCAGTTTTTCTCCAGCTGCAATCCCCCATTTGCTGAGTAACTTCAGTCCATCAAAACTCCATTTATACTAAGACCTGTTTCATCATACCATCCACGTCACAATTCCTTATTTCTGGTGTTAACTCAAAATTCAGTTTTGGATTTTAGTTTTTATCATATTTACACATTTCATCATCTGTTTGATCATTGTAATTTAATCATTTGTATCTTTTCTTCCACTGAACTCCCTACATGAAACAACTTCAGAGAAAAAGCCCATGCAGTCATTGCTCTACAGTAAATAAAGAGCTGTTCCAAACCCACTTACTGTAATGTTTCTGAAAAATTATCAGAAGATAATGAGCAAGGTGGTAACTGGTCACATTCTGTTGGAATAATAAAATAAGGTGGTATTTTCATTAGGTTTTCTCTCTGCTCTGTTCACTGTCTCTGCCTGTCAGATGTGGTGTTAGCATGTGTGTTAAGCTCTTTGGTACACGGGCTGTCTTTGATTTTGAGAATTCACACCACAAAAGAGCTCTGAAACTTACAGTGATCACTAAACATGACTGCATGACAAAAACTAATGATAATAGCATGGTTCACAAGGTGAGGAGAGATACAGACAGGCTACAGAATAACATAGCAATTACTCATCCTTGGAGACAAAAATGATATTTGTAGATGCAGGTAATTATTTTCCAATTATTTTATGCTGGTCATTATTAAGAAGTCAGCTTAAAAAATTCCTACCAAAAAGAAGAAAAAAATAAAGATAGTGACAGCACAGTGAAATTAATGTATTTCTTAGTCACAGATAAATTTACACCGTTAAAGGGGTGTATCGTAAAAGGTACTGTGATATTTCTTTAGATTCATAAATAAGTTTAAAGGACATTCTTCATGTGTTTGGCACTTTTTGTCAACAGAATTCATGAAAAATCTGGGCCTGTGTCATGACGGAAATTAAACGTTTGCTTGCTCCTCCTGCTAGATCTAGAAACATAAGTTATGCTGTCACTTGTCAATCATTTCAGGGTCAGCCAAAAGCCAGCTCACCTGCTCTGAGATTGCCAGTCATTATTAAAGTGTTTATTGATTATCATTAAGTGGATTGTAAAAAGCATCACTGAGCGAATAAAGATAAACATATGTGAATAGAGTTATGGGTTGAGATGAAAATATTTTGATTAGGTTGGACACAGTGGCCTCTGTAGCTTTGTATCCTGATATTGTTCTGTCACTAAGGTGATTATCCACCTGAAAATGGTGAGTCACTTAAAATTAGAAATACATTTAGTATTTACTCCTTTGTAAATGGTTTTCATTCTCACAGCAACTTCTGAATGGGACTACAGGTTTGTTTTGGTTTCTGACTCATTGATTAAAACAACAGCACTGTCCTACACAGCATTTAGCATCTCAAGCAGGACTGTGAGCACAGATTGCTGCAAGTCAGCTTCCCTCACAAGAGAAGGAAAGCCCGTCTCGTCACTGAGAGCAGGCACAGTAGGGCTCTACCTCCCGCGTCTGCACTACAGCTCTAAAGTCACCTGTTGATCTTAGGCACAGGGATATCCGATGGTGTAATTCCCTCATGTTCATAAGCTCTGTACAGTGCTCTGCACTACAGGGTAAGCAGCAAGGTCTGTGTAAATGGAGAGAAGGTGTTGGCAGTGTTCTGAAGATATGTCTGCAGTTGCAGCACAGACACTGAGTCAAAGTAATGTCCAACAGTGAAGAGCAGCTGAGCTTATGTAAGCAAGTCATGAAAGGAAAGAAAAAAATAGTAAGGCAAAATGTCGAAAACATTCTGAGGTAGTAGAATAAATTGCTAAGATTTATAAAATGCTGTGGACAATGTGATAAAAATATTTTTACTTGCAACAGACATAGCAATAATAGGCAATTAGGTTGTTACATAGTCACACTTTATCGCCTGTAGTCTGTAGAGGGTGGGGAGGAGGGAGGAATTAGAGTCCTTGTATTCCATATCACATACACTCCTAAATTACTGATAAAAAATTAAAAGAAGGTCAGTAAGGTACTAGAAATGGTGCAGATGGTGCCCCACATCAGGCAAGATCAGTTACGGCTTAAGCTGATGTTAATGCCCAGTTGGAAATAAGCTTTGATGTGGAAGAAAAGTTCATCGGTTGACTCAGAACAGTTTAAGAAAGTGACTAGTGAAGGCTAGATCTGTGCAGATGGTTTTACACTTTAAGCAGCTCTAACAAAATGCAAACTTCCTGCTAGTTCTGATATGAAATATCTAGGTTCTTACTTGATCACACTGCAGAAGTAAAAAGTGTTTTCCCTGGTGTGGAAAGAGAAGCAAAACACCAAAGAATCCTATGCTCGGTGTCACTGCTCAAAACCAAGCCTTCTAATTTTAACAAGTTCATAAAAATAAGATTTTAATAATTTACCTCAGAGGAATGCAATAGCCCATCTCTGCTTCAAGTAATGCATTTGACTGAACAAGAGTCTGGAAAAATTACAGGATTGTTTCTTGCACCTGTTTATGGAGCATATGTAAGTGATTTAAAGAAGGGAAGAAAACATTTCCAGGGGCACATTTTAAGAAAAACAAAAAATAAACTATGAGAGTGTTTAAAAAAATGAACACAGAGCAAAAAATCCCCAAACCTTTAGGGTCATAAAGATATCTTAGTACTATTGTACTGTATTACGATTAGTTGAAATTTCCTAAATAAATAAGAAATGCTTTGGCAAAAAAAACCAAGCCAAATCAAACCAAACCAATATAAACATGTGCATTGTTAATCTGTTTAATTATAGATAATGTCAACTATTTTATTATTGTTTTATTGTTTATAGTTTCTCAAACTTTTCCAGCAGTTCTGGAAAATGTGACATAACTGCTGCTTAATTTTACTCTGCTCAAAGGTAAAATACTCCTTATTATATCAGGCTTTGTTAAGGAATATAACACACCAGGAAGTAATTTTATGGATTTTCTCTCAAGTTAGATAATAACAACTCAAATACCCCACACTGTATAAGAAAACTAAAAGCTATTACTATACCTATATACTTCAAAGAAAATAAATATACATGTATTTTGAACTTGTTGTCCTAAAGTATGTTCAAATTCCATATATGCACTCAGGGGTTGAAAACAGATTCTTCAGTGAGGCTTTGTTTTCTAGAACAAATAAATCTGTGGGGAAAAAGACCAACAACTACTCTGAGATAAACAAAGAACCAAATAAAAGAGGATGAAAATACAATTTTGCTCTTGATGTTCCTAGTTGGTCAGTCCCTTGATGACTGTATCTATTCTTCTGAAGAGATGCTTACTGAGTAGTGAAAATGCTTTAGCATTTAAGCATTTTGTTTCCATCAGACTATATCAGGAAAAATTAAATTCAGTTTGGTGCTAGCAATTATTCCTTCCTATCTATGACATTGCCATGTATTGTATTTATTGTAAACAGACCAGGAAAGATTATCCAAAGCAACATCCTAAGGAACATGTGGTTATCCCCCATACTGTTTTTTTTTACAGTACCATTTTGTGTGGTACATCATGCTTCTGTGTACCTGTTCAGTTTTTTTGTACTGAATGTTAAAAAACCACAAAGATTTCTATAAATTCACATGGCGTGTAAAGGATAAGGAAGCAAATGTACATTGGCTGCTTAACGTACCCAAGAAAAGGGTAGGCATATGGTAGCAAAGCAATAGGTGGTTTCAAAAAGAGAGTATTTCAGGCAGAAGAAATTACTTATGCTGGGAGGTTAAGGAAGTGACTATACTGATGTTAGAACTGTGGAAACATTAAATATGAATGAAATGCAGAAATAGCTTAAGGAAAGGTAGTAACAGGCTAGAAGCGAAGGATGTGACAGAAAAGAGCTCTGGGAATGAAGAACAGTAATAAAAGAGACAAAGAGGTAAACTGTCAAAGAGGAACATTTAGGATTGTAAATGAGCTCTGCCAAAAGAGAAAAGAAATGTTCATTGGAGTGGAGGCAGTGAGTGACAGGCAGAAGAGAAAACTTCGTGGAAAGGGCAGTATAGAAATCTACAACAAAAGAGGCTTAAAGCATTCTAGAATCAAAACCTTTTTGTCTCCTCAACTCTAGATTATGCATTTTAGAAAATTAAGAAAGAAGATGCAAAATAGAGAGGGATAGGATTGAGTCAGAAGAAAATAAGGACATGGAATGAAATCAGAACATTACGTCAATGTTTACAGTAATTTCCTCCTGTCAAAATAAGAATTTGGATGCCTGAGGAAGAAGTGTGCAGTTACAAAAATTGGTTTTATCTTGCAGAATATAAAAGGACAATAATCTTGACAAAAATTGCTCTCATTTTCCAGGACAGCAAAAACACAAAAGGAACCAGTGCGCTGAAAGACACAAGATAAAAATTCCAGAGGACAAAAATTATGGGCCATGTCCTGTGCTTAAATCAAGACTGAAAAGGTGAAATTGGACCCCCAGTTGGAAGCCCCGGTTTGGTCCACTGAAGGACTCTTAGCAGCCTCAGGCACTTGTTTTTCATACTGGCCCTCCGCCCATGATACTTACATTAATTAAAAAGCTGAGCTGCAAAACCCCACCCTGTCTATGTCCCCCCCCACCAACCTAATGAAGAAGTCCATAATGTTCCTATATTAAATGTCCTTGTTTTCAAAAGGACAAATAATTGTACAGCTATGATGTACAGAGAGATTCCATTAGATTTTTCATACACTATGGAGTACTGTGAGGATGAGACCATTTTCATATGCAGGAAATAGCATACTTTTAATCATTTTCTTCAAGATGGAAATTTTAGATTTTACCATTTTAGATTTAGTCTTGCATTTTTGGACAGTTACGATCATAAATTATCTTAAAAATGTGTAATAGTGTATTTAAGCTCAATCACTACGAGACCAGAAAGCCATGTAAAATGCTTAAAATAAGTAATTGAAAAGGACTTGTTTTTCTGATGTAAAACAAGCTGAGTGAGTTTAAATAGTCTAAATAGTCATTACAGTCTGACTGTGATGTGTTCTTTCCTCCACACTTGCTGCAGCATTTCTTGTATTATTATAATGGTTTCTAGAGCAATAAATTACAGACACAGAACCAACTGCTGAAAAGTGTAGGCGGCTCACACAGCATGATGCAAATCACGCTGTTGGATACTCTTCCTTTGTAAAAACAATTCCACTAGAGCACGCGTGATTCTGCCCACCAGAATACAATTTCGCTACACAGCAGTTTCTGTCGGAGCAATGGAAATGGAATTTTCCATCGCCAAGCCCTTAACTCTGCCAAGTTATTTTGGGGCTTGAACTTTGCATGCCTATGTAGTATTCTAGTAACTGCATATACATGAAATAAGCAAATACATAGTCAAAACCAGTTAACAAAAAATATGGTCACCTGAGAGCTATTGACCAGATTACGATAGATAAATTGGTGATTTTTCAGCCTAATTCCTTGTGAAGTGATCAAAATACCCCTCCAAATAAGCAAAACTTACCAAGCAGGAGACAGTCCAGGTCATTGAATGAAGTAAGGGATCGTAGTAAACGGTTGTCTCCTAAACCAGATTTCTTTAGATTATGAGAAATTATTGATTCCAAAGCGCTACTCTGCCTATCCAAGAAAGCTAGATCTTTATATTAGTAAGTCATTGTACACGAAGTAATTTCCACCTTCCTTTGATCCAAATGTAATGAAGTATAAAAAGGTAAACATATCCTTTTACAAATGTCATTTAACTATAATAAAAATATGGTTAGAAAGTGGGAATCAGAATTATTTTTGCACCACTAGAAGATAATACTGCTAAGATTCATATGGAATAGAATCAGAGATGTGACAAAAATGAATGATAAATACCATGCAAAATTTGGCAGCTGCATACAAATTTTGAAAAAAAGGTCAAACTGGCTTCACCAGTTCATCTGGAAAAGATTTTTATTTGAGAACATATGGCTTGCAACTGTCCATAAAGCTCTTACTTTACACTAGAGAAGGCAACATTTATAACATCCATCGTGTGTACATTTAAATAGGAGAGGCACACTTAACAACATATGGATGTTGCTACATCAGGCTGTGGGAGAAATCTCAGACCAATTGGAAGAAAGGGACATGGAATGTTTATTGTCCATGTTCCTGCACTATTTGACACCAAGTTGCACCTAGTACAGTGTACAGGTGGTTTTCTGAGGTGATAACTAGCATTCTAGTATTCACACTTCTTTCTCTCAAACCAAATCCTTTTCTCTTCCCATTCTTCAGAAATCACTTGACAGTTTATGCTTCTGATTTTAGGTTCTTTGGTGATGGTTATTTATTAAATTTTGAGCATTGTACCTAAGGGCTATATTCCCATCCATCACTGATTCATCAATTTAGACTGAATACCAGGAAAACACATTGAAAAATGTGGCTTTGTGGCATATTCTTGTTCTTTTTCTTTGCTGACAGAATGATAAGATTTTACAATAATACGACTAACATTCTATTCATCACTGAAGTGATTTAGATCTTAGGAACTCCATAGTGCTGTAGCAGAAGTATCCTCCACAGCTTCTACAAATATTTCATCACTGTGCTTGCGGAAGGAAGGGGAAGGTGGCATTTTAAATAGAGAAATGGGGCAAAAGATATAGCTATGCATATTCTGGGAAAGACTACAGGCTGAGCCATTCCCATGTTATTTTCAGTTATTCGCACCCTGGTCCCTCTCTTTTCTAAGTGCTAATTTTATCCAGTATCATTGCCTGTTAGATTGTTCTATTTACTGATCTTGTCACAGCTGCCATATTCTTTTTCTTTTTAGTAGACACCTCTGAAAGAGAAAAACTTCCTCTAAAAATGTCTGGTGCATCTTCCTTTGCACGTGCTTTTGAAATTTCTGTATTACCCTCAGAGGCTTACGCTTTACCACACTGAAGGTACTTGTTAGAACTGTCGAAAATAAAAGTGTCAAGATTATATTCTAAATCATATTGACTACACTTTGTGACATATAAATGCTTTTTTTGATGTTTGCTGCTTATTTTTTCAGCTCACTTAGAAATTATCATGCAGTTCACCTTATTTTGTGTTAAGGACTTTGATGCAAAGCCATAAATATACCTAGAAGAATTTACTTTCAGAAGGAAATGATAAATTTCTAAAATGGACTTTGTAGTAATACTAAGCAATAGCTAGATGTGTTGTGACTTGATATGCAACACCTAGTACCTCGACGTATTTCAGCTTAGGCTTAGCTTGCTTTTGTAATATTATGTAGAATAGACATCTGACATGAAAGAAAAAAATTCACAGAAACCTCTTGAAAAACCCTTCAAAGTGTACTTCTGTGGAATCATATCCTTACAATTTATAATATGCGTAGAGTATAAA
Source organism: Prinia subflava (assembly GCF_021018805.1). NCBI lineage: Eukaryota > Metazoa > Chordata > Aves > Passeriformes > Cisticolidae > Prinia > Prinia subflava. Next base: position 34,746,098 of record NC_086253.1, read on the forward strand.
TTTAATCATTATCTACAACTGGTTTGTGTTATCAGAATAATTTTAAAATAATCCTTAAAATTACAGGGTTTACTAAAGTTTCTGAAAGCTAAAAGCCTTCATCTGTGTCTAAGGAACATGGATACGGGTAATTGTGATCTTAGCATTTCTCCAGTACTCATCCTGCTGTGGATCTCACAGTATAATTTATGGCAGGCTGCAGGTAATTCAGTTTGCGCTGGTTGCTATCAGATTTAAAAGGTTGGTGCATCATCCACAGATCAGAAGGATATAAGAAATTTTTGTTTTAACTTCTGCTTTTTCTGGACTTTAGGAAAGTCTTAAAATTATCTTTAGTGTTTTAATTAGCCCCTGATATATTTGGGGCATGGGGTGGGGAGGGGGGAAGGGAATAGGAGGCACTTGGTGGAAAGGAGGCTTTCCCATGCAGTGTGAGCAGGGTACACTGTCACACAATAGCACACCTGAACAGTACAACAGGAAATGCTGCTGCTTCCAACACAACAGTTCTCCGGCCACAAAAGAAGTAAAACAGCCACTCTCCTGGGGAAGCTGTTCTGGTTTCACAGCCACAGTCTACAAATGATGAGGCTTGATGCATTAACTCTACCCTTGTGCTACTTCTAGGGGTTAGAATGCTGGAAATGTAAACAATGAAAAAGAAATTTAAAAAGCAGGTATCTATGCAAACACATTTAATTAATTTTTGAATATCAAAAGAAAATAAAATTGCAGATAAATGTCTATTATTATGGATTACTCCCACAGATATTTTCTTATGTTTTCTTGATTTGGATAAGTAAAAAAATCAAGAAAACATAAAAACATCTGTCTGTATTAAAAAATTAATCTTTTATAAATAAGAAAGAGAAAGGTAATTAATAAATTAAAGTGAGAATAACCAAAAAACCCACATTTAAAGGGCAATGCTTAATGCATTCTAATGTCACAAAGGCCTTTACCAAAGTTCTATTATGTTTTGGAATCCTTGAAAAGAGCAGTCCTGTAATTTCGAGATGATGAATTCTGACAAATCTATTTAAAGCGGGAAAGTAGAACTGCTTGATTCTTTGGCATCACAAATTAAGATAACAATAAGATACTGAAATACTAAAAATAATTACTTTGTTTGAACAAGAAAATTATTAAAATATTACTATCAAAACCAAGGGAGACTAAACTGTGAAGAGCCAGTACTATTTATAAATGAGAAATGTTTAAATTTGTGAAATAAACATAGATTCCAAAGTGCAGGTTTTTTCTCTCTCAATCATCCAGCATCTAGCAATAACAAAAACAAATTTTAAAGGAAAATACAGCTGCAGATATTATTTTTTCATTGTTTTGAAATATTAATGTTAATTAATTAACACAATGCAACTCAAATAAAAAGAAATGGAACAATAATGCAGTAGCTGCCAGTGCCGCAGAAAGAGGAAAAGCAAAATAAACAGAATTTTAAATTGAAATGTAGTTTCAATTTTCTATGTGCTCCAAGGAATCTATGCAATTGCTACAAAAAGATATTAGAAAGACAGGAGGTGAGATGTTGACTTCCAGATGGAAATTCACAAGAAAATATTTGGGAGTGCTCAGCACTGACGTACAACAATCTAGAAATGGATTAACTCACTGAGACCATATGGGCAGAAAATAACTTGAGTTCTGTATGCCAACATGAGTGTAGTTGGGTGACAAGAGAAACAGAAGGGCAAAGAACTACTGAAAATAACTGTGACAGAGAGGTTTATAAAGCATGAGAATAACAAAAGGTCATTGTCATGTAAGTGAAGCCAGTAAGATTTTGCAATCCCTGTAGCAGCTATGTTTGCCTGCCAAAATTTCCTGCGGCAGACAGGGTTCTTACTACTAGTGATGAAAAATCTTATTTTCTCACAATGATCATTGATCAACAAAAAAGCCAGAAGAGACTAAGAAAGCTGCAAGTTAAATAATGTATAGTAATGTTTAGACAACTGGTTTGCAATGTGGAATTCAGGCCTCCTTAAAAGAAAGCTTCTGATGCAGAATGTGAGGTTTGATTCTTAAAGCACAAGACAAATAGACTGAGCCGGGAGTCCCTTAGGGGTCTATGTGCAGGTATTTACAGCTAGAGAATGGACAGTATCTAAAACAAGCTGTTTAAAATGTCTGAGGCCTAAAATCTCAGAGCATAGGAATATAATGAGGCTCCTCCTCCTCCTTCAGCTTGGCATCTTATCTCTGAGAACATCTTTAAAACTTGAGGCTACAAGCCCTTTTTTTCCCCAAAATTGAGGAAGAGGACAGTATTTTTTTTTTTCCTTTATGGTACTATTTCAGGAGGATACACTTCTCTTCTGTTTAATGCATGTTCTGTTAGGTAAAAAGTGTGTCTGTTTATTCAAGGGAATTGCCCTGGGGAGAGACAGGAAGCAGGGAATGTAAAGGTGCTGACACGTAGAACGTTAACATTGTTATTTAATGGAAAAACTAGAGTGGTCAATGCCAAGCCTATTTTATTTTTCCAGTTGTACTTTTTTTTTTTTTTTGAGGCCAGAAATTTAAGGTTGGTGGGGTTTTTTTGCCATTTCGTTGTCCCAAGGAACTTTGAATTCTATTCTGCATAGCACATAATTTTAGAAGGAGATGAAGAATTTCTAATTACACATCTCAATCCAGAAATAGAATGTAACATGAAGTATCTTCTTCAAGAAGGTAGATGTAACCCAGGAAGCTTTGCGGGACTTCTTGGCCTTCTCAGCCTTGGACAAAACCACAGGATTCCTTAAAATACCTAGGAATTAGCTAGATGGAACAGTACATTGCCAAGATCAAGGCATATTTTCATGCAAAGAAATATAGGCTGTTGTTATTGTATATCAAAAAACCCAGGGTCTTTGGACATGGTTAAGGCCCCTCCAAAGTCAGGCAGTAACTAAGAGAGGAATTTCTGAAATAGGTATTAGACACAGAAACCTTTTTTTTTTCCTAAGAAATAATTTGGGTCCCTTTTTCTAGACCTTGGTCTAATACTTGAAGATGCTACAGTTTGAGAAATACGTCTCAGGAAGTGTTAGACAAAATTATGTATTCACCTATTTCTATTACATCCAGCTAAGATAGCAATCAAGCCTGTCAAAGAGCTCAGTTTAAGCTTGCATAAGTTTCTGAGATCACAATATTACTGGGTACTGAGCAACAGGCATCTAAAAACTTGTAATCTCATTTCCTTAGGAAACAGATACTTCCCTGAACAGCACCTTTATAAAAGGATTTATGTAATTTCATTCTAAATGTCTACTATCTAAGGAATTACAATAATATAGTTAAATTCATTTTACTCCTTCTACAGAACTGAGATATTTTAGATTTCTCCCCACTACTCAAACATGTAACATTTTCAGGAGACTTTCAAGAAAATTACTTTAGATTCCTATTCCTCTGCTTTTTTTGTCTAAAATTGATCAACAGCTTTGATGCATTCAAAGCATGATGTAAAAAGCTAATATAAAAGCAAACGTTACTTAATATCAGTTATTAGAGGAAATGTCGTGAGCTTTTAATCCATAAAGTGGCAGCATGTTGTCCACAACCTTACTTTCTTTGTGTGTGTGTGTCTCCTGTGCGTATCAATTAACAGTTCACTGTTAACAGAAGTGTGAAAACACACAAAGCAAAGATAATTTCAGGTGACAGATTTCTCGCTTCAGGGCTGTGCATGAAAAATTTAACAATTCTTAGGTAAGCATTTATCCTAAAAAGCACTTTCCTGTGTAAAGGCTATGCCTTAAAAGGAATTTTAAATTCATACGATGCTTTTTGTATTTTATAACCTTCATCATTTTATATTTGATATCGTTCATCATTCTTATTTGTGCCTAAAGTTTTTATATTATTAAATATATCATAAAATGTTCCATATTTATATTTCTTTTTTGCATTAAGTATTTTCATTACTCACCTTAGCCCCAAATATTTCATTTATTATTAAATATTTTAAACTTTGAACCAGATTTTAAAAAATCATATACAGCTAAGAAGAATAAACAGATATTTTGTTTCCTCTCGTTATCTTAACAACAGTATTTATTCCACTTCTGAAAATGCGAAATTTCATTTCAAATTACATTGTGATTAAAAATAAGTGTAAACAGAAGATCGGTCCTTTAACCATACATTTGCAAGGACATACACAGCCCATAGGATGGGTATCTTCTGGTGAAGGGGATCTTAGTTTTTCAATTTTCTTTACTGATTACAGGGAACATATGCCTGGTGTGTTTCTTTCTACCAATTAGTTATCCATGCAAGGACCTTCCTTATGTCAAGGCTGCTTGATTTCCCTAAAAGCCTTTGACAAGGGGTTTTTGTTGAAAGCCTTTTGGAAATCCATATATACACTATTCACCAGATGATGCTTACCCAATCAAGAGACATTTATCCACATACTTGGATTTTTTAAATTTACGTTTAATTAAAAAAAATAGACTTGTCTAGCAAAAAAGGCTGTTAGCTGATAAAACTATCGTGCTTTGTAGTAATGATCCAAAAAATCTCTGTTTTAAATTTACAGGCATCATATATCAAGAGAAAAGTATTTGGTTGCACTATCAGCTCTAATAGAGGTGTGAATTTAAAAATTATACACAAGTCATCATCTAGAAGTGACTATAAGCAGCTTTTAAACTAATGCTAACTTTACTATAGTGTGGGAAATCTCATCATCATTTTGGTTAGGGAAGAATAAGCTTTTAGTATGTAAATTTGTAAGAAAAACATTTTGAAGAATTGAATCAGGTTAGAGATGTAAATGATGCCTAAAATGTCTCATTAGGTTTTGAATTGCCCTTATCTTTTGTTGTCATTTTTTTTTTCTTTTTGTTTTCTAAGCATTATGAATCTTGTGGGCTTTGGGGGTAATTTTCTTGCTTGACTAAACCAGCAAGGGCTTTTCCAACAATGAACTATGAAATGTTTCTCCAAACTCAATTATGCATGGAAATATGTATCGAGTAGAATAGAACTACGTAGGTTTTTTTATTGAGTATTTCTCAGGTTTGTCGCCTAAAATTTTTGATTTTATTTCAAATGACACAAGCAAATTCTGTAATACATTTGGTGTGATTAATAATTAATGTTTAAATTGAATCTAGATATCTAAAGCTTAATACAATGAAATATACATACAATCTATGTCTATTGAGAAAGAGACATCTGAAAATTTAAAATGTGAAACTTCTTTGTCATAAAATGCTTGGTTGGTAGACAAACCATTTAAGCTCCTGTCTTAAACAGAAAGCCTTAAAAAGCTTACTAAATATATCAGTTCATTTATATTGTGACTTGCTGTACATAATCCTTTTCTGTGTTAACTTTTCACAGTAACAGAATATTTCATTGCCATGTCCTAATGTTGTTGTGAGTATACTTTGGTGTATTTCAAATTATTATGTTGACTTCTAGTTTAATAACTTGGAATTTTGAAAAGTCTACATTATTGAAATGATATCCTGAGGTATTTATTACTTATCCTTATTACTCAAATTAACTACACTTAGGGCAGTTTATAAACAGAGGATAATATGCACTTGTTTCTACAATTAATAATCTCCTAGACAAATTAAACTAAATAATCTACCAGACAATTTGAACTACTTTGAACTAGATGCAGGATGATATCCCAATAAGAAAGGCTTATTATGTTTCTTTTATTTTGTGTTTTAGGGTTCTATGAAATGTTTACAAAACAGCTCCAGATAGTTCAGATGACATGACTGCAATATGGCAAATTACTTGATGCATTTCTTTGTGGAGATCACCCATATTATTGCAACCAGCAGAAGGAAAGCTTAAGATGTTACCTAAACTGAATTAGACTGAGTATTGCTTCAAATGAGAGCTTCGTAAGCCAGTTGCACCAAAACAGTCACTGCAGACTTCCAATGGTTCTAACTAGTTGTAGCTTTGTATTTATGTTATGTATACACATATGTGCTTTTCCACTGACAAACATACACACACATGTAACACATGAAGGCAAATTTGTCTTTCCCAAGTATTTAACTCTCACCCATCATCTTCTTAAATGAAATCAGTCCACTCTGTGAGCAGTTCAGATGTTAAATGTAAATATTATTCTTTATTTAAATAGCAGTGGCCGGTGATTTAGCAGAAAGGTTGGATTTTGGTGGTACTAATCCTGCTTCTTCAGCGGGCAAAAGCTTTCTCATTGATATAAGATACTCAGTGGATTTAACTTTCCCCCCTTTTTTCTTCTCTTCATGCCTAGCAAATAACTTGGAGACTTAAATAAAAAATAGATATGAGAGATTACAGTAACTTCTATGACTCTGGCTAAGTGACAAGAAATTGATTCTTTTTTCTTTAGCTAATTGCCCACTTCAAGGAAGATCCCATGAAATCTTTGCCTTGGGACCATGGTATAGCAGGAATCTAAGAAATGTACATACTTCTAAGTCAACTATATTGAGAATGTCTGAGTGATTTTTGAAGAGTAAAATCATATGATGGTATAAAATTTGCAGTTTATTGCCTGAAATATGCTGTACCACTCTTAGGTACTACATCTAGAGAGCCTGTGCTTGTTGCTTGGCTATAATGGAAAATGAAATTTTATGGATATATATTAATCCTTTAATGGTGTTGGAGGTAGATCAGCTAATGTGAAAACAATCAATACATACTCTCTGAGCTACAAGATTACAGCCCTGCACTTTCCAACATTTGCTTCTGTTCATAATCATATTGTATTGCAGAGATATGAAAAGAAAAAGGGAAATCTTGTAATGAATGTTTAAAAATGGTCCTTTGAAAACTTTTTAATACTGTTTAAAAGAAATTTCTACATATTCCTACTAATCTTTTGATTTTCTCTTTGATCCTGATGTTGTGGGTGATGAGCAAGCAGCTGAATGGTGCTTAGTTGCTAGCTGGGGTTAAACCATGGCACTGAAACATATATACATAGAATTACATACAAGTATGTAGATATAATAAATATATCTTCTAATCACAAAAATATTTTCCTTGAGATAAACTTGTAATGAGTTTTTTGAAGTATTCAACATAGACATATCTTCTGCAGAGGGAGACCTTTGTCTTTCTGTTGTAAAATCAGCTGCTGTTGTTCAAAAATTGCTAAATATATCAATTTTTGACACAACCTATCACTTGGTATTTTAATTTATCTTACCAGGAATGTTGTAGGAGCCTTTTCTTAGGTACTGTTCAATCTTATTTCTAGATTTTCTTTTCTCTTCATCAGACTGATCTTGTAAAGTCCTACTTCTTACTTAGAGATAATATGTGTCTCAAAATACCACTGGCTACAATGAAAGTTGATTTTTTGCAGTATGCCTAAGTAAGCATATTTCAAAGTAAAAGTTAAAAACCACCATGCTTTGCAGTGCTTCTTATGCTTGCCTCCATTGCATCCTTTTATAAATTAAAACTGAACATAATAACATTATTGTATATTTTTAAAAACTGAAATAATAATATGATGTTTTCACAATTCTCCTCCAAACTTATTGATAACTATTTCAATGTTTCAGCTTGACACATGAAACAGTAGAGAAATCAGGAAGTAATTAGAAGTGAAATTCAGTTTTGCCATATTTATTGACTATATTTATGACTATATTTACACCTATATTTTTCAAGAAGAACACTCATATTTTCACAAAGAGGACAGTGACTTAAGGACTATGATTCCACAGCCACAGACATCAATATGCTTTGGACCAGAATATGCAGACAAAGTACACTGCTCAGGTAAGGATGTGAAAATCTGAAGGAGACATGTTAGCCTGCCAAACACCACTGGCATGGCAAGTGGTAGCTGTTCCTCAAGCCATATTCAGGATGCTTTCCTCTGCTTTTTCCCCAGATTTCCCACTGAATGCCATTCCTGCTTCTGGAAATGAGAGGGTTAATTATTACAATTGCTGCGAAGGGGCATGGCTAGGACCAAAGGTTATTCTATACCACCTCATATCATTGCTGGGGGTGGGGGAAAGGAACTCTCTTCTGAGGAGAAGGGCTCCTTGGCCAGTTGAGTAAATGTGGTGGAGGGAGCTGTCTGGTCTTGTGTATTGTCCTCGGCTTCCCACGTGGATCTCTTCTTTCTTGTGCCTTTTGCCATTACCCTTGTTGCTGTTACTGAGTGTTTTCTTGTTTCATTGCTGTTCCCCAAAAATTATCCTTATCTCAACCTGTGATCTGTACCTTAGGAACCTCCAAATCTCCTCTCCAGCTTGCCACAGCAGGAGGGGTGAAGGGAAAGCAGGGAGTGACAGAGGAGTACATATTTTGGAGGGTCTCAGTGGGGGCACAGGATTGGGGAAAGTCATTCCTAAACCACAACAATGCTCACTATGTGCTGGAAAGACACCTACTCCTGTAATCAAAGGAAAATATTCTTTACTGCCATTAAAATTTATGCGCCTCAAAAATTGAAACAGGACAGACTAGAGGAGAACAGGCAGTGGTGAGATTGTGTTTACTTTGTCAAAGTTAATGATGACAACTTCAGTTCTGGGGTTAGTGATACATTATTCTCAGCTATGGATTCTTACCCCTAAACTTCATGTTGCCTGTACTTCCACCAAAGCCTAAATACTGAGAACTTCAGATTGTATTAACCATTGTCTTGTCTCACCTGTTTTTTGGGGTGAATAAAACAACACTAGGTATTGATTTCAGATTAGGGAAAGACTTCAGGACTCCTGAAATTTTTGACCAACAGAAATGTTCCTGTAGAGACAACACACATATATAGATACACTAATTAATTCAGAAGTGGAGCTCACTGTGCATCTGTAGGAAATGAATCACTTAATCACAGAAAATATAGTGAGTATGCTCTATTTTGGATAATAAGAAGCAGAGATACAGATGAAGGATCCTTCAGGTTGATATGTTTATTATACTGAACATTCCTTGATGCCTGCTGTTTTCAGTATTGCTACAGAAGCATGTGAACCTGTTCACAACAATCACACTTCACAGTCTTTGTTCTTGATATTCATCAAGGTCTGCCATGTTAAGTCATGATTATGCTTGTCACAAGAAATCTACTCATAGGAAGCCTTAGACCCACATGCTTATTAAAATTGCTGCCTGACTGGTTCCAATCCATTTTTCCTATGTCCTTACTAGTACTAATCATTTTAAAGCCATCAAGTAGAAGCAAGAGACTTTACTTGTCTCTTACTCAAAAATTCATCATATCTTAATCTTCCAACTAAACCAAATAATATTTAACACTTTTACTGCATCTGCATGTCTTTTAATTATTTTAAAATCCAAGTTTTAGACATATTGACAGTGGCCACCTTTGTGTCTTAAAAGCCAAAAGCTTTATAATTTTCCTTATTTTTAAAGGACCATTTACTGTGGTCACTGAGGAGTCTCTATTAACTTAGATATTCAAAATCCAGTCCTGATTGTTCCAACCAACTACATTTACCTAAAGTGGTATCTTCAGCCTACCAAAACCAGGACAGAAGTACTGCCACAGAAATATGTATATCTATGCATACCAGTACATCAGATATAAACATACATTTTTCTCTTGCTTATACATTTAGACAAAAGTGTATCATCTGTAATACACTCCTGGTATTTTTGTGTTAAATCAGACTGTAAATCTGGTTTCTATTTAACAAATGCAGTCTAAGTATAGGAATCAGGATCATGAGAAAGATTTTTTTTAAATGCTGAATACAATTGGAAAAATGTCTTTTGAGATAAACACTCCAGCTGAAATCACTGTTATCATTCAAGGTAGCTTAAAGAAGGCAGACAAATTTTCAGAGACAGCAACAAGAGGACATGCAGTTAGATAAGAGGCAATTGTGGTGAAGGATTGTGATGAACAGGTGTTAATTTGGTAACATACAGGTGAATACGCATGGGTTTTCATCTATGCTAGCAGTGGATTTTATTCTTTCATCTGTTAGATTCAGCCATTGTAAGAGCAAATACTAGTAAAATTTTTATCAGTTAGACAGGGAAAAGAAAAGTGATTTTGCTAAAAGAAGATGTTCATATAAAACATGAGAAAAAATGAGAAAAAATACCATTTATTAAAAAACCCAAACTGAATCGAAACAAAAGGCCCTACAAAACTCAAAGTGAAACCAATCTGTATGCTTTAAGGACCCATGAGCTACAAGCAGTGGGATTTATTCCCTTTTGCCTTCCCCTTTGTCTTTTTCTCAGTAGCTGTACATTACCTATGCTCCAAGAACCAGCAGGAATTTTAAGTTCAACTACAATTTTGCCCTCACAACATGACAAAAATGCTACCTGAACCAGATCCATAACATCTCACATAAGGTCAAGGATATTCATACATAACAAGCTTTCTTGGAGGTGGCTAGTTTGATGTTGTCTAATGTACCTGCTCAAAACAGAGATTCTGAAACAAGATATCAAATTGATCACTAAGTCAGTAGAAGCTGGACCTTGTATAGCAAAAGCACAGTCTCTCAGGAAAAGAGTTTGACTGTTGCATTCATAAGCACCCCTTGCTGGATACAGTCAGTCAAGAACTTGTCACTAGCTGTAAATGTGCTATGCTTTTACTGACACCATCTCCAGCTGGGGGAAAAATATACTGATGGACATTCTCAAAGGATAAGATGTTTTAAAACTGTTTATGAAAATAAACAGAGAATACTACTAACTTTCTGATGTAAAGTGCCAAGGGTTTCAAAAGGGAATGCAGTTTCAGATCATATTGCTACTGTTTCTTTTCGTAAAATGTTGACAGACTCCTAAAAACTTAGCAACAAAACTCATAATAAGATTTATCATAAACAATAGGTTCCAAAGTCACAACAGAGGATGTAGCAACACCATACAGAAATAGGAAATAGGGAAATACATGAGATTCTGATCTCATTAACTGACTAGCTGAGAAACTGAGAAAAATATTGGGTAGAATGAAATGTTCAGGTAGAATTTAAATATTCAGAGCCAAGAGAGCTGTGTGTAAGCATCATGTCTCATTCCACAGACTGTTCAGAAACAGCAGGCACCTACATTTTTGCTGTCCTGTGTGACCTTAGGAACTACTAATTCACCAGAGTTGAGCACCTCAGTTCATATTTCTGAGGGCACTACTGTCAAGTGAGCATCTTATTTCCATGGCAAGGAGCTATGGTTGCCTGATCCTTTACTGCAAAATGGTTATGCTTTCTGCATATAAAATAAAAAGGGAAAAGAAAAAAGTACCTGAACAATAATTTCAGTGTTTTTCCCATAAATATTCCTGAATACTGTGGTATTGTCAGCATAGTACTGGGCTCAAGCAACTAGCATTCCATTCCAATTTTTTTTATAAGTAGCTGTTACATCAATGTATTTCTCTGGCCCAGCTTTTTCAATTTTCTTTATCATGGGAAATGGAATTTATTTATTTCTTTTAAATCTGTGATATATTTTTATGTTTCTCCTTGACATAAGTAGCATATATAATAAAAGTATTTTCAAAAAAGCAGCAGAATATAAAAATTCGAGTACAAGAATAGCATTCACTTGTTTCCAAAAATCATAATTTTACGTGCTTGGCAGTCCTGGTACGTGCAAAACTGTTTCCTCACATTTAGAAAAAACAAAATTTCACCTTTAGCAAACAAAAGAACCTTAAAAATCCTTTATTGTAGAAATTTGACGGTATAAATGAATCTGACATTTGGGGGGGATAATATCTCCCTGTCCAAAAGTTAAAAAACTTTAAACTACCTTTGCACAGATCATAATTTCCTGTAGTCGAAGAAAATCAGTCTGTCTAGGAAAATGTCCTTTTGGCTTTGAATATCACCTCAGATAACTTTAGAAATTTAGGGTAACAGAGGTAGTGAAAGATTTCGATTGTTATTAATGACTTATTCAATGCTGCTGGTTAGGTTGAAGCATAATCTTCTTGTTAACATGGGAAAAACATGACCTCCAAAAGTAGTGTCAGACTTAACAAGCTTTACTCTTCCATCAGTACTAGGTAATAGATATGCTAATAGGTAGGATTTTTTATGAAAATAGTGATCTTAGTACAGCCCTTGGTTTGACTGGTGTTATCCCAGTATAACTATTATTCACACTGATTTAAGTACAAACATAAGAGTGGAAACTATGATAAACTTTGCTGGAATATCTTTACAGCATCTGAAATGAAATTCAATATAAATATCCACAACTAACTGCTACAATTTTATACTGTACACAAGCTTAATCAATAGACTGAGGAGAAGGAGATTCAGTGATGATTCTTTTCCTAGCCTCTGGTTAAACTCTAGATATCAACAGAAAAGGTACAACTGCCAGGGAACATTTAATAAAACATGAGCACATTTGTGCACATATTATCATACACACACAATACATAGCATGGTATATATTTGCGTATGTATACTTATCTATAGGTCAAGAAAAAAGAGAGATAAACAGGCAATAGTAAGAATGCAAACATCAGTTCATATTAGGACATTTACCTCAAAAATGAATTAGTTCACCACTCCGTAGGTTTTATGTGTAACTTAAGAGCTTATATTGGTACACTGTGATGAGTAAGGGTCTTTTATAGCTATTTATCTGCCTTACAGCACCTAATACCCATGTAACAGTGGTGTATTAGATACAGTACAGGGACACTATGTTACTGTACACAATAAATAGTCATTGAAATCAACATAAAATTAAAACAGGACATAGCAGTATGATATAGCTGACCCTTGAGTCATTCTAACTCATATCAGTATACTCATACTCATATACACAGTATATTCTGTGTATCAGATGCAAAGGTATCTCTGTAGCTTGCAACTTTTAAGAATATTTTTGTTTGTTTCTTGTTAGTGAAAGAGGGAGTCCAATTACTGATCTGATAATACAGTTTAGGTCGACATATTTATTTTGCTCTTCATTTGACCTTATTGACAATATTTTGGATGTGACAACAAAGCCAGGGAAGAAGCATTTTGTAATACCTCCCAAAAGGGTATAGAAATTACAAATGGAATTGTTTTCCAAGTTTTCAAAAAAACCCTTATATTCCTTTCCTAGGAAAGTATTGAGGTTGAAACAAAATGATTTTAAAACTTTACTGCTAGGAGAAGATAAAATTGTTCAAGTAAAATAGGCTTAAATTATGTTTGACCAAGGGTTTGAAGCATGACTTCATGTGAATTAATGGATTTTGCAGATTAGCTTGTTACTTTATGATTGACCAAAACCAAAGATAAAGAATTACTAAAAGAATGTTATGAATTTTTTGAGCTATACCTTGATTTATGCTACACTCTAAAAAGTAGGAGGAAATTTTCAACAGTATCAACTTTGAGATCACACTGTACCTTAGTTTAATAAAGAAAATATTTTGTATGAGGTTAATAGACTTTTAAGAGTATTTTTGATAGACTGTTACAATAACAAGTTTATTATCTGTTATCTTCAGTATTTTGGTAGTAAGAGGTTGGAGACAGTTGATATTACAAAATTTTGAGTTCACAAGAAAGTTAAAAAAAATAGTAAAATTGATTTAGTAGAGAATTGTGAAACTGAAAAGTTTGAAACCATTACCTAAATGAAGATTCAAAACAGATCATGAAAGAATATCTTGCTGCTTATCAACAACTAAATCTTCAAACTCTGTATAGTATGACTACGAATGTTTCCTAAACAATCATGGAAGAACATCTGGGGGTTATATTTACTTGGAAAATTAAGTATATATTTGCTTCCTCAGGCAGTTATTCTTACCTGAATTTGCAAATAAGAAAAAATGTCATGAAATCTTAAACTTACCACCTCTAAGTTTTCAGTAAATCTCTGAGTTATGCTGCACCATCGAGTATGACAAAAAAAAATATTCTGACTGAAATTAGTTGTTGGCATTTGAAATAGAACTGTGCCTTCAATCTACAGTAACTGAATTTACAGCTTAGTTGAATGATTGTAGCATTTTAACATCATTTTGCAGGTTTAAGAACTGCAAGGCAGGCAACCTTTTGGGTATTTTGATCAGTAGCACACAAGCATGTAACAGACTGTGTTCAAGTGGAACCTTCATCCAGGATGCAAAGCTGGTGCTGAATTATAATCACCTTCAAAAAGATTGCAAGCCTGTGGGTATTAAGCTTTGCACTCACCAAGCTCAACCAGAAAGATTTATGCAATCTGCTCTGGGACTTGACACTTATTCATACAGTAGATCTGATAAGTGCATTCTGAGACCTTGAAGTTTATTCTCATCACAAGTTTTGCATTTAAGGACTCAACCAGCAGACTTTTTAGTGCTGATCAAAAGCACTTGATTATGAGCTCAAACAAAATCACTGTACAACCACACAAAAAAGAAAAAAAAAGGAAAAGGGAAAAATGAAAAGGGAAAACCCATATACATCTAAAAATAAAAGTGAATCTTTAAAACCTAAGAATAATCTCTAATATTTTAGGTAGCAGTCAAATTTTTGTTGTCTTTGCTCTTGTTTGTCTGGAAATAGTTTGTCAGATATGTTTGCTTTCCATTCTCGGCCTATATAAAGGACAGAAGACATCTGAATGAAAAGACAATAAATCGTATTTTTCTAAACTTTATGGCATCCATTGTCTCAGAAAGCTAAATAAGCACAAACCAGAATTTGTCCAAACATAATAAAAATGGAAAAGTAATGAGCTAAAAGATTTTACTGCTCATTTGCAGTTAACCAATCATCCAGACAATGCTGAACTGAATTTGATTCAGTATTGACCCATGGGATACACCTGGGTTTACTGACCTCCAACGAGACTTCAGCTACTGGTCACAACCCTCTGGCCTTGACCAGTCACTCATTTTTAAGCTCACTTCACTGTCTGCTCATCCTGCCCACACTTCCACGGCTTCTTTAGGAGAATATTATGGGATCCGGTGTCAAAAGACTGAAATCAAAATAGGCAAAATCTACTCCTCCCTCTTCATCCACCTAGCCAGACACTCCATCATAGAAAGTTATCAGGCCGCTAATGTCTTACTTCCGCTTGTGAATTAATACTGACTTGCAATGACATCAGCTCTAACAGATGCATCCCACCACTGCTCATGGACTTATGTATGTCCAGATTATTCAAGTACTCCCTAAGATGATCCTCTTCCACCAAGGGTACACCTTCACTGCTGCAGATTTACCCCCTGGTTCCCAGCAAGTATTTCTGAAGGCTTTTTTACAAATAAAGACTGAGCCAAATAAGGTATTCAGTACTTCAACCTTCTCCATACTCTCTATCACCTGTGCCCATGTCCCACTCATCATCGAGCTCCTGATGTCTCTTGTCTTCCTTTTGCTGCTTATGTACCTGTAGAAGCCCTTCCACTGGCATTTGAAGTCCTTCACCAGATTCAACTCCAGCAAAAACCATAGCTGTGATATTTCAGGTTTCATAAATCTAAATACTACAGATATGTCTATCTAATCTAGAATTATAGATATTTTTGCCTTGTGGTGACAACAAGCAAGACAAATTCTGTAGAATGGTGGACTGTTCTGATTCATCCAGCTTACACAGATGATCATATGTGCAAGTTCTCTTCTGTGCACTTTTTAGACAGATCTGAAAAATCTGTTCAAAAATCAAAATAAATCTATCGCTAAGGTATGGAATGTATCATGGGAAGTTTTCACTGCTCTAAGCCATAAACTCAGAATGCTGATTTATTTTCAGTGAAGTCTTGAGCTTTTCCACTACCTCTTAAACTGCAATTTTTCCCAAAGCAAAAGTCATTTCTCACCCCTATCTTCATGAATTTGTGTTGCTTTTATGAGAGAAGAAAATCTGTGAGCAATATCAGCTAATTTCTAGAGACAGAGAATAACAATTTTATGGTAACTTCCAGCAGAGTCTGGCAACAGAGTAGGAATTCAAAAAAACCACAAAATCTCTATCTTATATAACAATGCAAGTCAGTCGCCATTAAGTTAGCTCAATACTCTAATTCAGTCTTCAAGTACAAATATTCATTGTTTCTGTCAAGTGCTTATTTTGAAAGATATGTTTTCCCCTCTTTGATCTAGAGTGCTTGTATTCTGTGCTTTATTTCTTTGATGTTCACCAAAGACTGATAATTGCCATTGAAGTATGGAGGATGGTCATTTCAAGGAAGCACATTTTGATTAATAACCTCTTGAATTAGTTCTATATAGTAATACCTACAGATTCATACTACTTATTTACATGTCTTCTAAAAAAATCCTCATCCTTAGAAAAGTTGGGCATAGGTAAAGAAAGCAACTAAGCACCTAGTCTATAATAATTTTGCATTGAAAACTGGCAAACTGGCTTGGTTTGTGCTTTATTTGGAGTTATTTTGGGTACCAAGCAAAATACATGTGTTTTAGTGGCAGCCCAAATGACTGCTTTGTCACCATGGTCTTGAATACCTGTATTAATAACAAATACCACTTAAACACTTTTTTTTTTTTTCTGCTGGAAGTTGAATGATTACAATGATAATCCCCTTTACCTATCCCCTTTACCATTATTCTTGATATGTGTCAGATGTACGATGTGACAATACCTTATTATTAGCAATTCCTTGAGAGTGAGATCACAGAACAGGAATCAAGTAATTTGTTACTAAATCCAAAAAAGTTGCCTCAATTTTGAAAATGGATGTCAATTTTTACATGTATCAACTGCTTAACTTAAGAAAAACTATTAGCTGCAGAAATCCCTAGAACATATCAGTAGCAACCTAAAATTTAGTTTAACATAATAAAAAAGTAATCAGAAGAAACACAAAGCCAAACAAGAACAGCCATCTCATAAAGAACTAAAAAACACACATAAAAATACAAAAATAAACAAGAAATCCCAAACACCTCAAGGACAGAGGAAAGAAGAAGAAAATTAAGCTAAACAAACAACCTAAAAAAAAAGAAAAAAGCTCCATCAAAAGGCAAAAGACATGAGAAACCAAACCCAACTGCCAATATCCACTACGTAAAAAAAAAGTCTTAATTAATGTTCATTTTAGTCATAGCTGTGAATTAAATACAAATTTGAGTTGTGTGTGTTTTAGGATTGTGCATTGCATGTTTGCACAAATAAATTAAAGGACTACATCTTCTTCAGTTTCCAGAAAGAGACTGTGTTGTATAAAAAGGAGTAACATTCATTTTCTAGTGCTAAGTCATTATTTGTAGTTGATGACTTCTTCTATTTGACTATTTGATTACATTACTTTGTGACAACAAGAAAGTACATCTTGATTAGTATATATTGGGGATGACTGATTCACAGGTTAGACAAAGGCTGCTTTTTGCCAATCATCATTTTGAAGACCTGATCAGTTATAGAGATAAGGAAAACAAGATTTGCAGGGACAAGCAGTATTTTTATTCAGCTCAGTGAGACAATAGCTGCAAAAACAGCTGCTGAACCAACTGAACAACTTCTGGTCATTAAAAATTGTTCCTGTGTTCCACCCTCTTCAATGTGTATTCACATTGAGCTCCTGTGAAGGCAAGTAGCACTTACTAAAATGGCAGAAAAACTCAACCTGGGTAATTTTCTGCCTGTTTAAAGTGGCTCAAAGAATCATAGAATATAGAATAGCAAATTAAAGAGCACAAAATTTAAGTATGGCAGCTGGGAAAGAAAAAGTAAGCGAGGGAGAAAAGGAAGAGGAGAGACAAATAATGGTCCGTCTTTTTACTGATACAGAGAACCTGCAGTTGGGAAAAAACACAGGCACCTCTATCACATACACCATTTTAAAGTTCTGTGAAGCAGATATTTAACTCGTGTAATGGAAACAACTATATTTAAGCAACATTAAGTTTTCGAATAAATCCAATATTGGAACAACCACATTTTTATAAGTGGCAGGCTACTAAGTGATTCTCCAGAGAAAAGTCTGCTGAATCTGAAGAGATACATGTAAAATGCAGCCCTGAACTGTCATATCTTAAATCCAGAACTTCATCTTGATAGGGCCAAAGTATACTGCTCAAAATCAGTCACATCTTAGTGTGGTTGAATACAGCCTGAAGGACTTTAACAGTTGTTTGTATACATGTTGAACAGAAGCCCCCTAGCCTACTTTTCTAAAAATAACTTTATTTTCCTAGCTTCATTGGTTTATGCCAACCTGAATGAGTTTGAATTTGGGAGATGAGAAGAATTATTTTAAATGAAGAACAGAGCACAGCCGAAAATGTAACATATTGTCTTGGATTACAACTTTAGATCCTCCTAAACAAAACCATGACATAATTATTTAGGAGGTCAACTTACTGCAAAATGCAGAGATATATTTTTAAAGAATCCAAGATGAGTCATTCTCTTTCCTAATGAAAATGATAAAAATGTAATTGACATCTTTGTCAGGAGACAAAATTCATGAAGAGAGGGAAAGTGAACGAATATCTTAAAGCGACTCATTGATCTCCACAGTGTCTTAACAAGTCTTAAAAGATACTTAGATAAAATAAAATCACTGTGCCATTGAAAAGGCACTCTTCTGTATTCCTATGATTACCATTTCTACATAATCATATAGATCTGTGAGGTTTTTCTCTTTGCATATTCTGATGTTTTATTACTCTTGTAATTAATTTGACACAACAAAGCATTATCTTTTTATGAAACGTACAAAAATTAGTAGATGCATTTTTAAGAGTAAATTAATAAACTTACAAGAAATCCCAAAAAGAGCTGAAATAAAAAGAAAAAAATTTAAGTTATGAAAAGAAAAATAAGTTGAAATTGATGCTTGATAATCAGTCTTTTAAGAAGAAGAATTAAGAAATATGACAAATGGCAACACTATCATTTTTTCTGCTGCTTTTTAAAGTGACTTTTGTACGACAAGGGTCTAATAAACAATAGTAGCGTGTGTATATCTATATAATATATAGAGATATATATAGATAAAGATATACATATCTATTTACAATTCTCAGTGAAACCTTGAATGTCTGAAAACTGATAGAAATTATTCACAAATGTTACAGAACACAGCTTCCAGAAGTCTGTAAATTACAAACATGGCAGTGGCTGAAATGTTATGGTTATATTTTGCAGAAGTCCTATGATGAATTTTTAAGCTGATCATGATTAAAGTTATTTATATGTCTTAGAGCAGAGGCAATGAGATCAAGCAGCTGATCAAATCCTTTGAATGAGCATATAGCACTTAGGCAAGAATGACAACTGAATGACTTGGATTATTTTGTTAATTATTTTATAATTATGTAGAAAGAAATATGGGGTTACAAAGGATCACATATTCACATAGGTCAACATATGTTTTGCTGCTATGAAAAAAGCAATTGGATTGGGAACTGCAATAAAAGGTAGCTTGCAATACATAGGAAATGAGTCTTCCGTTCTCTCTGTCACTGGCAAAACACCAGGTGCCTACTAGGTCCAATTCTAGGAATGGAGCTTTGAGGAAGATATAACTCAAAAAACTGTAGGAAGCATGGATTTAGGAAAACAAAAAGATTGCTAAAGGATGCGTGAATGAAGGGAAAATAAATATTATTTGTATTCTTGTTGAACAGAGTAAGATTTATTGAATTTAAATTGTAACAAGAAAAACTCCAGTTATGACTATCAAAAAAAATGCCAAACTATGATTACAGAAAGGCATCATAAAATTTGTTGGAAGAGGTCAGAGGTCCTTAGAAACAGATTAAAAAAATATTTTACAGGAATGACTTAAGCAGAGCAGATTTTGCCTTTGGCAGAAGATTAAATGACCTCTTGAGATATCTTCAAGCCCTGCTTTTCTAAGATTTAAATAGCACCTACAAAGTGAATAGAAAGATGTGAAGATCACCTCAGAAAAGTAAAGGAAACGAAAGACATGGAATCCTTGTTAATAAGTAAAAAACAAAAAAAACCAAATAACCCCCCCATTAAAAAATCCAATGGAGGTATAAGAATTACCTCAACTGTTGTTTGATTGTGCTTTCTGTGATGATAAAGTGAGTTATACCGTATTACTAGAACAGACATGAGCAGAAGAAATACAACATTAGCATGTGAAATGGAAAATTATTTAATCAGTCACAAAAGACGTGGCATCTTGGAAGTAAAGTTTACTACAGTTTTTATCTCCAGGTCTGGTTCTTAAACCTCATGAAAAAGTTAGACTACAATAAATCAAAAATACTGTAGCAGGATTGAAGCAGACATTGAACTCTGTCTTGTCAAGAAGGGGGGCATGAGAGAGAGAGAGAGAGAGAGAGAGAGAGAAAGGGAGTGCACACAGTTTAATTAATCTGGTTAAGGGACGACAGATCAAAGACAATCAAAAAAAGTGCATTCTTTGGCACAACTACTGTATAGAAAACATGGTTTTCTGTTTTGCATTGCAACAGTGAATTGTTTTACAATTTTCTCTTGAGATAAAAGTTCCATGGGGAGTTGTGGAGAATGTAGTCTAATTTATTTTAATGATCAGAGCAGTCAATTAAGTGCCTGCACTTACAAGAGGAGGACTTTTTATGTCTGGTCATTTTCTTCATAAAGGTTTCTCTAAACATTGGATGACTGCATTTGGGAAATGTGAGTTGCCATTATTCTCTTAATGACTAGGAAATTCCATACAAGTATTGCTATTACGCGTCCTTCAAAATAAGACTCCTTTTTGAATCCTATGATTTTTATAAAATCTCTGTGTTTTATCCCAGATTTTGCAATCTAGACTATATAAATATGTTCTTCTTAAGTAACTAGCTATAGTCTGTAGAAATAGGAAAACCTATTTCTGAAGATTGAAACAAAACAACAACAATAAAAACCCAACAAAACAAAATAAAACAAAATGTTAGTTTTCATCCCAATGCCTGGAATGGATCCATTTTTAAGTTCGTTTACATTTTTTTCAAAGTTTTAATGGAAAAATAGCATTCGAAATGGCAGTGTCCTTTAAATGGTGTTCAGTAAAACGTCAAGGAAAATATAACAATAATACCATTTTTTGGGAAAATAATGAGAAATGGCGCTGTTGAGAATGATACTGAATTTAAGAAAGAGCTATATGTAAAGACTAATTTCAATCAATAAGATGCTGGCACTGATATGGACAGATAGTCACCTATCACCTACCATGGCACTTGAGAAGATTGACTTAACAAACTTCTAGCAGGCAAAGGAGCTGCAGGATTTAAAGTAGGAAATCAAGAGAACCTGTGAGCCCTCAACTGCAACAGACTTCACCAGCATTAAACAACTAGGAGCAGCTTTCAACTAGTAAAAACCACATCTAGTAAAAATTATTTTTGGAAATACTCAATATTACGGATTGAGGCATGATAATGTAAAGACTCTCATTTTGGGCACTTACAAGGCTACTTAGGTGCCTTACTGAACAGACTTTCCACGAGCTCCTGAATTTTCTTACTGTGCTGTATAGGAGGAACTTGTGTGTTAGTACAGTAGAGCAGATCCTTCTGCCTCAACAATCTCAGAAAACAGATGCTGCAAGATAAGGAAAACATAGGTGTTACAGAGATGCCTTCCCCTTATTTTCTTTCTCATGCCACTTGCCTCCACACTTCTTTTTTGGTGATGCTTTGCTATATCATGTCATATTCTGCTTCTCCCTATAGCTCTCACCATGAGGTGGGTCTCAAGGCTCACTCCGCTTTTTTTTTCTCTTGTTCCTATTAATGTACCTCAGCCTTTATATCCATTTAATCTGTTTGTTCACTCTCTAAGTAAAATTAGTAGCTGGATATATAAGTAGATATATTAGTGAAAAACAGACTAGAATAATCAAGATATTTTACAGTTCTCTTATTACCTGTTCTCATCTTTCTTCATAAAGCTACCCTGCTTTTTATCTTGCTATATATTTTGTTTTGCCCAATCCCATAATGTCTTATGATGCCACTATAATACGTTATATCACAAAAATAGAAACCAAATGCAAGATTCATCTGACTTCATCATAGTAACGTCGAAGCACTCGCAACTGCCAATGCCAAAAAATTATGACTAATG
This sequence comes from Prinia subflava, assembly GCF_021018805.1. Lineage (NCBI taxonomy): Eukaryota > Metazoa > Chordata > Aves > Passeriformes > Cisticolidae > Prinia > Prinia subflava. Next base: position 34,768,100 of record NC_086253.1, read on the forward strand.
TATAAATACTTATTCATGCATTTAAACCAAGCATAAAACCTAATACCTTTTATATGATAGGATAATATGGATATCTACATCATTCAGAGAACAAACTGTAAAAGAGTCTATTCTATATATAGAATATGCAATAACATATTATATCTTTCTCAAATATTTATTATCTGTCTCTCGATTTAAATAGTTTGCACTAGAAAACTTGTGGCTAAATAATTTAAAATTTCTTAAATTACAAGGAAATCAAAGTAAAGCAAGTGAAGACACTTAAGCATAATGCCATCTGGTCTACCTATAACTAAAAACTTAACAGCAACACAGATGCGAATCTGAAACAGAGTCTTATCTTGTTTCCCTCCCTTATGACTCTTAGAAACAGTACCCCTTATAATGAAAAAAGAAATATCTGGGAAATTAATGGACTTTAGCTGCAGATTTAAATATTCCTCTTTTCTACGTGGTGTAAAAGCTTTCTTTTGCACACCTCCTTGGTCTCAATTGCAGAATATATTTCTTCAAAGACAGGTGTGTTGTTCTAGCCATATAAAGAGGTATCTGTGTTTTATAGATAGACACGTATCATTTATTCATATACAACACACACATGCACACTATGTGTGTATATATATATATACATATACACAACCCTGTATATATATCTATATATCTGTAAATTATATATATATATATATATATATATATATATATATATATATTTTTTTTTTTTTTTTTTTTTTTTTTTTTTTTTTTTGGAGGGGGGAAAGAATATGTGATAGCTTGTGTTAAGAATAAATCTCAAAACACATATGCAAGATGCAAGTGCCTTGAGTTAGTATGGCAAAAAGTTCTACATTTTTTTAGCATTGTGTCAAATCCAAATAACTTGGTAATTTTCAACTGACATAAATATATATAAATGTGGATTATGTAACTAAAATATACTATATGAGGAAGCTGCTTCCTGCTGTAGGGAAGCAGTCCAATAGTTTTAAAAATACTTCAAATATACAGCATAATTAATATATTAAAAATAAAGAAAGATTTCTTAAATTTCATTGAAGTATTCTTCTAATACACACTAAACAGTATCTGATGTAGGAATAATAATAAATTTAAACCTAAACATGCCCATTACAAAGGCACTCAGTCTCCATAAAAGAAAAATTATACTTTAGAAAATGGATTATAATCATCAGTGAAATTTTAGTCATTAACATTTACCCTGCAAAGCAATAATAAATCAGGATGTTTGTTTTTCTTAAGGAGATATTTAACTGAACTAAAATATTGCAAAGCAACACTTACATATTGCACCATGAAGGAGGAGGGAATCTAGTTTTTTAAAACAATACAATGATTCAATTTCTTTTTTTAATTTCGACATTCCTTATATGAAACATTATTCAACTATATTAACAGTAATCTAATTAATTTTTAATTGGTCAGATTCTGGGTTGTCAGACAATTTTAACTGCCTGAAGTCAATGGGATTCTCAGGGTATTACTATGCAGAAGTGTATTGTTGCATATTTGGTCATAATTATTACAATTGTTTACAGGCAAATGTACTACTAATAAATAAAAATATATAAAGATGACTGCTTTCATTGCCATTTAAATATGCTCATGAAAATTTAAAATTTTTATGAAAAAAAGAACAGAACCAAAAATCATGGTAGTAATTTTGTCAGGTCTCTTGGACGTTGCTGAAAAATGTACTTTATTTCATATGCACAAAGGCAACACAAACAGCAAGTAGTTATGGTAGCACTGATTATGAACTTCTAGACATAAATCAGGCACAAGCTTGCTGTAAGAACTTTATAACGTGAACTCTGTGCTGGCAGAACAACTGGAAACGGCAAAGAAATTAAAGTTAGGAAAGAAACACAGATAACCAAGGAGTATTTACATAGACCACATCCTTTAACAAAAGCCAACTGTTATCAAATAAGGTACAAAAGGATGTATTCCAAAAGAAATGCAGGGGGACTGGGCTCCATTTGGACAGGCAAATAGAGTGACAAAGAGCAAGGGGAGCGCAGTGAAAGCAAAGATGAAATAGGGAAAGTAACTCACTAAATGGAAGAAGGATTTCTGAAAAAGAGCTTTTGTTTCAGTTTCGACTGAAAATCATAATGGAAAATAGAGTCTATTAATTTTAGAAAAGGAGTAATAAGAAAGCCTTGGAAATGACAGTACATTACAGATTTAAAATACTAAAATATTACCACTAAAATATATTAAAAATAGCAGAACCAATAAATTCAACCTATTGTGCTAAAAAGCTTTAGCAGTATCCTAATGCTTAGCAGTTACATGAAGTATCAGACGAGTAAATGGTACATGAATGTATGTACTGTTGGGGAAAAAACAGCAAAAACTATTTGGGAATTCTGGATCTGCTTTCAATGCCTAGGAAACTGATAGAATAGTGAAATCTTTTACAGATTAACCTAGACACAAGTAAAATTATTAAATTATATTATTTATATAAAACAAATTATGCAAAACTAAGTAAATTTCCTTTTCAAGAAAACATGTAGAAAAATAAATATACAGTGGCTAAAAATTTGATGTTGGTGATGCATCTAAAATAATGTTCTCCATGGAATTACATAAGACCAAAATCAAAACCACATGGCATAATGATGTCACATTGCAGATCTGTCACAGAAATATGAATGTAATAAAGGATGATCTGAAAACATAGTAGGCTAAAATACACACAAGATTAAACTCTTGGTTTCTAGCTAAATAATGTGAAGTTCATGAAACTCCTGTTGAGCAGCTCTGTGCCTGCTTTAGTCTTTTCTAGTGGACTATTTGGGTCTTTCCAAGTCAAAGGTGCACGCACTACAACAGCTAAATTTCTGCACAGTTTCAAGCTGAAAGGGATTAGAGTTTCCTGGAAGAAAACAGCACAATGTTGAGGAAAGGGCTAAAAATTGACAAAAGAACCTGCTGTAATATTCCTGTTGCAATCATCTCTAACAATATGTGGATAAGCATGTGCCTTTTTATCACTAACAAATATCCAAAAGATTTGAAGTCTAAAAATTGGTTTGATTTCACTACAAACTTACATCAGATCTGACTCTTTTTACAGTATAGGTAACAGTACAGTATAGGTGCTATGTTTTTACTACATAACATATTCTTCTGAGCATTTTTTTTAATCTCTACAATGACATTAAGCTTTGGCAAAGTGAAGAAGTCTAGGAGCCTCAAGCAGGATAAGAGTTGAAGTGTGTGCATTCTGGTTCTAGAATTCCTATTAAAATATCCTGAGATTCCATGAATACACAAAAATGCCAAAATGCTACTGAATGCAAATATGTGGTGTGCTTTTTTTTAAATACAAACCTAGAACATACCTAGGTAAACTTTATAATGTGTTGTGTACCAAAGGTCATCCCTGCTAACATAAAGTTCAGGAAATGGCCAAATGCAATGTGAACAATATTAGCCAAATTTTTTTGGAAAAAAAGTTTTATGTTGAAATTTGATTTAATGAGATACTCCTGGAAGGACTTTTATTCTTTAATATACTATTTTCCCAGGATGTGACATTAGGTGGAGGTGGATCTACGGACTGAAATCTGCCAGTTTTAATGCACTGATGAGCAAATTCTGGTCCATCTGCTTTCCATTTCACTGGCTGCATTTTCAAAGTTGGGATGACACAGTTCTCCACTGTAGTTGTTATCTCTTGCTTTCTGGCTAGAAATTAATTTTTTTTATCAACTGTTATGGTTTCTAGGGAAAATCTGACTTGGGATCTTCTCAATGGCTGAAGCAAAAGCAATTCTCAGTCAGGAAATTAAAAAAAAGAAACAAAACAAACCACAGTGGGACTGGCAAAAAATTTATATGGTGAGCTTTTTTGGCAGCAAAGCCAGACCTCAGGCAAAAATGAGTTGTCAGAATTTTTATGTTACCGAGTGCTCAGGTTCTGTTTAGTAGCAGAAATTAAATTGAAAAAAAAAATTACAAATGACTATAGCTTACTGACTATAAGTAGATTATTTTGAAAAGCAATTTATTCTTTCAGTTTCAATCATAAATTTACACCTATAGCTATTTTGTGTCTTTGCAATGGAAATACCATGAATCTTATTGCATAAAAACACCTGATACTAAATGCATCTAAATAAAAAAAAAACACCTAGGAAATGAAAAAAGGAGGTGTAGTAATGTGAAAAGGAAATTAGAATGCATTTGTTTACAGAAAAGACCAAATGGCTTCATTTCACATAATCATGTTTTATAATCCTTTTCTATTCTGTAAGTCTCCAGTTGTGGCAATGCACAGGGTAACAAACACCTCCAGTTGCTTCTCTCATTGTGAATTTCAATTTAAGTGGGTATTAAGAATTCCTCTGTAAGAATTAATGCAATATGAACATACTTGAGAACTCTTCATTTCCCTTCTGAGGTGTTCTTGCTCTTTCTGTGGTTTCTTGGTTGTGTAAAATCTCTGACACCAGATCTTCAATTTGAAATGCAGACCTGCAGTGAATATCTTCCTTCACCTCTCCTCAGTCCCTTCCCTCTTCCATGTATTTTTACCTTCTAATGGCTAATTCAGATTCAACTCCCCTAGCAGTCAGTCTCAGTGACAAAAAACACCACCACTATAAGGACTTGTTTTTACTTGAAGAAAATGTAAATATGGTCATTAACTTAGTGTGTAATATAAACCAGGGCAGACAGCAGAAGGGGGAAACATCACTGTCCTGCTGTTTGCCAGGGTGCATAACAAAGGTAAGATTCCTTTTCCTGTGCTTACATGTAATGTGAGAAGACAAAAGATTAGAATTCTTGGAGCACTGCTTGCTGTGGGTATCCTTTCTCTCTTAGGCAGAGAGAGAATTTGTCTGTTTGGTGCCCAAAGCCCAAAAAAGTGGACTTTACAACATGGCCAGTGTGAAACCTAAATGTAGGCTACATGGCAAAGCTCTGGTTGATCTTATTTGCAGGTGAGAGATGTTTAATGTTCTTAAATTGTATATGAACTTGCTAACAGATTTGCTCCTTCTATTACAGTTTTATCCTTACAACCAACAACTATTTAGAACAACACAGTTAAAATAAGCTTTTTGATTACTCTTTTGGAACAACTTTCACACATGGCTTATCAAATTAAAATAGAACTCCTAGTATAAACAACTTTTAAAAATGTCATTGAAATGTCTTAGATAAATACAGTGATAGTGTAGACTTCAGTAATTTCAAAAAGATCCAGTCATTCCAAGGCCATCTTCTCACTACGACATGATGCATGATATTTCTGAAGCAGCAGAAAAAAAGGAAAGTATTGCCTGAGGAAGTAAAACTGAGTCACTTTTCACACAGGTATGCTATTTCATGACTGTCAGGTGGAAACTCTTCAGGATTAAGGCTTTATAATTCTCATATGGCTGATGCTTTAGAACTTCAAAGTGTAGTAGAACATTTTAAATTTTCTCCAGCCCATGAGGAAAAACCTTTTCATTGAAAGTTGCTGTCAAGTGAAATCTTGAATTTAATACCATAAAACTGTTACACATTTTATGAAGATTAAATTTATGCACAACGTGTACGGTTATCTTGGTAATGTGAGTTTGTTTCGGTGTAATAAACTGTCTTGTCTTAGAGCTGAAAATTACAAAATGTTATTTCTCGCATCTCTTACTATTTCATGAGAAAGCTTTACTAAGCTATTCTTAGTTTAAACAGTATTTACTTAAGTATAACTACATCTTCTTTTACCAATAAACAGAAAGATATTGCTTAAAAAGGTAAGTAATCTGAGAATGTTGTGAAGAAAATGACATTAAAATCAATATATGGTTCCCAAGGAAGAGACTTAAGCAGTTTAAATTTGAATTCTAATAGTGGTAAGTCATGAATACAGAATTTGCCTCTCTAAAAAATAATCTGTTTTCTATAAAGCCATCCCTAGTTATCTAATACTTCAAGATACAGTGCATTAGCACCCTCTCTGAATCTGTGTGAAGCTGGCTCCCTTTGGCAACTAAAAGAGCTCTTTGAACCATAGAACACATGTAATGAAAATTGGTTCCATTAAATGCATCTGGCAAATTACAAGCTGAAAAATTAATGCACCATACCAAGACTCTGGGGGCTATAATGCATCAAGGTGTGGTTGCCGGATGCTAACAGTTTTTCTTACTCCCCTTTTACTTCAAAATAGAAAATACTGTATCTTATAAATGTGCACTAAACCAGGAACTGAAACTGTAACTACAAGACAAATACTACAAGTAGGCCAATAAAAAAAAAAAAGAGAGATTGGAAGCAACCTCCATTGCTACCCTCCAAATGTGCATGACACAGCATGGAAAATACTACCGACATATAATCTTGCATGGGCTGTGCAATAGAAGAAAAATTGATGGAGGAGTAGTAAATTCAAACATGCAACTTCTAGCTCTAAATTTTCTGTAAGCTGTAGATTTCTGGAAGCTGAGGAAAGTCGTTCTGTTCTTTTCCTCTTTTTCTATATATATGTGGCTGAGCACAATATGAGCAACAGGTTTGTTTGACTGATTCCATGAATAGACAATCCTGCCTTTGTTCAAAATCTGAATGAGCATAAAGGAAAGGGTGGGTGTTCTCCGTGCTAGTGTTTTTGCAATATACTTGAAAGAAATACTGCTTTAAGAATGGAAAAACATTCAGGCACCCAATCACTATTCCTTTGTATGTGAATGTTCAAACTGACTTATGAAACATCCTGAGAAGCCAGTGGTACAGAGACTGCAACGGAGGGGACTACTGAAAGGAAAAATACCATCATGTACATGCATATCATACACACATGGCAATAAAAATCTACAAAATTGGTTCTGTTACAGCCTGAAGCATTGGTCAGTCTACCAGCATTGATATTTCCTAATGATTCCAGCCTGCTTCAGGATTATTGCTGAATTTCAAGACATTTTTAAATGCAATGAAGTTTAAATATTTTTAAATAGTACCTTACTGCAACTGGTACATCTGCATGTCTATGTTTGTTAGATACTGTATTATTGTATGAGCATGATAAGGAGTAAAAATGCTTCTGAAATTAAAGGTTAGTTAAAACGAAGGCCAACGGAAACACATTGCTAGATGACTTTCAAAAATTAGTATATGAAAGCCAGTGGGTAAAATGATGAAGTTAGGTGTAATCAGACTGAAATACCCCTTACCAGAAGCACACTAGGAATGCTCACAGTTTGTGGACTTCTGCAGTCCATTTGATTTCCTGATTTCTTGGTGAATTTTGTTCTTCAGTGTGCATGTGAGCACAGGTACTCATCTGCTAGTGCTCATAAACTGGTACTTGTATTTCAGTGAATTTTCAGTACTCCATTGGTTTCCTTGATGGTTTCTGTCTTTTCAAATAAAGCATGCTACATTTCAAATGTTTCAGATATTGCATCTGCCATGGCTAGAAACTACCTAGCCTCAGAGTATGGCAAAATATTTTTGTAAATCATCCTACTGTTTTGGTTTTGTTTGTTTGTTTGTTTTCACTCCCTTTCTTGCTTCTTAATGCAATTGTTTATGGTTTTTCTAACTCTGACTTTATAACTTGTAATTAATTTTTTTTTAGGCTATCTCATGTTTTTTTCTTGCAGAGGTCACAAAGCCTTTTAAACACCAATACATATCAGCTGTTGCAAATGGCCATCTAGTCAATCTGAATTCACTGCCTTGCTAAATGGTGAAGCTGATTCCTTTAAACAATGAATTTTTGGTATATAATACCTCATCATGTGCTAACAATTTTCCCTTGGAGGCCACCATATCCAGTTTCAGTCATAATGAATTACAAGTATTAGTCAAAATTAGACACTTTGTCAGGCATACTTGCTGAAGTACAGGTAGGTAAGAAATATATGGTTCAGTAGATGAAAGCTACAAGCATTCAGTTTAGCATGAAGTTTAACCTGTTGTTAAGTCAAAATGAAGTACAAAAGGTGAAATAAATTTGGCAAACTAATTTTTGTGTCTTCAAAATGCAGTCTACAAGGCTATTTTCTGAATGAATTAGAAGTGAACATGCACTTTAGTAAGAGAAGAGGGAAATGAGCAGAGTGGATTCAATCTGAAGGATTCCTTAAGTGTCTATATTCCAAACAAGAGAGCCCTTACTCTCAATCTGTAACTGGAGATGAAAAATGTGCACAAAGACTAAATTCCTGGCAACTGAATCAGGAGGGTGAATCCAGCAAGTGTCTCCACAGACATGAGGACCGAAGATTCTCCAATTTGCTATTCAGACAACTAGATTAACTACAGTTTAATATATGTTATCTATTTTGCAAAAACATTTTAATTGCATCATTCATTCGAATCACTGTAAATTTATGTACCATACACTTTTAATTTTGATTTGAATGGAATAGCACTTATCCAAGGTTATCATAACCTTAAACCCCAAAGTTACAGTACTCTTTTTGCAACAGCCTGGATCCCAAATATTTATCCCAAACTTTTCAGATGACATGGAACAGCATAAAGCTGTTTGCAATATGTGTGCAATAAAGGATGTACTCACAATCTAACTCAACAATATTAAGACTACTAAGCAAAGAGTATTCATTCATATAAATGAAGTAAATATCTATAAATGTGGGAACTCCAATAGAAGGTGCCAGCTTCTCCCTTACTGTCTTATTCTGACTATCAAGATCACAGATTGGCTGTGGTTGGAAGGGACATCTGAAGGTCACCTTGTCCTAGTCCCTGGCTCAAGACAAGGCATGACAGTCCAGTGCACAGAGAACACAGACAGCATTGAAATAAACTCATAATTAATGTGATTTGAGAAGAGGGATGTGTCAAAGAGAATGGGGTTCATAAATAGTATTGAAATAGTGTTTTAGCAGAGATTGCTAAAAGAACAGCTTCCCTTGAATGGCAATTTAGGTGATATTAATTAATGAAATCCAAGCTCTCTGTGCTTTTTATTCAGTCTGAATGGGGTTGATAACACAGAATATGCAATAAATGAAACTTCTTGAAAATGCTCCCTGGGGTTTCTTATTTGAAAAGGTAAGGAAATTAAAACTTCCTTAATTAATTAAAAGGGATTGAGTGTTCCAAAATGCCCGAGACAAACCTGCAGCATTTGTTGGTAATCATAAACTCACTCTACATTTGCAGTGTAGCTGGTTTTTTCTGCTGAATTTCAGACTTCTAGCGAAAATCCAGCAAATCAATAACTTCTGTTCATACTGCCTAATAACAACAACAACAATTAAAATTAGCTATGAATAAAAAAATCTATGTTTCTAGAGAAAGCTATGACTAGTGTGTTATTGCATGTCTGATTTATTTTTGATACACTTATGGTCAGTAGTTACATTCTTCTATAAGTTTCAAATTGGATGGAAAGAAATCATTCATTCGTGTTCTCTTAACCTCTATCTCTAACTGACTACAAGCAAAAAAGGAATTTCCAGATAATTTTTAGAGACTGATCTCCTTCCTTCCTTTAATACTACCCAAAATTAGCTTCACTTGTAACAGTAAAAGGTTTAAGCAAACTCTTCTAAAAGAATTCATGCACACATGAATATTTTACTAAAAATCTAAAATTATGTGACTCTCTCAACCCTCATATTTTTAAAAACATTAACTTAACAATTAACAAACCTTTTCATATTTTGCTAAAAGTATGAAATCATAATGTCCTTTGGTATGTTTAGCAAAATCCAGTCCATAGCATTTCCTGATTCCTAAGTGAAAAAGAATACTGTAGAAAGTGGATTCAACAATTCTTCCATAAAAATAATTTAGACAATTAAAATATTTTCTGCTAAAAAGTAAATTTAAAATAACCAGTAAGTTTATTTATGTTTCGAGTGGATGGAAATTCAAGTCATATATAAGCAGGCACAAGAATATAGGGCAACACTTTAGAAACCGTGTATAACTGCTACAGAAAACTGTAGAGAGCAGGAACATAAAACCAAACTAAAATAAAATGAAAGTAAGAAAAAAGCCACTGCTTTTAGCAAAGAAAACTTATTCTTTGGTTCGGAAGTGCACTGCAGCTCTTTTCAGTTGTTTAAGCCACTAATAAGTTTGAACAGCTAATAATGCAGTAGTACTGACAAATTTTCTAAAAAGCAGTGCCAGAAGGGAACAAAGTACATGTTTTCTGGTGGTTCTATAGATGGTCTTTAAATCAGCAGCTCCTTCTCAAAAAATAAGTCAATGGGAAGTACTGAATTCTGAAATACATCCACTGTCACTAAATCTGCACACTATTTTTTGAGTAAATGACATCGACATTCTCTTTACAGAATCAATAGGCCTACTGATAACTGATGGGGAATTAATGATCTTGTAATAAAAATTTCTAGAACCAAGGTTTATTTACAGATAGTATGTATATATAAGTATAGTAAGACAGTAAGCATGCTGAGTTTTTAGGAGTTAGTTCCTATATTTAGGCATTTAGTTCCTATATTCATGTTGTTTAATGCCATTAATATATATTTATGCATCCAAAATTTGAAGGGATGATGAAACAAACTCAGTGGGGTACTGCAATTCTACAACCACACCAAATATAGATTATAAAAAATCTCCAAGTTCATTGTCTTCCTGTCAAACCTAGTCAACAATTCCATTCTTCATTTTCATGTAACCCTCTGAACATGAATGTTGGGGGTTACAATACAGGGGAAGAAAGGTAAAAGAGTGATAATAGCAGTGTTGTTTAATAAGTAGCAGCTAAGTACTGCATGAGGCAGTAAATGCTTTCTTCAAGGCCATTCATTACATTTCTTACAGGTTTTGTCTTAACAAAATTAATCATAGAACTCTTGAAAATGAAAGTAAAACGTTTCATAAACTGCAGTTGTTGTGATTCATACTGCATCATCTTTCACCATTACTTTTTGCACTGGGTCATGTTTCTGCCATTATTATGAGAGCAAGGAATTGATATGGAACTTATGCAGAAGACAGAAGCCACTCTGGATATTGGGAATTTCAGTGTAGGTACAGTGCAAGACCATTCTGGAGAAACAAAATCAAAGTCTACTCTTTGGGCAGACAGAAAAGACAGACAATTTTCTCTCAAGTTATGGATCACATGTAGAACTGCCTTACATCTGTCTCAGCAGACTAAAAGTAGTTCCTCTCTTAAGAGGATAGTGGGAATATATGCAAAGGAGTGGATAATGTGTTTTCTTTTAAGCCAATCCCTTGCCTTTACCACCACTGAAATTCCAAATAGAAGTGCTCATATATCTGTAGGAGATTGGACAGATTTACATTGAACAGTTTCATTTTGCATTGCTCCATTTCCTTTCTTTCAGTCCGTAAACCAACTTGAGGACCAGAATTATTTTAGTAAGGTTAAAGAATGTAAATGATATAAATAAAAAATAACAGATTAATGTATTACTGTGATCTTTCTTCACTTCAGATAAGACTTTTGTGCTAAATCAGAGCACATTACTGAAAATTATGATGGCCCATCAATTCCAGTGGTCACCTTGCTTCAGGCAGTGACCTTTTACTGGTATCTGCTAAGAGAAAAGCCTGACATATACTGCTGTACCATGATAATGGAACAGTCTCCAGAGACAATTATTTCATATCCTGAACAAAAATTATCAATATATCTCCCATAACTTTTGCAAAAACAATTTTACACAAATCTAAATATTTATATTTAATTCTTGCTGAACTACTCCTGTTTTTACCTCATGGATGGGGGCAGAAGCCTATCAATACAGGCTTAGCACTAAAAATTTCCTCAGATATTTAATTTAAGAGTGTTTTCTTCTTTTCAGTACTACAGGTCAGTTAGAAAAAATATTGAATATATTCAAATCCTATTGATGTCGTCATTAATTTTACATTCTCAATAATGGTTATGGTATTGATCAAAAGCAATACTTTTTTTCTGAGCGTATACTTTTGGGGAAAAAAGCCACCAAGTGACTAGAAAAGACAAATCAGAATTTTAATTAAATACACTACAAGTGAATACAAGGAAATATATATATTTTTAATATGTTTTCCAATGGTATCATCTCTATTTTTGAAACTTTTATTGAAAAATTATAGCTTTCTTTAAATAACTATCAACTCTTGCTTGATAGGAATTCTCTCCGCAAGAGCAGTCAGTGTTATTGAAAATTTTCCATTTTTTTCCTAGTTTTTTTTCTTATAATATTATTTGGTATTCATATGTAAAGTAAGAAGTATAATGTTTACCTTTAAAAAAAGGATCTATGCTTTTATGATTATTCTGGGTTTTTTGAAAGCTACCATTTTAAATAGGATTGCATTGCAATGTAGAGTGATCATGTTTTAATTGTTGGTGGCCTTCTGAAATATACAAACAGTAGAATAGCAATAAAGCAGCTTTCACTTCATGAACAATAACATTATTAATTAATTGAGCTGATTTACAGAAATGTGTTACATTAACAAACATACATGAGAGCTAATGAGGAAAAGACAAGCATTTATAAAGGAACACTGAATGACAGAAGACAAATAGGACAGATAATGATCACAAGAAATCGCCTTGAATCAAATGACAGAAAATAAAGGTACAGTGAGTAATTTAGATTTCAGGGAGAAGGTTTATGACAGTGTTGGGGTATAGTAGCTGAATAGAGAAAAGGAAAATCAAGATTGCAGGGAAAATAAAGCTCTCATTAGAGATAGTATTCCTACCTTCCCCATTTGTAAACATTATTTTATCTTTAAATGATGCTTTATGGTCAATTTTGTTATGAATCTAGTAAAAAAGCTAGATTCAGCGACCTCCAGAGGACAAGCAGCCTGACAATAAGGAGAAAGGAGAGGAAATTCAAATGAAATATTGATTGCCGGACATTAAGGAGAATGGTAGAAGAGAGTAAAATAATTTCATTCAACTCCACACTACCTGGTGCAAGATATGAAAAAAATGGACGATAAGAAAACACTTTTTCCTTAGGGAAATAAACAAAACTGGTGTATTAAAGGAGGAGGAGTGGAGTGGTAAACAAGTAGAGGCGGAGAAGTAGGAGGAAGAAATATCTTGGGCAAAGCCACCAAGCTTAAGTTAATATGACATTTGAGGTCAATTAAGGTTAAAGAACAATGGTACACTGCCAGGAGAAATTTTAATCTTTTTGTGTCTGTCACCTAACAGACTGCAGAACAGCAATAGACTTAGCAAATGTCTGAATCTAAGATACACTTCTGTGAAATTCAGAAGTAACCAGAGCAGCTTCATGTGCTCCTGTAGAGGTAAGATCGCAGGCATATGGACAAGAGTAAGAGTTTTACAGCAACTCAGGAGCCCCTGGCAGCTGGGAAATTTGCTTCTTAGGAAGTACATACTTAAATTCCTAAGGTTCACAGAAAATTCATGTCATACCTATAGTTAGTAAGAAAATGTAGTATTCATATAAAGAAAAAGATATTTAAAGTTTTCAGCATCTTTGCTTGAGTGTGAAAATGCAACAGATTAACTGGTAAGCTAAAAACTTACTAGGAGCTAAGTTAAAATTACTAGAAAAAAATCTAGCTTCTGTAACTAGGTCCTAATTAAAACAGATTATTAAAACAAGCTGTAAAACCGTTGCTTCATTATACCTTATTTCAGGCAAAAAATGTTTTCCTTCATTGACAAAAGAAACATTAGGAAGCAAACCAGAAAAAAAAAATGATCCCAAAAAGTGACAAGGAGCAACTGCAGACGACTGCCAGTGTCATAAGTCTGCTCCCAAAAGGCAAACAATGTTTACTTGGTTGGTCTAATAGACAGAATCACTAACTATGCACACGTGCACAAAGGGAGAGGAGGAAGTCAGTCACACAGAACATAAAAATCCATTGGGAAACAAGGTCACATCAAGTAGTGTAACAAAAAAAATCATTCCAATCAGGTTGTTTTGAAGTGAAATACCTTGTGGTCTAATGCAGCCCAGTCAGTTTCACAACAGTGGCCAAGTAACGAATTCAATAAAATGTCATGAAAATTTGTATTTCCAAATTCCTTTTTCTTCCTCCCTTCTGCTACTTAGTGATTATTCTCTGCTGTTGAACAAACTTGGCAATGGACCAAAAATAAATGGGAATACCAGTCACTGCTGTCCTCATATATATTAAACATTTGTATACATTAACATGTATACATGGAACTGGAGCGATGTCTCACATTATGACATTTCTGGATTTTCGTTTATCTTAAAAATTCTTCTCTCATTTATTCCTGCATTGCTTTAAAAATGATGTAACGCTATTGTATTGAAACACATACATTTTCCATGTAGTCACAGAAAGAAAAAATGCAAGGCAAAACGTCAAATTATACAAAATATAAGTGCAGTCTTGTAAGAAGAGAGTACTGAAATGAATAAAAAACTCCTCTTCCTAGCAAAAATTTTGTAGAGTAACATTTTGGCTGAAGACTGTGAAATAAAGAATTATGACTCACAGAACAGTAAGACTAACAATGAAGGAATTTAATTTTTTTATATTCCGTGTATATTTGAAAAGATTCCTACGGAAAAGTTAAAGACATTAACATTTTTAAAAGCTCCTTTATTTTTGTTTCTAGTCTTTATTTGTAAACACTCCTCAATGCCACTTGGTAGAAAACCAGGAATTCTCTTGAATATATTTTATACATATATCTGTAGGTGTGTGCATGTATATGCATACGTAATTTGTCATAGCCTGTGGAACAATGAGGGAGATGCAGCTATTGAAAGTGGTGGATTTGATGGAAAAAACAGGAATTATGCTGGCTAGTGTATGGTCCTTTAAGACACAGAATGAGACAGATAAAATACTGTGTTGGTACTTTAGTTCAGGGATGTAAATTCTTGTAATTAGAAGTCATGGACTACTTAAATCCAATACAAATAGGAGACAGGAAAGAAAAACATAATAGTGACAAACATTAGCACATTTCACCCATCCTGGAAGATAGTGTGGCCCAGGAAATGATACTCCCCATAGGCAGGCCTAGGGGTTCTCTTTATGAAAGGACTCTCTGCTCTGTGCACTAGGGCTAACAATTCTTTTATCTGTTATTAGTAGTGGGATCTGGATTTCTCTCTTTTCTGATGCCTGTGTGATACACAGAGAATAGAAAAATGCTCATACCATTTTGAAACTGGATTGCTCTTTGCATCTGAAAGAAGTCTTGGAAATCTTTAATCATCCGATTGATTTAGCAACTTATTCTCACTTTTGTTCTCTTCATTTTCCTGTAAGTCAGGGAGGTGCAGATTGTTTCTAAGTGCCTGTGCACAATCTATATGAGATTGTTGTCATGATAAAGCACTGCTTTAGGAATTATTAAAATATTATAGAAAATCAAGCTCAGTTGCTAGAACAATATAAAATTAATGGTGTATGAATTTGTAAAAGTGCATCTGTTTTGCAGCTATTATTTTAGGAGGTGTATCACTTAACAGAAATTGCAGAACCATTATTTTAGACACAGAGTTGAAGGTCTAAATGCTGAAAGGAACTGGCAATTTCATTCCTCTACAAAAGAATTTTCTACCATCACTAGGGCTGAAATTCTCCATATAAACACACTTTCTTGAATGACACATTGCCCCTTGATTTTTAAAATTCTTCCTGTTTTCCTATCTATCAAAAGGCTTTGCAAGTGTTACTAACCACTTTGATGAACAGCTATGAATATCTCTGATGAAGACCAGATAAACATTGACAGAAGGATCTTTTTGTAGATAAGAACATTCCTACCATTCCCTTTTGTGGGAAGAATGTGCCTAATGATTAGGTTGGGAAACCCAAATTTTCATGCATATCAGAACAACTCTGACCTCTGTGATCATACACATGAAGTTTGAAACTAGACCACACACAGCATGGTGGCAAAATTGTTTTAAATTTAAAATTCAAATTGATTACAAGAATGGTGTTGTCATACCAGTGGAAAAATTCAGAAAGTTAAGAATGGATAAACTGTCTGGTACAGCTTGTACGGTAATCAACAATGAATGAATTTAATGAGATGAAATATATGAAAGGGTTATTTGCAAACTGACTAATAATAAGTAATTTTAGATGTCTCAAGGCCAGTCACAGGGAGAATGCAGTTTATAGTTTTATAATCTTTGTGACATGGTGCCCTCCAGCAAGCACAGAATGGGTCCTATTTCAGTTGTTTTAAAAGACCTGCATGTATCAGAATAAAGTTGGTCTCAGCATGTTAAAACAGCATGAAATACATTCCCTTGCAAATTGTTTACAGAAAAAATGTGTTTATGGAAATGTATCACTGATTAAAATTACCAAAGGTAAAAGACTCTCTCTGAGTCTTTTAATTGTATTTCTTCCTAGAGAGTAGCTAGTAAGGATGCTATTCTAAACTCCCACTATGAAAAAAAGTGTTCTTTTCCTTTGAACTACTATTTTCCATAACTATTTTGAAAATTTTAGTTTTTAAAAAGCTAACAGCTCCCTTGAACAAAATCAAACTCCACTCCTGGAATTTTGGTCTTGTTAACAGGCACAGATCTTTTATAGGTTGAAAACAAAGCCTGTCAGAATTTTTTCTTGAAAAACATCTTTGTAAAGCAGCTAATTTGATTCTGAATATGATTGTTTGTGCTTGCTCTCTATTGAGTCTGAACACAGAAACCCAAGTAGTGAAATCAACAGACCAGAATTTAAGGAAAATTCACAAATAAAGTAAATTGAGACCTCAAATATATTACTATTCCAGCTAGTCAAAAAGTGGTAAGTTACAAAAAACCGTGGTTTTGCTTCAAACAAGAGCTTTTCACAGAAAGTGAAGTACCTTACTTAATTTGTAAATTTATTGTTTTCTTAATTTAAGCAGCCATAAATAACAATAATCTAACACAATTACTTAGAAATTCAAAGATTCAGATTAGAATATTGTAACTAGTGCCATTACTTTTCTGGATTTCATCTGGGTACTGAAACACAGGGTTATTCACTGTATCTTAAACACCCCATTTTTTTACATTTTAATCTACAGTGTTATCAAAGCAATAGCAGACGTAGGCTTTGCAACAGGTTCTCATTAGAGTTTAGTTGAAAACAAGCCAAGGTATGAAAAAGGGTTTGTGTGCTGTGTCAATGTAACAATGCAGTTACATTGCAAAGTTCTCTTCCTATGTTTGCATGCATTCTATGATTCAGTCATATCAGGAAAGAGCCATGTGAAACACCTTTCTGCAAAAACCTTGTGAGTAAAAACAGTATAAAAAACATTAACAAAATTACTCACATCGAACTGACTGAACTACGATCCTTTGTCATTAGAAATATTTGATGTTCATATTTTTAAATGAAAGCCCTATTTTCCTCAAAATAACCATTCTTTATTCAATCAAATTTCACTCAGATATTAAAACTTTGGAAAGATCAGTTTCAAATTATTTTAACTTAGTTTTCAGTTGGAAAAAAGAAATAGCCACAAAAGTTATTTTCCCAACAGTATGCACAGTCTTCTAAAGCTGTTTGTATTCTTCACATTTAGGTTTTTTTAATTGTCTGAATCTTCTGTGGAAAACAGGACTGGGTATGAGGAGGTTATGCAATATGATTGTTAAAGGGAATAAAGGTTTTGCTCTGATGTAAAAAAATAAATAATGCCACCAGTCAGAATTCCTTAGCATCTTCTGACACACACAGAATCTCTCATCCGAATTTGGAGGAGCATTATTGCAAACTGAAGCTAATTGATACACCTTACATTCTCAGTACTTAGACATTTACAAGTAAACTACTAAATATACAAGATTACAAGTTCGCTGAATCAGAAGAACCTCAGCTTTTGGTATGATTAAGTTTTAATTGTATTTTTCCTTAGGGATCACTAGTAGCTAATAAGCTCATGAAAATAGGACTTTAAATAGCAGGAGTAGTAAAAGTCACTCCATGCACCATATTTTGATATGCTTGGCTGCCTAAGGCATCCTATTGCCCACAGTTTTGAGAATTTGGCTTTCAACAAGAAATCTAATTAAAAACCTTAAGAATTTTTTTAAAGGGCAGCTAGCTTAGTCCTTCATGTACATTTCGTGATTTTCAGAGATGCTGGTACCATGTCTTCTTACTGTTACTGTCGTTTATTTGTTAGAAACACTTTGTGACTTACAAATTCTGAATCACACACTTCTCAAATTTAATTATGTGCATTTCACTCTCATAACAGTGATTGCAGTGGTAGCAGTGAATAGGGATTGCAGCCATAAGCATTAAAAGTAACTTCTAACCTTATCAATACTCTTTTGCTTCATTTTTGAAACTATTTGGTCTTTCTGCAAATGAGCACAATTTTGTTTCCACCCTTTCCTTAACGGTATCAGGCAACTGAACTGCAAAACAAGTTTCTTTCAGAATAATGAGCAAGGGGAGCTCCTATAGGTATACCTGTCTACAAAGTGTGGCAGATCAAAGATGGAGGCATCATTTTGCAAGCAAAAGAAGTGGAACACAGACAAATCTCACATCTTTGACTTAAATCAGCATGACTCAAACAAAACTGACTCATTTCTCACAAGAATTTACTTTTTTTTTTTGCTATCTCTAGGTGCTTCTAAATGGAGTTAGTTAAAAACCTGGTAACTAAACAGGCAAATTCTGTACTATACTACTTGATAGTTAATGACATTTTAAACTGCCATTAAAACTAATCTGAGAGTATTCATTTACTCGTTCTACATATGCTAATTAATGCCTCCTTTGCAAATTCAACCAGGGCTTTATTAATTTATAAAGTTTACGTTTTATGGTGAGAAAAGAAATGTTACTACATAACTTAAAATGTTATAACTACATTCCTGTAACTACATTTTTGCACTGAAAGTAATCAGAAATCTTGCACACACAACCATGTAAAAAGAATAAATATTTCTTCAGTATTTATGAAAAAATATTCATTAGATAAAGGAACATGGCATTAATAAATGAAGGACATCTTCAAATTTCCCAAAGAATAGATTAACAAGATTATAATATGACTAATTAATTAATTGACAATAGACTTCTTTACTCTTACGAAAATTCAGTTCTATCAGAAAATTAATATTGGCCTACGACAACCGAGATGCAGAGGAACGACTTACGGTCAGAGGAATGACACTGATGTTAAGGATTTATTAAGCAGAGAAAAGAATAAAGTGCTAATATATTGAGCGTCAGAATGAACTAAATTCCATGGACTTGCAGGCCCCAAGACACTGTAACAGGTGCAACAATTATGTATGGCACAACTTGAGGGACATACTAGCCACCCATCTGTGAGCTCAGCAGTTTTGATGAAAGAATGAACTGTTAATTAACAAATATTAAGATCCCAACTTGTCAAGCAAAATTAAACTCCAGGGAAGAAGCACGACTGCCCATGAGAAGCTAAGCTATCAAAACGAAACCAGGTCAGAATGAGTGAATGACTCCTGGAAACAGTGAAAGGAGTATTTCTACTCTTTAATTTTTTGGTGATTCAAATTACTCCATGAGCAGTCAGTTAATCTTTTTCTCTGAAGTCTCTGAAATACAGAAGGCTCATGGGTATGATATTTTGTAAAAGGCCAGGGATCCACATTAGGTCTGAGCTTCCACATGACGTGGTCCTCTCTCCCTTCTATCAAGACTTCAATGCATTTGACATCTAATTGATTTCATTGTAATAGAGATTTGAAGGACCATTCCACAGCTTGAGAAAATTCCCCTTTCTGAGGAACCTCCATATCACAGCTGCTGCTCTTGCAAATTCAAAGAAAACATTTCTTTAGTCTGAAGCCAGAAAATGTGGTTTCACAGAATTTGCCTACACAGAGCACATTTCCCTCACTGTGAGGATCTGCATGTGTGTGGAGATGCACACAGTGTACACACACACTGCAGCACGAAGATCCACACTCCAGTATGAAGTTGCTCCACCATGTAATACTGAAGCGGAAACTTGCAAATGAGAAAGCAAAGTTAGTCAGCTGGCTTTCACATACAGGAAGAATACTAAACTTTGAGAAGAAATATGGTTTTTTTCAGCTTTCATTTCTAAAACCAGGAATTTGATAGTTTAATTTTCTGAAATAAACTGAAAAGTCTAGGAGCTCTGCAAGTGTCCTCAGTGAGGTATTTCTTTAATCTTTTTCTTTGGAATGAATACTGAAATCAAAATAAAGTCCAACAGATATTTTACTCTATTTGATCTAGCCTGGATTTTCTCTTAGTTTGTAATTAGATGGTTTTGGTTTTCCCATCTTTCAAGCTCAATATCAGAGCAAACTACTTTGATATTTTTAAAAGCGTATGCATGAAACAAGCCAGGAAAAAAAACCCAATACAACTTCTATTAGAACACATGCTGTAAAACTATGTCCATTGGCTCATAATGAAGAAAAAGCCTCAGCCCTGGGGTAAGGAATCAGATGAAAAAAAGTGATGATTTTTATCTATTTCCACAATGAACTGAATTGCAACTGGGCTGCATCTCTAAAGTAAGTATTCCTTCTCAAGATAATTCAGAAGATGGAAAATGTACAAAATTGTGGGGAAAAAATTGAACACACTGTTTTTTTCTGATTTATTTTTCTTTAATCAGTAGACTGGAAAATTCCTTTTAATACTTTAAAAATGTCATAAATTTGAATCATCTTTCTGCAGCATTAATTGTGGATGTTGGTTATTTGAAGTGTTAGCTCACAGTTCAAATATGAAATTGGATTTTTTTTTGGGTTCTTCTGAATACTCATAGAATAATATACAACCACATTAGGATGTGATAAATAAAAGTCTTTTTTTTTACTAGATACCTGGCTCATTCTTATTCAGAAATTAAATAACCTACTAATATGTAGTCATACTTCCATTTAAAATAAGGACTGAAATTTGAAGAAAATAATAATAAAAAATTCCACATAGAAACGTCACTGAATCTTGTCTCTGAAATATTTGACATTGAATTACCACACCCAAAAAGAAAAGACCTTTAAAAATATGAAGGAATGTTTAATAGATTTTTATTACAAATCTAAGTGGATAAAACCACACCTATTGAAGACCTGCATTTGTTCCCACATGAAGACAATGCAGAAAACTTATGGGAAGGCTGAGATCACATCTAGCAGGCAAAAAACCAGACACACATACACACAATTTCTGCTATTAAATGCTGATGTGTAAAAGTTGTTTGTATTTTTCAAATTATCTAAACTATGTAAAGACTAAAAAACTGATAAAACTTGCCATTAATTGGCAAGTTAGGTCTTATATAAAAAGCTACAAAGGAGCTTCTTCATAATGCAATGCAAATTGTCACTAACATTCATCTGGAGGCAGAGCTTCTCTGTAATTTGGAATAAAAGTTCAGACCTTTCACCAGCTCAAATTTGGTCTCTCCACAGCAGGAAGGTACCATTCTGCCAAACTGTGTTAAATGAAATATGATTATTTGGCTGCAACTCTTGCTACTAGGGTAAAAATCCATGTTGAAAAATCACTGTTGTTTTTTTTTTTTTCTCTTTTTATATCCTTTCTAGTATATCCTCACCTGCAGGATCACAAAATTCCAAAATTCTTAAGTTTTCACTTATGCGACCAGGGAGACGGAACTGGGGTGAAAGGGAAGAAGTATTACCAGATGATTTACTGAGGTACAGAAATGAAAAGCAAACCCTTAGTACCCCATTCTTTTCAAGAAAAACCTTAAGCTCTACTTTATACAAAATGCTTCAAACCATGGCTTTTGGCTTTAGTCAAACATAAGGATTGCCAACTTCTTAAAAATTCTCTCTGATTTCAACCTGACTGTCTCAAAATGATCCCATGTTGCCTTTTTTCTGAATGTCTATGCCTGAAAGCAGCAACAGCAGAAACTCTGTGTTATTTGAAGGAAATAGAGTGAAGTAAAATAGTAAGAAAAGAACACATATGACTACATTTTAGTTCTTTACTCTTCTAGACACTCTCTGTGCAACCCAGTCTTTGGATCAGGTTTCTGTTGTATGGATATAAATGCAGTATTTCAGGACAGCAAACTTCAACTTCCTCAGTTCTGAAGTTTGTCAAAATTGTTCTTAAAGAATGCTGATAAAAACACCACCTATTTCTGCCTCTGTGACTCTTCCCAGACAAAGAACTAAAGGTAAACAGAATGAAAAAAACAGGTGGCACAGAAGAGGGACAGTGAATGAGACGGGAAACCAGACAAAATGTCGGGGTCTTAGTAAGTTATTAGAAACTACTGAAGAAAGATCTTATTCTAATCCTTCCTCTCCTCCCAACATCAAACAATGATAGAACACAGTAGAATATTTGGAATGAATTAATAGATCATTGTAGAACAGAAAAAAATTAAGATGGAAGAATTATCTCTATATTTTCCTGAGCATTGGGTGTGTGGCATGGAAAAGACGAACTCTTCTTTGTTCCATTTCCTTTGTGCCACAAACAACATTCAGAGCGAAATATGAGGAGACAGACTGGTCCTATGGAAAGGAAAACTGCACGTACAATCTGTCTATTCACTGCAAACTTAGTGATAGAGATTTCCTGCTGCTGAGGAAGATGTCTTCAATTCATAGGGGAAAAAATTACACAGCAGCTTTTTCATTTGCACTAGATGAACACTGTCAGAAACTGAGCACATGAGCACAGAACAGATGAGCTTCCAGGTACCACTGAAGTGAGAAAGTGACTATATATATAATGTAGCAGTTCCTCTAGCTCAAAATACATTATATATATATATATACATACACACACATACAGCATACATATAGTGTGTGTGTAAAATAAGAGCTATATATAAAGATATATAAAATAGTAATACAGTCAGACTGCTTGGAATAGACATTGATGTCCCAGATTTAAAGTTTTACGTAGAGGTAGGTGTTGTGCATTTATATGAGCAAACTTCATTTGTTTATGGCTTCGTTCCTTCCCTTGCTGGACACTTTGCTCTCTGATACTTCATAAAGTACTCATCTGACCAAGGTCACTCATTTTAAAGCTTTAGTTTTCCTTAGCAGGGTAGCCACTTTCACAGCCTGTTCTTTTATCAGGCAGCTTCTAGTACAAAAATGTAATCTAGACTTCAGCATGTCAATAATAGAGTCAGGGAATCCCACAGCTTTAAATACAGGAACGAAAATTCAAGAGTAATTATGAGTCCATACAGGGAAAGGATATTTATTAGCTTTTCCATTCAGTTGTGTGAGAATAGGAATGGAAAGCATTATGTAAATGATCTATTCTTGTGAAAATAACCATGAAGGGATTTGGAGCATTTTCCCTACACATTTTTTAATGTTTACATTTTCATTTTAATTGGAAAACAATATTTGATATGGACAATACTGTCAAACTGTTGAAGGTTACCTCAGAAGTCAAGAACACTTTTAAAAACCTTTTAATGTTGTGTACCATACATATTGGTTTCTGGAGACAATTAAAAAATATTCTTATAGATTATTTTAGATGAAAGATTTACTCTTTTTTTTTTGGAAAGATAAATTTCTGAAGCTATGGGCAGTAACAAAAAGTGAGCACAGTTTTGTATTTTAAGTCATGTAGTCCAGGCTTATGCTTTCCCAAACTGCATTTTTTAATGGATGTCATAAATATACAGGATTACTTTTGAAAATACATAAATCCATAGAAAGTTCAAAATACTTACACAGAAGTATTTTAAATTGCAAGTCTGTTTGGACAGCTTTTGTATGACACCTTATCTAAAAATAACTTCAGAACCAGACCAATAAATACTCTTTAAATTATCTGGGAGAAATGGACTTTTGTTAACAGAGGAATAATTCCTGAACAGCAACCACTGTGCTGTTAGAACTTTTCTAGGCTTGCCAGTGTGGACATCTGTCATATGAGTTTCCCCTTGCTACCCAACAAATGGCTTGAACTTAATTCAGGAGGGAGCATCCAAGCTGTCAAGACATACAGAAGCCACTGATGATCACCAAGAAAATGAACAGATATATGCAAAAGGCTTTATATATTTTCCCAGTGAAAGCACAGTAATGTCGAAAGCTTAAATTTTAAAAGAAATTTTGCTCTTTGCATGTAAACGATGAGAAAAAAAAGTTTCACAATCTTTGAATGAAAGCAGTAACATAGTGAGAAAAAATAATTTTAGCACTTCCTCATATTTTTGGTAATCCATGCATGGCTTCTGACACCAGCAAAGGTGTTATTGTTGACTAGATTTGAGTCAGAAGCAAACATGAAAATTGTAAGGGTATTTAGCAATGAACATATTAAAGCAAGGTCATCACTTCTGGCAATTCAGAGGGAAGTTTGTAATTCAGTTTTAGTATATGTGAGAAGAATAGCATAATAAAAAATAATGTAATATCATTTTCCAGATTTACTATGTAGCTTCTAACACACATAGTGAGGAGAAATAACATAGGAAAAACTGTGCCAGTAAACAAAAGATAAAATAACACACATACACACAAAACTGCAAACAAAAACAACACAATCATTACAATTAAATACAAATGTCAAGATTTCTATTTAATATTTATGAATCCACATCTATGAAGCCTAACAAACAAGCATAGAGACCTTTTTAAAGCTTAGATTTATAAACTAAAATTTGACCCCATACTAATATGCACCTCTAAAACTGTTCTGTGTCTGTAATACGCAACCACAGGTTATTTCAGGTTAATAAAAAACTATGAAAACTGTTTTGAAGTACTGATTTAGCTATCTTTATAATTTCTGCAAATAATTAATAGTAATTTCTATTATTGACATTTACTCCTCCAGTTTTAATGAATTCACCATTTGACAAATTTTCATTAAGAATGAAGTAGTAACAACTTATTTAAAGATCAGCACTTTTCTAGGTTTCAATATCCTACTTATACCTCCTCTGCAGAAATAAAACATGGCATCAAGAAATGTTATGTGCTTTACTTTGTATTCGTAAGAGATACAATTCAACTGAAATCTAATAAATTTGTATTTTAACATAAATTTCTTGGGAACTGAAAAGTACCATTTCTCTAAAGCTTAAAAATATTAATAAGTATATGACAAGCAAATAATAAACATACCACCCAGTTTAACAGTATCCTCTTGAATACAGCAGAAATCCTAATTCTGTTGATGGAATTAAATAAAACACAGGAAGAGTCATCTTTGTGATGCACAAACAACAATGATACAATAGCCTTTACACTTAGAAGCATAACAATGCTTGAGACACACTAACGTTTTGAAGTAGTATGGTAAATCTGCTTTCTTATGATGTGTTTCTCAGCTCTTTAAACTATTAGACTTGGGAATATCAAAAACCTTGATTATACACAGAGTACTAACTGCTTAATTGTAATACTTACAACCATCAGACTGACGTATTATTATTAACCTGTGATATTCATCACCACAGAATATTTTAGAAGAGATGCAAAAAAAGAAGACGAAAGGTAAGAATAACTTCTATGATATGTTACAGTCTCATACTGTACCAATCTGATCATCCTATTCTACCTAGGCAGCAAAAAATAGAGGGGTCTGGGACAGAAATAAGGGAAAATTTAATTCCTTTAGGGGCATTGTCACTGATGTGACGTTAATGGAGGAATTAGACCCAACTTCTACATCACGAAACTGATCACTTACTTCTACACTAATCAGTGAAGTGCAATGGAGTCTGCGCAGGATCAGGCAGCATGTGACAATACTCTCCCATTGTGACTGGTCCTTCTGTCCACTGACTCGAAATTCAAGTTCTTTTGGAAAGGCACTAAATCTTTGTTATGCCTTACAAAGAAGATAAAAAAAATCAAAGAAACAACAAAAATCCCCACAGAACTACTACTGCTATCAACTACTACGAATTGGAATTTGACAGAAATTTGTATCTGAGTTTAACTGGCAAGCTTAGCACATTTACACATTACATTGAATGTATATTACGAAATACTTTGAATTATCTGATGCTAGAAATAGTCAGAAGTACATTCTTTGGTTACGACCCATGGAGCTAACTCAGTATTTGTTTCACATTTAAATCTGATCTGTAGGGCAGTATAAAAATTAAAAAACAATATGTAAAATATATTTACCTGCTTTGAGAACTGTTGCTAGGGGAAAAAGCTTTGCTCTGGAGACAGCAAACTGATCTATGTTATGAAAAGATGCGGGTCTGAGCAAATTCTGCTACTGTAAGGGCAGTTTCTATGCTTGGTCTGACCACAAAAGAGGTGACAGGAATTTATCAATACCTTTATTAGTAGTGGATTAAGAATGTATTATTTATGCATTCTTTTATTAAAGAAGGTACATAGTCTTATCAACACATGTATAGCACTGGCATACTGGAATAATCAACAGGCTGTGAAGAACAATCACACTGCAATCTTTAGTTAATATACACTAGTTCACACCACAATTGCCAGTTGGTTACCAAGGCAGTTACTAGCATTGGTACTCCAAATGCTTTAAACTTAGCAGTTTCACTTAAGACGCTTGCCCATGCCCTCTTCCATCCACATAGTAATAAAAGAGGCAGACCATTTTCTCAGTTCTCAGTTTCTCTAAAAGTATGTATCTAAAAAGTTATAGAAGATTTTGAAATGGACAGTGATGTGAGAGAGTTTTGCGTACATATACGAACATCTTAAAGAATAAGAGACATTATTATTTTTAAACTTCCACAAGAACAATTCCAAGTAGAACCCCTGGAAATGAACTAGAAGAATTCTTTACAGACTCAGCTAAGACTAAGATTTGGACTTCTCAAAGACTGTAAAATTTCTTGACACTCCAGGAAGTGCATAATCTAGCAAAAGTGTGAAAGGAGCTCCAAGTGGCTGAATGGCAAATGTTAAATATGAGAAAGTCCAAGGGAAAGTCTCTGTTTCTGCTCTAATTGCAGCCAAGTGGACCTTTCAGAAGAAAAAGAGAATTAGCAATGATGTTTCCTTACATACCAGACGTCTTTGAGAGGGGACTGGCAGTTCCTTGAGTCCTTCAGCTTCTGATGAAAAAAGACTGTTCTTGTAAGGTCATGTCCTCACTACAACATTAATTTTTGGAGATTTGTTTCCAGAGACAAAGTGTGAAGTTTAAGAAAGAATAGAGGTAAGTTAACTTCCTTCAGTACATGAAAGTCAGAATTCTCTTTAGGTAAAAGCTTCAGATAGATCTCACCACTTGTCCTTATGGAAAACGGTGCAAAGGAATTAACTGTAAGAGTTTGAATCTCAGCTGTCCTTGTTGCAGAGGAGAGATCATAAAGACTGTTTTCAGAGATAAATGCAGAAGACAGCATTCAAAAGATTCAAAAGGCTGTCACATAAGAAGATAAAGGACATGAATTGTTCGTCTTTGACAATAGGCCAACTATTACTAGCCTAGCATGGTTTGCAGGGATTTCTGATGTGAAAACTGAGTGACGGAACATCCTGCAGAGTGCAAGTTGCAAAGCAATCTCCCTTGTGGAAGCAAGGGGGTTACTGAACTTCAGTTTAAGCATTTAGATTCTTATATTTTAAATAAGGATTCAGCTTGAATCACTTGGTTTTTTTGTTTTTTTTTTGCAAATATATATAATGTTGTCATAAAATTCCTATTATCTCTTAAGGGACTTAGTTTACCATCTCTAAACACAAGTAATATTATATCTGGTCTGAAGTGCATATTGTGAAAACAGTCTCTGAGAAGATGGCATGTCCAGAGGTTGGACTGTGTAGCTCTGGGGTACACTATACAAAGCCTGTTTGACAGATATAGTAGGCTTCCACAGGCACTGCAGTTTTGACTGGCAAACTGAAAACCTGAAGAACACTTTAAAAAGAAAACATAATTCTTGTTTCTATAGGAGGGGAGAACACAGAGTTCTCTAGTGTATTTATACATTTATACAGTATCCATTTTTAAAATTGAAGACGGACTTTGTAGTTCGGATAGCATAGGTGCCTGGGGACACTTGACACATTCTGAGTAGAATTTATATCAGAAGAGCTATAGCTCATGTAGCTGTAATCTAAGAGAAATGATTGCTCTTGGTGGGAACATACCAGAAGATCTTGGGGTAGAGAGTGTGGCTGAGAAAAGGTCTGTTGGATATTGCATGAAGACTTTAGACTGAGTAACATGTTCTGAGGAAGTGTCTTTGCAGGGCAAGCGCTGCCACGATAGATCACACGGTGGTGTCAAAGGCATTGACTGGTCTTGTAGAGACAAATTTGCTTTAAAGTAGTACAAAATCAAGGTGTCTCCTAAAAAGTGGTAGGACAAGATCTGAAAAGAACCTATTTCAAACAGTAACTTTAATTTTTGGAATTAGCAAACCCATTGCAAACATGGAATTGAAACGAATCAAAAAGAAAAGAAAAACAAAATTACGTTAGAAAAACACCAAATTTTTTACATCCCCTAGAATAAATAGGTTAACTTCTTCCTGTAGCAGGAGCTTACTGTAGAGAACAAAGAAAATCTCTGCATATTCTCCTGGCTTAGTCTATCTTTTTGTTTAGATATAGTGCCATGAGAAGCTGAGCTTTACAAAATGGTGAAAGCAGGATCCAGGAGATAATTGATATTTCTGTTTTCAGACTAATGGTTTTATTTATAAAGGTAAAAAGTTGTGGTAAGAAGTATCCATTATCCATTGACATGATTCCAAGAAAAGCTTAAGGAGGAATTGTAATCTTGGACTCAGTTTTGTAATCTTGGACTTTTCTTGTGTTTAAGACCTGAGTTCCAAGGGTTCTCAGCACTGAGAGCCTGCTCTTCAAGATGTAGAAACAAGGGAGGAGGAAAAGCTAAAGGAATGAATCCCTCAGCTTCATTCCTACATCAGTTGTGGACAGATGATTTAGCAGCTGATGAAAAAACAGCATCTTCATCAGCACTGGTAAATTTTTAGTCCATGCACACTGACAAAAAATATCAAAGGTGTGCATGCATGCAGGGGCAATATAACTTACATGCATTAGGATTTCCTTTGGATTACTTCTGTGGTCTCAGAAGAATTACAAGGGTTTACTGCTACTAAATGAAACTGAGTTTAAGACATGATGCCATGTTTCTTCATTCCACATGCCCATAACTTAACTGAGGTGCTTCATGTGGCTTTGAAGTGGCTCAGATGCCAACATCGCTTTGTGTCCCGTTCTAAAGATGGCATGACAGAGTTAAGAGAATGGACAGAGTTAAGAGAATGGGTCAAGAGACACCACTATTTTCCCTGATTTCTTCAAAGAAACTAGAGCAGGTTTTTGGGGAGGAGGGCTTCAAAGGCTCACACAGTATCAAAGACAGTCAAGAAGCTAGCAATTTAGTTTGGTTAAAAGCCAAGGTAGGCATAGAAATGTGCAAGTCTGATGGAAAAGCATGTAGCTAATGCAGAATCATCAAGATGCTACAAAGAAGCAGTGGACTAGAGCAATTCAAAAATTCACAAGAAGAAAAGCTCTGATCTGGCCATGCACTGAAAGGAATTAAGTTGAAACAGAAGCTCTGTTCATTACGTGGACAGTGCAAAAGCACATGGCTTTAAAATGTTTCCTCATGGCTACAGCTTACACAAAAACTCCACTACATGACTAAGACAGTATTACCCAGAGTCCAGTATCAGCAACTGTAAGTAATGTAAAATGTAGGCAATTTGTCATCACAAATGTTTCTTGCAAGAGAGGTATTCCCATATTTTGTCTTAACTAATCATGTGTATAAAAACATCCTTCCAAATGTCTGATTTTGTTCAAGAGTCTCTTCCTTTCTTTTCTACATGTACCACATCAACAATTTGTCATAACAACACTAAGCAAAACACAGTTGTAAGTTAAATTATAAAACATTATATCTGTGTGATTCTGAAGGCATCAGGCTTTGAGATCACATTCCAAAACAAATAAATCCTTCTGAGAAATCAGTTAACCTCTTCAAAGGAAACAAAACCAATGCTCTCAGGGAGCAGCCTGTTAAAAAAAAAAAAAAAAAAAAGAAAACAACAACAACAAAACCCCAAACAAACAAACAAACAAAAACAAATCCAAGGGAAACAAAACCCAACAAAACCAAAATGGAAAGTAAAGACTATACACAGAATTTAAGCCATAGATGTCAACATGCAATAATCAGGTTATGATGCTTGTACAAACAGATTGTAGAAGGTAACTGTTTGTAGTTGTTTGCATGTCCTTCATTACACTTTTTAAAAATAGTTCTTTAAAGTTCTATAATAGCAATTTCTATACTATATTCAGAAATACTAATACAGTTCATTGAGAGAAACCAATTAAAACTCATTTAAAATGAAAAACACGCAGGTGACTGGACTGAACCAGATCTGCGCTGTAATGCACATGTGGGATTTTGGAGAGCAAGCTGATGAGCTGACTTGCAAAAAGTGTGATGGAGTTGACACAAAACCCAAGACCAGTGACAATGGTGTGACAAGGAATTCACTACATCCTTTCTTTTGCCTCTGAAAGCACTGATAACAACATGGAACATCAACCAATGCATATGATAGTAAGAAAACCAAATACATGTATTTTTTTCCTAATTTTTAATTAATAATATGGGATGTTCTAATAAAAATTATTCTTGTTACTACATAATAAAAAAACAGTGAAACAAAGATTTCTTTAAGGTTGCAAGCAACTTCTTAGCAGGAAAGACATAACTAAGAATTCTAAGCAACTAAGGCTTCTAAGGAAAGTTGTAAACTACATGATACAGAGCACTGCAGAGCCCATTTTTAGTGTCAAGGAATTTTAAATTATTACCACTAAATTATGAATTCATATAAAAAGGGATTTCTATAGGTAGGTAGCTTTTATTTGAAACTGTATAAAAGTAACATATTTAAAGAGATTTAAGTAATTTAAAAGAAATAACTTCAGGACTGCTGTTTGTTCAGAGAAGAGTTATGCAGACAGCATAAGGGAGAATTGGAAATCAAGAGAGATACATTACAACTGGTACTACAAGTTATGGAATGTTGGGCAGGAAACACAGGAAAGCAAGTGTTATATACAAATTTTACCTGCAGCTGTGTGAAAACCAAGTATTTTTGGTCTGATGAAAGCTAAAATGCCATGAAGGTGTCTTATGATGATTAGGTTTAACACTTGTTCAGGCATTATTATTAAGAGGTACAAAGTTTTTAGCAAGGTAGTTATATTTTCTTCATTGTTAAACATTTCAGATTCTGTTTTTTATTTTATTTTATCTATTTTATTTATTTTATATCTGAATTGCAGTACTGGGAAAATCACTCTATTTCTGATGCTCTTGCTAGTTAACACCTCTTGTACTGTGGGGTAAAAGTGCAGCAATTAGGTACGTGCACCCACCACCCTTTATTTAACAGAGCTCATTTTGTTGCATCTATATGAATTTTTACAGCACTTGAAATTACCAAAGCAAACCTTGTTTGTTTGGTTCTCAGTATAATGTTTGTTCTAATTCTGCAGCAGCTTCATTAAAGAGTTGTCGCAAATTTTTACTGAATTATGGTTAATATATTATGGTTAATATTTTTGTTGCATCCACAGAAACACTTTTTCTTTCTTTTTTTTTCCCAAGGAAAGACAGACTGAACTGCAACTTACAGCCATTGGTAAAAGACAAAATATAAACTACAGTATAAACTATATTATATTATTTATATTAAACTAATATATAAACTATATATTAGTTTAATATAAATAATATAAACAAAACATAAACTAAACAGTTTTAAATGAAACTCTCAGTGTAAATGTATATTTTTTTCTCCTTGCAGCAAAGACTAAAATCAGAAGGATTATTTCATCTCTATAACACTACATAAATGTTTGGGTGAAAAATTACATACTTTTCTCTCTTTTTAATCACTGAAATTACATGAAGCTTGGTCCTTCCACATAGGAAACAAAATAAACATTTTCTTTTTTGGTTCACTTTTGCAGGTGGATTGGCTAAATGAGAAATTAAATAATTCAAAAACATGTAACTATGGACAATAACTGCAACAAACAATTTTTCCTCTGGCAGATTTTTATTTTATTTTTTTATTTCCTTTAAAACTCAAATACTCATCAGGAAGACACTACTAAAACAACCACCCTTGTTTTTTTAATTAGGTGGTTGCATTGTGCTTAGCACAAGGCACAGTGGGGGAATTTCATTTTCACTGAGTTTTTTTTCAAGGGCTAGAAGAACTCCTGTCCATAACATACATATAATCAGTACTTCTGTTGGCATTTGGCATATGAACATTTAACTATGCCCATAGTTAAAAAAATATGGGAAAGGCTCACAAATTAGACACAATAGTGATATGTGAGAACAGACTCATTTGATACAATCTATCTTGATACCTCTGGTAAATCAAGAAGAGTCCTCTCAAGCAAATGAGGTACCTTCTTGTATTCCATCCTTTTTGGGGTTGTATGCATTGAAAGAGGCACTGACACTCTATTTGTCCATGGATATTCTGATGCCCAAACATTGGAGAGGCCTCGTAACTTTTCTCTTCACACTTCTGTTGTCCAGGCAACAAAAACAATGAACAGTGGTGTAAAACAATTTAGTTACTTATATTTAGGTACTGTGGCTTATAGCACAGTGTTCCTAAAAACACTCAAGGAATCTTAAACACATCATAGTCTTGCAATGATTTTATAATTTCCAAAGTGACAGAAAAAGCTGGAACTACTTCACTGATAAGCACAATGTTCTTGTCTTTCTGAATTGAAGGTCAATTCAGATTTTGATAAGTTTGAAATCATAATTTATATATGGATTCTTTAGGTTTCATACTCTAGAATCTTTAACATCACTCAGTATTATTAAGATGTACTTAAGCGGCTTTTTTTTCTTAATTATAAAAAAAAATGGTAATTGTGTCCACATGACTATGGTCAAGCCGTGAACGTGACAATAATGTACTTACTTTGTGTCTCATCTCTCCCTCCCTGCTCTTTATCCAGTAATACAGTGCAAAATCAAAGAAAATCATTCTGTATCTGAAAGCAGCAGCAATATCCAGCTGAGTCAAAAGAAAACTCCATTGGGCTGGCAGGCGGGTGGAGAAAGGTTGCATGTAGGTTGTCTCCACACTGAGTCAAATTTTATTCTGACAGAAAAGAGTTGAAAAACCAAGAGACATTTTATCTTTCTTCTGTTCACCCTGAGAGCCTACAGTTCTCTGCTAAATACATTGCACTCTGTTCTTTGCTATAAATAATAAGAATGCTTTAAAAAAATTAAATTAGGCTAGAAGACCACAAGAGGATAGAAGAAAAAGAATAAATTACAGTATTTGGAAAATTTTGAAAATAACTTGCAAAGTTAAATGTATCTGTGCTTACATTCCTCTTGCCAAGAAAGTAATTTATAAATGAAAATATGGAAAGATGTATAATTGTGTTTTCAGTCATGAAGTAAGTTGCTTTAGTGGAAAGTAGGAGACATTATCTGGTAACTGGGTAAAAGTAGGACAAATGAACACATATAAAAAATGCCATTATTAGACTGTCTTGACAGAGATCTCAAATTATTTCTATTGAAAGTAAATTAATGCATATGGTCACATGA